>NC_133526.1:1460442-2780884 GCF_048544455.1 Silene latifolia | reverse complement strand
CTCCAAATTGACAGATTTTCGATTTTTTAGTCTTTATTAACTATTTTTTCCGCTAATTTTACTTCCCATTTTACAGATCTATGATTTAAATCACTTTTTAAAAATGAGATGTATGGTTATTGTGGTGGCGCGTCGAGCCACATTGGTTGGGTGTAATGAGGTTTAGCTAAAAGGGAGTTGCAGGTGCGGGTTTGATGTTCGCTGAAGCTTGGGTATCTGTTTGAGTCTACTTTAGGTTTGTTTAACACCTTAATTAACGGCCTTGTGCACAATAACCAACTTCCAAAGCTGTTGCGTTGTTGGACGTAGCTGTCGTTAATTAAGGTGGTAAACAAAACTAAATTAGATTCTAACTAAACAAAGCTAGCTATTCAGTCAGATATAGTTGCCTATAATACCACAGTGAAAGGTCTTTGCAGGGTCGGGGACAATGCCCATGCTCTCCACTTCCTCCGCCGGATGAATTCTATCCCCTCGGGTTGTAAGCCTGCCTTGTCATGTACAACACCATTATCCATATATTCTGCAAAGATATAAACTCTTAACTCTTAACTATAAACTCTTAACTGTGGCCCTGAACCTCTTTTCAGCCATGAAAACCGAGGGTATCAATCTAAATGTGTTCACCTATTACACATTGATTCGAGGAATGTTCAATCTAGGTGTAAGGTGGAGGCTAGGGAAATGTTGGTTGGGATGATTGAGAGCAAAATTGCACCCGATGTTTCTACTCATAACATGTCCTTTCACATGTTATGTAAGGGCACGTTGATTGATGAAGCACAAGCCCTTATTCAGATAATGATTGAACAAGGTGTGGCTCCCGATGTATTTATAGTACTCTATTGGATGGCTATTGCTTGTGCGGCCAAATGGACAAGGCAAGAGAGGTATTTGATTTAATGGTACAAACTCACTGCCACCATCGATGTCGTGGCCGATATTTAATACTCCCCCTTGCACTTCTGTCTGGAAACAGATCTACAATGATCGCCGACTTTTCTATGGTGCTGCTGCAGTCACACCCGGTGATAGTTTTCACTGGTTTCAGCTGGCAGGGCAAATGCAAATGCTGATAGAAGAAGGGCCATGCTTGAGGTATCATCGTTCTGTTGAATTGAGATTTGTGTGAAACTTGTAGATTAGCATCTGTGCTACATGAAGCAGAACTCTCAAAGTGGATATTCAGTTGATTATGCCACACAAGGAGCACAATCAGGTTTCCCTGGTAGCTATACGTACCAGAACTCTCAGACTGGGTTTTCACGTTTTGGTAGTTGGAACGATTACTTCATATCCCAGGTATGACTAAGTTATCGTCCTCTGATGCTGTGAATTTTGTTTCTGCACTCCTTAGTTTGAAGAGGCGCGCTAGGCTGAGGTGACATAGGGCTGCTTAATTCTGGATCACCCTAGTCTAGTGGTCTAATTTGCATTGGTGGTGTTTTTGGTAATCGGAAAGTGGATTAGGCTGATGTCTATGTTGCTCAGAGTCTCAGACTGTTCAGTTTTTCTCAGCTATCCATGTTGTTATGGCTTTCATTTTGGGTTATGCTCTTTCATGGACGCGTTTTACTCAATTATGGACGACATTACCCATTTTGCCCTTTGCATTTTACTCCATCAAACCCTTTCTCTCTCTTTAATTTTCCCTAAAATTTTCACTTTCCCTTCCCACCGCATGCCACCTTCCGTCCGGCCACTGCACCGTCGGCCACTCCACCCTCCGTCCACTCCACCGTCGGCGACCTCCCCCATCATCGACCATATTAAAAACTCCATACATCCTTACAGAGTTCACGCCTTAACCCTAAGCATAGATCCAGGTGAATTGTTATCCGCCAAACCCAGCAATTATATGTCAATATACAATGGAAGTGCACTTCCATTATAGACTATCAGCCTATCCTTTTTGTTTCATAGTATACAAAAGACACACGCAACTTAGACTGCAATAATCATTATGATCAATTGAAGCTTTTAGTAGTAATAGTGTGAAATGAATTGATTAATTGATTTTGATAGCAGGTTCAAATTGCCCGTTTTTTGATTAATTTGTTAGAGGAAGAGTGCAAAAAAATAGGAGAGAAATTTCTCTTGTTTGTTGAAAGTAAGGGTATGCAATGGAAAAATTATGAAAAAAAATACATGAAAAAGTAAAATGTGTCCATGAAAGAGCAATGACGTTCATTTTAGGCTAATGACATTGAATACTCTGGAAAATAATGTCCGAAATTTTACCTGTGTCCCAGTCACACTATTCATTGGTAGTAATATCCTAGTCAAATAAGTTTATGTGTGATGATATATATAGGCAAATAGCCACGACCAAGTGCTGTTAGTTTTAACTTTAATTCAAATTTGGTTATATTGCAGGCTCTAATGAATCCCCTGTACTCGCAACCGTTGCACATTACAACCCCGGCCATTGAATTTGCAGATTACTGATCAGCAGACTGAGGCTCAGCCTAACCAGCATTATCAGAGCTCGCAGAATCAGAAAGTCCACTACAGTGGTTGAGCGTGTCTTATTATGTGACGTGGTTTTGTGCGAAAGGTTTCGGATGTGTAATGGAAGAAGCTAATTTTGCTGGTGGTGATACCGTTTAGCACCCCGTTATTGAATCACGTGATTTGAGCATGAGAAGTACGGAGAGGTTCAATTTATAATGACCAAATCACGTGATTTTACCAATAACCCAAGAACAAGTACTCTTTTGGAATGAAGGGAGCTGTGTCGTAATATCTAATTATTTCTCGAAAAATAATCCAACATATACTTTACCCCAACTATGTACCTCCTTGTAGCTTATGAGGGATTGCCATCCATTTTTCATGTTGGAAAACACAATTTTGTGTGTTTTCAGCAAGTAGAGGTCTTAACAGGTACATATTTTCCGATGGAGGTAGTTTACGATGCTCCTTGTGTGGATTCGTTAGCTGAGCTTGCTCAATGCCATCAAAGAAATAAAGGTTTTTGTATTAATGTTTCAAGGCAATTTGTTAAGACATCAATTTCACACCTTGAGAATCAAGGTGTTGCCGTAGGTGTTAAGACGACTACTATAATGCAAACAATTTGTAATTCATTGGAAATGTTACAGTATTAGAACGGTTTTTCTATCATGTGCCCAATGGGCACATGTTAAGGAGCCAAATTGAAAAAATAACTAGTATAGATCCCGCGTAAATGCGCGGTTTTTTAAATAGGGATATTAGAGAATGTAACAATTATACTATTGGTATTTAATAGTGTAAATCCCGCACATTTGCGGTATATATAAAGGTTTGTTTTTAGTTATTATTTAAATATTTTAAATTGATACATTATTAATTTTTCATATTTTTCATATACCTCATCGTATTTTAATATGAGAAAAAAATGAACTATGAACTAATCAAGAGAATTTAGTAAAGTTATAAAATATGTTTAATAATTTTTTTCTTTAACATAAAACTAATGATTACAAATAATAATTTTTCTCAAATTATGTTAATGATTTTTTATTTTTTTTGTGATGAAGCTAATTAAATCAGTTTAATTTTTTGTTTTATACAAAATATGTCAAGTCATTCTCTCATATGTAATAATACATAACAAAAATTCAGAAATTTAGAGTTTATAAAATTATAGTGAATTTATCTTCTTTAATTGAAATATTATAATTTAGATTTTCAAAGAAAATACTATTATTTGATTAAAAGGTTATATTTTGATGAAATGATAATAATAATTTAAAGAAAGAAGTATTTTTATTTTCTTATTTAGCTTGATACCTTTTTGAGGAAAACTTCGGAGAATTTTATTCTCTTAGTATATAGGAGGATTCATTCCAAATTTTATACCTTCAAGTTTTTATATTTCACCTAATTGTATTTTAATATGAGAAAAAAAAACGTAGTATGTCATGAATTGTTTTTTAACATAAAGTTAATGAATTTATTTTATAACTTTGCTTAAATTATCTTAATGAGTTTTTTTCACGTAGCTAATAATATTATTTTATTGTTTTATACAGTTTAAGTATGCATTAAGTCATTTTCGAAGAAAAATTAACGATTTTGTATTTTATAATTTTATATTCCTTTTATTTTAATTTGATTAAAACATTATATAATTATAATTTAGAATTTAATAAAAAAAGTCATGCTTTAAGAAAAAGATTATAGTTTAATGGGAAAATTTTATTTTTTCCTTATATAAGTAGGTGGAGTTTGGAGGGAAAACTTTTGAGAACTTTTATTCTCTTAGTAGTAGGAGGGATTACCCACACATTGAAAAAAAATAAAACATTAATCAGTGTATCAAGTCTACTTTAACCATAGATATTAGCTTCGGGTTTTAAAATGGTACATAAAAATATGCAATTAGAGAAAAAGTTCTCCAAAAAAAAAAATGAAAAGTAAATGATCATTTAAACGATCACAAATTCTCATTGAAGACATGACATATCCGTCACAAGCTGAAGACGGATACCATTTTACCTCACAATGTACCCATTTTTTCTCTCTCTGCAACACTATTCATGTGGTCCCCTTTCTCCACTAACTCATTTTGTTACCATTTTATCTCACAAAATATCCGCCACAAATGGTAACCCGTCACAAGGGAGACCAATTGTTAAACGATTATAAGCAATAGTCCTTCACTTTAACTTACAATGATTATAAGCAAGATTTATTGTTTTGTTTTTTCTTAAAAAAATTTATTAAATTGACCTGGCCTGAAAAACCCAACTAAATTCCGTCCCAACCTAAATTAAGGACCCAAGCGCAAGCTTGACGCATAAGGCCGTAACCCAAGTTAACCCGAATGAATATTATCCCCGGAAGAATTTGATAACAATAGATCCGTAAACAACAGCTAATCAAAATAACCCGATTTCAACTCTCGATTGATCCATTTACTGGGTCTAAATATCTAATACTTGGTATAATTATTGTTAGTCCAAGGACACCTAAAGAGAGTCAAAGAGAAGTAAATGGAATTTAAAAAGGGTTTGTCCAACAAAGGAAAGAAACAATGAAGACCCCACATCAAAGTAGGACCCCTTAGAATTCTTGCTGTAATAACACATTTACAACACAACATTTCTGACAGTTAAAGTTGAACTGATGCATACAGGGACCATTCTCTCTTTCCTGTCTTCCTGTTACTTGGATCTCTCTCTCTTCATTCTATTCTACCTACAGTAAGTATCATACTGTCTTCAGTTAGTTAATCTCCCTTAAAACGGAGATATCCGTCTTATAATTAAAACGGATTCAATTATATTATATTCCTGAGATGCCCTTTATTTGTTCAGCTGTCATTTTTGATCATTTACTAGAATTTCCACTTTTATTTATTTGTTTGTGAGTTAATTTCTTGTTTTGATCATACCCTTTTTCATTCATATACTATAATTGTTCAGAATTTTTCTCTTTTTTGATGCACACCTGGGTTTTTTTCTACTGGTATTTGCTGAATTCGCTTTTCCCTTTTTTGGGTTTATGTAACTGATCTTTATTGTTTGTTTACTCCCTCCAATTATTCGGAAACGCCCCATTAGTTCACAAATTTTGAAAATTGGGGCAATTCCAAAGAATCGGAGGGAGTTAAAAAATGGGTTTTGGAGATGAAGTAGGTGAATTTAGAGAATGGTTTTGTAGACCCTGTACATGGAGTTTGGAGTTTGGTGTTTTTGTTTGGAAGTTGCGAGAATTGAATGTTGCATGCTCTTTTTTATTTGAAAGTTGCGAGAATTTGAAAGATGGGAAGGTGGTTTTTTGGGTATAAGGCTGCATACTTCCGAATCCTTACTCGTCTTAGGTGTGAGCTTCTTCCGAGGCATGGAAAGCTTGGGCCTTTAATGATTCATGAATTGATGCAGGGAAATAGATTGGCTATAATGTATTCAAGTACTTAATTCCAAATTAAATTGGACATGTAGAGATGCAAATTGATCATTAAGATTTATAACGGAATAGTTATTTAATTTTGGCAGTGACTTGAGTGAAGATGTATCTGATATACTTTCCAAATTGAGTGTAGAATCATAGAACGGAAACTATAGGTGCATAATTGCATATGCTTGTTTCTCTAAGTTTTATTTCGCTTCATTCTTGTAGATGTTTTGTTTTTCCTGCAAGTAGAAGATGCTAAAGGTTTAACCTGTAATATACTTCCGTTTTGTGTGTTGACAGCTAAGAACAACTTTTGCTTGTGTGCAGGAGATTCTTGTAGCGTCCACCGAATTTAATGTGGATGCCTCCTGTGCGTCTGCATTGGTATCTCTATTGCTCTCTTCTCTTCGCAGAACTGTTATTCTCGGCATCTAGTTGTGATTGTGTGTGGCATGTAAGTGGGGAGAACAACTCCAATCATTTGTTGGACGAGAGAGCAGTGCACTTGTGTAGTGGCTGCTCTAATGGCATAGCTTATGGGCGTGGGGGAAGTTCTGAAATTATTTCCTCTTCAGTTGATTTTGTAACTTGTGAGGACCTTCACGGTGTTGGATCTTTCAATACTACTTGCGTGCTTAGTTCTAATGTACATTTGAGCTCTAGTATTCATGCGGTTGGTACTGGTAATCTGGAGATACTACCGAATATTTATATACTGTGCCCCATAGATGGCTGTTCTGTGAGTTTTAATGTATCTGGGAATGTGAAAGTGGGACCGAATGCAACTATACTTTCTAGCTCTGTAGTTATCGCTGCCAATACCTTAAGCGTGGGGTACAATTCCTCTATAAATACTACATCTCTCGGCGGAGAACCTCCGTCACAAACTAGTGGCACTCCTGTTGGCTATGAAGGAGCTGGTGGAGGGCATGGCGGTAGGGGGGCTTCTTGCTTGAGAAGTGAGGAAACAGATGCATGGGGTGGAGACGTTTACTCATGGTCAACTTTATCTGAACCGGATAGCTACGGGAGCAAAGGAAGTGGTAAATCTTCTCAAAGACCTTTTGGAGGCAATGGTGGAGGACACATAAAACTTATGGTGGTAGATGAGTTGAACTTGAATGGGTCTATAACTGCCGAGGGTGGTGATGGAGGAACAAGTGGTGGAGGCGGCTCTGGAGGGAGCATTCACATATTTGCCCACAAGCTGTGAGTACTTGTTAATTGTGACATATGAAATGATTACTTACATATACCTCGTAATATAGTTTCAGTTCAGAATGTAGGATCTATCATTTCTCCTGAACTGACGTACAGTTTGAACCCTTATCGTTTTATCATAGTGTTTCCATCTCTGATGAGGCCATAAATTCACTATTACTTGCCTTTAAAGCATGATGGATTAGATCATAGTGACCCACAATTCTTTTTAAGTTTCTTGCATTGTGGAGTAACAGTCTGCATGGCACAAGGGATACCTTGTCCAGCTGTGTAAGAAAGCGAGAAACCTTCTATAAGAAAATGGTGTGAACAAACATAAGCTAAGTAGCTAAGTGTGAATGGCCAGTGTTTTTTTGTAGAGGAATGTCATCCCTTGGTAACCTTCACATGTAATATTTTCCGAAATTTTTATTTGTGGCAGTACTCTTTTAACTAATTAATACAGTTATTTTCCTGCAAAATAAAAATAAAAATAATTCAGTTATTTTCGTCTGTGTAGAAAAGGCTTTGGTACCATAAGTGCAGCAGGTGGTAGAGGATGGGGAGGAGGTGGAGGCGGAAGAATAGCACTTTATTGCTACAGCATACAAGACGTGAAGGTGACTGTGCATGGTTTGTACTGGTTGCCAATACTTTTTACATATAGATAAGATAAACAGCTTAAACATAGTTCCAAGACGATAATTTTGCGTGCTGTTGCTTGTTTATTATATACATTTCTGGCTTGCTGCTCCAAATGTTTTTTAGTTGCCTCTCTCACAGTTTATACTGTAGAGGATACGGAGGTCAGTCAGTAGTCAGTCGGGACGCGGGACTGGTATAGTTTAGATCATTACCCATATATTGCAGTCTATTTCACCCATCAGCATCCAACTACCCTTATGGCTTTCTTCACAGAGTTCACACAAAAAATAAAATAAAAAAATTGCCTTTAGTGCAGAAGGTAGATAATGAGAGAAATTACCTTTGCTGTAACAGGTGGTGTAAGTCTTGGGTGTCCTGAGAATGCAGGAGCAGCGGGAACATACTTTGACGCTACTCTCCTCAGTTTAAGTGTAAGCAATGACAATATCAGCACAGAAACAGAAACACCTTTGCTGGATTTTTATACTACCCAATTGTGGTCCAAAGTCATAGTAGAGAACAAGGCAAAAGCTTTGGTCCCTCTTCTGTGGACACGAGTTCAGGTTTCTTGCTTCCTTTATCTCGGTTATTCACCTCTTATGTTATCATGCATTCATGCTTGGAGGTAGCACAACATACTAATTTTGGCCTCTTATTTACAATGGTTTTTTCAGCATTGTGATGCTTTAAAAGAGGACAATGAGTTTGTGTAGTTTATTTGTTATACTGATTCTCACTGTCAAATGTTGGAAACACCCTAGTCTTTTAAAGTACAGATGGTTTAAGGAGATCAAAGTTGGTTGTGCTATGTACATTTATTTAGTGAGGAAGGTCATTTTGACTAATTTATATTCTAATGCTGCAACGTCGCCAACTTCAAGGGCTTGTTTGGATAAAGGGGGTTCTAGGGAAACGGAGGGTAGGAGGAGGGAAGGATACAATTTCTCTTGTTTGGTTAGCGAATAGCCTTGGAGGGAAATGGAGGGGTCTATTTTCCCTCACACAAGGCAAATTGAATTCTCTCGAAACATAGGAAAAATTTGGAGGGAAAACTCATCTACCCCATTCACCTTCCCTCCACCCTTCCACCTTTCCCTCCCCCCACCCCTTCCCTCAGTTTCCATTCTAAAAGTGTATCCAAACAGGCTCATAGATTCTTCATATTACCTTGTGTACCTGTGTGTGACACTTGACACTCATGGCATGTGTATGACATTCGGACAGACCATTTTAAAACAAAAACGTGAGACATTTTCATTAGCAAAGTCCGACACTTGGATAGAACCCGTGTCAAATACTTCTAACTGAGTCCGAGTAGCATAGGTTGTGCACCGGCCTTAGGCCTAAACTTGGTAAGCTTACCCATGATAGGACTAATAGGGCTGAGCTGAGCTGTGTTACCCTGACTCTCCGACACGGGTGTCGTGTCTGACACGTGTCGAGTGTCGGATACGGCTATTTTGTGCGAATTTTTCAATTTTTGGTCTAAAATGAAGTGTCAAAGTGTCGTGTCGGTATCGGACAAGTAGGTGTCGGATACGCGACACGGCAACTAAGTGAAGTGTCGGAGTAACATAGGAGCTGAGGACATGAACTGTCACTTGTGGGGTCATGTTTCTATCATACTATCATTTTTCTTTTTTCTCCATTAGGAATGGCGTAAATTATTTGAGGTTTGCTCTTGTATTGTGTCATTGGAAAGTTATCTGGCGATCTTCTAATTTTTAAATGGTATCTTGTTAGGCCTGTTTAGTTTTCTTTACAGTTTCTTGAGGTATCAACTTATTTATTACTTACTAAAGGCTATTATTCTATGCTATGAAGCTGAGAGGGCAAATGAGTATACTCGGTGGAAGTAGCGTCAACTTTGGGCTAGAAGAGTACCCTGTCTCAGAGTTTGAAATTGTTGCAGAAGAACTTCTTATGAGTGACTCCACAATCAAGGTATCGAGGTTGCAATATCTATCTTTGCTCCCATTTTCCCTTCTGTTTATATAGATTAGGCGCTCAAACATGGTATTGTAAAGTGTCTCAAATTAGGAATCTCCCGTTCCATCAAAGTGGTTAATTGAAATTACTGTCTTTGAATGAAGGTTTACGGTGCATTGCGAGTGATTGTAAAAATGTTATTGATGTGGAACTCCAGAATCCAAATTGATGGAGGCAGCGCTATTATCTCAACTTCTGTACTTGAAGTTAGAAATCTTGCTGTATTGAGGGTATGTTTCCCGTCTCTTCAATCCTACAATTTCACTTATTTGACATGTCTCAGAAGTTAGACTAATTAAGTATCATAAACAGGAACATTCTGTAATAAGCTCAAATACAAATTTGGGATTATATGGTCAAGGATTGCTAAAGTTGTCTGGCAATGGAGACTCAATAAAAAGCCAGCGGCTGTTGCTGTCACAGTTCTATAACATTACTGTAAGTTTCTAGATAAATAGCACCGTTCTCTGAGCTACGACATCTCTGTTAGGGTTAAATTTTTTACTACTTGCCACCTTGCACTTAATTTCACTTTTGGACTTATTATGCCCCTGCAACCATTTTCTATTTTGCAGCTTGGTCCCGGTTCGTTGCTTCAGGCTCCATTGGATGATGACGCTAGTAAAACTATGTGATTATCTTACGCCTTACTTTGGTCTGGATAAGGGTTGGATTTGGAAGTTAACCTAAGACAATTAATCTGATTTCCTTTTGTATATATATATGCAGGATTACGAAATCTCTATGTGAGGACCAAACATGTCCAATCGATTTGATAACTCCCCCAGATGACTGTCATATCAACAGTACCATTTCCTTCTCACTTCAAGTATGAACTTTGAAAGTTTTTAGATAGTTATACAAAAGAAAAATCATTCTGTTTCTGGGAAGTATATGTCCCAACATTCTCTGCACCTTTTTGCTACCATCTTTACTTCTTTCTAGAATGTTTAAAAAAAGGAATTTACCTCTTCTTTTATCTATAAGGGTAATCTCTAAAGTAATTCAGCATGAGTCATTTGACTATGGCTGAGTGCCAACTTTTCTGTGTTACATTTTGATATTTGATTCTTGCACGAGGGTCAATCCTAAGGTATGGAACCATTCATTGGGCGGGCCTAAACCACGAGCTTAAGCTTTTGGTTGAGAGGCTCTTCTCACATGGCATCGGGACTGATGACTCGGGCCTAATAACCCGGAGGGCCCAAGATCAAATATTGGGAGCCTCCAAAAATTTCACAAGAGTAATTTGCGCACATGATATGGGGAAGCTAATGCATTATCCACTCTTCAAGCCCAAAGGACATTCGAGTGAGGGGGTGTATTAAGGTATAGAACCATTGATTAGGCCTTAACCATGAGCTTAAGCTTTCGTTGGTCTTGTTACATGTGGAAGTTGTGAGAGTAAGATTGGACTAGATTTGTTCACAATAGAATGGGTAAAGCTGCAATTGAAGCCTTTTTCGCTGTAGGCTGAGGCCTTCAGAAAGTTATCAGATTAGTTGGTACAATATTGGTCTAGGAGATCATTGACCTCAGTTTTATCTACTTACCTATTGATTTTCGTCTTAGGAGTATATTCTGATAATTTTGTGATGCTTGTCTTATTATGAACGTTCCACAAAAACTAAATAGTAATATGAAATCAAATGACATAATTGGTAATATGTCAAAATAAGACACTGATATCTAAATTCTATCCAGAACGGTGGATATCCAATCTCTTAGCTGATATTGGTAAGATTTTTACGTCAAAATTTTCATTTGGCAGATATGCCGTGTGGAGGATATTCTTGTTGGCGGCCTTATCAAAGGAACTTTAATCCACATTCATAGGGCGAGGACCATTGTTGTTACGGCTGCTGGAATGCTAACTGCATCAGAGCTGGGTATGACGGAACCTTATTGTACTCGGTTTTAATTTTTGACTTTTAACTAATCGTTTTATCACAGAGGCAGGAGTGTGATAATATGTGAATCATATCTGACGACCTTATGCATGCAACTATGCTGTGAATATAATCAAAATGGACGTTGCGTAATTATGTGTATATTTTTTGCTTTTGAATTTCGCCCCTGAGATGAAGTATACTCTAAATGTTACCCTATAAATTCTTTATCTTTACTTAAGTTCGTAGAATCTGTTTTTGCCATTTCTGTATGGGTTGCGCTTTTTCCTGCAACATGCGTACAGCGTACATGTGTGTGTAGCAACACTCTTTTACCTAAACGGCTAAACCTTACCTCAGAAATGATTTCAGTATTTTGGTCAACATGATGGTATACCTGCTCTTATGTAAAATTAGGTGTAGTTGCTTTATTTTTTTTTTTATTTTTTTTTATTTTTTTTACCGTGACTGTGCTGCTTTTGTAAAGAAGTAAGCACTTGAGCTTCGGTTTGCCCATTGAAGCGTTTAGTCCAAAAAAATGTACCTCTGGCTCGCTTAAGCTCAAGGCTCACTGAGCTACTAACCCAAGTGCTATGCATTCCATAAATTTTTTCTTCCATTTCATTTTGCCGTTCCCTTTACCACATTATCTCTATGTTAATATTAGTCTCTTTAACATCAAAATCAGGGCACCGTTGCGCAAATATTTTATACTGAAAAATTTACAAATTTATTTGCATAAGTGGTGTGTCTCGTGTGCATGAGGGCATGCAATCACTTCGCTCCTTGCGTCTTGTCATCAAGGACCCCCTTCTCTTCGGTCCCGGGCTATTTTTTTTCTCGGTTCATGAATACTTTGGCTGTTACAGGTTGCAAAACAGGTGTTGGAAAAGGAATATATTCAAAAGGTGCTGGGGCTGGAGCTGGGCACGGAGGCAAGGGAGGTTCAGGGATGTTTAATGGAACAATAATTGAAGGTGGCAGTCGATATGGAGATGCAGATCTTCCGTGTGAGCTGGGGAGTGGGTCAGAAGGTCCAGATGACTCATATGGAAATGTGGCTGGTGGCGGAATGATAGGTAACTGTCTGTGAATTGTTTTAGGATGACCTTCTTAAGTCACCATCCTTATCCTTTCAATTTGAGAAGTACTGTCAGATGCAATCGTTCTCTAAAACAAGTATGGACTTTGAGTTTACGCAGAGAATTGTACAACATAGTTTTCACAAGTTCATTCTGCTATTCTTGGCTGCTTCTAAACATGGTTTACGATATTGACAACTCTAGAACGTCTCTAAAAACTTTGGGGAAGGAAATTCTGGGTACCTTTATAAGAAGATTTTCTTCCTTATTACCTTCATGTTGACTTAACGCAGACTAGTTTTCCTTTTGTACCAGTTAGTAACTATTCCCCTTACGGCCTTACCTAGCTTCAATCATTTATGCATGCAAATATGCAATCCAATATCTTTTGGTATAATCTTGGGTCACCTTAGGTTTACTAACAAAATTTTACATGTACTTCGTAGTGCTTGACCTGCCCTTCTTTTTTTACCTTAAATTCCGGGTGGATACATAACAAGGTTAATTAACTGTCTGAAGCAGCCCTCTTTCTGAATGCTGCTACCAAGCAGCCTGGTTTGCATTCTTCTTAATTTCACTGTGGCTTGAGCTCTTTTCTCTGTTATTTTGATGAGTTTGGTTCACGTCATACATAATGGCACTGAGACCTAAGACACTAAGAAGATAACTTTCTTATTCTTGGGTCTTTTGAAATTTGTATTACTATTGGAGTTTTAGCACGGTTCACGCATTTGACCGACTCTTTTGGCATGATTTTGTGATTGTTTATTTTAGCTGTTGTACGCATTTGACAGACTCTCCGCCTTTTTTTTTTGTAAACATGTAACAGTGATAGGAGCAATGCCGTGGCCATTACTAAGTCTTGAGTTATATGGATCGTTGAGAGCTGATGGTCAGAGTTATGCTCCAGAGGCTCGAAAGAGTAATGGTACATCAATTGGAGGTCTTGGTGGGGCCTCTGGTGGGACTGTTCTTATCTTTCTTCACAATCTCGTACTTGCTGAGGGAGCCAACTTATCTGTTGCCGGGGGAAGAGGTGGTTCTCTGGGTGGTGGTGGTGGAGGTGGTGGAAGAATTCATTTTCATTGGTCCGACATAAATACCGGACATGAATACATTCCTATTGCAACTGTGAATGGTACCATGGACAGAAGGTATGTCTAAACATTATTCTAATTTAATCTCAATTATTACAATCAGATGTTCGGTAACATCTCTAGAAGTCTATAGGTTATTGCACCTAAATTCTTGTTCTTGTATATGGAGAAAAGTAAAATTTCTCCTGTGACAGACCTCTAATTTTATTTCCTGTTGGTTGACCAACAATGTTAATCACTTTAAAACAGAGGTGGTGCTGGTGACGTTCTAGGCCATCACGGAGAAGAGGGAACAATCACTGGGATTCAATGCCCCAAGGGACTATATGGTATATTTTGCAGTGTAAGACATTTTTTCTTCCTTATATTATTATCTCGCTTTAATTTCATGTTGATGCATTAAGTTTGGATGGTGCTTATGCCTGAAGAAGCATGTAGCCTTTGGAATAATCACGAAGTAGCTTCGTGTTAGGTGCCTTGAAGTATGTTATGACTGAAGTATTCACCTGTTTTTTGCCGCCTTTACAGGAGTGCCCGGTTGGAACTTATAAGGATGTTGATGGTTCGGATGAACATCTATGTACTCCTTGCCCTCTAGAACTACTTCCTCAGCGAGCAGAACTCGTTTATATGCGAGGTAGCTATTCATACGTTTCATTTGTCAGCTGAATTGAATAATCTCTTGTTATGTGCTTGATTTTTGGATCTATTCACCAACTTTAAAGCAACAACACAGGTGGAGTGAGTCAACCATCATGCCCATACAGATGCATTTCCGACAAATACAGGATGCCCCACTGTTTTACACCTCTCGAAGAGCTGGTGTATACATTTGGAGGGCCTTGGACATTCTCCCTCCTCCTCATTTTTTGTATAGTTTCACTAGGCTTCTTGTTAAATATATTGCGCATGAAATTGATCGGATCAAACAGTGGCTATCATAGTAAATACTCATTTGAGCAAGATCGATGTGATTACCGCTCCCCGCATCTTCTTTCTCTGTCGGAGGTTTGTTCTCGATGCTGAAAGATTTTCTAGTTTCTATGAGAAATTTCTTTGTATAGGGTTTCATATTCTCCTTCTCTCAGGTTAGTGGACCCGGCAGAACTGAAGAAACACAGAGCCATGTGCATAGGTTATACTTCATGGGACCTAACACCTTCAGGGAACCATGGCACCTCCCGTATTCTCGTCCATACAAAATTATAGAGATAGTGTAAGAAATCTATCCTTTCGTGTTACAGTTGATAGATGATGGCTGTTTGACAAATGACATATACAAATTTGTTGATTGTTGCTAGAGGCTCCTTGAATAAATATTTTTGTTACAGCAACAGTCGCAGTTCCTTGCCAGGAGAGTGGACATTTCATGAACAGCTTTTATCTATTCAGGAAATAGAAAATTTGATGAATGATAAATGCCAACATTCTGTTATTGAGTATTTTGCAACTCTAGGCAAAAACGGTTCTACATAATTTGTTTTGGGGTAAATGTCAATATGTAAATAGAAAACATGTAAAAAAGTTGAAGATAAGGAATGTTTATAGTAACTTGATGTCCTCAAGTCTAAGGAATTGGGTCGAAGACAATGATAAAAGAGGATTCACAGTCCATTTACTTTTGCTAACCTACAGCTCACCGTTGTCGTGACATATTGAACTGTATTTGCTTCATTTCAGTTACGAAGATGCATATAATAGATTTATTGATGATATCAATTCTATTGCTGCTTATGACTGGTGGGAAGGGTCCATACATAGTATACTTCTAGTTCTTGCTTGTCCTTGTGCCTGGTCCTGGAAACAATGGCGCCGCAGGGTTAAGCTTCAACGTCTTCAGGAATACGTCAAATCAGAATATGATCACTCATGTCTACGCTCTTGCCGAGCACGGGCCTTGTATAAAGGGATGAAGGTACTTTATTTCCATAAACGTTTTTGCGATAATGTTCAGTTAGTGCAACAACAACATTACTCCTGTGCTTGGCGTTTAAGCTCAGAGTTTATGTATTCTCCATTTCTCCCGCCTCGCTTTTAATAAAATTTGTAATATTTGCAGGTTGGTGGAACACCTGACTTGATGGCTGCCTATATCGATTTCTTTCTAGGAGGTGATGAGAAGCGTGTAGACATTGTGTCAATCACACGAAAAAGGTTCCCTTTGTGCATAATATTTGGTGGAGATGGAAGTTATATGTCACCTTATAGTCTCCACAGTGATGCATTGTTAACTAATCTCGTTGCTCAGGTATTCCTTCACTTACTCCCCACCAGTACCTTGGTAAGAACATGCGATGCATGCTAGTGATAATGTAATATTGCCTTTGATATTTGTTTCAGCATGTTCCTAGCTCTATATGGAATCATTTGGTGGCTGGTCTCAATGCTTATTTAAGAACAGTACGACATGGATTCATTCGCTCAACTCTTGCTCCTGTAATATGTTGGGTTAATAGTCACGCAAATCCTCAGCTAAGTCGTCATGGAGTCAGGATTGATCTTGGTTGGTTTCATGGCACAGCCTCTGGCTACTGTCAACTGGGTATTTGGGTAGTAGTGATCGATGATTACAGTACGCACAATACGCCTCAGCCTACCTCTTTGGACATGAACATTGTCGAGTCCTCAAGGCAAGTTGCAAAATCCTCACCATACACGATATCTATTAAAAATTTGTCTTTTGCAGTTTAAATACTATTACTACCCCGGTACTTCATACAAATGCTCCGGTATATTTGGGCTCTAAATTCTGTTACTGTGACTCTGAGTTAGAGCTGCTTAAAAAATTCTTGCACGTTCCACGAAAGAATTTCTTACATGGTCCACTAGGGTAAAGCGTTTGATCTAATTACTTAAAGGAACTGTTTTGTTTTCCTCCGAGAATATTTACTGTTGGTCAGATAAATTCTCTCTTGCATTTTCTAGTATTCTTCCACATCCCGACTAAGCTTGTTGTTTGCATTATTTAAGGAGAAATGATAAAACAGCAGAAAAGCGCTATAGGCCACAAAGCTTCACAAGTCAAGCATTAAGTCGGAGGACAAATGGACTAATAAATGGAGCTATTATAAATGAGGCAACATTGAAGTCGCTTGAATTTAGAAAAGACTACTTCTTTCCATTTTCCGTATTTCTGCGCAATACAAGACCTGTTGGCTCTCAGGTTAGTATGTATGATGTTCATGTTATTGACTGAATTTATAACGAATATTTTCTCTTTGTTTCCACGAGATTTGGGCTAATTCTACTATGGTACCCAAAAGTTTTAAACAATTTCTCATTTTGGTGGCTTGAGGTTTCCGAGATTTCTCACTTCAGTGAGCTAAGTTATAACAATGTCAAAATTTATCTAAGGTGATCATTAACAAAATAACATTAAATAAAATGCTAAGGTGATCATTAACAAATTTACTGAACTACAGAGTACTTTAAATTTTGATTATATTACACTTCGATTTTTAAAACCTATAAGTTTACCTTGACTTTTGTATTATGTTTCACTTTCCCTTTTGTTTTTCATTTTTCTTTTTCTACTTTGTTCGCATTTTGAGGTGTGCGTTCACCCATGCACGGTTCTAAAGGATGATTCATGTCAGCCGACCCCAAATCATTTTGGGATTAAGGCTCTGATGTTGTTGTTGTTGTTGTTGTTGTTGTTGTTGTTGTTGTTACACTTTATGTCACTAATGACCAAACTGTAAAATCACTCGAAGCTTGGGCAGCGAAGAGAAATTTGTGAAACCTGGGAGAATTAAAGTAGAATTAGCTCGCACCTCAAGACGCCAAAATGATACTCCTTATTTTTTAGAATTCAAAATTTTTTAGACTCGTTCTTGGTACTATTGGTATTTACTCATTATTGTTTATGTGATCCAGGATACTTTGCAGCTGTTCATCATAATCATGATTTTAGCTGATCTTTCAGTCACTCTCCTCATGCTGATTCAGTTTTACTGGATTTCTCTCTGGGCGTTTCTCGTCGTCTTGCTTATTCTTCCTTTATCTCTCCTATCTCCATTTCCTGCGGGTTTGAATGCCCTATTCAGCCAAGGGCATAGAAGGGCTTCACTTGCTCGTATGTATGCTTTATGGAATGCCACATCTCTATCAAACATTGTATGTCTTGCTTACCCTTAAGTTCACCAACATTTTGAATTAAAAGTTACGTTTCTGTTCATGTAAAATGCTCGTGTGTTTCCCATCCCTTTCTTCCTGGTAAGAATGGTATAAAAATGAGGAACTAGTCGCATGACTAAATGTGTTTATTCGTCATTTATTTGTGAAGCTTGAAAATTGAATTCTTTTAATTCGATGCGACCATATATCTCGACGTTTAAGTGGGGTGTAATATATTGAGAAATAACATAACCCGGTCTGGAATTTTATTAACGGGCATTATTGCTGCTTAGGGCATCAATTTGCTTTGAGCCTGTCGATTTTCTCATACAAAAGCTTATGTTCAGCTTTTATCTTATTCTAAAAATCGAGATATGTTTTTTGAGTGATAATCGGTGGATTCAACTTTTCTTTCAAGTGTCATTCTTAATTAAACCGAAAGATGATGCCTCTCTGATTTTGTTCAACTTCTTACCACTATTTGCAGGTTATGGCGTTTGCATCCGGCTTACTCGACTACTTGATTCATTCTGTCAGGAAATCAGAACACAGAAATGCTGGAAACATGAAAAGGTTATTACAATCACACAAACTTTTTACCTGTCTTTCATCGTTTTAAGAATATTGACTAATCCAAAGTATGAGTTACCCTTTTTCCCGTTTATTTACGACATCATTTACCTGCTTTCCAACTTTAGTTTCTTAATTACCTTCTGTTAACAGAGATTATGATGTGTGGTGGCTTCTACCCTTGCTCCTGCTGTTACTGAAGTGTATTCAAGCCCGCTTTGTCGACTGGCACCTGGCAAACTTAGAAATCCCAGATTCATCCTTGTATAGTCCTGATCCAGATGCCTTTTGGGCTCATGTATCGTAGTTTCTGGTCAGTAATTTTACCAAACTTCGAGCCCAGTGATCGACATAACCACCCTTTCCATGTACATATGTTCATACTTGTACATATGCAGTTATAGTGACTGATGTTGAGTAATCAGGATTGTAGAAGCTGGTTTAGAATTTTCGACTGCCCTCGGATTTTTTTAGTGAGTTGGATAAATTTGGTTTAAGGAGCTATAGTAAATAGTGAGCTGATGTGTTTTTGGGTACTTTTGTACTGTAGAGCTATACCTTCTAAGTTCTAATGAAGGTACCTTATAGGCTTGTACTAATATATAGTTCAGCTCTTATAAATAATACACGACGTTTTCCAGTACTCCCTTTATCCTGATCAATAATTATCTTTGTTTAAAATCCTCCTCATAAAAGTCAAATAGATCACTGTCAATCAGGACGGAGGGAGTATAGGATACCATTTTTTATCAGTAGTTATTCTTTAATCGGGGAAGTAGCAAATTACCCCCATAATTTATGTATTATGTGCAATTCAACCCCCTAAATTTCACTTGTAACAAATTATTCCCATAAGTTTTCAAGAATGTGCAATTAAGCCCAAATCAATTTTTCTACCATTTTTTTAACTAAAACCTATTTTTTTCTATCATAAAAATCATTTTAAATATATCTACTAAAAATTAAATACAATATTTACATATTCAACAAAAAATGTGAACCAAATTTAAGCCCAAAAAAATTTTGGGCATATAACTTTTCATTGTAACTTGACTAAAAAATAAAAATTCTCATATCATGAATATTTTTGCACCAAAAAAAAAAAAAAAAAAAAAAATTTTGAGCATGTTTTCTAATAATTAGGAATTTTAGGATTATATTTGATCAATAATTTTGACTTTTAATAATAGTAAATATATTTAATTTAGTAAATTTTATTAATTTTATTATTAAAAATAAGATATGTGGTGAATTTTATTATTAAATTTATGGGGCCTATTTGCTATATTTATAAGTTAAAAGGGCTTAATTACACATAGTATCAAACTTATGAGATAATTTGCTATATTTCCCATTCTTTAACCGACTAACTTCAAATTAAGTCATTTTAAAACGAGTAAATATCAACTTTGCCAACTCAACTTAAATTTCAATCATACAAGTTGTTTTATTCAAATGTTCCTACTCCACTTAGCCACTTAACCTGATCCGAATAACCCTACTTGTTCACAAATAAATGCCTGAATTTAACCCGCAACCCAAGTTGACCTGATATCATTTGATTTGACTATATAACTTCATAACAACCCATATAAAACTAACTTGAACCCAAATAACCCATCCAACCTAAATACTTAGGCCCTGTTCTTTTGGATTTCAAGTCACTTAATTTAAGTTCACTTCAGATCCTATAAGTTTAGTTTAGTTCAGTTCAGATCCTATAAGTTCAGTTCAGATCCAATAAGTTCAGTTCAGTTCAGATCCAATAAGTTCAGTTCAGATCCTATAAGTTCAGTTCAGTTCAGATCCTATAAGTTCAGTTCAGATCCTATATCTCACTTAATTTAAGTTAACTTCAGATCCTATAAGTTAAGTTAAGTTCAGTTCAAATCCTATAAGTTCAGTTCAGATCCTATAAGTTCAGTTCAGTTCAGATTCAATAAGTTCAGTTCAGATCCTATAAGTTCAGTTCAGTTCAGATCAGATAAGTTTCAGCCCAAAAGAACAGGGCCTTAGACCATCCACAACGCACTCTTCACCAATTTTCGTGAAAAGAGAAAAACAATATTAAAATGCAAAAAGTATACAACTTGGCAATAATGGCACAGATACTTGGACGAAAATTTCGCATGTTCGAAACTTGGTGAGAAATCAGAAAGTGGGCCTCTAGTTACTTTTGCAGGAGGAGTTCATTTCACTTTTTTTTTTTTTGTTTTTTCTTTATCAATTCAATTGGCCACTCAAAATCTGCCATGTGTCCCTCTCCCCCAACAGTGCATTTTATTATCAACGGTTATATTTGCAGAAAAATTAGAACGGTAATATTCCAAAAATAATTTTTTTTTTTAAAAAAAAAACACAATTCATATTTTTTTTACCCTCTATAAAATGGGCCTAATATCCACATATTTCCTTACACTTCTTCTTTTATTTTCTCTTTACTTAATTTTCTTACTGCAATGTACTATTTTCTATCTTTATTTAAAATAAGAAAATATCCGTGTTAAATAATGACTCGAGATTAAATATTGTAAAAAAAATGAAAAAAGTGTGAGTTTCGAATTTACCTTAATTTATATGCAAAAAAAACGTTGAAAAAAAAAGAAAATCGAATTTGCAATAATAACAATAAAAATAATAAATTATAAAATCGAAAATTTTATATGATTGCAAATAATGAAAATGAAGTAAACATAAATATGTTGCGGTGGATAGTGTGGGTTATAATAAAGTATGAAATAAAAGGAAAACTGAGTATTTGTTGATGTGGTTGTTTTCTTGATGTTTTTTGGTAAATTTTGGTGGTGAGTGGAAATGTGAGGTGGATGGTAAATTGGAGAGAGAATAGGTGAAAAAGTGTAGAGTGAAAATTGGTGAATATTCACTAATGCGGATGGTCTTAGAGATCAAACAACCAAATCCGAATTAACTCTACCCGCATACAATCTAACCAATCAGTTTGTCGGGTCTACTAGCCATTAGGCACCCACCTCTCCTCTTGTCAAAATCTCACACATACATATAGAGTCGATACAAATTGACCCGATTCAATATGAACTAACCCAAATAAATTATTGTTACACACTGACCATTATCCCAAAATAATTTAATAGTAACAAATCCAAATTCGACCCGAACATCAATGGACCCATCCCAACTAGAACTGGCAAAACGGGTCAACGGATCGAGTCATTTCTGGTTTTTCAAATTTTCGAGTTAGTTCGGGCCGGGTCGCGTTATTTCGGGTTTACGTCTGTTTCGGGTTTGTTGGTCAGGTCTGTTTCGGGTCAATCGGGTCGAGTTATTTCGGTCGAGTCATTTTCGGGTTAATGATTAAGAGAGAGACAAGGGCATTTCATGTCTTTTGAGGTCAATTAAAGTTATATTTCGTCGGGTAATTTTCGGGTTGAGTGGTTTCGGGTCGGATCATTTTGGGTCCGGTCTATTACAGATCCATGAAAGCTTGGGTCGGGTCAATTCGGGTTTCGGGTGTCATTCGAGTTCGACAGTTCGGATCAATTTCGGGTCTCGAGTCAGTCTTTTCGAATCGGGTTAATTTTATCAGGTCTAATCCCAACCCGATATAACATAAAGTCGAGACAACCCAAATTAACCCGATCCGCAACCGACCCGGTTGACCTTTTTGCAAGTGCACAAGCTTCAATATTTTCAACACCTCGCTTTCTCCAATCTCTCCTTTCTTCATTAATCAACCCAAACATCTCAGGGGGCGTTTGGTTCAAACATTAGGTATGGAATGGAATGGATTTTAACTCCAAGGAGGTATGGAGTTAGAACCCCATACCTGTTTAAAGTTGTTTGGTTCAATCCGGGAATGGGAATAATAATGTGTGGGATGGAATGGAGTTGGAACCTTGGGGAGAAAGATGGGTATGAGATTCTAATGGGTTGGAATGGAGTTAGAATCCATCGGGTATCTAACTCCATTCCAAAATGCTCCAACCAAACATTGGAATGGCTTGAATCCATTCCAATCCATTCCAAAAGCTCTAACCAAACACCCCCTCAATTCCTCCCACAATCCATCAAAATGCTACGCCACGCAGCAACCAATCTCCTCCGGCAATCCACCAGATCACGGCCACTCTCCACGGCGGCGCAAGCGGTGGCAACACCACCAGACGACACATTTGTAAACACATGGAAGAAAATGATACCAAATTTAGATCCTCCAAATACTCCATCTTCATACATGAAACCTCGACCTCCAATTCCTTCAGCTATTCCTTCTAAGCTTACTGTTAATCTTGCTCTTCCGTATTCTTCTCTCCTTTCTTCCAAAGAGGTTTACCCTTTTATCTGATTTGTTTTATTTATTTATTTATTTATTTATGTTTCTGGGTTTTCAATTTTTGATGTAATTGTGTAAAAATGATGTTTTTTTATATGCATTGGTTGATTTGATGGTTTTTGTGATCTGGGTTTGTTTGTTGATTTTTGTGATCAATGTGGTTGCAGGTAATTCAACAATTATAGAATAAGACGGTCTTACAACACGACTTTTTTATTGGTTTACTCTTTTATCTGGTTTATGTTTATGGATTCTGAATTTTTTCTGTTGTGATTTGTGTAAAGATGATGTCTTATATTGAATTGGTTAATTTGATGGTATTTATGATCTGGGTTTGTTGATTTTTTGGTATCTGGGTAGTTTTGAGTGTGTTAGGGTTTTGAATTGATCTGTGATTTTGTATCTAACCCTAATTAAAACCTGTGAGATTGTGTTTTTGTTGGAATTTATTGTGAATTGGGTTGACAGAGGATTCATTTGACGCTGACTTTTGAATTAGAGTGCACATTTAAGCTACATGATTGTAGTTTAAGTTTGATGTCTCTGAATTACATTGAGTATCCCATATAGCGTGTATGTCGTAAAATTTTCAGTCTGGTTGTGTTCTGAATGATTGTAGTGGTCATGGTTTGCTGTTTAGTTGTCTTGTAATAAGTAATAGTAGTATAGGCAAAGCTGAAGGGTAGGAGGATGAAGGTTTTAACTCGCTATCTTTGAGAGTGACATTGTTCGTATATACTGGTGACTTTCTGCATTGCATTGGTCAAACTCTCATCTCATAAATCCGTAATAGGAGGCTGCTTTCAACTGATGGAATGTCTGGCATTCCTGGTTTTTCTTGAGTTGTGCGCTTGTATTGCTTTCTCAATGGTGATGCGGTTTGTAGTACCTGTGTGTAGAACTGTAGACTGCGGTGAATTGTTACAATCTGTACGTCAGCGAGAAGAAAGAGCTTTCTCAAGTTATCTGTCAGTTGTGTGACCCAGTAATCGAGAGTTTTAGATGCTTGTTACAGACCTGCCCGGCTGCCCGTTAGGACTTGATCATAATATAGTTATGTTCATATGAAGATTAAACTATCCCAAATAGAAATGTGACCAAAGGATACCTTAACCTCTGGTTCTCTGTTGTCATATTGACAGCTAGAAAGAGGTGGATGTTTGACATGATAAATATTCTGGGTGTTGGTTTTGTTGTGATGCATTTTATATATAGAGGATAAAAATGTCGCAGATTTTCAGTCGTACAAGAATATTAAGATACTGGGTATTGGTTTTGTTGTAACCATCATACGAATATATTCACCGTAACTCTTTCTCTATTGGTGCATGTCATCAACCTCTGGTTCAGTATCTTCAGAAAGAGTGTTAATTTCCACTTTATCTAATACTTGTGTATTATTAATGAACTTAACGCCAAAAAATCATTTCCAAACCATCATCGTTAATATGATCCATTTGAAACCGGATCTTGCAGGTGTGTTGTTTACCTGTTTATTAGTCTTCGCAGTGGCAATTAGTGTGTTATAGATGTGTAGAATGTCAATTAGAAGTTTAAAACTTAGCTCTTCAATTCTTTTTTAATGCTACACGGAGAGCAAAGCTGGTTGGGCAGCTAATATCGACAAAGATTTCTCATGATATTTTCGCCAAAAAGCGATTGTGAATGCTGGCATTTGGAAGGGATAAAAGATTGACCTATAGAGCATAGGCCTTTAACTCTAAGGTTACCAAGTCAAAAGAAAAAATGGTGTGCTGTGTCTGTGTTCACCTATTTGAATTCACATTATCATGTTTTGCCAGTTTAGAGTACTTGGGCGTAAAATCAGTATTTGAGAGATGGCAGTCTCGGATTCAGTTGTCAGGTCTAGTGAGACTGTTACTTTGTCATCAAGCGTCTATTTTATTACAAATGCTTGCGTGATTAGCTTTTTGCTGCTGCTGTAAATGGCTTCTTCTGCTATATGCAATTTTCTTTCTTTTGTTTTTATTTATTTCCCTTGTCACTCTGAAAACCCAGTATGTAAAGTGTAAACTGTTTTGAGGAAGGAAAAAACACATGGGCGATACTGATGCGTCTTGTTATTATTATCACGGTCTTTCTCTCAAAAAGATTCTGACCAGTTTTCCTCTTTTTTTTTTCACCGGGTTTCAGGTCGATATGGTCATAGTTCCTGCAACCACTGGTCAAATGGGTGTTCTACCAGGTCATGTGGCCACAATAGCCGAGCTGAAACCTGGTATCATGTCGGTCCACGAAGGAACCGAGGTGTCCAAGTACTTTATTAGCAGTGGCTTTGCAGTCATCCACTCCAACTCATATGCCGACATAGTTGCTGTCGAGGCTGTACCTATTGACCGCATTGACCAAGCCGCTGTTCAGAAGGGGCTTGCAGAATTCACTCAGAAGCTCAGCTCAGCATCCACCGACTTGGAGAAAGCTGAAGCCCAGATTGGTATAGATGTTCACAGTGCTCTCAATGCTGCCATCACTGCCTAATGTTTCCGCTAAATGTATTTCTTCTTTCATTTTGATTCTCGACTTGTAGTCTGATAAATGGTTGGGATTCTTCTTCCATTTTTCCGTCTTGACTTGGAAAAGGTCCAATAAATCTATATGGAAACAAGGCCCTATACTGTGACATCATTTTGTGTTCATTGTATGAGCATTTGCTCAACAAAAATTGAATCTAACATTCGTCTGATCGAAACTAGTGACTTGTATCGTAAGTTGACAACACAAATCTTTCTATTTGGTATAGTTGGGATTTGACACAGGCCATGAAGCTGTCTTCCTGTCTCTAATGAGTTGCAACTAAACCCGTCAAATTCTGACCCGACCTGTTTTTCAGGTCAAGACCCAAAAATTTCGACCCGGTGACTCATTTGGCCCGTTATTTTAGGGTCGAGATCCGACTGGAACGGGTTGCCTCGTTTGGTCGAAGATAAATCAAGAATTTTATTAAAATATTAATATTTATATATTATATTTGAAAAAATAGTTAAAAAAATATATTTTATTATTACTTAAAATTACAAACACAATTAAAAAGTCAATTTTATAGAACTTTTATTATATTTAATAATAAAAAAAATTATTAAAAAAAAATTATTTTAATAATTATGTCAATATAATTAATTTAAATATTGAATATTATTAAAATATTAATTTTAAATGTGTTCCACATTTTTAAAAAGTATTTTTTTAATTAAAAAATCGTTAAAAAAAGACGTTAGAAATTATTTCTTGACTCGTATTCTGACCCTAACCCGACTGTGACCCGTATTCTGACCCTAACCCGACTGTGACCCAGTTTGACAGGTCTAGTTGCAACACTACTGAGCTTGTGGCCTTGTGGATAATTTTCTACCTAATTGCTTGATCTGCATAATGCATTGCTTAGATTACTCAATGACATCTGCAGTGCACAGTTTTCAGGTCGATCAACGAATTAAAACGGTGGCGTATGGTGAAATGATTTATTAGATAAACATAATCATCACCTTGTGGTGTACTACTATACAAGAGGAATACTACCTGTAGATCTATAATTACAGTTACAGGGAAGAACAGGTTAAATAAGATCTAACAACATGAGAAACTTAATATCATCCGATCCAGTACGCTTCTGCTCTTCATGTTCGTGATTCTCTGTCGGTCTTAACCGGCCAAATCATGCCTCCGTGTTATAACCTAAAGCCTTCATGTCTTCATAGCATTGCTTGAATTCTCCATGGGCATCCGCCTTCGAAAGCATGTTCTAACACATCCTCCACTCTTTTGGCAAATATTATCTGTCAGATCAAAGGGCCGAGATATGTAAGGAAACGAAATGTAGTCTAGTTCTAATGAAATATGATGGAGGTACTCTGAAATTAGGTTCCGAGTCTGAATCCCCCTTCCTCGTATTGTAATTCCCATGCGGCTCTTTTGACACAAAAATGGAAAAAAAAAAGCCGAATACTTCATTACTTTCTGTATCCGTATAGTTGGACACATCATCTTAAGCCAAAATTATTAGTTTATTGAATAAAAAAACTGAGGCCGACACTTGAACAGAAACCCATAACGAGAACTTCCAAAAGTGTCCGAGTAATATAGCTATAGACAATCGATTAAAAAAGGCACGATACCTCAAGACTAGAAAGAACAGCGGCTGGTATTTCAACCAAATCTTTTACATTCCTATGAGGCAATATCACTCTCTTTATACCATAGCGATGTGCTGCCAACACCTGCGCAAATCGAGTCAACAAAGCAACAACTTAGAGAGGACTCAGCTCTTACGAACCACTAAAAAAAACCATGCTGATATGTATTCATGCATCAAGACACTAACGGATCTTCCTTTGGGTTCACTGCATTCGCCTTTTCCCGACATTGAAATCAGTTCTAGATTTCGTATGGGTAAAGTTTAGCCCACAAAACACCCCACGTTATTGAGGGGCCATTCTTTAATACATTATTTTCGATCCGCTAAACTTTCGTCTAAAAGCAAATGTCGTGAGTTAAAGTATCATCGTAAAAAATGAATCAATGGGAAGCTAAGGTGTTATAGCATCATAAACAAGAAGGGATATCTTATGAAATTAGTAAATGGCATACCTTGTCCTTAACACCACCCACCGGCAGCACAAGGCCCCTCAAGGTCATCTCCCCAGTCATTGCTGTATCTGCTCGAACTCGTTTTTGACTTAACAACGAAACGAGTGCTGTGACCAATGTCACACCTGCTGATGGGCCATCTTTAGGAATTGCCCCAGCAGGAAAATGGATGTGAATGTCTCGTCCATTCATCAAGTTGCCTTCCGAATCAACCACAAACCTTAGTTCAGTGGCCCTTGATCTTACCTGTTCATGCCCGAATAAAAGCAAGGGAACAAGCTCTAATAAGGGTAGTTCCGAAAGTGAAAATAAATGCAAGTCCTTCACAACCTTACACTAAAAACAATTCATAAATCATCGAGGCCTCATACAGTCATACTCACGACCTTGGTTTGAAACCCATCGATATTAGACCAAAAATGAAAATAATGACACTTAATAAAAAGAGGGATTCTAGAAAGCTTCTACAGGAATATGTCATATAGTAACTAAAGTTACATGCTCTAAAGGATGGGACTTGTGACTTGGCAGTCACACATTCAGGTTCCGCTAGTGTTGGTAGTCACACGTTCAGGTTCCGCTAGTGGAACCTTGGGAAGAGGGGTTTTCCTATCTCCCCTCTACTTTCTAAGGAGCGGGCATTGTACGTTTGGTTGGCTGAACATGGCAAATGGGGATCTTTCTTATTAATAGAAAAAAAATAACAGAACAATTTACCCAAGTAAGAGCTATCTGTGCTGATTCCTTGATAACACTGCCAAGCTGGCCAGTCAGCCGTAATTCGCCCTTCCCAGCCATTGTAGTGGCCTCAACAAACTGAACCTCTCCACCGTGAACAGTCCACACCAGCCCGACGGAGACTCCGGGATTCGCAACCCTTTCTGCAGTTTCTCTATCATCATACCTTGGTGGCTGTGATCACAAATTACATTTTGAGAAGGTAAACAAGGAAAATGAAGTCCCCTCACTCCCGTGATAGTACAAACCATGGATCTAGGATAATATTTCTATGATAAACCACTTTACAGATATGGAAACAGTTAAAATAAATGAATAAAATGGTCCAGGCAAATAATTTTCCTATGTACCACTTTAAAAATCTGGTAATGAATTTTGAAAAAAAAAATGAATGGACTAGCCCAGCCCAAAAAATGCTTGCACGGTGCCAAGATTTAATCTCATTCCGAATTTGCCAACATAAACCAGAAAATTAGAAAAATCAGCCTAGAAATTATCAAATAACTTTTCAACTCCAGTTCGCAGAATGAAACTGAAAGCTTCACACCCATCTGAAAAATATCATTCGTAAAATCCTGCCTCAGAAAACATTTTTCAGAGAGCAAATTTCCAAAGTGCCACGAACAAGGTGAAAATTTCCCAAACTAAGTTGCTTACACAGTTTTAGCCAATAATATTAGTAGAAATTAAGAAATAGTACACTCCAGAGAACTCCACCAAGTATAGAAATAAGGGAGTGAATAGATGAAGAAAGGGTAAGAAAAAGACTCACACCGAGAACTTTTTCAAGCATAGTCTCGTCAACAATCAGATGACAGGAAAGCCGCAAATCATTTGAAAAGTCTTGATTGTTAACGCCCATGGGAATCACCTCCATTTCTACTTCTGCTCCTTCACCAAGTCTGCTTTCTAGAACAGGTGAAGAAAGTTGTTGGATATCTTTACTAACTGCTGTAGCATTATCTTGCTCTGCAACCTTTACAGCTGCTGCACGAGCCAACGCAGACAGATTTCTCTCTAGGTTCCGGACACCAGCTTCTCTAGTATATCTGTGAATCACAAGTTTCACCATATCCTGCCAGAATAGAGAACCACAAGAGTTCAGGTACAGGTACTCTGGGTGAGAATGCCAAAACGATCTGAATGTGAAGGGACACTAGATAAAGTGGACCTTTTAACAAAGAAATATACCATACAAGTAACCATCTACAATTCAGAAATAGCATAGAAGATGCTGAATAACTGAAGTACATATCATCGGGTAGAAGTTGAACTACGTATTTGTTAAGGAGTATTTAGAGAAGTTTCTTCTTTTATCCCACTACCTTCAACTTTCATCAACGTGATCATTAATTGTCAAGAACCATAACAAAATAATGCCAAATGTGAATGAGATAAGATAATTACAACTCTGTCTTTATCCATAGGACACTTGATTACAAATTATTTATACTTCATAGAGTAATGAAAGGAATCAACAAATAAAGGACACTAAAAGAGTGGTACACATATACAAAAAGACAATAATTAAGGGACAAAAACTCATATGAAACCATTATATGTATACAATCGACCTATTCCACGTTATATATCTCATTTGATAAATGAGTTATTGACTTTATTGTACATAGACAATTGTTTCACATAAGACTAATTGTAACCAACAGCGGACACCCATGAGCAAAAGGACAACACAAAAATATGCTCCCAATAGCTAAACAAATACCAAACAAGTACCTCGGGAATCTGAAGGAATTCAGAGCTCAATCCATGTTGGTCTAGGACTCTTGGTAGAAGATGCTTCATAGCAATGTTGAGCTTCTCCTCTGGTGTATATCCAGGTAGCTCTATGACTTCCATCCTATCCCGGAGTGGCGGAGGAATAGGCTGCATTTTATTGGCAGTTGCCACAAAAATAACTTTGGAAAGATCATATGGAACATTTAAGTAACTGTGTTTGAGTTAAGAAGTTAACATCAAATTACTGTGACTAATCTCTAATGACATGGCACAAAATTAACCTGCACATGATAATACTTCGTACTAATCTATGTCATCATTATGCATAGATTTTTTAGACAATGCATGGTTTACCTCAACCTTTATATTCTATAGAATCCTAAGACAGATTCTAAAATGTGATTGTCACCTAAAACACAGGGATGAACACTGGAAATGAATAAGTAACTGATTTGACGAACAAAAGAATGTATCATAGAAAAGGATACTGGTCATTGAAAGTTTTGTTCTGTTCAGGATCAAGAACTTCTAGTAGAGCTGCAGCAGGATCTCCACGAACATCAGAGCCAGTTTTATCTATCTCGTCCAATAACATAACAGGATTTGAGACGCCCACTCTCTGAAAACTCAAAAAGAGCATAAAGAGGACAAAAATAAGTAGTAACACATGAGTCAAATATAAAGCTCAAGTCCTGGAGAAAGAAAACTATCAAAGGCAATACAATAAAAGAAATTTATCACAACACGCAGCTAACAATCTAATCAAAGCTAGCTTGTTACAGTACAAAGTCGGATGTTCAAGAAAGTAATAATACAGGTTGTCAGTAGCACAACTAGAATTTAATGATTACATTGAATGAAAACCCTTATCAACCTCATCAAAGCTAGCTTGTCCAAGCTGGAAAGACTCAAACCCAATAATATATATTATGTCATTAACAGAACTAAAATTTAATGCCGCAAGTGGGAAGCTCCAAGATAATAGGGCATTGTCGTTTTTTTGTTACATTGAACTAAAAATTTCAGCTTTATAGGAATTTTCAGATTCGGGCAACTCACAAGCAATAACAATACAGCTAGTTAACAAACATGAAAAAGGAAAACTATCGAAATAAGTATTAATGATGCAAATTCAAGATTATCTGTGAACTAATTTGAGCAAATCACAAGCCAAGTCACACTTGGAAGGACATGTACCTTTATGCCTTCAATAAGACGACCTGGCATGCTTCCAATGTAAGTTCTCCGGTGCCCCCTGATATCAGCTTCATCCTTCACACCGCCAAGAGATATACGTATGAACTTTCGACCCAAAGCAGCAGCTATTGATGTGGCCAAAGATGTTTTTCCCACACCAGGTGGCCCAACGAAGCACAAAATGGGGCCTCTTGCATCAGGTTTAAGCTGCAGTTCACTCAAACCATGTGAGTGTACAATCGTCAGCACTAAGACAAAGCTCAGGCGAATAAAAGATTGTTGACCTTACGAACAGCCAAATATTCGATAATGCGTTGTTTGACCTTGACCAGTCCATGATGGTCATTGTCAAGTCGCTCCTTAGCAGCCCTAAGATCTAGTTTCTGCTCTTCAGTTGCCTTCTGCCAAGGAAGATCGGCAAGAAGCTCCAAGTAAACACGTGAACTATGGTACCCAGGTTGCTGAGGCTGCATTTTCTTCAGTCTCCTGAATTGGAAATTTAGATAAGAAGCCATAAGTTACTTATCAAAAAAGATAAGGAACATAAAATTAGTACCACTCGGAATAGAGTAGCATAAACTAAATTCCTCGTTCACAGGAAACTAGATACTTCCATTACAGAACTAAGATCAACAATGCTCGCGATACAAGATCCTTGACACTTGACGCAACTCCAAGAACATCAAAAGTCTGACTTGCTCAGTTGTGAGGACATACGTTCCAAGGACTGCCGGACTCTTTAAAAAATATCAAGGAAAAAAAAGATCAAATAAACATTTCAGAGGGTGCATAAAAACATACCGCAACTCCCTTTGCGCATGTTTCCAAACATCTGAAGGCATTCCTGCACTTTGCATTTTTCTTTCAAGAGCAGCAACATCATCCTCATCGTCATCGTTGTCCCCGAGTTCCTCTTTTATAGCTCTCATCTAAGTGAAATTAACAGAAAAAAAATGCCAAGTAGAAGATTTAAAGAAATTCAAAAACCAAAATGAAGATGATAGGTCTGTCAAAGCATTCACAAGCTAAAACCCAAACTGCCAAGTATAGAATAACAGGATCAAGTACATCCCCCCGTCAGACAAGGACTTGTATTATTGTATAGGGACTACACATGGTTTAAAATCTCGGCCAAGACGTATCGTATCGCCCGAGATGTACCGTATCGGAGGCGGCCGATACGCGATATCCCGAGAGCCGTGAATTATACATCAACTAATCATGGCCGATACGCGATATACCGCGATTTTAAACTATGGGCCTACATCAACTAATCAAAGTAATAATCAGAATGTTGAAAGTTTTACAGCATTAGAAACAAACCCAGGATATACATAAATGAGCCTGATCATTTTCAAGATGCTACTATTCCATTTACTCAGACCAATAAGTTCTCATCCACATCTCGGCCAAGACGTATCGTATCGCCCGAGATGTACCGTATCGGAGGCGGCCGATACGCGATATCCCGAGAGCCGTGAATTATACATCAACTAATCATGGCCGATACGCGATATACCGCGATTTTAAACTATGGGCCTACATCAACTAATCAAAGTAATAATCAGAATGTTGAAAGTTTTACAGCATTAGAAACAAACCCAGGATATACATAAATGAGCCTGATCATTTTCAAGATGCTACTATTCCATTTACTCAGACCAATAAGTTCTCATCCACATGTCAGCATCAATTACTTAGCACAAGAGCTTTAGAAATTCCAAGTATCAAGATTTAATTACTCATGAAGTAATACTCAATACATCAATGCCAGAGTGCTTCGCTGTTTCACATTAGACAGAAGTAAATGGCATATCAATACTCAGTACCAAACATTCACAAACCTGCTGCCTTAGAAGGAACTCTCTCTGTGATTTTGACAATTGTCCTTCAACCTTTTGTGTGATCTTCTCAGCCACACGAATTGTCTAGCAAAACAAAGTCATTTAACAGGAGGGAGCATAAGCACTAGAATAAAATGAGACATAATTATACACTAGATTGATTGTGCAAATCATCCGAGAAAGTACCTGCAGATGCCGATCAACCAACTCAATTGCTTTTGAAAGCCTAATTTTAAGGTCAACTGAATCTAACATCGCTAGCTGCTCTTCGAAACTTATTTCAAAGCTTGCAACAAATATATCAGCCAACTTGTGAATAGGGACAGTCTCCAGAAGAACTTTTGTTCTCCCTGCAGTCTTTTGTTTCTGATAAACATAAATGATAAGTTAATACCATACCGACAAAAAGAACAACATAACAAAAAAACAAGAAAGTGAAGACCCCACAGCTATAACTAATAACACATCCAATTCTTTCTCAGAATTCTTAGTGTCCCACAGAAATAATTGTTCATGATTATCCTATTGGTTTTCAAAAGAAGTGGAGGAAAAAGGTTCTAAAAAAGTTTCTCGATGTGTAAGTCAGTGAAGCACAAATAGATTCAGTTTCTCTATCTTTCTCTACGATTGAGGGAAAAAAGTTCTAAAAAAAAGACATTCAGTTATATAATTAGCACCGTACACCCTGAAACAGAGAATGTTCTCATGTTACTTACTTTGAGCATGAAATTAAAGAGATTTGATATGACTGTCTCTTAGAAGGGCAAGAATAGTTTTATACACGATAAATGGATGAAGCCCTTCAGCATTAAGAGAAGACATTTATCGTCCAGCACATTGAATGAAATAAACCTTTTTAAGGTGTTTGCCTATTTCGATAGATTCTTCTAAATCAACAAGGCAAAATTTGAAAACTCGATCCCATGTGAAAAGTTGGCTCATCAGGACTTTCAAGCAGTCAATCATACAGTCCTTCCTCATTAATCGACTCAAGTTGTATCTATGAAAGCTCAAACCTTACCTGCTCAAGGACGGTGATAAGTTCCATTGCAGTCATTTTGAATTGGCGAGCTAATGCAACAAAATCAGGGTCCTGCTCTGCTTGTTCCATCTCTAAACATTAAGAAAAACATTGCATGAAGCAACTTAACATCCACGCCACAAAAACACGTGACAATTTTTAGAAGCATCCAAAAAGCACATGGACAAGAACTAGATTGTCCACACAGATTCAAGTGCAAAACCAGTATGTACATATCCATATCAATTACTAAGTCACTGGATTCGCTCAACTACCAGTGAATAGCAAGCTTTAAATTAATAACTGGCGCTGCCCATTCTTATTACATACATTTTATGGCAGGACTAAAATCAATGTATTGGATATTTTTTAAAGTGTGCATCGCATAAACGTATCCATATGGAGGCATACTATAGATTAGGTAAGCCTGCCTAAGTATAAATACTTGCACAGAAATGAAAGTAGTAGCATATAAAATATAAAAGACGTGATAATAGCCTGTTTGTAACCTCAAAACTATTAACCTGACCCCAACGAAAACCCAGAATTCATATATCTCTTACATCCGGATGTTTTACCTGCTTTTGTAATGTCAAGTGGAGAAATTCTTGCAGTATAATAAGTTCCTCTAGTATTGAGTTCCAGCACGCTGAATCTGCACAAGCCTTCAAGTACCACAGTATAAGTAACCCTCCCGCTCGGTTTTTCCACTCCTCTTGAGAGGTGTAATGCTCGAGCAGCCACTCCCCTACATTACCATGCACTGTGCCTTGTTAACTCACTAAATAAAACCCAAAAAAAGTAAAAGACAATTGATTGGACGACAAGAAAGGCATTTACGGACCCTAAAGCTACAATGGACTAGGTAGTCAAGAACCCCTTGTCTTTAAGGATTCGTAGAAATGACATTTAACTATTTTAGAAGTGAGGAAAGAAGATATAGCTGAGGTACAAGTAGCCCTCGTGAAAGAAATATCTCATGGCCAATATCTTCCTTATATTGACAAGTTTAGGCTGCATAATCAACAGCTATGGGAAGCATAGGAATTTGGCAGTCCTTCCATTTCAATTACAAAGAATGATGTAACATTTGAATGATAGGTAGTGACAGCGATTCAGATGATGCCTTAGAAATTACATCCTCAATCACAGGATATGATGGTTTGAAAAACGCTTCTCATGTATGGTAAGCTCCATTTTAGGTATGAGTCAAGACTCGAAACAAGAATAAAAAGTGAAAAAACATAATAGATACCGGTTGTGCCAGTGAACAGCCTCCTGCTGACTCTTTCCACCGGCCTTGGCTGAGCCTGAGATACCAGACTGATTTTTTAAGTTACGTTCCCCAGAATCCGATCCTGCACCTTTGCAAAAGAGATTTTCAAAACTATGCAAGTGCTTTAACGAAATGCCCACAAATAAAAATAATGTACAAAATGTTTAGAACGACAAAGTAGAAACACCTTGACAAATAAATAAATAATCATGTGATTACTAAATATAGCACACATAAGAGTAAACTATGGGGGAATGGGAAAATGGAAACAAAAGCATATACCTGGGTAAAGCACGGGTCCAGCAGATGCAGAATCCACTGCATCATGGACAGGAACAATGCCAATTAAACCCTTCTCTTCCCTCTGCCATAATTCTTGCTCCACCAGTTTAACACTAGAGAAAAAATAGAACAACAACCAGAATTTTGTTCTAGTTAGCCACACCCAATGGAAGAAGCCCGATTGATTTCCAAATTATGAACTTTGTATTAATGTACTATCAATGAAATAGTGTATGTCAATTGATGCAAATTGTAATGCAGTTATGCAGCTTCAACTAAAATTAACTCACTTTCTTAGATTACATTAAAGCAGCTAAAGAAGAACCAAATTGTACAAGTATCTAACTTAGATCTGCAAAGACAAATTAGCAAAATAAAGCGCAACTATGAAAACTCAGTTCAGGCATCCATTATTCTCGTCTAATTCTATAGGAGACTACGAGTAGCATGAATTTCTAATAGCTGTAACTCAAAGGTTAAAATTATTCTTCATTATTACTTGACTACCTAAAATCCTGCAGTCAATGACAAAAGCTTGCCTATCAGTCTATCATTCCCAAAGTGGCCCGCCCTAACCCAAAAAATCAGGCAATATCGCACTCCTTCAACGTTCAGTCCGAGCTCACTTTAGTTTTATTTCAAACCTAGGACCTTAGATAGTTAGATACATACGCATATACTCCATTTTGGTATTTCCTCATAATAACAGTCTACCCGATAATACATAAGATAGGTTGTGAAAAACACCGCTAACATAAAACACCGAATTTGGCAAAATCACGCAACAATAGCCAATTATACATACAATATCAACTCCAGCAACAACTAGCTAAAGTAACTTCTGCCGTGTTTCAAACCTCAATAGGCCCCACCTCCAACTCCACAAGCCCAGATCCCGAAATAGGAAACTTTACCAACTGAGCTAAATAACGTAGACAGCACACTCCCCGTGGTTCCAACCTCAACAGGCACCACCACACTTCACCCCACCTCCAAGTCCCAAACCCCAACTCCTACCCCAGCTACGCTAACTAACATAACAACGCCCTCCCGTGTTTCAAACCTCATATAGCAGCCCCACCTCCAACTCCTAAAGCTCAATTCCCAAACTTTACCAACTAAGCTAACTAACATCGACATCCTCCTCGTGTTTCAAACCTCAATAGGGCACCACTTCACCTCACCCGACCTCCAACTCCCCAACCCCAACTCCCGAACTTTACCAGCTAAGCTCAACTAACATCAACAACGCCCTCCGTGTTTCAAATCTCGGTAGGGCCCCACCGCACCCCAGTACCCCACCCAACCTCCAACTACCCAGCTCCCGAACTTTACCAACTAAACTGGCTAACATCTAAAAACGCGCAATTTCGACAAAATATTACTTCAACCATACTAATCTCCAATTGGGTACCTAACAATTTAACCAACTTGATCAATTATCCTCTAAAAACACAATTCACAGAAAATTAAATCAAAAGTTAACGACTTTATCATTACCCGCAATCAACAACAACGAAATTAATTAAAACACAAATTAACAACTTTAAAATTACAAAAAATAAAAAAAAAAATAAAAAATAAAAAAAAAATAACCTGGTAGGGGAAGTGCAACGAATACGAATAATAGCACCAGGCAATAAAACTTTATTTTTGAAGGCCAAAATTCCTAGACGATTTGGAAGATCCATGTGATCCGCCATTGATGATTTTTTTTGGGAGGAGAGAGAAAATTGTGGGCTTAATACTATTATATTATTTTATATTGTATTGTATTATGGTATTTTAATACTATAATTGTTTGTAGATAAGAGTGAAGAGAGTTAGTAGTGAAGAACAATGATGATTTTTTATTTATTTTGTTTTTAAGGAAGATGATGACTAGTATTTTTTTTGTTAAATAAATTTTTTTTTTTTGAGGGAATTTTGTTAAATAATTTAGTGGAGGAAAACGATGAATATCTTTTGGTAATGAAACGATTTAGGGATGGCAATTAGTCGGATTTGAATGGTCTATAATATGAGTTTTTATAAAATGTGCTCAATAAGGCAATAAGCACATGTTAAGATGCTAAAAAATGAAAGTTTTATATCAATTACTTCCTTAAGTATGGTAATAATGAGTTTGGATTTCAATTTCTCATTATATGTTATTTAAATCTTTTATTTCTTAGCATCTTAACATGTCTATTGGACACATTTTAAAAAACTCTTATAATATTTAGATTTAGATTCAAATTTCGTTATCTTATAGTACTTCGTAAGTCTGTATGTTATATCGACGTCAAATACGGAGTATGTTATCTGTCTAAGTTCTCGTGATCTATATTAAAATCAGTTTTGGATTACCTGAGATCCCAATTTATAAAGTTTTTCTTACTTTAGTCCTCGCTTTAGTATTTTAGATTTCTCGGTCCTCACTTCGTCAATCCTAAATTAGCCCGACCCCTCTATTGGCTCTATACACTACATCTCCCTTTCGTGTGATATTTGTTTCGCAAAACTAAATATCAAGGAACTAGGCAATTTTTTGTTTATCGCAAGAAAAAGGCAATTTTTTTGTTTATCATGTTTTATCACAATGAAGTTTTGTTGGCATACCTATGTTACTCAGCTTTCATTGCAAGTGTCGAATACGGTTATTTTTTTGCAATTTTTTTGGTATAAAATGAAGTGTCGAAGTCCAAGTGAAATGACTTCTCATGTACTAAAAGTTAATTTTTGGAGTAAGAACTTGTCCTAGATGTAAAAGTGAAGGGTAATCGTTTTTAAGCTTGGTTGTATGTTTCTAAGCTCGTTTGGTTCCATTTATATTTCTTAGGATAACGGAAATGAAAAGTGGTGTTTTTTACCCTGATTTGTAGCAAAAAATGGTGAATCTATGATGCAAACATTCTACTAGATATAAAAAGTTTTTTGATTCGGTTTTGTGATATTACTTAATTAATTTTGTTTTCTATACTATAAATTTGACAAACATTTTTTGATGTATTACAGACTTAGTTAATAAGACTCTCGTCTTATTGTTTAGGAACCACTTATGGCTCATAGTTGTATTGTATACTTGTATGAGTTGTATCATGTATGGAGCAATGTATAGGATGTTGATAAGATGACGGTTCTAGAATAATGCTCGCGATTCCTTAAGTTCTGTTTGAAATTCGAGCTAAAGAACGAGGCATTGATACCATTAATACGCCACACGCTAGTGTCGCCTGTTTTTTTTCTCGTCTCTTAATTTGACAATTAGCCAAATATCGAAAGGCCCTTCTACCATTCTTAATAGATTTTAATAGGTTATGTAGTTCTCTGACTTTTTAGAACACATGTTTCATTGAAATCTTTGATAAAAGTTGTTTTCCTCACCTAACAACTAACATCACTTGTTAATTGTTATGACTTCGGATTTGGACCCATATTGATGTGTTCAAATGCCTTTCAGGATATTAATGATTGTTTGTGTGTAATAAGGGTGATTATAATATTGACAAAGTTGAAATCTAGATTATAAATATTATTTCAAATGACTTTATTATTTAAGCTTGTTAACATCACCTCAAATTTATACAAAATACATAGAATAAAATAACTTAATCACTAAAAAGGAAAAAACGATCACCCGAAGATTATAATGAGCCTAATTGTTTCATCCTTATGTCCCAACTCCTTATCATTGAAGTATATTACACGATTTTTAGGCCGCACTACTTCTTTGTAACACATATAATAACGTCTTAAGATTTAACAAGTACTTGCATGGTTGAGGACGTGATGAGGTTAGTCTTCATACTTGCAATTCTTGTATGGAGCACGATTAGTTTTTGTAATTTGCTTTCCATGTCCTACAACGTACTTATCAACGCCTACATATAAGAGATCGTTGTTCGAGCTCTTTGAGAATTAACTACTTCTCTATGTTTCGGGGCTTTGAATCTTCCATTACTAATGATCTATAATTCAAAAATTTATGGATAATTCATATGGATCGATAATTACCCTTGTGTCAAACTTATTCTCGAAGATCAACTCGCCAGTAACAACCTCAAGTTTATTGTCCAAAGATGTAAAGGGCTGGACGGTTAAAATCGATCATACTTATCGAGAAGCCAATAGATAGGGCTGTTCACTCAGTGGTCCGGACCAAAGACCAGACCGGACCGGACCATTTGGTCCAGACCAGACCGGACCGAATTTTGTTTGGTCCGGTCCACGGTCCACCTATTTACTCTACTTTGGTCTTCGGTCCGGTCCTGGACCAAACCGAATAGACCGGACCGTGGACCGAAGTTATGTAAGAAAAGAATTTTTTAAATTGTAATATTATTGATTTTATTTTCTACTTTGTTTACACGTATTATAAGATGTGTAATTATGTAGCTAAATCTAGTAAGAAAATAATGTTGTTTATTTTGATCGTTACGAACTTCTTGAGTTCTATTTTTATATGCTAAAACATGTCAATGACAATAATATTTGGTCCACTCTGGTCCATTTGGTCCGGTCTGGTCCACGCGTTTTTATGGTCCAGACTGGACCGGACCAATATTTATATGGTCCGATCCTCGGTCCACCTCTTAATCCTTCTTTGGTATTCGGTCCAGAGAGTTTGGTCCGGTCCGGTCCCGGACCAATGAACACCTCTACCAATAGAGCCGCTCATCTTCTAGCCAATCGAGTTCACATTTAGATCTTAGACCATCTGTTTAATGAACTTCATTCTATTATTAGAGAAGATATCTTTAGGGCAACTATTCCCCGTATAATAGCGAATAATTAATTTTATCTCGTTCGTACCCAAAAAAAAAAAAAAAAAAAAAAAAAAAAAAAAAAAAAAAATCAATTTCTAAACATCCGATTCAGCAACCCGTTATTTTGTTGATCCGGAAAACCCTAATACAAGAACCACCCTTGTATCAACTCCGCAGTCTCCATTTTCGATCAAATTACTTCATTTTCGATCAACATTTGTTTGAATCGAACAATTAAACAATGTCAATGTCGATGAGAAGATTAGTTGTAAGCACCAATCAACGAATTTGTTCATCTTTATTTCAAAAGACTCGCAATTTTTCTGCAATTTCATCATCTCACTCTATTATCTCTCCCCCCAAAAATCCAAATCCCACCTTTTCTTCTCCTTCCCTTTTTCTCAAGGAATTCCGTCGCCCAAAAACAAGTAAAGTTTTTCTCCTTTGTTGATTTATTTACTTTTTTTTTTTTTTTTTTTTTTTTTTTTTTTTGTATTATTGATTTGTTTGTATGAATCCTTGTTAGTTGTTATTTATAGAGCTAATACACTGTCATATCCGTCATATGGGATTTGCCCAGAGACTTATTTCTAGATCATTCCCCATCTAAACTAATCAAAAAGTTTAGACAAATGTAGTAGTCTCTAGATTTTTTAGATTTAACTATTTTAACATGAGAATGATCTAGAAATAAGTGTAGAGACTACTCCATTTGAGTTGTTGTGAACTTTGAGTTGTGGATATTTTTTGCTAGTTGCTCCCCCGTCTTGCAATGGGGCGCTTTATGGATATGTTTGCTAGTTGCTAACCGGCTTGTAATGGGGCGCTTTGTGGATATGTTTGCTAGTTGCTATCCCGTCTTGTAATGGGGCGCTTTGTGGATATGTTTGCTAGTTGCTACCCGGTCTTGTAATGGGGCGCTTTGGGGATATGTTTGCTAGTTGCTCCCCCGTCTTGCTGACTTGTTTCTTGAATTTGTATAATATGATGCGATGTGCTTTGACTCGCTGTGAGAGACAGAATTCTGTCTTTGTCTAGTAACGAAATGAGTCTCGTATTTCATTAGTCTTGTTCTTGTATACCTGTTCCTTGCCCTTATCTTCCATGTCTCAGAGTTTGGAGCTTGCTTGATTTGATTTCTCCTCTGAGTTAACCATAAGACAAGGACTTAAATTATCAATTTTTTTCTGTTAAAGACCTTAATTTTTGTTTTGTACAGTTAAGGACTTGAGTAGAAGATCCGTTCCCTTTTCCGTTATCTTCAATATTATATACTATTGTCTGTCTGTGATATGCTCATGCTTTTTCTCTGTCTTTGATATCTATTTTCCACGAGTAAATTACTTCGTTCATTGCTATGCACCCAATGTTGTCAGGATCGGGATTCTACTTTGGATCGATGGGGAGGGTAGGATCGAATCGGTAGAATCGGATCGTAAAATCGCAAGATTCTACAAACTCACTAAATATAATTTTTTTTTTGGTAAAAACATATAATTGAAAATCAAAACACTTATTTATTAATATTTATTCATAAAATATTGGTAATTAATGATTCTAGTATCATTGTATGAACAACTTTCACGAAATTTGGGTTTTACGGTGTCATTATATAAAAATATATACTAATTTTTTTATTATGGAATCGGATCGTAGGATCGTAAAATCGTAGGATCGTATTATGATCCCATCTCTAGAAATTTTCAAATTAATAGGATCGTAAGATTCTACAACTATGATAGAATCGTAGGATCCAGGATCGGTCAAGCATTTTTGGATCGTAAAATCGTAGAATCGTTGGATCGAATCGCGATTCTGACAACAATGTATGCACCCATCAATGATAACCCGATTTAAAAGCTCAATGCATTGACTCTTCACCAAGTTAAATTTATCAACACATAAAATGTGTTGTCCAGTTGCTCATTGTTCGGACAGAGCCAACTTAAAGCTCCTAGAACCTTTTTTTTTTTTACCAAATACAAGAATCCATAACTGAGCATGCCAAACCCAAAAATATTTACAATAAACTTACTATTAATTTAGGTTTAAACAAACTCGTTGATTTATTAATTTGCCATAGCTTCACTGGTAAGGTTTTTGAAATACTCAAAATTCAAGGATTTTATTTCTTCTAGACAATGGTATGAGATCCTAAATTAGCCATTATCACTTAAGTAAGTTGGGTCTTCTAGTTCACCAATTTTTTTTATCAGTATTAGACACTTTTATACAAACTCGATTTCCATGATATCATGGAATCAACCAGATAAGGCGCGATTCATTTCGAAATCAACATGCCGCTACTGACATCAAAATAGAGAAGCCATGTCTAAGAGTCATCATGCTGATGATAATATAATTGAAGTTGTGGATGATTGTGGTTTGAAATTGTTCTTATAAGTGCTAATAATGAACGAAGTGCACATTAAGCTTCTCCTCCTACTTTAGCAAAGATGAGAGCTTGCTCCTGATAATTTAGCTAGCAAAGATAAGAATGAAAAATTAGACTACGGGAGAGAAAAAAAAAAACAACTAACCGTAGGAAATAGTGAATTAGGGATGGAGAAGAAATGAAAAATATTTTTCATTGTTTTGCAGTACAATAATGGGCAAGTTAACTGAAAGAATGACGGAAGTCAAGTATGAGGTCCTAACTGTATCAATTAGAAGTTAAGGTCCTTAACGGAAAAAGTGTGAAAGTTCGGGTCCTTTTCTTATGGTTAACTCATTTGTTCTATGTCTTCATTTTTTCTTCATTCATTACTTCACGTATTTTTTCAACTTTAATTGTTTCTTGAGAATTTGACAATTCCCGAGGTGTGAGTACCATTATGGCTTGGCCACACTCCAAGTCATTTACTGAACTCGGAGGTTGATTTTTCTTGATGACATTGTCGGATTGGTTTTATAGTTGTGGAACTTGGTGATTTTTGATTATTTGAATGTGGGGTAAAAGTTTTTGATTTTGGGGAGTTTGAAATGTTCGGTGTTGAATGTGTTTGTTTTTGCGTAACTAGTTTTTCTTTTATTTGCATTTTTAAAGGAAAAGTCTTGTTTGCGGCCATGTGTATGGAAGCTATTAGTCGCGAAGAATAATTTGAGATTTTACGTTTTCATGTAAACAACCGCTGTATACCAAATAATATATGTGGACTTTTCTTCCATATTTAAGTAAGGGTAAAATAATTGTCCGCTAGTTTCATTTTCTTCAATGAAATTTGCCTCATCTTGTTTTTTGAACCAACAATCTTCAAACTGGGTGCGTGTCTTGTACACCTCTTACATTTATACCAACGATTTTATGTTTTATGATAGGTAACCAAAGAAGTCTAAGTGTCCGGGGTGCAGGCGAGTCAATGAATGAAAAAAAGGAAGGATCCAGAATATCATATATTTCAGGAGCCAGATTAGTCCACGACAAAAAAGTCAAAATTGCCTTAACCCAAATTGATGGAATTGGACCTAGAAAAGCCGTTCAGGTTTGTTATCGATTAGGTATTAGTGATAACATTAAGGTAAAAGAGTTAACTAAATATCAGATCGACCAGATTGAACAAATGATAGGTGAAGATCATGTTGTTCATTGGGAATTGAAGAGGGGAGAACGAGCAGACATCGAACGATTGATTTCTATTTCTTGTTATCGTGGAATTCGTCATCAAGGTGGATTGCCCTTACGCGGTCAACGAACCCATACTAATGCTAGGACTTGTAAGAAGAAAACTAAGAAATGAAAGAAGTCTACTGGAAGAAATGCTACCTATGCGAATTGCGAACAATTGGTCTTTTGTAATGTGGTTTTGTAATCTGCTGGGAAATTTGGTTAACATTGTGTTTGTGTGTAGTCGACTTGCAAGAAGATTTGTGTTTTCGAATAACATGTTGTCTAAGACTTTTCGCATTTATTTACTATACTTCATATAAATCGAACTTGCTAAATTTGGTAAATATACTCCATGTTCGATAATAATAGTACAAGATTGTCGTCAAGACTCAAAGAATCAAGATCCCAATCACTTTGCTAGATAATAAAGTGGACAATGAACAACCAAAAAAAGTGTCACTACTCAACCATTGCCAGTACTCAATGAAAACGAGTACCTTAATTGAAAAAAAATCAATATATTAATTAGGAATTAGGAGATAGTTAATTATTTACAATTTTTCTATTATACTTAGGAATATAATTTTCCTATTAGAAATGAGAATTAATTAATTATTTTAGAATTTTCCTATTAGATATAGGAAATAAATTAACAATTTATTAAGGCTTATGTTTCCTAATTATACTATTAGAATTAGGAGATAATAATTATTTAAAATTTTCTATTATAATAAGGAATATGATTTTCCTATTAGAAATGAGAATTAATTAATTTTACAATTTTATTATTTGAAACAAGAAATAAATTAATTATCTACAATTTATTAAAATTAAAAAATTATTCATTAATATTTGTCCACTTCAATACTATATATTAAATCCAGAAACCAAGGGACTTTAATGTAATTAAAGAAAGTTATACAAATTAATTATACTATATAGTTTTAAATCACTAGCACCGTGTGATGGACCCGATTAAGGGATCTCAATGCAAATATTATATAGTTTTGGTTAAAATTAAATTATATAGAAGCTTGGTAATTTTCCTAAACATGGTCAATTTCCTTAAAATAAAATAATTAATTAAGATGGTCAATTTCCTTAAAATAAAATAATTAATTAAGATGGTCAATTTCAAGGAGACTAAAAGAAAGAAGATGTCTTATAATTTTCCTAAATATTTATAGAAGACTAGAAGATGGTCAATTTCCTTAAAATAAAATAATTAATTAGTATAAACATGCACACTTATGGTATTAATTATTATCATCATAAAATTATATATTAAATTTAAAATCTATGCAATTTTATTAAACTTTATAGTTTATTAGAAGTATAGAGATGTTAATTATTTAACATACAAAAATATAATAAATAGGTTATAAATAATTTAAGTTAGATTCCATAATATATAATATTGCATAATTCTTTCGATATGATTTAATGCATATATGTAATATATTTATATAAATATATATTTCTCTTAAAATTGCATGCCTAAGTAGTAAAAGTAATTTTGTCAGTAAAGAAAAGAATAGTAGTAACATTGGATATAGTTATATGATAGTAATCACTCATTTGAATAGTAAAAGTAACAATATTATCAACGAGATTAGTGAGAGTGGTAGAAACAACGGGAGTAGTGAAATAATCAATATTAATGCGGCAATAGTTAAGGTAACAATAACTACGGCGGGAGTAGTGAAATTATCAATATTAATGCAGCAGTAGTGACAGTAACAATAACTACGGCGGGAGTAATGAAAGTAACAATGATTACGGGCAAGTAGTGAAATGTTATTACTATTGTTTCATTAATAAGAGTAAAATATTAATAGCGGGAGTAGTGAATTTGTCTCAAATCTATTTCATCGTAATTTTAGGATATGTTATAAAAAATATATTAATGATAAATTTATGGGTTATGCAACTTCAAGAAATTTTATTTAATGAAAAAAAAATTAATGGTAAGTAGAGGTAGCCCGGGCGAAGCCGGGCACCAATACTAGTTTTATTGAATTAGAAGGCCAAAAAAACACTGATATATTTATAATATCCAATTTTATAACAACTTTCGATTAAAAAAATGAGGTATTATGAGGCTAAAAGGCTCTAGGCCGAACTAGGTTGTGACAAGTATGAATGCATAATACGTACTACATGGAATTTACTCATGTAAAGAGTAAAATGAACGCTGAAATATGCTCCTACGTCTTTTGTTATTGCTAATGTCATATTTAGTTATACATAATACGAAGTTTATTTTTCAAATGTCATATGTATTTCTCCTACTAATTTTAAAGTTATTTTTCTCACAATACACTTCAACTTCTATCGATAATTTTTTATTATATTATTTACATTCATTTATCATTATATAAAACTATATTAATCAAAATTTAAATAAGATATTCACAAATTATTGATAAGTAAAAAGTTCGATATCTATTTTTCAAGGAGTATTAAAAGATAAAGAAAGTTGCTGCTAATTTGCAAATCGAAATATCATATTATGACAAATGAGTAAATGTTTTGAAAAACTTTATTGTGCGATTGTTTTACAATTTAAAGTAAAAATGGTACCACGAGTAATAAAATAGATTTGAATGAGGCTTGAGGTAAATTAGATACACTTATTATAGAAATAGTATAAGGTTATGATTCAAATTATCAGATACATTAAAAAAAAGTCATGAAAAACACATAAAAGGGTAAGTGTAGTCTTTCCCTAATATAGTGAAGACCGTTTCTCTCAAACTTTTCTTCTGACAAATTTACATGCATAAAAAATGGTACTATTCAATTATATGGAGCAAACTAATTATTGTTGACGCTATATTTTTTTTTTTTTTTTTTTTTTTTTTTTTTGTAAATTGAGCACATCATCAGTATAATTTAGGGAGAGATACAAATTGGGAAGGGTGAGACATATTCGTCATGCATAATACAATGCTTTAACCACCTTTAGGCAAAAATATAAAAATAAATGAAAAATTTAAACCTAAAAGGCGGTCACGTACTTGCCAACTCTTCTATACTTCTCTACCGTCTTAATATTCTCATGAAGTTTATGACATTTATTTCATATTAATAAAAAAAATGATTATACAGCTTCGTACAATGTGTGATTTATAACTTTTAGCTAACTTATTTGAACTTGCTTAAATTTATATATTGTAAGTGAAGAATATTAATTATAAATATGATATAGATAAAGTTTCATCTTTAATTTCCTCAGAGATAAACAAAAATTCAATTTTTATTGTCTTATAATATACTCCTTACTAATTAAAGATCATAATGTAAAACAGTAAATTACACCACAATCTACTATTTCAATATATCGATGATCAACACTCAAAACAACACATTTGTTATTTAAATAGTGCAAAAACTCTCAAAATGCTAAAAAAAATGTTCAATTTGTCGTTATCAAACAAAACCTAAGTTTCTGCATTTTTTTTTTATGTTCAACTTAACCTTTACGGGATGTAAAAATGATGAAGTTCATAAAGTAGCGATTAGGTTTCTGTTAGTTAGATGGACTTTTCAAGAGAGAGATGAAAGCTTTGCATGTTAGACCGTTTTATGTGTGAATCGAAGGGATTAAGTAGTGGGCTAAAGGTTGTTTCGAGTGGGAATGAGGTTCATTGCTACGAGTTGGTTGATAAAAGTTTTTCCTTACTAGGTCTAGAAAGGGGATAATAATTATGAGATAATAAAATTTGAATAAAAAAAGACAATAAAAATGAGATGGAGATAGTACCTAAACAATTTGTTTGAGTATCTGGAATTGAGGTAGGGGAGAGGACGAGAAAACGACTAGGAAGGGAAAAGGAGAGAGATAAGAGGGAAGATTGCTTCTTAAACTTTTCTTTGTTGAAGGAGAAATAAATTGTCTTCGATAAGGGAGACGATGATCCATATTTTCACGGAGGTGAATATGATTTATGACTTCTTAGATGTAAAACGTGGCAGAAAGGTAGTGATAGTGGTAGTGGATTGAAGGTTGTTTCAAGTAGTAAGAACTAATCACGGTGGATCGATGTTTTATTTTTTGCGCGTAAATTAGTGGGGTGGAGGGAGGGTGCATTTGTGGAGGGTGGTGAGTTCAACGAGGATAGTGATTATAAATAAGGTTATTTATCCGCAAAATATCGCTTGCATTAAAACATATAGGTAACATGAATAATAACAATAAATCTCAAAAGATCATACTGATAAATTTAATCTTAACTCCCATCAATCCAAATTAAATTAAATATTAATTCTAAACATATTTTCTAGAGCAAGGGTTAGTTTCCATTGGATTGTGGATTTTTCTAGAAGTAAGGGTTTAGTTTTTCACTTGGTTGGATAAATTTGAGAGAAGTTTCGAAGACAATGATTGATCTTTCAAGGGATGAGATTAGATTGTTTTAGATCACGTGTGTGAATAGGGAAGAAAAAGAGGGGTCTGCGTGAAGGTTTTTGTTTCAAATGAGAAGATGGGGGAAAAACTATTGTTATAGGGGGGTGTCATAAGCAGACCCAGCCATATAGTATTGCGTTGGAATTTGGTTCACATTCAAAGGTACGTCTATAGTTTGACCGGGAGATATAACATTTAACTACCTATAAATGTTTTTACGTAAATACCATTTGACCCAACAATGACTAAATTATGGTTGTTATTCTAAATAAGGATATTTGTTGCATTATTGAGTTGATTATGCAAAGTAGATATTATTGTTTTCCTTGACCAATTGAAAAACAAACAAGTATTAATGAACAAAATCTAAAAACTCTCAGTCCCAAAAATCATATATATAAACTTCATATTGGTTTTATTTTCCTAAAAAAATAACAACATTGTCGAGAGTAAGAGTTAGTTTCTATTGGATGGTGGATTTTTCTAGAAGTAGGGATTTAGTTTAGTTTTTCACTTGATTGGATAAATATGAGATAAGTTTCGGAGACAATGATCGATCTTTCAAGGGATGAGATTGTTTTAGATCATGTGTGTGAATAGGGAAGAAAAACCGGGGTCTGTGTGAAATATTTTGTTTCAAATGAGAAGATGGGGGCCAAGACTATTGCTATAGAGAGGGGGGCCATAAGCAGCCCTAGGCATGTAGTATTGCGTCGGAATTTGGTTCACATTCAAACGTACTTCTATACTTTGACCGGGAGATATAACATTCTAACTACCTCTAAATGTTTTTACATAATTACAATTTGATCCAGCAATGATTAAATTATGGTTGTTATTCGAAAGAAGGAGATTTGTTGCATCATTAACTTGATTATGCAAAGTAGATATTATTGTTTTCCTTGACCAATTGAAAAACAAACAGGTATTAATGAATAAATTTTAAAACTATCAGTCCAAGTATCATATATAAAAACTTCATATTGGTTTTATTTTCCTAAAAAAAAAGTATTTTATTAATCAAACACTCTTTTATTCTTATTTCAATATTATGTTAACGGGAATTATTTGTTGGTCATGCGGCATACATAAAATCTTAGACATGAACAATGTACTATATGTCTATATTCCATTTTATTATGAAATTTATCACATACTATTTTAATATCCGTGCAACGCACGGGCAAGAAAACTAGTTATTTTACTAAAATTAACCTGGTAGGTGCAACGAATACAAATTATTGCACAAGGAGATAAAACTTTATTTTTGAAGGCCAAAATTACTCGAGGATTTGGAAGCACCACTATTATGGTTTAAATACGTTAACCTCTATAACTGGATGAGAAGTCGAGCTCGATCAACTCGGAAAACTCACGAACACCTCGAGTTTGTGTGATCAACAGCTAGTCTCACTTGTGATGGACACTATCCATCACAAGTGAGTGACGGGTCATCTCTTTCTCATATAAATGCAAGTGAGAGGTAAATAGGGTGCTCCAATTTCACCCCACTTGCCCTCCCAAATGTATGTTATAAATCATATCCTAATTTAACAGACGCAATTGTGCAATCAAGTGGCGGATGAAAAAGTCGAAAAGTTAATTCTTCTATTATACATACGTGAGTCGGTGTGAGTATAACTTTTATGTAATATAATTCTTCAAATAGAATTACGTGAAGTTAAATCACTTTTATGTGACTGTAAAAGTTCGTGTTAAATTAGACATAATTCGCGAACGATCAATGTGTGTATTGCATTACCATTTACCATAGGTCCATATTGACTACATATATACATAAAAAGTCTTTTAATTGTAATTTTGTAAAGTGGATCAGTATTGAGGTGGTTTATTGAATGACTCATTAATGTCCGTTATATTTTCCGACTCGGAGTCTGGGTTGATGTGTGCCCGAATGTACCACCGCACCTCTGTACTATTTAGTAGTATTTACCTTCAATCCTGTAGAATTCTTCTTCCTTTTCCTACCCTACGAGGCTGAGTACTTGAAAAATAATAACAGTAAAATATTTTATCACATCCTATAGAATTCTTCTTCCTTTACCTTCAATCCTAAAAATGAAGTAATACAGAGTACTTCATTTAAGCAGGAACATTTTATTAATCTCTTATTCTTTTAGTATAAGAGGGATGAAAATATTTGCTAAATAATTGTGCGTAGTCATCGTGTTTAGTCTTAAAAATAATAGCAGTAAAATATTTTATCACATCATACGTATAATTAGTACAATTTCATTTATGACAAAATCAGAATTTCTTATTAATATATTTATGCAAATTGAAAAATATATTATATATTATATATTACAGAGTATATATTATCTATATATCTATCTATCTATATTAATAAAGGAATTTTTTTCGAGCGATTTTAGAGTCTCCAACTTTTCCAAAAGACTTTTAAGCAATATAATATTAGAATCTCTCCATTCTACAAACTACTTGATTTAAAAAAAAAAAAAAAGATAAATTTGGAATTAGAATAAAAATTATAGCTGGCAAAGTAACTTGGATCAAACTCTTCTACATTATGGATACCAAAGAGATGTATAACTACAGATTAATTAGATAAAATATTAGATGAGAGAACTTCGTTAGAAATCAAAATAGCAAGGCATAGTTGCATAAGGGATCGGATAGACGTCTAATACCATTATAACTGTAGTTACGTCATTATCAAAACATATGTATATATACCCTTTTCAGCATGTCGTTACTTAATTAAGCTAACACAATAACATCGTCATATATATTTGCAAGTTTGCTCTGTAGTTTTACTCTTAATTAATTTTTGTATCAACATTCCACATTATTATATTATATATTCGTATACGAATCTATATTTGAAAGAGATTAATGGATGGTTTCTCATATCAAATGAACCTTCTGTTAAATATACATTGTTAGCCTATAATTAGGGAAGCTAATCTCTATAAACTAGGTAACTAAATATTAACAGCTAGCTAGGCAACTAATTACCAACAAAGTAGGAAACAAATAACTAGTAAATAAATTACATATATTTCCTATTATTCTATCAATATTTGTTACTAATCTCTTTATATTTTTTTGACTACAGAATTCTACATCATGCAATAAATCGGGTTTAATGATGATCTAATTGACAATTACGCCTTGCTTTTAAGGTTGGATACCCAGAACTACTACTTTGCATTTCCCACTTATTCTTGCATATTTCTACCCCTTCGTTGACATTGCTTAGTGTTTATTATTTCAAACACGATTATTGATCTGTCGTTATTTCCAATTATAGGTTGAGATCATTGTTTGTTAGTAGTTTGTTCTGTTTCAAATTCTGATTTAATTTTATATATTTATCCATAAAGATTATAGTATTAGGTTATCATATCAATGGTATTTTGTATGCAACTTTTTTTTTTTTGTTAAATGGTGCTTTTACATTTCATTAATTAAGTTTGATTGTGCTTATTTGAGGGTTACAATAAGTTTTATTTTTCGTTTTTCCTTTACGTATTTATTAATTTTATTTCATGATTATCATGTTCATTGGGACTATTTCAATCTAAAGATAATTTTATTGTTCGCTTTTATGTGTAGGACTAAGTTAAAAGTGTAGGAGTTGGGATTATATATCTATCAATTTGTGTAGGAATATAATAAGATAGAAATATCTTTATTATATTTAGGCATTTTATTGTAAATTTTGTCGAATTTTTGTAAGAATGTGTGATTATACAGAATATTAAATACTACCATACACATAAGCAAGATATAACACGTAAAATAAACATTATTTGACATAATTAAACTTGCAACAAAATATACGGACACAATCGTACAATCTCATCTTCCTAGCCAGTCATTCAGGTTCCCAGACATAATTATGACGGATTTAATTATCGTTAATTAAACCAATCTCTAGTCTCAATAACTGAAACCGTTTTCTAGCTAACGGCTTAGTCAAGATATCAGCTCATTGCCTTTCGGTACTAAAAAATTCAAGTGAAATGTTGCCTTCCTCTACATGATCTCGTAGAAAATGGTGTCGGATATCTATATGTTTGGTCCTCGAGTGCTGAGCAGGGTTCTTATAAATTACTATAGCACTCGTATTGTCACACATAATAGGCATACGACCTACATTTATACCATAATCACATAGTTGTTGCTTTAACCAAAGTAATTGAGAACATACCAGTCCAGCAGATACATACTCGGCTTCAGAAGTAGACATTGCAACTGAATTTTGTTTCTTTGATCCCCATGTGATAATACAAGGTCCAACAAACGTTGCATACCCATAAGTGCTTTTCCTATCTAAAGAGCATCCTGCATAATCTGCATCTGAATACCCTACTAGATCGAAATTACACTCAAGTGGATACTATAAGTACAAATTAGATGTACCAATTAAATATCTCAAGATACGTTTAACTGCAATCATATGTGACTCTTTAGGACACAATTGATATCGCGCACAAACACATACACTATACATTATATCAGGACGACTTGCAGTTAAGTATAAAAGTGAACCAATCATACCTCGATATGTAGTCTCATCGACACGCTTACCATGTTCATCTATAGTTATCTTCTTTTCAGATACCATAGGTGTATCGTAAGATTTTGCATTTTCCATACCGAATTTTCGAATCAGTTCCTTGATATATTTCTGTTGGTGAATCTTTATACCATCCTTTGTTTGTTGAATTTGTAAGCCTAGAAAGTACTTAAGTTCTCCCATCATGCTCATTTCAAACTCAGAAGTCATTAGATCTGAAAAATTGTGATACTTGCACAATTTTTCATTAGTAGAACCGAATATTATATCGTCTACATAAATTTGCACAACAAGTAAATTAGAACCCTCGGATTTTAGGAACAAGGTTTTATCGACAGATCCTCTTATAAAATTATTTTGTAATAAAAACTTGGATAATTTGTCATACCATGCCCTTGGAGCTTGTTTCAAACCATATAAAGCTTTGTCTAATTTATAAACATGGTTTTGAAACTTGCTATCTAAAAATCCGGGAGGTTGTTCTACATAAACTTCTTATTCCAAGTAGCCATTAAGAAAAGCAGTCTTAACGTCCATTTGGAATAATTTCATTCCTTTATGAGCAAAGAAAGCCAATAATGAGACGAATAGCCTCAAGTCTTGCTACGGGTGCAAAGGTCTCGTCATAATCGATCCCTTCTTGTTGATTATAGCCTTGGACAACTAGTCGTGCCTTGTTTCTTGTAATAAGTCCTGCATCGTCCAGTTTATTTCTGAACACCCATCTTGTACCAATAACAGTTCGATCACTAGGTCGTGGCACTAAGTGTCATACCTTATTGCGTTTGAATTGTTGAAGCTCATCTTGCATAGCAGTTATCCAATCAGGTTCAGCAAAAGCTTCTTTAATATTGGTAGGTTCAATGGTTGATAGAAAAGAAAAGAACGAGCATAAATTATTCAAGGACCTTCTAGTTTTAATGCCTTGTTCTAGATCCCCCTAGGATTTTGTCCAAAGGGTGGGAGCTTTGATGTTTCCACTTTTTGAGAACTCTAGGCTCATTATCATTTGATGGACTAGCATCATCTGCAGACGAAGAATCATGACTTGTTCCCCCTGAGTTGGACTCGAGATTTTCTTCAGAAATATCACTAACTTCATTAGTAATATCATGATTTGGATCGGAAGTTACTGTAATACCCCGTATTTTATATAATAAATTAAATGGATATTATTATATATTAATTATTATACATTTTATATTACAATTATGTCGGGATAATAGTTGAGTCGATAATTACATTAAACTATCGTAAGTTAATTAAGACGGGTTTATAAGGAATTCGAAAGGTGAGCTAAACAATTAAACATCGACCCATTTGAGCTGGCCCAATACACGTCCAGCCCAATTAGCCCTAAGCCTATTTAAACCCTAACCCTAACCCTAACCCTAACCCTAATAGTACCTACCCAGCCGCCTCCCTCATTTCTCACTCCCTCAACCCGCCTCCCTCCTTTATCAGCTGAGATCTCAGCCTTTCACGCATAGAGAGAGAGAGAGTGACCATGGGTGTTGACGGCACAGCAGGGAGGAGCTAGGGACTATTGTCGACGATAGTGGGTGGCCGTGGTGGCTGTTGTGGTGGCGGAAAGGTAAGCACTCAACACCTTCTTATTTGTTTTCGCATTATGACGGGTTTTTGGTGGTTGTTTTGTGTCTTAGGGAGGTATTAAGGGTGGTTGTTGACGGGGCATAGGGGTAGGGTGGTTAGTGACGAGTGTTGTGGTGGTGGTTATGGTGGTTTTGGGCGGTGGAAATGGCGGCAGGAGGTGTTGTCGACAGGGGTAGACACACGGGTTTTAAACAGGGGGTTTTAGGCGGTTAGAGTGGTTAAGTTCTGGGTGGCACCACCGTGGACTAGGGGGAGGTCGAAACGGTGGTGCTATGGTGTCTGTGTGCGTGGGTTGACGGCGAGTATGATGGTGGTTGTTTGGCTGGTAATAGATGTTGGCTGCGGTGGTGGTAAAGGGAGAACAGGGAGTGTTTGGTGATGCGTGGTGGTGAACCAGGCCAAATGGCGGCCTGGGTTTGACTCGCCGGCGGCAGTCGACCCCAGTGGGGGTGGCCGTTGGTGGCTGGGGCAGAGTGAGGGTTTGGTCAGGTGGTTATCGTGGTGGTATAGGTGGTGCGTGAGGAGAGTGGGTGCGTGTGAAGGGGGTAGTGTTGATGACGGACTGTTTTTGGTTTTGAAACGGGTTTTTCATAATTTAATCGTTATATTTCGTAATGGGTCGTATTCTTAATTAATTAATTAATCCCCGAGTGCATTAAAATAATTAAAGACGGGTTTTGAGTCGGGTGTTGAGTTGTTCAAATGTTGATTCGGGTTTTTATTAAATCGCATAATTCGTTTAATCCTTTAATTATCATTTGATTTTAGTTCCGAGTTATTAAAATAAAATAATAATTAATCATAATTAATTATTCTGAGTCGGGTTTGTTAAAAGAGAAAAGTTACTATATCGGAAAAGTTTCCATTTTAAGAAATTCTACTTTAGTAACTTCCTATATTGGGAAGTTGAGTCAAATATTAATCGGGTTACTTTAGTTACCAGTTGGGCATAAGTTTGGTGTCGGGATTATATTTCGGGAAAGCTTCTATTTCGGGAGATGTCTATATTTAGTAGTTAGTAACTATAAATATTATAATTGTTTTAGGTGACGGATTCGTGAAGGATCGATAATCAGATTCATTGCTTTATTTCTGGACTGCTTAACTGCTTAATTGGATTTCTTTGGCACTTGGAGGTAGGGAAATACACTTGTCTTATTATCGTTGTTGTTGAATTGTGTTGACTTGATTCTTGGTTGTTGATTTACGTTATGATTCATATACGGGAAGGTGATTGACTGAATTGATCGTATTGAGTATGATATCACAACATCGGGTAACTGGCATGATTTTATGGTTTACGATTCACTATATATATATATATATATATATATATATATATATATATATATATATATATATATATATATATATATATTGTGTTGCATTCATTTCTTTTGAGCATTCATATGCATTGGAGATGGAGGATGTTGTGGTGATGTGGTGCGGTGATGATGATGTTGTGATAAGGCCCAGGCGGGTTCTGCAGGACCTGCCCTGGATAACCTCAGCTGTTGAGCTGGTATATCGACGACGGTCGATTGATATAGTCTGTCGGGGATCGGTATGGCTGGGCGTCCGGGGATGTGTGTGATGAGTTGAGATGGAGATGGAGGTGACGGAGGAGCATGCATATCATATTTTATTGTTTCATTGTATTACCTACTCAACCTCGTGGTTGACCCTGTGTATTCGTGAACACCTGTGATGAACCGTTTTATGGGGAGCAGATTGACAGGTACCTCAGAGACTGATAGGAGCTGGATGGGAAGAGAACTTGGATTGCCTGACTTAGAGCTAGCCCACTTTTATTTCTGTTTAGTTATCAGACTTTACTTTCAGTTTGAGACTTGTCTCATTTCAGATGTATAATTATATAAATTGCCGTGGAGTTTAATTTGTTATTCACTATCTCGGGAAACCGAGATGGTAACAGTCCGGTTTATTAAGGAATGTCTTGACGAAGGCTTCTTTTATAAACCGGGGTGTTACAAAGTGGTATCAGAGCGAACGATCCTCAGGCCTAAACCAATGAGCCCATTGAACATAGGATGTGTCTAATTAGAATGAACCCCGGGATAGAACTGTAGGAGCACACTAAGGTAAGGTATGAGTTAGGGGCCCCCTCACACCGAACCTGTGGCCCTCTCAGTTGACCGGAAACCCTGAGTGTATATGAGAGAAAGGGTAGAAAATTGCTTGAGGTGGAACATGAAATTCATATATCGTTGCCTAAGTATTAACTGATTGATATGTTGATTATCGCATAATCGAGTTGATGTATACTTGAGACCCATATATTTTAACCATTATGCAGGACAACGCTACGGTAAGTATTTTGTATGAATGATGTGTTGATAGTACTACTATGACTCAGTAATATGCGGTTATGTGATCCCGAAGCCATGCTAGTATAGTCTTGTGATAGTAATTAGAAACACTATTGAATTGCATATTTATAGTCATAGCAATCGTGATTTAGATGTACGGGGTAGATCGAGATGCGAAGGGATCCTATGGGATAGATGGTTACGTAAGTACAGTGTGAGATTTAAGTTAGGATGAGTTAGTACCGATAGAATGGTTGTAAAAGTTTGGAACATAGGAAATGAATAACATAGTGCTGAAACTTGTTTTGTTTGATTTTATTCTTTAATTGACCTTACTGCCATTTCTTTTCTGTTTATTGCCTATGGATGAAAATTTTTCGAGAGATAGCCCCGTGAGTTAGTGTTCATTTGACGTTGGTTTCATGCTTATAGGATATATGGATTAATAGTAGTAAATATTTTAGTGGGCTATGGTCGGGAAGTTTCTGTGCAGTGATGTTTGACCAACGATTTTGTAAAAATCCTCATTTAAATGGTATTAATAATTTTCGCATAATTCCAATTCCATCGATCATAAAATTCGCATATGTTTTCAAATTGATAAGCCACGAAAAATCTTGATGTCTCAATATTAAATAATAAGTTTTGCAAACTGACCCAAGTTTTGGACCAATAGCTGTCACATGTTTGTTTGGACCAACTGAGTTGTAAAATTCTTTAAAAATGGAATTCTTGTGCTTTAAACCTAATTCTTTTTCCCTGTGTTTTGAACTCACCGTGTTTTGTAAAAGTAATATGAATCAAGTTTTAATCGAACAGTTATTTATTCGTGATTTTTGGAAGGTACAACGTAAATCAAAACATTTAAAATGTGTATTCTAGGTTGAGTTTTCATACAATTGTTTGGTTAATTCATGAGCTTTAATAATGTGAATTTATAATGTTTATATGACGATAGTAGCACGCATGTTCAGTAGTTATGTATCTTAACCAGTGATAAAATTAAAAGTTTAGTTGATAACATTGTTGGCATGATAGTATGAGTAAAATTGAATAGCTTAAATTGATTCTTAATCAAGGGTGAAATATTTTATACGAGTCCAGTTAATTTGATTATGTATCTTGGTAAGTTGATGGCGTTAAAAGTTAATTTGATTGTTCTAATATACTCGCATGAATAATTATAATAATTATGTTATATGTTTACACATGGATGATAGTAAGGATTATGTCTAAATGTTCCCACATGTAGGATACATCTGAGTTCTAAATGTCTTTCATATGAGTTGTGTGCCAATAGTTATATTTATTACCTTCATCGCATTAAATTATTTCAGTTGAACCTAAACCTATAACATGATAATAAACAGTGAGTTATTTCTTATTGAATATGTTCGTTATTATATTGTCAAAAAATGCTAAAGTGATTCTTGCAATCGTAACACGACATTTGACATATCTATATTCTCGAGTCGTTACTATCAATTATATTCTAATAGAGATTGTTATGATAACTATGTTGACAATTATAATAGGATAACTCTTTGATGATTCACATGATATACATTGGTTTAAATGATAGTCGTTATAGTTACGTTTAATGGAGCCTACGAGTTGCCTAATTATTCAAACCGTACAAATCAGAGAAGTTGTTCAAGTTGCTAATCTTTTATCATAGCTAGAGTTCTACAAAGTATATGATGGCAAATGTATATGTTTAAACTATTTATACAATATCTTTTGTTTTGCTGAAAATGAATTATACTAAGTTGCTAGACACAATTGAATGATATGGTTGCTAAAATGTTAAACACATAAAGGATATGGAAGTAATGTTGTCGTTGTCATAGATCATATGTTGTTACTTTTATTGGGAAACATGTTTTCAGAATTGATATCGTGCAAACAATTTTGATAATTTAAAATACGATTGATGAATATGTTGTTGATTGCTTAAATTCATCGACCTAATTCGTGACCTAAACCAGTGAGTGAGTAAATGGTTTTACGGACATGTCAATAAGATCCTGTGATTGTGAGGGATAGCAGTGGTAGATCTGTTTCTGTGATATGTTTACAAATGTGAGAAGTTTTAAATTGTTTTGTTGATTTTGCTCTCGCTCGTTCATAGTCTATAATTGATCGTCAAATTCGTTTAGTTGTGAAACAGTGTAAACCTTGGTTCCTTTCTTGTTGTTCCTTTAGTTTGATGTTGTGTTTTTAAGTTAAGCATGAGCTAAGTAATAAATGTTACTTGTTGACAATCAGTTAATTCCATAATAAAACCTTGTTTCGACTTTAATGTTAATGCGCAATATCTTATCGTGTGTTCTTTCCTGTTACATGTGGTTGATAGTGATTTTGTTGCATATGTATATGAAAGTGAAAAGAGGTTACGAGGACGTAACCATATTTCTAGTCGGGTAGGATTGTAAAATCTTAATGCTTATATTGCACTTGTTTGTAGATTGTAGTTTTGATCAAGTTGATGTTCGTTGTGGGGTACCTATGCAAATGAGTCTATATGTTTTGGTTCTTACTTCTGTTAGATGGTTGATGTGTAAAAGGAGAGTGTAGTTAAACTATTGATATTGAGATTGAGATAGACCACTAGTATTGAGTTGTGGGGCCTTTGTGCCGAGTTATGTTTGCGGGAGTTATGTTTACGATCCAGTGTGACTATGGTGATTGAGTTATTTGAGTTTGAGATCGGAATTTAGATGGAAGATGACGGTGTTCTCAGGTGATTATTTAAGTTGTTATACATTGGTGTTCCCAGGTAGTTATTAGTCGTAGTTAGTTGGGTTAAGTAAAGACGAGCTAAACTTCGGGACGAAGTTTATTTTTAGGAGGGCAGAATGTAACATTCCGTGTTTGTTATGTTTAATTGATGTGTCAAAAGTGTGTGTTAACCGTGTTAGAAATGCGTGACGTCCGTAAGTACGATATGCAATACCCTTCTGAGGTTTGGGTACGGGAGCGAACTTCGGGACGAAGTTCATTTTAAGGGGGGAAGACTGTAATACCCCGTATTTTATATAATAAATTAAATGGATATTATTATATATTAATTATTATACATTTTATATTACAATTATGTCGGGATAATAGTTGAGTCGATAATTACATTAAACTATCGTAAGTTAATTAAGACGGGTTTATAAGGAATTCGAAAGGTGAGCTAAACAATTAAACATCGACCCATTTGAGCTGGCCCAATACACGTCCAGCCCAATTAGCCCTAAGCCTATTTAAACCCTAACCCTAACCCTAACCCTAACCCTAATAGTACCTACCCAGCCGCCTCCCTCATTTCTCACTCCCTCAACCCGCCTCCCTCCTTCATCAGCTGAGATCTCAGCCTTTCACGCATAGAGAGAGAGAGAGTGACCATGGGTGTTGACGGCACAGCAGGGAGGAGCTAGGGACTATTGTCGACGATAGTGGGTGGCCGTGGTGGCTGTTGTGGTGGCGGAAAGGTAAGCACTCAACACCTTCTTATTTGTTTTCGCATTATGACGGGTTTTTGGTGGTTGTTTTGTGTCTTAGGGAGGTATTAAGGGTGGTTGTTGACGGGGCATAGGGGTAGGGTGGTTAGTGACGAGTGTTGTGGTGGTGGTTATGGTGGTTTTGGGCGGTGGAAATGGCGGCAGGAGGTGTTGTCGACAGGGGTAGACACACGGGTTTTAAACAGGGGGTTTTAGGCGGTTAGAGTGGTTAAGTTCTGGGTGGCACCACCGTGGACTAGGGGAGGTCGAAACGGTGGTGCTATGGTGTACGTGTGCGTGGGTTGGTTGGCGAGTATGATGGTGGTTGTTTGGCTGGTAATAGATGTTGGCTGCGGTGGTGGTAAAGGGAGAACAGGGAGTGTTTGGTGATGCGTGGTGGTGAACCAGGCCAAATGGCGGCCTGGGTTTGACTCGCCGGCGGCAGTCGACCCCAGTGGGGGTGGCCGTTGGTGGCTGGGGCAGAGTGGGGGTTTGGTCAGGTGGTTGTCGTGGTGGTATAGGTGGTGCGTGAGGAGAGTGGGTGCGTGTGAAGGGGGTAGTGTTGATGACGGACTGTTTTTGGTTTTGAAACGGGTTTTTCATAATTTAATCGTTATATTTCGTAATGGGTCGTATTCTTAATTAATTAATTAATCCCCGAGTGCATTAAAATAATTAAAGACGGGTTTTGAGTCGGGTGTTGAGTTGTTCAAATGTTGATTCGGGTTTTTATTAAATCGCATAATTCGTTTAATCCTTTAATTATCATTTGATTTTAGTTCCGAGTTATTAAAATAAAATAATAATTAATCATAATTAATTATTCTGAGTCGGGTTTGTTAAAAGAGAAAAGTTACTATATCGGGAAAGTTTCCATTTTAAGAAATTCTACTTTAGTAACTTCCTATATTGGGAAGTTGAGTCAAATATTAATCGGGTTACTTTAGTTACCAGTTGGGCATAAGTTTGGTGTCGGGATTATATTTCGGGAAAGCTTCTATTTCGGGAGATGTCTATATTTAGTAGTTAGTAACTATAAATATTATAATTGTTTTAGGTGACGGATTCGTGAAGGATCGATAATCAGATTCATTGCTTTATTTCTGGACTGCTTAACTGCTTAATTGGATTTGCTGGCACTTGGAGGTAGGGAAATACACTTGTCTTATTATCGTTGTTGTTGAATTGTGTTGACTTGATTCTTGGTTGTTGATTTACGTTATGATTCATATACGGGAAGATGATTGACTGAATTGATCGTATTGAGTATGATATCACAACATCGGGTAACCGGCATGATTTTATGGTTTACCATTCACTATATATATATATATATATATATATATATATATATATATATATATATATATATATATATATATATATATATATATATATATATATATATATATATATATATATATATATATATATATATATATATATATATATATTGTGTTGCATTCATTTCTTTTGAGCATTCATATGCATTGGAGATGGAGGATGTTGTGGTGATGTGGTGCGGTGATGATGATGTTGTGATAAGGCCCGGGCGGGTTCTCGCAGACACCGCCTGGATAACCTCAGCTGTTGAGCTGGTATATCGACGACGGTCGATTGATATAGTCTGTCGGGGATCGGTATGGCTGGGCGTCCGGGGATGTGTGTGATGAGTTGAGATGGAGATGGAGGTGACGGAGGAGCATGCATATCATATTTTATTGTTTCATTGTATTACCTACTCAACCTCGTGGTTGACCCTGTGTATTCGTGAACACCTGTGATGAACCGTTTTATGGGGAGCAGATTGACAGGTACCTCAGAGACTGATAGGAGCTGGATGGGAAGAGAACTTGGATTGCCTGACTTAGAGCTAGCCCACTTTTATTTCTGTTTAGTTATCAGACTTTACTTTCAGTTTGAGACTTGTCTCATTTCAGATGTATAATTATATAAATTGCCGTGGAGTTTAATTTGTTATTCACTACCTCGGGAAACCGAGATGGTAACAGTCCGGTTTATTAAGGAATGTCTTGACGAAGGCTTCTTTTATAAACCGGGGTGTTACAGTTACAACATCATTAGGTATAACTTCAAGATCTTTTTCTTTATCTAAGGAAGGTCGATAGTATCATTAACTATGGACTCATCACTTCTCTTAGGATCGTTTGCAGAATTATCTAGTTCATCATTGATACCTTGAATATCTTCATCTTCATTTAAGGGCTCATTTCTTACTAAGAAGAAATCGGGCTCATCTGGATCCTTTTCTTCCTGTTCAACTTTATCAAACACATTATCTTCGTCAAAGCGAACATGAACACTTTCTTCTATGCGTAGGGTTCTTTTATTGAACACTTTGTAAGCTTTACTATGATCCGAATATCCCGGAAAAACAGACTTCGTCACCGGGGTCAAATTTTCCTAAATTGTCTTTTCCATTATTGTGAACAAAGCATTTGCTCCCGAAGCAACGGAGATGTGATATATTAGGTTTTCTCCCTCTTAAGAGTTCATAGGGAGTCTTTTTCAAAATAGGTCGGATCATAGCTCTATTATGCACATAGCATGCGGTACTAACAGCTTCTGCCCAAAAACTTCTAGGGACGCCACTACACAAAAGTATAGTACGAGTCATATCCTATAGGGTTCGATTCATACGTTCCACGACACCATTTTGTTGTGGGGTACGTGGTGCGGAGAAGTTATGCCCCACACCATTTTCCCTACAAAATTCTATAAACAATTGATTATCAAATTCCCTGCCGTGATCCGTCCAAATCGAAATTAGCTTTTTATCATATTTGTTTTGGGCAAGCTTCATTAATACCACAAATTTATCGAAAGTTTTATCTTTAGAGGAAAGAAAGATTGGCCAGACATACCTTGAGTAATCGTTGACTAGAACAAATATATACTTTGATCCACCACGGCTTCTAACTTTCATAGGTCCACATAAATCCATGTGTACCATCTCAAGTGGTCGTTTAGTGCTAACTACTCTTTTAGGTTTAAATGAGGATCTAACATGTTTGCAGCGGGCACATGAGTCACACATTGTCTCTTGCTCGAATTTAATTGAGGGCAAGCCTTCAACTAAATCCATGTACTTAAGTTTCTTTAAAATAGTTGGACTAATGTGTGCAAACCTCTTGTGCCACAAGCAAGACTCATCTGAGGTTGCTTTCATACACGAGAAGGAATTTGTATTGACAACATTTACGTCAATCATATACACATTCCTCATACGGTGACCCTTAAGTAAAACATTACTAGTACCTTCAATTATGATACGACAAACATAGGCATGAAAAACAACTGCATTTCCTTTGTCACATAATTGAGAAATACTAAGTAAGTTATGTTTAAGACCACTTACCAGATATACTTTATCGATTGAATGTGAGGTTGAAATTCCAATTTTTCCTACTCAATAATCCTACCCTTCTTGTTATCTCCAAAAGTAACCTTGCCACCAAAGAAGGGCTCTAGTGAAAGAAAAAGATTCTTGTCTCCTGTCATGTGTCTCGAGCATCCACTGTCGAGATACTATAGATTAATTATTTTCTTTCACTACTACCTGCAAATGAATCAAATACAACTTTTAGGTACCCAAGCTAAGTTGGGTCCTTTATGGTTAGTGACTCTATATATTTGATCCTTTCTAACCCATACTTGTCTTATTATTCTTTTGGCTTTAACATTGGGTTGTCTTGGTCTTTGTCTAACAATCGGAACATAAGGTACTCTAGGTTTTGTTCTAACAAAAGTAGCTCTAGGTTTAGTAGCTTCATGAGATGCTCTAGGTTTAGAGTTATGAACTTTAGGCTTGAATGTATGCTTTCGATTCTCATTTATTTTGTTTGATTTTGAAGGAACATATGAGTAATCAAAAGCCATATCATAAGTCCATCTAAACTCATTATTGCGTTCTTCGTTGTCGTTAGATTCATCTATAGTTGAGACATCATCTTCAACTATGAAATCACAAGTCTTAACATTTGACGTTCTTTTGCTTATCCGAAGTAAGTTTGACACAATTGACTTGAATATGTCCAGTAGAGCCACAGTAATTGCAAATCAAGTATTCTGGAAGATTAACATATTTTGTTTTTCTGAAATCATGATCAGAAGGATTAGATTCTCATTTATCATGGTCTCTACGACTATAGCATTCATGACCAAGTCCCATCTTCATGTTATTATCAGATTGTTCAGTAAGGAAGTTTAAAACTTTTGTGCTTCCTTCCCATTTGTCATGAACTTTTCGTGCATGTAAGAGTAATTCTTTTAATGACTCAATTTCTTTTTCACATTTCGAATGATCTACACTTAAATCCTTGGAAGAGTTTCCTTTCTCAAAGTCTTCACGAAATTTATCAAAACGTTCATTCAAGACACGTTTCTCATTTTCATGTTGTTACTTAAGTCCAGACATACTATCGCTAGCTTCTTTCAACTGCTTAGAGAGAAATATATTATTCTTGTGTTCGGAAACCACACTATCTTTGCCATTAAGTTCATCTTTTAAAATCTCATTGACTTTTTTCAACTCAAAAGTTATAGCATCACTAGCTGTAACTTTAGCTTGAAGATGCTTAACGTTGAGTTTGAGAAGTTATGGCATCACTAGCCTTAACTTTTGATTCAAGAGCGTTTTTCTCAGATTTGTCATGTCCGAAGTTATATTTGGGGTAGCCATAACTTTAGATGTGAGCTTTTTGGCTTTGGCTTTTAGAAGTTGGTTTTCCTCAGCAATGTCTAGAATTTGTTCCTTAAGGTCTTTTAACTCCAGACTTTGTTCATGACAATGATCAAGGGATTGTTCAAAATACTTAATTAAATTATTCTTATAAAGTTTTTTAACTTGCTTTTTGAGTTCAAGAAAACTTACCTCTTCATCCTCTCGAATCAATCAATTTCCAACAAGACACATCTCAAAGATTTGACGCATTACTTTCATTGTCGCTGTCGGAGAATAGGTCAAGACTGACGCTGCTTAGGCAAAGATTGACAGTTTCTTCTTCATCTTCGGATTCGCCATCTTCAGAGTCCAAGTCTCCCCAACAATATGTCATCATAACTTGCTTGAATTCCCAATTTATTTTGTCACGTTGATTTTTGTCTTTAATTTTCTTCCATGTAGGGCAATCTTTGATCATGTGATCATTATCACCACACTTGAAGCATCCACGGTTAGAGAAAGACCATTTTGACTCAGAAGCTTTCTTGGGAGTTTGCTTTGATTTGTTATTTGTTTTATTTTGATTTTGATTGAAAGCATTTTTCTTAAAACGTTTAACAAACAATACGGTTTCGTCTTCAATATCTGAAGAATCATTAATCTTGCTAGACTCAACTTGTAAGGCCATCTTTTTGCTTGTGCGACTTCCTCCTCATCCCGATTGAGTAATCTCGTGAGCCATTAAGGTTCCGAGTAGCTCGATAGGATAACGAAGTTAGGTCCTTACATTCCTCTATGACAGATACTTTATGTCTCCATCTGCGAGACATACTTCTAAGAATTTTTCTAGCAATTTCCTTGGAGTCGAATGTTCTTCCTAAATTCTTTAGCTCATTAATGATACTAGAAAAGCGAGAGGACATGCTGTCAACTGACTTGTTTTGCTCCATGGCAAACAGCTCGTATTTTCGCATTAGTAATGTCATACGTTGCTTTTTGACAACAGTGGTTCCCTCATAGGCTAATTCTAGACCATCCCATATTTCCTTGGCAGATGAACTGGTTGAGAAACGATCGAATTCAGTTGCAATCATACCGTTTTGCAATAGGCTTATTGCTTTTGAATTCTTCTCAGCCTTTTTATAATCCGCCTCAATATAGTCCTCTTCTTTTTCTTTTCGACGGTAGTGCCATTATTGGTTGCAAGTAAGATCTTATTCGGACCATTCTTGATAATCAACCAGCACTCCCAATCGTTACCTTTGATGAAATGGGTCATCATATTTTTCCATAAACCATAGTTCTTCCCATTGAATATAGGACACTTAAGGTGTTTGGAATCCATTTGATAAAAAATAAATGCAGCGGAAAAACGATAAATAGACTAAAAAAAAAAGATCAGACTCTAGCTGTTAGGCTATCAAGAGCACGAGGCTCTGATACCAATTGAGGAGTCTATTGATCGAATACGAAAGAGGGGGGTGGATTATTGAGTATTAAAAACGATGCCCACTTTTTCGATCTATATGATGTAAAATAATTATTTGATTTTATTGATTAAAATCAACTAATTAATTTACTAATAATAAACGCAAAATCGAAATAACAAAAATAAAGAAAGAGAGAAAGAGAGACACACAAGATTTTTGAAGTGGTTCAGTTTCACAAGTCGAAACCTACGTCCACTATTCTCGATTAATAATTTTTAGTACCTTTCTCCGGATTACAAAAATTATCAATTCACTCGTATAATCAACTATATGATTATAACTCAGATTGAGTATCGCTAAATACTCTAGATTGCTCTTACGTTAATAAGAAAAGTACAACGATAAATACTAATCTCACGTTATGCGAGTGAGTACAATATCTTTGTGTACTTAGTATCCTATAACGATTTCTCTTTGAGTGATTGACAAATATGATGCGCAACTTTTGTATAAGCAATTTATAAAATAAGAATTAAAGCTCAAATAATTTTTGCTTAAATATTTTTCTCTTTGAAAGTGTATATGTGTGTCACTTTTAATTGTTGAATGAAGAGAGGTATTTATAGTTGTAGGGAATTAGGGTTTAGGAATATTCTGGAATGTATAAAACCCTAAATGACTTGACGAACAAGTAGGAGGCTAGAGTTTAAAAGTGGAGAATTTGGCCTCTAGGGTTTCGGCCTCTAGGGTTTTCGGCCACTAGGGTTCGGCCGGCCCCTAGGCTTCCTTCGGTCCATTCTTGCTTCCATAGCCCACAACAAATCGAGATAGAATTTAGTTAAAACCCTAGGTTGCATGACGACGTAAATATCGTGTTACAAACCAATAGTTTATTCAACTTAAATTCCTATTAATTAATTCCAATTAAATAAATACTCTCTTATTCTTATAAAACATTAAAAATATATTTTCCAAAAATTAACGCATTATTTTTGTCTAGCAGTGAAGTTATGGCTATGAGGTCATAACTTCACTAACCTTTAAATCAAACAAAGTAAAACCATTACCGGATGACGACCTATACTATCTAATCTTCAGTAGATCTTCAGTAAAAGAATCGTCTATTCACAAGTCTCTCATCTTGAGTCTCGTGGTTGATTTAGGATCTTGATCTTGCTTGAATACAACGATCAAGTGTATTTGAAGTTGTACCTCCTTGGTCCAAACTTCAAGCTTTCTGCGTCGTTGTAATTGTTTTCTAAATTAAGACTTAAGACACAATTACACGTATGTTTATAATATTAAGTCACATACAAATCATTCATCGTCATTATCAAAATAACTAATTAGGACTAAAGGTCCAATAGAGAGAGAAAGAGTGATTGATATACTACTATGAGATGTATATATGTTGAGTTGTAGGTTATTTTGTTATGAAAATTTTTAAAACTCAAGCACGAGTATAAAAATACCAAACAAAGCTGAAAAAATCGCAACAACTAGAGCATCTAATGTTTGCCATTCTTTAAATGAATGGCCATGAACGCTTAGACGAAAACTTGGTAAAGCATAAAATTAAAATTCCCTGCTGATTGACATAAAGAAAAGCATCATACCAAACAAAGCTGAAAACTTCTCCGAGGTTATTATAAATTCACGATATACGAAAAATTTCGTTCACTTTTCCCTAAGAAATTGCAAGATACAATATTACTAAATATCTAATTTCGTTATTCAATATATCTTTTCTACGAAGTAATAAATTAAGAATATTGGGTGAAACGGTAAAACGGTTCATTTGTATAAAAATCACTCTTTTATTCATAACCATAAATAAATGAATTATTTTTTCAGAAAAAGATGTCTCATGAGATGTTGGAGACTAAGGAAAAATTTGTTATAAAAAAGTTAGTTATAGGTTGTTAGCCGTGTAACTAACTATAGGGAATTAGTTACATAAGTCGGTTTATGTTACATGTATAAAGAGGATCTCCCTCATCATTGTAAACAAGATATTCATTCAGATCAATACAATACAATTTATTTTTGAATTTCTCTCTACTAATCTTCTCTCTATAATTTCTCAATTCTTTCAATTATACAATCAATCTAAGCTCACCATCATGTTCAAGTTCTGTTACCAACATGAGACGATCTTAATCTAAAATTTGGGTAATTATTAAGGATTGAAAGCAACCCTGAGTCCTGACTCCTGAGTTCCTGACTATGTTTAAATATGTTGATTTGGTAATCATAGTAATGCAAAGCTGTAGTAGCACATTGGCAAATCTTCGAAAATTTATGATTTCAGGTTCAATTCCTAGCTACATCAACTTTTTAAACACCTTTTTTTTTGGTTTTCTTGATAGCAGGCCATGACACTTCGTTTTAGAGGATATGGCTATATGGGCTAGGTGTTATACCATAAGACCACCCTGCTCAAAGCCCAATCCATATTATCTAAATTGTCCAAAGCCTTTACCCAAAATTTCTTCGATTATATACTTTCTTCGATTCATTTTAGATTTTTATGATTGATTAAAATATTTCTTTCAAGTTATGTGAAGAACAAAAAAAGGAGTATTGAAATACTAGACTGTCTCATAACGTCATACAATTGTAAAGTCGTATCCTAATAATCAGCCAAACAACCAAATTAGTTCAAAAAAAAAGTGGAGGGTATTTACAAGATCGGTAAAAATACTACAGTATAACTTATGACAATCTGGTAAGAAAATGAAAAATTATGACAAATTGACCAAATAATGACGATTCAGCTCAGATATAACATGTTATTTGAGTCGGGCCGTTCAATTTATGTCTAGACCTTTGACACGTATTTCCGTGTGTTATGCAAATGTCGGTGTAAGGTGTATGTCAATAATAATTTGGTACACCGTGCTTAACTAGGATTTTTCTTGAGACTAAATCATAAGTAGCTCAGGATTAATTTGTCGAAAATTAGTTTTCGTCTAGGAAAAAATAATCCTACTCTTTAATCAGAAACTATATGATGATGAATTTGAAAATGTTCAAAGTTGATGACTTGATGTAGGATCCTTTATTGAAAACAACACAAAATTAATGAAGATGACACGTATCCCTCACTTTGGAGTGACGGATACCATTTCCTCTCACAAATAATCCAAATAGAGGAGAGAGGGAAGCACATGGGGGTGCCCCCACCTTGTCCCCCCTATCCGTTTTGTAAGTGGCATTATCTGTCACTTGCTACGACCAGTCTTCAGCAAGATTAACTGTGAAAACAATAAGTGGCAAGCATGACTTTGTATTTTATAAAATTTTATCATGAAAGTGTAACAAAAATTGGTACTAGTGCATATCTTTATTATATACTCCCTCCATACCAATCGTTGGTTGGCGCAGTAGTAGCATGGGGCTGCGCTTGGTAGGGAGGTCTGCGGATCGATCCCCCACAACTGCGAGTGGGAGGGGTTTAAATACCGTAATCCTTGGACACGCCCCGAAATCCGGATTATTCGGCCCAATATGGTTCGGATTACCGGATTGTTTAGACCAAAAAAATTATATACTCCCTCCATTCAACTTCATTGTACTATTTCTTTTTCGTCCATTTAACTCCACTTTACATGTTTCCTTTTTAGGTCAATAAAATGACCATTCTATCCTTATTCACACTCCATATTTACAAAAAATGTTATCCATACGCCCACACTAATCCACCATAAAACCCCATCTTTATATTTTTTTTAACATTTTTAACCCGATCATTCTTTTTCCCTATGTACTTTTTATAGTTTTTTTAATCTGCTCCTTAATACCCGTGTAAAAAGCAAACATACGAAGTGGAGTTAAACGGAGGGAGTAGTAAACAATTAATCTGTCTGAAAATGAAATAAACTTGGTCAGACTTGAGAAAACAAATAATTATAGAGTTAGTCTCCCTTAAAACGATTTATTTTTGCCTGAAATAATAAAATGAGGTTTTTAAAACCGTTTTAGAGCCCAATATGACCACTTTTAGAAAAGAAAATTACCAATAAGTTGTAACATTAGCTGAATTATTGTGATTATATATATTTAATCATAAAATTATCACAAAACCGTCTCATTATTTTACATAGAAATGACACATCTAAAACAAGAATTTGCTAATTACTCCGTATAAGTCATGCGGTGTAACGTTAACCAACTTGATGACTTTATCCATTATTACTCGCAGCCAACATGGCCTAACAACAACAACAACATCGGGTCAAATTTTCTCAGCAAAAAATCTCATTTATGACGGCACGTATCACAAATGGCTCAAATAGAGGAGAGAGAGAAACACATGGGGGTGCCCCCACCTTGTCCTCCCTATCCGTTTTGTGAGTGACATTATCCGTCACTTGCTCCGACCCGTCTTCAGCAAGACTAATTATTTTCTCAGATAAAGGACCAAAAACACTTATTTTTGGATCCTTTAACCAAATTTTGAATGAGACGGAGAGAGTGATAAATCAAGATAAAACTTTGAAATGATCAAAGATCAATATATCGATGTAATGCATCCTTATTTTGGGTTGAGAGTTGAGACTAGAAAAATTCCGAGATATATATATTTAGAGTATCATGTCATCATATGTACATTCTAATTAATGAGAATTAAATTTGATGCACTTTTCATTGATAATAAAGCTTGATCTAAATGAAAATTGGCTAAATATGATTCATCTTCGTCCACGAGAAAATAATCCTACTCTTCAATGAGAAAATACATGATGATTCATCATTTTCAAATAAGAGATGGCAAGCATGACTTAGACTTGTATAATAATATATTTAAAATTTTGCTGTAAAGTTTAGCGAAAATAACAATTCTTTTGTAAAATGGTTTTACACAATTATAATTGTAAAACCATTTGTTAATTTACTTAATTCTCAGAGCTTGAATCCAAAATCTCTAATTAAACTGTAACATCCTTTATCAGTTAATCTAAATATTCCTGAATACTAGAGTATTGTATTAGGTGGTGCATATTTATTATAAACAATTTATCAGTCTGAAAATGAAATAAATTTGGTCAGACTTGGAGAAAACAAATACAATAAGTCATGTGGTGCAACGTTGTTTTTGGTTGAAATTTGAAATAACAAGAAAGAGTGGGGCAAAGTATGCCTTTAGAACCATGCTCATACTCATGCAACAACCCAACTTGCTTAGTATACCATCCTAACAAATTTCTAAAGTTTGCCACCATCTTTCAACCAAATTAATAACAAAAAAATTTTACAGATAGCAATGAGATGTGATGCTTATGACCTGATTTCTAACTTCGTCATCATCAAAATCTATAGAATTCTGTATTTTAAAGGAGATAAACCCAAATTAAATACGCTTGGCCGGTTCTCTTGTATCTATTACGACGAATTCTTAATTTGGGTTTATCTCCTTAGTAACATTTATGGAAAATGATACGGAGTACTGTAATTGATCAATATGGTTGTATTGAATCTCTAAGCAATTAGTGACGTATTTATTATATAATTTCCCTTATTTTATCCCGGCTGAACTGTATAGTCTTCCTTTGTCACCAAATTTATTAAATTCGATAGAAGGGTTATAAGCGTCAAAAATTAAGTTTATTTCATATAATAAAATAAAAGCTCCTATGTATGGTTTTGAATTTTTGATCCCTTTCTTTTTCGTGCAAATTATTATTCTTCATAAATTTATACCGACCTCTCTTATTTAACATTGTTTGTGGTTGAGCCATCCTTAGGTCTATAGTCTAATAAGGACTTGAAATCGAACTGTCTTTGATTAAGACAATTAACGATTTCATAAAAAATGATGGGTTGTTTCAAACCTAACATTTCATTAATCACTCTCTTAGAAATTTTTACAATACGTGTAATTCATAGAATCATATCCGTCTCTCGATCATAAGATGGTAATATCCATCTTAAGAATAAAACGATTAATTAAATTACACCTACTTAATAGAATGAGACGAACTTTTTATTATTTTCTAATAAATATTTCACTTTTGTCCATTTATACATTATCTGTGAACCATTTTAAATTTAAGACAGATATACCGGTCTGAAACAATAATTTGTATTATATGTTGCATGAATTACTCCACTAACTACAATTTGTTAAAGAAATCGTTTGCTTTATGACACAATAGATTGATTAGTAGAATTATGGACGGCTAATCAAATAATTTGTCACTAATTTATGACACCCAAGATGGGGGACATGGTCAAAAATTCAAAATTTCCCCTACTACACAAGAAAATATTGCCTAATTCACGGCAATTTCTCACCTCATAATCAATGTGTATGGTTAATGATATCATGTGTGACTTGCACCAATTCTAACTAATCAACCAAATACACAAAATAAATATTCAAAAATTATTGGTGTATACAGATATAGTGATGTATCTAAATTAATAGTAGTTTATTTATGCATTTTATTAATTTAATTGAATGAGCAGATGTCAACTTGCTTGGTTAATAAAATCATAAAAAATGTCGTTCATGATTTTAATTCATATTCAGACAACATCAAGATCGTCCTTATTTAGCTCTTTTTACCCAAAAATAATATTCATACTGTTCCGAGTATGAATTCCGGAGTAGGTTTGTTTACCACGCTAGCTTTGTCGAATAATGCCTCTTCTAGCCTTGATTGCTCTCCTCGGCCTCTCCTGCAACAATGAGTAAACTGAGGGCTTGGCTTTGTGCCAAGCGTACTCACTCCGACGCTCAAGTCAGTGAACTTATTGTGATTAAGTAGTATGTTGCTTGAAGGCGTGTATTGTAGAGAGATGAGAGAGATAATACCAATTTAAGTGGTTCTTAGGTTAGATTCTGGATCCCCTTCTCAATGAGAGAGGTGGAGTATTTATAGACTTTCACCTTTTGTCACGTAGTGGCCAAGTGGCCAAGTGGCTAGCGCGGTGGAAAGGCGATCGACCTCGGCCGAGGGACCCTGTCGGCCGAAGGGCCCGATTGACTCCATGCCGAGGGGTCTTGGATATGAGACGCGGATGTGTCTCCCGAGCTAGTTAGCGGCCGAGAGCGGGTGATGGCCGATAGGCCGTAATTGGATATCTTTGTTTAAAGTTGTTGACTGGCTGTGGATATCTTTGACCTCGCTCAATATGTTGACTTGGTCAGCGGGTGCAGAATATGCCCCATCACATACAATGATTTTGCATACCATCAACTAGACAAGAAAATGTTTCTTACATACATTACACTAGTAATTAAAAGAAAAATCAATATAACAAGTGATTTAGTTTCGGCATATATTGGTTACATAGTATTTTCTTAATATAATTTCTTAAAGACGATATTGGTTAGGTGACGAATTAGTCATCAAATAAATTCGATTTACAAAATTTTTGTACAATAGTTTACAATACTTTTAATAGGAAATTCTAGATTTGAGTTTTCTTTTTGTGGGAAAAAGTCTTGGTATTGAAAATGTTGTTTTCCAAGAACTATAATTTGTGTGATGATATCATAGAAAATCGAAGGTACTCTTGATCTCTTCTTTAGATTCTAAGATAAGCAAAGAGGAAGAATTTGTTGTTTTTTAGAGTATGAATCTTCTTAACTAAGCAAAATATTTCAACAAATCCCTAAAACCTTGTGATTGAATGATCATTGAACGTAACTACATAAGTTGTCATTACAATGCATTTCTTAAATAATACGGAGTATATTAACAATTTAACGCGTAACGTAATAACTAATAAGGCTTAATTCCTCAAAAGTATACTATTAGGTCGTACCTTAAAACTATACCATGTTTATTAATTAAGTAATCATCTATTTCTGTTTATTTTATTTACGTGTTATGTCATACTCCGTAATTGAGACCAAGAAAGTACTAAAACAATTTTTTATTTTTTTTTGCAATTCTCATTGTGCATCGTGTGACTTACGAGTACAAGATACATGGGTTGCATTCATGAATTAAAGTTACAAATTAAAGTAGGTAAGAAGTTGGAGTAATTAGAGATTTAGAGTCACATTCTTTCATGATGCTAACAAACACTACACACTCTCTTCAAGAAAAGCTTATCCCACCTCTCATATTTCTCCATCTTTTCAAATGAAAGAAAGAAGCAAATTTAAAACTACTCTTTTTCATTGAATTATTTGCGTTTTTTAATATATGAGAAGAATTTATAAAAACGTAAACAACTCAATGAAACAAAAAAAAAAAGGTATTTTGTTAGTATAATGAAAGATTGTAACTCTAAATCTCGATTCAAAGTGATTAGTATAAAACAAATTCTCGATTCAGAGTGGTTCATTAAAAGGCTAAAAAAAAGAAGTCAAAATCTACTATGATGCAATACATTATAGTACATTAGATCATTCTGTAACGACATATTCAATATATACGTGAAAATAACGTAATTGTAATCAAACTTATTTCTAAAATCTGATAACCGTATTCTATTAACTTGACCTGCTATGATAAATTTGCTTATATCAAATCTATAACAGAAGACACTTCGCAATTTCACCAAAAAAAAAAAAATATTAATATACCAAATTTTAAATTTTGGCATTATCACCTCTCAAAAATAAAATAAATTTTCTTGGCATCATCATTTAAAAAGATTTATACATTGAAGAGTCCGCCTTGGTAGGCCATCATCTAAATTTCATATATCACCTCTATTTTTTTTTGGCTGATTTTCTTCCTTAATGTTTACTTTTTTTATTATTTTATTCTCCTTTTGTTTATTTCCAATATATCCATCTTATTCACAAAATCTCATGCATCTTTCTCTCATAAAATTCTACCCTACATACATTTGCACCTCCATACCCTTCCTTGTTTCTCATTTTTCTCCTTTATAATCCCATCTTTTTTTCCTTAACACAAACCATGCTCGTATAAATATATAATATATCATATCGTATCATATCATATCGTCATGGCGGTCCAAGCTCAATACCCTTCAAATGTTCTTCTCTTAAACAGGTTTCTTTTACTCTTTTTTTTCTCTATTTTGTTACTTTTGTATGAGTTGTTACAAATTTGATTAAAAAGACAGACATATCCGTTTAAATTTAAAACGGATTAAATTGTCCCATACTGAGATAGATGGGACAAACAAGTTTTTGTCTTCGTCTCAAACAAGAATTTGTGATCATTGATTATTGATTTGGGTTGATGAATTTGGATGTAGAAACGTGCAAGAAAGTAAGAATGGTGGTATAGGAGGATTTCTTGAAGAATCCCATACGTTTTTCAATAACAATGGAGGTTAGTTTTTATATTAATTTTTTTTTTTAATTTAAGTTTATGATTGAATTGATATTCTATGATGTCTCATTTCGAAGGGAGTCTTCGTCAATGAAATAAAACAAAATAACTCACTGATGATAACCCTTTTGTTAGGGAGTACCTAGTGCAATTTTATTTTTGTTTATGTAGAACAACCTGTAACGTGTGTTACAGTAAGGGTGAGCGCCTCTGCTAGCCTGCCTTAGTTTCCCGACCGGTTGCATTAGTAGTTTTGATATTAGAATTTCAAAGTTTACAACTTCAAAATACATACTTTAGTCAATTAATTCATTTTTTTTTTGGTGTATAGTTGGAGTTAATCCAAGGAAAAGAAGCAGAGAAGATGCAACAACCAAAACTCTTAATAATTCATTAAATTTACCTCCTAAAAATCAACAACAAAATAATAATAATAACAATAATCAACTTATTAATCTTTCTCAACTCCAAAATCAAAATCAACAACAAAAAGTTGTGTCAACTGGCCTTAAATTATCATTTGGAGAACAAAAACAACAACAAATTCAACACCAACATCCTCCTCTTATATCTCTTTTCTCTGAAGAACTGGCTTTCCAATTCAAACAACACAATGATGAACTTAATTACTTCCTTCATGCCCAGGTAATTAATCTCGCTTTCACCAAATCTCGATCATTTGAGACTGTCTTAATAGACTACTTCTTTGCATGCTACGTGGTTCATTTAATACTGGGTATGTTGTAAAATAAAGACGGTTTTAAGCAAAACAATTTTTTTTGTATCTAAAAATTAATTTTGGTAGATTAATTATTTAGTGTGATGTAGGTTCTACAACTTTTTGTGTATCAAACGTTTTGTCATGAGTACTAGTAGTTCTTACTTTAGATACGTTCGTGTAGTAAAGGATTTCCCATGTACTATTCAATCAATACTTGCAAATATTTTGCAACTAATTAATTTAGTTTTATGATTAATTTAATGTTGGAGTACGTAATATGGTAGGAGATTATGTTCACAAATATTAATTCTTCGGTATCAATCATTTGTTTACGTATGTCATTGAGGTGTTTTAACCATTTATTTATTTTGCAAATGTTTTTTTGCGAGTATTTATAAATTTTTTATTTTGCGAGTATTATTTGGTTATCCCACACCCACTTGCGAACAAGCGATAGTGACAATTGACTCCTTATCATAAAAAAGAAATATTTAATAAAAATGATTTTTCACAACTAGTAGCTAAAAAATTAGAAAAATTAATAGGCAATTCTACCATATTTTGCCTTTTTTCTATTAAAGTTATTCACAATTTTGGTTTATGAATTGTTTAATGATAAATAAATGTTTTACCTTTATTAAAATTTAGGGTGAACAATTGAAGCGCACGTTAGCAGAAAAGAGGCAAAGGCACTATTGTGCGCTATTGGTTACGGCAAAGGAGGAAGTGGCGCGGCGGTTGCGAGAAAAAGAGATCGAGGTCGAGACCACGATGAGGCGAAACATCAAATTACAAGGCCGGATGGCCCAAATAAATGCGGAGGCCCATGCTTGGCAGACCAAAGCAATGGACCATGAAGCACAAGTAGCATCACTTAAGGCCCAAATACAACATGTCATGGTTAGCGGCCCACAACAGCAAGATAGTGATAGGGGTGGGCTACAATGCGCTGGGGATGCGGACGATGCCGGGTCAACATATGTTGACCCGGCAAGTGGGAGAGGGGTAAACTCGTCAAGTTGTCGCGCGTGTCAAATACGTGGGGCATCGGTAGTGTTGTTACCGTGTCGACATATGTGCGTATGTGTTAAGTGTGACAAAATTGTTCAGGCATGTCCGGTGTGTTACTCTCTTCGGAGTGCTAGTGTTGAGGTTTATTTTACTTAATTTTCGGTGCATTTTACTGGAAAAAAGCCCATCATAAAAATCGGGAAAAACTTTTTTTTTTAAGAAGACCAATGTATTTATAGGGTATTTATAACCAGCAACTTTAAAAAAATCATTTTTAGCGGAAATAGAGAGGAAGATATAAACCAACATAAATATATGTTCATATGATGATCTTGTTGGCTTTTGAAATTTTTTAAATTTTGGATTTATTATAACAAATCTTTGGTGTCGACCATCCGATTTAGTGTAGTTGGTAAAACTCTCCCTTGCGAATTTTAAGTTTTAAAAGTGTAGCTCGAACACAAACCTTAGAAATCTAGTTCATTAGTAGCATGACACCAAATGTGATCTATACATCATGCTCCGTAAAATAATCCTATTTTTCAAGTCACCAAAAAAAACATGAAATATACATTTTTGGAACGTTTGTGAAATTGTGATTTTTTTTTTTCTAAAATTTATATTTAACCATATTTATATCATATATTTCCATTAAAGAAAAAAATTAGTTCTTTATTTGTATTACTCGGTATAACATATTCTCTTTATCTTAATCAAGAATGTTTCCGTTTAACTAACAAATTCAATATATTTTTGCCTCTTTTCATTTTTTTTCTTACCATAAATTTTCCCGATGTGGGCCGTTAGATTGTCGCTCAATGAACAAAAAAATGGATCTCAAAAGAACCGGAATGATCCGTAATTGATAATGAACTTGATAATACTTTTCCTATTCAACTTATTATCTCATAATATGATTCTCAAAGTAAACATTCTCTATACTTGTATTATTTTATGTCAAAAGTAAACGTAAAAAAATGACCCGACTCGAATGTAAGAATGATTGTCTCTTAATATAATTCTCAAAATAAATACTCTTAGACCCTTTTCTTTTGGACTGAAACTGTTTGAACTGAACTAAATTTATTGGAGCTGAACTGAACTGAATTAAGAGTTAATTTGTGAAGAGAAAAACTGAATTAAGAGTTAATTTGTGAAGAGAAGAGCTGAACTGAACAGAGTTGAACAAAACTGAAATAAGCTAAAATTAAATAAAAAAAAAAAAAACATGGCTTTATACTCGTATTATTTTATTTTAAAAGTAAACGTAAAAAATTGACTGACCCGACTGAATATAATAATGATTGGGAGTATTATGGTTTGTCCAACTGTCTTGAGTCTTTACAACTACCACTCCCTCTCACTTTTAAATCTTGGAAGACTTTTATTAACTCTTGTTCATCTACTACATTATCCAAAATTCCAAATCAAATCTCTGTGATCACAAATTACTACATACAGTCATGGAAGGTTTAATCAAGGGTTTAGTTGACGTAGCGATCGGCCACCACCACAATCAACGAAACGATAACGATAACGACAACGACAACAACAACAACAATGAATCAGTTGAACAAACTTCAAGATCCACCTGGGCTGAGGTTAATTACTTTTTTACTCATATTAATATTAATTAATGATTGTATTAGTTTATTTTACGACGATTACGTCGAATTTTATTAATACATGGGTTTGTTTGATAAAGTTGTGAAATTTATGTAGGTTGTTTCAGGGGAGCAGGAAAATGATCAAGGTGATCATAATCCACATGCTAGACAAAATGTGGTGAGTTTAAATCGTAGATGATTCGGTTTTATTTCCGTAATTAAGTCTCCTGTAAGACAGTTTTATATATCCAACGTTTTGGAGTAATGGGTGTTTACTTGTATTGAGATTGAGATTGTGGTGAGTTTAAATCTTGTATGATTCGGTTTGACATTGAGACTGGGGGATTTTATAAGGGTTTTTCGTAAGTCTCTTGTAAGACGGTTTTATATATCTGAGGTTTTGGAGTAATGGGTGTTTTACTTGTTTTGAGATTGAGATATTGGATTGGATAAAGTTTGTTGTTTGATTATATGTAGGGAGGGAAGTATGGAGGAAATCAGAGTTCAGAATTTGCTGAATCTCGGCCGCCTCATCGACAGGTAACAGAATTGTAGATCTTAATTGAGTTTTTATTAGGTTTTAATGTTTATTTATAAAGTAGATTTTGATTTGTTTGTGAATTGTGTCAATTATAAATGGAGAGCCATGAAGATTGATTGTTTTTTCGGATTATTTGGTAGGACTGTATCGATGTTTTAGAACAATAGATCTTATAAATCTCGAAACCTTTCATTTCATTGTACTCCAATAGTCCAATGATATGTTCATCATCTTTATCTGTGACCGAGGATTTTAGGATTGTATCAAGTTAACCAGTAGTTTTCATTTTCATCTCCAGTGGAGCCCTAATTAGCTAAAGACTCGATTTTTGTTCTCTAAATTATGATGGATCAAAGCAAAATGCCGCATTAAACACTCTGATATACTTTTCATTCTGAATTAATGATTAATGATCATCTGTTGCAATTCTCAACACATTTTATGGGTCATCTTGAACCAGCCTTTCTGTGTGATGTTATTGTTATCAGGTTAACAATAACTGATCTAGGTAATGTACTGAAAAGTGAAAACATCTATAGGTTGATATGTCTGTACTGGCCTTGCTGAACAATTAATATGTGACTCTACAGATTAATAGCGTGTTCCGACACCTATGGCCACAATTTAGATTGATTTCATTCTGATATATAAGTAGTCACTCAAGAAATTACATACAGTATAACTATAACAGTAATATTGGGATTTTCTCTTAGACCTGAATTTTCCGAAGTCTTTATTACTGCGTCCATACTCCAAACTATGTTACCTGGTTTTAATTGTTCATTCACATGTCACTAGCCTGCACACGAGAGTTATCAAGCAGAGCAAGATCGCGATAGACGTAATAATTGGACGCAAAAGGTCAGTTCAAATTCTGCATATCTAATACAGTAGCATTCAGATGTATCATATATTTATTGATAAAGATTGATCATACTGAACTTAACATAACATCGTTCTGATCTAAACAGGAAGAACAACCTGAAAACTCTGATGGTTGGGAAGTAGCTCATAAGAAGCATAACAAGCGCCCACAAAAGGTATTGCACCATATCGACTACAGACGCACTATAACATCGTTCTTTTTTCTTCTGGTGTTAACATTGCATATTAATTGGGTAATATATTCGCGATGAACAGATACGTATGGAACATTGGGATTCATACAAATGTCCATCAGATGAGCAAGAATATTCTGAGGAAGTCAAGTATGTTTCAGAAATGGAGCCAACTCAAGCCGAGCTATCTGATTACAAAAAGGCTTGTGCAAAGCTATGGGAGCTTGACTTGAACCGCCTTACACCTGGTACGGACTATGAACTTGATGTTGGCGAGGGCAAAAAGGTATATGGCCGGGAAGATATGGCTGAGTCAAGTCTTTTTACATGGGTAGGCGAACAAGTGCTCAGAAAGCCTACATTTTCTCGCTTCTGTGCGCTTCTTGATAACTATAACCCACATGAGGGTGTCAAGGAAAATGTTACAGCTCAGGAAAGACAGGAACAAGCTGCATTCATCGAAGAGATCAGTAGAACCGCCCCGATCAAGTATCTTCACAAGTATCTTAACAGCAGAGGAATTTTCACCGAGAATTTCCAGGAATTTAAAAGAATGTTGACTGATCTCTGGTTTACCCTTTATGGCCGAGGTGGTACTTCTGGTTCGTCTTCTTCTTTTGAGCATGTCTTTGTTGGTGAAATCAAGGAACGCGGGGAACAACAGGTCTCGGGTTTTCACAATTGGCTTCAGGTACATTCCTTCAACGCGTAGGTTTTGAATGAACGAACTGTGTATGTAGAATTTTGCAGCGGAATTTATTGTGTTTGTTGTTGTAAATCGGAAAACAGAACACAAACCGGGATCTAATAGCTAATCCAACACGATTTGGGAAATCGTGTCTCCTACACAGTCTAGGGAACCGTGCCTTCACTGTTTCTTCCTACATTGCACTCCCATTTCACCTTCATCACATAACTCGAACCCATTTTGAAACCTTCTGTTATTTGAGTTACATTCCGACTAATGAGTACTTCATTTTCGCTATCTTCCAATGCTCCCGCATCAATTACTGTACTTTAATGCATACCTATGACGAGGTCAGGGGTCATGTATACGCAACCTTTACCTCTGTCGAAAACTTACGATATAATTTCTACAGTTTTACCTTGAAGAAGCAAAGGGGAGAGTGGACTATCAAGGTTTCATCTTGCCTAGAAGACGTGGACAATTTGTAAGTCTTCTCTCATCATTGTCATTACGACGACTGAAACTTAGTAGGGATATTCTCTCGTGTACCCCTGAACTTTTTCGTTTTCTAAGGTGTATCCTTCGTTTTTCAAACAAAAACTTTGACCGACAATAATTCTCTGTTACGAGTTTAGAAAACGGTAATTTTTTTTTTCAAACCAATTATCTCGTCAACGCCTTGAATTTGAAAAAAAAATCACCGCTTTTTAAACTCGTAGCCGGTACTTATGGTTGGTCAAAGCTTTTTTAACGAATAAATTTTGACCGACCATAATTCCCGACTACAAGTTGAGACGTCGATGAATTCTTTTTTAAACTGAAGACCTCTTAAAGACGGTCAATTTGAAAAAACAGTTTATCGTATTCTGAACTTGTAGCTAAGAGTTACTGACGGTCAAAGTTTTTTTGCAAGAAAAGAGGGGTACTTCTTAGAAAATGGAAAAGTTGAGGGGTACACGAGAGAATATCCCAACTTAGTATCTCAGTCTTTTTACTTTTTCCATAGCATTCAGCTGAACTGGTTTTTTCAATGCAGCCGGATTCGGAAACACAGCTGATAACAGTTCAATTTGAGTGGAATGGAGTACTGAAGTCTGTTTCAAGCATGTTTGTTGGGGTAAGCCCTGAGTTTGAGGTAGCTCTCTATACACTTTGTTTCTTTGCTGGTGGAGAGGAGAACCATGTTGAAGTCGGTCCATACCCGGTTAATGTCAAGTGTTATCGTCTCGGAAACAAAATTGGCTCTGCCTTCCCCATTGCTGCAGAGTAAATTGTTACTGAATACATTTATAGGGGATCATTGTGCCCTAGATTCATTAATACTCCCTCCGTCTCATTCAGTTGTTTACCTTTGAGTAAAATACGCTTCACAAAGATATGAAAGGTAAAAAATTGATTGGGACGGATGGAATACATATTGTTGTGTACAAAACTCATTTGAAATCTTCACTCATGGAATTGTGTGAACATTTTATTTACCGAAAAGTAAACAATGTTACGAGTTACTCCTATAAGGATAAATATATACGGAGTATATATTGGAGTGTAAATTGAAACACATAAAAAATAAAATACTTTAGTGTAAATTGAAGATGTCAGCTAGTGCAACCGGTAATTAAAATCGTGATTCGTGAGGGGTGTTGCTCATGACTTGGATTCAAATCCCGTGAGCAATTCAAAATCATTTCGCCTTTATGACTCTTTAAAAAAAATTGTCTTCAATTATTGTATTTTATTATCATTATTATGTGGTATTTGGACGAAACAAATTAAAATGTTATCTATTAGAATGATTATATTCCACATGATGATATCCACCTGGAAGAGAAAATGCATCAAGACATATTCTTGGTACATTCCAATTAAACTGATCAAACATAGGTGGCTTGCCAAAACAATACACTCATAAAGTGAGTGTGCCAATACCCTTCACTAATTATGTAATATATATATCCATGATTATTAGTCTTTCGAGATACCGCCTCACATATAAAAATTACGGAGTGTAATAAGCTACAGAGTATACTTTTTTTGGTGTTAAATGAGGTGTAAGGCCAGTATATGGTAGGGTATGGAGATTTAAACTCGTGACCAATCATCCCGATACCTCCGTCTTAATCCATAGGCAAAGACCTTTTTGTGTTGCTTCTTTCTCATGTGGAGTAGTGGTCCTTTGATGCAGTTCTCGGCGCAATTTTCATTTTGGATCATTCGGAAATAGCCTATTTGTGTTGCTAGTACAAGGGTAAGGCTGCGTACATCTAACCCCCTTACTTCGCAATTCGCAAGAGTCATTGAGACATTGAAGTGATGTTGTAGTTATACTTAAATCAGATTTCTTTAGAGCAAGTCAAAGCAGATATTTTCCAAATAGCAGATATTGAATCATAAATATCTCAGAAAGTTATATATTGATACAATTATACAACTTTTTGTTCACATTGTAACAAAATTTCATAGTCATAGATTGGATATACATTTTATTTGGGAGAAAATGACCAGTTTGTTTATAATAAGCTAAAGATAATCCATAACCAAGCAACATTGCACTACAAGGGTACAACAATTAAGTTTTACGAGTTAACTGATACGTGAGACTGTCTTACATTAAGATATTACCGAATAAACAACCAGAAAAGGAACGAGAAAGAAGTGAAATAAGAAAATAATCACCTATACAACAACATATTATAAAACCGTCTCATATACAAATAGGAATTAGGGTTGTTTTACGAGCTTATGGTCGAAATTATTTTCGGAAGCAAAACTATGATGATAAGGTGCACTTATGTGGCATTTGGCAATGAGCTTCCAGCCAACCTCAACAAAAATATTTGGTATGGATGAAGTGTATATGGTCGAGATTTTATACATGTTCAATCTTAAAATTAAATAATGTAAGACCAAATGCCTATATATTTTTGTTGTAGTGTCTTCCTTAACTAAGCTAGGGACAATAGCAGTTAAGACAGTTTTTGTGCTCAATGTCTCTTGCATGTGCTACTGTATCCTAACTCCCAACTCCTTAGATCAATCATCTGCTCTGCTAAATGCTTATGTTCCTAGTTCCTACATGTATATGACTATATGAGTGACGGATCTCGAAATAAAAGATAAGGAGAGTCGAAGTTTAAACTATTAACCTTTTTTTGTGAAATTTTTAGGAACTCAATCATGGGTGTGGGTGGGTTGGTGGGGTGATAATTTCACACTGAAATATAAAAATCCGCTGGATGGAGCTCTTCTAGTCTCCAGAGTCCAGACATAACTAAGGTCCTCCACATCATATTTATGATATCATAGATGTATGATGTATCATGAAAGAATTATCTTAACCAAAAATAATTAAGACAATTTCTAGAAAAACATAATTCATGGACAATGGTTTGTTAATTAGATGAATAACATCTGAGACGATCAGAGACAAACAACTCAAGGTTAGTACACAAATGTAGTGATACTCAAAATACCTCAACGAATTAGTGACTTGTAAATAGACAAAAAAAGATTTAAAAAAAAAAAAGAGTTCGACACCAAAAAAATAAGAAAAAAATCAGTACCGTAGCGACTTTGGTTAATTCTCCTAAGTGAAAATTACTCGGTGAAACAGAGAGACTATATCTCAAGGCAATGATTTTCGATAAAAGTAACTCAGATTTTCGATAAAAGTAACTCAAGTGTGGCTGTGTGACGTCTCTAAAGTAGAATTAACCAAATCTCAGGTCACCAAAGTTGAACTTACTTAACCGCCCGAGGGGAAATTATCCCAAAAAAGAAATTCCCCGAGAGGAGCAAGAAACCGGACAGTAAATTCAAGTAACTTTGGGTGAAAAAAATAAGAATAGCTCAACAGCCTCGTGTTTCTTTTTTTTTTTTTTTTTTGGCAACGGTAAAGAAAAGAGCCTCATGTTTCTTAAAGGACAACATCAATAGAAAAGCTTGCAATGCAATGATGCAGACAATTAAGGTAGAAAACAAGAAAAATGGGGTCCTAAGGCTTGAAAAAGGTAAATAATGGGGTCTAATTTGACAGCTTTTGTGTTCATAAATTTTTTGGAAGATCTTATTGTTACATCATTGTCCTCACAATACGACGGACACAACATGACTCGACACAACACGACATGGAACGAGTTTCAAAATTCAAATTTTCCGCGAAGGAAATGAGTCAGCTTACAGATAAGGCTCAATATCCTCCACTTATGTAATGTTGTTGAGTTTGGAAGTTGTACAACCAACAAGGCTTAAGTATTTGGCTGGAAATTTCATAACCATATGCATGGATCATTCCAAAGGAAGATACCGAGTCATCCGGAAACCGACTTTGTGTTGCATACATTTAACCAACCCCCTTACCGTGTTATTTGCGAGGAGTCATTGAGATACTGGGATAAAGCTGCTATTCAGCTGTTCTTGTGAGCGATATGAGATTTGATAGTCGATGACTAGGGTTTCGGAACAATGCCTTTCCCTTTTGTGAGTATAGGTTAGTCGAAAAAACATTAATAACCATCAAAAGGTCGTGTAATGTCATCCCGACTTGATGTCAATAGTAATGCATAAGGTTATGTTCTACTCCCTCTATTAATTTCATTTTCATACGTTTATTCAAAATATGTGAGAAATTTGGAATTCACATATTTTGAACAAATGTGCGGAAATTAAATGAATGGGAGCAGGTATGTCCTTTCCAGTGTAACGAAATTCTTCCCCCAATGTGCATTTTAAGACCAAGTGAACGAAGAAAAATTGAGCACCGCCACTGTTGAAAAGTACGCAACACCAGTCAAGGCGGAAACTCTATTGGGAACCTCCAAACAAAACGTCTCTGTCGAGACAGAAAGCCAAAAGTGCTTCCCTCACAACCACAAGCTTTTTCGTTAATGGAAGTCCAAGGTGCTTCTTATCCAAAGCAAATCATAGCCAAATAAAAAAGGCTTAATTTGCCATGAGTTTTATCTTCCACATAATTTACATGTGATGAAAGAAAAATACACATCAGATGAACAAAAGTTTCTACTTTTTGTGGGGGTAAAAACTAAAAGTCACCGTAGTATAATCAACAGAAAATGTAATGTGAAATATTGAAAAACGGAACAGAATATAAGTCGTATTCTCAACGGTCAGTGGGCAGTAAGTCGAGATAGGAAATGAATTTCTATTTTCAGAAGAGGGTCACTGTGAAAACAACAGTACAGAAAGAGGGAATTTAAAATGAGATCTTAACAGTACCTTACACCTTTTGAACATCGGCGACAGGGCAATGAATGAAACGGAGCTGCCCACGATGGATATACGTCTGATCCATGTCACATTTCGTTCTGCAGGGGAAAAAATGTGAGTATAAGAATTCACATTTTACGGCCATATAAAAAAAACAATGAAAGACGCAAACATTTAACAAGTTAAAGAGGAAAATTTAAGAAAGATTCATGCAGGATCCGAGTACCTCAACAGATAAAGATTACAAACCCGTTGTTACAAAATTTGTGAAGAAAAAAACACGCCTTGCAATGAAAAAAGAACGACAGTAAGAAGGAAAATTCTTACTGTTAAACAAAATGCTTTTACAGTCTGCAGTAAAGAAAATGTGATCAATAATTATCCTAGAAGACCGTTGTATATCTCAACAGATGAGGAATACAAGCATTACAAGGCCGTTATAGACTACACGATCTTACAGGATATTCGCAATGTAAAAAGAACGACAGTAAGGGCAAAAATTTGACTATACAGTAAAATTCAGGAGAAATTTCCATGACAATAATGCAGCAGCACAAGAATTATTCATGTCACAACTCACAACAACTTGTGGCAAACTGGCAATGATCTAGTCAGCAAAAAAATGTTAAAATTTTCACATCCAATAAATTATGATAAGGTGACTAAGCAAAGATTGATTCTTCCAAACATGGGTCCTAACATTTTTGGACCTACCTGTACAAAAGATGCCTTTTATACTTTATAAATAAGGCACATTCCAAACCTTCATCCTTCACAAAACTTTCTTCATTCTCGATTCTCATATCCGTATCCATATCCATTCAAAAACAACGATAGAAAAAATGACGTTAACGATACGTTCTTCTAATGCTTTTGGTACCCTAAGAATTCTCAAAAGTCTTAGAATTTCTGAAGATTACCCTAGTATTATATGTTTAGCACGAATCAGGCCATCGTGTGGTGTTCGTGCAGTGAGTCTGGTGCAGGAAGCACAGGTTAACCCTGAGAAACCGGCAGTCGTGGAAAAAGGTAGTAATAATGAAAAATGGGAGACGTTTCATGAGTTGACGACAACTCATCATGGAAATGATGCAAGGGTGCCTGTGTACGTGATGCTGCCATTAGACACGGTGTCAATGGGTGGCAGTCTGAATAAACCACGGGCAATGAATGCCAGTCTGATGGCGTTGAAAAGCGCAGGCGTTGAAGGAGTCATGGTCGATGTCTGGTGGGGTTTGGTCGAGAAAGACGGACCCCTGAAGTATAACTGGGAAGGGTATGCAGAGCTCGTAAATATGGTGCAAAGGCACGGGTTAAAGCTACAAGTGGTTATGTCTTTCCACCAGTGCGGAGGAAATGTCGGAGACTCCTGCAGGTAACTAACTACATAAGTAATTAGACAAAAACTTATACGAGAGCCTCTTACATGTGAGGCCGTCTTATACCTCAATGAACTAATTATATATCGAACTTCTTAATTGCAGCATTCCACTTCCGCCATGGGTCGTAGAAGAAATGAGCAAAAACCCGGACCTTGTCTACACAGACAAATCAGGCAGGAGGAATCCAGAGTACATCAGCTTAGGCTGTGATTCGCTACCCGTGCTTAGAGGGAGAACACCAATTCAAGTCTACTCCGACTTCATGAGATGTTTCCGTGACAGATTCAGAGATTACTTGGGTGGAGTTATTGTGGTAAGACTCGGACCTATCTAGAGTCTAGACTTTTACCCTTTTTCAAAGTCATGATCAAAAGCAATGCAACAGCAAAAGCAACTCAATTTTGGTTTGCAATTATCAGAAAACGTCTTCATTTAACCTAACCAACTCGCTTTTCGATCATTTCTCAGGAAATTCAAGTAGGGATGGGCCCATGTGGAGAACTACGATATCCGTCTTACCCTGAAAGTAATGGGACTTGGAGATTTCCGGGAATCGGAGAATTCCAGTGCTATGACAAGGTAAAATCTAAAACCAACCAAAACGCTGAACATTGTCTGTCTAGATTACGTTTTGCCTCAAAGGTTCCTTGCCTATGGTGGGGTAAGGGGGTTGGACGTTCCCAACAAACGTTACTCCGTGTTGAATGTTGTTTTCGGTAACCTGTAGTGAAAAGTGAAAATTGCATCCAACCGACCAAACTAATTACACACTAAAATACAGAGAATATTAGCATGCCAGTAAAAACATTATTTTTCTCATCTAACACATTTTCTTGCAATAACAGTACATGAAAGCATCACTGCAAGCAGCAGCAGAGGCATATGGACAGAAGGAATGGGGTAGAGGCGGCCCACATGATTCAGGGCAGTACAAGCAATATCCGGAAGATACTGGGTTCTTCCGGAAAGACGGGACATGGAACACTGAATATGGACAGTTCTTCCTAAAGTGGTACAGCGGGAAACTCATCGAACACGGTGACAACATTCTAGGAGCTGCAAATGGAATATTTAAGGGAACTGGGGCAAAACTATCCGGTAAAGTAGCAGGAATTCACTGGCATTACAACAGTAGATCGCATGCAGCTGAATTAACAGCTGGCTATAATAATTCAAGAAATCAAGATGGGTACTTACCAATAGCGAGAATGTTTGCTAAACATGGAGTAGTATTCAACTTCACATGCATGGAGATGAAAGACGGCGAGCAACCAGGGCATGCAAGCTGCTCCCCAGAAAGCCTAGTGCAGCAAGTAAAAATGGCAACACAGTCAGCGGGAATAGAACTTGCGGGAGAAAATGCTTTGGAAAGGTATGACGCGAGTGCATTTGGACAAGTTTTAGCAACCAGCAAATCACAGTCTGGAAGCGGGTTATCTGCATTTACATATTTAAGGATGAACAAAAAGTTGTTCGAAGGTGAGAATTGGCGGCAATTGGTAGAGTTTGTTAAAAGTATGTCAGAAGGTGGACGAAACCAGAGGTTGTCAGCAAGCGACTTAACCAGATCGGACCTTTATGTAGGATTCATCACAAAGAAGAGTAGTCTGAAGGTTAAAGAGTCTGCTCTAGTGTAAAATGTCATAGAATTCTGCTGTATAATTGTGTATAATGAGCAAAGTAGCATATACTCTCGTACAAATAATGGGTAAATATTGAGGATGGGGTAGTATAAAGCACGATTTGAACATATTTGTATATTTGCATGCCTGTTTGAAGGCATTTTCAGAAATTTATAAAGGAAGAAGCCATGTTCATCCAAAGAAATGCTGCACTAAAAATAAGAACACGAACAGAAACAAAGAATCGCGACAAAAGAATCGTTTCTTACCCGTTAATAAACGTTAACAGGACATCGAAAAAAGTAAAGGTTGAGAAGATGAGTTCTACTGCAAGTTAAAAACTAGGAAGCATACTTCACTCATTATTTGCAATGCATCACATCTTTGATGATTCCACATGCACATATGCATACCAATCATTATTTCACAATGCATCATAGTTTGATGTTTAATCATGGAATGAGTAAATAAAATGACAAAATACTATAATAGTATAAAGGCCTGTGGATACTAACCGCATGGCCTGCACCAGAATTACCGACCTGCCGAATTGACTAGATCCGAACGTGAATTGGCCCAACTAAAAATTTTCCAAGAACACCTACAACAGTCCAAATTGACTAATTTCAAACAGAAATCTCAATAATCACAAGGATTCACAACCAAAAATGACCTGAAACACCTTAAATGACCCCAACCTGTAATCATTCAACTCGAGATGGTTCAAATTCAATTCGAGCAACCTGATTGCCAGTCTTGTAGTAAGTAAACAATAATATAATGTTGGTGCTAACCGCTGCCGTCCTTTAATCGGTCCACACCTAACGCAAGGCTCCAATTGGCCGCCTGTCTGAGGTAATGTTTTGACGTTGGAGAGCAAATTCTACGAATTACACACGGAAAATACTCTCCAGACAAATTACATGTAAGATGATAACAGAGGGATTTTAAAGTTCCAAAGCAGCAAAGTGGACAAAATTCAGGCATATATGATACAGGGTTTTGTTAGTAAACATAACAAATCTGACACCATGTGTGATGTGTGAATCTGGAAATCTTCTCATGCGAAAAAATGGGCATTGTATATAATAGAAATATAGTGTAATACAGCAGTTACAAAGATTACAGCTTCTTCACATATAACTCTAGTGACAGAGGATGCTGTCATCTGCGTTAATCCTCAATAAATGTGTTTTATTAGCCAAATCATTTACTCATATGAAGCCGCCTTTCTGCCAGTTTCAAGTATAAATAAATTTAACACAACAGCTGCAACTCCAAATTTGAATGGGAGTGAAGCATCTTTTGAAGATGGTATATTAGTTTGCATATGAGAGCAATTTCCGTGTTTGGGCTGGTGGCGCTAATCCAGGAATGTCTCTGATGTCTTTGTTGTTTGGATGCACAAGCTGAAAACGGTAAATGCATAGTCGTCCAAGTCAGCATATTTTTTTCGTATAAGTAAATATTCAGGCCAAAAGGCCCAAGAACTTGCCTAGTCTGACAAAAGTACAAGCAAGTGAAGTAGTCAACTAATCCAAAGAAAAACTCACGAAAACCACAAGAGAACAAACGTCGATCCATAAGCTAAGACTAACGTTATACCTAGTCTGAAGGAGAGTCTAAGCATCAGATGTTGCACACGCTTTAAATTCAAGGCCATTTACTTTTCAGATTTAAGAATGCCTTTAAAAATTTGCTCTATAGAATAGAATCCCTTGATCCCGATTACTCATTTTTTGACTACTTTTTTTTATACATTGTACTACTACTTGCATTAGAAAATAAGAAAATGGTGAGGATACTTGAGCAAAAATACAGCAAATGTGAAGTATGAGTCGGACCTTGACAATAATGATGGCTATAACTCCCATTACTATAAGAAAGAGCAAGGCCATGATACACCGATCAGTAGCAACCTGTAGAAGTGTAAAAGTTAGAAGCAACAAGGCATGCTATATTAAAATATTAAATAATGACTTGAAAGAGGTTTAAGGGCATTGACCTGACGACCAATTTCCTTGACAAGCTTGGAGGCCTTCTTGAGCGAGAAGTGAATTGAGTCCAGCTCGTTTACTATCCTACTCATTTGATCAGTCTGCATGACGCCAAAGCTGATTTCATTACTGCAAATTTACTAGGAAGATGATAATAAAGCCAGCCTGATAAATCATGACCCGATATCAGACTGAAAATAACACCTACAAATGATTACCTGTGCTTTAAGAGCAGCCGCAGTCTCTGTTCCAACGCCAATTGTCTCTTGAACAATCTGCATTAAGCAAACCAAGACACTAGCAAAATATCATATAATTGCACAGGCAGCTGAACAGAGTGGAATCTATAAATGACATGAAGAGAACGTCAAATGAAGAGTGAAAATCATTTGGTGGTGACGTACAATTTTCGAACTTCAGTTAAAAAGCTCTAAAATAATTTTATGCACACATTACTTCTTATTATTGACGAACTGAATCACACAGCAGGCACCAAGTATGATTGCATCAAAAAGTTTCCAGCTATGCTAAATATGTTTCAACTAGAATGGCACACCAAAATTATACCATGTAAACTGAAAACAACTGAATTTCAAAAGCTTGAGTAACATTCAGAAAACGGGATCAGTTCAGTGATATACTGTCCACTGAGCCTCGAGTTTCCACTTTCCAGAAGACACCAGATTAACAGGTAGAAGGTCTAATTAAAAACTGAAATTGTGGGTACCAACTGAGAGATGTCGTCGTTCCAGTTTTAATTTGAAGAATATATCAAAAATACCAACCTTCTTCCCTCTCTCAATAGCTTGATCCGTCTCATCCATCATTTGGTTTCCATGATCAACAAGCTGCTGATTTGTCATAGCTGAGAGGGAAACACAGATAATATAAGCAAAAATATGAAATACTTGAGCACCAAACAGAGTAACAGACCAGGGATGAACATCAACAACGCCTTAGCCACAAAATTATGTGGGATTAGCTAGCAAGAGCCATCATTTGAATCCGTCGACATGAGATACAAGTATGCAGCAACAATGAGAAACTAGAAGTTAAAATTTTAAACTAAGAAAAAAAAACACAACGGCCAAAATAAAGAAACAGTGAGAATATAAGAAAAAAGAAATATAAGAGCTGTCATGAAAGATTAGGCCTTTTACTTACAGGATGCTAACAAAACATTTTGTTCTCCAGCTCCTTCGCTAGGGCCTTCAAATAAATCAGCCCGCTTATTTTCAAGATTGTTAACATACCTGTTACATCATTAAAACAAACAAGTTAGAATTGAAAGACCGTAAGGATGATTAGGATGGTAACTGAAAACTACCAGCATTTGGCCGGATAACAGAATAACAGCAAGAACATAATCCATCGGAACAATAAGATTCTATCATAGGAACTCAAAAAGGTACAAAGAGAAAACAAGCCGTTTACTATATAATAACATCCACACAACATCACCGCCACCCCAAGAAAATGGTATACTAAATCAATCCCCTGCAAATCTGCAATCATGTGCCTTGCCCTTTGATGTTGTGCATTAATGTTCTATAAGACATACCTTCTATCCTAAATATTTATGTCTCAAAACATCCACGAGAAAATATAAACAAACATCAGCAAAGAATAACATAGGTGAAGAAAGCAGACATGTACACATTCAAGATGGACTTACAGAGTGCAAGTAAAAATACCAGTGCTTATTACTTTAATACAATACACAGACCACCATAATCCTCCTCATTACTTATTTATTGTTTTTAAAACTGTACAGAATTAGACATAGGCAAAGTCTAAGAAGAACTGGATCATGGTCACTTTTAATAACAATAACTGATATCTTCATGTACTCTAGGACTCTAGGAGTCAAATCTGCTTCGACTCTAAGCTAACATAAGCAAGTAAATGACAACAGCAAGCATTAAAACAAACTTTTCAATAAATTTGTAATCCTGAGATTTATACGCAGAAAAAAAACTATAGCAAAAAGTAAAGCAACCAACTTACTGTTTTTTCATATTAACATATGAATTCAATTCTTTGACCTGTGGAGGAAAAAAAACAAAGTTAGTGCTACTCGGCATATATAGATGCATAATTTACCGAAACCGACATTCAAAACAGGTATAGCTTCCACATTCAAAACATGCCCAGGGGAAATGTACTAAGATGAGCACAGAATACAAACCATTGATTGTTTTTTCTCATTCAATATCCTGTTTGTGTTTGCATCATTCACAGTTTCCATATCCTTTACTTCTTGATCAAACTCTTTAATAAGCCTAAAAGGAAGAAATCATTAGCAAACCCACTGGCCAACAAAACAGAGAGGACAAAGCACACTGGTTATCAGACTCAACAATGAAGAAATGGAAACTTAGTAGTAATAGTAGTATGCAACAAATTCATTTTATGGACCACTTCCGCATGCCACACGCATAAAAATTAAAAGCCAACGGAAGACAATAAGGAAAGACATTTAAAAGCAAGTTCAAAAGATACGATGAGCTTTGACTGAATTGCAACTTGTAAGAAGCATTTCACAATTCAGTAAAATGAAGCTGGTCTATTTGGTGAGAAACATTTTCAAATATTCAAAAATGAGAGAGAAATTTTAATTGGTTTAAAAATGTTTTGTAGAAATCACAAAGAAACTTTATTAAGTTGTGAAACAGATCAACAAAGTATAACAAAGTAAGTGTGGCAAAATTAAGAAGAGGGGGCCAAACATAAGCTTATAAAAATGATGGAGAGCATATCTAAAGAGAGCTTGCTCAGCCCAACCATCGCCTCGAAAAACTACTTAGAAAACATTACTATAGACATTCTACATGGTCGAATCTCTAACCCCCAACATAATTAGCTAAAAGCTCCTACAAAATAAGTCAAATGCCCCCACAAGATATCCACAATTAAATCTTGGAATAACGTAATTCTAGCTTCACTGTTGACAAAACTTAAAAAGGGTAATAAACATGCAATTTCATTACATGTCGGTTCAAGTTGTTGCAACTAGAATCAGTTACAACAAAGCACATTGTCACCGTAGGCTTGATTAGAGAAGGAAAAAGATCCAAGCTGAGTTTAATCTCTACTTAACATCACCCGAGTGGAAATCCTAACTACAATTCCTCATCAAACTGTTATGAGACAGATGGACTCGTCCACCGTAGCCCTAAATCTATATATTTAAATTTACTCATAATCCAGAAATATATCTCTTTGAACAACTTGTAAGTTAAGAAGTCATACTTGCATCACTCCACTAACGACTTATCTATCGTACATATGTTAGTGAATTGTGAACTATGAGAGAAAACAGAAACTGTGTTGGGACTCACAAGCATTGCTGATCCAACTTCATCCAATTTGTATTACATGCTACTTATAAGAAATCTTAAAGAAATCTTAAAGGGGATTGCCAAAATTACCTCTTGCAATCCCGCATCTTGTCAGTGAGCTCTTCCAATTGCCTGGTCCGTCGACTAGCCTCTTTAATCTTCTCCAACTTCTGAAACCCATTTCTGTTTTTTTACAAAGAAACCATGACAGGCAAGAATTATTGAGACAGTTGAGACGCAAAGCAATAACCAGGAAAAATCATCTCTCACTTTATTCCATCTCTAAAACACCACAGCCATACATACACAATTCATAATTGTACTTAAACCCTAACACCTGCAGCATCACTCGCGACATCAAATTATAAAACAATGTGTCACCAATGCTGAGACACTCTACAATCACTAACTAAACGAATAGGTCTTGCTTAATACCGTCTTAATATCACAACATAGTCAAATTAGCTAGCATTAACTCAACCACATTGTCCACATAGCAAGAAAATTGTCCGTCTTAAGCTCAAGACGGTCCCAAACGAGATTTTCTCCATCAAAGATCAATCTTTTCCGCTAACTATGACCAATCAACAATCTAAACTCATAAATCATAATAATGAAAGATGAACAATTCCACTTCACTACAAAAATAACTCAAATTTAGTGTCGCCAGACATGAATCATCCTTTAAAACCGTCAATTATCGCTTACGTTACTAAATTACATATACATTGGCAGATACAATATCAAACATCAAGCGTAATATAATCAATCATGCGTAACAATCAACAAACAATAAAAATAAACATAAAAAATCGATCTTTTGAATAAAACAATGAGAAATCTTACGATAATGCACGAAATATGTCGCTGATTTGACCATCAAGCTCCCCTAATGTTTCACTGATCGACGACAACGACGACATTATCGAATTTCCCGCAAATTTCCCCCAAATTATAAATACGTTATCAAATCGAAAATTACAAATGCCGATTTTTTATGTAAACAATTGAATTACAAATTTATAGAATGTGAACTTAGAGTGATTTTGAAGTGAATTTCGGATCTAAGCAATGTGTGATTTGAGAAATTGAAATCAAGGGTTAATTTAATTTAGTTTTAATTACTTTGATTTCAACGAGGATGATGTAATTCAGTGATTTGAATTAGAAGGCGGTCGTTTATTCGTGTAGTTTGTTTTAGAGGTGATCATGAGCCGGGACAGTTGGCGGGTCGGGGCTTGCTTAACCCGGTCTCGAGTACGAGTTAGATGGATCAAGACAAATAGATTTGGTAAATGGATCATTAGGTTTTGTTTTGGATTAGGTTAAATCGATTCGATTTAAATTGGATTGACCTTAGTTTCAGTTTCAGTTTGATTTCGACCGGTTTCATTTCAGTTAGCCACTTTAATCGGTTTGTGCTATTTCGAGTCCGACTCGGTTTAAATCATGTCAATTTTAGTTCAATTCAATTTCGGATCATAATGTTCTTGAGTTAATAGTAAGAAAATTAATTTAAATATATCTTACACTTTCCAATTTGAATGTAATAATTCATAATAACAATAATAAACAAAGAATCACTGAAAAAACATCTAAATATGAGTTTATTATGTGAATGAGAAAACGTCTAAAAATATGAGTTTGTTATGTGAAAATAAATACTTTTAATTCAGATCAATCGATTCAGATATATTCAGGTTCGGGTATTATTCGGTTATTATTAAAATCGATGCAGTTTTGATTCGATTCAGATTGAGTCGGATTTCAGGTACTCTCCAGGTTACTCATATCACTCATATCGGGTGTTCGACCAGTTAACAATTCGGATAGTTTCGATTGGTTTTTCGGGTTCGGGTTTATTTTACTAGGTCTAAGCACAAGTGACCTCGTCCGACCCTAATAGAAGAACGGGTAAGGCTGGACCAAGTCAACACAAGCCATATCCAGCCTCGGCTTGTTGATTTGTTAAGGGTATTTGGGTTGGTTGAGTCTTATTTGTTTCAACTGGTTGCGTTAGAAGTTCAATGTAATACATAATTACATATACTTGGCAAGTGGGTCAACCGAGTTCAGTTTGAGTCAATTTTGGAGAAACATGGAAAAAAAAACGCGTACGGTATGATTGTATATACAATGACATTATAGCCCTGTTCTTTTGGACTTAAAGTCACTTAATTTAAGTTTACTTCAGATCGTATAAGTTCAGTTCAGTTCATATCCTATAAGTTCAATTCAGTTTAGATTCTATAATTTCAGTTCGGTTCAGGTCCTATAAGTTCACTTTAGATACTATAAGTTCAGTTCAGTTCAGATCCTATAAGTTCAGTTCAGATCATATACCTTGCTTAATTTAAGTTCAGTTCAGATCCTATAAGTTTAGTTCAATTCGGTTTAGTTCCTATACCTCGCTTAATTTATGTTCACTTCAGATCCTATAAGTTTAGTTCAGTTCTTATAAGTTCAGTTCAGTTCAGATCCTATAAGTTTAGTTCAAATCCTATAAGTTCAGTTCAGTTAAGTTCAGATCAGATCAGTTTAAGTCCAAAAGAACAGGGCCTATGACAATACTAGGTAAATTAGACAAGAGAAATTCTCAGTGATTTCGACCATCACAGATAAGAGAAATAATATATAATTAATGATAAGGATAATTCACATAAATCGTAATCTAGATGACTTAAAAAAAATAATTGGTGCATTTTTACTCATGGCTTCCTGAGTAATATCTGTTAGGTTATATATTTTCTTTTGCTCATATCTTTAGCTACTTGTTTGGTTACTTCAATTTTCATAAATTGAAACTCCCCATGAATTATAATTCCTCCATAATGGAAGGAGTTGCTTACCTAGGTCCTCTTAGGTAAATGAGAATACCTACATGAATTATTGAATTGCAATTCATATATGCAACCAAACAACATTTTTTAATTCACATAAATTCTAAAATTGTATGATCTATCACTTCCTAGGCAATAGAAATTTTTGCATGCAACCAAACGACTCATTAGTAAATCGTTCTTAGGAAGGCAATAATCATCTTAACATGAAAACGAATCGAATATATTCCTACTTGCATAAATATGATGAGTAATTTTTTTGTTAGTCCAAGACATCCTCGTCTTGTCTCGCTTACCATATTTGACCTATTTTAAATTTAAGACGGGTACTATCATCTAAAACACAATTTTTTGCTAGATTATTCATTTGTAACCTTTAGATTAAGCCGGGCAAAAATGATCTAAACGAAAATTTGACCCGAATATTGGATTGACTCGACCCTATTTAATTAACCTGACTCGAATATTTATTATCACAAATTAACTGTTATCTCAAATAACTTGAAACAATCCACCTGAAAATGAGCCGCTGCCAGAATAACTCGACCCAAATTCATGTAAGGACAAACAACCAAAATCCAAATATCTGTAACACCCATGTTTTTAGAGCCTTGCTCGATCTAGTGCTCGACATAGTGGTATCTTACTCGATCGAGTAGTAGTCTACTCGATCGAGTAGGTCCTTTAGTGTTTATGCAGACTTCTGGAGTTTGTCACTCGACCGCGTGAAGAGTTCACTCAACCGAGTGACATGTCGTTGTCACTAAAAACGCGTCTAAGTTTGTTGTACTCACCTTATCTCTTTAAGCCTCACTTTTCAAATTTTCTCTCCTAAAATCACTCCTCACCTTATCACTAAACCCTCTCTAAATTTCCAACCACCCATACTACATCTTATCCACAAAACCTAAGTAGTTCATTTGAAGATTCACCCTATAATTCTTGCCTTTTGTTCATCATTTGACACTTGTAAGTTTATGTTCATCTTTATTAATGTTCTTTAATCTTAGTAAATCCTAATTATTACTAAGTACTTATATTAAGGGATTAATTAGGGTGATGACTAATTAAATGGGGTAATTAGTGGTTAATTACTATTGTTATTGCTGTAGTATGTTTTGTGGTAATAGTTAGCTATGGATTATGTAGGAGGAAACTTCATTGATGAGCACTTATAGTCGTTTCTAACTCGAAGTTTGTGGATGATTAACAAGAGGTAGAGTTTTCCTACTTAGCTTTGGTGATATAAATGCTTATTTGTGCATTGTTTAGCATTAGTAACATAGTAGATGCATTATAACACGTAATGATGACTAGGGTTTGATGGTAAATTATTGTTTGACAATATTCATATATGTGGAAATTTTGGTAAGTATGTCTAGTCTCACATTTAAAAGATGAGTGTGGCGGAGATGCGTATGTTGAGGTGGATGTGTGGCCATACAAGGAAAGATCGATTAAGGAATGAGGTGATTAGGGAAAAGGTAAAAGTAGCGCCAATAGAGGACAAGATGATGGAAAATCAACTAAGATGGTTTAGCCATGTGAGAAAGAGACCTATGGACGCACCAGTTAGGAGGCTGGAGACTTGGAGAACTGAAAAGGTCCATAGAGGTAGAGGGAGACCGAGACAGACATGGTTGAGAGTGATAGAGCACGATATGAGATTTTTGGGGCTTGAGGAGAGTATGGTGACGGAGAGGGCACGATGGAGGGAAATGATACATGCGGATTTTTAACATTTGATGTTATTCAACAGATTTAGTGTTTTTATTTATTTTATTTATAAAAATTAGGGTTATTTCATAGGAATAATCCATCCTATGGGTGCCCTGCAAATAACACTCCATCCTTTCAGTTACTCCAATTAAATCCATCCTATTCCCTCGTACTCCAACAAATAATTGAAATAATTGAAAGGATGGAGTGTTATTTGTTCTTCTCTTCTTTATTACACCTTTTTACCAACCACTTTCTTATATATTTTACTTGGTTTACTTTTAGGGTATTCCGGATCCTTAAATTCTACCTCGATTTTCAAAATCGTTTTGGTCTTTATTCTCGATTTAAATTTTAAGTTTTTATAAATGAAATCCGGAATTCAATTTTAAAACCTTTAAGTTTACCTTGACTTTGTATTATGTTTCGCTCTTTTTTTTCGCATTTTGATGTGTCCGTTCACCCATAGACAGTTCTAAAAGACGATTCATGTCAGCCGACCCCAAATCATTTTGGGATTAAGGCTCTGATGTTGTTGTTGTTGTTGTATATGGCTAGTCTCACATTGTTTGACAGATTGCATTATAACATGTATATGAAGCATTTGTACAAAAGGGTGAGTTAATGATGAATCGAGTTTATGTGTATTTTTAGTGATGAATTGGTACAAAAGGGCGACTCAAAGAGTTTTGTACAACCATAATAAATCAAACCGAGTTTATATGTATTTTTTTCGAACTTTTATAATTTTTAATTTATCTTTAAATTCATTGTTGTCAAATGCGTATGTGAAAAAGTACGACCCGTATTAATATAATATTTTATGTAGTAATTATATATAAAAAAATTATGCGAGTATTAGACTATCATTAAGTCTCTCTTAAGACGATAGTAATCGTCCTAAAATGAATACGAGTCAAATAATATTCCTACTTGCATATACCTGATAATTTTTTTTGTTATTAACATCCTCCATTTGTTTTATTTACCATACTCGACCCATTTTAAATTTAGATAATTTAGAAGGCATTTGGGTTAACAGATCAAATTGAATTGGATATTTGGAATGGTGAATAAGATTTTTTTTTGGTCTAAACCATCCGGTAATCCGGACCACATTGGGCCGACTAATCCAGATTTCGGGGCATGTCCAAAGATTACGGTATTTAAACCCTCCCAATCGCAGTTGTGGGGGATCGATCCGCAGACCTCCCTACCAAGGGTAGCCCCATGCTACCACTGCGCCAACCAACGATTGGTAGGAATGGTGAATAAGATAACATATGAAGTAACTCGATTACGAAATATCCCAACCGGCAACCATACATTGAAAAGACTCAAATCCATTCCGTACCGTTTCAACAACCCCAACTAAACACCCCTAGCCCTAGATGCTCACTACTCACTAGTCACTATATCCAATGGGACGATTGAAATCATCAATCAATCAATCAGCCAAGAAGCATCTAACACACACCAGAAAATATTTTGTACACAAGCTTTGACAAAACACAAATTCTTGTAGACAGTTGAGTAAATTATTATCCTAGACTCCTAGAGTCATCATCATCATCATCATAATAATCATAGGTACGTGGGTTAGGTCGGGGCACTTCGGTTATTTTATTCCCCTAAAACTCGGACCTATCACAAGTTTAACCAGACTTGGTAGATGGGTTAGGTCGGGGCACTTTGGATAGGGTTATTTTCGGGTCAACATGTAATCGGGTCATTTTTGGGTCGGGTCACTTTGGTTCGGGTCGTTATGGGTCATGATTTTACATTAATTTAGTCATTTTGGGTCAATTGCATCATTTTGGGTCACTTCGGGCCGGGTCTCCCCGGGTCTATCGAGTCACTTTCGAGTTATTTTGGGGTTTTAGTTCAGCCTTACGCCTTTACCCAATTGGGTCAATTTACCAGATCTATTTACAACCATCTATTATACTTAACCCGTTTCAAGTTTAAGACGAATATAGTCGTCAACCTTAATTGTTTACCTAGTAAAACTCATGAAAGACGTCTTCCACTAAATTAATAGAAGACATAACACAAAAACTTCCTCAGTCCTCAACTCCTCACCCATCTGAAGTTTTTGTGTTGTTTACCTATTTAATTTCCTTATAAAAAATCTGACTTTTCACCTTCACATTCACATAAACTCCTCTCTCTATGCAGGTTCAACCTCACTTTTTTTCACAGTCTTTCGCTTTTCTGTCTGCATGTCCCCTCTTCATACTTTTACCGTTTTACCCTCAATTATTCTCCTTATTTCACTCCTAAAAAAGGGTAAATTTTCCAAAAATTTCTGAAAATCCGTTGAAAATTCTTGATTTTTTTCACATGGGTTTTATCAAAAAATCATTAATTTCACTCAAATACTCCTACATTGTTGTAGTACTAGTAAATCTTTCTCTTTCTCTCTCTTAGCATTATCAATTTACCCTCGTATAAAAAAGTAATTTTTTTACTGTGCATTGTTCTCTGGTTGTTCCGCCATTATTACCCTTTGTGGGTAAATTTTTTCACTATTCAAGGTTACCCTTTTCTTTAATCTTTTTAATTCTAGTATTTAATTTTTTCAGGGTTTTGTTACATGTCGATATCGTCATATGGTACAACATCGTTATCATTGTTATTATTAAACGAGGTGTATTACAACGTAGGTTAAAGTTTGTAGTATGCATACAACGGTCTTATATTCGATTATTTGTCTACAGAAAAAGTATTGGTTACTGTGATATGGGTCCAATTACTTTCATATTATTAATTAATGAGTAAATGTCAATTTCCGTTTTAAATTGATGAATTGAATTCTGTTTCTGTAATTAATGTTGTCAATTTTTCTTACTTTGTTTCTGTAATTTTGATCAAATGTAGAAAAAAATCTAGTTTTGGTATTGATAATTTAAGTGTACATTTTTGTGTAATCCACCGAAGGAAGGTTAAGGTTATTAATTGATCTGGGGTTCATCCGACTCCCCTTACCACACAATTTGCGGGAGTCATTGAGGCACTCGGGTAATGTTGTCATTGCTGCTTAATGAATTGTAATGTATTTTGTGTTTTAGAGGAAAATGTAAATTACAATCCAAAAAAATTACCAAATGTTCATAATTCTTCTGAATTACTCCCTCTGTCCCGGTAATTTGTTGTCCGTTTCCATATTGGGTTGTCTCACTGGGTGGTTGTCCTTTCTATTTTAAGAATGAACTTGATGAACTATTTGATCATTCAAACTTCATTTGTTCCACTTGTCAGTTAGTACTTGACCCCTTTCTCTTTTCTTGGTCTTTGTGCCAAAACCAAAGGATAACAAATGACCGAGACGGAGGGAGTGGTATCATATAATGAATTACGTGCTTTAGCTGGCCCTGGGCGGTCTCGGCTTGGACTGGCCTGGTTCAGGGTTGTAATCTGGCCTAGATTCGCGGGTTGTTGGGTTCTGATTTTTTCCGGTTTGCTATGAGTACTTTGGTTATGGTAGGCTAATTTGGTAGTCTGAATTTTGATTTAATGCCTAGTTAAACTAATACTCTCGATCTCTTTTACCCCGCAATTTGCAGGAGTCCTTGAGGCACGGATTTAATGTTGTTATTGATGTTTTTTTAGACTAATACTTTGTAGGTTTTTCTGATGTTCACCCTTTGCCTGCTGTGTCATATCTATTTATAGTTAGTAGACTCGAAAAATGTGGCAGTAATTGCATTAGAATAACATTAGTTGGTTTTGTTTGTTGCATCTTGTATGCATGTTTTTAGTTTCAAATTTGGCGTCTTTTAATCGTCTCTGACAAGTAAAAAATAAAGTTGCTGATTTCTATTTGTTGCAGATTGAACCGTTGTGTTGTGGTTTGATTTGTGGAAAGTAAGAATGACGTCTGTACCAGTAGGCAGGAGAACGCGGCTTCAGCGAGCTAAGCAGGAGTTGAATAAGGAGAAAAATAAAGGTTGGTTCCCTACAAGAAGGACGCGGAGTAGCACGAGAAAATTTGGTAATGTTGGTCTAGTTAAAGAGGAGGAGGATGACGATGAGGATATTATGGTGGTGGATGAAGCTGAGTATAATAGAAGGGTTGCCGCTCTTAAAACTACTTCCGTCACTCAAAGTGGAAGCGTTGAGAGGAACCGAGATTTGGTTAAGGATGATAGTTGTAAGAGTGACAAAGATGACGATAACATTGCAGAGAATAATGTTGATGACGATATTAATGAGGAGGAGAAGGATTTGAATGGTCACAGCTATATTAGGGTGGTGGATGAAGCTGAGTATAATAGAAGGGTTGCTGCTCTTAAAACTAATTCCATTAAACTAAGTGGAAGCGTTGAGAGGAGCCGAGATTTGGTTAAGGATGATAGTTGTAAGAGTGGCAAAGATGACGATAACATTGCAGAGAATAATGTTGATCACGATATTAAAGAGGAGGACAATGAGATTGCGAAGGGTCATGTGACCTATTATGAGGTTAGTGACGATTCCTTGGAAATAATGGAGGAAAAACCGAACTCTGATTATAGCTGTGAGAGTTCTGCTGTTACTAGTTCCGACTCAGATGATGAAACCATGAATATCCACAGGGTAGCCGAAGATGAAGTAGGCAGTTCCACTGAAAAAGAGATTGATGAGATTGATAATGTTGATAGTGGTGATCGTGTTAGGGATAGTGACAAATTGAAGTGCAGAGACAGAAATGATGAGAAGAGAAGGGAGGGAGTTTCTACTGATCTTTTGTTCGGAAAAAGAAAGTATGATGGGTTGGTTTTGCCCGTGGCACCTGAGAATAATGCCCCAAAAGATGATTTTGTGGGTAGAAGAACGAGGTCTCATTGTCGCATAAAGTTGCCTAGGAAGAAAATAAGAGATGGAACTGTTAGTTGCCCGGTCACTATTGATGATTCACAGTCATCCTCAGACAGTGATAATGATGATGGTCATGAAAATAGCCATAAGCCTGATTACACCAATGCTTGTGGAAATGTTGGCTTTAGAAAGAGACGCAGGCTACGTAGGAGTACTTATGTGAGTACTTATGCAGAAAGCAGTTCTGAGCCTGAGAGCGACTCTGATCCCGAGAATGGCCCTACGCCTGTTCCTGAGAATGACTCTGATCCTGAGAATGACCTGATGCGTGATCCTGAAAATGACTCTGATCCTGAAAATGACCATGATCCTGAAAATGACTCTGATCCTGATCCTGAAAATGACTCTGATCCTGAAAATGACGCTGATCCTGAAAATGACCCTGATCCTGAAAATGACCCTATGCTCGATAATGACCCAAAAGTTGAGGCTGTCCATGAGCCTTTGGATGACAAGGGACGTGAGAACATTGATTTTAGAAGGAGAGGCAGGCCACGCAGGAGTACTTGTGTGGAAGGCAATTCTCAGCCGAAGAATAACTTTGTACAGAATGGCCCTATTCTCGAAAATGGCTCTAAGGTTGAGCATGTCCCTAAGCCTGTTGACGATAAGGGATGTGAGAATGCTGTCATGAGAAAAAGAGGCCCTATTCTCGAAAACGACTCTAAGGTTGAGCATGTCCCTAAGCCTGTTGACGACAAGGGATGTGAGAATGCTGTCAAGAAAAAAAGAGGCCCTATTCTCGAAAATGACTCTAAGGTTGAGCATGTCCCTAAGCCTCTTGACGATAAGGGATGTGAGAATGTCGTCAAGAGAAAAAGAGGCAGGCCTCCTAAGATTAGGATCCTGGAGAAAGAGTGTAGTCCTCCACGGAAGAAGCAAAAGCTGAAGTCTAGCAAGGTTGGAAACATATTGCTCAACGCTATTTTAGAGAATAGTAATACAGGGTGGGAGTCACCTGCATGTTCCGTAACAGGAGCATTTGTTCCCTTGAAATTCAGTTTTACGTCCAAGAAGTCACTGCCCGAGAAAACCAAAGAGGAAGAAGAAATAGAAGGACTCTTCAATGATCTAGATTTTGCTCTTAGAACTTGCGATGTTGGCTGCTCAACTTCTTCTTGTTCGGTAAGGTTTCATATATCAGTTATTTTAATCAGACATATTCTGTTATCTTCTGTTAGCCAAACCAGCTACATGTGTTACTGTTTTCAGGAAGAAGATGTTGAAAACGATGATGTTGATTCTGATGATGGTGCAGTTGTGCAAGGCAAGCTGTGTTGCCGAGGAAAGCACTACTTGATTCTTGATGACCAAATCGGTATTAGGTGCAAATACTGTTCATTCATCAAGCTTGAAATGAGATATGTCACACCAGATTTTGTAAGTCTTTCAATGTTTCTCACCTGTTTCCCAAATTCCGAATTTCTTCAACTCTAGCTGTACTATCTACTAGTAGTACTTCATTGTTCCATTGAATTGTTTACGTTCTAAAAGATATGTGAGGAGAATTTTGAAAAACGTAAACAATTCAATGGAACAAAAGAAGTACAAAATTAGGTCTGGGTTTGGGCAGGATATGTCATTACCTGATTCAGTTTCTGTCAAAAGTTTCCGAGTTTCTCATACTTTGCTCTTCACTTCCATTTTTTTTTTGTTTTTGTTTTTTTTTACCAATGCTGCATTTAAAGCCGTCTAAACTTGCCTGATCTGCAACCTGATATAGCCTGGTAGAATCTGCTCCTTTCACCCAATCGCCTTCACGACATTTTTTTAGGTCCAGTCGATCCAATTCACTACATTTCCACTATTCTTGCCATTTTGTTAAATTGTGGTGTCTGAAAAAGATGCCAAATCCAAGAAATGAGATCGTATTATTAAGTACTGTAGAAGTCGTAAATTTCAATATTCGGATAGAGGTGATCTGTGATCGTATACATGTACTATAGTTTAGATAGAGTAAGGCCTTAAAAGTTTTCTGCTTGTTGTACTGATATCCCTCTTCATTCTATATGCTCCGCGGATTGTGACAGATTACTCTTGGTTTTGCATGTTTAGGACACCGATCCATTTGGGAGATCAGGAAACAAGAACAATCGTTTGTTTCCTTGTGACGGATATAAGGTTGCTGTCTCTAACGGGTTAAATCTTCCTGACTTTGAATACAACCTTGAACATGTTCATTCAGATAATGCTCAGGGTACGGTGTGGGATCTCATCCCGGGGGTAAAAAAGTCTTTATACCCTCACCAGCAAGAAGCATTCGAGTTTATCTGGAGAAATGTTGGAGGAGCAACCAAACTAGATGAACTCGGTAAACAAACGAATTTCCGAACAGGAGGGTGTATCATATGCCATGCACCAGGTACTGGAAAGACCCGTCTGGCGATCACCTTTCTTCAATCTTTCATTAAGAAAAATCCAATGTCAAGGCCCGTCATTGTTTCTCCAACGAGTATGCTTCTTACATGGGAAGAAGAGTTTGCCAGGTGGAAAGTTAAAGAACCATTTCACAACCTGAACAAATCGGAACCTTCTGGCAATGAGGATCCGGAGGTTGTCAGAGCCACAAATAATGTTAGGTTGCAAAAGCTTTGTTCTTGGGCCAAGGGTAAGGGTATTTTAGGAATTAGCTATCGGCTCTTTGACGAGCTTGCCGGTGAGAGGAAGGGCATGGATGAGAGTATCAAGAAAGCACTTCTTGAGCAGCCGGGTATCTTAGTATTGGATGAAGGACACACCCCGAGGAACAATGACAGTAATATCTGGAACGTCTTGACTAAAGTCAAAACAAAGCGAAGAATCATCCTTTCGGGGACCCCCTTCCAAAACAACTTTGTAGAACTGCATAACACACTTTCCTTGGTCAGAGAAGAGTTCAGGAATCCGCTTTTATTAGGCAATTACATAGATGAACATAGAAATATTGCGGAATTAAGGAAATGGATGAAACCGTTTGTTCATGTCCATAAGGGGGAGATCTTGAAGAAGACTCTCCGTGGATTATATCATTCTGTTGTGTTTCTAAAGCCATCTGATCTACAAAAAACCTGCTGTCTGCAACTGTCGGGAGTAAAATACATTATCGAAGAGAATCATCTGGTTTCTGTCGCTTGTGTTCATCCCTCGCTTTTAAATGTGTGTAACCATGTGCCTGACATTATCGACAAGGGATTATTGGAGAAGCATAAGGAGAACCTGGAAGTCGGTTTGAAGATCAAGTTTCTCTTAGAACTCATTAATCTAGCTGTAGGGGAAAAAATCTTGGTGTTCAGCCAGTATTTGCAGCCCTTGAATTTCATTGCAGATTTGCTGAAGTCTCGGTATGATTGGTCCGAGGGAGAAGAGTATCTTTACATGAAAGGGCAACAAGCCACAAAGCAAAGACAAACCTCTATTAATCGCTTTAATGATCCAGGTAGCGAGGTTAGGGTTCTTTTGGCCTCAATAAAGGCGTGTGGTGAAGGAATTCATTTGGTTGGTGCCTCGAGGGTGGTCTTACTTGATGTTGTTTGGAACCCGTCAGTGGAAAGGCAAGCCATCAGCCGGGCTTACAGGATTGGACAGCTGAAAGACGTGTTTGTGTATCATCTTATACTCTCGGAGACACTGGAAGAAAAGAAGTATCACAAACTTTTGAATAAAGGCCGTCTTTCTGAATTGGTTTTCTCTGAGGGCGACAAAAGTGAGAAAATGATAAATATGGGATCAAATATTTCAGAGGATCGGGTTCTGGAAGAAATGATCCAAAATGAGAAAACAACTGATATGTTTGTGAAGATTGTCCGGGAATCTGGAGCCGACCAACTGATCAAGAGCTTTAATCCTGAAAATCAGTAGTGTACTGTGTTAACTGTACATATTGGGTTTCAGCTTGTTGTTAAAAGAACAAGTTTCTTCTTATTTTTCTGAAATCAGAAAAAAAATGTACAAAGAAACTTGTTCTTATAACAGGAATCTGCCAACAGTACATCCTTTTTTTTTTGTGTGGAGAAGACGGCTTGCTCCTATTACACCCTTATGATAGGACCCTTCCGCGTACCCTCTCCTTGCAGGGACGCCATCGTGCACTAGGGCTTTGGGCTTCCCTTTTTGGAAGGATCACCTGTTTTGCTGTCAAGTTCAGGAAATCAATTATGTGACAGTTGCTGTGTGATGTGCTTGTGTATTTTTGTGCACAGTATTTTAGATTGAATGAGCTTGAACTTGCTCATGTTTTTCCCAAGACACTGTAAGCCATGATTATAAAATAAAATAGTCTCTCCGTTCCACTTATATCGTCATCTTTAAATAGTCTCTCCGTTCGACTCATATTCTCATCTTTAAATGTTGAGTTTATTAGTTTATCCTTCAGAATTACGAGTAAATGTAAGCGAATGTAAATGGCATGAAAGTACTGTATAATTTTCTTTCTCAATCTCGGAGTGCTCGCACGGACGATCTTCAAAATTGCATTATAAATAATATTTATATTATTATAATTATAATTGTAATAATTTATATATAAAAAAAACTGAGACTACATGTATTTACAACATAAATTCGACCAATCGACCCTCTTCTGTCAACCTAGAAAATGTCTGTCTACAAGAACTAGGCCAATCATACAACTTAACCGATTTGACAATTCATTCCCTGAATTTAAAATTTATACAATTTTGCCAGTCATATCCAATGACTCGTATATTTCACATTGTGATCGGTTCGTAACTAAATTCAGTTAATGAGAACGATAAAATCACTTGCAGGAACGCAAATGGGGGAAATGGGGAAGATTTGCAAAGCGATAACGAATGAGGAAAGAAAAAGGGTAATTTCCTACTAATGAAAAAGAAACAAGACAACAAAACCACTACATTATAATTTCATCAGTAACTTCACACATTAGAAGTATATAGCTTACAAACGCTCTTGGATAGGCAAACACCTAAAACTTCGAATAGAAATGACAGACGGAAGTGCAGTACTGAAATTGCTATATTTTTCAAAGGCAGACTTGTACCCAAATATATATCATTAGCCCGTTTCCTTGCAGCTTGAGAAACATCTGATCTTCAGTAATTCCTCGTGTCATAGAGTCCAAGCCGTGTATAACTCCTGCAGTTTGGATATCGTCTCTGAATCATGGCTTGTGAAGTTTAAAGCCAAACACTCTTGGTGTGTAGCTCTGACTTGGTTTCTGAGGTTTCAGATGTGGGTATGTCATCAAAAACAGGTGCGGAAACGTCGTCCCGAAATATGCGCCATCAACATCTAAATATCGTCAAGGTAAACATGGAACTGAAACATAGATTATTATAAATGGGTGCACAGGAATAAACTGTACCGGGTGAACAAGAAGAGAATAATACAAAAAAATAGGAACATATTTTTTTTTAAAGAACTCAAAACCGCTTAACTATCAGATTTCAAAAATGGTTTCTTGTTGCAAGTTTTTTTTATATGCCAAAAAAAAAAAACCGCGTAACTATCAAATGCAAGATCTACTGCCCTAAATGCAAAGCTGCTTATATGTCAAAAGCAGCTTTGCATTTATAATTTATAATTGTATAAATTATAAATGCCAGTCATATCCAATCACTCAAAACCGCGTAACTATCAAATTTCAAAACCGGTCCATAGTGTTTTTTTGCCAAGTGACTAGGTAACGTAACTAATTGAAAGAGAGATTCATCCTACTAGGTATTGTACCAATTCCTCTTCATAGAGACCTTGAGAAGAAGCATAAACTCTAAACAGCTTGCCATTTTCCATAAGATCCGAAATCTCAGCCACACTAAGCAGTAAGCACGGGTAAAAAAAAGATAAACAGTAGAGGTCGCACACCAGAGAAATAAACGGAAAAAACTTTGAAGGTAAAAGGTGTGAAAGAATCAAATAAAGGATACTGCCTTGATATTTGGACCTGGGGTAGTAAATATCTTCACATTTAGGGCAGTAGATCTTCACTGTACTTGATCGAGGAAGATCAGACTGCCCAACAGGAAGGCAAGGTTGTCCAACACAGAAAGCCCTAGGACATCTCCCACAATCATAGTTTTTGAATTTCTCGAGCTGTATGTTCCCAACATAACCAGTTAATACTTTTGCATTGTTGCTAAACAATCTTACGTCTAGGGAAAAAGAGTAATTCTCACCATTGCAGCCAAGCCTTTGCTGGTCAATATGTATCGAGCATGAATTAAACCATATAGCATTTCTGCTGCAGATTCAACTAGTTCATTTTGTTCTTCAGTGAACATATCACCTGTATAACAGTGACACGTATTACTTGTCAAGAGGCCAATAACGGATTTGACATTTAGATATTGTAAAACTTCATGTTCATAAGTAATAATAACTCAACTACACCTATAAAAGAACATTTTAGTAACCATCTTTATAGGGTCTTTTGGTAGATATGCGTTTTAACAATAACTTAACCGCCTTACACAGGTACACAAGTTTTGTGCCAATCAAAAATACATAAAAAACACATCCTGCACTGTGCACAGCAGTACTATGACAACAATGTCACAAACTCATGCATCTCAAGCAAGCGGTGATTATGTACAGCTTTGACTACGAAATAGAGAAGTAACTTACCGTGTGAGGATTCCACATCCAGTATCAAATCCAGGGCATAATCATAGTAAGGAACTTGACTGCTCAACCCACAGAGGTTGAAATCATCTTGTATGTAATCATCATCTACTTCACAGAAGAACTCATTTCCCCGCAAGTTACAAAACCACGAAATCCAAGAAGTGTCATCACCCTCTGAACCACTGACATCAGATTCTTCGCTATCGGTTTCTGATTCATCTGCAAGTCAATGAATGTTTAAATACCATTGAAATCCTACCTTTCCTTAAATTAAAGATGCCACAGAAAAAAAGAATGTGTTGAGGATTTGGTGTTAGACTGTTTTCTATTAAAGTCCACATGATGCTTTAACTAAATAGAACTACAGTTCTCAAAAATCCAGAAACAGCCACAGCTTGACAGACCTGTAATAACAATTAACATTGTTCTACACAAAATTAAAAAAAATCTGAATCACAGAGGGCCCTACAAACCAAGTACAACAACCTAGTAATAAACTTAAAATGCCTATCGATCTGATCTTTTGTTCCATGATACTCAGTCCGTCAGTCGCCAGCTCGGATATGAGCAAGAACGAGACTTTCGAAGCTTCACAAAAGCCTCAACAAGCAATTATAAGGCATGTAAAACAACAAAATAAACAGAGAACTGTGCATAATTATACAACGAAAAATTACTAGCAAAGAAAGCTCTGATGGAAAGTGATTCCACCATTACAGTTGCCCTTAGCAAACTAACAATTACAAAACAAAGAAGTAGCATTCACAAGATATATCGTTCTTCATTTAAAAAGGTGATGCAAAATTCGACGATGCAAGAGGATCAATATTTTGCGCCAGAAGAGCCTTATTTACAGTAGAATTTACAGATATTCAGATTTGAGAGAAAACTGAAGCATAGAGCCATAGATGGGTGAAAGAAAGGGCTGAATGAAGGAGAGAGAAAAAATAGAAACCAAGTTGGGACTTGCAATATCCTGAGCCTCAAGGGCATCATAGATTCGTAGGCAGCACCCTGAATCTAATGTGTTGAGCCTCATCATCGCACACACGGCCTGGAAGCAGTTTCAGAAATAAGTAAACTTTCAAGAACGAGAAGGAAAAGCTCAGCTGAGAGATGCCCATTTTCAATTAGGCGAGCCATCAGCTTAGAGCCGGAGTTGTATCCCCTCTACAATGGGATCTAAGAAGACTATAAAAGTTAAGACAGCAAAGGGCTCACTTGGCTTGATTACAACTTCCCAACTAAGAAATATCAAATCTTTCAAAAACTAGAGGTGGCAAACTGAGCAGTCATTTTCATCTTTCCGAGACTAACTTAAGATTAGGTAGCAAGAGCTATCATCCATGTCTACGTATTGCTGTTGCATGATTCAATGTTTCGGTAGTCCATATAAGCTACTAGGTCAGGTCAAACAGGAAAAAAAAATGCTCACAAATGGAATAACTTAGCTAGTTCACCAATGTGATTCCAATATTGGCTATACGGATCAAGGGCCAGCTGACCGAAACCCCTAACAGCACTAACTTGGCATGCACAAACATTCGGAAACTAAAAAATGGAACAAATAAGCTAATAATCACGCAAGCATGCAACACAACCTTAAGCATCAAAACTGATAAAACTGAAAAATAAAAGAATCAAAACAAGGAACCTTTATCCCCAAAACTTAAGCAAAAACACGCAAGCAATGCTAAAGACTTTCAATTTCAGGCCTTGTTCCCAATCTTCTCTCACATATATGGATGTCAAATGCTAGTGATTACCATATACTCCGTATTACATTGTTAGTTTGTGAGACCAGAAGATCGTAAACAACCTGAAAGTGATTGTCCATAACATTTAACCCAAAAACATACTAAGACAGCATTAAACCCATGCTACTATATCAAATACTTCCCCCGTTCAATCCATTTCACTACTTTACTAAAACCGCGCTAAATGAAATGCATTACTACGCAAGAACACATCAATAACAACCAAATTACGAAGCAATGTTAGAAAAAGCTCAATCAACACAGTCATATCAAACAAACCCTCCATTCAGTCCATTTCACTACATTATAAAAACGCCGTAAAACAATATGCATTACGACACCAGAACACATCAATAACAACCAAATAACGAGGCAAAGTCGAAAAAAACACAATCATATCAAATGCTTTCACCATTCAATCCAATTCACTACATTACTATAAACGCGTAATTACTATGCCAAAAAACATAAATAACAACAAAATTACGAAGCGAAGCAACGAACCATCAGAGCACGGGTTCTTAGGGAGAGAAACTGGCTGTTTTCCACCAGCAATAATTGATTGCGTAGCTCCGGCAGATAACCGACTATCCTTAGCGTTACTATTCAATCCTTTCGACGTCGAAGGTGACGATTTTTCCAATTGTTTATCCAACGCTTCGTTTATTCTTTTCCGATCCGCCATTTCCGAAACCTTCGATCCTCCTCCTCTTTCCTTGTACATTTTTCCCTCTTTCTTCCGCAAATGTTTATCAATCACCCTAATTCTCGCAAAAAGGGGCAATATTTTCAATCTAATCACAGATTATCGTGAAAATTTAGTGATTAAACAGTAGAAATCTCAAAATAATCACTAAATTCAAAGTAATAATGATACAACGACGGATTAACCTGAAAATCGGGGGAAAATTAGGGTTTCGGGAAAGAGGAGAATGAAATTGGGGGAATTTCGGGAAGAGGAAATCGACGATTAGGGTTTTGGAGAGAGAAAAATTGGGGGTGACGAGAGGAACCAAGGTTACCTCTGTTTCTCTCTCTACAATTTTTGGTTTCTTCTGAATTTTCAGGATTTTTTTTGGGGACCCAGGTTGAGATTTTTTTTCCGGTTCGAGTCGATTTGTTTAGTCGGGTCAAGTTTAGGCCGAGGTCAAGTTAGTTTGGGTTGGGTTGCGTTATTATGAATTGAATCGAGTCTGCTTTTGTTTGTTATTGAATTGGATAGAATGATATAGCTAAAGTTATCTTTTCTCATGTTTTGAGTCGGGTTTTGGTCGGTCATGGGTTCAACATATATTCACTCAACCCAAATCAAACACCCACTTACGACGATCATCTGGTTAGTTGGATTTCTAGCTCGGTAAGACCTTTGACTGAACGATCAATTTCCCACTAGTGTTAGGGCTTCGGAAGTCTTAACACGATTTGTAGTTTGTAACCGATAAAGATAGGGAAAGGGTCGAGGATTAGCGAAATGAAAGAACAATAAGTCTTCCTTGTGAGTTGTGACGGGTATATCCGTCACAACCTTGTGACGGGTCAAATATCACCCACTTGAGTAGGTAAGACAAAAGTAAAATTGCCTACGGAAATACAAATGGCTCGTCTTTATCTACCCAAATGAGTTTTATTTAACCGTCACAAGCTTGTGACGGATATCGTCCGTCACAAGCTTGTGACGGATATGAGATTTGGAAAAATGAGCAGAAAAATCTCCAAAGATAATATACTACAGGTGTATCATCTAGGAGACTGGATTTGTTACTGTAACAACATAAACTTTTCAGCTCCTCCGCATGTCGAAAACATCGAGAAACTGTTCGTGACACACAGAATATATGGTACAGAATTTAATCAACTGTAACTTTAAGGATATAATAAGAGATTCAAATAAAGGGCAGGAATTGATACTTTTTTTTTTTTTAAAAGTCAGCTGATTGATGCTAAAGATATCAGGATAAAATATTACTTTTACAAGCTGTACAGCTCATGATCAGTGAGACTGTGATGCTATTTGCTAACAGTATAATGTTAACATCATCACCCAAAATAGACAGCATATAAAATACATGGCTCCGAAAAGTAATTTCCCCTTCATATCGCTGTCCTCATTGCTGTAATTGCTCGACATGCTGGGTAATTGCATCCGGGCAAGAATTAGCTTGGAGAAGCTCCAAACGGGTGAAAGGCGGAGCAAACTGTAGTATATAGTCTTCATCTGCGATCACGACACCAAAAACCTTACTTTGTGGAATAGGAATGGTATATTAAGGAGTAGAAGAGAATGCTTGAGTTTGAGGCCTGTTTCCGACACTCCAAAAATAATGTGAAAGTGAACTTACTTTCTTTAACAGTACCGTACAGCCAGCACAGGACCTCATCAGTGAATGCTAAGCACACCCCACCCTGTCATTCCATGAATCACACCATTGAAATGAGAATCAAAATATAAAAATTAAAGCGGGCACCACGACTGGTTTGTAAAGGTTTTGAAGAGTGCAACAACCGTATTTTGAGGTGGTGCCGGCCAAAATATTAAAATTCGGTATGATACATGATTGCGAATCGGCCACTGTGGCCTGATCCGAATCATTTTGCTATAAATGCAGACAATATAGACTCAAAATACGATTGTGGTAAACTTCAAACCTTAACAACTCTGCCACGTTTCGGTGCCATTGCCTATATTTAAAGCCATTTAGTGGTGGTATTTTAACATTTTTATGCCAAGACCGAGAATCCCTCGTGACGACCAGTTCCAAGATCAAGGCTAAAACAAATGGTTATTACAACCATTAAAGACAGTATACCATTTTTAGCCATTTAGGCCCAAGAAAAGTACAAGTCAGAGTGTCATATAGTCAACTTTGTACGTTTTTCTGCAACTTAAGGGGCCGAGACAATGAAATATCATGGCTGCTACTTTTAGCATAAATATTTCACCTGCCAATAATTCTTCATCTTCAGCCTGTGATTAATGTCTTTTGTCCTCATTCTTTCTGTCCGAACAATCCGCCCTGAATCATCCCTGCGCAAGACAAGAAGTAAACAGACTTTGCTAGTCAATCTCCTATGGCACCTCGCAAATAAAAGACATACAATGAATAGAGTTGGATTGATGTATTAATGGATAATGGAGTGGCCTCACAAAAAATATTGTGTGCGACTGTCTAGTTTGAGAACATGTAAATTTGAAGTCTTCTGGCAATGACAGATGTGAGTCTGACACGAAATGTGCTTTATATGATACAACGAACGATTTTGACTGATATTGGCAGACTGATAACAACAGTCCATCTCAGGCTCAAAGAGTAATATGATAAAATTGCTGATAGGTAAAACAAATTCTATCACAAAGCTAGTGCTAAGCATTTTTTCTTCATGAATCACATTGACGGTGACAGCCACCGTACATTCTTTCTTTTTCAACAAACAAGTAACTAGATGTTGCAATGTCTTTTTTCGAGACAAAAAAAAGGTAATTATACATGCTATCCCCTATGCACAGGAAAGAGCAGTACATGGAGTACACAACTGAGCCAACACTCAGCAGATGCAACAAGTTCATAAAAACGGTCCATACATAAAAGAAGATCAAAAAAAAAAAAAAAAAAAAAAAAAAGATAAATAAAAACTGAAAGATAATACTTTGCAACAGATGAGTAATTTACCTAAAACCAACGACAATATAGGGAACACCAGCCAAATATGATTGGATCTGAAAAAGTGATTTCAACAATATTTGATATCAGATGGCTGTCAGCTGGATCTCAAAGATGAAACCCGTCAAACAGAAACTCAAGATTGTTGGCATAATAAGACAATAAACTAAGCTTACCCAAAATTTGAGTAACTTCTCCCTTTCATATCTTTTTTCAGTGTGATATTCCAACTGTCAATCAACAGTCCCAAGATAAGTTTTTTTCATAATAATGAGAATTAACTAATGAAGCTTCCAACCACTTCCGTTTCATTCCTTCCCACCCAGCCAAAGAAATTGGAAGACATAATGTGAAGATTTACAAAATTCCTTAATACATACCTCTCGAGATGTCTTCAACTCCACATAAAACCTCCTTCCATCATCAGTTGAATCACAACAATCTATTTCAGCACCCACTAACAGATGATGATTGCCAAGTTGTGTTTTAATGACAGAACAATACTCAACATTAGCATCTATATGATGTATCCCCTCTCCAGTATCTCTTCTAGGATCTTCAGTGGCTAGGGACTCAAAGCAATATCCCCAATAGCATCTAGTTGAACAAAATAGTTGAAAGTTAGATAAAACTTTCAAAGTAGATTTTTTGTTTATGTATATGAAGCAACATAGGTTAACTGTTTTATGCTAGGTCAACTCACTCGGGACTCAAAGCAATATCCCTTTTCATGCAAGTGTACCACCTCCACTAAAGGATTTACAGCTAAAGAACTGACACGTCCAGAAGACCACAACAAGGATAACGAAATTTAGTATGCTACCTTCTCCGATCCAGCTCAGTCTTTGGCCTTTCCGGTAGCTTGTGAACATCAAGATAGACCACCCCCTTTCTTTTATGCACTCCCATCTCCCAAGGCTCATTCCTGATATAAGCAGTGGCCATGATCTACAGAAAGGGTGCAAAATAAGAAGATTTAGTTTCTCACTGAAATTACAAGTCTAGTGAATACGAAGTTTTGTTTCTACTTTCCTGACCCGAAAAACATCAGTACTGCTTCGCAAAAGCAATAGCATAGAGTAGTACGACAGCTTTGTAAAACGAGTTATAATTATCACCTCTTTTGTACATGGGTGTCACCCCCTTGATCTCCGTTAATTAAATTTATCTCTTACTTATCAAAAGAAAATAATCATCGTCTCTTTCTGGGAATACTTCAAACAATTCACAGCAGAAGGAGAAGCATTCCTTTAACACTGTTAACGTTACCAATATTTCTCATAAGGAAAATTATCAAAGAAAATTGTCATTTACCTTATTGAGGTTATTGCGATAAGTCTGCAAAGAAAAAAAGGGGGAGATTAAGCACAATGGATGCCAAAATACTATGGGATGCTTGTCCACCAATAAAATAAAGCACAAGAAAGAGAGCTGTACTTACCACAAAATGCATATTCTGAAGAGGAATACGTTTGTGTCTTATGCAAGCAAGAAAATCACCAAAACCCTGAGAGCCCAAATCTGGTTTCTGGACAATTAATAACAAGCTGAGCTTACATTCATCCCTAATAGTAAATTTGTCACTGCAGTTTACTTTAGGTCTTTATGTTTCCTGTTTTAGATTATATTAAAATAACGGACAGCTGCAAAACCAATTGTAGAATATAAGTTTTATACACATATTGCATACCCTTTTTCTCAATAAAAGTATCAAAGCCCTCATTCAGATCCGCTCCAACATCTTCGCTTATAAGACGCTTGAAGAGTCTCTACAAAAAATAAAATGCAACAATTTGTAAAAATTTCGCGATTAAGATATCATTGATGCTTGAATAGTTGAATGGCATACTGGTGGAAAATGAACTCCTAACAGATCTCGTGACTTACCAGGCTACTATCATCAAACAAGACTTCGCCTCCTCCAGCACGACTATAGCAGGCAACTTCGCAAGGCTATTTAATCAAATTGTCATAAAGTTGTACTAGCAATCACTAGTTAATGGAAAACTATCATTGACATGGCAATCATCAGGTAAATTGTAGCTGTCCAGTAACAAAAAAATACACTTCTAAATCATGGGTCAAGATAACAAATTACTTGTACAAACCAAATAAAATCACATCCAAAAAGCTAATAAAGAATTTCACTAGCATATACGAAGTAAATTTGAAGACCAAGTTGTACAGAATCCAACTCAATCTACAAATCATATAATGTAAGCTACATTCTACAAAGTAGTTTATTTTTTTATTTTAAAAAAGAAAGGTAATCAAATGAATGTGGAGGTCTGGAGCTTAAGAGGACAAGTTCAGTAAGCTCGGAAGTTACAGGTGTTTTCTGCATTTACATGTGTTTCCATGTCATTTGAAGGGAAGTAACTCGGATCTACTAGGAAGTTATCGCCTATAAACAGCCACTCCACGTGGAGACTAACATTAATGTACAAAAATTACCCATCATGAGGGAAAGATAATTTACTTCTTCAAACTGTGTAACTTTTCTTGACAATGTTTCATCGACATTTGCAAATTTCAATTCTGAAACAAAGCGTTCGTCTCGTCTATTAGGAAACCTGGAGCCAAAGCCGCCATAATCTTGTCTTCCGGGATATCCAGGCCGAGGTAGAATGCCAGCACCTCTATCGTTTTGGAATCGACCTCGGCCTTGGCCTCGGCCTCTGCCACGGCCACCTCTATGTTGATAATTGTTATTCTGAATTGGAGGTAGTACTGCAAATGTAATATATAAAGACACTGTTAGAGTTAGAAAAATTTCCAACAAAGATCCACGTAATTCGATGGGACTTTCCAGCCTTTGTTTGGATACGAGGACAGCGGGGGAATGGAATAAGGGTGTTTTCCTCCAAATATTTCTTATGTTGGAAGGATTTTGATCAGGCTGGTAGAAGGGAAAATAGATCACTCATTTTCTCCCCAGATGCTTCCATCCAAACAACAGGTCAATTATAAGTTAAACCTTTCTAAAAATACGGAAACAAAAAATTTAAAGGTCAATCCAAAGTCAACAAAATAAATGTCCCAAGTCCCAACTCCCAAGTTGATATCGTTTGATAAGTTTAGCTAAAGTAGGCAAAGGGCATACATTTCAGGATACAATTCAACCAAGAGAAAAACCGTGTTTGCACATTGACGAAACATAAAAGGGTTAAGCATCAAACTGTAGAATTTAACTGAAATGACAATGTCACCTCAACAAAAATCGATAATTTGGCTCCAAAGTGAGAACAAGCATACAGAAACAACATACTCCCTGCGTCTTTTTATATATGACGTTTTGCTATTTCGAGGTGATCCTTTGATTTTAATATTTACAAAAATATATTTGTTCAAAAATTATAAAAATTATACCATTAAATTTCTTAAGAAAAACTCTTTAAGCATACATATCATAATATTTAATCATATATTTTGAAAGATAATGAAGAGAGAAGTGAGCGTCTCAAAATGTGAGAATGACATGTATTAAAAAAAAAACGGGGACTATATTTTTAACCACCAAAAACCGGCATCAATATGAATAACCGAGCTTCAAAGTCTAGATTTACCTCAATTGGTAAGTTACCAATAACATTCCAAGGAGTACCGAATTTTTAGACCAAATAAACATCATGTAAAGATGACCCATGTCTCAGATTAGAGGAAAAGTTGAAGGGCAGGCATCAAATTCATCTTCCACTTCGGCTTCCCCCATTTCTTCCGTCTTGCCAGTCTCATCGTCTTTAACCTCATTCTCCTCGTCTTTCTCCTCTTCTTCCACCTCGTCTCCCCCTTCATCTTCTGAGGAGGACTCGCATTTATTAACCGGTTTTGTTCTCTCCATTGCCATTCTCTATCGAATTGGTAAATGAGGATATTTTGGACCATACGGTTAAGAATAACTTTAGGCCAATTTACCCCTTCAATTTGATCTAAATACGAAAAGTATTTCACTTTTGCGTTTGCATCGGAACTTGACAATAAGACGAAGTTTAGCAAATAAAAGTGTATTAAATCCCGTACTTGAAGTTTATTTTCCTCCGTCAACTTTGTCATAGTGATACCGCAAGCAGGTCTTTTTTAACCAAAAACTCTTTAGGGGTGATGCTTTTAAAATCCTTTATTTTTTTAGCGAGCTTGATGTAGCACATAGGAACCTTGGTAGTAGTAGTTGTCGGCTTTTTCAGTTCCGTGCCACCTCATTTGAGCCCAAGTAGTTGTCGGATTTTAAAAGCCGACAACTACTACTACCAAGGTTCCTATGTGCTACATCAAGCTCGCTAAAAAAATAAAGGATTTTAAAAGCATCACCCCTAAAGAGTTTTTGGTTAAAAAAAACCTGCTTGCGGTCATCATTATGACAAAGTTGACGGAGGAAAATAAACTTCAAGTACGGGATTTAATACACTTTTATTTGCTAAACTTCGTCTTATTGCCAAGTTCCGATGCAAACGCAAAAGTGAAATACTTTTCGTATTTAGATCAAATTGAAGGGGTAAATTGGCCTAAAGTTATTCTTAACCGTATGGTCCAAAATATCCTCATTTACCAATTCGATAGTAGAATGGCAATGGAAAGAACGAAAGCGGTTAATAAATGTGAGTCCTCCTCGGAAGATGAAGGGGGAGACGAGGTGGAAGAAGAGGAGAAAGACGAGGAGAATGAGGTTAAAGACGATGAGACTGGCAAGACGGAAGAAATGGGGGAAGCCGAAGTGGAAGATGAGGTAAAAGTCGACGGGGCTGGCACTGTGGAAGGCTTTTATGAACCTCTCAGAATCCCGGGCAAGAAGAAGAAGAAGACGAAGAAAAACAAGGGACACGAATTCTTTCTGAAATTCTTCCCGATGTTGCTTGAGGTAATATCTCATAATCCCCAATGTATTAAGTACTGTACAACAGCTTGAGTTTGTCTCTTCACCACTCTCCTTTCCAACACTACAGCTGGTTGAAGGTTGTTTTCAGTCGACAACGCTTGCATCCATTCAGGAATGTGTATTTCAAAGAGGCAAATTTCCTCACGAAATTCTTAATTTGAGACACATGAAAGACGTTGTGAATCTAAACATTGTCAGGCAAGGCTAATTTATAAGCAACCTTTCCCACAGTGTCTTCAACCTGAAAAGGCCCATAGTATTTAGGTGAAATCTTCTCATTACTCCTCTGTTGTTGAACTGAGCTCTGCCTGTAAGGTTGCAGTTTCAACCACACCCAATCTCTCACCTGAAATACCCTTTCTATTCTTCCTTTGTCTGCCTGCACTTATACTTGATATTTTGCCTCATTTAGTACCAAGGAATAGGAGGCAGTAGAGACACACTCCATTATGAACTTCTGGAAGTGTGGAGGGAATTCCAGAGCTGCTAGCATTTAACTCAGAAAATCCCAATCAACTGAGTCATATGCTTTTTGAAGGTCAACTTTGATATGTGACATGGTTGTACGTACAATGTATTTGGTTATAGACCAAATAAAGATGACCCATGTCTCAGAATTGACAAAACTGTAAAGGGCAGGCATCAACATCCAAACTTTAACTAAAATTACATGAACCCACAACAAAAACCACCTAAACTGCCTCAAAATTCAATGTTAAGGGGAAAAAACAATCATCAAGAACATGTCAAGCACTAAAACTCACTAAAATGACAGCCCTCAACCAACAAAATAACAAAAAACAAATCACCACTGAACAGAACAGACCAAAATATACTGAAATTTCAGAACACATAAGCACCAAATACACATGACCCATGTCTCAGAATTGAAAAAAAACAGGCATCAAAATCCAAAATTTAACTAAAATCACACATGCCCACAACGAAAACCCCTAAAAAAAGGTCATCAAGGACATGGTAAGCATAAAAATTCACTTAAAATCACCAAATAACCAACAAAATAACAAAAAATCAGCATTGAACAGAACATACCAAAATAATGATGACCCATGTGCATGACTCAGAATTGAAAAAAATGTAAAGGGCATGCATCAAAATCCAAACTTTACCTAATACACACATCCACAACAAAATCCAAAATTACCTCAAAAATACCTTATTCTTTGATTACATGGACGTCAAATGCAAGGGTATATTCCATATTTTAGGGTGTGTTTGGATAGCGAAAGTGGAGGGAAAAGAGAAAGGGAGGGAAAGGGAAATGGGGTGTGGGTGTTTGAATACAATTTCCTTCCAAATCTTTGCTTATTGTGGAGAGATTTTGATTTGCCTTACAGGAGAGAAAATGGATCCTTCCAAATCTCTCCTCCTCCATTTCCCGCATTCTTATTTGCTATCCAAATAAGGATTTGAACTCCTCTACTCTCCTTCCCTTTCATTTCCTTCCAAATCTCTCAATTCAAACACACCTAAAGATATTGTCCATAACATTTAACCAAAACACACTAAGACATCATTAAACGATTTAAACCCATGCAAAATATCAGCAAATAGTAAAATAAAACTACGATCAACACACCATATCAAATGATATACATAACGACGCCAAAACACATCAATAAGTACCAAATTACGAAGCAAAGTTGAATAAAAAAAAAAAACAATCAACACAATTATATCAAATGCTTCCTCCATTCAATCCAATTCACTAGATTACTAAAACCACGACATTACGAAGCAAAGCAACGAACCATCAGAGCTCGGGTTCTTAGAGAGAGAAAGTGGCTGTTCGTCACCAGCAATAGATTGCGTCGCTCCAACCGATAATCGACTATCCTTATTGTTACTATTCAATCCTTTCGATGTCGAAGGCCACGATTTTTCTAATTGTTTATCCAACGCTTCGTTTACTCTTTTCTGATACGCCATTTCTGAACGTAATAATGAAAATCGCAAATAATCACTAAATTCAACGTAATTATGATACAACGACAGATTAACCTGGCGAAAAATTACGGTTTCGGTAAAGTGGAGATTGAAATTGGGGGATTTTGGAGAAGATGAAGGGTTTTAGAGAGCCAAATTTTGGGGGTTCGAGTCTATTTATTTCGAGATGAGATTTTCGAGATGGGATTTATTTCCTAACGTAAAAATTACCGTTTCTCGCTCTCTACAATTTTGGGACTTCTGAATTTTCTGGTTTTTTGGAGACCCAGTTAATGAGATTTTTTTTCCCGGGTTTGAGTCGATTTATTTGGAGATGATGCCGGTAACTTTATTTCGTGTGAAGAAATCCAAAGTCCCATATGTGAGGTTGTCCCACATTCATAAAAGAGAGAAGAATTACCACTTTATAAGGCAAGGGCTACTCCCTCTATTTAGGGGTGGGCATAATCCGGTCCGGAACGGAAAAATGGACCGGTCCGGACCGGAATCTAGTCGACCGGAACCGGAATTAAAAATTCCTGTCCGGTCTCCGGTCCACCATTTTCCAAGATTCCGGTTTCTAGACTGGTCCCGGTCCATGAATCTAGTGGACTGGAACCGGAATTAAAAATTCCGGTCCGGTCTCCGGTCCACCATTTTCCAAGATTCCGGTTTCCGGACCGGTCCCGGTCCAAACCAGTTCCGGACCGGTCCGGTCCAGTTTTGGACCGCTGCCCAGCCCTACCTCTATTGCCAATTGGTTTTAGAGTGGAACCTTCTTAGGCCTAAGTTGTGGACTTTTTCTCCTTCGTTTGGGTGCGACCCAGGACTGTTATTGAATTTAACATGGTATCAGAGCCCATGGTTATGTGACCTGAGATTCATGGGCCAAAGTTTGCAGTCGGACGAGCAAAGTTGCTCAGTTGAATTTGTCCGATCTGAGTTAATATTGGGTCATGTTTAGGAGAATTACCACTTTATAAGGCAAGGGGCTATTCCCTCTATTGCCAATTGGTTTTAGAGTGGAACCCTTTTGGGCCTAAGTTGTGGACTCTTTCTCCTCCGTTTGGGTGCGGCTCAGGCCCGTTGTTAAATTTAACACGTATTTGTTTTTTTGGCGGAATTTGTACTTCAATGTGAGCAGAAATGCTTGCACTAGTTACCGGTCTAGAGAGAGAAAGAATTCTTCATATTGATAAACTTCTCATTCATATGGATAACGAGACGTGTATAAAGTTGGTCTTCGAAGATCAATTGGTTAGTAATAGCCTCCGCACCTAGTCCTTTGCGGCAAAGCGCTATTTCGGAAACCCAGATGGAAGGTTCATATACAACATGTTTTTAGAGAAGCTAACAGAACAAGCGATTGGCTAGCCAATCAAGGAGTAAATTCTACTCCTGTCAGCTTTCTCGAAGCTCCTCCAGATGCACTTCGGTCAATCCTTTGTGAAGATCCTCGTCTAGTTCCTTAGTTTTCGGGTGTTGCTCTCTTATGTACAAAAAAAAAAAGAATTGAATCGAATTTGGTGGTGGTCGCTATTGAATTGGATTGGGTGATGTTTTATTGTCATCTTGTCTAATGTTCGAGTCGGGTTTGGTCGGTGGTGTGTCAAGTGAGGGTACATAGGCCAAGTACTCGACTACGAGTAATGGGTGTTTGGTTTAGGTTGAGTGAATATGTGTTGATATTCCATAATATTGACTTTAAATCGAGGCGTCTCGGACTCCTGGGCTTCTTAATGAATGGCGTTTTCCCCGTAGTGGAAGCGTTGTCTCTCCTCATCCTGATAATCTGGATGATTCGGTTGCTTTTTGGAGCAATTGTTTACTGGGTTATTTTGTTGATTATAGGCTTTTGCGTGCTCATAGTGTCAACAGGGTTATTGAAGATCATTGGGCTACTCGTGGTCTTGTGCATGTAAGGAGAATGGGTGATATTTATGTTATCCATTTTGATGTTTTACAAGATTTAGAGGATGTTCTTCTACGAAGTGTTCTTGTTATTGATGGAGCTTTAATGGTTTTAAAGAAATGGAGATCTGGGTTGGTTCCTAGGTGTGTTACATTTCCTACTGCTCAACTATGGGTTCGGGTATGTGGATTGCCTTTCGAATATCTCAACATGAATACTGCTCAGATTATTGCTCGGCTTTTTGGGGATGACACTGTTATTGAAGAATTTCATACTATTCCTGATTCTGATTATCTAAGATTAAGGGTGCACATCAGGTTGGGTGAACCCTTAAATCCAGGGTTCTTTCTTGCATGCAATAATAATAAACTTTTATGGATTCAGTTCAAATATGAAGAGGTCTTCAAGTATTGTACTAGATGTGGTCGTATTGGCCATAAAGTTGCTATTTGTGGTGAAAGAATTTCTGATATTGTTTCTACACTCAACTCTTCCCTGGAACGTGCAATCGATAGAGGTTTTGTTGTTTTTCAAACACGTTATCAATATACAATGTTTAATCTTAATCTCTGTGCTTTACCTTCCACGACAAGATATGTTACGTCTAAAATCAGGTTGGGAGATAGAAGAGGTTCTTATGTTCCTGCTGATTATCTGGCGGAGTATGTCATTGATTTTGATTTAGGACTTGTTGATGGAGGTCGAATGTTTCCAGGCATGGAGTTTGCTGTTACGGCTTTACCTTTTGCAAGTCCTGTGATCTATGAGGATATTGATGTGTTTCATAATCACATGCAAAATGGTAATGGGAACTTGGGGACTCATGAGGTTGACATGGCTGATCCGGTGGCTAATAATGAGCCTTTACCTCATTTACAACCTGTTGCTCATGATAACCATATTAATATGGTTGCCAATGATGATATTGTGACTGGGGATGCTTTGCATGTGACCGATCATGACATGCATGTCGATATTCCAGTACCTGATGCAGTTAATGGTATTCCTTTAGTACAGAATGGGTTTTTACATGATATGGATAATCATCTGGATCATTTTATTCCTATGGTGGGTGATGACACTATCAATGAAGTTTTTGTTAATACTCATGAGAATGGCCACGTTTTTATGCATGCTGAGGATATTGGTCAAGCTATTTCTCCGGAACAACATCAAGAGACCTTTGTTGATGTGCATACTGAGGGTATTACCACTTTCCTTCCTATAACTAATGATCTTCATAATAATATTGATGAACTGCATGCACCTATAGCTCAACTGACTGATCCAATTTTGGATAATGGAGTGGTTACTAACTTCAATCATCCGATAATCACTACAACAAATAAGGTAATTGGCGACCATATAAAGCGGATCGAGAAACGATCGCCATTAAGAATAAAGCGACTAAGACCGTCGCCCGCACTTCGTAGTTTGGGTTTGGTCGCTTTTGGCGGCTGAGGCGTTCGTCGCCAATTTTGGCGATCAATTTTTTAAACTGGCGACCGAAATTCGTCGCCAAAATTGGCGACTGTCATTAGTCGCTAAAAAGGCGACTGCTATTAGTCGCTTTACTAAAATCCACGTCATCTCCATATTTTTAAAAAAGGCGACGGATGTTGGTCGCCATTTTGGCGACAGATGTTGGTCGCCATTTTGGCGACAGCTGTTGGTCGCCAAAACCACTGATCCCCGTCGCCAATGCCCATAAAAATAATTCATGATCAGAGACTTAGCGACGGTTTCCCGTCGCCAAATGCCCAGTATCCGTCGCCAAATTTACATTTTTTTTAGCGTAAAAATCGTTTTTGACCTAGCCAAATACGTAAAAACCTGCAAATAAACCAACATTTCCAGCAGAGAACACATGGGAAGCCAACACAACCAAACTTGATAAAGAAAATCATGTTCCATACACACAACTACGAGTTCTACGAGTTTTGGTCATCTAACATTATCCGGGAATAACATGTTTTCTAAAAAACTACATAACAGGGAAACTTGCTCCCGCTCCACTACCACCTCCATGATTAGGATCTCTAGGATCCTTTGGTTGCGGGCGCCACCCAGTGTTGCAATTGGCGAAGAAGGTGTTCATCCGGTCCATTTCCTCCTTCATCCTCCGAATTTCAAAGATCTCTCTCGGCATCCCGCCTCTCCCTCTCGGCATCCCGCTCTCTCACGGCGGCTAATTGAGCTTGGAGCACACTCACGACACTTGGGGTATAAGGTTGTTGTTGGGAGGAAATTGACCCTCTTCTTCTTGTAGGAGGGTAGAAAATCTCCTTTGCCGACCCGGCTCCATACACATCTCCTCTTTGGAACCCCTCAACAAGATCAAACCATAGCTCATTGTCATCAATTTCCGGGTTGTTCTTCCTACGGACAAGGAATTGTTCCTAAAAAATTGATAAAACATTAATGGTTAGAGGTTACTTATCTAAAAATTGATAAAACATATACTTTAAAAAGCTAAGAAATTTTTATTTTTTGACACTTACATATAACTGTTGATCTTTTTCCTTCGCGAAGATCAACTTGCCCTTGCTTGTCTTCTTTGCGTGAGTGTCAACAAAGAGATCAACAATCGTGGGTACCTTACCCTTATTCTTCTTGGTCTTAGGAAAAAAAACAAGGAAATTGTTACTCAAACATGATAATTAATGAGACTAATTAAATTAGAAGACTATTAAATTAAAAGCTAAGACAAATAACTTACATCTAACACCACACGATCATGAAAAGATTGAGACCCTCCATAATGAGTAGGCTCAACTTCCGCATCCTTATCTCCTCCTTTCATGTTGATCTTGTTCCGGGCCGATGCTTCCTTGAACTCGGGACTGCATTCCGCATTTACTTGGTATATTCCTCATATGACGAACCCGTAATCAATAAAATAACAATTATTAATTAATATATTTTCAAAATATGTAATGAATTTTAACTAATTACGGGTATTAAAAGAAACTAAATACCTTTCATGAAAGATGGCGCCTTCTTCCTCTTAGACACCTTATACATGTTGTCCCTTAGCCTCTTCTTGCCAATGTCATTATACCTTTGCCAAACTAGGCGCTCAAGGTTGGTTGGCCAATAGAACACACGCTACAAAAAGTAAACACATAGATGAGAAACAAATTAATAATAAGGTAAAAAGAATAAATAAATTATATTTAATAATATATATTTTATAAATAGATACCCGGAAGTTGTTGAACCACATCTCCTTATCTTCATCACTAGCGTTACTCCAACAAGTAACGCCGTGTGTCATGTTCTCTTGGGTGCTATTAGTCACACCACGAACAACTGTTTGACTTCTAAACCTGAAATCAAACATGTTAAAAACATAATTATATAGGAAAAAAAAATAATGTATAATTAACATATGTCTAAAAAAAGTCATTTATTACTAAATAAAAAAATTACAAAATAGAATGAATAAAAAATTACCAAAGACCATTCGGATCAAGGATCATCCTGTTGTCAGTATGTCGGGGTATAGCAACCTCCTCCTCCTCCTCACTCACCTCCGTAGTAGAACGGTCAACGTCCTCCTCCTGCTCTCGGGAGCTACTACCTCCCTCACTATAGCCTCCGCGCTGCCTACTTCCTCCAGGAGCCATGTGTACTACAATTGAATAAAAAGTGTTAGCAAATATTACAGGATAATTATTATAAGATACAAAAAAATAAAGGATTATTTCACAGCAATAATCCAACCTATAGGGCTTCCACCTACAATAATCCAAACTTCATTTTAACTCACAATAATACAAACTATTACACACTTTTCTCGTAGTAGACTCAAGTGACCGGCTACCTGATTTACCGGTTGTTACTTCCATAAGATCTCTTATACATCCTTAACATCTCTTCCATTTAAACTTTCTCCCTCATTAACACCTAAGTCACCAACCACCTCGCCGGCACACCACCATCAGCGGCACATCACCACCCAAACCCAAATCAACGCCAAACACCACCACGCCACCATTCGCCCTCCGTCCCGCAGTTCCCATTCTCACTCGAAACTGGTCACTCCATCGTCCATCTTCAATCTCGCAAAACGAAGCAAACCACCATCATCCCCGTAACCACCGTTCACAAATTCAATTACCATCACCATAGACATTAACAACAATTACTAACAGCCACGAAAACCCGAATTACAACCATCACCACCGTCGATCACACAATCGACACTGTTAATCAAACATACTCAATTGATTTAGGGATTTACCCTGGAACTTACCTTTAATCGACACAATCAACAACCTGGAACTTACCTTTGGCCGTTAAACACCACCATCGACCACCACTTACCAACCTATAAACATCCCGACCCTTAATTAAAAATTACCCCCAAATTGATTTAGGGATTTAGCCTTTAGGGCTTTGGAAGAGGGGAAACGCGCGACAACAGTCCCAGATGGCAGGTCAGATGCACAAGGTCGACGGTTGACCATGGCGTCTGACTTTTCAATTAACTGGGAGAGGCGAAGGGGGTTGTGGGTGGGGTGTGGGTGGCGTAATGGAGGATGCATAAGGGGTTATGGGTGCGGTTGATTTTGATGATGGTCATGGTAATGGTGGTTGTTTGGTGTAATGAAGAAGATGAAATGAAAAAGAAAAGGTAGGTTTATAATAAAAAAGAGGAAGCACCGGTTTTAGCAGGTAACTTAAGTTGCTAAGTGCAATCAGGGAAATTCGTGTAATAGGATGGATTATTGTGAGATATTGTAAAAGATGGATTAATACAGGGGGGACAGCAATAGGATGGATTATTGTTGTGAAATAATCCAAAAATAAAACCTAATAAACAAGTATAAAAGACAAAATAAAACGCTAATAATTGTTTCCAAATTTTGATATGTATACTTTTAATACCTTCTCTTACTCATCATCATCATCATCCTCATCTTCTTCTTCTTCTTCTTCTTCTTCTTCCTCTTCCTCCTCCTCTTCTTCTTCTTCTTCTTCCCCCTCTTCTATCCCATCCCTCTCCTTATCATTCTCTTCTTCTTCCTCTTCTAACTCCTCCTCCGCTTCTATCTCATTTGCATAAATAATTTCATCATGATCAATCGGGGACAAAACTGTTTTCGATACAACCTCTTCTTGGAAAAAGATGTATCAACTTACGATCGTGCCTTTGTTTTAAAAACGGCCCACCATTGCTTTTGTTGTCTATCATTGCTTGTGCTCGGAAGAGATGCAAAATAAACTTGATGAGCTTGTTGTGCAAGTATAAATGGGTCATATTGAGAGTAGGTTCGAGTATGATTCACTTCCACGAGTTGGTGGTGGCGTCGGGTCGTCGGATTTCTGGGCGTTTTTTTTTTTTTTAAGTTGATGTTAGAGTGAATGAAGGGGACGGGGTGAAGAATCTCGCAAAAAAAAATATACAGACGATTGGCGACCGTTTTTGGTCGCCAAATTGGCGACGGGTAATGGTCGCCAAAATTGGCGACTGATTTCGGTCGCCAATTTGGATAATATTGCGTCGCCCGTGGATTTCATACGGATTTTCGGATAAAAAGGTCTAGTCGCCAAATTGGCGACGGATAGTGGTCGCCCGTTTTTTTTTTAGTGTCGCCAATTTGGCGACTGTAGTATGTCTGTCGCCTTTGTCGTGTTTTCTTGTAGTGAATGGTCATGTAAATGATCATAATATGATAGTTCATGAAGGTTATTTGGCGACTAATGGTTCTATACAAATTCATGTCCCTGATCCGGGTGACATGCATGTTGATCTGACTGCTGAAAATACGGAGGCTGTTCTTAATCATGAACCTCCGTTAATTGCTGTTGCTCAGGGTTCTAATCCCATTAATTTGGAGCATTTTCAAAATAATGATACTACTAATATTGGTGGTGGTGCAACTAATGATTTGGAGCATGATGATTTTGATGCAAATACTGATGTCCCTCATCATCAGACTCATCCAACTCATGGTTTACAAGGGGATCCTTATTTGAATTACAGGCAGGAGAATGGGGAATTTGAATTTAGGTTTGATGAACAGGCTTTTATCCTTAATTCTATTCGGGTTCGTGTCCAAGCTCATTCACATCTTTCTTTTCAAGAAAATGATGCTCGTGGTTTTCAGCAGTACTTAGATGCACCAGAGTATATGCCTGTCATTTTCCATGATCCGGTGGCTGTTGATAATGTCTTCGATGGGCTAAATGATCCTACGAATGTTGTGGATCCTGTTTTATCTGACTCTTCTAATCCTTCTACTCCTGAATGGCCTATTTTGGATTCTTCTTCTGAAGATCTTTTTCATGATGCAATTGATGATATAGATGTCTTACAACATCAGACTTCTACTGATACTTCTTCAGAATCCTTGATTCCTCTTTCTGTGGACCCTCCACCCAGGGTTAATAATGATATTCTTCTAAATGCTGGTTTATTGTCTAATGCTGAAGGTGCATCATCATCTGCAGCTGCTCTTTTTCCTACATTCTCTTGTGGTAGGGGAAAAAATCTTGCTCTTTTGGCTGCTACTGTACATTCTGGAACAGCTGAGCCTTGTCTTTATCCAAAACGAAAAGCATTTTCGGATCCTGGATGCAAGTCTTCATCATTGGCTGAGTTGTATGCTTATGAAGATTTCAATACTGTGACAAGTGCAGCAAAACGCGCTTGTAGTGCTCAGATGCCTGTGGGACATGCTTCCTCATCCAGAAGTGGTGTTGCTTTTCGTGTTACTCTAAAGGATGAAGATACAATTATCTCAAGCTCTACTTCTAGTGAGATTGGTGCTTTTGCTGATGATTTTGGTGTTGCGGGGATTGACCACACTCAATCCTCTCCTCTACAATGAAGTGTCTTGCCTGGAATTGCAGGGGACTTAATGATCCGCTCGCCCCTGCAATTTCTAAAATAAGAGCAATGATCTATAATAATAATATGTATGATATTATTTTTCTGTCTGAAACTAAGTGTTCTGTAGGAGTAGTTTCATCTTTGTTTGACCATTATGGCTTTTCTAGGACTGTTGGTGTCGATGCTTTTGGGACTAAAGGTGGCCTATGGATTGGTTGGAAAGCAGGTCTGAACATCGACTGCATTACTAAGTGCCCTCATTTTGTAATCTTGAAAATTAATGAATGTCCTGGACGGTTCTGGTATTTTTGTTGTCTTTATGGTCATTCTAAGAAGCATAAACGAGCTGCTGTCTGGAATGAGCTTCAACAATGGCTCCTTAACTTGGATTCGCATTATCTCTTATTGGGTGACTTTAATCAGGTTGAATTTTCTGATGATAAATATGGCGGTTCTAAGGGCACGATTTTTGGCGCCAAATTTTTTCTCGAATGGAAATCCAGGAATTCCTTAATGGATATTGCTTTTAAGGGTCCTAAATATACTTGGTGTAATAATAGGAAAGGATCGGATCGCATCTATGAGCGTATTGATAAAGGACTGTGTTCTTCTAACTGGTATTCTCTTTATCCTGATACGGGTATTTTACATCTACCAATTCAATGTTCGGATCATGCTCCTATTATTTTGGACACGAATTTGTTAACTCACAAGAAGAGTAAACCTTTTAAGTTGGAAGCATGGTCTTTTGATTTCCCTGAATGTCTTCGATTAGTAACAAATGAATGGTCACGAAGTGATAGCGGTTCCCCAACTCAAATACTTCTTCATAAGTTGAGAAGAGTTCGTAGGGTTTTAAAGCAATGGACACTTTCTAAGAGAAAAGAATGGAATCATCATTGGTCTGATTTTGATGATGAATTGGATTCTGAACTCAGACAAATTTTTGATGGCAAAGACGCTAATGATTATGAAGTTTGTCATTCGAAATTTTTGGAATTTAATAAGGCGGCAACTTTATTTTGGAAGCAACGTGCCAAATTAAGTTGGTTAAAGGATGGTGATGCATGTACTAAATTTTTCTTTAATTCCGTCCGTGAACGATATAAGAAAAATTATATCTATGGTATTAAAAAGGATGATGGGACTTGGCTTTTTGACCAACAGGATATATTCTCATCTTTTGAAGAGTATTTTATGGACATTTATGAATCTTCGAAGGTTCATGAATCCTTTGATACATATTTCTCCAATCATGAGCATATTTTTAGCAAGATCTTTCATAAATTAACTAATGATCAGGTGGATAACATGGCAAAGCCATTTACAAGAAAAGATGTACGAGCTGCTGTTTTCCAACTTGGGCCTACCAAATCACCAGGTCCAGATGGTATCCCTGCTTTATTTTTTCAGAAATATTGGTTTCATGTGAAAAATGAGGTGACGGATGTTGTATTGTCCATGCTCAATACTGGAACTATTATTCAAGATATTAATCGGACTTCTATAACTTTGATTCCTAAGAACAACTGCCCTGAATCTGTTGCACATTATCGCCCCATCAGTCTGTGCAATGTTATAATGAGGATTGTTACTAAATGTATTGCAAATCGTTTAAAACCGATGATGCCTGGTTTAGTTGGGGAATATCAAAATGGTTTCATTCCTGGCCGCTCTATTGCTGATAATATCCTAATTTCCCATGAGCTTTTTAGTCATATTTCTACAAAGAATAAGGGTAAGAAGGGTTATATGGCCCTTAAAATTGACATGAGTAAGGCTTATGACAGATTGAGATGGAATTTTATTCGAGCTACTCTTATTACTATGGGTTTTCCTAATAATATTGTCAACCTGATTATGAATTGCGTTCAGTCGGTTAGCTATGAAGTGGTTATTAATGGATCATCTGGTAATACTTTTAAACCAGGAGCTGGAATTCGTCAAGGTGATCCATTATCGCCATACTTATTTGCCCTTTCTTCTGAGGTTCTTTCTCGTTTGCTCCTTGATGCGGAGGATAAGCGCCTTCTTCATGGGCTTAAAATATGTCGTAATGCTCCAGCTATTTCACATCTTCTGTTTGCTGATGATTCAATCTTCTTTTTGGATGCTAATATTAATCATTGTCAGAGTCTACGACATATCCTGGATATTTATTGTCAAAGTTCAGGTCAGGTTATTAATGACAATAAATCCGCCGTAACTTTTAGCCCTAATTGTACTTTGCAGACTACTCGTGACTGCATTAAAACTTTGAAGGTTTCTTCAAGTAATGGTATGGGTCAATATTTAGGCCTTCCAACAGACTTTGGGACAACTAAAAAAGAGGTCTTTGCCTACCTTGTTGAGAAGGTTCGAAAACGGATCTTAAGTTGGACGAATGTTCATTTATCTGCTGCTGGTCGATTAACTCTTATCTACTCTGTTCTATCTTCACTATCTCTTTATTCTCTATCGGCATTTCGAATGCCGGTAAGTGTGAGCTCAAAGATTGATTCTTTGATTTCACAATTTTGGTGGGGTGGATGCCGTGTAGGAAAGAGTATTCACTGGTGTAGTAAGCTTTTCTTACAATGTCCGAAGTCTATGGGAGGATTGGGTATTCGTAATGTTACTTGTTTGAATCAAAGTTTGTTGGCCAAAATTGGGTGACTCATCTTACAAAAACCTATGAGCTTAGTTGCTCGTGTTCTAGGACCTAAGATTATGATTTCTAAGGAAACTATTTGGAATATGGATTTAAGTAAACAAGGCTCTTTCTCATGGGGTGTTCGTAGTATTCGGTGGGGTTTGGAGCTTCTACGGGATTTCTTGGCATGGGAAGTGGGTTTCCCTTCTTCTCTTGATGTATGGAATGATAATTGGATTCATGGTTCATCGCTTGCTCAATTACAAAATCTGTCGGATCATGAACTGCTTTCTAAACCTTCTATTCATGTCTCTTCTCTTCAAAATCCGAATGGGACTTGGAATTCGGATATGGTGACTTCTATCTGTGGCCTAGAATCTATTCCTTTTATTATGGCAATTCCTATTCCTTGTTTAGATACTGGTGATAATATTTATTGGTCTTTAACAAAGAATGGGCTTTTCTCGGTCAAGAGTGCTTATGCGACATGTTTTTCTAAACATTTGGCAAACAAGGCAACGTTTACTGATAGAAATCGGTTATCTGCTTCTTCAATTGTTTTTTGTCGAAAGGATTTATGGTCATTGCCTATTCACAATAAATGGAAGGTTTTCTTATGGAAAATTTTATGCAATGCCCTGCCTTGTGGACATGAAGCCCTTAAACGGAATATTCAATGGAATACCTCTTGTGTCTTATGTGCTTCTGGCCCTTCGAAGGTTGAATCTTTAGAACATATGTTCAGGGACTGCAATTTTGCTACACGGGTCTGGTTTGGTTCTCATTTGGGTATCCGATGTCAGCCGACTGACTCTTCTTCAATCCAAGAGTGGATTATTAATTGGGTAAAATATTTTCAGAAACAATCTAATCCTTTACTCTTGATTTCATCTTTCGTCAGTGTCTTGTGGCAATTATGGTGCATTCGAAATAGGCTGGTGTTCCACAATGAGGAAATTGACTTTTATCGCATTTCCTCCCTTTTGGATCTCGATGCTAATAACAATATTTGGGTTCATCAGCAACATCGGGAACGAACTTTTTCTGCATATACATCAGACCCTATGGATTATGATGGTGCCTCACTCATAATTCAACATTATCCTTATCTTTTGGTTGGTTCTAAGCTTTGTATGAATCATATTCGAATAAAATGTGATGCGTCATGGAAGTCGACCTTTAAGGCTGCTGCAGGATGGTTCTTTCAAGATGCTGGGGGTCAGATCTTTCATTACGGTTCAGCTCCGTTCTGGGCGAAATCTGCCTTACAAGCTGAAGCTATGGCGCTTAATTTCGCCATCTCTGATGCTATTGATCATGGGTTTAGGCATTTGGATGCCACTTCAGACTGCATGAATCTCGTCTTACAGGTCAACGGCTTTGCTGATATCAACCAGGACGCTAAATCACTCATTCACTCTATCTCTTCGCTAGCTTTATCTTGTCATTGTTTTTCTCTTAGTCATTGCCCTCGAACTCTTAATAGGATTGCTCATTCTATAGCTAAGTCTGTAGTATGAATGGTAATCTTTCAATCTGACCAAAAAAAAAAAAAAAAAAAAGTTTAGTTTTACCTGTTATTGATGTTATCAATCATTCGGTTAGTTGGGATTCTAGTTGGGTAAGACTGTAAAGCGTTTGATTCTAGGGCTCGGGAAGTCGGAACTATACCTTGTCCCGCGAACCATAATAGGGAAGGGGATGAAGATTAGCAAAAATGAAAAAGGAGGAGGACAATCGCATTAGCCGATAATGCAATACTGCCAGTCTATCATCTCCGAGACTGGATTTGTTACCGTAACAACATAAACTTTTCACCTCCTCCGCATGTAGAAAACAGCGAGAAACTGTTCATGTCACACAGAATATATGGTACAGAATTTAATCAACTGTAACTTTCAGGATATAATAAGAGATTCAAATAAAGGGCAGGAATTGATGTTTTTTTTTTCAAGTCAGCTGATTGATGCTAAAGATATCAGGATAAAATATTACTTTTACAAGCTGTACAGCTCATGATCAGTGAGACTGTGATGCTATTTGCTAACAGTATAATGTTAACATCATCACCCAAAATAGACAGCATATAAAATACATCATCGACGAGGGAAAACGAGAAAAACTACATAATCTGACTTACTCCTATCTAGTGCCTAAGGCTCTTCATGGAGTTAAATAAATGGCTCCGAGAGTAAGTGAAATATTTGCGTTGAGGACGACATATTGCTGTCCTCATTGTTGTAATTGCTCGACATGCTGTGTAATTGCATCAGGGCAAGAATTAGCTTGGAGAAGCTCCAAACGGGTGAAAGGTGGAGCAAACTGTAGTATATAGTCTTCATCTGCGATCACGACACCAAGAACATTACTTTGTGGAATAAAAGAAGAGAGTGCTTGGGTTTGAGGCCTGTTTCCGATACTTCAAATATAATATGGATAAAAGGAAAGAAGCAAAAGCAGTGAACTTACTTTCTTTAACAGTACCGTACAGCCAGCACAGGACCTCATCAGCGAATGCTAAGCACACCCCACCCTGTCATTCCATGAATCACACCATTGGAATGAGATTCAAAATACAGAAGTTTACACCGCGCCTTGCACTACGTAAAGGTCTTGTACAACGACCGTATTTTGAGGTGGTACTGGCCAAAATATTAATATTAGTACTTGGTTTAATACTTGATTACGAATCGGCCACTGTGGCCTAATCCCGGTCATTTTGCTATAAATGCGGCCAATATAGACTCAAAATGCGATTGTGGTAAACTTAAAACCTTAATAACTCTGCCACGTTTCGGTGCGAATGCCTATATTTAAAACCATATAGTGGTATTTAGAGCCATAAGACACGGAGAGGAAAATCTAAAGTACAAGCAATGTGTCATATAGTCAACTTCGTATGTTTCTTTGCAACTTAAGAGGTCGAGACTACATGACACAAAAGGTAGAAACGTAAAATGAAATATCATGGCTGCTACTTTTAGCATTAACATATCACCTGCCAATAATTCTTCATCTTCACCCTGTGATTAATGTCTTTTGTCCTCATTCTTTCTGTCCGAACAAGCCGCCCTGAATCATCCCTGCGCCAGACAAAAAGTAAACAGGACTTTGAATGTGCATCCAACATTCTAACGCTAGTCAATCTCCTATTGAGACTGTCTCGCAAATAAAAGACATACAATGAATAGGGCTGGATTTGATGTATTAATGAAAAATGGAATGACCTCACGAAAAATATGTTCTGAAACTGTCTTGTTTGAGAACATGTAAAAATAAAGACTTCTGGCACTGACGAACGATTTTGACATGATATTGGCAGACGGATAGTAGTTCATTCCAGGCTCAAAGAGCATATGATAAATTATACTGATAGGTGAAACAAATTTTATCTCAAAGCAAGCATTGTTTCTTCATGGATCACATTGATGGGGTGACAGCCACCGTACATTCTTTCTTTTCAACAAACAAGTATTACATCCCAATGTCTTTTTCGAGACCAAAAAAAAAAGTAATCCCCTAAGCACAGGAAAGAGCAGTACAAGGAGTGCACAATAACCCAACACTCAGCAGACGAGCCAAGTTCATAAAAACAGTCCATACATAAAAGGAGACAAAAGAAGAGAACGATAAAAAAAAGAAGGATAATACCCTGCAATAGAAGAGTAATTTACCTAAAACCGACAACAATATAGGGAACACCAGCCAAAAATGATTGGATCTGCAAAAGTAATTTCTCCCATAATTAATATAAGATGATTATCAGTTGCATCTCAAAGATGAAGCCCATCAAACAGAAACTCAAGATTGTTGGTATAAGACAATAAACTGAACATACCCAAAATTTGAGCAACTTCTCCCTTTCATATCTTTCTTCAGTGTGATATTCCAACTGTCGATCAACAGTCCCAAGGTAAGTTTATTCATAATAATGATAATCAACTTATCAAGCTTCTGACCAATATCATTCCCTTCCCACCCGCCCAAAAAAATTGGAAGAAACAATGTGAAGATTTACAAACTTCCTTGATCCATACCTCACGAGATGTCTTCAACTCCACATAAAACCTCCTTCCATCATCCGTTGAATCACAGCAATCCATTTCAGCACCCATTAATAGACGATGAGCGCCAAGTTTTGTTTTAATGACAGCACAGTACTCAACATTAGCATCTATATGATGTATCCCCTCCCCACTATCTCTTCTAGGATCTTCTGTGGCTAGGGACTCAAAGCAATATCCCCAATAGCATCTAGTAGCAAAAAATAGATGACGGTTAGATAAAACCATCAAACTAGGAAATACTTTTCTAAATGTAGATGAAGCAACATAGGTTGGCTCTTTTATCCTAGGGTCATCAACTCACCCGGGATTCAAAGCAATATCCCTTATCATGCTAGTGTACCACCTTCACTAAAGGACTTACAGTTAAAGAACTGACACGTCCACAGCAAGGATAACAAAATTTAGTATGCTACCTTCTTCGATCCAGCTCAGTCTGTGGCCTTTCAGGTAGCTTGTGAACATCAAGATAGACCACCCCATTTCTTTTATGCACTCCCATCTCCCAGGGCTCATTCCTGATATAAGCAGTGGCCATAATCTACATAAAGGGTACAAAATAAGAAGATTTAGTTTCTCACTGAAATTACAAGCCAATTGAATTCGAAGTTTTGTTCCTTTTCTGACCTCAAAAACATCAGTACTGATTTGCAAAAGCAAAAGCATAGAGTAGTGCAACAGCTTTGTATAGCGAGTTATAATTACCATCACTTTTGTACATTGGTGTCACCCCCTTGGTCTCCATTAATTAATATTATATCATATCAAAATAAAATAATTATCATCTTTTTCTAGGAATGCTTCAAACAATTCACATCAGATGGAAAAGCATTCCTTGAAAACAGTCAACGTTACCAATATTTGTCATGAAAAAGGAAATATCCAGTGCCTACTTGAAGTGTACACAACATAAGGAAAATTGTTGAAGAAAATTGTTATTTACCTTATTGAGGTTATTGCGATAAGTCTGCAAAGAAAAAAAGGGGAAGGTTAAGCACAATGGATGCCAAAATTCTATGGGATGCATGTCCATCCATAAGATAAAGCACGAGAAAGACCATTGTACTTACCACGAAATGCATATTCTGAAGAGGAATACGTTTGTGTCTTATGCAAGCAAGCATATCACCAAAACCCTTAGAGCCCAAATCTGGTTTATGGACAATTAATAACAAGCTGAGCTTATATTCATCCCTGATAGTAAATTTATTTTTCCTGTTTTAGATTCTATTGAAATCACTGACAGGTGCAAAACCAATTGTAGAAGACAAGTTTAATACACATATTGCATACCCTTTTTCTCAATGAAAGTATCAAAGCCCTCATTCAGATCCGCTCCAACATCTTCGCTGATAAGACGCTTGAAGAGCCTCTACAAAAATAAAATGCAACAATTTTGTAAATTTTTCGAAATTTAGCTATCATCGATGCTTGAATGGCATACTGGTAAAAAAAATGAAATGACAGATCTCGTGACTCACCAAGCTACTATCATCAAAGAAGACGTCGCCTCCATCAGCACGACTGTAGCAGGCAAGTTCGCAAGGCTATTTAATCAAATTGTCATAAAATTGTATTAGCAAGCAATAGTTAATGGAAAACGATCATTGAAATGCCAATCATCAAGTAAATTACAGCTACTGAGTGACAAAAAGTACACTTCTAACACATTGGTCAAAGATTTACAAAGCAAATAGAATAACATCCAAAAGACTGATAAAGAATTTGACTACCATATAAATTAGAAAGACCAAGTTGTACAGAAGCCAACTCAATCTCCAAATCAAATAACGTAAGCTACATTTTACAGAGTAGTTTTCTTTTAAAGAAAGTGTATCAATTGAATGTTGAGCTTAAGAGGACAAGTTCACAAAGCTCAGAAGTGACAGGTGCTTCCGGTATTTACATGTGTTTCCATCTCATTTGAAGGGAAGCAACTTGGATCTACTTGAAGTTGTTGCCTAAAATCAGCCACTTCACATAGAGATTAACATTCATGTACAAAAATTACCCATCATAAGGCAGACATAATTTACCTCTTGAAACTGGATAACTTTTCTTGACAATGTTTCCTCGCTTTTTGCAAATTTCAATTCCGAAACAAAGCGTTCGTCTCGTCCATTATTAGGAAACCTGGAGCCAAAGCCGCCATAACCTTGTCTTGGGGGGTATCCAGGCCGAGGTAGAATGCCAGCACCTCTATCATTTTGAAATCGGCCTCGTCCTCGGCCCCTGCCATGGCCACCTCTAGGTTGATGATTGTTATTCTGAATTGGAGGTAGTACTGCAAATTTAAGAAATAAAGAAAAACACCGAGTGAGAAACAATTCCAACAAAGATCCAAGTAACTCGATGGGACTTTCCACCCTTTGTTGGATACAACAAAACCCACCACCGCCACCACCACCACCACCAACAACAACAACAACAACAGTACCCCCAATGGCTACCGCAAATTACGGGGTAAGTAGGTCGGATATACGCAGTCTTACTCCTATGTTAACAACACAAAGACACTGTTTCCGACTAAAAAAATCATCAAAATGTAAAGGACATCATCAAAATCCAAACTTCACCTAAAATTACACCCACCACCACCAATGACAACAACATTACCCTCAATGGCTCCCACAAATTACGAGCTAAGGTGGTCTGAAGTACGAAGCCTTCCACCTTTATTAGCAATACAAAGAGGCTGTTTCCGAATCAAAATAATCACTAAACTGTAAAGGGCATGCATCAAAATCCAAACTTTACCTAAAATTACACATACCAACAACAAAACACACCAAAATTACCTCAAAATTCAATGTTAAGTGAACATGGTAAGCATCAAAATCAACTAAAATCACCAAATTTAAATAAAATAATCAATTCAAAGTTAAAACCAAACAAATTACCAGGAACAGGATAAGGACTAGTAGCTAGGGTTTTACAATAATCTTCATTATCATCCCCAAATAAATCTCTAAAATCATCATCATCATCCTCGTCATCATCATCATTATTATTATTATTATACCGTTGATTATTTTCATCATCATCATCGTCATCATCATCACCAAATATATCCCTAGTTATAAACCGACTATTATTATTAGAAATAATTTCTTCTTTATCTCTATCATCTTCGCCTCCGCCACCGCCTCCTCCACTAGATGAAGATCTTGATCTTGAAGAAGAAGATGCAGATGAAGAAGATGAAGATGAATTGGAAGGTGAAGATGAATGTGAAGAACCAGATGATGTAGAAGAGTGATTGTTGTTGCCTTCATTGTTATCTTCTTCTTCTTCTACTTCTCCAAATAAGTCTAAGTCTTTTGGGAAATCCATGTTTTAGAGAGATAATTAGGTATTTAGAGAGATAAACTAGGGTTTAAGGTGGAAGAAAGGGGGGAATTTGATTTGATTCCAATTTGGGGGAATTTTTGTCCTAAATATTTGGTGGAGCTTGTGTTCTTGAGTTTGTGTCAAAGCCTCTTACTTTGGTTTTGTCGTTATTGTTAGGCGTGTTCAGAATAAACCGAACTGTAGTAACCGAACCGAAAAACCGAAAAACCGTACATTTTTAAGGTTCTGTTAACCGAACCGTTACGACAAAGCGGTTCGCTGAACCGAACCGTTAAATTTATTATGGAAGAGGTTCGGTTAAGGTTCGCAATTTTAGAAAACCGGTTAACCGCGAATCGAACCGTTTCACAAAAAAGTAAGCAAAAACTTAAAATATTATATAAGAATTGTTCTGTCGTTTAATTTTCTTAGTATATCCAAATTAAAAATTTCTTAAATTGATTAATACTAAAGTTTACCTAATTAAATTTATTGTTGAGTATAATATATCATAAAAATTTAATTAAACTACTAGAAAAAATTAATGAAAACTGAAAAAAAAGTATATGTAGAATGATTTGTCGGTTAACCGGTAACCGAACCGCTAATAACCGTTTAATGTGGTTAACCGCACCGTTTCTACCAGCGTGGAAACGGTGCGGTTTAGGTTCGGAGTTTTGTCGAACCGAACCGTGTACGAACCGAATTAAGTTAGCGGTTTGGTGAACCGAACCGTGAATGAACACCCCTAGTTATTGTATAAGGCGGTTTTATAATGGATCATGCTCATTTATGGACATGATTTACTTAATCATGGACATAATTATCTATTTTGCCCTTCTCATTTTAACTCCGTCTCTCTCAACATTTGACCCTTCACTTCTCTCTCTAAATATAAAAAATTAAAACATTAAAAAAAACCCACCACCACCTCCCTCCTCCGTCCCTGCCACCCTCACGCCTCACCCGGCCCACATCTGCCGCCACTGTTGCCCACCTCTGCGTCCACCAATCACGTCGCTAATCGCACACCCGTCACCATAATAACTCCCCTACGACTTACCCAGACCCACAACCATCGTCGTCACCTACAACAGTCGCCCCTACACAATCATACCCACACGGCCCCACTCCTACGCACGACCCCTGCCCTCCTCTTTCCAGCGACCAGGATAAACTTCTCCAATAAAAACCCTAATTGCAAAAATTAGCCTCATGAATTTGTATCTAGTTGATTTTGAAACAAAAAAAATTAATACATAGTTAATAAAATTAGGATTATGATTTGTTCAATGTATTAATTAAGTGCATAATAAGTGAAATTGGTAGGATTTTATCAAATTTTCAGTGAAAGAGAAGAAGAAAGGGGAAGAGGGAACACTTTTTCTTTACTTTATGATGTGGAAAAATTATGGGAAAAAGTACACGAACGAGTAAAAGATGTCCATGAATGAGCAATGACGTTTATAGGGAGTGACGGGTTATTATAATATGAGAAGTTTAAAGGGGGAAGGGGGGGAATTTGCTTTCAATTGGGGGGAATTTTGTCCTAGAAATTTGGTGGAGTTTGTGTTATTTTTTTTTTAATGAAAAGAATAATTTATTGATAGAACTGAAAATTGTTGCCTTACTCACATTATTTTCAAGATCACACCCGCCACGACTAGTAGTACAAGCGGTACAACCATCACTTATCACTAAAATTGTTGCCTTACCGCATCTAGGACGTCCCTTACGAATGGTATTTCCCCTAATGTTTATGATTCCACCCAAATCATACATCCTAGTCCAACATCCACTTTCTATGTCATTTCCGGAAGCCCTTGTGGCGTTAGGGTAGTAAGGTTGACATCTAAAAAAAGATTAAGCTAGCTAAATGAAAATAGGGGAACACGGCAAGAACCAAAAATAATGTGAGTAAGGCACTTCCTACTCAATGATAAATATGATCCTGTATGAATTTGACCAGGAAACATGGGGGAAAAGCTCAGTGAAGACCCGACAATAGGAGTATAATTACACTCACAACTTTACTAAAGAGTGAAAAAAAAAAACAATAACAATCAGCTGATATGAATGGATTCCGACGTCATAAATCTTAGGCGAGCAAGCATGCAGAAAATGTCTAATTCCTTTTGGCTCTCACATTATCTATATCATACAATGGCTTTTTGCTCATATGTTGAGCATGCTCACAGGAAATCTGTAGCAAGACTGGTCAGCTCGCAGATCATCTCTTGGAAGCAGTGATATCGACAAGTATTTCTTGTCAAAAGGAAAGTGTCCAAACTCAAAAGGGAGCAAACTTGGTTTTTCTGCCCTCTTAGAAACAGTCCAAACATAAAAGCAATTAAAAACCTAACAGTAGTATTTAGTCTGAGACTCTGAGAGTCAATTTTTTTGGGTGTATTAGTTAGTTGCCCCAAGGCCAATACAACATAAAGGAAAAGAGTGATTCAAACAAGAAACATATTCTCAATAGGACCTCTGTCTAAGCTACTAAGCTAAAACATCTTCTGATCTTCCGTTTATCTAAGTCTCACTGATGGTAAACAAAGTACACAACTTTGGCCTCAAAATATACCGTTCTTAATTACATTCAATGGCAAAATCATTAATTGATTATGTCAATGAAACCATCATCGGCAACAAATGGAAACGTAATTGTCCAAAACAAAACATTTCATATTAGACAAGGGTAAGACTCCTACAATCCTGCTAACAAGTATTCCTTATGACCATTGGTATTATCCAGACTCTAATTATTTTCCGACCAATTAGCAGATGCAACCCTCCCTGAAATACTACAAGTTAATATCATATGTTTTCTAAATCTCAAGATACTCAATTTACTGCTGGATAAATCTTCATAGCACTACGAAATATGCACCACTCTAAACATATTCTATACGGAAATGAGCGTCACACATTTGTACACAAAACATTCACTCACTGGCCTCATATTACTACATTTCCAAGCACATTTAACCAACTAGGAATCACAAGGCTACAATGACATTGCTGATTATGTTCAAGTAGTATGTCAGTAAGCATAGCTGGTGTCCCACAATTAACCACAACAAACTGTACCTCCACCATCAATCAATTGTGCAGGTGTTACTATACAACAGCCAGCTTAGTATCTCACATCACCAGATAGCAAACAAGATAAACAGGCAAACATTTATTTCAATCTACTCTCGTCTCCTGCTCAACAGAAAAACCCTGCAATCATGATTACATTGCTAACTTACCATTCAATGTAGCAAAACCATATCACCTAATAATTGGCTATTCCCCCGCCATCTACTTACAAAACTCCAAATTATGTAACCGTTATTATGCAGGCTGCCACCACAAGTTAATCCACACTATTACATCATTCAAATCAAGCAAATTATTACAAATGCAGTTGACAAACCTTGATTAAACATCATCGTCAAAACAACTTTATAAAATTAATATTGGTGGTTATTTATGTTAAACATACTTTAATCAATTGGTTTATTTAACTTAATAAAATTAAATTTTAATTATAATATACTTAAATATAAAAAATCATGAATTTCGGTCCATTTAGGTCCAAGACCGGACCGGACTAAAAATTACGGATCCGGTCGGTCCAAGACCGAATTGTTTAGGTCCGGTCTTCGGTCCACCAAAATAGTTTTTTCGGTCTTCGGTCCGGTCCGATTTTGGACCGATGCTCACCCTATTAACAAGTGCATTCTCAACTTGTAATATTCTTCTCCTACTTCTAAAGATTCACAATTGTTCAAGCAACATATCCCAACTCCGAAAAATGAGATTGTTCAACTTCAATGTAATTTCAAATGCACAATTCATTATCAATGTAGCTCACTCTAATCTACTTACAGCCCAAGATGCTACATTGGCAACACAGCCTAATTCGAAAAAATAAAAACTTTCAACTTCTGCCCAAAAATATGAATGAATCTGTCTAGCGCAAATAATTTACCTAAGCAGACCCTAATTCGAAATAATCTACTTTCAGAAATGTTCTTTCCGGGCTCTTCATTGTGCCTTTTGCTTGCAAAGAAATGGACGAAGTTCCATCGGTTTAGGGCGTATGCGCAGTAAAATTTCGACGCAGCGACATAAAATCCCCCAATGCTCGCAAGCGACCAGTCCATGTACCGTTCAACCCATTGTGCATTAATGTCCAGAATTGAGACCTTTACAAGACAATCTCACATGTGAGGCCAACCCAAATTTGTATATTCTCATTTAGTTATAGGATTAATGCATCAGTCTCACATGTAAAACGATCTCATATAAGTTTTTCTCTTTTGGTAGTTAGACTCTTGAACACATATTCGATTCTAGTGAACATGACCAAAAAAAGGCTAATATATACATTTTCAAGACTTTCATAATTTGAGGTGGATCTCAAACCTTAAGAACCCTAAACCCATCCCTTTCTAGCACAATGGTTCCATTGATCAATTTTGATCCAACACTATCTCGTGCAAAAAATCACCGACATATTAACATTCAGACTAAACTAAGGAGAAAAATTTGTAACAGCAAGTCCAAAATGTAAGCATCATCGCTTGGCTAAAAGATAATATAAGCAGCTTGATAATCAGAAATAAATTATTTCTGTAGAGAGAAAAACCAGTCGAAAAATGACTGACCGGCATGATATGATTATGTTTCCCCCAGAATCTATTTCCACTCAACAGTGTACCAGCAGAACATGATTTAGCTCCTGATTTGCTGATCTGTTCTTCTTAAGTCTCTTCAACTTGCTTCTGCTGCAACATAGGGAAAAATAGGTCACATTCAAGATGGTGAACTGATGATACATACAACCCTTTCTCCGCACCATCCGGTTTAGTCTAAATTCAAGTCTAGTAGGACTAAAGAATAGTAATACTCTCCTTTCTTTTTAGGTTTAGAGCATTCTCAGTTTCCATGGCTCGAACATGAAAACTCTAGTTAAGCTAAATCAAATTATTAAACCCTTGCCAGCCGATCTGGTTTCTCAGGAGTTGACATGACACAAATTCAAAGAGCAATAATTAATTCAAACCTTGAGAACATTGTAATGTTCAATCCATTTGAATTTCGAAGAATTGCATAAAGCACGCCTGAAAACGAAGAATCAAGCAATCCATCTGCAACAAGTTGTTGGAGAGAAGATAAATTCTCTTTAGTGTGAGTGCTAGCAAAAATATTTTCAAAGCTTCATGATGGTCAGAGATTGTTCTCTTCACTGAATGAAATTCCTGAAATTGGAAGAAAAGTATCAGGGCTGTAAGATAACATTTGTCAGTCACTTATCAAAACTTGTAGATGTATCTACAGAAGGTAGATACTTGAGCAAACATTGCTGCTCTTCATCTGTTAAGTAGCCTTGAAAAACTTCAAAGTTAGCAATTTCCTGCAAAGCAAACAGAAATTACATTTGTTAAATACGGAGTACAACGAAGAAATACATCCTTCAGGGCTAGCATTCTTTATTGGCTGATATAATGATATGAGACAGAAAAGTTGTATTTGTCCCTGCAGCAAAAATATCCACACTTACTTCAAACACTTTCATCATATTCCTGTCTAATTATATCAGAAAGTTCCGATCAGGCACCCCATCGCATATGAATATAGACTACATTTCTAGAAAAATTCTTAGGACAACTAACCAAGAACAATAGCTACATAAACATTTAGATCGCTCAAGAGAAATAAAAAAGGCCCAAATATTGAAAATCACTTCAGTCTCCATTGGGGGATCCTGAGTATTGTATGAGAAAATTACAAGTGTGACTAACCCAAATTGCGTAAAATCACCATACATAACTTAGACCATTTAGCCTTTTCACACTCTTGCTGTCATTGAATAACAGCAGCGATATTTCAACTGATAACATAGGTGCATTACTCTCATAAAGCAAGTCTTCTTAAAAGACCCAGAGAACTGAGAAGCTTGCACATATATATTTATTAATATTTAACAAAATAAAAACAATTAATTAATTAATAAGAAATTATTAATCAAGAAACAACAATTAATTAATAATTTAAATTATTATTAATCTCAGTGGGATTACATGGGATACCTCAGAGGATTGGATTATATGGGAAATAACTAAAATATCATAATAATAACAATATTAGTAAGGGTTATGATTATATTATAATCCCCTACTAATATTGTATTATTATAAGCATAATAATAATAATAATAATAATAATAATAATAATAATAAAAATACAAATACTAATCATCACCCTTTTTTGGCATAGGGGAGCAGAAAAGCAGTTCGGTGCAAGAAATTGCGGTTAGGATGGATAATTTTTTGCTTCCATGTACATCTCCTTCAACTCATCTGAATTCGAGGATTGGTACTTAATCCCACAGTTGATAGGGGTATACTTGATGGCAGCTCTAAGCTGATCCTTAGTAGTCACAACAACATCGCGCCTAATGGAAAGATGGGTTCCGATTATGCGGCGAAGTTCCGTTTCATAAGCATCTCTTTTTGGTGAATTAGTAGGAGAACCGATGTAATCATTTAAGTAAAATCTGAAGTTGAATATATCAACATTGTGGTGCGGAGATATCACAGGTGGTTCAGGATTTGGTGTAAAATCCAAAAGAGTCTCCATATCAAATTGTCGATTGATGTCGGAGTCGAATATTAGATGGCAGACAGACGCAAAACCAGGTGAAATCTCCATAACACCAAGAAGAGGATCCCAAAGATAGTCTTTAAGAAAATCTCCATAACAACAATGAATATCAACATATCTCAGATTAATAAGGCTACGCACCCGTGATTTTCATAGGAATAAAAAAAATAACAACAATAATAACAATAATCGTGACAAAATACTAATAAATGTAGCAATATTCGTCACAAAATACTAGTAATCTGTGGCAAATATTTAGTAAATTGGTCATATACATAACATAATTATAGTTTGACGATATATTAGGGCAATATACGTATTGATTAATAGAATTTTTTTTTACGAGAATCTTTTATCTTTCAACCTTCAAATATGGTGGATTCTGATCCAAACAATTCCCCCGTTTTCAATCTGATAGACTTGTCGCACACCTAATCAAAGATAAAATTTCCTAGACACAAATGAATGTAATAAAAGAAGTCAAACACAAGGAGACGGGAATTGCGTTATGAAATGCTATGAATAGAATTCTATCGAGGTCGATTACGATTGGTTGTTTGATTGGTTTGATAACTAATAAATAAAATGATGTAAAATATATGATAAAAGAGTATAGGGGAGTCGGGTCACACATGCAATTGTATTGTTTAAGTCATATGACAACCACCTCTCGGCCTTATTGTCAACAATAGGTCGGGTCCTAGAGAACTCTCGTTATGACTAGGTCGTTGTTGTGAAAAAAAAAAGATGCAGAAGGAAAGTTGAGTATGATGATGAAGATGAGGTTGGGGTTTACATTATAATTGAAACTAGTCTTAAACCCGTGCAAATTGCACGAGTTTGTTATTTAGAATGTTGTAGCAAGGTGTGTTAATAGTGGTTGGTCTTTAACTGAACTCATATTTCATGTTCTCAATGAGTATCGTAATTTCGTTTGCAATTGTCAAAATTGTATCTATCGAGGGTATCTAAAATATGGCAATAATAAAATTACAATTTATATAGTCATATATCAAAGCATAACAAAAGTAAATGTTGTAGCAATGTGAATTGTTGTATAACCCGTGTAATATTAATTATATTAGTCTTAAACCCATGCAAAATGCACGGGTATGCTCTTTTAAATTTGTTACTATACAAAAATATAAATTTTTAAGATGTGTTTTACATTGATTAATATATTTCTGTTAAAGTTAATTATCTTTAGAAATAAGATTTAAAAATAAAGCAATAATAGCTCTTTGTCTTTTTTTAGACAATTTTATATTACAAAAGCTAAGTAATAGTTGAGTTTCGCATTGTCATATTATGTTTTTATATTTGGATTATAAATTTCAATTACAATTAGCGTAAATGATATAAAGCGGCGTATGAAACAAAATTACTTAGATAAAAAAAAATAACACATAGTTAGTCAAATTGCACGAGTCACCGTGCAAATTGTTATACTCGTTTTTAATTTAGTCAAACTTGTGCGTGCATGTTTGGAGAACCGGTGCACTAAAATGAGAACTTTTGGCCCGTTTATCATCTAGTACAAATCATGTAGTATTAACCAATGAAAATAGGACAAAATGAAAATTGTGACCCGTGCATATTTTAGAACAATTTTGTCGAATTGTTAAATATACAAATCCGTCATATAATTATAAAAATATGATGCAAAATTTCATATACGAACCAGTGATATAATTTGAAAATCGCAAAAACTTTTAACCAGTGTTTTTCCCAAAAATGTATGTCTATAAAGATGTTAATTAGCCTATACAAATATGGAGTATAAACAATTTATGTGTAAAAAAGGATAACTCAAAATTTACCAGGCAATACGTGTTAAAAAAAGTTGGTGTCTCTTAGCTAGACATGTCGAAAGCTTACGACCGGGTGGAGTGGAAGTTTTTGGAAGCTGTGTTGATGAAGATGGGGCTTCGATGGGTTGTGGGTCGAGAGGGTTATGGAATGTGTGACGACGGTCAATTATGAGGTGCTGGTAAATGGAACGGTTTCTACTGTCTTTACTCCGGAGAGAGGGCTTCGACAAGGAGATCCAATTTCACCATACCTTTTTATCCTATGTGCGGAGGTTTTGTCGAGCCTTTTACGTCGAGAAGTGGAAAATAACGCTATCCATGGTATTCGAATCGCCCCAACTGCCCCTGCGATTTCTCATTTGCTCTTTGCCGACGATAGCATATTCTTTGTCAAGGCTAATGAAAGGGAGGCTAGTAGGGTGAAAGCTCTTCTATATGCATACGAGAAGGCGTCTGGTCAGGTTGTTAACTATGACAAGACCACTGTATCTTTTAGCAAGGGAACAAGAGAAGCGCGAAGAAACCGGGTGGCTGCGGTCCTTGGAGTACGGGTAGTGGGAGTGCAGGACAAGTATTTGGGGCTCCCTACTGTGGTGGGGCATTCAAGGCAGGTTGTGTCAAAAGTGATATGGGATAAGCTCAGTAAGAAGTTACAAGGATGGCGGGGAATGTTACTCAGTAAGGCGGGGCGGGAAGTATTGATAAAGGCGGTGGCCCAATCAATCCCGACATATGCAATGAGTGTCTTTAAATTGCCGGCTAATTTTTGTGATGAATTACGGTCGCTTGCCTCGAGTTTTTGGTGGGGAACTGAGGGAGGGAAGAGGAAGATGGCGTGGATGGCGTGGCACAAGCTTTGTATGCCGAAGTCAAGAGGGGGGCTAGGATTTCGAGATTTTAATAAATTCAATATGGCTTTGTTGGGTAAGCAAGCATGGAGGCTCATGACGGAAAGGGAGTCACTGATGGTGCGAGTGTTGAAGGCGAAATATTTCCCGGATACCACTTATATGGAGGCAGCTCTTGGTAATAACCCGAGTTATACATGGAGAAGCATTTGGGAGGCACGCGAGGTAATGAGGTTGGGAGCTCGAAAAAGAATTGGTGACGGTAAGGATACACGGGTTTGGGGAGATCCGTGGATACCACTCACGAAGAGTAGCAGGGCCCTATCGCCGAGAGGGAATTGCAGTGTGGATATGAGGGTGGAAGAGCTAATGGTGGAGGGGGAGGGGAGATGGAATAACGAGATGATCAGGGAGCAGTTCCTTTCGTTTGAAGCTGAGCGTATCTTGAATATCCGGTTAAGTGAGGCTGGGGGACATGACGAATGGTGTTGGGATTTGACGAAGAATGGGGAGTACTCGGTGAGAACGGCTTATTGGGCTCTCGTGGATGATGGGAGTGAGCTGGTGGAGCAGTCCGACTATTCTCGTGAGAAGTGGTTATGGGGGAAGATTTCGAAAGCACCTGTGTTACCTCGCATTAAAGTTTTTGTGTGGCAACTTTGTAATGACGCCATTGCCACGAAAGGTAACGTTGCTAAAAGGATAAGTGTAGCTGATGATGTTTGCCCGATGTGCTTGTGCAATAAGGAGACTAGCCTTCATGTGGTGTGGGGTTGTAATTGGGTTGGGGGGATTTGGGACGGGCTGGGAATTGAGGTTCTGAAGGAGGTCGGGTTTGAGAGGGTGAGGGAGTGGGTGGAAGCGGTGGTGAGGGAGCTGGGTGTTAGCGAGAGTGTGACTTTCATGACTGGTTTATGGGTTATTTGGGAGGCAAGAAATAAAGTGGTGTTTGATGGGAAACAGTGGAGTGTGGATGCGGTTCTAAGGCGTGTGCGTGAGTTGGTGGAGGAGATGAAAGAGGAAGGGGCTGGTCAAAGGGAGGTTGAGGAGGAGGTGGTAATAGGGAGAGGGTGGAGGAAGCCTAGGCACGGGTGGAGTAAGGTGAATATTGATGCGGGGAAAATGGAAGGGTTGGGGATGGGGTTGGGAGCGGTGTGCAGAGACGAGGAGGGGGGTGTTTTGTGGGCAGTTACGAGGCAAGAGATGGTGGATCGAGAACCGCAATTGCTAGAGGCGGAAGCTGTTTTGATGGGGTTGAGAGAGGCTAGACGGCGGGGTATGTTGAGAGTGGAGGTGGAAAGTGATTGCCTCGGAGTTGTGCAAGATTTGAAGAATCGAGTTCGAGGACGAAGTGATTTATTTCTTATTTACGATGAGATTTTTGCTTTAGGTTCTTCTTTCATTCAAGTAGAGTTTTATTTTGTTAAGCGTATTTGTAATAGGGTGGCACACGCTCTAGCTCATGTGGTGCCGTGGTCTGTTGGTACGCGTGTTTGGGTCGAGGATTTTCCTCAAAACATTGTTTCGTTGGTTGCGTACGATCGTGATAATATGAATTAAGCCCTTGTGGGTTTTCCTCAAAAAAAAAAAAGTTGGTCTCTCTTGTGACGGTCACAAATTGTTTTTTTTTTGGTGTTGATCAGGAGTATACCCTATCGACAGCTGGGGCAATCTCCTTCGGGGTACTGAAGACAATTTAATGGGTTGACCCCTCCCAAGTTTGGCCTTTTCATTCGCAGGAGTCAGGAATTGAACCCCCTGACCACTTGTTTAAGAGATAAGAGCCCTTATTACTCACACCAACCAACTTTGGTTATGACGGTCACAAATTGTGACGGTCGTAAATGTGACCACATTATGATAAAAGTAATCACTTATAAAATGTTACTTATCAAATATTGGTCACATTTTTTTCATAGAAATGGTCACATTTAGATCCGTCATAATTTGTGACGAAAAGAGCCCGTAACAAATGAGAATTAGTGAAAAGAATATGGCCCATGTATTTTTCAAATAGCGAACATTCTAAAATTCCACTCAATAAATACACCTACACTAAAATTCCTCGCCCTTAACCCTATGTGAATGTCGTAAACTCACCTCCATATCAATAAGGCAAGCAAAAGAAAAATAAATATACATCGGATGTACTACCTCCAACTTTTTTTGTTTTTTGAGCATATATGTATTTTTTTTTAGCTTATTATCTCAAATTTTATTTGTTTTTGAGCATATGTATATTTTTTTGAGCATATTAAAGTTTATAAGTTAGATTTTAATATTTTTTCCGTCAAAACTAAAATTTAACTAAACTTATATATATGTAATGTTTTCGAGTTTTATTGTAATTTTTTAGAGCTTAATGTTTAAGTGAATAAACTCGGAAATTTCATAGTGAAACTCAGAAACTTTAAAACAAAACTCAGAAACTTTATTATAATGCTCAGAAACTATAGAATTGGAGGTAGTACATCAGATGTATAATCCTCTTACCGTAAGCAATTACCTCTCCAATTCTCCGACTAAATTTTTGTGAGATTGATATTGGGTAGTGAAAAAGGTAGTTCTTATTTTTTGTTTGTGAAATTCAATTTGTTTCATATTTCTCCAATCCTCCGACTAAATTTTTGTCAACTCAGCAAGCAATTACTTCTTCATTGTTTGTGAAATCCAATTTGTTTTATATTTCTTCACAACTTAAACATAATTTGCAAATAGCTACGTTTTCTCTATTTATTTACTCGGTTTAATTGGTCGAAAAAAATATAAGTGTTCTTATTTTTTTCCATGTCACAAACATGTGGTAATATTGTTATGGTATACCATTATTAAATTATCTCGATATCAACAAATTTCATTTTATATTTGTATTATGATGCTAAATTATAATTAGTATACTATAGTATAATTACATTGATTATTCAAGTTGTCTAAATTTTTTATTATAATTGTAACTGATTGACTGAACAATTCATATTGTCAAGTAACAAATCAACACAAATTCTCATTGAAGACATGATATATCCGTCACAAGCTTGTGACGGATACCACTTTACATCACAAAGTACCCACTTTTTCTCTCTCTGCAACACTATTCATGTGGTCCCCTTTCTCCACTAACCCATTTTGTTAACATTTTATCTCACAAAATATCCGCCACAAATGGTAACCCGTCACAAGGGAGACCAATTGACAAATCAAAGTGTGTAATTAAATCCGTAAAGAAAAGTGGCTCCTTAAAATCAGCAAAGAAAATGCCCCACTTTGAATAGTTGACTTTTAACCACAGAGCGACACCTATGCTCTGTGGTTGTTCCTTTAATAAATAAGATAAGAGATTATGCTGTGTATTGGAGAAATACTTGGCATAAAAAAATTGAACAGGGAGAAAGTTATGTTCGGTAGGAGGAACAACGGAGGGAAGATTGGGTGAAGAAAATGAAGTTGTGGGTCCAAGTTTAGTTTACCTGCACCTCTAGGTTTAAAAAATTCTAGTAAGAGTGGAAGAGTGTAATAGAAGCTCCAACTAGTCTTGCTTGTGACGGGCTAATCCCGTCACAAGCTTGTGACCTCTCACAAAAAGGGAGAGGGGACAAGGTGGGGCACCCCCCATGTACTTCCCACTTACCTCTCAAATGGGTATTTTGTGAGAGGAAACGGTATCCGTCACAAGCTTGTGACGGATACGGCCGTCACAAATGAGAATTTGTGTAGAAGCTCAGAGTAATTTGAGAAGTACCGGAATTGTTTGGAGTATATCTGTTAAATAACCCTTTGTTTTTGGGGATAGACTATTCATATCCGAGGAGAATTTTTTATACAACTTCTAATCTATATATATATATATATATATATATATATATATATATATATATATATATATATATATATAAAAGAGAGTTTTTTCGGGCGATTCTAGAGCGTCCACATCATCAAAAATTATTTAGGAAAGTTTCATAAATAATATTTTCCACATAAAAAATAAAGTGGAGAATCTTTTTTTTTTTTTTTTTTTTTGTAAAAAGCCATTAAAGGCCTTAAATTATATTACGAGCATCCGAAAGAGCTACAATACCAAACTCAGCTGGCAAATCCGATGTCCAAAACCTACTACCATGAACCCATGGCATAGCATGAGCTAACATATGTGCTAAATTATTAAACTTCCTACTGATATACTTAACAACAACCGACTCAAAACTTAAACTAAGCTGTCTAATTTCCTCATATATCGCGAACACTTCACTTCTACCACTTCTATTCTTAATCAAATCATCAACCACGACCAGACAATCACTTTCAATGACTACCTTTCTTGACTGCATCCTGAAAGCTTCACGCAGTCCCAGCAAAATCGCTTCAGCTTCCGCCAAATCTACTGCACACCCCGAACCACGTTGCAACACCACAGCCCACTCGACCTCACCCGCCGAATTCCGACTAACCGCTCCCAATCCCACACCTACTCCCTCCACGATCCCTGCATCCGTATTGATTTTCGACACACCACTACTCGGCGGTTCCCACCTCCCCAGCCGGCTCCCTCCCACATTACTCGATACCTTATTGTCCTGCACCGATTCCATCTCCCAAATGATACCCCAAATTCTTCTCATAATCCCACCAACATCCCACCTCTCCTCCTCAAAAACCAACTTGTTCCTCCTTTCCCATAAAACCCAGCAAGTAACAAGGAACAATACCCTCTCCTTCTCCCCCAACTCCCTCAAAGTCGCCTCCACCCAATCCCTCACCAATACAACCCCTCGCCACACCCCCGTACCAATCCCCACTTCCTCCCAAATCTCGTGACCCCAACCACACCCGCGTATAGCATGAAGACAAGACTCGCGCTCACTATGGCAGCGGGGACACGCGACATCATCACCTCCCAGACGACGAGCAATGTTAACCTTTGTTGGAATCGCTTCATGACATAATTGCCACATAAAAACTTTAATCCGTGGTAGAACAGGTACCTTCCAAATCGCCTTCCATAACCAGCCTTCATTTGCAAAGTCGGACTGCTCAACCTCCGACGCCCCATCTTCAGCTAGCAACCTATATCCCGTCTTCACAGAATATTCCCCATCACGTGTATGATCCCAAACCCAGCTGTCCACAACTCCCACGTCACCAAGTCGGATACTTCTAATTCTCTCAGCTTCAAAAGGCAAAAACAGCTCACTAATCTTCACTTCATCCCACCTTTGCTCTTTAATTATTATAATATCTATATTTTCTATTTTATATTCATGAGAAGTTTCTAATTTTTATATAAAAACTTTGACATTTCATTTGGCAAAAAAAATGTTGTTATAAAAATTATGAAGATAATATAATTAGATTCGTGGTAAAAAATACTTTCATTAGAGTATAGGTTTCATATGATTTGCACATACGGGTATTAAAGATGGTGTACTTCTTTTAATATGTTATATGTCCCACATCGAAAAACAATGTTAGTGTGATGATTATAATAAGTATAAATTATAAAATTGTCCCACATCGAAAGATTAACATAAGGTGGATGATCCTATGATTATAAATAGGAGTCATCATTGGAACCTATATACCAACCAAAAACCTTTTGAGTCTCTTAAGTATTGTTTTGGAGAGCTCTTAAGAGTTTATATCATTATCTTCACAGTATGATATATACATATTTTTTCTATATTATGTATTATATTCAAGTGATGTTTATAATCTTTATATAAAAACTTATACATCTCATTTGCCAAAAAAGTATTATAAAAAAAATGTACGAATATTAATAAATAGTACTCCCTCTATTCAAGACCAAATACAACATTTTCATTTCATTTACACACTTGCCAAGACACAAATTACAACGTAAATATCTTTAAGTTTACATTATAAAAAATTTAAAAATTTGATATTCTCATTGTACTTTATAGGTGAATCAAATAAGATCCCACATGACCATATTTTGTCTTATATATTGCAAGGAATCGTAAAGATTCTATTCGTTCATGAATAGTGTAAAAAAGGAATGTTGTATTTGGTCTTGAATCGAGGGAGTATAGTATTTGCTCATTATTATTAACCCGAGTTAGATGTCGAATTATGTGCGAAACAGATGGTGTATTTCTAAGTATGTTATTTGTCCCACATTGAAAAATATGTTGGTGTGGTGAATATATTACGTATAAATAATAGAATTGTCCCACATCGAAAGTTTAGCATAAGGTGGGTGATCATATGATTATAAATCGAAGGCATCCTTAGAACCTAAATACCAACCCAAAACCTTCTGAGTCTCTTAAGAGTTTATATCATTATCTCCACGATATGATATATATATATATATATATATATATATATATATATATATATATATATATTATGTCAAAGTGATGTTTATAATTTTTGTATAAAACTTATACATCTCATTTAGCAAAAAAGTAACATAATTTTTTTTTGAAAAATTATATAATTAGATTCGTGGTAAATAAATGCTAGCATTAGAATATAGTATCATATTATTTGCACATATTTGTTTGTCTCACATTGAAAAATAATGTAGGTGTGGTAAATATACTACATATTAATAGTTGAATTGTCCCATATTAGAAGATTATCATGAGGTGAGGTATCACATGATTATATAAATATAAGTCATATTTGAAACTTAGGGGTATCAACCCAAAATCTTTTGAATCGCTTAAAAATTATCTTAGAGAGTTCTTATAAGAGTTTGTATTAATGGCAAACCTTAGTTACAACAATACCATACAAATATTAATCACGTAGATATTTATAAAAGCGATTATATATTACTATATTAGTGATATTATAATGTTTATTTTAAGACAATCGATAGTATAATAATTTTATTTAAGACAAAATCATAATAAAAAAAATAAAATGGGTGCTAAATATACATAAATTGGTTATTAATGTGTCATATAATGATAATCTTTGCATTAAAATAGAAAATTTAAGAATTATAATACAATCAAGTGCTGCATAAAAAGATCTTGAATCCACAAACAAATCAATAATGAGCTTTTTTACTTTGATAAATACTCCGTAGAATTAAATCTTTTTAACTTTCAAATATAGGTAATATTATGCCTCATTACATTTGAGTAACTAAAACACATCATAATTTTTAACCATTAATCAAAATTGCACCAGAAAAAGAAAATATTTTGCATTTGTTTATACATTTTATTGCTCCCTCAATTACATCTTAAAAGTCGTGTTAGGAAAAAAAATGTAATTTAAATCATATCATTTGTACATATTTTAATTATGACAAAAAATGAAAAAGAACGTACGTACGAATATAAAACGATAGTATAATATTTTCTCATTATTAAATCGGGTTGGATCGAAATAGGTGCAAAAAAGATGGTGTACTTTTTCATGTGTTATTTGTCCCACATTGAAAAATAATGCAGGTGTAGTAAATATAATACTTCGTACATATAAATAATTGAATTGTCCCACATCAGAAAATTATCATAAGGTGGGGTGATCTTAAAAATTAATTTAGGAAAGTATCATAAATAATATTTTTTGATGTAAAAAATAAAGTAGAGAATCTTTTAATTATTATAATATATATTTCCTATATTATATTCAAGTGATGTTTCTAATTTTTATATAAAAAATTTTACATTTCATTTGGCAAAAAAAATATCGTTAAGAAAATTATGAAAATAACATAATTTGATTCGTGATAAAAATGATATCATTAGCGTATAAATTTCATATAATTTGTACATATATAAAATTGTGTATTTCTTAGTATGTTATATGTCTCACATTAAAAAATAATGTAGGATTATATAAAAATAATAGAATTGTCCCACATCGAAAGATTAACATAAGATGTAGTTATCTTATGATTATAAATATGAGGCATCCTTGAAACTTAGTTATCAACCTAACATCTTTTGCGTCTCTTAAATAAGATGTTTTGACTTTTGATCTATCTAAATAAATGATAAGACATAAATATTAAAACCTTATAACTGTTGTGAAATAAGGAGGAGAGAATTGTAGAAAGAAGGTAGAGAATATGGGAGAGACGGAACTGTATCTTATTTCATTATGAGAGGGTATATATATACACATACAATGAGAGCATAGTTTCCATAAGATAATATATTCTAGAAATATTATTATATGGATGTCCATATCTTAGAATATTTCTAGAATATATTATCTTATGGAAACTATGCTCTCATTGTATGTGTATATATATACCCTCTCATAATGAAATAACATACCTGAATCAGCTAAATAATATAATAAGATCTGATATGAACCTCCTGATTATCAGATCTGACTTTACGAAATATAATAATAAGTACGTAGTAGATTGTATCCGACGTAGAAATAATAATAAGGATGATTAGAGTCTCGATAAAAAAATAATAATGAGAATGGTTAGAGAGTCGTGCTGATAACGTGTTGTGAAATAAGGAGGAGAGAATTGTAGAAAGAAGGTAGAGAATATGGGAGAGACGGAACGGTATCTTATTTCATTATGAGAGGGTATATATATACACATACAATGAGAGCATAGTTTCCATAAGATAATATATTCTAGAAATATTCTAAGATATGGACATCCATATAATAATATTTCATAACAATAACCAATTTTTTTTTACTAAATTAATTAACCCGTTGCAACGCACGGGCATCCAAACTAGTATATAACATAAAAGATAGTCTTTTTATAAACTTCTAATATATAACATAAAGATAGTCTTTTTATACAACTTCTAATATATAACATAAACGATAGTCATGTGAGATCTTATTTAAATTGTCTTACCGACTATACTAAATATAACAACCCTATCCGCTACCGTCGTAACACAACCGCAACCCTATCCGCTATTACCGCAATAAGATTATTGTCTTACCGACTATACTAAATATAACAATAAGATAGGCTTTGTTACTAAGTGGTGGGTAGAAGCCCTTATAAATATATCACAATCCTCATAACTACAGGCTCACCACACGGTCGCAGGGTTGCTCTGATACCATTTATAACAACCCTATCCGCCACCGTCGTAACACAACCGCAATAAGGCCTTGTTACTAAGTGGTGGGTGGAAGCCCTTATAAACATATCACAATCCTCATATTTTACTGATGTGGGACAACTCAATCTCATAACCTCACGGGGTGTTACACTATTGATATACGTGTATAAAGCAAATGTATAGAATTCATTGGAATAGAGGAAGTATATTTTTGTGTTGAATATGATGTATGATATGTCTAAGATGGGTATTGATTTGTTTTCGAATCACTAATAAGTTATCGAGTTTAAGTTAGGTGGAACAATGTAATTTCTGATATGAATTGAGTTTCGCTATAAAATTGGTGTCGTTATGTTGTAATACGGTTTTATCCCATATTATTGTGTTGAATATGATGTATTATATGTGGACTAGAGCTTAGAAACCGGAATTCCTTAGGCGATTTTAGTGTGAACTTGGATTCATGTCTAAGATAGGTATTGGTGTGTTTCCGAATTACTAAAAAGTAATCGAGTTTAAGTTGGGTGGAACAATGTAATTTGTGATATAAATTGAGTTTTGCCATAAAATTGGTGTGGTTATGTTTTTATGGTGATACCTCCAATAGTTCATCGATGCGAAAAACAAATTGTTGTGTGGACGAACAATATATCGACATGAGTAATGAACTAATGACTAATGACAATGATTTGATACTCGATTTAACATATTCATTACTGTATCAATTTGTGGTAAAACTAGATTGCTCAATTTCAACTCTGGTAACTAATTGAATTGGAACATAATAGGTTCTATATTACCATGGATAGACTTTGGTCTTTTAGTTGTTCTTTTCAAATGACCAATCTGTTTCTAATCATATATAGATGATTAGTACAAAAGAATAAACATCGCCAACTCGAAGATTTACTTTACAACAACTGCTGGAACATTATCTACAGCTACACCTGTGGTGATTGATTCTACACCTAGTCCTACACCTTAGACATAACTTACAACAAAAACCTACTACGGGTATGTATTTAGCAGACGTCAACTAGCTTAGCTGGTGAGTTCGTTCCAGCATCAAAAACAAAAAACTGTCCCTGTGATTCATTTTCTACCCAAAAAAGGAAACAAGTAGCACTATGTTTCGCGCTTAGGCTCCACCTTTGGTACGATACCCGAAGGTCCTCCTTTCTCGAGTTTTACATGGTTTGATAGTCCGGTACAGGAGCCGTTTTCTAACCCTGTGGGCTCAGCGTGATAAGATCCGTCGTTGATCCACTCGTCTGTTGGATCAATCTGATCAGCTACAATGTCAAACTTGGGTCCCAGTTTGGACTGCTTTAATGTCAGATTGTAGTTGAGATATGTGAGGTTATGCAGTTTCTGCTGTTCTGCAGCATTTTTTCCGGTATATGACAAAAGCTTTTCGGCCAAATCTCTTCTTAGTCCATAAGATTCAGCTCCATTACAGGTCTGGCTAAGGATTTTGATAGCAACCTTCTGTAGCTGAGGACAGTGACATCCGTAACGGGACCACCAAGCAGCTGCAGAAAAAAAAACAGTTCGATGATTCTGAACTCGGTCCAAAATGGTTAAGAGAAGGGGTAAAAGATCTGAAAATAGGCAACGACAATACAAGTCGACAGAGAATGACAGTTCATAATTACACACCTGGAGAAATGCTATCTTTAGAGCTAATTCCCAATTGAAAGTCGCCATCACGACTTCCATACTTTTTAATCTGCTGCGTGACCATGTCCTGAGCATGTCGATCATCAACCATTTTAACAATGGTAATTAGCAAGCCACTGGCAACTTCGCCATCAGTATAAAAATCTTCAGTGTAATAAAGCCTTGGATTAAGAAAGTAACCAGCGGCATGGAGAGGGCTATGAAGAATAGGATTCCATATTTCGTCAATTATAGCCCAATATTGGTTATACCGCGATTTCTTCCCTCCAAACTCCTCGCTGATTGTTTCTTTGATTTGATCCATTGTTTCGTATATGAAACCTGTATGAGGACCACCGTCTCCATTAATCAAAGATAAAGCTTTTACTAATGGAATGGATGCTTTCACAGCAATGACGATCTCATCCCAAAAGGAGCTATCACCGATCAAGCGAGTGATTATTTTGCCCTCATTACTCGAAGCCCAATGAGAGGCCAACCACTCGGAAGAAGTAAACATATACTCTAAGTTATCCCGTTCCACCAGAAAGTTCTCTAATGTCAAGAAGGGAGTGGCGGCTTTTATCTTAGACGGTTTAACTAGATCATGAGTTCCAATATGCCTTCTCAACAACTTCAATACTGTGGAGCGGCTGTAAATGAACTGTGTGATGGTCTTTGCTTTCGCCAACGTGGTCTTAATTTGATTACACCCGGCAATCTTATCTAGGATAAGTGATATGCAGTGGGTCCCACTAACAGACCAAAAAAGTGTTCTGTACTTATCAATGAGTTGTTTACTGAGAGCCTCCAAGCTGTCCGACCAGGTGTGAGCGACAATCTGCATTACATTTTGGACGCCCACTTCCTGCAAAACAGATTCGAGAAATAGCTGCAATGCGTTAGCACCCTTTGAAGGTGAAACATCGGCTGAGCAGTGGTAGATGGGGCCTGCAGGACAATCGACAACGACATTAATCAAATTTCTCCCGGATTGATCTGTCCATCCATCCAGCAAAATACTACATCCCGTCTGAGCCCAGGAAAGTTTAACCTGGTTCACATAGTTTTCTATGTCTTTTAACTCATCCTCAAGAATCCACCCGCTTAGCTCAGTAATGCTAGGGATACAATGTAAACCCTCGCCATTTCTTGGGAAAATTCCTAACATGCTTTGAAAGCTTGGAGACGTTACAGCAGAAAAGTCAATTGCATTCTCAAAGAAAAACCGACCAATACATCTTTTGCGCTCATTAAAGGCGAAATTTATCCCTTCTTTACTACTAGAGCATGCTTCCAGAACACTGCCATTAGAGGTAAATCTTTTCGAAGAAGAGCCAGAGCATGCTTCCGAAATATTGCCATTAGAGGTGCATCTTCTTTTCGAAGAAGGACTAGGCTGGTTAAAGTCACCTACTTCCTTCACTAAACGAGCTACTTTAGCCACTAGCAAGCTGTTTCTAAAGTAATCCTTCACATCTTCAGGAACATCTGGACATTCAACAGTGTTCCCTCTAATCCCGCCTAAATGCTGCTGAAGGCGGTTCACACTAGGCACCACTTTGCCACAATAGCAACACTGAATCCTAGTATTGCTAGGATCAAGGGCCATTCCATGTCTTAAAGCTTCTTTACAAGGATCAGTAAATGGATGAAACGGTGCCATCTTTTTCTGGCAATAAACAACACACATTATTAAAGGGCGTTACAAGAGCAAAATTATACCTAATCCCTACTTTTATGTTGTTCTCCTAATAGCCCCACCCCCATTTGTTATGTTGTACAGTACTACACTATTAAAGGGCGTTGCCTCTGGATTATGACTGACTAACACGAAAAATAATTCAGTAAACTGATAGTGCTTCTCTTTATAAAGCAGTGAGCATTCAATGATAATCTCAATGTATACGAAAACTGGACAAGGAAAAAGGGATAGAGAACCATTCAATGATATCATCAATGTACTGTTAACGCAGGAGTAATTATACGAAATACAGTTTTCATGGACATTCATGCCACGAAAACTGGACAATGAAAAAGGGACAGGGAACGACTCACATATCGGAAAATGAGATGGGCACAACCCTCTATCACGATTCAGTCAACCTATTTGTTGTCTTGTGGAGTATGAATTGTGTGTCTGAAATGAGATGGGCACAACCCACAAAGGACAGCGTCCAACCAATTTCCATAAACTAAGACTAGTCTATAGAGAACTATAGATCAAGACAGAATTTTTCCAAAAAACAAAATAATAAAAACTGAATCCCATGTTAATGAACTAATTCCCTTCCATTTTCAAAAGATCTCTCCAACTAAGTTAATCTCAAACCCCATCAAAACTAAATGAGGATTAGTCTAATCCCAATTTAAAGTGGCAACATTTCACTGTGAAATTTCACCGCATATAAAGTTGAAACACATGAATAATATTCCCTTTGTCTCGATCATTTGTTTGGTGTGGCACATGGGTTATTTAAATTAGAGGTAAACAAATGATTGAGACGGAGTACACAACACAATTGATTAACCCAAATCAATATAAACCTTAATCTTCACTCTATTATTCACTTGTTCATTCAATCATCTTTTGCTACATTAAAAATAAACAAAATTCAAAGATGGGATTTCATTTTCCTCCACATATACACAGATTATCCGAGAAACATATAAATGTGTTCTTTACAAAAAAAAAAAAATAAAAAAAATAAAACAGAAACCGAAGAGGTCCTAGCGTAGTGGTTAAGACAGAGACATCTTGCCACCAGAAAACAAAACAAAATGGCAGAAATTAATACACCATTCACACAATTACACAACAACAACATCAAAACCTTAATCCCAAAATGATTTGGGGTCGGCAAAACTAAAGAACACAATTCACACAATTACACCCAAAACTAAAAAAAGCTGCAATCTTTTGCTTAATTTTTAATTAAAGAACACAATAAAAGGCAGAAATCTACCCAACAACATCAGAAAAATTGAAAAGTTGACTGATTTCACATCAAAAATGTACTCTTTACAGGGGAAAAAAAAAACAGCAGAAGCAGAAGAAGTCCTAGCCTAGTAGTTCACTTAAGACGGAGGTATCATGACAATGTGTCACCCGTCCGAATTCCCCAACCCCATATTTATACTGGCCTTGCACCTTATTTGAACCCGAAAAACAGCAGAAATTAATGCATCATTTCACAGAATTACACCCACAAACTAAAAAAAGCTGCAATCTTTTTGCTTAATCATTAAATAAAGAATCAAATTAATGGCAGAAATCTACTCGTACTAAACATCAGAAAACACTGAAAAGTTGACTGATTGCACATAAAAAAATGCACTCTTTACAAAAAAAAAAAAAAGACAGCAGAAATCTGAAAGGTCCTAGCCTAGTAGCTAAGTCCGAATTCCCCAACCCCATATATATACTCCCTTGCGCCTCATTTGACACCGAAAAACAGCAGAAATTAATGCATCATTTCACAGGATCATACCCAAAAACTAAAAAAAGCTGCAATCTTCTGCATAATCTTTAATTAAGGAACAAAATAAACAGCAGAAATCTACAAAACAACATCAAAAAAACTGAAAAGTTGACTGATTTCAGAGAAAAACCAGAAACATTTACCAGAAAGATGAAAACTTGGGAAAGATGCAAACTTTGAATGCTTGCAAAATTATGCTGATATCTGAATTACCTGAAAACAAAAACACAAACAAATTTGTAATAAATGTTTTGAAGGGTTTTTTTTTAAATTGAGATGGATAAGATTAAAGTAGTCAAATTTAATTACATTTAGTCTAAAATTGAGTATCTCCCTTGATTTTTTTCTCTTTAAAATGATGCAATTTGGGGATTTTTTGGGGGATTTTTTTGGGATAAAAGTTGGTTTAAAATAAGACAAGGTTTTGGGGATTGCTTGATTCATGTTTAAGCTCAAGTCTTAAGAAACTTGCGAGTCACACTCACAAGTCACACCACTCTGAACAGTCTTCACTTCTGCTGCTGTTGTACTTTGTAAGACCCTTTTAAGATAGAAAACGACAAATGGATCAATTGGATCGGGTGCAGTTAGGTCGGTTTGAGTTAGATTATTTCGTAATTATACGAGTTTGAATTAAATTTGGTTGAATTGGTCGTTTTGGGTTGGTTCATTTTTTGGGATGTTCTTATTAAATTAGTTAGAGTCTCAGCCTATAAGCCTATAAACGGGGAAGTGGCAAATAATAACATACGTTTTTGACATTATGCAAATTACCCCACAACTTTCAACGGGTGCAAATTAGCCCCATAAGTTATACATGATGTGCAATTAAGCCCAAATACAAATTTTCGTGCCATTTTCTCACCGGAATAAAAATTAACATGCCACCTAGGAAAGATGATTAGGATTGAGTTAAATAATTAAAAATGAAAATAACAATTTTAATTAAGAAAAATTGCCGTAAATGCTAAGAACTCGATTGTAGTACAAAGATTGTAACAAAATTTGACTATCGTAACCCTGTTGACTCTAAGTAGCTTGAATGCTCCATATAAAAATGACAGTAGTAAGCAACTTTAGCATGAAAACAAGTTTCCAAAGCAAATTTGTGAAGATGAAAATAATGTCAAGAGAATACAAGTTTTAATGTGAGAGATGATAGGATAGAATTACATGTATATGAAATTTCGTAGTTTGGTCTCGATTATACAAATAAGAGAACAGAATAATTAATTAGGCAGGAGCAAGTTGAATATGAGAGAGATCGAGTTGAGCAGCAATAGGTAGTTGTATTAAGTGGGTTTTTCTTAATTAAAATTGTTATTTTTATTTTTTAATTATTTAACTCAATCCTAATCATCTTTCCGGTGGCATGTTAATTTTTTCCGGTGAGAAAATGGCCTGAAAATTTGTATTTGGGCTTAATTGCACATCATGTATAACTTATGGGGCTAATTTTCACCCGTTGAAAGTTGTGGGGCTAATTTGCACATACATCAAACGATGGGCTTATTTGCCACTTCCCGAGCCTATAAATATTCGAATCGTTTGAGTTAAATCTAGTTGCGGGTCCAATAAGACTCTATGCTCGAATATCGGTCGATAAATTTTGTCAAGTCTACGTAAAGAAGTATGCTCGAATATGGTCGCACTCAGGTTGCACGGACACGCCTAAAATTGGGCGTTTCGTCGGATTAATCGCTGTCGGACACGCGTAGACACGCGCCAAACGTTTTGACACGCTAAAAAACTGCCCTTTTTTTTTAAAAAAAAGCGTTTACACGGCCCAACTAAATTGGACACGGCCCGTGTCTTACGGACACACCAAATATTATATTTTGAAAACAAAATCTCATTTCATAAGAATCATATATTCATATCACGACTTCCTCAGTTCTGCTTTACTCCTCCGCAATCGCCACTCCCCACTTCGCCAGTCAGCCTCGCCTCCTCCGGCCGGCGGCCGCCGTTATTTCTTGGTCGCTGTCAACCTTTCTTGCCGACGACTTCTGCTGTTCTGCTCACTGAACAAGTGAACAGGTAATTTTCACCTTTCCCTAATTTATCAATCTAGGTTTAATTAATCAATCTATGTTTAATTTCTGAAAATCAATCGATATTATTTATTATTATTGTTGTTGTTGTCGACTTGTCGTTACATCAAACTGGGGTTTTCAATTTGGATATTGATTGTTTGATTTGGGGGTAATTTCGAAAATTAGGGTTTGGTTGATTTGTGGTAATTTGGATATTGATTGTTTGAATTAGTTACATTTACCGAAGAAAACAAGCAGATTGTGTGAAAAGTGAAAACAAGCAGATTATGAGATGGATAGTGTTTGTATATATGTATGATTGAACAAGGTGGGAATTGAAAACGAAATCAACTCGTTTACTTCTACAAGTTAAACACTGAATTACTTCTGTCCTTTACTCGTAGTCTAATTCCTGTAGACTTCTACCTAGGTTGCTCACTTATCTTTATGATACTCAATTGCATCAGAGGCGGCATGGACGACGTTTTCTTCAAGCAAATCAATAATTAGTACTCCATACTCATAAATAATTGGATGGATTTAAAAAAAAATGTATTTGAACATATTTGTATGCATTGACGAAGAAAGATCAAAGAAATCAAACACAGAAATATGGCTTTCGGAACATAATTAAAAACGAAACTCAAATTAACAACTCCAATTTGAATCCATGCCGCCTCTGATGCAATTGAGTATCATAATTTTAGCATTTGTGGTATGTGCATCATGGGATTTTGGATATCCCGTGCTCAGAGAATGTAAATGGCCAACGACTGCCGTATTCATATTTGTTTTCTTATTAATTTGATGCATATATTATCAAATCTAAAAGTATGGATTATCAGTCATATTTCACAATTTCTGTCATGTTCACTAGCCAACTAGACAAAATGACTAAATAAACTTTGGTTGTAATACGATTATTACCACCAAATCTTTGTTTTAAACCAAAAATCCGAGAGTTTTCAAAGGACGATCAAGCACCCAATAATTATATCTTTTGACTCCAGTAGTTATATACGGACTATTATTGTCATGAAGTTGTTTTCTACTGTATCTGTTTATTTCCAAAATTTCTTTAATGATCATTAGAGAAAGCGTTGACGGGGATGAGCTTATTAGAATGAACCCCTCATTGTTTGACGTCTCCGTATTATTTTGACATGTCAGTGATTGTAATTTTGAATGTTGGCTATTAAATTAAATTTTGGGAACAATGCCAGTATTGAGTTTGGAGATGTAAGGCTAGCTATTTGGTAATAAATGTTTTACATACACAAATTCTCTTGTGTGACGGTGGTACGATGCAATTAGTGAAAAATGATCACTCTTTGTTAAATAGTGACTACTTTGAGAATGGTCATTTTTTAGTTATAAAAAGTGATCACTATTTAACTATCAGTAGTCACAAAAACATGAAAAAATCGTTGTCATATAAGAGGACTATTGTCTTACGTATGCTTAGTTTGAGATGCTTTGAGTTAGTTCATCACGTCTACGGGATAGTTTGAGTTTGAGTACGAACTATAGTTTCTAATATAGCTTAGTCATATGCGGTAAGGAGCATGAACATATTAGAACTTCATGGCTTATAAATGGTAAAATCGGTGCTCTAGCCTTTAGGGTTAGTGCTGACTCTCCAAGGGTAAGAGTTTAAATTTAGCTAATGTTCCACGGTCAAATAATGTATTTAACCTAAAAAATTTAACAACAATGATTCTTCCTGCATCCCTAGGTAATTTGGAGGTCAGTTTGATCAATTGTACGTCATTGCTTTCTCGATTTATTGTTAGATGTAGGTGGTTCATTGATTAACGGTACTGAAAAACAGAGGAAGTTCAGAAGGAAGATAATACATACAACTGAGGTCATCAACGGTTCACGACTACTAAAACTATAAAATTATTCAAGTAGACACCACAAAAGGATGTAGAACTAGTACTCAAAAAATTCAGGAGAAGCAAGGAGAGGCTTAAACATAGGGGATTCAGGAGGAAGATAAATAGTGATTATATTTGCTCAAACTAGTTCTTTATCGGCCACTTTTAACCTTAATATTCCATGTATGATGTTTTATTTTTGCTCTGGCCTGCTCTCATATTTTAGCAAGGTTCATAAGGCGTAGTTTAGATTGGGTATGCATATCTTTTTCATGCTATTTTGTAGATTATTAAAATCGTTGATGGTTGGGATTCCTTCTCATTTTGCTTCTAGAGTAAATTATTTCCGACATTAGTAGCAGCTCTAGTTGATTTTTAAATTGTAGAAATGACGTAAAGTATTTTACGAGATCATAACGAATAACATTTTACAATTAGCATTTAAATTCCCTTTCGTTTAGAAGTCATTATAAACAGGCTATTGATTTACTGCATTTCAATTCCCTTTCATTTTATTTAGTGATATTTTGTTGTCTAAAAATTTGGTTAGTGATAAAGTTTTTCCATTTTGAATCACAGGGCTGCTGTGGATATTGCTGCTAACTTAAATTGTTGGTTTCATTTCAAAGTTTCTAATTAATCAATTTTGGGATATCAGGTAACAATAAATCAAATAATTCTCACTTCGTCAAAGCAGTTTTTTTTTTCTTTTTTTTTTTTTGTGATCAATGTCATTCATTCTTGTTTACTTGTGTCATGTATTGCTACTATTCTTCTCCAAATTCTGAATGTTCCTTTTCAAATCTGAGCTATGGTGCAAGTAAGTTAAAGAGACAAATAACAATGTCTTTAGTTGACAACTTTCACCACTAATTTCTCCTAATATACGGTAATGATATAGATGTAAAATTTGACATCTTTAGTTTATTAAAAAAGTAAAACAAATATTTTTATATCACAGAGCATATCGTAAAATAAATCGGTGAAAGTCGACAACGTTTGAACAAACAAGATAATTGTGGAAACTACAAACAAAAAGGAGGGAGTAGACGAGTATTGCATATTTACATAGCATGCTTAGTACAAATTTGTCCAAAATCAAACTCCTTATGAGGCATGGAGAGGAAGAAGGCTTGGGGTAAGTCATCTCAAAAAATTTGGCTGCATAGTTTATTCGCTGCTTAATCTAAGAACCAAACTTGATGAAAAATCGGTTAAGTGCATTTTTATTGGATATGCAACCCAATCCAAAGCCTATAGGTTGTATGATCCAGTGAATCGCAAAGTGATAATTAGCAGAAATGTCATTTTCAATGAGGAAAGTGAATGGAATTGGGAAAAGGAAAGACATCAAATGAAGAAAGTCAAAGGACTTTCACATTTGAAAACCCTACTATACGTACCACAAGTTAGAAAATGAGAATGCTCCTACACCACCATCCACACCATCAAGCAAGCGGTGGTGAAGCAGTGGTGGAACATCAAGTGTAGGAAGCAATGATCAGATGAATCATCTGATGATTCAGGCCCTAGGAAAATGACACAATATCTTATATCGAGACGGTATCAAGTGAGGCATACTCTATAAGCATATATTATCAAATCCTCACCACTCGAGTTAACCGTTACCATCAACTCAACTCCTTGCCCAGGCAATAATCACTTGGTAGTCAACAATCATGAATCATCCATTCATCAGTAATTTGTATTTTCACATTCCTAGCAAAGACGAAAACACATAATTAACCTTGCACAAGTTGTCTCATCACGAGCAGCAGGACAAAGCTTGCACAATTCCCGAAAAGAGTCAATCCAACGGCAGCTCAAGCAACTCTCGAATCCCTTCACAGACCTGCAGACAATTAGTTGAACCATAATCAGACTACAAATCACCACATGATTCCTTTGCCTTGGGTGGGTCTACTTGACTAAACAAGTTCTTAAGGATAATACCGATAGAATGTGCTTGGGGTGGGGGGACTAACAAATCGAAAATAAAAGGTCTGACATACCAGCTTAATAGAGGGGAATGAGTGATTGAAATTAGAGAGGATACATCAAAAAGAAATTAGAGAAGGGAAATGAAAGGGGTAAAAATTTCAATTGTGTACTACAATGAGTAAAATGTGTACTGCGAACACCCATAATCACGAATACATCGCCCCTATACCCAAACACTTGCCCGTTAGGAAACGAAGCCAATTTGCGAATCGTCAAACTGACCGCCAAAACCCTCAACTCAACTAACCTCTCTCTTTCTCTCCGCTCGCCTCCGTCTTCCACCGTATTGCCGCTGCCGACAGCCACCGCGTTGAATTAACCTAAATATTAGCGAGGTATGGTTTAATATTACATATTTGCATTTCAATTTATTTTTCAATTTTCTGCCTTTCTCATTTACAATTCCGGTTAAATGAATAGGAATTGCATTGATGGATAAGCGTAGATGGGAAAAGGTCCAAAAATTCAAGAATTTATAGACCGTCACTTGAAACCTAAGCTTCTTTTAGCCATTGCTGAAAGGTACTCTCTATTACAGTATTTATTTTTTCAATTCAATGCCTTCCATTATTTTTCAGCTTTGTTTATACTTGCAACGAAGGTTAATTTTTATTTTGAGTAACTCGTAATTGTGTTAATTATGCGTGCCTGTGTTTTTTGAAGACGACTCACGTGTGATGGTAACGGTTAACTCGAGTGGTGAGGATTTGATAATATATGCTTATAGAGTATGCCTCACTTGATACCGTCTCAATATAAGATATTGTGTGACATACTTTCTCCGTCCTAATAGGTGGTTATCTAATTGACTTTTTTGTAAGGGGATTGAAACAAAGATAACTATTGATCAAACAGTAGGAGTACTATATAAAACGATAGAAACGGACAAATTAGTAAAGAGAAAATATGGATTAAAAAAATAATGTGCAAGAGATTTCACGATAAGCTTAGCACGAGGCCATCTCGATTAATAATTAGTGTTGCTTTAATTGTACAGATTACTATAATGTTGTTGTTGTACTATCAATGGTAATTGTAAGAGATAAAAAAGTATGAAGAGAAACACATGATTGGCCGTAAAGGTTCACTACTTTTATTCATTCTATGCTGAAATCGTGCATTTCTGTACTGCTTTCCTCTTTAGATTACTTCTATAAATAGGTGGTTTGGACGGAATGGCTTTGTATAAGAGGGTGAGGCTATGGAATGTAGTAGTAGGTAGTACGCTATGAATTTTTTTTAAGATATATCATGTACATGTATGGTTGTGAAGCTTCACTGCTGTCGTACATTCTATCGAGCTGCCTCTGAAATTGATTAGGTTTCTCATATTTGGTTACATAAATCCAAAGAGATTTTTGAGAGGTAATGTTGAACATTAGAAGATGTAGCCATAATGTAGTCTTGTGTAATCGTGAGTGTCACAGATAGTTTATTGTTTGATTGATTTGATTTAGGACAAGGTTTTTGAACAATGTAAGACATTGTATCTTTTTTCACTTTTCTTTGGGAGATTTTTAAGCTTTTTTTTTGTGAGTCTTGTGATTGATTGCCATCCAAGTATGGTTGTTATTTCGTGTGAAAACTTGTATCTTATTCTGATCGTCTGATGGCTGTCAATTTTTTTTTGATGATTCAAGTTTGTTGGACAAATTTGTACTAAGCATGCTATGTAAATATGCAATACTCGTCTACTCCCTCCTTTTTGTTTGTAGTTTCCACAATTATCTTGTTTGGTCAAACGTTGTCGACTTTCACCGATTTATTTTACGATATGCCTCGTGATATAAAAATATTTGGTTAACTTTCTTAATAAACTAAAGATGTCAAATTTTACATCTATATCATTACCGTATATTAGGAGAAATTAGTGGTGAAAGTTGTCAACTAAGGACATTGTTATTTGTCTCTTTAACTTACTTGCACATAGCTCAGATTTGAAAAGGAACATTCAGAATTTGGAGAAGAATAGTGTAAGTAGCCTGAAGACATTAGTCAATCTTGGCTCTGAAGTCTATGCTCAAGGTAGTGTATGATCTTTGTTTCCCTCCTTCATCTATGTTTTTTATCCATGGGCTTTATGCATCTTTTTTCATCGTTACATCCATGAGCTTTATGATTAAGCAATTCAGTCATTTTTCATCTTTGGGTAATTCTTTTGCAGCCTCGATACACGCCATATATTTGTTGATGTTGGATTCGGTTTTCATGTTGAGTTTACCGGTCTCAAGCAATACGTTACATCTCAAAGAAAAGAGGAATGGCTAGCCAAGTAAAATTCTTCATTTACTTCATTATTGTCCCAATTTATTTATTTTCTCGGGAATGGAAAGGAAAGACAAACGTAAGTTTGGTGTACCTTATTAGAATAGGAGAGTGGCTCCTATAAATTTCTTTGAAAAGTGAAATCGATTGAATTCTATAGACATGGTTAAGGTTCTGAATTCTATAGACATGTTGTCCCTCTATCTCTCGTAGATTCCCTATTGTTAATGGAATTATGGAAGGCAATTCTATAGTGTTGCGGTTTGTATTGCCTGTTTTGTTTGCCCATCAAGATTAAATCACTCCCTACTTATGAACATCCATAATGGTCATTAGTCCGGAGTTTCAGCCTACAATTGTGCTAGTGTATTTGAGTTCACTATTTATTCACCTCTGGTATCTTAAATGTTCTAAGGCATCATCAGCGGTTAATTCGTCAACCCTTTTTCCCTCTATGATAGATCCATCAGAAGTTAACCCATGATTTTGCTTGTACATTTTATCGCTTTGCATTCAAACTTAGTGAACTTGTGATTGCTTCTTTTGTAGACAAATAGAGGAGCGTACTCGTCAAATTGCATCGATCAAAGCCCATATTAAGTCGGGTATGTCGACCTTTTATTTTCGATTTGTTAGTCAAGTAGACCCACCCAAGGCAAAGGAATCATGTGGTGATTTGTAGTCTAATTATGGTTCAACTAATTGTCTGGCAGTCTCGAAGGGATTCGAGAGTTGCTTGAGCTGCCGTTGGATTGACCATTTTCGGGAATTGTGCAAGATTAATTATGTGTTTTCGTCTTTGCTAGGAATGTGAAAATACAAATTACTGATGAATGGATGATTCATGATTGTTGACTACCAAGTGATGATTGCCTGGGCAAGGAGTTGATGGGCTAGACATTTTGTTGTGTATCCATTGAAGAACTCTAGTTAACCAGTTTGTTGAGTCGCTTTGTCGATGTTTATGACACTATGATATGGCGAGTCTTGTAGGAGGCAGTTGTTGGCATACCCCAAAGCTATTAACTAGAGTACAAGTAAATGAGGTACACAATAATTATACAGGTTATTTCATAACAATAATACATCCTATAAATGTTCTTAAATCACTCCAACCTTTCAGGATATAATTCTTTCCGAGTGACACTTGAGGGGCATCCGAAACTCTCGTAAAATCTGAGTTTGTCACATAAAATCTACCACAAAGGCACAAGGGAAATAAAAGAAGCAGAAGACAAAAGAAACAGGAAACATGGGAATATAACATCAGATAAGAGAGCCTCCGATTAAATTGCATAAAAACTAAGAGAATGTATCTCCAGTTGAAACTCAAATAACAATAGCAACTATATTGGACAAGACATCTCAATAAGAACAAAATAGTACAGTATTCCTTAATTACGAGTTACTTGAGTCTAGATTAAAGACTGTAATAGAGGTGTCCCTGAAGGCTCTACTACTTTAGTCGTAATGAGCGAAGTAACTCTTCCCCATTCACCAAAGATGATCAATTGGATATCAAATTCCATGAAGGAAACATGTCATGTCAGCTCCTCTTCAAGGCTCTAACCAAAGCACCGATAGCCATAAAATGCACATTGCCAAGTTGCCTCCTTATTCTGGCATCTAGTCTAACCTAGTATTAACTTATGTTTGTGGCAATGTGGCCCATAGCCCCTTCAGCTAGAATGCTTATTATATGTGAAACTAGATTTCTTCGCGTGCGACGACTTCGCTTTCTAAATAATGTTTTATTTAAATTTCTTTATCGTAAAGTAATTTATCTATCCTACATGGGTAGTATTTGACCCGTCGCAAGTTTGTGACGGATATATATCACAAATGAGCATATGTGAATTATAATATGACAAGGATTCCTATATGTCAAACTTCACCCATGTCCGTCTTATATGACTTAGCAATTGGGTCTTTAGCAGGATTCCCGTGCAACTAAAATTTGTTATGACTGGAAATAATTACATAATATATGGTACTAAAATTTGGTATGACTAAAAATTGTTAGACAATATTATTGCTAACGTCTTACCAAAAAAAACGTAATATTTTTCCTTTCTCATATTGAATTTGTCACAAATGAGCATATGTGAATTATAATATGACAAGGATTCCTATATGTCAAACTTCACCCATGTCCGTCTTATATGACTTAGCAATTGGGTCTTTAGCAGGATTATATGACTTAGCAATTGGGTCTTTAGCAGGATTCCCGTGCAACTAAAATTTGTTATGACTGGAAATAATTACATAATATATGGTACTAAAATTTGGTATGGCTAAAAAATGTTGGACAATATTATTGCTAACGTCTTACCAAAAAAACGTAATATTTTTCCTTTCTCATATTGAATTTCCAGTGTATATGAGTCCGACATGACTTTTCAGTAGATATTTCCTTTTAATGAAAAACTTTGGCTCAATTACGGCATTGTTACTTGGCTCACCAAAGGCCACGTTATTAGGCTTACTAAAGGCCTCATCACTCGCCTTATTCTTATGCCATGTCTTTGACCTGAGTCTTTATAAAATGTACGATTTCATAAGGGAACTAGTTTTGTGACCCGTGAAATTCACGGGTTGTTCTGTTTCTAGTGTAATACTTTAGTGATTTAATACAATAACATACTACGATTTTCATGTTTTAAGGGTTGTATAAATTCAATTAATCTTTTATACAACAGATTTATTTAAATTAAAATTTCATACATTAGATATACTAAGATACCCCTACCAAAACTAAAGTATCTCAATACAAAGCTAAAATGAATTAATAATATAAGTATTCATATAATCAAATTAAACAAAACTATATTATCAAACAAAGATCCCCAAAGATAGAGCACCCTCACAAATTTAACAATTCTGAAAATAACATAAAACACACAATTAGAAATGTTATGACAAAACTAACATTTCATACCCCCATAAAATTGAAGCTAATATAATAATAAATTGCGGAACTAAAAATTTTAAAGCAGTAACAACTTGAACAACAATTGGATCATTATTACCGAATACTTCATCTATTAAACAATATTATACAAAAAATGCTATGTCTCTCAAATTTTCCACCTTTTAGCCATATTGGCTATGGAGCTTCCAACTGCAAAATAGAGCAAATCAATGAATATATCTAACTTTTTTTTTTTTTTTTTTTTTTTTTTTTTACAGAAGAATATATCTAACTTAAAGATGCTAAAAGCATTCATATGACAAAAAAATGTTGTGTCATTAGCCGCTTCCCTTTCACAATGTTGCAGTCGTAGTTCAAGGGGTATAAATCTGTCTTAGTACCCAAAACTGGCCAAAAGTAGTCACATTTTGCCAAAATATACGATTTAGCCATCATGCCATAAAACTACTGTAAAAAAAATGTACAAGTAGCTATCTACGTCAAGTTTAAAAACTTCAAAATTACATTTGCACAAAAAAAAAGTTAGGACTTAGTAAATCTCAATTAAAAGCCATTTTACCAATAATTCAACAACCCCATCTAAAAAGGAAATCACCATATGCATAAATCATAGTAGAAAATCTCATCACCAAAAAAAATCTATACTAAAAGATAAATATTGGTAACAATAATAAAAATTGAACTATATTTAAATTAGTAGATGCACCTACCCCGCTTGGATCATATTTGTGTTAGCCGCCGACTCAACTTCGAGGTGGTAATCTTTCCCACTCCAAGGATTTTCGTAACTGTATCTCACATGAAAGAAAAATATAGTAAAATTTACACTTGGAAGATTCAAAAATAAGAAACAACAATAGTTGTATGTTCAAAATACTCCATATGCAAATGGCAGGCCTTGAACAAACATGTTAAACAAATATATCAATTAGTCCATATTACCTTAGATGGATTCCTGAAATTTACAAATAATACTCCCTTTGTATCTCCGTCTCAATCATTTGTTTGCATTTGATTAAAATATATGTTTGCAAGATCAAACAAATCTTTCAAAAGCGAATGACTTCATTAGCTATAAGGATTTTGTTCGCATCTTGTAGCAGCTTGTCTCATTGAAGACGGACACTATTCATCACAAGCTGAAGACGGATAGTGTCCCTCTCACAATATTACAAGTGGGGGCCAAGTGGGATGTTCCATTTAATTTCCACTTGATTTGTCACTTGCATATTGTAAGAGGGACACTATCCGTCTTCAGCTTGTGACGGATAGTGTTAGTCTTCAATGAGAATTTGTGAAGCACAAAATATGCAAACATTAAGACATATTTTAATTTATATAGACAATAAAATGCCAAAATAGCATCCATGGCCCATACGTTATACACCAGTATCAACCTTCTAAGATAAATCTAAATTTACATGGACCAAATAGAGGTAAAAAACGTCTAAGATCGGTAGAGATTAAATAACATCTCTAAGAGGTTGCTATATTCATATTAAAGAGGTCTAGGGAGGAAAGGACACAAATTCCATAACCTTGCTACATAAGTTGACAGTGTTATATATGACTGTAATTCTCGAATGATACACTCTTAATTAACAGGTGCCAACAGCTTCTTTGCACGTCATAAAAAAGATCACATACGCACGGAGAATTGTCCACGAGAAGACGTTCCAGATTTTGGTTCCGTGGGTATCCATGTTTTCCTCCTCCAATGATCAGTCTGGTTGCCCGTGTATGGTGTGGTAGAGTAAGGAGACATGCCATTGTTGAATACAGGGGTGCTAGGGCAAGTGCCTAAGTGTATGGTATCTAGGCAAGAAACTACAATTACGGGCATGCCGCACCATCACCACTATCATACAGGAGTCATCAGAGTAGCAGTTAGAATTGTAAGTGATGTTGACACAGTTGTGAGGGAAGTATTGGTGTCAGTCAGTATTGCAAAACATAAACAATATAGTGAACTAAGCTATTCTAAAACTAAACATTTGCGCCTAGATAAGTCTTTCAATTTTCTCATATTCAACATTTATCATGTTGTTAATGTTTTTGCAGTAATTTTCTCCTTTAAATTACCTTAATGTTACTCCTTTTCAAAGCACCACGACATAATCCTACAGGATATCATAATCGATAACTTAAAATCTTAAGTTGTACGTAGAAATCACCAAAGGTATTTACTCTTATTTTAGTTTGAACTACTGATAATAACCCAAGTAAAATGGGCAATATAAAGTTGATTTGAAGGGTAAGAATTAAGATCATAAGATTTAAAAACATGAACTTAGCATGGATTATCAAAATTAATGGCACAACATAATAGTATTAAAGTTTTGCATATTTGGACTCAACTTTGGGCAGGGATTGAAATTGGCCAATCTAATAACTCTCACGTGTAGCGAATCTCAACGATTTAAAAGGTAGGCTTTGCAGTGTTAATCTAACTTGTTAAGTTGCGCAGTAGCCAATATAAACCCGAAACCTTCATCCTTATTTTGAGTCTTTGAGCACAACAACATTCGTCTCGACTTGCCTAACACGGGCTTCTACGTCCAATCTTACATTGCCAAGCCCAAGCATCATTCAAAAATGTTATATACCTGATTTATTTCTCAATACATAATCACATATGTTGACATCCTCTTGTTAGGAATAATGTGATCATAAATATTATGATCAGAGGGGCGAAGGGTAAGCATTTTGGTTCTCTTTTAGAAATAACTCCCTTTTAAGACTCTGGTATCTTGTGGAAGTCCTTCACTTCGAGACAACATCAAAAATGCCCATATTATCGAGGAAGGGACACCTCAAACTAAGCTTTGGCTATTCGGAATGGTCGCCCGGTGTGTATCATCGGGCTCACCGACTGGTTGTGCGGTGGTACGTGTGAAGGTTGATGCTTTTGGAATCGTAATTATGAGGCGGCTTTCGGATGGTTTGCTACTGATGCCATAGGGAGGAGCCGGACCGGAGGCGGTACGCACGTATCGGGCGGAATCGGCTTTACAGTCAAGCTTTGGGAATTCGAGATATTGTGATGTGGGCACAAGAGCGGCGGGTTTTCCACTTGGATATTTCATCGGACTGCCTACAACTTGTAACTCAATTGGCGGAGTCAGAAAAGGGGGATCACAGGATTACGGGTATCCTTGAGGATATTCGGGCCTCCTTTAGTTTTTTCTTTCGCTTAGTTTTTAATTTCATTCCTAGACGTCTTAATGGTCTTGCGCATAATCTAGCAAAGCAGGCCATGAACTTGTAAAACCTTTATTTTACAAAAAAAAAAAAAAAAAAAAAAAAAAAAGAAAGACTCGGTATCCTCTTAAACTTAAAGCGGGTCAAGTATACCCCTACTTGCATAGTTGCATACATAGAAAAAACATTTTGTTATGTTCTATGCTTTCTTCTTATGTCTCCTCTTAAGCTTAAAACGGATATTGTCGTTTTAAATAAGTTTTTTGTGAGTTCTCCCCCTCTTCTCATCCTCATTTTATATTCATATAGAGTAAATGTGTCTCTAATCTAGGTCATGGTAGATAACTTATTTGAATTCTTTGTCATACGTGATGTAATTGCGTAGTTTTGCGGATAGATTTATTGTATCTACTATCTCAAACAAAAAGGTTATCAATCTATCATGATTTAACATTATAGCAAACTCAATGCCAAATACAGAAACCGGTGTTAATCATGGTGCATAAATACACCAAATTTAGACTAAATCATTTAGTTCCAGAAACAGGAGAATACAAAGTAAGATGAAACCATACCTTCACTTAATTCGATCGGAATCCTATGAAAGCATCACCAATCAGATTAAATTCCAACACGCTAATAAGAAACGAACGATCAATTTCCGTCTCATCCTTTTTTATTGCCGCAACAAAAAGTGGGGAAAATAAATCCCTTTGCAAATGGCCATAAATCAATTCAAATATCGAATTAATTGGAGGTACAATCCCAATAACACTAAAGTTATTTGCATATTAAGTAACTACAAAATTCAGGATTATAAATAAAAAGCCCATATAAAATGGAAATTTAAAAAACCAAATACTAAACGAATACATACCCGTTTGAACCACAACAAATAGTCGATGCGAGAAATGATGAACCAATTTGGTGTGTTACGACGGTGGCGGGTCGGGTTATTATACCTTCGAGTAATTTATTTTCCGAAAAACTTTTGGAACAATAAATAACTCCCAATCATTACATTAACCCGTGAAAATCACGGGTCCGTTATTAGTCTACAATTTTGGTATTTTTCGGAGTATTTGATAACAACATTTTCACATTACTTGAGTAATTGTTGTCCGCATAAAAAAAATGAACTTAAAAGTGGAAAAGTCCAATTTGCTTAGTAAGACTTGAGAGCTAAAGTGTAAGCATACCCTTGGAGGTCAATTAAAGTATTAAACTGTTTTTCACATACAAAATGCGATAGGTCGAGAAAAAGCAATTTCCCTTTACCCAAATTCCATGAAGAATAGTGGCCAGCTTCACAAAATATGAAGTTCGTGAATGGGGCATAATATCCCCAAAGAGCCCAAATCGGAAAGACAATCTTGTGTATATCAAATAGTCTCAAAGAGCTTGTTGAACCTAATTTCTAGCTTTGTTAGTAAATCGTCAGTGAAAGAAAAGATTGTAAAGGCATATGATTGAAATACTCTTTGTGAGAGTTTTAGCATGTTGTGGAATTCTAGAATGCATTTCGAAAGTGAGTCGTTATTCCCTTGTTATAGATTTCTTTCAATACCAACCTGTAAGCAAATTACAAAGACAAAGTTAATGGATATATCGTTATACATTATATGGTTAGATTTAAGTTTTCGAGGGAAATTATGAGGGTGACCGATATCGATTTAGATGTAAAGTGCATTTGTCGGCAATATGTAAAAGATAAAATCTAGATAACCACTTTTCTGCTATCGCATCGATCATAACATTGAAGTACTATGTAAGTTTTTAAAATAAATACTTTTTCCTAACTCAGTTTAAAAATAAGATAGAATATGATACATTGATATAGATAGATAAATTGCTTAACCTTATATCCCACCAACTCATTAATCCTTCAATCATAGAGTATCATACTCCATATGGAGTAAGGGAGATTACTCGATAAAGTTATGTAACTTTTGCAAACAATAATAATATACACTTGAAATCCACAAAACAACAAAGAAATTCAAGGGGTGATCCCCTTTCCCCCTTCCCTGGTAAGGCCCTTGTCTTCGGCCTCCGTGGTGGTTGTGCCGATGTGGTTTCTGACGTTTTGTTGTGTCTGTCTTTGCGTGTTGCTCTTTGGGTCGGTTAGGACCGATTGGTGATCCCCCCATCTCCCCCACCAATCGGTCCTTTGCCCGGTTTTTATGCATTTAGTCTTTGGGTCGGTTTTTGGTCCGATTGGTGATCCCCCCACTTCCCCCACCTCTCGGCCCATTTTCCTTGTCGTGTCGGGTTAGGAGCATAGCTCTCCGGGTCAGTTTGGGACCGTTTGGTGATCCCCCCATTTCCCCCACCATTCGGTCCCTTGTCCTGTGTGTCGGTGTTGGTGTTGGTTGCATGTATGACGGTGGTCCTGGGAGGTTTTGTGTGGTGAAATGGGTGTCCTTTGCTGGTTTGTGGCTGTTGACAGTGGGACTGTCGGTTTTTTTGTTCTTTTTTGTCGTCGTTTGTGTGATGCGTTGGTGTCCGTCATGGTCGGGTGGTGTGAGGTCTTGGGTTTGGGGTTCTTTTCGTGTGAGATGCTTGGTAGGTGGAGCTCGGAGTTGGCTGTGTTTTGGGTTGGGATGGTTGCGGTGGTTTTCACCACTGTTTAAATGACTTTCTCCTGTTTTTCGTATCTTCGAATAAATTTAGCCCTTAGTTCAAGGATATTTTGGGTGTCCTGTCTCATTATCCTCGGGAGGTTGGCTAAAGATTGGTGTCTGGTTCGGGTTGGATCCGTCGGTCGACGGTGCTTTAATGCATTTATGGACAGAAGATTGGTCGAGGAGAATCCTATGATGTGGTTTGTGTACACGCTGGGTTTGTTGGTCCGTCGTTCGTGTGACTGTAGAGTCCGTTTGTCTTGGTGTAGGAGCTCATGCTCCATCGGATGCAGCCTGTTGTCTGTCATCCACCATCCCTTTCTACGCTCTTGTGGCGTAAGTGCACCATGCTCTCGTCACTCCGCAACTCACAGGTATCGGAGGCTTCCAGGGAATGTTAGCTGCTGGAACAACGACGATAAGGTGTCTTGCGCCAATTATTTCGTACTCCACCAACTTGTTTTTGCTACCAGACATGGTCTATTGCTAGTCTTAAATTTTCGTATAGTAGTGTTGTGTACTTACAAGTGTAATAAGGGCGTAGTTTGCCTGAACCTTATATAGGTGTACCTTTCTTTACCGCTGCCAAAAAAAAAAAAAAAAAAAAAAAAAACAAAGAAATTCAATGATATTATCAATGTTACTATCAACGGTTTTGTATACACTATTATAAGAAATTCGTCATGGTTTTGGCATAAATGAGTATCAACGGTTATTATCAATGTTTAAGGGTCGACTGATCGAGCTGAACATGGATAAGCGAGCCCATAAAAGTGTCAGAATAACATAATATATAAGGCAACGATCTTATAACTTGCGTATACAATATGTACGAATAATTTTTAAAAATTACTGCGAATTTTACCTCATGTTGATAATGAGTATTGACTTTATCTTGCTGTGCTTCCTCATTGTTAACGAAAATATACCGCGTACATAAGGGAGGGTCGTAGGTAGACAATCCTGAACAATTTTTCTGCAAAAAAAATGAAAAAAATGTATTAGTAGAATGTAAATATTGTAAATTGGTACTCTCAAGTCTCATAAGTAAAGATATAATGTCGTCACTGAATAATAAAAATACCATATTACAAACTTCGAGGATGTTAGTAATTCCATAATAATACAAAATTATAATAATACATCAATAACAGGTTGACCGTTAAGCAGGAATACTAATTATACGGCCTACAAAACACTGCCCTACAATTGAAAATAAAAAAATTCACCTGCGCGGCCATATAATAAATGAACTAATGGTGCAGTGGAGCACTAATCAAGACTATAGCCGAAACAACCCTGCAAATCAAATGAATCATAAATATAAGTACTCTTCAAAGGGCTAGTCAAAAGTTAAAACTGTAAAATAGAAGATTAATTTGACGCAAATGTATGGATCATAGTCGGAACAGACCGCTAAAGCCCGCTTCAATCAATTTATAATCAAATCTATGTACCAAAAAAAAATATAGTCAAATCAATTAAATAGAAAATGCAAAAACGTAATAAAACTCACCTTAGAAAATAGGACGGTAACAATAAATCCCACAACAATATACTTCGTACTAATATAGGGCGTTCGAAGAAGAGTTATATAGTAGCACTGGAACGTTTTACATAATTAAGTACTCCATAATTGTTTACCTCAATTAATGTAAGAGATATTCAATTTATAGTAAGGAAGATAAAGAGGGGAACTGGGAAGAAGCATGTTTAAGTTGTTGGAATTGAAGAGACGCAGGAAAGGGGAAAGGAAGTGGCGGTTTGAATTAAGCGTTTAGAAGTTGAATCATACAATTCAATTAATTAATTATTTAATTAAGGGTTATTTTTAGTTTATGTGATATTGGGTTTATTAAAGGAAGACGAAGAGGGTTAACCGTAAAGAAGGCAAACCGGCTTTTCTTAACTTGAGATTTGCGTACAAATTAGGGTGGGCTGGATTTTACCGTGCCACGTGGATTTAAAGGGTGCCATGTGGAATTACAAGGCTGCCACGTGGATTAAAAATGTTGTTTTGCTTAGCCTTTTAATAGTATTGTATAGATGGACTGAGCTAGTTGAAAGAAATTTTGTCGTTCAATTGAATTATTTTGTTCAACTTCGGGTGAACAAAAAACAATTCGCAAATAAATTTGTCTTTCATAAAGACCGCTTCAAACTCAATTGCGGTTCATAAAATCACCTTGGTAGACTTCTGGTCACTTATATTTACATGTGGACTTCTGACCACTTATATTTACATGTCGACTTCTGGACTTCATTCTGGCCACTTGTATTTACATGTGGACTTCTGACCACTTATACTTATACAACAAGAATATATGGTCACCAAAAACTACCCCGATTAATATTTTATTTGATAAGAGTTGACAATTAGTTTTTCCATGGTGGAAAGATATTTGCATAGAAATATAATCCTCATGGCCGGAAAGTCCTCGTTTCTCCAAGTGTGTCACGACAAGTCTTACACTTGGATACATACCCACTTGTGGTATGTAGATATGTACCCGATTCTAAGTAACACAGTCCCCAACCTCATTTCTAATGGAAAAGGTTCCTTCATCTCCTCCTCCATCTGAATGCCTCTATTCTAAGCATACACCTAAGCTCTTTTTATACTTGGTTGTCTAGAGCAAATTTGACAGGCTGGAGTTGAATATCTCTACACACCCGCGCACAGCTCGAGCACAAACTCTGTCATCAACCTCCGTACCTCGAATGTGTTTTGCTTATATTCGAGCACTTATTTCGAGCTCAACTATCGCGAACCTGCATACAAAATCAGTTTTTGTACCTAAAACTCAATATATATATATAACTTGAGCTCCATGTTCTAGAACCTCACTAATCAATTGACCATCTCGGCAATCTTCTTCAGCAGATTTCCATAAACCCGAAAACCCAACTTTATCGCCATTCATCCCCATGCCGATTTACCGGCATCCGACTACCCCACCGACACAGAGCACACCACTTAATATTGGAAAGCTGCATTCGGGTTCAAAACCGAGTCATGGCAAACACGGACAATGTATCAATTTCAATACTCCCTCCCAGTCGTTATAATGTTCCCCTGCACGATACTTAAAGAAAAGTATTAAAATATGAGAGTAAAAAAGTTGTGTGGGGTTGGTGATAGGAGAGAGGGATGAATTATTAGTAGTTAAATAAAGAATTGTGGGGCCAAAACATAAAGGAAAGTAATAAAATAGGAGTAAAAAAGTTGTGTGGGGTTTGGTGATAGGAGAGAGGAATGAATAAAATAAGAGTAAAAGTTTCTAAAAATGGAAAGGGGAACATTACTTGAATAATCCGTTTTGGGAAAGAGGGAACATTATAGTGACTGAGAGGGAGTATTAAATAGAAAATAATGTGAAAGAATACGAGGAGTTGAATGGTGAGCAAGACTATTAGATTAGATATATATAGTACATAGCATAGGAGTAGGATGTAGTTTCACTTGTAGTATTGCTTTTAAACTCTATCTCTGCATAAGATGTAGTTTCACGTTTCAGGTTGTTGGTAAACTCTATCTTTTAGTTTTATAATTTGTTTATCTTTTAAGATTAAGATTTATTTTTGGTATATTTATTAATGTGGTATTTATCTCTTTAGATTAAGATCAATATTTACAAATTCTATTTTACTTGGAATCTCTAGAATTGCCTGAAAAAAGCATCTTTTATATATATACTAGATTTAATGGCCGGACAATGCCCGGTCCAACTTGTAATATCCATATGTTTATGATGTAATAATACTGTATTATTTTCTTATTTTTTAGAATTTTATTCAAAAGTATTTAGCTCTCTATAATCCTATTTATGTTATGATGTACTCCAGATCTGATGTTTTCAGGGGTGTGGGAGGGGTTTTCGGGCTTGGGGGGCTGATCATGGTGCTTGGGGTGGTTATTACTTATTAGGTGGGTTTTGTAGGATTTTCGAAGGGGAGAAATAGGGAAAAAGGAGACCCCTGCAAGCAAACAGCATCTACTGTCGATCAGCGACGATCGACTCATGGTAGTGGGCGTCTTCAGGTGATCCGGCGATGGTCATATACGTGGTGATTTGTGTTGGGTGGTGGCATCGGAGGTGGTTAGATTCATGGTGATTAATTTTGATGGTAATTATTTTGGGTGGGTTATTTTTACCCATTCCTTTTCTTATCAAAACAAACATGAATGTAAATCTAAGGAGATTAACCAAGTGGTGTTAGTCTAGTGGTAACTGGAGCTCTCGAAGGGGGTGACTTACATGGTCCATGTGGTGGTGCGAGAATGCATGAGCCCGAGGGGACTCAACCCCTTCGTTAAAAAAAAAAAAAAAAAATTAAGGAGATACATTTTCTTACCTTTCTTTTCCCCTTGTTACCTTTTCTTGATTTCATTCTCTTTTCCTTTTCCGAACCTAACGTCTCCATGGATTCATTAATATATATTTTCATTCCAAAACCCTCCAACCAAAATTAAATCCATTTCAAAAGCTCCAACCCAACCCTCCATATTTTCATCTTTTACAAACCCATTGCAGCCTCTCTCCCCTGATATGCACTCATCATCTCCATCAATAACTTCTTCCACATGTTCTTTTAACCATTATCCTTATAATTTTATTATCTCCCATCATAATTCCACTGAAATTCAAAATTAAATCTTCCCACTATTTTCTAAAGGATGTAACTATACCGCTCTCCCTCGTCCACGATATACGTGTTGTATTTAAGTCTATACTATAAAAAAATATAATAGGAAATTTGAGTTGATCAATAATATACATAGGAAATACCGTAAAATTAACTCATAGGAGAATAACAACAAAATGTTAAGATTGGAATGGCTTGAGCCTAACTAATTTACGTTGTGCTCATTAGACAATTTGTCTAATTGTCTCCTCTATGGTACCGAGTTTGTTGGACAATTGCCTCCCGAGATAGAAGGTTAAGTTTTTGATAGTGCGGATTTACGGTAATATTATACGATTGGATTTACGGTAATATTATACGATTTGATAAGTCGTAATATCTGTTAGAGATCATTGCCTTATTTTTAGGCTCACATTGTACTACACAACGTTGCTTTCCTTATGGAATAATACACAAATAATTGGCCAATTGCACTGAGTAGTCAACAATTTATTAAATCAGTAAGGAATACCTTGTTGATGATTACTTGTGTTGGGTTTTTATTTATGTATCTTTAACACGAGTACAGGCCAGGCGTATCCAAGAACCGATACAGTAATGACTAAAATTTTGAGACATGGGGAACCGTCTTAGGAGTTAGGAGAAGTGTCGGAGTAATAAGTATTGGATACGGAACCCGTACTACATCCATAACATGTCATGTGCGACTCGATTCGAAAAGTCAAGAGTAAAAGTAATATAGGAGTTCATATATACTCTATCTTTGTTGGGATGGCGAAAAATGAAAGTGATAAACATGGTTTTTCTAACCTATGCCCACTAGGCATAGCATAGGATAAGAAACTCAAAAAGGAAAAAAATAAATGATATTTGTATGGAAAATTGCAATATCAATTAATTTTACTTTTATTTATAAGAAAATACATTTATTACTTTCCTTTGTGGGTTTCTTATCCTATGTCTAGTGCAAGATAGGTTAGAAAAACCCATTATCTAATCACATATTAGAGGAATTATTCTATGCAAACCAAATAAATATTGTTAGGGTGCAAATTCCGCACAACAAATATCATACTACTCCGTACTTGGAGTATGGAATGTAACTTTAATGTAGATGATTAGTTGATTAGATGAAAATACTGGAGTAGTAATGTAATGCAAGATTGTTTTTGTGATAGGAGTAATAATGTAAAACAAATTAAATCTAATGTATGTCAAAGGGAGTAGTAAACTAATGTCAGAAATCTCGCTTGAATATATGGTTGCACAAACCAATATGGCCACATCCATAAGTCCATTAAATGATAAGAATATATAGCTGCGCGGTAGAAATCAAAATTTCACATTAATCATCACAAACAAGGCCTTAAATTATACGGAGTACATTCGTAACATTAAAAGAGAAAAAAAAGGAACAAATACTCATTCTTATACAAAGTAATGAAAAACTATAAAGAATCTTACTCCGTAGGTACAACATTAGTCTCTTATCTTACTCATTCATGCATATCCGTATATGATCTTTAATATGTTCCATCTAGTACAATTTGTTATTGACCTGCATCATAAATAATAAAAATAACTGATGTCAGCAATCATGTTTGTAGATGCTATAAAAACAACAAAATCTAATAATTTATAAAGCATACAATAATAATGACAATACATACATGTTGAATTTGGGAAGGGAAGACAATATAAGAAAAGCTAAAAAAAAGTAAATCTTAATTTTTGTGTAAATTATTGATATCGCTGTATTTATAGGCTAATAAATATGTTAAGTTTGTCTCTCATTGCTAATCAAATACTTTACCTATTTACTTAAATTAAATATAAAGAGTTTACACTATTTCAGGTGTTCTAGACTTTCTAGTATACTTGTATTGGAATTGGTCTTCTGTTAATATGAATCTTAATCTTTTTTTTTTTTTAAAGAATATCAATCTTAATCTTTAATATATAACTAGTTGGAAAGCCCGTGCGATGCACGGGGATCCAATTAGGATCATTTTTAACAATATACATGTTGAACATCCTAATAACTAGTTTTTTTTTTGCCGTCGTTACACGGATATTAAAATAATGTGTGATAAATTCCCGTTAACATATTTGTTCTTGGTCATATTTGTTCATGTTTAAGATTTTATGTATGCCGCATGACCAACAAATAATTCCCGTTAACATAATATTGACATAAGAATAAAAGAGTTTTTGATTAATAAATACTTTTTTTAGGAATATAAAACCAATATGAAGTTTATACATATGATACTTGGACTGATAGTTTTTAAAATTTGTTCATTAATACCTGTTTGTTTTTCAATTGGTCAAGAAAAAAAGTAATATTTTACTCTACATAATCAACTCAATGATGCAACAAATCTACTTCTTTCGAATAACAACCATAATTTAATCATTGCTGGATCAAATTGTAATTATGTAAAAACATTTAGAGGTAGTTAGAATGTTATATCTCCGGTCAAACTATAGAAGTACGCGTTTAATGTGAACTAAATTCGACGCATTACTACATGGCTAGGGCTGCTTATGACACCCCCTATAACAATAGTCTTACCCCCATCTTCTCATTTGAAACAAAATCCTTCACGCAGACCCCTATTTTTCTTCCATATTCACACACATGATCTAAAACAATTTCATCCCTTGAAAGATCGATCCTTGTCTTCGAAACTTATCTCAAATTTATCCAACCAAATGAAAAACTAATCCCCTACTTCTAGAAAAATCCACAATCCAATGGAAACTAACCCGCTTCTCGACAATGTTGTTAGAATTAAGAGTTTACTTTAATTTGGATTGATGGGGTCAAGATTAAGTTTATCAGTATGATCTTTTGAGGTTTCTTGTTATTAATCATGTTACCTATATGTTTTAATGCAAGCTATATTTTGCTGATAAATAACCTTAGTTATTATCACTATCCTCGTTAAACTCATCACCCTCCACAAATGCACCCTCCCTCCACCTCACTAATTTACCCGCAAAATAAAACATCAGCCATTGTGATTAGTTCTTACTACTTGAAACAACCTCCAATCCACTACCACTATCACTACCTTTCTACCACGTTTTACATCTAAGAAATTATAAATCACATTCACCTCCATGAAATACCTATCTTTACTCTAGATGATATGGATCCTCGTCTCCCTTATCGAAGACAATTTATTTCTCTTTCAACAAAAAAATGTTTAAGAAGCAATCTTCCCCTCTTATCTCTCTCCCTTTCCCTTTCTAGTCTTTTTCTCGTCCCCTCCCTTACCTCCATTCCAGATACTCAAACAAAGTGTCCTGGGTACTATGTTTGTAAACCGAATAAGTTTGAATACTATATATATACACGAACTTTGCTATTTATTTCGTTTTACATAAATAAATCTTACTACCTCTATCTCATTTTTATTGTCCTTTTTTCTTCAAATTTTATTATCTCATAATTATTATCACCTTTCTAGATTTAGTAAGGAAAAACTTTAGTCAACCAACTCGTCTCAATCAACCGCATTCCCACTCGAAACAAACTTAAGCCCACTACCTAATCCCTTCGGTTCACACATAAAACGGTCTAAGATGCAAAACTTTCATCTCCCACCTGAAAAGTCTATCTAACTTACAGAAAACTAACCGCTACTTTTCGAACGTCCATCATTTTTACATCCCGTAAAGATTAAGTTGAACATGACAAAAAAATGCAGAAACTTAGGTTTTGTTTGATAACGGTGCATTGAACATTTTTTAGCATTTTGAGAGTTTTTACACTATTTAAATAACGAATGTGCTATTTTGAGTGTTGGTCATCGACATATTGAAATAGTAGATTGTGGTGTAATTATTTCATGTTTTACATTATGACCTTTAATTAGTATATTATAAGAAAATAAAAATTGAGTTTTTTTTATCTCTGGGGAAATTAAAGATCAAACTTTATCTTTATCATATTTATAATTAATATTCTTCACTTAAAATATATAAATTTAAGCAAGTTCAAGTAAGTTAGCTAAAAGTTATAAATCACAAATTGTACGAACCAGGATAATCATTTTTTTTATTAATATGAAATAAATGTCATAAACTTCATGAGAATATTAATGCGGTAGAGAACTATAGAAGAGTTGGCAAGTACGTGACCCCCTTTTAGGTTTAAATTTTTTCATTTATTTTTATATTTTTGCCTAAAGGTGGTTAAAGCATCCTATTATACATGACGAATATGTCTCACCCTTCCCCAATTCGTATCTCTCCCTAAATTATAGTGATGATGTGCTCAATTTACACACACACAAAAAAAATATATATATAACATCAACAATAATTAGTTTGCTCCATATAATTGAATAGTACAGTTTTTTTATGCATGTAAATTTGTCAAACGAAAATCTTGAGAGAGACCATCTTCACTATGTTAGGGAAAGACTACTCTTACCCTTTTATGTGTTTTTCATGACTTTTTTTAAATGTTGATCTTGAATTTTAACCTTATACATATTTTTATAATAAGTGTATCTAATTTACATTCAAGCCTCGTTCAAATCTATTTTATTACTTGTGGTACCATTTTTACTTTAAATTGTAAAATAATCGCACAATAAAGTTTTTCAAAACATTTACTCATTTGTCATAATATGATATTTCGATTCGCATATTAGCAACAACTTTCTTTATCTTTTAATACTGCTTGAAAAATAGATATCAAACTTTGTACTTATCAATAATTTGTGAATATCTTATTTAAATTTTGATTAATATACTTTTATAGAATGACAAATGAATGTAAATAATATAATAATAAATTATCAATAGAAGTTGAAGTGTATTGTGAGGGAAATAACTTTAAAATTAGTAGGAGAAATACATATGACATTTGAAAAATAAACTTCGTATTATGTATAATTAAATATGACATTAGCAATAACAAAAGATGTAGGGGCATATTTCAGCGTTCATTTTACTCTTTGCATGAGTAAATTCCATGTAGTACGTATTATGCATGCACATTTGTCACAACCCAGTTCGAGCTAGGGCCTTTTAGCCTCATAATACCTCATTTTTTAAGGGTTATTTCACGGGATTAATCCAAACTAAAGCCTCTATTCTCATATTAATACAAACTACACTTTAATTGAGAATAACCCAAACTTTTACCGCATTTAACTTTTACTAAACCCAGGCCATAATTAACTCGTTATGAACGGTTTCCCAACAGTCACCCTTAGGATCCACCTTTTTTATTTTTATTTTCCTGGTTCCTTTCAACATTAATGCCTATCAAAATGAAATTACAAATCCGAATATTATGTTTGGGAAAGACAAAAATTCTCAATTCAAGATTTTGGTTATCATAAAAGTGCATATTACAAAACAATTGTGATTCTTCTTCATCTAAAAATAAATTAAAAATTCAGATATCATCGACAATCATTAGGAACTTAAGACTCACAAGTCACACCACTCTGAACAGTCTTCACTTCTGCTGCTGTTGTACTTTGTAAGACCCTTTTAAGGTAGAAAACGACAAATGGATCAATTGGATCGGGTGCGGTTAGGTCGGTTTGAGTTAGATTATTTCGTAATTATACGAGTTTGAATTAAATTTGGTTGAATTGGTCGTTTTGGGTTGGTTCATTTTTTGGGATGTTCTTATTAAATTAGTTAGAGTGCAGGCTATAAGCCTATAAATATTCGAATCGTTTGAGTTAAATCTAGTTGCGGGTCCAATAAGACTCTATGCTCGAATATCGGGTCAGATAAATTTTGTCAAGTCTACGTAAAGAAGTATGCTCGAATATGGTCGTACTTTGGAATTTCTTAAAATTTATTTTCTAAGAATTAATTATGCCGAGAAGGCTTATCTACTCTATTTTAGAGAATATTCTTTTTTTTTTAATTATTATTTCCCTCTAAAATATACTACGTTGTTTATATTTATAGACTAATAAATTGTAACATAGAATTTGAACATCAAAGTGGACGTGCCGGAGTGGTTATCGGGCATGACTAGAAATCATGTGGGCTTCGCCCGCGCAGGTTCGAATCCTGCCGTCCACGTTTTTTTCGTTCTTTATTTTTTTTGGGTATTAAAATCATTGTTAACGCCTGTTGAACATAGAACTAACCTCTACTCTCACTTTTCTACCAACTACCTCAAGAGTTTATTAACAATTCTAATCATCTGCCAGCAATTTTCATTTTTCGAGTAATTTATCCGCTTGCAGTATCGCGATTAATCTGGATCTGAACTGCATACGAGATAAGACTATATGAGTGACACTACAATATAACAATAGATTTACTACGGAGTATTATAATTAATTAATACGGAGTATATATGTAATATAATATCTTAAGGTTACAACTACACATAAATATAACAATAGATTTATGAGAACAATTCAATACAATACGATTCATGTTCGACAAAGGTTTAATACGACATAAAAGAGTGTTCTTACCGGTTGGTTCGAATGCTCAATCATAACTATGACAAATAGTAGTATAATAATAACAAGACTAAGAAGACAAGGTTTTGAAAATGTTGTTAGAAGGGTCACTCAAAAAAGCAGCAACATTGCTAAGAGGACCTTTTCCGGTTGCAGCAGCTTGGATAGCGAAACCAAGGAAGGCAACCATAGCAAGACGAGAATGCTTGATTTCAGCCAACTGAAGGGTTTCTTTCTTCTCAGGGTCAGCTGCTAAACCAAGTGGGTCGAAGTAACTGCCACCAGGGTATAACCGCTTTTCAGGGTCCAGTTCAGCATTCCTCTGGAATTCGATGTAGCCTAACAGTAGGACTTCTATCCATATCAGTGTTGTTAAGGAGAATGGTAGTTTTTGGCCTAGGTATGATGCTCCTTCTATCAATTCCACCTGATATAATACAACAAATTCCGAAACAGTAATGATATATCGATGTTCTGACATTCTGTTACTTTGCGATACAAGAATCATAGAGAGTTTTTTGAATTTTTTGGATAACCAGTGTTTTTTTAGTAAATTAATTAGTTAATTAGCGTTCGTTTGAAACTATTTTGTTTTATAGTGTCCACATCATCATTTTTATTTTATTTTTATGTTTTTATATGAAACCTCTAAAATTATTAGCGGCTACAATTTTTTTCATAACATTCCATAAGGCTAGTAGATTAAAATTTCAAAAAAAAAAAAAAAAAAAAGTTTCAAACAACGCTACCGCTAACTATTTTTATAACATTCCATACCCGCTAACTATCCTAGCGGCTTCATATAAAAACACGAAAAAAAAAATACAAATGATGACGTGGACACTCTGAACCAAAATAGTTTCAAACGAACGCTAATTACCTAATTAATTTGCTAATAAACAATCATTATCCAAAAAATTCGAGTTTTTTTACTATTGAGCCATTTAATACTTACAGCTAATGTTTTCAATTTTTCTAGTGTAGAGGGAACCACAAGTGCGATTTTTATGCTGACGGGATTTGAAGCCAGATCATGAGCACCACCTATCAACTAATCTAGTTGACATCTGTCTCCCGCTAATGTTTTTAGTAAAGTGACGATTTTTTATGCTAACTTATACTTAAAACTATGTTTTCAGTAAAGTTGCATTGCATCGCGACTGAATCATAAGACATTCGACAAACTTTCAAGGATTACGCAACCTCAAATAGTAAAATATAACAATTCCCTCCATCTAAGATAATTGTTTAACATGGTGTTATTTTTCCGTGAATAAATGACTGAGACAGATGGAGTAAGATAACGAAAAAACGAGGTTACGAACAAACCTTGCCAGCATCTTGCCAAGCAACACCAGTAAGAGCCTCAACAGAAAGAGCACCAAGAGTAGCCAACATAGCCCATCGACCATGAATAACCTCACACTCTCTAAACCGTTGAATCCCGAAAACTTCAGTATAAGGCTGCAATGGAGTAGCCTGAACATCCTCAGTCTCAATCCTTCTACCAATAACATCGCCTGCAAGATTCTTAGCTAAATTCTGGTCCAGCCCATCATAATCAAACTGAAGGTACTCAGCTGGTTTCGCTAGCCCGAACGGGTCAAAACCCCGGTCTCCGATCATCGACCCGTCTAGCCATTCTGGTGGTTGGGCACCAGGGTACCATACTGGTCTGTCATCATCTATGATGGGCTTTTTAGGAGGTGCCTTCTTGGCTTCCTTTTTTTTCTTACCGAAACTCAGTATCGCCCGGTATTTGCCTGCCCCTGGAGTTGGGCCGGCAATGCGGGTTCCGAAAATGTTGGATACGGTTGCGGTTGCGGTTGTGGCCATTGGGGTGGGGTGGTGGGTTGTGTGATCAAGTGGTTTGTTTTTGTTTGTGAATTGTGATGGTACTACAAGGGAATATTAAGGATGTTAGTGGAGTGTAATAAGAGTATGTGGCTATTTTGTGGACAATTAATTTTTGGTTGGTTTTGGAGGGATGTTGATATTTTGGGCCTTATCTCTTTGGTGGGACTATAGGAGAAATGATTGGTAATCTTCCATTTCTTCATCTCATTGTGAGGGAAATCACTAATTTTTGCACATATTTGGGATTTTTTTATTAAAAAAAAAAAACAGTTGCTTTATTGCGATATTGACTCGAAAACGACTTTAATAAGAGTGGTGGTGTTCTTACTTCGAGAATCTTGAACTCCAAAATGCTTGAAGAACGGATATTACTGTCTTAGACAAGATTTTATAATTGAGTAATAATTCCCTCAACCGAGTACCCTAATCTCACTGCTTTCAGATGTAGCAATGATTAGGTGCGTTGATCTGGAAATGGAATTAAAGTCTAAAGGGTGGATATATTAGGAATTAAGGGTATGAATGTATGATTATGATTGCATTAGCGCCTAAAGTGCGTGGAGAGGGTATAATCATAATCATAATACAAATTAATACGGAGTATGAAATTAAAGGATACAACCTAAGGTTAATATATATTTTTTTTTGGTAACGAGGGAACCCGTAGCCGCTATCTTCGGTGCGCACTGGGTAAAATATTATAATTAAAGTATGTAGCTTAAAAAACCCAAAAAGAACTTTGATATACATACTAATATTATTTCCCGAAAGTCATCCACCATTTCACTAGTATTGACCAACCGCGTGGTCACACGATCCACCTATCGGACGCTACATTCCCACAACCAACATGACCTGACTAGTTCGAACCACCCGCCTTGACCTGCCACCAACCCATCCAAAAACCTGAATAAAAATGGTATAACACGATTGAACTCGACCCCAACCCATCCATATATCTGATCAAGATCTGTTAAAATAACCCAACCCGATCCTCCCCACCCAACCTCCTCTAGAGTCCGATCAAGGATGGTTCAACGAACCTAGAACCGTGACCGGGTCCAGCCAAGCCCGCCTCATCCTGTCCCGACCCGTAACCACCTCTACATTTGACATTTCGACCAAAACATTTCGAATTAAAATTGGTTCCAATAGACACGACGTCGTCGTTCTATTACACACAAATAATCCGCCATAGCAACTCCATTCATTCCACTACCAAACTATAGTCCACTCTCTGAAATTTCAATTAAACAACCCAGAAAACATTCAATTCAATCAACCATTTACATCAATCTCACATCTATAAACAAAAGTTAGGATTTTGAAAAATATAATTTCAAAGATTATATAGATAAATGTCAAGGTTTCGATCACTAGTCCAAGCTTCTGTAAATGCCACTAAGAAAGGTATAATTCTTGAATACATTGTTTTTTAATCCATTTTGATGAATACCCATTTTTCTAATTTATGTTATATGCTTGTTTAGATGCTTTTAATTGTTTTATTTAGAACAAATTGTGTGTTTTGAGGTGTTTTTGTTAATGGGGTTGTGGATATACTGATATATTATGAATTGGGTTAGTGAAATCTACTATTTTAGTTATTTTGATGTATGAAATTTGCCGAAGTTGCAATCTTTTTAGTATGTAATTCGAGTATTGGAGTTGTGGAGTTGGGTTACAATTACTTGATATCTCATGTATTTTTGAATCTTAAAATGGTGGCAATCTGATTGGGATGAAGAAGTGGGAAGATGCAATGAGTGCTTTTTTTTCGATCGTTTGGCGTTGGACCGGGGATTGGAAGAAAAGAGAAAGGGAGAAAATCCTTAGGGAGGGGGTCAAGAACCCTTGTTTGGATAGTAGAATTGGAGGGAAATGTAGGAGGACGAACTCCCTTGTTTCGATAGTAGGATTGGAGGGGAAAATAGGGATCCATTTGTCCTCCTGCAACCCAAATTAAAGTCCTCCATTCCCCCCTTCCGTTCCCTCGTGCCATTGTATTCCAGGCATTTCCAGCAACACCTTGGAGATACCATAGCGAAAAGGTTGTTTGTATTTTGATTTGATCTGAGAAATTTATGGCTAAGTGCTATGATAATAGGCCATTTTAAGGGAAATTTGTGTGAGGTAGATTTGCTCTCGTCATACATGACTTAGTGAATATGGGTGTATTTGGAGTCAAAAATAGGAAAGAGGGAATGGAAGGGGAGAGGGAATGGAAGGGGAGAGGGAATGGAGTAAGGGAGTTTTCTATCCAAATATTTTTCTCTGTCGGAGTTTTTTTTTTTTTTTTTTTTTTTATTTGCCTTGTAAGAGGGAAATGCATCGATCCATTTTGCCTCCCCTCCAAATCCCTCACACCTAATTTGCTAACCAAACAAGGGATTTTGTTTCCCTCCCTTTCCCTCCAAATAACTCTATCCAACCAAATTGTAAGGGTCTAATAGTGTGGTTTATGGCTTGGTGATGTTAATGACCTCTGATAGGGCAAGAGAAGATTGTGAAATTAGGTTGAAGTTTAACTAGTGAAAGAGCTCAGTATACGTGGATTGCTGGGTTATTAATTGTGGAGTATCAGTTGAGAAGAGCTCTAATTAACTTGACAATATCTAGTGTTCTTTGCTTCTTTATGCACTTTATATCTTTGGCTTTTGTAAGCGATCTTAGTGTGCCACATCACGTATACTGGATAGAGATTATGCACATTGGTCCTCATTAAAAAGCTCCGTAGAAAAAGAGTAACTATCAATGTCCACTCCTCATGCAAGGATTGTTTTTACTTAGAACCTGCTTCTTTGATTTTATTCAATGAAAAGTTTAAGGGATGTGGGTGTTATTGAAAACACTATAGGATTTTGTCAGTGGTGGGTTGTGGATATAGGGTTTCGAGCGGGTTGGATATTTAGTTAATGACTTAATGTTGTGACGGTGATAGGAGTTGCGCATGAGCTCCTACCATTTTGGATTCCCTCTGTCGATTTGTCTTCCCAATAACTAGTTCAATTGCCATGCTACAGCTCTCACATGGAATCTTGATGATTTGATGCCTCCTGTTGAGAAGTATATCTTCAATTTCAATTCTAAAGAAGAGGTTAAGAAATGGCATCTTTACTCAGATTCAGAATACGGAGGTATGTCTATTTTCAGGTAACTGTTACTTTGTGTACACCATCTCTGATCTATGTCCGAATTTTCATATTGCATTCAGGTCTCCGGCTCTACCCATTCAGTATATGGAGTCATCTATTGTATGGTTTACAACCATATTCAAGTTCTAATATGGATATTTCCATCTTAAAGAAACTGTGGTGATGCAACCAGTTTGTGTCATTTTCCGTTGCAAATTAACTATGACCTCGTGGTATAATGCATCATTATAGCAGACGTTCCTCAGTTCTTTAAGTGATATTGAGAGAGAATTTATAGCCTCTTTGTGTTCTCAGCTTTTACATAATTCTTTATAGTCCTCTCTAATTATGACAATTGCTCAAAGAAAAAGAATCAAATTATTACTCTTTTTTGGAAAATTAAATGACTCAACTAGCAGCTTTGCATAGCTACCCCGGACCCCTCGACCAGCTTCGTTGGCACACTAATAGAGAGGTGTAGTTTTTGCATTGCGGAGATTTTAAGTTTTATCTCACAAATTTGTCACCTGTACTCGAAGCTTGGTGCTTTCCAAGTGCCTTCTGAAAACTGTTGGTTAAGAAATAGTTTTCTACTTCAATGTCAACAGCGACCTCAACAACCCAATTTTTTTGCTCATCTTGATACAAGATTGCTGGTTAGATAGTACCAATCCACTTTGTGTGTGCTATGATAGGCGCTGTAAAATACAATAACAAGTTGCACGAGTCGGGAACACACCTAACATAGAAGTAGAATTTCGTTCATTGTATCATTTGTATGTGACTCATGTAATCTTGTCACTAAACTGGCATGTTCTTACACGTTATGGCTTATACTCCTTTGGGTTTGTAAATATTCTTGATTAATCTTTGGTTAAAATACAATTACTAATGAAAAGAGTTAATTGTCTTTTCACCAGGCTTATCGTCAGCATCCTTGGAGGTAACTGATGAGGGAGATGGCTTAAAAGGTACTTCTTGATACTTGGCATAATATGGCTCAAGTGCTGAACTCTGAATGATTCTCTCTTACCATCGCCCTTATCTTTTTTTTTTTTTGCTGCTTAATTTCCATTTCTCTAAATAATAATTAGAGTTCATCACAAACACCTTCTGAAATCATCATGAGTCATGACGCTCAAATAAGCTAGGCTCCAAAATTATGTGAGAACTGACAAGTATATATTGATCTCATGCAAAATTTACTCGTCAAATGCTTACAGCAGTATCTATGGTGCATTGCTTTGAATTTTGATTAGCCTTTTTTTCACCAGTACTCTACGCATAAGCTCTACATTATTGTTTTCCGTTCACTTTACAAGATTATTTACGACTTTGCCGAATTTATGGTACTGAATTTCTTTAAAACATTTATTGTCCAGTGGCCTCAATATTGTAAAATTCTTCTTTTGCTTGTTCTTCTCCTTGTTTTTGAGTATAGAGATGCTGAGTATATTCTTAATTTTGTTTGTCCTCATCCTCTTGTTAAGATTCTTCTTTCTTCTATGAGTATTGGTTTGTGTCTTCTCGAAATGGCTTTACTTTTCCATAAATAGGGCTGATGAGATAAAATAATAAACTTGTGTTTTGTTGTGGACATGAGGATTACCCACAAAGGGAGGTACATTGTGTTTAGGAATCTTCACCCACGATCCACCACACACACACACACACACACACACGACGTCCTCTGTGGCATTCACTTTATGCATTTGCATTGCTAGGATTATTCTCTGGAAATCTCTCTTTGGATGTCATGGAAGGCTCAAAATGGAACATCAAAAGAAGTGGTTTTTGTGGAATGCGCTCCAAGAAGGTAAAAGTGGTTGAACATGTTCAAACGTACCTATGTGAATCAGACCTTTCAACGTAAATTGCATTATGTAACTTTGTAACTGTAAAAGTGTAAAGTATAAAATGCTAAATTGCTAATTTTCCTTGATTTAGAAGTGACCACCATTGTTTATGCTTAACCTGGGATACAAATTCTTATGATAGTCATATTAATATAGCTCGCTCACATTATATTTATGTATGTTTCAGTTCGACGGATACATTGATTTGGATTCATACGACACTATAGCATTAAAGCTCAAAGGAGATGGTAGATGCTACATATCTACGGTGAGATAAATTGCATTTAACATTTCAAAAAGTATAGATTTTAGCTAACTAAATTTTCAATTTGTTGGCAGATCTATACAGAAAATTGGGTTAATTCCCCGGGACAGCAAGAAGATAATTCTTGGCAGGCTTTTGTATATGTACCTGCAGGAAATTGGTATATTGCTAAGGCATGTTTGAATTCTCAAAACTCTGACTTCTGCATGCCATTCTGAGATTGCATACTTAACAACTCTTGGCCCTTAACATGATTAACGCCATCTTCCATCGAAAATATTCATTCCTTGATTTGCATGCCTTAGTAGTTAATTGGATTCAGGATACAAATCTCATTCTTCATGGTTAAATGGTTGAATTCCTAAAATTTATCAATTAAGGTTAATTGCATTAGGTGATTGATAAATTTACTCATATCTGGCTTGGCATATGGACACATTTATTATTCTTAAGAAAGACGCTTTTGGATGTTCGATAGTATCAATATGAAACTCTTAGCAACGACAACAACATTACCGCAGCGCTGAAAAGACTCCTCTCCAAATGGAGGGCAAATGGGCTTGGATGTATGCAATCTTACTCCTATAGAATGTATGCAGCCTCACCCTCATGTTAACAACACAAAGAGGCTGTTTTTGGATAAAATGATAAATTGTGTCGGTAATAGAATCAAATGACTGGTATTTCACTATTAAAAGAAGTGCAACCAACTTGGTGAGCCATAATGTAAAAACCAAAGAGCTCCATTAGTAGTAGAAACAATATGTCAATATGAAACTCTTATAACCGTGAAAAACTATAATTAGGTTCTACTGAGAGCCCGTATGTGATCAGCTACTGCCATTTGATGTATTTCTGTCGAGCAAGTCTCGTGTGTGGTTGGCTGTGTTCATGGTCAACGACCACTTTTCTCGTGTCTGTTTTCCATTGTATGACGGGGTCTAGAAATTTTGGACCTTAGCTTCAACTTCATGTGGAGATGTCAACCTGCATAGCCTTAACTTTGGCAAATTGTTTCCTGGAAAAAAGGGAGGAGGAACACGCCAGAGCTAAGCGTCTTAGACTCTTCTGCATGTCCAAGTTTACCATACCAATGACTTCGTGGGACTTGGATACATCCCATGCAGTTCAAATATTATCTGTAGCAGTTTTGTGTAAGACCGTCTTCTTATGAGACCCACCCAAATACACAAGAATGTATGATATTTCGCATTTGATCATCTATATAAATAATTGAGCGGGTCTTCTTATACAAGATTTTGTGTATCAGTAGTCAAATTTGTTTTGTGAGTTGTACAAATTATGATTCTAAATGTGGAGAAATTTTACCGCGTAAATTTCCTCAGATTCCTCTTGTTCGATATCTACCAACCTGGAGAGGCAATGTAATTGATGCAAGCATGGAAATGAACCCTTCTCGGATTCTCGGGATGTCACTATCAGTAAATGCTGAAGGCGGTGTTCCTGGGGCTAGATCTGGACCAGGTGACTTCAGAGTGGAAATAGATTGGATCAAAGCTCTACGGAGAGAGTGAATCACAAGATCACCAAAGAGAATAAAGTCATCTTGTGCGACAGAATAGAGTTTTTTTGCACGCTTCTTTTCGCCGACACGTCCTGGTTTTGTAAGATCTGTAGTTGGTATTCTCACATGCACTAGAGGGGCTGTTTAGTTCCAAATTTGCAGTATTTAGATGTTTTTCATAGTTTTCCGACTTTGCAGATATACACTACTTTTTTAGGATTGAGGTCTATGATGGGCATCGCACTGTTGGCTCATGTTTGCTGGTCGATGATTGTTTAAGCAAGAGAGTAGTTTGTTTGTTACGAAGTACAAATTACAACAATTCTTGCGCTCCCTTGGTTTTATAGCCACTGATAAATCTCAGTTACAGTAAGAAAAAACGTCATCTTTGGTATATGCATTGCTTTTCTAGCAAAACTTAAGCGCAAACAGCAGTATCAGCAGTCCGCAGACCACAAATACGATCCTGTGACTGCGTGTTGTTTTCATGACCAAAAAACTCGTTGAGTCTATAAAAGCCTTGGTTGACGAATCTGTAAAAGGCTAAAAGCCTTGGCTGAAAATCTGCGGAAAATGCATTTACAGGCAAATCTCGATCACATATCTCAAAATAAGTACTCCGTATATAACAGATTGACATCTGATTAGTTACAAGATGAGGAAATGATGAAGACAGTCGACACCAGGAAAATATTAAAGCTAGATTTGCCAGATATATTGGCTAGATCCTTAATAAATTCTTGGTTTTAATTTTTACAAAGACGACTTGGGAATGCATGGCAAAGTTCCGGAAGGCTTGACAGAGATTAACCATAGCATCGAATGGGGTCGTTGCACCCTTTCTCTGTAGACTGTCTGAACCCAAAACGACCTCCTTTAGCAAGGTACTGCTGATGGTATTCTTCAGCTCTATAAAACTTCTTTGCAGGCAGTATCTCAGTAACAATGGGCCTGTTTACCTGTTTCTGATAACGGTCCCTTGATTCGATTGCAGCTTTCTCTTGCTCAGGAGTGTAAAAGTAGATTCCAGACCTGTATTGTGTCCCTACGTCACCGCCCTGACACCAAAACCAAATATCAGTAAATATCAGAAGTACAAACTCAAAATTGTTCAAGGGACGCGAAATATGAAGGACATAAAAGCAATAAGCAGTCGAGTGTGCAACGTAAGATCCATTAACATCCCATTCCCCCCAACTGTGATTCTGTGAATGTGCTCCTCACTGAAGTTCCCTAAAGCCAATGTTAGTTTCCGATTCACAACCACTATGTACTTAATCTCACTATCCTCCAGTTCCGCCTCAGTACCCAGTCCTTAAGGTTTAGAGTCTTTAAGTTCAAAGGTCAACCAACAATCTGATAACAAAAAAAAACAGATTATGTAATTCTTTCTTCAAAAGGCCAAAATAATAATCACGTTTTCGGATTTCTGCTTCCCATATAGATCTACACTGAATCGCTACAAGGTCACATGAGCAACGGAACACTCAAAAGAAAATTCATTCATTTCATTTTGTCCATCCCAACCCATTCGTGCACCTAAACCCTATCTGCCACGCACTAAAAATTTCTGATTTCATATGTTGATAGCTGGTCAAATTTTATACATACAAATATAATCACAACTCGCAAGTCACCAGTCCGTAATTTCCATAACCTCGCCTAGCAATAAAATTCATTTACTATTAACAGATTATTACAAACAGAAGGCATTGTCTATTAATCACATATATAATCCATAACAGCAATTTCCGAACATCTAAACCATCAATTAAACGCATAACTACCACAAAAACAGTCACAGGTCACAACCCATTCTTCTAAGCTAGATTAACGAGAGCAGAACTTTAAACATTCCTCTACAACTGAAACAACATTACCTAAGGGCTCTAACAAATTGCAGTTTTAAGGGAAGGAGGGAAGGATAGGAAACTGCCCAAAGTGAAAACTTTAATAAAACTAACGCATCACCCTAGTGCTCAAGAGCTCCCGCAAGTTACGGAGATGTATGCACCCCTATCCAACTCAGAAAACTATTTCCATATAACCCAAGATGAAAATTCTAATCATTCTTTCACTATTAAAACAACATTACCCAGTTTCGGGCTCTAACAAATTGCAGTTTGCAGGGAAGGAGGGAAGGAAACTACCCAAAGTAACCTTTGTTCATTCTTCTACACCTAGAACATCACCCCAGTGCCTCAAGGGCTAAGGTATAATATACGCAGGCTTACCGACACACAGACACGATTTCCACATTGCCCAAAATGAAAACTTTATTCATTATCCTACAACTAAAACAATATTACATTACCCAGCGTCTCAAAGGCTCCCGCAAATTGCTGGTAGTGAGTCCTAAACACAGAAAGGCAGTTTCCAGATCACCCAAAATGAAAACTTTAACCAATCATTCCTCTAATGTACGATAATCAAACAAGAAAGTGAGAAACCTCAAGGGCTCCCGTAAATTGTTGGTGAGGAGTCATATATACGCAACCTTACCCAAGCACACAAAACCCATTTCCAAACTTTAGTCAATCATTCTTCTAATATAAAAAAATCGAATTCATTTTTGAAATAATGCTCAAAAATAAAATATTTGTCGTTTTGGGTCGGTTTTGAAAATATTTGTCAAAATGGTGTCCACGTAGGCTCGGGATTTCTGGGCCTAAAACACGCCACTACCAATGGCGTGTTTATAATGAGTAGGGAAAGAAACTTCATTAAAAAATGGACTAAAACAAACACGCCATTGGGAATGGCGTGTTTCGGAGCGGAAACACGCCACTCCCTATGGCGTGTCTTTGAATTTTTTTTTTTTTTTTTTTTTTTTTAAAGCTCTGTCAGTTGTAGAAAAAATTTATTGTAAAGACACGCCATTGCTAATGGCGTGTTTCCTTCACAAAACACGCCATTGGTAGTGGCGTGTTTTAGGCCCAGAAATCCCGAGCCTACGTGGACACCATTTTGACAAATATTTTCAAAACCGACCCAAAACGACAAATATTTTATTTTTGAGCATTATTTCAAAAATGGACTCAAAAAAATCAAACCACCACCCAAGAAAACTTACAGTAACCTTATCCAAGACAAACTATTTCCAAATTACCCAAAAGATGAAAACTTTATCCATTATTCTACAACGAAAACAATATTACCTTAGTATCTCAAGGGCTACAGCAAACCTACCCAACAGGGCCAACACACAAAATCCATTTTTAAACTTTAGTCAGTCATTCTTCCGATAACAAAATCAAACAAGAAACCAAGAAACTTGCTGTAACCTTCCAAGACACAAACTATTTCCAAATTACCCAAAAGATGAAAACTTCATCCATTATTCTTCAACTAAAACAACATTACCCGGTATCTCAAGAGCTCCCGCAAACAACAGATAGGAGGCTGTATATATGCAACCTTACCCAAACAGGCAAACACACAAATCTCATTCCCAAACCACCCAAAATCGAAACTTTAACCTATTCCAAGGCACAACTTTCTCCAAATTACTCAAAAGACGAAAGCTTTTATCCATTGTTCTACAGCTAAACCAACATTACCCGATATCTCAAAGGCTCCCGCAAATTACAGATAGCAAGTCGTATATACGCAGCGTTACCCAAACACACAAAGCCCATTTCCAAACTACCCAAAAGATGAAAACTTTATCCAATATTCTACAAATAGAACACCACCGCAGCAGTACCACCAAGTATCTCAAGGGCTCTCGCAAATTGCTAGTACGAGGTCATATGTATGCAGCCTTTCACAAACACACAAAAACCATACCCAAACTACCAAAAAATCAAACTTTAACCAATCAAGCCACTCTACTAATCCAACATAATCAAACAAAATCAAACAAAAAACCAAGAAAAACTCACTTGACGATTAAAACCCATTATCCAAATTATCCAAAAAGAAAACTCTATCCATTATCCTGCACCTAGAGCAACAACACCAAGTATCCCAAGGGCACTAGAAAATTGGAAGTGCGAGGTCATATATACGCAACCTTAACCTTAACCAAAACTGAAACCAATCAAATCATTCTACTAATCAAACAAAAAAGCAAGAACAACTCACTTTAACCAATCAATCATTCTACCAATCCAACCTAAATTCTTGTTTAAGACTGTCTTAACTTAAGAAAACCCTCACCCCCGATTAAAATAGAGATAAAATAAAAAGGAGATTATAAGAGGTCTTTAAGTCGAGACGGTTTTAAACAAGACCAACTGTTCAATCCAACAAAATCAAATAAAAAACCAACCTGACGATTAAGAGTAGTAGGATCATGCCTAGACCAAAAAAGGTCAAGAAGATCATCAAACCCACATTCCTTAGGATCATACATAACCCTAACAACTTCAGAATGATTAGTCAACCCAGTGCAAATATCTTCATAACTAGGATTATCCATAAACCCTTGACTATACCCAACTTCAGTCTTACTGACACCTGGCACTCTCTGAAATGCCAACTCAACTCCCCAAAAACACCCTGCCCCAAATTGAGCAAACTGCTGCCCTGGTGCAGGTATATCATCATCTGGCCCTTGGGCCACTGATGATGCTGATGAGTCTACAGATTGTTGTTGGGCTTTTGGCCCGAAACCCAAACCCAGTTTGCCTAACCAACTACTCATTATTGGGGTTTTCTTGAAATTTGAATTTGTTAATGAATTTAATGAAATTGATGAAAATCTTGAAAAGGGTAAAGAAATAGAACCAAAAGATGATGTTTTTGGTGATTTGTTGAATTTGAAGAGAAGTGGAAGTGAAGAAGTTAATGATGCTGTTGATGGTGATGATGATGTTAATGCTATGGTCTTCAACATAGTGGGAAATTATTAATTAATTAATTATATTTAATTAAGGAATTTTTTATGAGATTATTGGTATGATGTGAGTAGGTTTCTTGTAAAGTTGGGATAAAATTTTGTGAAATTAAGAAGAAATTATGTAATTGGTTGTTTTGAGGAACAAGAAAACATGAAAGTAGGAAAGTTTGTGTAAATGCAACCTTATCGGATGAATGAATGAAAAGATTGGGAATTTGGTGAGGATCGAAGTTACTAGGTTCGGTTGACGTGGTTCTAAATGGTTCATATGATATGATAACAGGTTTTTTGTCCTTTTCATTTTTTGTTTTTGTTGGTACTTGGTTGACAATTTTAAAATGTTCTCCCAGGCAAAAAAAGCTACTAGGGTTATTCTAGATTTCTAGTGGGTCAGCCTGGCCAAAACCGTTTAGCCTTCGGACCGCCTTTTGATTTAACGCGACGCAGCCCATGACCATCTCTTCCCTCGAGCCATTTCAAGGAATGTTCTCCGGCACTTCTCTCCAACCCGATCGACCCAACATGTCCAAAATCTTTTGAAAAAGTAGGTCGTCTAGCACTCCAAACCTTCGATACTGAATCTTGGCTCATGTCAGATTGTCAGGTCAGGCCTCAGAAAACCCAACCCGGCCCGAGCAGGCTTAGGGTCGGTCAGGGTTAAGTGGGTTTACCTCAACCTGTTACTGGAGTACTGAGTCAGGTCGGCATGTCCTGTGGCCCCCTCTACTAATAGTCGAGGTGGCCAATTGCATGGGGCCGGCCCGGACCGATTTGCTTCTCCGGTCTTCCAAACCAAGGCCCGACCAACCCACTTGAGGCCAGGTTGGACACGTGTCTATACTTGGGCGGGCTCCGGATCCGGGTCCATATCCCCAGGCCAGCTCGCCACTTACCCCACTCCTAAAAAAAACACTTTGGAACATCAGACATTCAGACTCGTGGGCCCAGCCTACCGGGCGGGTCGAGGGTCAGTCTTCCCAAGACTTTGGCCCAGCTCGCCACTCCCCAAGGGCTGGTTTAGGGTCGACCAGGCTGAGCCCGGGCCCGCACCAGATAAAACACACCATCGTTGTTCCCTTGCATAACTCCTTTCTCTACAGATTTGGAATATGATGACTTGATGGAAAGTAAAGCAATGTTACCCATCCTTCTTTGAAGGGAATCATGCAATTTATCTTTGCTACAAAAAGTACCTTGATATCCTTCCTTCTATAGAAAAATATAAACGTTGAATGACAACATTTTCTACGAATTCGAAGGATTTAGTTCAGAATGCCCTTATGGGCCTTATCAAATTACTGCTTCTCAAAACGAGAGAAACTCTTTGAGTAGTAAACTTTGCTTATCGAAATTATTGTTTTTTCAAGTAATCTGAGTAAGACTCAATGTGACATCCTAACAAGCATGGAGCAACATTCGAGCGCTTACATCAGATGGCGAGGTTAATCCGACTTGATCATACGTTGAAGCTTGTGATATACCATTGCTCAACCTGCAAAAGACAACTTTATCATCATTATACTCCTACTCGACTTGAATCTGTACTAAACTAGATGGTGCATGCATATATCAGAATCATGGGATTAAATCTATTAAAATACTGAAAACAGCCAAAATCTGTTGATGTCACCACAAAATGTGAATGTATTTGACCAAAACTACAAGTGCTATATCAGCATAACCGGAAAATTTCTACTGAAGTAACCATGAATATTCAAGAAAATGTCATCCCATTAAATTTTCAAAACTTGACAGTTGAAATTGTCTATCTTGACCACATTCAACTTCTTCTACACCAACTAAATAAACAAATGCGCGCCGTCTTCTTCCATGTAACATGAAGAACTCTTTTGTTGAACATATCAACAGCTACATATAGCGTAACATTTATGCCATAGTTCACCAAATTATATGAAAGGAAAACGGGGATATCGAAGGTCAAAGCACACCGAAATTTACAGCACTGAGGAGGATCCCACACAGACAATTGACCATGGAACAAATCTGACATATTCAAACCCTTTCACAGTAAGTTATTGATAGATTTCATATCCAATGTATGGATTATAATATAGGAATTAAGCAGAAATCATTTCCACTTCTCTGTTATACCGCCAAAGATCCTAGATGTTGGAATACGGTAGTTCTAAATTTCTAATATGACTCAACTAATAATCCCTGGAAACTCAACAGTTGATGCAAGAGTTTCCTTTTATTTGATCTATGTTGTTACACTTGGAGCATATAATCCCTATGTCTCACCTTCTGAGTTGCCTGATCGGCTGTTCTTTACACCAGAAGATATGCACATTATAGATCTCAGTTGGATCGTAAAGCTGACAGAAGGTACCTGAAATTACCACAAGAGAATATTAAAATACAATCACTCAGTACGTGTTTCGACAGAGCACTCTGTCAAAAAGTTTCAAGTTTAACCAGCTACCTGGACGACTTCCAAGTAAGAACATGCATTCTAGGAATCCCTTTACAACAACAACAACATCAGAGCCTTAATCCCTTTAGTGGCTGAAAATTGGTCTGCAGAAATACCACAAACTTATATGAAACGGTCTTAGATGAGAGATCAATCCATTAATTTAATTATAATTAATTAATTGAGGAATACAAAAATATGGTTTGATCTCACGCATGAGACCATCTTATACAAGACTCACTAGTAGAAAATTCTAGTTAGCCAGAACAAAAAGAATAATAATTTGCCATTTTAAAGTAATGCCCAATAAGTTAAATGTTTCCTCAGTTATAATAGAAATCAACTTTTATATATTAGAAGACTGATTAAAACTTAAGTTGATTGATAGTTCTGTTTCTTACCCAATGTCATAGTTGATTACACACCAGTAGAGCGAGTGCTTTAAGCATTTATCAACAGAACCAGAATACACCTGAATATTCTTCAATTGTTGCTAACCCACATTCTAAAGGCTTTAACATGCTCAATCCTCATTCTCTGTGCTTCGGTTGTGGCATCTTCAGCCTTCAATCTCCTGTACAGATTCTTATGAAGCCTTAAAAACTCTTGCCTATACAGCCATCTATCGGCATACATACCATGATCTTTCATTAGCCCAAGAACCTCCAGTACCCTCTCAAAATAACCCCCTCGAAGAAAATTTATTAGCAGCAACTCGTACAAATCCCTATGTGCAAGTGAACATCCACGAGCCATATACCTTTTAATGTCACCCCACAATATTGTGATTTCTCGGTAATCTTCTAGCGAAGAATACGCTTGTATCAAGTAAGCAAAAGTATGCACTGTGGGCTTTAATTTAATCTCCTCCATTTTTTTGTAAATCTTTCGAGCATCGTCCAACATTTTCGCCTTGCAAAAGAAATAGATAGAAGAATTCAACTCATAAATCTTTGAAAGACCATTATCTCCCTTTCTCATTTCTTGAACCAGATAAGTAGTTAAGTCTGACTGCCTGCTTGAAGTTGGTGCAATGGGACTTGCACTATTACTGTCGGCCACACCAAGAAGGCAGTTAGAGACAATCGATTCACCAGATGCGTCAAAGGTCAGACCCGCCCTTTTAATTTGTTTTGCCAGCGCTTCTGCTTCCTTTGACATCTTCTCTTTGCAATATGCATTCAAGAGTAACATGTATGTTGTACTGGGAACATAAACATTAGCAATTTCCATATCGTCCAAAATATCATGTGCTGTTTCAAGGAAGCCAGAACAAATACATGCATGGATTACATCACGGCATATACAGTCATCTTGAGTATCACACTGTTTCTTTTCAATTGCTGCTAGAAGTTTCGACAATTCGCCTATCTTTTCACTTTTCTTGTATTTTGCAACAAGTTGGGCTAACCCTTTATTAGTAAGAATAGGATTACCATTTTTAAGAACTAACAAGTTCTCTTCACCGTTTACAAGGAAAACAGGATCCTTGTCTAGCAACTCGAACACCACTTGACTTTTCAATCCTTCTAGCAAATAAGGAGAGCCAATTGGTACCAGATATGGCTTTACTAGGTCCTCGGTCGTTTTCAATGGATGTGAGGCCGAATGAAAATAAATATCTTCTACAAGTCTGGCAGCAGCATCAACATCATCAAATTTGAAATGCAATCTCAGTAACTTATCATAGAACTGAAAATAATGTTTTGAAAGTGGAACTGAAACTCGATCTATGTATCCTTTGAACTTTGTCAACTCATCTCTTTGCCCATTCAACTCATAAATGTAAGAGAAAAGAAGCACCGAGTGTAAATCAGCCACCACACCTATATGTGCCATTGCCTCAATTATTTGATATGCTTTCAGTGACGAACCAATTTTCATACAAGCCTCAAGAACAAGGTTGAAGATTGTCGTAGTCGGTTTCATGGACACTGCATATTCTGTCTTCTTTAAACTAAGATGATGGAAGTGATCACAAAACTCGAGAAGGACGTTTGATGCCAGATGGGTCCCAGCATCAGTCTTTACCATATGCATAAACACTGAACCCAATACATCCATCTTCGGAGGAATCTTTTTCATCAGCATGAATCTAAGTATCTTAGATGCAGGGATAGGCATCCGAGCTCTTGCTAATGAAAGGCAAAGCTTAGATAAGCTATCAGCCTGTAGTGAGGAGGGATTCTCTTTCGCAATTTTAAAGACTATATTACATGCTTTTGGAAGTAATCTGTTATCCAACGAATAGGAAAATCCACAAATCAGCTTACTTAGAGCATAAGGGGGAGGATAACCGTGCTCACTCTTAAACTTACGAAAAACACCCCAGACCTCATCATCCTTACAATCCAACAATGCAGTTCGAAGCTTTTCTTGCAAAACATTATCAGTAGATCCTCCCCAATGTACACTCTTTTGCAATGTGCTAGTACAAAATTGTTTTAAATGCCCGCTAATGGAGTGCTTAACAATGGATTCTCCATTCTTCACCACACTTGATACAGAAGTCCTCATATTTCTAGCAAACAGAAAATCAAAACCAAAGAACTTCACCAACCTTGTATCAATTTTACATTACATAAAATTGCCACCATCATCTAGAAGCATGTACGCGTTTAAGAAAATCAAAATGAAATCAGTAATCATCCAGTAAGACCGTCTACACTCTACACCAGACATTATAACGTCGTTCACACAGTACGGCCTGAAGACTCAAAAGTTATAAAAAATTTCCACATCTTTGCCAACAACAAAGTTTCAGAATTTAATCAAAGCTTTGTCCCATTTTAGCGAAGCATTAACTTATGATCCTAAAAGTTCGGAATTTCGCTAAGCATCGTTTAGCAATTACCATATAAAGTACACCGTCCGTTTCAATCATTTGTTTACCTTTTTTTTATTAAAATACCCAACACGAAATTTAAAAAGCTAAACAAATGAATGGGACGGAAGGAGCATTTATCGAAAAGCATCAAAATTTAACCTGAGCAACCCAAATCACTAGTATAATTCAACAAAGCAAGCTAAGCTAAGATAATTAAGCTAAATTAGCCTAAAAATATGGCATTAAGTGAAAGGCAAATTAGCAAATTAGTTGAAAGTGAAGCTGCAGACAAGGTGTTTGTTGAAATGTCTCAAAGAGTAATTTGGGTTGCAGAGGATGAATTCATATACAATTGGGCTAATGATGAACAAATCAAATAATGGGTTTTTATGAACTGTAATTAAAATTGCAGAAATGTTAAGAAAACTTGAAGAATGTATTGAAATTAGAGAGATTAAGGACATAAGACATACAAGAGATTAGACATTGCATAATGTGACTTCAAATTTGGAACTACAATTTCATACTTCAGCTATTATGACGAAGTATATATAAGGTCCACTTAGTGAACGGATTCGAACCCATGATTTATTGTGAGGATACTTTCATCTTAACCACTAGACTAACATTGAGCGAAGAAGAACGGGGTAGGTTGGGTTAGTTCGAATCAGGCTTGGGTCGGATCATTGTACAACAATAAACATTCGGGTTGAGTCGTAAATTGAATCGGGTCAATACGAGATACAAGTCATACTTGGGAATTCGACGACAATACGATATATGGGAGAGGGGGATACGAACCCGTGACTTCTTGTCACAAAACCTCCATCTTACCTAGTTAACCACTTACGCATTTTATCTTTAAGTTAAGGGTTTTTTTGTCAAAACCTACCTTATGTTTAGGGGTATTTGTAAAAATACTACCTATATTATTTTTCTTGTTTCATACTACCTTTGTTTTCTCATTTTTTTAGTCAATAACTACCTACGCTAAGAGTCTAGACATATTTGGTTTGTTTTGCGGCTTTAACCCATCTCACATGGCTCTTTTATGTTTTAATCTTACCTAAGCCTGATTTTGGGAAGTCATGATGTACTTATGCTTAACTTTAGTAAATGTTATGTACTCGTAGTTATTATTGAAATGTGAAATTCATAAATTTTTCTTATCTGAAGTCAAATTGTGGTTTGAATGCGATTGATCATTGTTGTTTGATGTTAACAAAAACATATGAGATAGCTTAATGTCGTTAAATTGACCAAATCTTGCCATATTTTCGACATAGGTAGTTATTGACCAAAAAAGGAGAAAACAAAGTAGTCTAAAACAAGAAAAATAATATAAGGTAGTATTTTTATAAATATCCCTAAATATAAGGTAGTTTTTGACAAAAAACCCTTAAGTTAAATACTCCCTCCAATTTCATTTATTGTTCATCTTTCCCTTTCCATCCATTTTCCTTATTGTTCTCTCTTTCCTTTTTCGGACAACTTGTATGGTCCAACATCAATTTAATGTGAAGTCATGTATATTATGTGGTCCAAATTAATTCCCTTATTTCTTATGCCAAAAAAAAAAAGAGGAATAATAAATAAAATTGGAGGGAACAAGTTTCATCCTGCTCTGAATTATCAAGCCATAAATGATGAACCCATCCAAATATATTTAAAGAAATATGGTCCAGCCCAACTTGACACTTCCACCCCAACTCGTGAAGGGATCCAGCCCATCTAACCTGTAGGTACCTCTACTTGGGAGTAAACCTGGCAAACAGCCAAACAGATCAAGTATAGGTCGGGTAGTTTGAATAACGTAGGGGTCAAAGCACTATACGGAGTATAACGATAAATATTCGGATCAAATTATAAATTGCATCGGGGCAATTCAAAATACACAAAAACTATTCTACAACTAGTTGTATAATAGTTATGTACAACCGCGTCAAAGTTATCGAGCTCTCACACAAAGTTGTTGAGTTATTTTATAAGTTATTGAGCTTAATAATTATTCTGTTAAACTCAACAACTTTGTATCATAACTCGATAATTTTGTTAATAGAGCTCGATAACTTTGTAACAAAGCTCCACACCACTGAATAAGTTGTACATACAACCAATACGGGTCATACTAAGGATCAAAATTCAAGTGTCGAGTTGAGTACAAATCGGATTATCCGGACTCAATTTTAAGTTTTTAACCCCTCCATTTCGTTCATAATTTTTCATTCTACCTTTCAATTTGCTACTCCCTCCCCTCGCCTGTCTTCACTTGTATCCTTCAGGTACTCTTTCTTCTTCTTCTTCTTTTTTTCAAAGTTTCAATCTTTCACATTTATGCAATTCAATTAATCTCCATTACCCTATTGTAGTTCCGTCTGATTTGTACTGTGTTAGGGTTTCTATATCTCCATCTTTAATTTAATTTCATGGGTTATTGTTCAATTTTTAATGCTAGCTGTTTAAATTTAGTTAGATGGTGTTAAAAGACTTGAACTTTTCTGGGTTTTACTTAGTTAATGTATCTTTGATTTTATTTCACGTGGCATTCTTTGTTTTTGGATTATGAATTGGCAGTCATTCGATACAGTTCTTGACGCAATTAGGATTCTGAATCACTCGGAAACAGCCTCTTTGTGTTTCTAATAACAATTGTAAGGCTGTGTATATCCGACCCCCTTATCCTGCAATTTGCAGAGCCCTTTAGACATTGGGGTAATATTGTTGTTGGTTCGTTCTTTGATTCTTTATGCTAGCTGCTGAGTTTTCTGATTTATCCTTTGTAAATTAGGGTTTTTTTATGTTAATTATTGTATCTTTGATTTAATTTTATGGGGTCTTTTGTTAATTTTAATTCTAGCAGCTTGAATTTAGTTCAAAGGTAATAAAGATTTTGACTTTTGTGGGTTATCCTTTGTAAATTAGGGTTTATTTAGGTTAACTAGTGTATCGTTGATTTAATTTCGCGGGTCATTTTTAAAATTTTAATCTAACTTTTCTGTGTTATCCTTTTTAGATTAGGGTGTTTTAGTGTTAAATTGTGTTGGGTTGCTGAGAAATAATTGATGAGTTTGAACGGTTTAGCCGTTTAGGTGAAAGTTTTTTCATTGAAGTCGCACATGTATGAATTTTAGAGCAAACTTTTTAAGGTCTTTTAATGTTCATTAGTCTTTATAGAGGCGGAGAAGGCGATTGCATCTATTAACTGCATTATCCATGATATTAAGTGTATTGCGTCTCATTTTCATTGTTGCTCTCTTAGTTTCTGTCCTAGGGGAGTGAATAGGATAACTCATAATCTTGCTCAGGAAGCTCTTTTGTAAGCTATGCTATGTGTTGTTGTCAAAAAAAAAAAAAAGTCTTTATAGAGGAGAAAAGATATACCAGTATTGTTCGGGTAACAAGCGATATGTTTGTAATTAGTGAAATCATTCCAGATAAGAAAAGGGTTCCTGACTACTCACCCTCTTGCTGGTTTCTGAATCTCTGTATTGTGATGATGAAAATCCATATACAGAAACCTGCTGTAGTCATGCCGTCGCGGCTTGTTTGACAACATGGTCTCGATCTTTAAGGATTGCATTAGAAGTGAAAGGATCGTGTATTTGTTTTGATACTGTGATTGACTTGTGTTAGTAATTTGGTGTATTAACTTGTGCTGATTCGTTCTGAACTTGCGGTCAGCAAGTCAGTTAACTAGCTTTCGATTTTATGTTCTTACTTTTTCCAAACCATGAATTGTTAAGGCTATTAATTTGCGTGCTGAAGCAATCGATTGATGGTTCCATAAATCTGAAACAAATGTATGGTAGTTTCGCTTATGTTATTCTCGCAGACAACTTCGTATGCTTCATACAACCAATTCTTCTAGGTTCCTTATCCCTCCGGTAAAATTAAGAATGTAGCAGAGATGTTTAATTTGAATATAGTAAAATTCGGCATTGACAGATATCACTGTATGAAGAAGATAACTTACGTAAAAAAAAAAAAAGGATTTTCGCTCTCTGATTAGTCATAACCTTTACTCTGTATGTTGACTGTATAACTTTATTTTGTTTGCGTGCTCTTTCTCAAAGGATTACCTTATAATATATAGCTACAATTTCCCAAAGTTTTCCTCCTGAGCTTCATGTGGACGATTTTTTAACTAATTAAGCCATGCCCTAAACAAAAATGTTTGAGATTACGTTTTCGTTTACTTTCTTTTTCTAATTGTCTTTTTAACTGTTGATGGCTTACTATTTTCTTGTTTTTCATTAGTCTCTTCCGTTTTTTTTTTTTTGATTGTCGTTTTGCTAATGCTTTGTTGCTGTTGTTTCGAGCAGAATTTTTGAAACTTCAGTCCCCCGTTTACCAAGCATCCTTTACAGGAGACATGTCGGAGAACCAAGGAAATCCCACTTTAAACAAAAACACAGGTTTGCCTCGGAAGCGGTTTTACCGAGCCCGTGCTCATAGTAACCCATTAAGCGACTCTCACTTTCCTGTCCCACTGTCACCTAACCATGTTGACTATTCCCTACATTTTCCCCAACTATTTCCTACCAGTGATCGTTCCGGAGACGAAAGAAGAATTGAGTTTGCTGACGTAGGTTGTGGTTTCGGAGGGCTTCTTATCAGCCTTTCCACTCTTTTCCCCGAAAAGCTAATGATTGGCATGGAAATCAGAGACAAGGTGACTGAATATGTCAAAGAAAGGATCGTGGGCTTGCGAACTACAAATCCCGGTCAATACCAGAATGTCTCGGTGGTACGAACCAACTCCATGAAATACATTCCAAACTATTTCGAAAAGGCTCAGCTATCGAAAATGTTTTTCTTGTTCCCGGACCCACACTTCAAAGAGAAGAACCATCGTCGAAGAGTTATCAGTCCTTTTTTGCTGGATGAATATGCTTATGTACTCCGAGAAGGAGGTATTATTTACACAATCACGGATGTCGAGGAATTGGGAGAGTGGATGAAGTCCTGCCTAGAAAATCATCCCATGTTCGAAGCTCTAAGCGCTGATGAAGTTTTAGCCGATCCAGTGGTTAAGCTCCTGGAAATGGCCACAGAGGAAGGGCAGAAGGTCGCTAGAAACGGTGGACAGACCTTCAGGGCAGTTTTCAGGCGGATTGCCTTAACTTCTTAGCAAAACCCGATTTTTTTCCTTTCTTATATTCTGTAGTTTCACCGAATTTTGTACGGGTAATTCACTTTTTGGATCTGATAATCTGTGAGAGTTGTAGTCTTCTCAACTGAGTTCTTGTTTTTATGACGAATATTAGCAAGAGCTATTGCATCCATGATAGATGCTGTGAGTTACGCTACTGTGTCTCATGCCCGCATAGGAAATAGCTGAGTCGATCTCGGTCCAAGCTTTGATGGGACCGATATTGTTGTGTGAGGCCTTGAGCCAAGGTTAACTTCAAGCTTCGGGTTAGCTTGAAAAAAACCGAGCTCATTTAGTTGCGTTTTTTTTCGATTGTCTTTTCAAGCCACTTAAACAAGTGATTAGGGTTCGATTCCTGACTCTTGCGAATGAAAAAAGCCAAATTTGGGAGGGGTCAACCCATTAAATTGCCTTCGGTACCCCGAAGAAGATTGCCCCAGCTGTACTCCTGATCAACACCAAAAAAAAAAAAAAAAAATAAAAAAAAAAAAAAATAAAAAAATGTTCTTCCTAAATTTCAATCAGCAAGGCACATTGATTGTAGACAGTCATACACCCGTACGATACAATGATAGCTATGATACAATGTTAGGTATGAACTCCGGAGTAGTCACTCCGGACACCCATTGAGCCCCGCTCTTATAATGTAAACAAGCGGTATAAGGCGAGCCAACTTACAGGTCGCCTTGTTGCGATCACGTCTTCCAAAGTGTAGGCTCAAGAGAATCCGAGTCCAGAACTACATTCCTTTAGATTTAAGAAGAGCCCATTACGTAAAAACATAAACATATCTGACTGACCCAAACAATCAAGAGAATCCGAGTCCAGAACTACATTATTACATATTGACCCAAACAGACATATTAACCCGTTTGTTAGGTTTAGACTCTTAACTGAGACTAGCTGCATTATTCGACGTCCACGGACCTTATCGTATAGCCATTACCTCCGACTTATCATGGTTGTTCAATCCCGGGTAAACCGGTATAGTGGCATTAAATCGGGTCACAATCGACCGACCCCAGTATATCGAAGATTCGAACACACCTAGAAACAAGATTAGATGTCGAAAGAATGTCTGAACAAAATAAGAAATTAAATGTGATGGTACGTCCACTAGTTGCACATCAAATTGCTCTTAAACATTGACTTACTGTAACATTCATCATCCAATTTTTGTCACATTTAATTAATTTACCCACCAATAATAATAATAATGCAACTAGTGTAGATCCCGCGCAAAATACGCGGTAAATATAGGAATTTTAATTTTTAGTGTATTAGTTATAGATTTTAGATTTATATCTCGCGAATTTTTATAAAAGATAACTAATATTAAAATTAATCAAAAGAATTAAATAATTCCAAGAATTGTGTTTTTTATGAAAATATTTTAACTACATCAATTTGTTTTTTAAAAACGTTTTTTTTCACGAAGTTAATAATAGGAGATACAGTTTTTATGTATAGATTAATTTAAATGGAAAATTAGTTTAATAAATGAAAATCTAATTTGTTTCCATATATAAGTTTGAGCACTTTAGAGGGAAAACTTTAGAGAAGTTGTATACTTTTAAAATTTGCACCTCATTAATATTTATCAGTTCACCCCATTGTATTTTGATATGAAATAAAAAAATTAAAATGGAGAAGTAATAAAAAAATTTATTTAAGTTGTGAATTTTTTTTTAGTGAATGTTTTTTGTCACAAATTTAATAGTAAGCATGTGTCAAGTTATTTTATACAGTAATAATTATTGCATTACTGAAAAATTTAGCAACTTATACTTTATAATTTAATATCTATTTTATTTTATTTTAATAAAAAAAAGTCATAATTATGAATTTATTTAAAAAAATTAGAGTTTATTTATAAGAATATATTCATTGAAAGATAATAATGTAAAGAAAGAAAATTTAATTTGTTACCTTATTTAGCTATATGCTTTTTGGAGGGAAAACTAAGAGAATTTTTATTCTCTTAGTAGTAGGGGGATTCTTCACGTATACGCCTCTTACTTAAATTAGTAAATATTACCTGATTTTATTAAACATTATATATAACATTTTAGCATGGCCTATATATAAATATAAATCACGCAACTTTAATTTCAAACTGTCATAATTATTACGTAGCTCATGATGAACCATTATTGGTACGTCACCCGGGCAATGTAATAATGCGATTGGCGGCCTTAGTTAAGACTAGACCTGGCAAACGGGTTAACCTGGTATGTTCAGGTCTGGTCATTTTCAAATTTAATTGAATTTGGGTCTGGTCGGGTTATTCTCGGGTTGTTTACTACCAAGTTAATTAGGGATAATAGTCAGTTTCCAACCATAAATATTCGATTCGGGTTATTCAATCCTCTATTCAGGTGTCGGACAGGGTACGGGTCAATTTTCCAAGCCTACTAGTTAACACCATCTTAAGTTTAGATGTGGTAATCAATTGGTCTTTGTTAATCAAATTGGTCTGTCTTGAGTTATTAAGACCTTCTGAATTTAGAATCACTCCTTTTACGTTTGTTTTATTTAAATCGGCCGTGAGTATTGTCTTAAATTAAGAGTTAAAACGCTCTTAAATAAAAAGTTGCACAAATTCTCATTTGTGACGGCCTATATCCGTCACAAGCTTGTGACGGGTCAAATAAAACCCACATGGGAGGATAAAGACAAATCATTTGTTATTCTCTATGCATTCTACTTTTTGTCTTATCTACCATGTGGGTGTACTTGACCCGTCACAAGCTTGGGACGGATATAACGGATATATCCGTCACAAGGGAGACCTATTGAAAAAGTTGTGGTAATAATGTGTTATGGAGATACAGTCATTTGCTCTTGCTTGTGGAAACCCTACAAGATGTAACATTAGAGACATGTGCACCATTAGGTTGTTGATGCAACATATTTTTTGTGGATGCTATCTTTGGTATTACCAACACGAACAAAATATGTTATTAATGGGGGTCTTTCATTTGAGGCGATACATAGTGGGCTCACTCCGATTCGACACGGAGCGATTTTGAGATCGGATTGGTTAAAGCTCGGTAAATATTGACTCAGGTGAGCACGTCTTGTGTTGACTTGAGAGTTACTAAAACCTGGTTAAGAGAACTTTAACCTAATTCAAATTAATATTTCCTCGGTTCAACGTATTCTTTACGTTTTCTTTTTAGAGTCTATATATATGGTTAATAATACAACATAAATACCCTTAACATTACATCAGGGGTGGACGCAGAATTTTCCTTTAAAGGGCCACAATTATTTCATTTGATACACTCATACATAGTGGGCTCAGTCCGATTTTGAGATTGGATTGGTTGGAGCTCGGTAAATATTGACTCAGGTGAGCACGTCTTGTGTTGACTCGAGACTTGCTAAAACCTGGTTAAGAGAACTTCAATCCCGACTCAAATAAATTTATACTTCCTTTTTGAGTATTACATATTCCTTCTCAATATCAATGGATTCTTTACGTTTTCCTTTTTGAGTCTATATGTATGGTTAATTACTTAAGGGGTTTTTCTAACGTGTGCCCTAAGGGCACACATTAATAACCCATATATGGTAAGTTTAACAACATATTCTCATACGTTAGAAAAACCCATTAAGTAATGTAAAAAATCCGCATCCCTTAGGGCACACGTTAAACAACCTTAACATTACATGCAAGTGAAGTCCTAAAAATCCGCATCCAAAACAAATGTAAAAAATATGATGAATACGAGGGAGTAACGTTTTTTACGGTTTCACCTCTGGTATGATAGACAAAGGCTTTCAAATTGAGAGAACAAGTTGTACCTCCCATCCATCTCCGCTGGCCTTAAAAGACCAAATTAAATGCCTAGCATCTAAAAGACGGCAAGAATATATCAACTTTAAGTGCATAGCAAGCCATCAACTATAAGTGCGTACTAGCTCCTGACCGTCACAAGTAAGACTTATTATTTTGAATTACAAAGTCTTACTTGTGACTGTCAGTCTGTCACAACTCACAAGCTTGTGACGACTCACAAGGCCACCCTTAAGATATAGGGAACCTCTAATGTTACAGAGTACAAGAATTGTACCACGAAAAAAAATGTGTAGAGCGTGTATTAACGTAGCGTGTTTAACTCACACCGAGGTCCGTGAGACCGTGGGTTCATGACACAATCCTAGCGGATTTATCATTACGCAAAATTTAATTTCTGCACACATGATATCGAGTATTTACTCATGCCTTTGTCGAAGCATGAGACTAAAGCATTACCCAAGGTACCATCGAGGATTGTAAACTAGGTTACGATTCCAATACCAAAATACGATATGCATAATTGAAGGGAGTTGGGAAAAAAAAAAAAAAACACACTCGAAAAATGACTAATTGATCCTTTGGTAAGCGATATGTAGGCTTTTTTTTTTTTTTTTTTACTTTTACTTTCCGATTAACAATTTTTCCACTACAATTTTGATACGAAGTAAATCATAGTAAAAAAAGATTATGATTTAGGAGGATAATAAAAGCCAGCACATCTCACATAAAATGAGTAACCATATTCACACACTATTCTTCTCAAGCACACTGCCTCTATACTCTTCTTTACAGTGGTTGGAATAACACTAGGAGGTCGGGATGGCGTAATACTAGGAAAAATCGAGCAGTAGCTTTGACGTATTTGCAGATTCTGAATTTTGAGAATCTGGGGTGTACCCGTAGGCTGCATCGATGCTGTTAAGGGCTTGATCGTCTTTTTTTATTACGTGGCCATTTCATCAACTTCTGAGTGAAAAACAAAACTTGGAAATGTCGTCGTGATATCCCTGTGCCATTTTCATGGTAAATAACAGTTAGTTCTAAATCATCTCGTCAAAGAATGAGAAATGTCGTGTGCAAGAAAGAGGCGGTCTAATATCAGTACCTCAGATACTGGAGTGTCATTATTTTCAACAATGACGGGTTTTTAGACACAAACTGTTGCCACTCCGATTTATCAATCTTTCCGTCTTGATTTACATCAGCCTCTTGGAAAGTCTGTTCACAGCATAAATTAGCAAAATGAGTATCAGGTTTATTAGGGTTTAAATGGGTCATTGTGGGACTGTCACAACCCGTATTCAACACCGTGTCTGAAACATTCAAAACCTTTACAAAGCAGTCGGGACTGTCAAAAGTCAAAACCCATATTTAACACCCTCTCTCGAGGTACTGGTTGAATCTTAAACCAAGTGGATTCACAAAGCAGAAACGAGTAAAGAAAAGGTAGCTCACCTTATCAAGTATAATTTCGATTGTTTCATCTGCCAACTTCAACTCAGATTCACATAGAATTGCAATTAACATTCGTCTCACCTGTTCAAACGATCAAATATGTCAACAAAGTGTGCAAGTATGCTACGAATGAACGATGGTCCACGTAAAGAAGCATAATGTCGATAAAAGCAAACTAAAAATTCGAGTGTGCTCTAAATCTGCCATATGAAAAGATACTCAGCTGCAGTCAGCAGTCTCAGCACATGCAAAATCACGGTCAGGTGCATTCTCGCTTCTCAAAAGCTATTTAGCAGCATCTTGATTTAACAGATAGTGATGTCCCATGTCATAATCGTTAATTCATTACCATGCGAAAGAATATATAAAGGGAATATTAACCTTAAATCACACCAAGTGTGACAAGGATAGCCACAGAAAAAAAATTCAGAAAGGACGGCAACGATTACTAGAACATGTGAACTTGGTATGTTAACAAATTAGGAGACAATCGTCATTAGCAAGAGAATAGGTAGATGATGACAAAAGTGCGAGAATACGAGCAATGGATACCATCCTACCAGCAAACACTGTGTCCGGTTCACACAAAACAATATCAACACCTCATATAGTAGCAACAATCATACAAAACATACTAGGAGTCTAAAACAGGAAGCGCAACCGCCAAGAAAATAACATGGACCCATGTAATAACATTTCCGTACAAAATCCAATAGGTTTACCTCTTGGCGCTCAATAAAACCAGTGCTATCCAAATCATAGAGCCTAAAAGTGACTGCATAGAAAAAGAAGGCATATGATCAGGCAAACATAAGACAAGATAGAGGATGCGGTAATAGAACCTGGCAATCTCCTTGTAACTTACAGTCGATTTTATCTTCTATAGAGGCGTTAGGGTGAAAGACATTAAGCGTTCTAACAAAGTCACCAAAGTCCACGACTCCTTTCCGCTTAACATCAAACAAATCGAAAATCTGTGCACAAGAGGGGCAAGTGTCGTTAGATGTCAATTCAAGAGCTTTCTAGCTCCACGAGAAAAAGAAACTACAGGGGATTATGAAAAATTAACGGAAGTGTGGATCTTGGTTGCTATAGTAAGGTAAATTTGATATGTAGTAGCGACATACCCGGTCGGCAAAAAGATTTTCTTTCTTTTTGTTCTTGAATAAAGCAAGTTGAAATTCCTCCTGAAGACGAAACTTGACTATTATTAGTTAAGTGTGCCATTATCCACACAACAAATAAGAACTTATCGAGAACATGCAAGTTTAGATGCACATGTATTGACTACCCAACATTCAACAAGCAACCAAAATGGACTACGTATTACAGACACATAACCATGTGCAGGAGCCATTTCCAGGTAATGATTTAGACAGTATGGAGTATGGACCCATTTCCCATCTCTCAGCCAAACTCGAAGTAAACTCCGTTCTAAACAACAACATCAGAGCCTTAATCCCAAAATGATATGGGGTAAACTCCGTTCTAAACTCTCAGTAAATTTCCACAAGCTTAAATTCGGAGATATAAATTGAACCACTAGCTCAAAAATCAAAATACATAATGACGGGGATAAAGTAATTCTGTAAAAAGAGGGGGTGAATCCTTATGAACTGAGAACTTGAGAAGAATTCAAAGATTAGGTACCTTGCTTATAAGACCATCGTCAATCACAGAACTGCTAATGCTCTTGAACAACTCGAACAAAGCTTCAACTTCACTAACGCTAACTGTTAGAAGAAACAGAAGATTAAACAGACGGACCCAAAATATTTATGCTTCATAAATATTCAAAAAATACGATTACAAAATAAAGGTTTAAATTCACGAAAATTAATCAAAATAATACTCCCTCTGTCCCGGTCATTTGTTGTCCTTTTCCATTTTAGGGTGTCTCAGTCATTTGTTGTCCTTTCTATTTTAAGAATGAACTTGATGAGTAATTTGATCATACTCATTCAATTTGTTCCACTTGTCATTTAGTTATTGGTCATCTCCTCCTTCCTTGGTCTTTGTGCCAAAACCAAAGGACAACAATTGACCGGGACGGAGGGAGTACAAGTTTCCAGTGTCCCGGGATCCCGGGTCCCATAAAATAGATCAACCATTGGATAAGATACTTATATTCTTCATTGAACTCAAAAAATTAAATTTGTCATAACTAGCAAAATCCTAGACACAATGTGATACTTGCGAGTCCAACTAACCTATCTGATCAAATTAGTTATGCTCATACTCCGTCGAAAACTACCATATTTGTCCTATGATTTCATATTAACTAGGTTCTTTATCATGATAGAGTTCTAAAACTTAATCAAATAGTTGCTTACAAGCAGTTTGCGAAGCGAGGTACACCGGGTCCTCATGTCCAGGAAATTGCTTAGTCGCAGTCGAATGAAAACAGCCCATTTTTACACCAAGGATGAAAGATCCCACCACCACCACTTCAATAAGCACTAGGCTTTTACTACAACATCACCAGTAAAACCATCTTAACCTTGCAAATTTCAAAAGCAAAACAAAATACAAACCAAAAGATGCAATTTATCAGTAAAAAACAATACTATGTCTAAATCCCTCATATATGGGCAAATAATGTTAAAAAGGAAAGGGATTCTGAAACGTCAGAAGCTTGTAACCGTCACAAGACTTGTTAGGCAAATTAGCACTACAAATTCTGTACATTACTGTTACTACCTAGACAAAAATAAATCACCTATTAGCATTCAAAAAGCACAAAGTGGTCAACAAAGTCAATAGTTATCTACTGTTTTTTTTAACTATTCACTGAGACGGAGGGACTACATCGTAGATTCCTAGAATATACTTGTAAAGTCGAATCAGTACCACCTGGTGACGCGATATCGAGTCCTTTTCCCTTTTTACATCCCCCAATTAACTACCCAACAACAAAATTACATTACCAAATAAAGAAAGTTACAATCTTTATGCTAAATAAGATGAATCAAGAAAAAATAGAACAAACCCATCATATAATTGCAATAATTAAGCTAAACAAACATTCAAATATTCATATTTCAATTACAAATTAGTCAAATACCCATTAAAAAGATCACAAATTTGATCATCAAAACTTACATAAATCAAGAAATTAAAGATTACCCAATACATTTCTAACTGATTCCAATAAAAAGACGAAGACTTTATACAAATTAAATAAATAAAAACCCAAATTAAATCTGAGAAAATACAATTGAATAAATAAAAGGGAGAAATTAATCATTAATCAAAATTATTATAAACTCACCGAGAATAAAGGGTGAACCGCCGGAAAAATCCGCCGGAATCACGGCTTTTGAAGAGAAGAAAGGGCACAAAAAAAATTATGGAAGAAAATAAATAAATAAAATGTATGATAGAGAAATAAACAATGGTGTATTGTCGGTTTTTTATAGTTTAATTGTCTAATTATAAAAAAATATTATGCAATAAATATGTGATTATATGCAATAATAATTGTTATATTTGTTGTATTATATTGTAATAATGATTAATAATTATACAGGTGATTTGGTCTGTAGATTTGAAGAGAGGGAAATTTGGAAAGAATGTGTGGAAGTATGGTAAGGTTGGGTAGAGAAGAGGATGGTTTATATAAAGTTCGAGGTGTGTTAGAAAGTAAGGAACCGTGTTCATTTGGTGTTTTTATTGCCATGTGGTCATGGTTGGTAAATCGATAGCGGGCGGGGTTGGGTCGGGTCGGGTCGGGTCGGGATATCTCATGTTACCTCAATCTTTGACATATCGATAGCGGTCATGGCGGGGTGGGCTATCTCGTGTTACCTCAATCTATGATAGTACATCCATACTCGATAGAGGGTGAGGCCGGGTTGGGCCATCTCGTGTTACCACAATCTTGGCCGAGGATAAGTCAGTGAGGGACGAGCCTAGATATTTTTTTTTTATTTTTTTTTTTCGTATGCAAAGCAAGTCGGCCTGAGTGGTTGGTTGGTCGGGTTGGCTCGGGCTAGATTAGAAGGTGGGTTCGTCAAAGCTGAACTGAGACACGGGTAGGGTCGGCTTAGTCCGCACCTTTATCCAGCTCTAGGTTTTTATGGATCATAGATTCATATCCTTCATACACCATGTGTAAGTGGGACTCATTGTGTTTTGTATGCACCAAAGTGACAAGAAGCAAACAAGGAAGATGTCGACAGATGAGTTTGACATTATGAGAAGTTTTCAGGATGCATATGAGTTGAGACAGATTATGTTGAGACTTTAGAATGATTCGTGTTGATTGTTAAGCTAAGTATATATTCTAACAAGTTATCATGAGTAACTGTTTTAGTTTAAGGTTTGAGATTTGGTGTTACACATTAGATAGGTTCAGTTGTAGATCAGGTTAAATGGGAGTGTTTTTACTTCAATGAGCTTGGTTTTAGTTTTAGCTATGATTTTGGCTTTGCTTAGCTTTATCTGAGTCAATAATCTTGATTGCTTTGATTTATTTTGAAGCGGTATTAATGAGATTCGAGTTTGTCATTGTTCATAATTTTTTTTCATTAGAAGCATGGTATTTTGATTAATAAGCATGAGTTGCTTATGGGAAAACTGAGTGTTTGATTAAAGTCCATTTAGTTTGAGTTAAAATCGATTTTGAAAGTAGCTTACATATTCCTTTAGTAATGTCTTCACTCTTCAGAAGTTGTGGACTGTGTGAATTGCATTGACGAAAATTATGGACTGTGTTGCGTTCTAAGACTAACTGATAATAAAGGGGTAGTCTCTTAACGTTATAAAGTAAACTTTTCCCTTTCAATCAATGTGGGTAGTGACATTTGATATTTCATGGGTTGGAGTCGATTATTAACAAATCAAGCGAAAATTTCAAATTCAAATAAACTAGATGATAAAATAATTCGTAGACATAAGAAATTTATATGACACTTCTTATATCGATCCAACAAGTGCTTACATATTCTGCCTAAATTACAATTCGTTAAGTTAAGTGAGATGAGCTTACGATAGAGGTGATTATTAGAGAGTATTAGTTAGGAGATATAAGGATGCTCTGTTCCATTTTTTGTGTCAGTCCACTTATCATTTGACACATCACTTGTTGCAAATAAAAAAAATATAACAAATATGCTAATGTGCTAATGTGCTGATAGAGAATGAGACACTAATTGGGATAGAAGATCTTCATTGAGAATATATTATCATTGGATAATATATTTGTTAGGATATTATCTTTAGAAATATCATTGGATTGTTCACCAGACATTCTTTAGAAATAGCCTTAGATTATACTATCTTACATGGTATCAGAGCGGTCTAAAACCGACTACAATCAACCATGTTTTTTTTTTCATTAACAAGCCGAATTCAATAGAGAGAAGGATCGAGTACATTTCTAAATTAGATTGCACGTACATTTTTAAATTAACCCAAATTTGTAATCAACCAACCTTTTAAAAAATATGAAGTTTCTTTGAAACATGGGTGACATTTTAAAGTGAGGATCATGCAATATCAAAATTCCCGATGTTGACATTAAATTGATTTCGCATGTATACGACTATACGAGAGAAAAGAAGAATGTGGGTAAAAATCCAAAAATTGGTAGGGACTTGGGTGCTATTAGTCTATCGCCTAATCTTTCTTAAGACAATACTATCCGTTTTAAGTTATTGTTTTAAGCTTAAAAATGGTCAATATCAACCTATATGGATATATCCGTATATAGGGCAAAGTTTTTACCTTTTTCAATGTATTCTGTTTTTGTCTTATTCATCTCACGTGGATAATATATGTCTTAAATAAGATTTTGTGTTCTTTTAATGAAAAGATGGAATATTCTTTTCTAAATTCCTTTTTACTTTCCCTTTCAATAATATTTTGTTTCCTTGTTCAAATAGTGGTGTGCTAATCTTAATGGTGAAATTAGGAACAAGAAAGTTTGATTTTGTTAAATACTCTTTGAATAGTAATAAATAATTCTATGACAATTCTCCAACAAAATTAGGGGACGATCAAATTTGACAAGAGAAAGATTTTGGAGATTTCCCGGTATAGGATAGAATTTAAACGCCTCGATATAATTAGTTTTCTTTAAAATAGGTATTTAATTGTTTTATAATTAAAACGGATTTTCATATAGTTAATTATGTAAGTTGTGACATATTTTTAGGTTCAACTTGTTTGTTCAATATGCCTCATCAATCGAATGCCCTTTTGAGTCTGGATAATTCACAGGCTTCAATACGATTATATCATGTATTCACGTGTTGGAATGACACTTGTGAGATTTTGAGACTCCACATTTTAAAATCGGGACACAAAGGGTTATTAAGCACATATATCATGCAAGAATTTGATCTTTACCAAAAAGTTCAGCTGATATAACTTGAGAGTTGAGACTTAATCAATAATTCCATTCCGAGTTACGGAGTAATAAAGTGGTTATTAACGCACTCAATTTGCATTAGTTCATTTATAAGATGTTCTCACAATATCGATATTGTAAAACCATTTATCTAAAATATGATAATGTGTTTTATAATTTGTCCCACAATACTTTGATATAAAACTGATTTATAAAAGACAATTTTAGAATTGCCCACACAAGGAGGCTCACAATGCCGTCCTAAATTGGAAATTTGCTCAAGTCTAGTGGGTCGTCCTTGTAGCCAATGTTCCCACTCGTACTCATCATGACCTTCAATTTCGCCTAATTTTTGTACCAACGATTTAAGCTCCAACAATGGAACTTATTTCATTTAGGATATTTAATTCTCTTTTTTGGGTTTTTTTTTTTTGTTAAAAACTACCTTATATTTATGAGTATTTGTAAAAATACTACCTTATGTTATTTTTCTTGCTTTATACTATATTTGTTTTCTCTTTTTTTTTGGTTAAAAACTAACTCTGCTGAAAATATGGCGAGATTTGGCCGATTTAGCAACATTAACCTATCTCACATGACTTTGTTAACATCAAACAATAATGACCAACTGCGTCCAACCCACAATTTAACTTCACATAACCAAAATTTATGTTTTGACATTTCAATAATAACTACAAACATCTACTAAAGTTAACCGTAAGTACATTACGACTTCCCAAAATTGCGCCTAAGCAAGATTAAAACATAAAAGAGTTGAGGGAGATAGGTTTAAGTCGACAAACTGACCAAATTTGTCTAGATTCTTAGCGTAGGTAGTTATTGACCAAGAATAAAGAAAACAAAGGTAGTAGAAAACAAAAATAATAATATAAGGTAATCTTTTTATAAATACCCCTAAATATAAGGTAGTTTTTGACAAAAAAAAAACTCTACTTTTTTATATAGAAAGATTTTTATGTGTAATTTGGCTTGCACATCTTTTATAGTCGACTTGTTATCTACTAACAAGCAGCACAAATGGCTACTCTCATTTCCTTGATTTTCATACCAAAATCAAAGGTAAATAAATATCTGGAACGGAGGAGGTATAAAACAATCAACCAATAAGATATTCTACATAGTTCTTTATTTTGTCCTAACTCTTAAAACAAAATTATAAAATACAATTAAAAATAAAAGTTCATCTAGCTCATTAATTCCATTATTTTTATTAATTTAGTCCACTCTATGTACCTAAATTTCTTTGATTATTTTGTAGGAGATAAGTTATTTTCCGTAGTACTTAAATTCAAAACATTATCCTTGAATTACAATCTTGCTAAGTCAAACAATTTGGCACGTGGCCTAAAGGAAATAAATGAACTCAATCAATTAAATTATTTAAATTATATAAATAAATAAGTTAAACACCATGATAATTGATAATTCATTACAAATGACCAATCTACAGAAGAAAATTCTACACTTGGCGAATATATACATGGTTGTTATGCTTATATATAAATTAAATAATTCCTATTTGTAATTTATTTATTATTTACGTCATTGTTGTTAAATTGTAAATTAATAAAAATTATGTCATTGTCTTTAAATTGTAAATTAATGATTTTTTTTTTGTTGAACAAGCTCTCACATCAAATCTAAGTACTTCCCCCCCATTTGATATAGCACACCACGTACGGTAGCATCTTGAGTTGCCAAAGACTTTTTAGACTTAATAAAGAACATAACCCCACCAAAAAAAAAAAAAATATCTTATAAAATAATCTTAGAATAAGATATCGTAAAACCGTATTATGTACACAAATACCCACGTAAAACACAAAAAATTTGATAACCAGTTGTTATATAATTTGCTGCGTAAAATTACAAGTGATTTTATAATAACGTTTGTGTAAAACTGTCTGATATAAATATGTATTTACGTGGATGTTTACAGATACGTAATTCTTGTACATGAGTCGTTATACTTAATAAAGAACATAACCCCACCAAAAATATAAAAACAAATCTCTTATAAAATAATCTTAGAATAAGATATCGTAAAACCGCATTATGTACACAAATACCTACGTAAAACACAAAAATTCGATAACCAGTTATATAATTTGTTGCGTAAAATTACAAGTGATTTTATAATAACGTTTGTGTAAAACTGTCTGATATAAATATGTATTTACGTGAATGTTTACCGATACGGAAATCTTGTACATGAGTCGTTATATAGTTCAAAAAACACAAATTAAATTTTGGGTCCATGTTACATAAGATGATAAATAAAGTGAATATTGTACATTTTGTTTTTCTGGCCACTTGCAAATTGAATATTCATATTTTCTTAGTCAACTATAACAATTTGGCTGTTCTTTTTGGATTTGGAATTGGATAAGTTAGTGTGGTTGGCTTATATCTTCGGTCCTGTTTTTTGTTTTTTTGATTGTAACTATGTGAACTAAATTTAATGAGGTTGGCTAAATTGAACTAAATTAAATTTAATGAAGTTAAACTGAACTGAAAATAGAGTTAATTTATGAAGAGAAAAGTTGAAACTGAACTGAATGAAGTTGAACTGAACTGTGAACTGAATAGAGCTAAAATGAGCCGAAATTAAGTGCAAATGAACATGGCCTAAGTAGTAAATACTTTTGATTCTTTGGAATACAAAGCTTCACATAGTAATAGAGTGAAAATGAAAATTATTTGCTTTCACAAAAAATGTGGTTTGACTAAATAAACAAAAAGCTTTACGACTTTATATATCATTCAAACTGTACATTGTATAGTAGATGTCAGCTAACTTAGCCCTTAAAATCATAAGGAGTGATTCTTATAACTTGGGTTTAGATCGAACCCGTAAGCATCAAATTTGCCCCGCGGCTAGCTCTACAACAAAAAGGGGTACATTATCCTAATTTTGACTTTAATGTTAGGGCCTCGGGGTCTAAAAGTGAATGTACTAAAATAAATAATTTAAATGTGAGTATAACATTTATTAGAATCGAAACAATCTAATAAAAATGTTGGATATTAGAGTTTTTCTCTCGTTATAATTAGAGTTATTGTTATCATTACGTGACATAATTATTTGTAAATGTCGTATGACCGAAGTCTTATCGGCCTTTCGGCCGTGTTGTGTCCATGATGTGTGCCGTGGTCTAGGCCGACTAAACAAGCAAGCAGACAGCAAGACCAAATCTAGACAACAAATTATGGGAATCTATAAAAAAACGAGGTCAACAAGCTAGATTAGTGGAGGCTAAAGGCACCTAAATGTGATTAACGTTGTTAATTGACATTTAATTATTTTTTAATACTTGTTTCCTTAGATTTAAGGACATCTGTACTACACTAATGATAAATTAATAAGAACTACAACACTTAGCTTGGCTGCTTTATAGTCCATACGAAGATTGTCGATTTGCAGTAATTGTTACGTAAGACGGTTGTACTGTGTGATGAAGAACATTTTATACTCCCTCCATTCAACTCCACTTTACATGTATTCCATTTCCGTCCATTCAACTCCACTTTACAGGTTTCCTTATTTGGCTAAAAAAATGACAATTCTATCCTTATTGAAAATCTTTATTTACAAAAAATGTCACCCAAACCCCACACTAACCCACCATAAAACCCCACCTTTATGTTTTTTTAATATTTTTAACCTCTTTTTTCTCTTTTCCTATGTACTTTTAATAATTTTTTAATCCGCTCCTTAATATCCGTGTAAAAACCAAAGTTGCAAAGTGGAGTTGAATGGAGGGAGTAATAAATAGTGATTATCTACCTAGTATAAAAGCTAGGTTCTTTAAAACTTTTTTATTGGTCCCTATTTTTTAGGAACAAATTTGTTTTGTTTTGTTGAAGAAACCCACGTTTGTTTGTGGAATTTCTTTAATCTCACAATTTGTGTTTTTTCATTGTATTTGTTTGCCCCATAACTACTACTACCTCTAAACATGAAATTATATTATAGAAATTTGTGATGGAATTATAAGATAACAAAATATTTACGAAGCATTTTTTTCGGTGTGAAATATAATTGTTTTGAGTATCATTTACAAGTCCCATAAATTATTACTATATCAAAAATTTGGAGAAAAGCAATAATAAATTAAATGTTGATAAAGAAATGAAATTAAAATCATTATAACCAGATTTATTATACATGAACAACTCCAAATGACAAAAAAATGAAGCATAAATGATCTTCATGGATAAATCTTATAAAATGCATGTAGAAGATCTGAATATTATGAGGAGTGCTATAAAAAAACATAAAAGTTAAGAGAAATAATTGTAAGCATAAACTTTTTAAAAACTAAATTTTTCATCAATAAACACATAAATTAATATACCCCAAAAACATGAGGGACAAAGACGCAAGTAGGTATTAAAAAATACGAATCATCAAATGTATAAATAATATCCTATGAAATTAGGTTAAAAAAATATTAGATATAATTGCTATGAAGCGGTCAAAATTGATAAAATAACATTAAAATAGTATCAAACCTTATAAATTGAATGAGATGTTTTTTTTTTTTTTCATATACCATACCTTATAATTTATAAAAGCTGTTTAGGTTAGCATTATTTAAAGCTGAATCGGATTGAAGGAGGTATCGAAATTAGATATTGAGAGGGAGATGGATGTGCAAATGAAGAGTGCAAGATATACTAGATAGAGATATCAATGCGCGAGAATAACCAACGTATAGGGGGTGGGTTAGGGTTTAGTCTATTAATTGGATGATCAACAAATTAAATTCTAACGGCTAAATGTTTGTTTTTGGGCCACTTTACAAAATGAATCAAACAAGTCAATATCAATTGATTATTGTGTTTTTGGATTTTGTAATTGAATAATTTATATCTATCACAAACTGTTCGGTTGTATTGGGTTCAGGTAAAAGAGGGTAGGCGTGTTTCAAATTTAGAAAATACAAGTTTATTCACAATTATAATGTCACGGGTTCATGGCATTGCACATTTAACAACTCTCATTTATATTCTCCTTTATCCAATAATAATGGATGTTATTACGACTGTTGACCCGTGCATTTTTTGCACGGATTTAAAACTAGTTTTATGTTAAAAAGTGGTCATTTTAAAAGAGATCATTTTTCACTAATAAATAGTGGCCACCTTGTAAGGCAAATCGATTAAGGTGGTTACATTCTGAGTAGTATTTACCTTATAACTGTCTTATGGTATAATTTGCGTATACTCCCTCCTATTCCGAATAACTGTCCCATTTGCCATTTCTGTCTATTCACATAACTGTCCCATTTGCCATATTTGGACATGTTTTTTGACTTTCCTACCCTTGGCTCTTTTCTTTATTTACCACCCCAACCACCCCTAAACCATCATATTCAATACTTTTCATTATTTAACTCCTATATTCTTACCCCTATACAATACTTTTCATTATTTTAACTTCATTCCTTAATTTTCGTGCCATTGTCCAAATGGGACAGTTATTCGGAATAGGAGGGAGTATCTTTTTGCTTCATAACTGTCTATGTGTTCCCTATTGTCTTTTTCTTGTCTACACTTTTAATCATACGTTGAAGTTTTGACTGTTTCCGAATTTTTATTTTAAAAATTATTCGCACTTCTTTAGCCTCTTTGTTTGACTAATTAGGTTTATTAATTCAATCTGAATCGTGCATATCACAATTCACAAAAAATGTACTGTAGTACATAGGTTTTGAAGCAAAAGGGTTGATTTGTATTACTATTTTGGAAAAGTTTACATATACTTCCACTCAACTGACATCGCCTAAATACTCTCGATATATATGAACTAAAGTCCCCGGAAATGTTATTTTATCTCCCCAATTTGTCATCCATTCTTGTAAAGATTAATCAGCAAGCCACCATGGCTCGACGCTCCCCTAATTTCATCGTCACTTAATTCATGCGGGGGGCTTGTTATGGAAGCCACCATGGCTCGACGCTCCCCTAAGAAGTTGTTAGTGTTGGTTGTTACTTTAGCCAGCTGTCAGTTAGTTGAACTTAAGTTGTCAAGTTGTATAAATAGTTAAACGGCTCATCACAAGCACAAATTAATTAGCTTACATTTTTCACAAAATATCTCTTACAAACTTCTCTATAATCTTTTAGCTAGAACATTGAGCAATACACATGTAATCTTGTTCTTGAGCTAATATAATTCAATCTTTCAATCGAATTCCTTCTTCAAATTAGGGTTCCTTTGATCGATTTCTGCCTATGTAATTCATCTTTTCGGATTAATTCCCTGAAGTGTATTACATTTGGTATCAGAGACTTCGGTCTTGAATATCACACTACTTCCGCCATTAAAATTAGGGTTTTGAAGCTCGAATTTCTAGGTTGATAATTTTCTAGGTTGAATTTGGGAATCAAGATTTTGGGTAAAACAAATTGAAAGCTAGCTCGTCTTATAATTGCTCAACTATCTATAACAATGGAGGAAACGAATGAAATCAATTGAAGATCAAATTGCTACAATCTTGCAACGACTTCAGGAAAAACCACCAGAAAATTCCCAAATTAATGATACTGGAGCACCCAACAGAGATATAAACCTTAATCGCAATCTAGGCTTTAATCCTAAGGTTGAATTTCCTGTGTTTGATGGTGCAAACCCTAGGATGTGGTTAAAGAAATGTGCTAGATACTTTGAATTGTGTAAAATACCTGAACATCACAAAATTGATTTAGCATCCTTGTATATGACTGGAAAAGCAGAATTATGGGTGAATAGTTCCACTTTCATATAAAGAAATAGTGCCTTGAGATGTTTGCTAGAATAACAATATATATAAGACACAAGTCCCTTTGAAAGAATTGACAAACCATAAATAAAGCATAGCCCTTTCATATGCAGGTACGTTTAAAGATGAAAAAACAATATTTTCACTTCATTAGATTACTTAATCATGGCTGAATTGTTCCTGGTTTCTCGGCGAACAAATGTGTCAATAACATTATTCCTCGGGAATGAGACTCTTAAAAGAAGTGTACATCTATTCCTCTGCCGAATACTCGAATGTGGATCACCAACCATGAAGGCAGAAACAAGACTACCTATGTGTGCCATGTCCATCATAAGAAAAGCCCCAGCAACATCTCCAATCTACATAGAAACACTGAGGAAATGGAATGCCTAAAACTCAAATACATCAACTAAGATGTTGTTGACTATAGAATGGCAGAATAAATCTGATGCACAATATTCGGAAGACGGTAGATATGCACTACTTGTTCTCATTCATGACTTGATATAAATAGGCAATTGTAAAAGTCAGCTTACAAGTGTCTTTTCTTGTAGCTGTATTAGATATTAGATAATCATGTTAATTCATCGTTCAGGAAACGAGGGAAACTGCATTGCCTAACATATTGCCTGGAGCGAAATACAGAATGAAAGGAATTAGACTAACATTTTAAAAAAAAGTTGCATGTGTTATATAATACGCTAAAAATATCAGAGAGCCAACCAGAAAGGGTGCATATTGAGAAATAAGACGACCTAACAGCATGGTTGGTGCCTAGTTTGCTGCAACTCGCAACTCTGCAAACCTGAAATCGAATAAGAGAAAGTCACAGAAACATATGGGAGGAATATAAAACAACTCATTCTCCAACTTTTCTACTGTAATCTTGAAGGATGTGCTACACAAACAATCATTCAACCGCTTAACTACGATTGGCATAAGCTCACTCAGCTAAGCACATACATCAGCTTTTTTAACCAACCACATGCACTAACTCTCGTGAGACAGCCCATATCAGGATACAATGGTAGTATTACATAAACTTTTGCATTCTCGGGTTCAGGACTATTAGATCTTGTTAAATTTAAATTGGTGGGTGTGACATTAAACTACTGAGTACTGACATTTTTTTTTTCACGGGATTAACTAACTGAAGAAAATACATAAGCAGGTTAATATGTCCAACTTTCGTGTCTTTGAGGCTGTAACATTCCTGTTAACGAAATTCCTCTTTTCCATCCCTTTGTGTTCTCCTAAAATACAAACCATGAAAGAATAAAAGAGAGATGTGCAATATAAGACCACATTCTTAAAACTAAACCAACAAATTTCTCACTCACCATCTGTAGAAAACCTTAAAAACACAAAATATTAAGCATAAAACAAAAAACATAAGGACACAAAATGAAAGTAGGTAAAACAAAAGTAAGGAAAAAAAAACCTGGAACATTGAAGGAAAAAAGTATGGAACATGGTGATTCGAGTTACTGGCAGCGACAATAACAGCTGGTGGAGCCTTAATCAAGTTCATAATTTTGTTGTTGATGTGTGCGACATTGCTGACAAAAAAGCCAAAGAAATGTTCAAACAACATTGACAATCTTATTTAGAGAACAAAAAATGAGACTATGTTGCAACATCGACACTGAAGTTCAAAATCCAAGTGATCAGTGTCAATCAACTTCACAAAACAAAACTGAACAAACTGATCGCTCGCACACCTCCTGTTAATGATATTGTGTTCCCTGCCGACGAGACGACTTTGGAGCTAAACACAATGGATATATCCTTAACCAAACCTCAAGCTCATGAACACGCAAATAAACGAACCAACCTTATGATTCATCTCCAATTAACAATATATATACATCAAGTATAGTCGGAAATATTAAGTTTGCATACAAGAACATAGAGAAATCTGAAACCATCCTCTAATTTTAATCATCCACATAAATATACAAACCTAGTACTCCCTCCGTCTCAAACATTTGTTTAAATTTGATTAAAATTCTCCTCGCAAAGAATAAAAAAGTAAAGAAATGATTAGGACGGACTACGGAGGAGGTATATTCTCTAATTTCTAACCTAAGTTAACATCCAAAAAATGCAGCTAATCCCACAAATTAAAACCCAATCAATATTAAAAAAAAAGGCCTAAACCAATCAAATTGGAGCACTCAAACCGGGAAGTGCTGACTCTTAATTGCAGCTATAACTGTTAACATGGCCAGTTAAATGAGTAAAGATCAATCGCTTATCAACAACCTAAGCAAACACATTCGCATATACCTTCAATAGTTTGCATAATATCGTTCGCAAATTCTTATTTAAATAAGACGGACAAATAAAGTACCATTTTACGATAAAACGTTCTTTATTTTTACGATAAAATGTTGTCATCATCTTCTTGGTAAAAAGTGATAACTTTAGTTATAACATTTTGTCGTCTTATTTTTATAGTCTGAAGCAAGACGATTGAATATCGTTTTAGGTCAGTTCTAGTTGATGCGTTAACGTAACCAATAATATAAAACGCTGTAGAAGCGCAGTTTAAAGCAATCAAATCAAACAGGGGTATAATAAATGAAATAAAACAACGCAAATGATGAATTACCTCATCATCTTGTTTGTTTACGCCTCTTTGAATTAATCCTCTAGTTGTTGTTGTTGTTCCATTTCTTCCCAATTTTCTAGTCTTAATCGTAATCAAATACAAATACAATGACATCAAACATAAACCTAGTTTAAGAGATAAAAAAGGGAAACCTAATTGTAGATTTACAGTAAAATTGAATCGAATCGGAAAAAGGGGGGGAAAGTAATTTGAACAAACCTGAAGATAATGAATTGGGGGGCACACTTCGGAGATGATAGTTACCATGAGGAAAGGAGAAGATGATAGTTACCATGATTGGGAAGGAATAAGGTGAAACGAAAGGGAGGAAAGGGAACACAAGAAGAAGGTATAATGGAAAGAAAAAGTGACGATTGGTGTCAGAATTGACGGCGTTGGTTTTTATTCCCTCTGCCTTTTTTTGTTTCTTCCCGTTTCTCTAATATATGTGAGGAGTATTATAATGAAATGGGAAGAAAATAGCAAGCCGGAGGGAGTATAAGTTTTAGATTAACTAGTATAGTTCCGGTGTTGAACACGGGAGGGAGGAGTTGGAGCCGAAGATGGCGGAGGCCTTAGCGATACTGGAAGGAATCAAAGAAGCGAGGAGGTGTGGACACTTGAATCTCGTTATCGAGAGTGACTGCAATATGGACGGTGATCGACGCGTTGAAGACGAAGTCGCATGGCTGTAGCGGTTTCCACTTAATTTTAGATGACATTTTTTTTTCTATTTGCTTGTTTTTAATTCTTGTTGTTTGTCTTTGTTAGTCGGAAGTTCAATGGCCTAGCGCATGAGTTTGTCCTTTTTAGTTCGTCTCTTTTAGGTAGACAAGTATGGGACGGTTTGTTGCCTGTACACATTATGTCTTTGGTTAATGCTGATTTTAGTGAGATGAGGTAAACCCGTTTTTGGGGTTTTTTCAAAAAAAAAAAAAAATCATATCCATCATTCTTTCCATCATATATTTCTTTGATGCAATAGTCAAATGTGTTGATGTAGCATCATAATTTTTCATCTAGAGTTGATGTGGAGCTTTAATAAAGCACAACTAAATAAGGAAAAAATAAAGACTAATTGAAAAAAATAATTTGAATCTCAAAATACTAGTTTTTATGAATATCATATACTCCCTCCCATCCATCCTTTTTTTCCCCTTTGAAGTGGGCACGGAGATTAAGGGTGGGGAGTATAATATTGATAAATATATGAGTGGGTTTGGTAATTGGAGAGAGGTATGAATAATTATGATTAAATATTAATAAAGGAGATGGGTGGGGTTTGGTTATTGGAGAGAGGTAAGAATAATTAGAATTAAATATTAATAAAGTATATAGTGGGGTTTGATGAGTGGAAAGAGGTAAGAGTATAATATTAATAAAAACTTTCTCAAAAAGGAAAGGGGAAGAAAACCTGAATAATCCGTTTTAGGAAATAGGGAAGAAAAGAGTGGATAAGAGGGAGTATTTCTTTGATGCAATAGCCAAATGTGTTGATGTGACATCATAATTTTTCATCTAGAGTTGATGTGGCGCTTAAATAAAGCATAACTAAATAAGGAAAAAATAAAGACTAATACTCCTTTAATAATTATTTACTCTCATTCCAAGCGAGTCCTAAGGGCATTAGCAATAGACAAACCTTCAATAAGTTTGTCTCATGTCACATAAGATAATATGCAAACTCATTTACTCACAAATCTCATACCAACAATAGATAAACCTCTTCAAGGTTCATAACACTGCTCACTATACTATTTCTTCTCTCATATTCTCTCTCCACAACCTGGATGCTAATTTGTAACCCCTCTCATCCATGAACCTCAACCCTCATCACCAACAATAGAAGGTTTGTAGACAAACCTCTAAAATGATGGACATATCATCTTACAAACCTCTTGATGAACCTCTATTGTTAATGCCCTAAGTATTCTTATGGGATAAGGTGATTAAAATAAGATAAAATATAAGTATTGTGGGGTATTGTTGTGGGGTGAGGTGATTAAAATAAGTATAAAACTTTACTAAATAAAAAAGGGTATTAAAAATCAAGGAAAAATACGGATAATTCACGCGGTACCCCTAAGGTTTGACACTTTGCACGAAATACCCAAATTTTTGATCCGGAAATCTTAAAAAGGTCATAACTCGTGTTTACGAGTTCCAAAAGTGACGAATTTTTTTTCCAAATCGCTCACCTTTCCGAGGACTACAATTTGAAAAAAAAAATTGTCGCTTTTGGATTCCGCTACTAGGAGTAATTGTGCATCAAAGTTTTTTCGACCGAACAAATTTTGAGTGAGCATATCTCCTGGTCACGAGTTCCAAACTCGTCAAACTTTTTTTTTCAAATCGTAGTACTCGGAAAGATGATCGATTTGGAAAAAAATCTTCACTTTCTGAGTTCGTAAATACGAGTTATGGTCTCTTTAAGTTTTTCGGATAAAAAATTTGGTTATTTTGTGCAAAGTGGCCAACTATCTGAAAATAAAAATATGCGAATGGAAATGAACCCACCACAGTAGTTCATTTTCAGTCAGGAAAATTGTCACTGTCAGGCCGACACTTGTAACTTTATTGCCGCCATCATACGTGTCCTCCAGCTTTATCAATTTTATGTATTATTCATAATAATTGAAGCCATTGAGAAATTTTATAAAAAAATTATTGTATTTTGTGACGAAGAATTATGCTTTTCAATTAGAAATAAATAAATTTGTGCTTTTCAATTAGAAATAAATAAATTTGATTGTTGACCTACAACAACCTTTTAGGGAGAGACGATTGTGAAATTATAAACTCCTACGAAATAGTCTACCTTTTATTGATTTATACGGAGTATTTTGTTTCAATGTAAACTAGTTTTATACCCGTGCAAAATATTGCACGGGATTAAATATCCAACAATTTGATTATATCTACAAATAATTAAGATTTTGAAAACGGGTAAATTGGGTTTGAATTATTCTGTTTTGCAAGAATTTGGGACCATATTTTTTTCTTTTCATAATTATATGTAGCAAATGTTCAATTTATTTCTAAAAACTCTTTATTTGATTATTTTTCATGATTTTTGGATAATTTATACAATATCCATATGTTCATTTTTTTTTCGTTTATATAGCATGTCTGCATTTGTTGTATAATTAATGTAATGTAAATTGTAATGGTAGAAATGGGAGAAATTGTAGAAATAGAAATTAATTGTTTCTTCAATTGTGTTCTAGCTCCTACCACTATTATACCATTAGACTTTTATATTGAAATTGATTTTCTCCAAATTCCATCCTTTTACATAATCAGGTTAAATAAATATGAGGGAAGTTTGTGGTGAGACCAACTTTAGAAAATAATTTATTTTCCCTTAAAATAGGGAACCTATCAGAAATTTTTAAAAGACTTAGCTTTTATACTTAGGAGATGGATACATCGGGGAGGAAGTAATTAATAAGTCATTTAAAATAGAGATATAAATATAAATATTATTATATATATTAGTTTACAAATTTGACCCATATAAATATAACACAACTACCATTAAAAAACCCTACCCTCGCCCTTCACTCCTCAACAAATGCGCGGCTAAGTCCTCCCCCTTTAATGAAACATCTAATCCACCCAACAGTTACCAAATTTGCCCATAATACACATAATGTATTCCTCAATTTTAATTCTTGTTTCAACACTAATATCACTCTTTCTTACTTACCCTCCTCCGCCGTCTTTCTCACTCGGTTGAAATATGTGAAAATGCTAAACGCCCCTTCCTCCTTTATTCGAGATCAGCTTCAATCAAATTTATATATTGGGTAGATTATAAGGATTTCAAGAAAAAAAGTATGTATGGATCTTTTTGCAAATGATTTCTAGCTTTTACATTTTTTCGCCAACACGTTTCTTCAATTATTTTTATTGTTATAGGAGAAATTAGTTTTTTTGCTTTTTTTTTAAAAAAAAATTAATGATTTTTTTAATCTTTAATAATTTTTTCTGATTCTCTCATTTTATGCAAATTTTAAATATTTAATTATTATAAACCTTCTTTGAAAAATTATTTATGTGAATGTTTAATAATTAACTATAGAACTTTGTAGATCTAATGATCGGTTTATTGAAATTGGCATCCATGAATTTTTTTAAGAAAATATTTTTGTTATTTTTTTTTTCGTTTTTATGTTATTTTTCGTTTATATTTTATTTAGTTTGGTTATTTGGTTGCTAAAATTTTCAATTTTGGGTATTTAATAGTGGACTGTAATTTATATTTTTTGGATATGTAATTTATTGATATTTGGACTGTAATTAATTTCAATATTAACTCGGTTTTCTGGGTATGTAATTTTTTGTATGTAGGCTGTATTTAATTTTATTTTTAAGCGACATATAATCATATATCCATTTCATATCATATATCACCATCATATACTGTATAGTCTCTTAAAATAAATCTGAAAACATGTTAATAGAGGAGAGAGGGGAATTAATTACCAAATGAGGAGAGAGGGTAAATAAAGAGTTAGGCTAAAACGTGGGGATTCTTTATCCCTAAAATGTTGCAGCCAATAGGAAGCTTTTAAAGGCTTCAGCTTTTATAGATAGAGGATGTCTCGTATATTTCTTTAATTTACATTTGCATCTTAAAGATATTTTGTACACGATAAAGTTGCAGAATTATCATTATCACTAGTCAAAAAATAAAGCTAATAGTGAAGGTTTAATAAAATAAAAGATCCAATATAATATTCTCACACACCATCAAATAAAGGGTCGTGTGCATAAAAAGTGAATAACGCGCATGTTCACCTATACCTTCTAATGAAAAGTATACAAGGGTGGATAATTCAAACCAGTGAACTATGATCACGATATCAATGATTGGAGTGTTGGGACGGTTTATATATAATTGATGTAAGTCTTTTGAAAGACAATTTTAACTAAGATATTATGAATCACATTTACAATAATGCTCATATTAAGCCCTAATACACATTTATTTTCGAGATATCTATCATGATAAAATATTTTTAATAAAAATAAATTGGCACAAATAACTTCGTAGGAAATTACTCCTATAAGAAAACCAAAAAAATTCTAAGGTCATCTGGCGTGTATGATTATTTCACTAAGATTAAATTGCGATTCATGGAAAATATCGTCAATTTTTAACATTTTTATTAATTTATTTAGATGTACGACAATATAATACACCGAATGTATGTACCTTAGAATTTCTCCATAAAACTAATTGTTAAGTCATTGTCCTACTAAACATGCTTTTCGTATGATTGGTCCATCAATTATTAGACCCTTTGAAAAGTTCATTCCAATCCAAGCTCAAAAATCTTACACATTTTCTTCCAAAATACATTTATAAGAATTTTCATCCATTTTTTCTAAGCTAAGTTTGGTTATTAAATTCATTCCTAGGTTAAATTATTACATACATAATAATAATAATAATAATAATAATAATAATAATAATAATAATAATAATAATAATATTGAAAAAATGGTAGAAAGATACGAACCAATAAAGGATCTTGGTTCTGGTAATTTTGGTGTAGCAAGGTTGGTTAAGGATAAGAAGACTAATGAACTTTTTGCAGTCAAATACATGGAAAGAGGAAATAAGGTAAATCTTCAATTTTCCTTTTTTTGGAAGGTTGATTTTGTTTTACTTTTACTTTTTTAAGTAACGGAACGCACATGGGTAAATATAAATATATAATGTACCACTATAATTTTACCAGTTAAATTAGCTAATATAGATAATTAAAAATGTATTTTTCGAGTGTAGAAATAGTTTAATTTTTTTAGGTGATTGAAAATAAGTCAACTATAATATCATGTGATTAATTCATCAAAGATGATATTAATACTAATATTATTATATGTGGAAAAATGGCATAGCAACTAGTGGTAAGAACAAGTATGATTTATGTATAGTTTTAGCAGCTAAATACTTAAAATCTCGAAATAAAGTGATAATTTATGTGTTATAACTCAATCCGTAGTACTTCACAAATTTCGAGTATTATCAAGGATGTAAAATTAGATTTCAGTTCTTTGATGAAGTGATAATTAAACATTGATTTCGTGAAGCCAATAAAGTGAGCCGGTGGCTTCAACTTACCTCTATCATTCGAAAGGATGAGATATGTTGGTTCCGTAGATGATCAATCTAGTTTTCTTACCTAATCCAAAAAAAAAAAAAAAAAAAAAAGTAACCGTGGGATAAACTTTAAGACATAATCCGTTGTTCTGATCATTGGTTTACCTATTCAATTTTGGAAGTCTTAGTTATTCAATTTTGGAAGTGTTAGTATGAGAATGTGTTGTTTCAGATTGATGAAAAAGTTCAAAGGGAGATAATCAATCACAGGGCTCTAAAACATCCAAATATTGTACGGTTTAAAGAGGTATATATCATCGAAACTTGTAACAATTCACTATACGAATATATATCTTGTTGGTTCTTGTATAGCTAAAGATGAAATGTAATTTGTAGGTGTTTGTAACGCCGACACATTTGGCTATAGTTATGGAGTATGCTGCTGGTGGCGAGCTCTTTGCCAGAATATGTTCTGCTGGTCGGTTTAGTGAAGACGAGGTTTAGAAACTAAGTATTTTAATTAAACTCATTCTGGCTCCGTTTTGGTTTGATGATCTGATTTAAGTCTGTCTGTCTGTCTGTAACAGGCGAGATTTTTCTTTCAGCAGTTGATTTCCGGAGTCAGCTACTGTCATTCCGTGGTAAATAAGTTCAGCTGCTGAATTTATTTTTCTATCTCTGAGATGCGCGCATTAATTAGCGAGACTTATTACTGAGGTTCCTGCAGGAAATCTGTCACAGGGATCTTAAACTCGAAAACACACTTCTTGATGGAAGCCCAACACCACGTCTCAAGATTTGTGACTTTGGTTATTCTAAGGTTTGTAATACAAGTCACTTGATTTGGTTCAGATCAGTAAATTATCGACTAATGATTTGTTCTTTCTTTCTTTTATCTCTCTGTGCAGTCTGGACTCCTGCATTCGCAGCCTAAATCGACTGTAGGAACACCAGCATACATTGCACCTGAGGTTTTGTCACGAAAGGAATATGACGGAAAGGTACATCTCGGAAACCTAAACGCATAAACCCCCTCAGAATCCCAAACTAGTACTCAGCTTATTGTTTTAAATTTTTAATTACATGAATACACAGATTGCTGATGTTTGGTCCTGTGGAGTCACTCTATATGTCATGCTGGTTGGTGCTTATCCTTTTGAAGAACCCGAAGATCCTAAGAATTTCCGCAAAACAATTGGGGTAAGTAAGACCCTGTTCTTTTAGACTTAATTTCAGTTCTTATAAGTTCAGTTCAGTCCAGTTCAGCTCCATTCAGTTCAGTTCACCAAACCGTAATGTCCATGGTAACCTGACCCGACCTGGTCGACCCATTTGCCAGGTCTATAACGTAACAAATGTTTCGTAATGTACAGAGAATATTGGGCGTGCAGTACTCCATCCCGGATTATGTACGTGTATCAGCTGATTGTCAGCAACTCCTGTCTCGTATCTTTGTCGCTAATCCGTCTAAGGTAATGCATTATCCCTACAATGCATTTTTTTTGGTAAGAGACAGATGTTTAATGTTGTTATTGTTGTATACGCGGAAAAATAAATACTCTATGAAGAGGATTACCATCCCGGAGATCAACAAGCACCCGTGGTTCCTAAAGAATTTGCGCAAGGAATTAATCGAAGGAAAGGCAACAAACAATGAAAAATCGGATGGTAAACAGCCGGTCCAAAGTGAAGAGGAAATACTGCGGATCATAGAAGAAGCAAGGAAACCCGGGGAGGCGACTAAAGCTGAACAACTAGCAGCAGGACTCGAGTTTTTGGATGGCGATGATTTGGAAGCCGAAATGTTGGATTCGGATTTAAGTGGTGATTTTGTTTCACCTCCTGAATAATCCATCTCCATTTTGCTACTTACTGATTGAAATTTGTCATAGTAAGTGAGCAAAGTATATCATTTGTTCTACTGCATGACTGTATCATATTTTTTTTTTTTGTTTTTGGTAACGAAGGGAACCCGTAGCTGCTACCTTAGGTGCGCACTGGGTAAATTCATCGGATGTACGTAATAGCCTGCAAACTACGCAATCCGAAAAGCATGTAATTTTGTACAAAAAATTATGAGTGAAAATATGAGTGAATTAATAGTGGGATTTCAAGTTTGCAAGAAAAAAAAAAACTTCGTAATAGCAACAAACGAACCGAGTATCGCTAGAGCCATTTTAATTGCTCTTTCTTACGATAAATATATTCGTCTTAAGATCTAAACGTGTTAAATGATACTACATGACTACATCACTTCAATAAATCGCTAGAGCCATTTTATGGTGAAGCTAGGTTCCGGATTATAGTCGCTCAGCCGGACGACGATTTGAGGTCAAATCGCTCACCTGCACTATTGTAGCGATAGGGGAATCAAACCCGTGTCAACGGGACCAACAATGCACCTCCTAACCACTGCACCAATTGTAATTACGTGTAATTTAATGCGCTTAAATGGTTATATAGAAAATAGTAAATACGACTAAGTGGTTATTGCATCAAATTAAATAAATTTCCGCGCTTATTGAGGCATGACTTCTCGCTTGCTATAATGGTTTGTAGATTAGTATTGATGTCACTAGTCCCAGGTTCGATTCTCATAAAGGCCGTTTTTCATTTTTTTTTTTTTTTAAATTTTTGTAAAATACTAAAGTCGGCCGGGCCCCGACGAGCTTGGGCTAAATCATTGAGCCCTAAGCGACTTTAAAATAACTCATCCTTAAAAAGAACTAGTAATTCCATGTCATCGAAATATAGTCGCTTAGGGGAGAGCTTGAATGAAATCCGGTTAGGTTCGTTCTTTGACGTGACCCATTTTGGGTAATAACTTTGAAACTAACCCCATTTTGTTTATTTCTTTGATTTTAAACCTCATTTTAGAAAAAAAATCCAATAAATGGGACAAAAAATATTTTATTAATCTTAAACCTTACACTTTTATCGTATCTATTATATTTCACCCATTTTCTATTTAATTAAATAATATATTTCTCTCAAAACGGATAAAATGATCGATATTTTAGAGATTTGCTATATCACGCCCCCTGTTTTACTTGTTACGCCCCCTATTTTTTCATTTATTCCTATTTTGCCCTTAAACTATGTATTTAGTTAACTAAAATATTTCTAGTTTTTTATTTTACGATTTTTGGAGACGGTTTTTTACAAAATTAAATAAAATTAAATCGTACTCATTCATCCAAGACGATATTAAATCGTTACAAAAAACGTCTTGAATGAATGAATGAATGAATGAAAAAATTATATCGTTTCAAGAATAATGATTACAAGATTTAAAAAATAAAATAAAATTTAGCGGCACACATAACACGATTTAAAAAAATACGAAAATTGGCCTCGTCATGTAGTTTACAAGACACAACCAATGACCCGTCATGTGGATTACAAGACACACGGCCAGCCTTTGTCATGTCATGTGGCTTACAAGACATGGCCCGTGGACTGTCATGTAAACCACATGACACACCCATGGTTCGTTCGTGTGTAAACCACACGACATGGCCACGTCGTCTTGTAATTCACATGACACCACCATGGCCGCGTCTTGTAATTCACAAGACAAGGCTACTTTTTTTTTTTTTTTTTTTTTTTTTTTTTTTTTTTTAGTGAAAGTAATTGCAATAGTTGGTGGAAAATACGTCTTTTTAAGACCGGGAACATATTAAATTAATTACTCTAAAAATCGCCCCAAACTCGATTCGACAAAGCGGTAATTAAATCAAAAATGAAAAGTTCAACAAAAATCATTTACTATTATACAATTATTAGTTATTGTAAAAGATATTACCAAAATCCAATAATTATAAAACAATAATTTAAAAAACGTCTCCGATTATAATTTTGTAAAACCCGTCTCCGAAAACCATAAACTAAAAAACGAGAAATATTTTTTACTTTAATTAATTAAATAGTCCAAGGGTAAAATAGGAATAAATGAAAAAGTAGGGGGCGTAACAAGTAAAACAGGGGGCGTGATATAGCAATTTTAATATTTTATGACCATCTAAAATAAGAATACGTGTAAAGTAAATAATTATATTAGTGCCATTTTAAATACGTTGTGGGTTGTGATAAAGTTGTAGTCAGTTGGAGCTGTTGGACCAACCACAATAGCTCATTTTTTAGTCAGACCGACTTTTGTAATTGTTACTTTATTGCCGCCATGGCTCCATCATAACTTGTACGGTATAAGCTAATATATCCGTCTTAAACTTAGACGGATCAATATAACCGATAAACCAAAAACCGAGTTTTTTGATACTAGCAAATTGATTGTTATTTAACCCACTTTATATACCCGTCTTAAGCGAGATATTATTCTGATTATAATTTATAATTATAGAAGTCAATGAGAACGAAGTCTTATTATAATCAATTAATCATCACAAAGTTATTGCACAATTTGGCCAAGAATATTTCTTTCCAATTCTTGCAACTTTTTAGTCTTATATAAAACTTATTTAACCCGTTTAAAAATTAATAAATAATACGGAGTAAGTGGTAGCTTGAAAATGGCAGAAAGATACGAACCAGTGGAGGATTTTGGTTGTAGTAATTTTGGTGTGGGAAGATTGGTTAAAGATAAGAAAACTAATGAGCTTTTTGCTGTCAAATACATAGAAAGAGGATACGAGGTAAATCTTAAATTCATTCCTTTTTTTTTTTTTTAAGTGCGGAAGCGACAAGGGTAAATATGATCATAACGGAATTTGAAGTCAAGTCATGACTCACGACTAATGACTTGCTTTTATCGGCTGAACTAGCTAACGCAATTATAAATGTCTTTCAGAGTGGGGTCAATGACTCAATGTTAAAATGGTTGTGAGACGTCACGAAAACTAATGAGCTTGTGAGTTGTGAGTAGTGGTGGAGTCAGGTTTTTAAGGCAGTGGGACGAAAATTTTCAGCGGTGATAAAAGAGAAATATTATAAGGAGGCCTTGAAAAAATTTGAAATTTTAACTAAAAATTTCGAAATTTTCAAACTTCAGCGGGGCGACCGCCACTGCTAGTCCCCCTCGTTCCACCACTGCTTGTGAGGCATTACAATGAGATTTTGGATTAATTCTTCAAAGTTAATTTTAATTCTTCAGCTTGTGACGGATAGTGGCAGTCTTCAATGAGACGGACTATATATAATAAGGTTGAGTGTCATAGAAACAAAATTCATGTATAAATGATTGTAGGACTAGCGAGCTTTAAGACATACTCCGCCATTTGGATCATTAGTTTACCTATTTCGTTTTAGTTAGGTGTCTTACTTATTTCGTTTTAGTTAGCTGTCTTACTTATTTGTTTACGTTAAGGTGATTGTTTGAAAATCTATTGTTGGTTGGAAATTTGGTTTTATCATGACAAACAAATGCTGTCAAAAAAAAAAAAATCATGACAAACAAATCGTCCTTATTTTAATTTGTTATGTACAACCCCATGTCCCAAATCGGTGCTGTAAAGATGAACAATCGTCCACCAACTCTAATATTACGAGCCCTTTTGAGCAGGAACCCAAGAGTAAATCCGTGAGGTCTTGACCCATAATTCGTGCATTTGTTTCAGATTTATGAAAAGGTTCAAAGGGAGATCTTCAGTCACAGGTCTCTAAGGCATCCAAATATTGTACTGTTTAAGGAGGTAAGTCTGTATGAATTACAAACATTTATCTTGTTGGTTCTTGGTATGTAATTGAAATGGGTTAGTTAATGATGAAATCAAATTTTGTAGGTGTTTGTAACGCCGACACATTTGGCTATAGTTATGGAGTATGCTTCTGGTGGCGATCTCTTTAACAGAATACGTTCTGCTGGTCAGTTTAGTGAAGACGAGGTTAAGAAACAAGTGCTGTACAGTTTATACACATTCAGGTTCCGTTTGGTTTGATGGAAACTACTCTCAGGAGACTGAAAAGTCTGAAGTTTTCCTGCAGAATAATTTTCGCCAAACTAAACAGGCAGGCTGTTGGTAAAAATGTTTGAAGTTTGATCTGATATAAGTCTGTCCTGTGGAACAGGCGAGAATTTTGTTTCAGCAGTTGATTTCCGGAGTCAGCTACTGTCATTCCATGGTAAATAACTTGTATTCCATTCCGTACTAAAAAAACATTCAGTTGAGTTTATTTTTGCATTTGATCTTCATACTTATTACTGAGTTTCCTGCAGGAAATCTTCAACAGGGATCTTAAACTGGAAAACGCGCTTCTTGATGGAAGCCCAACACCACGTCTCAAGATATGCGACTTTGGTCATTGTCAGGTCTGTTTTTTCAAGATAAACGAGTTCATTATGGGTTTTCGGTAATAATTTTTTCTATCTTTTCTGTCTCTCTCAGTCGGGAATCCTGCATTCGCAGCCTAAAGGCCCTAAACGCACTGTAGTAACACCGGTGTACATTGCACCAGAGGTTTTGTTACAAAAGGAATACGATGGAAAGGTACAGCTCGGAAACCTAAACATTTAACCCCAGAGAATCAGAAATTAGTAGAGTTTACAGCTTATATTATTACAGATTTCTGATGTTTGGTCTTGTGGAGTGACTCTATATATGATGCTGTTCGGTACATGTCCTTTTCAAGAACCTGAAGATCCTAGGAATTTACGGAAAACAATTGGGGTGAGTTTGATTTCTTAGACCTTATAAAACTGACCCATTTGCTCGGTGATCTAGAGTTTGGAGAATAATGTAACAAATGTTTCATTGTCGACAGAGGATATTGGGCGTGCAATACTTCGTCCCTGATAATGTACGTGTATCAGCTGATTGTCTGCACCTCCTGTCACGTATCTTTGTCGCTGATCCATCTAAGGTAATATATAGACTAATGCACGTTTCAATGCGTTTTTTTTTTTTTCCGAAGTAAGGTTGCATACATCTGATCCCTCAGTAATGTCGTTTCTACTGTAGTATATGCGTGAATATAGATTACGCAGTTTAATCAATCTTTGCAGAGGATTACCATCTCAGAAATCAAACAGCACCCATGGTTCCTAGAGAATTTGCAAACAAGCCATTCAAAATCAGATGGTGAACAGCCGGTTCAAAGTGAGGAGGATATATTGCGTATCATAGAAGAAGCGAAGACACCCGGGGAAGCGACAACTAGCAGGAGTCGAGTGTTTGGATGGTGATGACTGATGACGCTGAGGCCGAAATGTTGGTTTTAGGTGGTGATTTTGTATACCAAGAAGAGCCTGTAATTTGTAGTGGAAATATAAGTGACTGAAAATAGTGGGATTTCAGTTTCAAAGCTAATCTGATTACACAGTATTTGACAAATAATATATAATCCGTCCGTCTCAATTATTTATTTAGCTCAAGGCAAACATTTTGAGGCCCAGTTTGCGACTAGTAAGTAGTTAAGGAGGGAGCCCATCAAGTTAGTAAGAAGGCCCGTAGCCCATTTCATAGTCGGTCTCATTTTAGCCCCTTTATTATACCGAAACGTTAATATTTTTAATTACATAAATAAAGTAAATAATTAGGAGAAGAAATAAAGAAATTTAGTCTTAAATGAAAATTGAAGTACAAAAAAGAACACAATTTTGTAGCATAAAACCGTTTTATCAATAGCATTGGTCTTAATAATGGAAAGCCCAATTAATTAATTAAATTAGTTGATAAATTAGTGAAAACTGTTTTATTTTGATAACCTAATATTTTATATTTATGAATTGTATATTTAGATATATTAGTTTTCATCATAATAATCTGGCTACTGAAATAAAATTAAAGTCTGAATATAATTAAATGTTTATATTGAGCTAGTATTTTTTTGGAGTCAATTCTATGCTATAGGACGGTTTATAGGAGAGTTGATACGTATTCGTAAGTCGGAGCTAGCTACTCTTACTAAATCGGCCCATGATGTGAATTTGGGTAGCCCACTCTAATGGAGTAATGGGCGTGCGAGGAATTTTTTGGGGCTTCCTCCATATCTCATTTTATGCATCATTCTACAACAATATTACTAGAGCTGGCAAGTCTGACCCGACCCGAACCCGAGCAAACCCGACCCGACCCTGAAAACATTGTGACCCGTAACCGACCCGACCCGACCCGACCCGATGACGACCCTTAACCCGACACGACCCGATCATAAGTGACCCGATCCCGACCCAGACCCGACACGACCCGATCATAAGTGTCCCGAACCCGACACGGCCGGCTTAACTCATCGACAATACTTACCGTAAAAGTCATCTTCACCGGTTCTATATCATAAGACTGGCTCAATAAAAAAAATGCCTAAACTTAAAACATTGGTAACATTGGTTTCATATGTATAACGAAAACTTATTTTATAGAGTAAATTACTTCATTTTGAATCAACTTTTTTAAAATGACTTCCTTTTAATTTTTTTTTTTTTAAATTACTCCCTTAAGTTGCATTTTTTTGCTAAAATTACTTCCTCAAGTTGATTTTTGCTAAAATTATTCTCTTAAGTTGCATTTTTTTCTTAAAATTGTTTCAAAACTCACAATTTAAGTGACTTATTTCCTCTATTTTTGAACTTCCCCTACATTTGTCTACATAGTTATACCTTTCAAAGTATTGATTCGCTAAGCTACAAACGGAATAACTTCAAAAACAGACGAAATAAGTCACTTAAATTGGTGTTTGGAGCAATTTTAGCAAAAAATGTAACTTAAACAAGTAATTTTAGCACAAAAATTTAAAAGGGAGTAATTTTAAAAAAGTTGATTTCAAAAGGGAGTAAAATCTAATTTACTCTATTTTATACTCCCTCCTATTCTTAATAACCATCCCCTTTCATGGAGGGCACGAGAATTAAGGGAGGGGAGTATTATATGGTAAAGTATTGTAGTGGGTAAGAGATCAGAGAGAGAGAAGGTATTGTGTGATTAAAATAAGTATTGTTGTGGGGTAATATGATTAAAATAAGTATTGTTGTGGGGTAAGATGATTAAAATAAGATAAAGTATGAGTATTGTGGGGTATTGTTGTGGGGTGAGGTGATTAAAATAAGTATAAAAGTTTACCAAATAAGGAAATATGGAGAGTATTGTGAATAGACGAAAACAAGAAATAGGGAGAGTTATTTAGAATAAGAGGGAGTATGCAAGTTCTCAATTTGAAATATTATATTATTAAATAAAATATAATTATATATTTATTTACTAATTTTGCTGGCCTAATGTTATCGGGATAGTTTTACTTAAAAGTAGATCTTATACAATCCCCTATCTACTAAAAGAATAGGGGAAACTCTCATTTTTCCTACCTAAAAATATTTCCTAAAATTGAGATTAGTATTTTTGGCATATACTATAGGTATGATGAGTTATAAATAGGCATAATTTTATATTTATAAGATTCAATATTTTACATTCCCCACAAATTTATCTCCAGTATTTCTATGATAAATGATGGTTATCAAATTAAACCTCGCAAGTACACGATTTATCGTTGTGCAAAATTGAGGGTCGATCCCACAAGGAGCTAGGAAGACTACTGATCGTTTTAACTCTATTGTTTAGCTAAGTCGACAATAAAGGATGAGATTGTTATACTAAAGCTACCTAAAACAAAATGAAATACAAACTTAACAAGAAATAGGTAAATGAGCAAGGAGGAAGGATAAGTTGTAAATCAAATGATTAAAAAGCCTAAAACTCGGTTCTCCCACAACAATTCATAACTTCACACAATTAATTCCCTAGGCTAATCATAAGGGTAGCAAGGTGAGGAGGAGATGGCTCTAATTCGCCTAAGACCCCCCTCTCGGGTTCGAAGTAGGACACTAGCACTACCCACCAACCCCCCTCTCGGGTTCGAAGGTCGGAATCCCTAACTCAACACCCAACAACCCCAAAAACGTGCACATTTCCAAGGAGGTCAAGAACTTGGTCAAGGTCATTAAGTACTCATCGTATTCCGGGTCATCCCACTCCTCCTCTCGGAGGTCGATTTCAAACGCTAGTCTAGAAGTACCCTCCCTTGGTTGTCCCTTTCGGTCTCAACCTAGGTTAGCAATAGGGTCACATCCCGGGCATCCAATTTACAACCTAACCAATTCACGTTGGTGGACAAGGGTCACAAGTCGACACTACCCGAAATCAATCCATAAACCATGTCATTCCTCTAAACTACCCTCACCAATTTCCCCAAATAATTAGGCTTTATGAGATTCAATTAGTGAAGTTACTCATGTCGGGTCAAACCGAGTCCTAGTGGAAGACTACTCACTCTAAAAGCAAGAGAAACAACAAAGATGCAATCTTTAAGCATAAACATGGTGGGAGAATAAATTCTACTTCTAATCATGCAATCACAACACAAATTATGAAGAAAGACAATTTAATCTAATAATGATGAAGATTAAACTAAAAGACACAACCTTTAACACAAGTTACTCAAAGATTCAATCTTTAACACAAGAAAATCAAAAACTCAATCTTTGGGTGTAAATAACAATGGTGAACAAAGAAAAGATGAATAAGAGGGAAAATAACAACAATTAAACAACAAGATTGAAATCCTAACATCAACAATTAAACAAAACTTAAAAGAAAAGCAAATGTAAACAAATGAAATTAGGAGGAGAAATAATACCAACTCAATAGCAAAGAAAGGAATTTGGATTGAAAAATAAGGAAGGAGGAACCTTCAATCTTCTTACAACTCAATTTCTACTACTAAGTATGATGGAATAATTGAAGAACTTGTTCTAATTAGGGAAAGATTAGCAATGTAATTAACAAGATTCAAACTTGGAAAAGGAAATTCATTTAGATCTAGGATTGTGTGTACAAATGGTTAAGGGAGGGGGTATTTATAGTCTTTCATTGGATTTAGAAAAGAAGAGAAGAAAAGCCCAAATCCGTCAGTCTGCTGCGTCCTGCCGGTCGACCGGCTACCGGTCCGTCTACCGGTAGCGAGGTCAAATAATTTTGAAGTTGGAATTTTTGGGAAATAGCTAGCAAGTGTGTTCTGCCGGTGGACTGGCTGCCGACAGAACACGGTCTTCAACTTCTTCAACTTCTTCCTTGTGGTGCGCTCTACCGGTTGGCCGGCTGCCGGTGTGTCTACCGGTAGTGAGGCCAAATTCTTAATTCCTTCTAATTCCAATATGGTTTGTGCTGGTGTGCTCTGCCGGTAGATCGGCTGCCGGCCTGCCGACAGAACATAGCCTTCAGCTTCCTTCCTTCTTCTCTAGGCATTTGTCGGGGGGTGTTACGGTGGCGGGCCAGGGCCACGGCCTGCCTAAGAAACACGCTTCTCAACATTTTTCAACTCTTTTTCTTCTCAAGCTAACACGGGTTAGCTCCTTCACTCGGATTTCATTCCGTCTTCCCTTTTTCAAGGCTAATCCCCTACAAAAGAGTACGAGGAGTAGAGCTGATCAAATGGCCCAAGCCCATTGGCCCTACCCGGCCCGGTTTTTTGAAGGGCTTGGGCTTTTAGTTTTGGCCCAAAAAAGCCCATGGGCCGGCCTAAAAAGGCCCAAAATATTTTGGGGCCGGGTTTGGGCCAAGCGTTTGGCCCAAATTTTGGCCCGGTCCGGCCCATATTTATTAATAATGAATATTTTTTCTAATAAAACCTATTAAAGTAGCGTTAAAGTTATACTCAACTCTTTACAAACTCAAGTATATTTTTTTAGATTTATAAAACAAAGTATACATAACATAAATCATATCTAAGAATGCATGATTAAGCATTCTAAAGTGGCGGTTTTTGTCATTATTTTATTTTAGAGAGCAATTAATATGCATTTCATCATATTTTGTGCAATTTTATACACTATGTATGTTTTAAAAGTTGTAACTGAAGGTATTACGCTAATTATTTCCTAGGGTAAGTCGCAAATTTAAAGGCCCGAAAAAGCCCATTTAGGCCCAAAAGCCCGCATTAGCCCATAAGGGCCGAGTTTGGGCTTGCTAAATAAGCCCACGCATATGGGCCGGACCACATAAATGGACCGTTTTTGTTAGAAGGGCCCGGCTGAAGCCCGCATTGGCCCGGCCCATGATCACCTCTAACGGGGAGTCATAATATCGAGGTACATGGAATAAAGGGCAAAACATAAGCGAGAGTGATCTAAAAACGTGCTAAAGAGGGCGAAATGCATGAGAAACGGGAAGTGAAATGGCGTAAACTAATCACATATCAATAAATAATTTTTTTTAAAATAAAATTTTACGATAAAAATTCATTGACTTTTAAAAAGTTGCGGCTAAAAAATATGTTATAAAAAATTACTCACAAAATAACATCGTTACTTTGTCGATAAAAGAAAAATTATCATTAAAAATACTCAATTCATGACTTCTTACGATTTTAATTTTAATTTTTCAAATCAAAATATAATGAAAAGAAACATGAAAAATAAATTGTCAATTGTCAATTTATACATAATACTCTAAAAAAAGTACAAAACTATATATACCGTGCATATATTGCACGGGGTTTATACTAGTAATTTATAAACGAAATATTTAAGTGTTAAGTTTAAGCTTTCCTTCTTTTGAATCGTCCTATATAACATACAAAACGGTTATATAAAAGAGATTCCGCTTAATTTAAGAACATTTTCAGTAAATGATTAAGAAGACTATGTAGATAATAAAAAGTGAAAATTTTACTTAATTAAAATGTACCCTATTATTGTATGGTCAATATACTTACAAATTTCATTAAATAAATGGTCGAACAAAAGAAGTATACTTTTTTTTTTTTTTTTTTTTTGAAATTAAAAGAAGTATACTTTTAAGATTTCATCATCATTTGCAGGGGCGGATGCAGGAATTTAGGTTTGGGGTGGCACAATTTTTTTTTTTTTGCCGTAGTTCTAATATTATTTTGCGTTTAATTACGTATTTATACTCTTTTATTGACATACATACATGATTAAATATCGCAAAAGTCTACATATATTTCTATAGAATACTGGAAATAAAAGTATATCTTACATAGATAAAAATAAGCAATGAAAAAGGCGCAAATCATTAAATGCTCTCATATTTTAAAGCTAATAGGACCAAAAAGCAAAATAAAAAACAAATAAAAGTATATCTTACATAGATAAAAATAAACAATGAAAAAGTATATCTTACATAGATAAAAATAAGCAATGAAAAGGGGCAAATCATTAAATACTCTCATATTTTAAAGCTAATAAGACCAAAAAGCAAAATAAAAAACAAATAAAAGTATATCTTACATAGATAAAAATAAACAATGAAAAAGTATATCTTACATAGATAAAAATAAGCAATGAAAAAGGTGCAAATCATTAAATGTTCTCATATTTTAAAGCTAATAGGACCAAAAAGCAAATTAAAAAACAAAATAAAGTTGTCAATGGGAATCAAACCTAGGTTGGAGGTTATAAGTTCCCTACACTTACCACTACACTACTAATATCACATTGCATATATGAGGAACTAACTAATATACTCCCACCCATCCAAACCAAAGGTAACACTTACCTTATTCGGACCATCCAAACCAAACTACCCATTCCTTTTTTAGTAAAAAACATTACTAAAAAACCATCACATACCCTTATTATTTACATACAATGCCATTATGTTTGTGGTCCTCTTTCAATTAAAGTGCAAATGGGCCTACTATATTTCCAATATTACCCTTACTTTTTCCATTTTTTCTTAAAACAAGTCCTCCCACGTTATTCCTTTGGTTTGGATGGGAGGAGTATATATTAACATTTTTGAGTCGTGTGGTGACTCGCCTCACTTTCCCTCCCCCGATCCGCCCATGATCATTTGCACACTCTTTTCACTTTAAAAAAAGCTATGCTCAACGTGAGAACAATTGGTACGTTGAAAATGTGACAAAACACAAATTCTTCTTTTAGACGGACACTTTTCGTCTTATTTTTCGGGACGGATATATGTGATCATTTTATAGTTAAATATAACTATAATGGTATAAGCGATGTTACGCTTATGATAAGCGGTTTTTCAATAGTAGTCACATTTAACTATAAAATAATTACAAAATTCCGTCTTATTATTTCAGGCCAAAAAGGCTCGTTTGAAGCAAGATACCTTGGTGACAAAAACAGTTACTCACAATTTGAGGCCAATATTAACTTTGAATGGGCCATGTGATACAACAGTTACTCACAATTTGAGGCCAATATTAACTTTGAATGGGCCATGTGAAAGTTTATCGATTTTAATGCCAGATGACCGTCGGTGCTTGGTCAGACTAGGCACATTTGTGGATCAAATATAAGTTCCTTAATTGGATTTCAATTTAGTTAAATAAACTAATCTGACGATATTTATAATTAATTTAAATTGAATAGAGCGGAGCTGAAATAAAGTGAATTGAAGTAAGAGTTAGTTAGTGAAAAGATGAGTTGAACTGAACTGATGAAGTTGAATTGAACTGAAATGAGCTGAAATTAAGCCGGTAAAAATAGAGCCTAACTTAAACCGATTCATAAGCAAAATTTATACTGTGAAAGAATGGATCTAGTCATCTCGACACATAAGTTACGTGGAAAGCCGATTTCTATAGAGTATTACGTTTGTTTGTTTGTTTGTTATTAACATTCGCTTAAACTATAATGATATCTCGCAAATGAAACTATTTAAGTACCATTCTCTTTAATTTCTCTGAAAATACTTTGAACCTCATATGTCAAGTAACTATACAAAATTTAAAAGAAAAATCACAAAATAACATAGTTCAACTCCTACAATTTACATTACTAGTCCAAATACGAATGCGAAAATATGTCTTTTATATATAATGGTACAAAATCAGTTCGCCTTTTCTTAAAAAAACTTCTTCCCTTTTGAATACCAAAGTACACAAAACACACTTTCTATTATTCACGGTTTAGCAACACCCCTTATCTACGGTTTGACAATCGCGAAAGTGGCAATTTGCCCCCTTAACTTTGTTCAATGGTGAAATTAGACCCCTTAACTTTCAATTGCAATCAAGCCCCATAACTTTAACAAAAGTGAAATTCAACCCCATTATTTGATTTTTTATGAAATTCCACCAAAATTCATTTTTATAATCCAATTAATCAAATATAAAATTTAATTTTATAACTTTATAAATTTTATACAATCTATAAATTTTATACAATCCAATTTTTTTATAATTTTACAATTTTAGACAATTTATTCTAAATGTAAGAATAGCTCCTAAAATTGTATTATATTTTTATTTTGTTTAATATAGATGAATGTAAAATTATTTTTTAGATGAATAACTAACTTATATAAATTAAGAAGGTTAAAATTAGTAATTTTATGTATTATTAGTTGTATAATATAAATATAAAATGAATTTTTGTTGAAATTTAAGTGAAAAATAAAAATTGGGGTTGAATTTCACTTTTTGTTAAAGTTATGAGGCTTGATTGCTACAATTGAAAGTTAAGGTACCTAATTTCACCATTGAACAAAGTTAAAGGGGTAAATTACCACTTTCGCGGTTTTACAATAAGCTTTATGTGCAACTAATATACTCGTATACAAGTATTATATTTGAATATAGTCAAGAAATTAACGTACAAAGACGAAACAAATAATTATCACATGAAAAATCAAATAATCAAATAGGCCGTCATAAATGGCTTCAGTCAACATTTCAAGCTGCATGGGATTGACAATTTGACGTTCAATTCATCCTAACGCATTATTACTACTTGTTGTTGCCTATATAAACACATACCAATTCTCCACAAAAATATCAACCAACACAACTTAATTACTTTCTTGAGTTCTTTAATTCTTCATTTTTTTTATTTCTTCATTACATTGCATAATTAAAAACAATCCAACACATTACAAATTTTCGTTACTTTGTGGTAATACTACCCAGATCATCTGATAACGATATCTCTTTTTTAATTATAATCCATAACCATTTAATTAAAACTACTCAAAATAATGGCCGTGAAAACCCTATCTGCACCTGAAACCCCTGTCACATACACCAGCCTCATGGTCCTAATCAAGGCGATAATCGCTGCGACTGACGCGGTCCAGGGGACTGAGCCAGAAGGAATCCGTCAGCTTCGAACCGGGTCCCTAAAAATTGGAACAATGAACCAATACTACACAACATGGGACTTCGCCAACAGTTTGATCCGAGACCTGTCAATGACATGGTACGCCTTGTTTCGAACATTCGAAGACGACCAATTCTCCCTAGACCAATGTTGTGCCCTAGTCGGACGCTTCGACTATGCTACCAGCAACTTCCTCCGCTACGCTGGCTTCCCAGAAATGGGTGGCTTTGCGTCCGCGTTGGGCGAACACTTGCCCAACGCAGCCTCACGAGGCGAAGCGGTCCAAGCCGTCAAGGCATTTCTAAGGTATCTAAACATCCTAACAGCATGGTCATTCCATTACTTCCCATGGAACATTGGGAGTCACCTTACTTACATCGAAGGCCGGACCGCTCCGACCGACATTTCTCGGCGCGTGCATATCACTGACGGACAGAAGGTCCGTCTAAGCTGGGAGCCACTTGGCATCAGCGTTGTCGCAGTCATCGCAACGAAACAAAACCCAGAGCTGAGTCAAGACATTCTTAAGGCATTGCCATTCACAATATTAATGGACCATGCTGTCGTATGTGGGGCGTCAATGTACGCGTGGGCCCCGGTTGTGAGTACGTCACCGGTTCATTGTAAGGAAAGACAATGTGATGCACCCGTTGGTCGCCTCCGGTTTTCACAGGGGACCGGACAGAAGATTATAGTCCAGTACGGTGAGGTTACCGAGGATATTCTGTCCCCGGTTCTCGGCGAGGTGTTGCCGGAGTATGCTAGTAAAATAATTGAGGTAGGGGCTGCGGTGTTGAAGAGTACTATGGTCACTAAGGAGTTGATATGGTTGACTGTCGAAATTATATGAGTCGATTCATAAGTTACCTTATTACTTTGTACAATCTTACATTCTTTATTACTCATTAATGGACGAAATTTGAAATATGTAATTTCGTCCTAGTTATTTGATTTCCTTTATTTAAAATCCTTTGAATTAACTACTCGCTCGGTAAATGTGTGGGACGGAGATAGTATCATCTATGTAACTTTATTGTATTTTGCATATGTATGTACTTATTGGACTCCCTGTAACACAACTTTTCTAAGGCAATACAAAGAAGTTTACATAAACAAAACCTTTCTTTTTTGTTCGCGTCGGTAAGTTTCTCATAAGACGTGACAAGAAAAGAAGTCAATTATACTCTCCCTTGCATACATAAGTGATAAGACAAGCAAACATTTATTTATTTTCGGTCACATTCTCCTTTTATCTCATCTAATATAGTTGATTCGTTTTAAATTTAAGACGGAAATTGTCGTCTTAGTCTCTTAAATATTACGGAGTATAAATGTAGATATTTTAGATTGGAAAATGAGATGGCGACACCGGGTGTTACTCAAATTGAGCGACACCCGGGGTACTATTGTAAATTACTTGGATATTTTGCCTTCCCTCCATCGAATTTCGAAATTCAAAGTAGTTAGTTTTAAAGGGTAATTCAGGAAATCAACATTAACTATTAATTGTAACAACAACTGATAATAACAAATTAAAAAAATGATATTGAAAGATACTGCGTTTTTGGTGGAGCAAATTTGATACATCACCGAAATTTTGTTTAATCTTCAACGACCAAAAGCATATTTATATATGAATGATCCCAAATTACTGAAATTAGCACATTATCACCTTAGTGTCATGAGGTTAGTAGGTTATTGGATATATTTGGAGAAAATTACCGGCGGGTAATTGTCGTTTGATAATTGAATTCTCTCTTCTTCTTTTTTGTTAAATTGGTAGGACGTATGAGTGTATGATTTGATGAAGATAAACAAGTGTTTGTTATGATTTGATAAAGATAAACGGATGAATAATTTGATGAATTTAAACAAATGTTTGTTATGATATGATGAAGATAAACGTATGAATGTATGATTAGGCTAGGTATAGTTTAGTTTTAGTTAGTACTTCCTCCATTCAACTCCACTCTACCAATATCTATTTTCTACACTGTTCACAAGTTCACATACATTCTCGATTTTCTCTCAATAGATAAGTGAAAAAATATTCATCTGGGATCTTGTTTGATTCGTCTTTACGAGTACATTAAAAATATCTAACTTTTATAATTTTTGTAAATACGTAGCTAACGATATTTACCGCGTAAAACACACGTTGGCAAACGTGAAAAAGCAAAGTGGTAGGGTGGAGTTGAATGGAGGAAGTATATTTTATATATATATATTTTTTTTAAGTATAATAGACTTTGAATTACGGTTGTATCCCTATCATATTGGCACAAAAACGAAAATTAATACTTTATTTTTTATTTTTTTTCAATTTTTTTATTAGGGTGTTACCGAGTTTGGTAACACCCGGTGTCGCCCTAGCACTTCCCTTTTAGATTTTACGGCTTGAAGCTAAGAACACAAAAAATAGACTTTTACTCAAGTTTGCCCTAGTGGCCCGTTGCGGCTCCATCACGTATGCTTATTTTGCATAAGACTAGTTAAGGACCTTAATTTAAGGTCATACAGGGCTCCTACATGTATCGGACTGAGTCTGAGGACTATTCTCTTAAAAGATGTTATATGGGACGAAATACTATTTAAAAAGTATCGGAATGGTTGGTACTAAGACACGGTACCAGTCTAGGGGTGTAATCGAGCCGATTTAAGCTTGAGCTTGAAATTGGCTCGGTTACTTTAGCTCGAGCTCGAAATCGGCTCGTTATTTTCCGACCTTAAAAAATTAAAGCTCCAGATTAGGCTCGAGCTCAGTCAAATAATTATTTTCTGTAATTTCTATAAGTTTTAAATAAAATTAAAAATAGGCTAAATCATCAATTACTCCCTTTTATAGTACACTTTTTCAAAATTACTCCCTTTTATAAAAATTTTTAAAAATTACTCCCAAAAAATTGCTGAAATTTTTAAATTGCTCCCAAATCCCTATTTTTGTACATTTAGGACGAAAATGCCCCTGATTCGCAAAATTGGGTCATTTTGTTTGCTTCATATCTTGAGTTTTACATAGACAAAAATTACGTTCTTTATACGGATAGAATCTTGAAGAAGTCTACTTTCCAATGGCGTTGGAATCAATAAGTTTTACCGTGTGAATTTTGCCCAACAAGCCTTCAAAGACTGATACGATTTTAAGACAGATTTGCGTCTTTCCACGAGAATTGCGATTCCCGACAAACTACAAATCACCCAGAAGTCTACCTTACCAATTCGGAAACTAGACTCAAAGGGCTACAACCATGTGAAAGGGCGTTTACATTAAATCAAAATAACACCATGGAAATGGCTCCTCAATATCAGACACGAATCTGGAAAAACAGGGGAATTTCAGTCTTAAAATCGTATCAGTCTTTGAAGGCTTGTTGGGCAAAATTCGCACGGTAAAACTTATTGATTCCAACGCCATTGGAAAGTAGACTTCTTCAAGATTCTATCCGTTTAAAGAACGTAATTTTTGTCTATGTAAAACTCAAGATATGAAGCAAACAAAATGACCCAATTTTGCGAATTAAGGGCATTTTCGTCCTAAATGTACAAAAATAGGGATTTGGGAGCAATTTAAAAATTTCAGCAATTTTTTGGGAGTAATTTTTAAAAATTTTTATAAAAGGGAGTAATTTTGAAAAAGTGTACTATAAAAGGGAGTAATTGATGATTTAGCCTTAAAAATAATATATTTTAAGAAAAACTCTAATATAAAATATTTATAAAATATAAGAAAAATATAATCATAATTTATCAAATAAAAATTTATTAAGCACATAAATAATTGTAAAATGCATAATTATTTAATAATAAAAAAATAAACGAGTTTAAACGAGCTTTCGATTCCGAGCTATACTAAGCTCAGAATCGGCTCGTATTTGGTCCACGCACCTAGGCTCGGAATCAATTTTAACCGATTTCGAGCCGAGCTTTGACCGAGCTGATTCCGAGGGCTCTACGCGGTAAAATCTTATCACCCAACTCTCAAATTGACACGACCAATATAAGGCTTTCCGAATGTTTATTGTTGCAAAATGTTTGTTATCCCGAATGTTTGATATTAAGACAAGTTCTTTCTGACTTAATTTCAACTCGTTTTAGTTCATTTCGGCTCTATTCAACTCAGTTCAACTTCTTTCAGTTCAGCTCGTTTCTTCACAAATTAACTTCTGCTTTACATCCATTCAGTTTAATTAAGCTTCACTCAATTCTGTTCAACTTCACTTACTTAAATAGGACCACAATCTTGACTAATATTGTTATATAGAAAAACTGAACCCTAGTTAATATTCATATCATCTCTTTGTTGTAAAAAAATGCATGTAGTCATATCGAGTATGCCAAATTGTCTTATTTTGGAGGCGGAGGTCAATCAGTCAAAGCAATACTACAATTTATTTGCTAGAATTATTATATTTTTATATTATGATTCAAAACTTCTTATAATATTATATTTCTATGTTTATTTGGTCATTAATATTATTATTCAAATACCCCTTATTTCTTGGTTGAAAATGTTGACTCAATGGCTCAATGCTTTTGCTAATCACCTATATAAAGACATGAAAATCCTCCACAAAATATCAAACATCACATGCAAACTCTACAATCAACAACTCAACTTAATTACTTGAGTTCTTCAATTTTTTTTTTTTCTTTCTTTCTTCAACTTAATAACCTTGTATTACATTGCATAATTAACAACAATATAATCCATTACACATTTTCTTAAATTTGTTCATAAAACTACTCGATCACGTTTATACCATCTGGTGACGTTATTTCATTTTTCTTATAATCCATAACAACTATTTAAGTTAGCTACTCGAGCAATGGCCGTGAAAACCCTAACCGCCCCAGAAACACTCGTCACATACACCAACCTCATGGACCTCATCAAGGCGATAATCGCCGCAACTGACGCGGTCCAAGGAACCGAGCCTGAGGGAATCCGCCAGCTTCGAACCGGGTGCCTAAAAATTGGCACAATGAACCAATACTACACCACATGGGATTTCGCCAACAGTTTGATCCGAGACCTCTCAATGACATGGCACGCCCTCTTTCGAACATTCGAAGACCACCAATTCTCCCTAGACCAATGTTGTGCCCTAGTCGAACGCTTCGATTATGCCACAAGCAACTTCCTCCGCTACTCCGGCTTCCCAGAAATGGGTGGCTTTGCGTCAGCGTTGGGCGAACACTTGCCCAACGCGGCCTCACGATCCGAAGCGGTCCAAGCTGTCAATGCATTCCTAAGGTATCTAAATATCCTAACAGCATGGTCATTTCACTACTTTCCTTGGAACATTGGGAGTCACCTTACTTACATCGAAGGCCGAACAGCGCCAACCGACATTTCTCGGCGCGTGCATATCACTGACGGACAGAAGGTCCGCCTAAGCTGGGAACCACTCGGCATCAGCGTTGTCGCTGTCATCGCAACAAAGGAGAACCCGGAACTGAGCCAGGACATTCTTAAGGCATTGCCATTCAGAATATTAATGGACCATGCAGTCGTATGTGGGGCGTCAATGTACGCGTGGGCCCCGGTTGTGAGTACGTCACCGGTTCATTGTAAGGAAAGACAATGTGATGCACCCGTTGGCCGACTCCGGTTTTCACAGGGGACCGGTCAGAAAATCATAGTCCAGTACGGTGAGGTCACCGAGGATATTCTGTCCCCGGTTCTCGGCGAGGTGTTGCCGGAGTACGCTAGTAAGATAATTGAGGTCGGGGCTGCGGTGTTGAAGAGTACTATGGTTACTAAAGAGTTGATTTGGTTGACCGTCGAACTTATATAAAAGAAGGATTAGGAAACTATCGAAGGTAAAATTATTATTATATGATATATGACTATACGAGTCGATTAATGAGCTACCTTGCAACCTTTTATTCTTTTATTTGATATCCTTAAAAATAATATGAGTCGATTAATTATATTGTTATAATTGATCGAAACTTGAAATATGTAATCTCGTCCTAGTCATTTATTTTCGTTTTATTTCGAAATCCCTAAAAATAAATACTTTGAAAATGAGTGGGACGGAGATCATCAGCTCGTACTTTTCTGTATCATTTTTTTAGTTATTTTCATCTTACTTATCAAACTATATATAACACATGACTTTTGTACCATTTCAGTACTAATGTACGTACCATTTTTATCATTTTTTAAGTGTTATTTTTTGAGTTTTGCGAATGTAATCGGTCCAAAATCCGATTGATAGACGGGTGGAGAACTTTATTTAATGAGCGCATTATGTTATTATTTAAAATGTTAAAATTTTTAGATAATTGTAATTTTAGGGCTTCAGATTATCACAGTGCAACTTACTACAAATAAATTATTGGAGCGATAAAACATAAAATGATTTAAGGCCTTCTTAATTTCATGCATGGTTGAGGCCTTTCTAAGGTCATTGCCACTCCAACATATCTATATATGTATATTTTACATAAGACTAGCTAGGGTTATTTTGCATCTGTCCCGGTCATTTGTTGTCCTTTTTCATATTGAGATGTCTTAGGGAGCTGTTGTCCTTTCTATTTTAAGAATGAACTTGATAACAATTTGATATCCACACTCATTTTGTTCCTTTTGCTATTTAGTAAGGAAAATGAAAGGGCGCCACCGGGTGACACCCAATTTGGGCTTGGGTGTCACCCTCTCACATGGGGTGAGTACGGGCCCCTTCAATAAAGAATGCTTGTGAGAGGGTGACACCCAATTTGGGCGTCACCCGGTGGCGCCCTATCACTATCCATTTAGTAATTGGTCTCTTTCTCTTTCCTTGGACTAAAATAAAAAGACAACAATTGACAGGAACGGAGGGAGTACATGATATCATTGTTGGCTCACCGAGGTCTCGAATGAAATTGGTTCAATTTTGACCCAAGCTTGAGTCGAGCTTCACCAAATCTGAGTTTTATTTTTAGTTTTATTTTTGTATAGTTTTAATAGTTTATAATTATATTTATTCAAGTTATGTCATTTTAGTATTTACTAGTATTGGTGCCCGGCTTCGTCCGGGCTACATCTACTTACCATTAATTTTTTTTTTCATTAAATAAAATTACTTAAAGTTGCATAACCCATAAATTTATCATTAATATAGTTTTCTATAACATATCCTAAAATTATGATGAAATAAATTTTGAGACAAATTCACTACTCCCGCTATTAATATTTTATTCTTATTAATGAAACAATAGTAATAACATTTCACTACTTGCCGGTAATCAATGTTACATTTACTACTCCCGCCATAAATGTTAAATAATTAACATCTCTATACATCTAATAAACTATAAAGTTTAATAAAATTGAATAGATTTTAAATTTAATATATAATTTTATGATGATTAATAATTAATATCATAAGTGTGCATGTTTATACTAATTAATTTTAAGGAAATTGATCATCTTCTAGTCTTCTATAAATATTTAGGAAAATTCCCAAGCATACTCTTTCTTTTAGTATCCTTGAAATTGACCATCTTAATTAATTATTTTATTTTAAGGAATTTGATTATGTTTTAGTCTCTTACAAATGTTTAGGAAAATTACCAAAATTCTATAAAATTTAATTTTAACCCAAACTATATAATATTTGCATTGAGATCCCTTAATCGGGTCCATCACACGGTGCTAGTGATTTAAAACTATATAGTATTATTAATTTGTATAACTTTTTTTAATTACATTGAAATCCCTTGGTTTCTGGAATTAATATATAGTACTAGGTTTGGTGCCCGGCTACGCCCGGACTTCCTTTATTTACCATTTAAATTTTATTTTCTATTAAATCTGTTTCGCTAAATTTGATTAACACGTACATTTACAATTTATATCTTGAAATTATGATGAGACGTAAAATTAATCAACAAATTATATGACACATTCACCACTTCCGCTGCAATATTATTACTTTCACTACATCCCCTGTTAATACTATTATCTTCACTACTTCTTCGATTATTGTTGTTTGTTTAACTACTTTTCATACTCTCACCGTTGTTCCTACTGTTACTTTCATTACATGTTTTGTGACTACTATAGTATTATTACTTTCACTTCTCCCGCCGTCATAATTTTTTCTTTCACTACTCCTGCATTTACTATTATTAATTTCACTACTCCCATTGCTGCTAGAATGACTTTCACTACTCCGGTTGCTATTATTGTTACTTTTACTACTCACATGGGTGGTTACTATGATCATATTAGTTGATTATCTAGTTGTATTAGAGTTATATATTTAAATATATCTGAAATATTATATTAGAATATTATTTAAGAGCAATCATTATTATTTACTAATTAAATTACAAATCTAATGAATTATGGAATATTATATTTTTTTGAAAATCTAGATTGATTTATTTACCTTTTAATAATTTCCAAAATATAAAATACTTATATAATATTATATTATATTATATTCATGTATGTTAAATAATTAACATCTTTATACTAATTAATATCATAAATGGGGTATGTTATTTTAAGAAAAATCACCATATTATAGTGTTCTCTAAATTTATACTTCAACCAAAACTATATAATATTTACATTGAAGTCCCTTGGTCGGGTCCATCACACAGTGTCATGATTAAAAACTATATAGTATAATTAATTTGTATAGATTTATTTAATTACATTGAAGTCCCTTGGTTTCTGGAATTAATATATAGTATTGATTGATTGATTGATTGATTGATAAGTATATATTATTATTCTATTTTATTATTGTATTTTTTTCAAAAAAAATATATTTCTTTCGTCCCGCTCATTTGTTTATTTTTGGTTTTTGCACAAAGACCAATGAATAAGGAAGAAACCGATTTGAACTTCAACTTCAATTTACCTCGAGTCGAGCCCAGGCTCAAACATTATTGGTACTTGATATTTACTCCCTCTTGGACGACATTTCGTAAAATTTAGTTTTTGTTTGCTTTCGCCATACGATGGATCAATTGGCATAAATTAGTAACATACGTTAATTGAAATTGCATACTCCTTTCATTTCAGTTATTAGTTATTTATTTTGAAATACATGAATGAGACAAACAAATTAACAAACTTTTTTAAGGTTAATAATAATGACATTGTCAAACAAGTTTATAATAATGACCTTGTCAAACAAGTTTATTGCATTTGAAGTCAAATTAAATGTCGCAAAATCTGTTTGAAATGACTCAATGAATTACAAAAAGATCTAACTACGTCACAAAACAAAAAATATTGATTTTTCTACCACAATCTTGACTAATGTTGCTATAATAACACCGAAGCCTAGCTAATATTCTTGTGGTCGATTTTGTTACAATTTTACGACACAAATTCTTGTTTAAGAAGGGAGTATTCGCCTTAATTTTAAAACATAGTATCAAATAACATAATAAATTAGACAAAAGTAAAATGCCTCGAAATTAACAAGAAAACCTATCTTATATATGAAAATGAAATACTATCTGGTCATTTTAATGTTAAGACGGATATATCCGTCAAGAGAGACTAATTATACTTAGAAATGTATATAGTCATGTCAAGTATACTATTGAAGTTTATGTCAAATTGTCTCATTTTGGAGGCGTGAAGTCAATCAAGTCAAGCCAATACTACACTTTGTTACAATTAATTTTACGATTATTCAAAACTTTTATACATTTTTTTCTATGTTCATTTGGTCATTAATGTTATTCAAATACCCCTTATTTCTTAGTTGAAGTGTTGACTTAAGTTCTTTGACTAAATGACTACAACTTTTTTTTTTACGTTGATCGGAAGTATTCCTATGAGCCTACCGATAACTATTAACAAGGTCAATTTCTTTCAGGATACTAAAGGCAACTTAATGGGTAGACTGCTCATAAGTTTGGTTTTATCATTTACGGTCAAAAATTAAACCTCTGACAACTTTGTTTAAGAGATGAAAATTTTTACCACTTAGATCAACCAATTTTAATTTACTGTAACGGTAAACACTATAACCGCAACAAAACTGCTCATTGCATTCCAAATCTCTTAAAGTCCATTCTCAATGTATAATATTATGTACTCCGTAGTTGTCAACTTAATTGCGTTGTGGTGCCGGTCGCGCTTGAAAAGTTAACAGCCACAAATTTAAGCCAAATATAGTAAGGTGGGCTCTATGCCTGTTTTATGTAGACAAATATATGGTCCTCTTTGAATTTGATGGTGAAATACATAAATAATGATTGAAGGTTAACCGTTTGATGGAGACGGTGCAATAACAAAATGGGAAAATGCACGCGGTGCCCTTAAAGTTTCGAATTTTGCCCGAAATACCCCCAATTTTTTGTTCCGGAAAACTTTAAGCGGCTATAGCTCGTGTCTACGAATTCAGAAAGTGATAATTTTTTTTTTTCAAATCGATCATCTTTCCGAGAACTACGATTTGAAAAAAAAAATTGTCGTATTTGGATCCCGTGGCTAGGAGTTTTTGTACGTCAAAGTTTTTTTTACCGTACAAATTTTGAGTGACCATATCTCTTGGTCACGAATTCCAAACACGACAATTTTTTTTTTAAGTCGTAGGTCTCGAAAAGATAATCAATTTGAAAAAAAAAATCGTTACTTTCTGAGCTTGTAAACACGAGTTATAGCCTCTTAAAGATTTCCGGATCAAAAAATTGGGTATTTCGGGCAAAACATCAAAGTTCAAGGGCACCGCGTGCATTTTCCGTAACAAAATTTTCCGTATCAAAAAATGGAAGACCTTGCATTCGGCTGAGGCGAAGGAGCATAAGAACACCAAGGCTATCCTTGCTCTGAGGGAGAAGGACATTGAGACGCTGAAGACCGTCATCATTCCTGACATGTGTGCCCGATCGGGACCAAGTCAAGATGCTACCGGGGATGTGATCAAAGAGCTCCTTCCGAAGGCAACTTCCGTGGCAAGAGTTTGGCCGCCCGGATGAGAAGGCCGCTGCTGCGGAGGCCAAGGCTGCGGATGAGGCGAAGGCGGCGAAGGCTGCTCAGGAAGCCGAGGAGAAGGCGGCCCGGGATGCTAAGGTGAAGGAGGCCAGAGAGGAGGCTGAGAGGGCAAAGGCAAGTGAAGCTGCTAAGCCCTCCTCTGCGCCGTCCACCGTTGGTGATGATCTGCTACGCTGCAGGTGGCGGCAAACAACAAGCATAGGGAGACGGGCGGTCGTCACCAAATTCACCCGGCCCTTCGACGGCCTTCAAATTGTTCGGGGCCAACTATTAAGCCTTTCCTCCCCGCCATCCTTTTTGGCGCTTCAAGTCTTATGTTTGTAACCTTTTGTTGTACCTTCTCTTTTTTTGATAAACTTTGGTAGGTTGTGCTTAGGCTATCCCCTATGGGGACGGCCGTCGACATTGTTTTGCCTTGTAAACATTTTTTCAATAAAGTTTGTTTATTTGCCTTCGGCTTGGCCGAGACTTTGATCTCGTTCTCCATTGAGTTGTCTTCTTACGTTTTTAACATATTGAGCGCTTTTTCGTTTTTACCTTCGGCCGGACCGAGGCAGTTAGATTGCGTATCTCAACTGTACTTAAACGATTTTAAACATGTTAGCATGTCGGTCGCTTCCTCCTCCACTCCCGGTCCTAGCCGAGGCGGTCAGATTTGCGCTTCCCAATCTTTGTTATAAACATGTCTTCAAACATGTTGGCATGTCGGTCGCTTCCTCCTCCACTCCCGGTCTTAGCCGAGGCGGTCAGATTTGCGCTTCCCAACTGCCATTGTGAACATGTTAGCGTATCGGTCGTTGTTTCCCCGTCACTCCCGGCTTTGGCCGAGGCAATCGAGGTTACGGTTCGACAGCGTTCGTATCTATAGACATATTGATCGCTTCCTCTGCCACTCTCGGATTAGCGGGCGCGATCAGTTGCGTTCTCAACTGTACTTATACGTTCTTAAGCATGTTGGTCGCTTTCGCATGAGTATCAATCGCATTGGTAGTGATTGCCGGTTGGCGTCTACTAAGCATGTTGGTCGCTTTCGCGAGTATCAACTGCCATTGCGGTGACTGCCCGGCTTTGGCCGTGGCGTCTACCTTGGTACGACTACGGAGGGGACTCTTCATTTTGATGGAAAACTTGGATCACTCTTCATTAGATATAATCACGCTTTGGGGTACCCACAACGGTCTCGGACACCTCCACCGCTATATGAAGTATTTTCTAAGGTTGCCTGTGTTCTAGTGGCTCATTAGAGGCACTCCCTCCATGTCTGTGAGCCGGTATGTCCCCGGCCTCATTTCTTCAACCACTTTGTAGGGTCCTTCCCAGTTGGCCGTCATTTTTCCATGGATGTTTCCTTTGTTTGTTGCGGCCGACTTTCTTAGGACTAGATCTCCTACTCTTAAGTCCCTTTTGTGGACCCTACGGTTGTATGCTCTTCTCATTCGGTTTTGATATACTGCCAAGTTGAGCCGTGCCGTATCTCGACTTTCTTCGACCAGGTCTAGGGAGGCTCTCAGGCCTTCCTCATTTTCGACTGGGTCAAAGGTTTGCGTTCTGAATGTCGGCACCGCTGCTTCAGTGCGAACGGCCTCGGATCCATAGACAAGGTGGAATGGGTGCATTCCCGTTGCTTCTTTTTTCCGTGGTTCGAAGTGACCACGGGACGCCGGGTAGTTCATCACCCACCTTCCCTTTAGATCTTCAACCTTCTTTTTCAGCCCGTTCAATATTATTTTATTAGTTTGCCTCCTTTGCCCGTTGCTCTGAGGGTGGCAGACGGAGGAGTATGCGAATTTGATACCGAGCTCTTCCAGCCAGTTCATCACCATGTCACTCCAAAACTCTCGGCCGTGGTCAAATACCATGACTTGGGGTAACCCAAAACGAGTTATGATGTTCTCCCAAATCACCTTTCTTACGGCCGCCGTGGTCTTGGCAGGTACCGCGACAGCCTCGACCCATTTGGTGAAGTAGTCAACGACGACGATCAGGTATTTCCTTCCTCCGGAGGCCGTCGGAAATGGTCCTAGTAAATCCATCCCCCATTGTGCAAATGGTAGGGGACTAAGTACCGGTTGCAGGTCTCGGGAAGGTGCATGTATTACCGGAGCATGCATCTGACAATTCTTACACTTCTTGGTCTTTGCTCTGGAATCTTTCAACATGGTAGGCCAGAAGTAGCCGGCTCGGAGAGCTTTGTGGGCCAGCGTTCTCGCCCCCATGTGGTGTCCACAGATGCCTTCGTGAATCTCTGTCAGTATTAGCTCCGCGTCGGCTGGGCCAACACATTTCAAAAGTGGTCTTATTACGGACCTTCTATACAATTCTCCTTCAAATACCAAGTACCTTGCGGCGATCCTTCTTATCTTCTGAGAGAGACTGCGGTCCTCCGGTAACTCTTTTGTAAGTTTGTATTTCATTATCGGAGTCATCCACGTCGTCTCGGTTTCGATGTCGCCCACCATGCCGACGGTCTCAGTGATACTTTTAGCATTCCTGATGTCCACTAGCACGGTTCGACTGACATTCTTGATGCTTGAACTGGCAAGTTTTGAGAGAGCGTCGGCTCGGTTGTTCTCAGACCTGGGGATGCACTGTATTTGGAAATATTTCAATTTTGCAGTGTCAGCTTTGACCCTTTCCAGGTACCTTACCATCCCGTCGTCTCGAGCCTCATACTCTCCTCTGATTTGATTGGTCACTAGGAGCGAATCTGTCTTCAACACAATGTGCTCCGCCCCGGCAGCTTTAGCTAACTCGACTCCAGTTATCACCGCCTCATATTCGGATTCGTTGTTTGAGGCCGAGAAGGTAAACTTCAAGGCGTACTCAAATTCGTCCTCGTTAGGGCTAGTGATAAGGATGCCGGCTCCTGAGCTGTTCGCCGTGGAGGATCCGTTGGTATACACTTCCCATACACCGGGATGTGATTCTTCTTGATATGTGCACTCAGCCAGGAAGTCTGTAAGCGCTTGCCCCTTTATCGAAGGCCTCGGCTTGTACTGGATGCCAAAGCCGGAGAGTTCCACTGCCCATTTGATAAGTCTGCCGGGTTTTTCGAAATTTTCCAACGCTTTCTCCAATGGCTGGTCGGTTAAGACCGTTGATGGTATCAAGCTATACCTCGCAAGTGCACGATTTTATCGTTGTACACTATTAAGGGTCGATCCCACAAGGAGTTGAGAAGATTACTAATTGTTCTAATCCTATCGTTTAGCTAAGTCAACAATAAGGGATGAAGGTTATACTAAAACTACCAACAACAAGGTAAAACGACTAAATAAAGAAATAAGAGAAAGAGCAAGATAAAATAAATAGATGGAAATCAAATAATTTAAAAGCCTAAGACTCGGTTCTCCCCAAACAATTCGTAATTCCACACAATCAAATCTCTAGGCTAATCACAAGGGTAGTTAGGTGAGGAGGTGACGACTCTAATTCGCCTAAGACCCCCCTCTCGGGTTCGAAATAGGACACTAGTGCTACCCACCAACCCCCCTCTCGGGTTCGAAGGTCGGAATTCCTAACTCAATACCCGACTACCCCAAAAACATGCATTATTCCCAAGGTAGTCCAATATTTGCTAAGGTCATTAAGCCCCGTCAATTCCCGGGTCATCCCACTCCCTCTCTCGAGGGTCGATTTCAAACGCTAGATTAGAGGTGTCCTACCCCGGTTCTCCCTTTCGGTCTCAACCAAGGTCAACAATAGGGTCAAATTATGGGTATCCAAATCACAACCTAACCAACTCTCGTTGGTGGTCAAGGGTCGTAAGTCAACACTACCCAAAAGTCAACCCATAAACCAAGTCAATCCTCTAACCTACCCTCACCAATTTCCCCAAATAATTAGCCTTTATGAAATTCAATTAATGGAATTACTCATGTTGGGTCAAACCGAGCCCTAGTGGAGGACTACTCACTAATCATGGTCCTAATTGCAAAATAAACAATAAAGATGGAAACTTTGGTCACAAACATGGTGGGAAGATGAAATTCACTACTAAACATGCAACAATCTAACAATAGGTGTAAGGAAAGATGATTTAATCTAATGACAAGAGTGATTAAACCTAAAGACACAATCTTTAACCAAATCAACTCAAAGATTAAGTCTTTGAGGACAACTACCCAAGGATGAACAAATGAAAGAGAAACAAAGGAAAGAAGAACAATGAAAAGATGAACAATGATGAAATTAAGAACAACAAACAACAACACCAACAATTTTAACATAAACAATCAACAAACATAAAAGATGAACAAAAATGTAAACAAATGAAAATAAGGAGAGAATTAATACCAACAAAATAGTGAAAGAGGAATTTGGATAGAAATAATAAAGAAGGAAATCCTTCAATCTTCTTACAAACCCAAATTCAATCACTAATTGATTGAAGAACTTCTCTAATTAAGGAAAGATTAACAAAGAGATTAAGAAAGTTTAAAGCTTGAAAGGGTAAAAATTCTGGATCTAGGGTTGTGTGTACAAAAGGGTTTAAGAGGGGGTATTTATAGGCTTGTACAAGATTAGGAAGAAAAAGGAAGAAAAGCCCAAATCCCGTGCTGCTGTGTTTTGCCGGTCCACCGGCAGCCGGTGGTCTTACCGGTAAAACCGTGCAAGATTTAAAAATAGCTGGCATTTGTGTTTTGCCGGTAGGCGGTTCTTGGCTGCCGGCAAAACACCTTCTTCAGGACTTCTTCTTTTTCTTCAAGGTGCGTAATGCCGGTTGACCGACTGCCGGTGCTCCTACCGGCAGCGAGGCCAAGCTTGTTTTTCACCAATTTCTTCAATTAAAGCCAATTCTTTGTGCTTTTTACCGGTGGGCGGTTCGGCCCTGCCGGCAAAGCACTTTCTTCAGCTTCTCTTCAACTTCTCAAGTAATTAGCTGGGGTGTGTTCTGCCGGTGGCTGGACCGGCTGCCGGTCTGCCGGCAAAACACACAGTCTTCATTTCTTCACCTCTTCTTCATGTAAAGGCAATGGGGTGCCTTTCTTGCCCCAATTCCTCCATACTTGGGCCGTTTCCTACAAAAGGACACGCAAGGTAACAAGTACGGGTGTTGGGCACAAAATGCAAGGAAAAACACCCGAAACCGACTCGATACGAGTCGGTATGAATAAAAGAAAGAGGGAATTGGAAGTAAAATAATCGTATATCAACCGTCACAGGATGTGCGTCGAAGTAGGGTTTCAGCTTCCTTGCGGCAACGACGACGGCGAAGGCCGCTTTTTCGATCAGTGGGTAATTTCTTTCGGCGGCCAGCAGTGTATGGCTGATAAAGTAGATTGGGTGCTGCTGCTTATTTTCTTCCGGACGATTACAGATCGACCGTGGCCGAGGTAAGCGCTAAGTATAGATATAGCGTCTCCCAAAGATCGGCCAGGGACAGGTCGGTGATGTCGAAGGTGAGTTTTCGATTGCCGAAAGCTGTGCTCATTGCTCCCCCGTTAAAGTCTTTATTCCCTTTCAAAGACCGTAAAGAACGGAGTGCTCTTATCGGCCGACCGAGAGATGAAGCGGGCAAGAGCCGCCATTCTCCCGGTCAGCGTCATAACCTCTTTTCGATTTCTCGCTCGGCAGTCTAGTATCGCTTGGACTTTCTCTGGATTGGCATCAATTCCCCTGACGCTGACAAGCACGCCGAGGAACTTGCCGGCCCGGACACCGAAGTTGCATTTCATTGGGTTAAGCTTCATCTTATATTTCCTCAGTGAACAAAATGTTTCGCTCAAGTCGGCCAAGTGCTCGCTGTCAGATTTGCTTTTTACAATAGCATCGTCGACGTAAGCCTCGATGTTTCGCCCTTTTTTATCTTGAAACACTTTGTCCACCAGCCTAGTGTAAGTTGCGCCAGCGTTCTTCAAACCGAACGGCATCATTTTATACATGTATGTGCGTTCCGGTGATGAATGCGCACTTAGGCATGTCTTCTTGCCATAAAACACTGATGATACCCCGAGAAGGCGTCTAGCAAGCTTAGCATGGTGTAGCTGTGCCGTTGCGTCAATTAAACTATCTATTCGAGGCAAGGGATAACAATCTTTAGGACACGCTTTATTAGGATTGGTAAAATCAACACACATCCTCCACGCCCCTGACGATTTCCTCACCATTACAACATTAGCTAGCCACTCGGGGTAAGTACAAGGCATGATAAAGCCCGCCGCTAATAGTTTGTCTACTTCAGCTTTGATGGCCTCATCCTTCTCGGCCGAGGAGTTCCTCATCTTACGCTTGACGGGCGGCGGTGGAGAGTACGTTCGGCTTGTGAACGATCACCTCCGGCTCACGCCCTGGCATCTCGGCGGTGAGTATGCGAAGACATCTTTGTTCTTCCTCGGCAGTCCGGGAGATCGGCTCGAATTTTGGCTCCAGGCCGACACCGACAGCGATTACGGTGCGCCCGAGTCAATTTCCACTTCCTCGATGCAGGCTCCTTCGGCCATGCCGACGTTGTTGGTGCTCATCGGATCACCCTCTTGTTGTAAGGATGGGCTCTTCCCTTTCTCGATTTTTCGCCACTTTGAGGGATTGCATGTTGCACCCCGTCGATACTTGGACATTGACTATTTCGTCTCTTTCGTCCTTTGAGACGAGCTTTTGCGCTTCCCCCCGGTCCGAGACATACATCAATGTCAGGGCCCGGATGGACATCACTGCGTCGGCCTCGCTCAAAGTGACTCGGCCTATGAGAACATTGTAGGCAGACGAACCATCAATGACCACGAACTCAGATAAAACATTCTTGGCCGCATCGGCTTGGCCAAACATCACCGGCAGAACTGATTGATCCCGGGGTACAGGCGGCCCGGAGAAGTCAGTATAGCGGGTTGGTGCGAGGGCTCGGGTCTTCGATCTTGGGACCGAGATTGAGAAAGCACTCCGAACATGATGTTTGTGTAGGCGCCTGTGTCAATCAGGCACCTTTTGACCAAGTGGTTGGCTATGTCTAGGTGGACTACAAGCGGGTCGCTGTGCGGAGCGACGACTCCCTCGTAGTCCTTCTTCCCAATGGTTATATCGGGGATTGTGGAAGCGGGGATCGCTGTTTTGGGCACAAAGTTGATGGCTTGGTATAGCTCATTCAGGTGCCGTTTCGCCCATTAGTGACCCACCGTTCTCGTTCCCCGATGACAACCTGGATCACTCCCGTTATTTGGAATGCGATTTTCTATTCGCCCCGTCGGAGCTTATTTCTGGGCCTCCTGCTACATACTTGCTGAGGGCCCCCTTTCGGATCAGCTCCTCGATGGCGTTCTTCAGATGCCGACAGTTGTCGATCTTATGGCCGGCTTGGCCATGGTAGTCGCAAAACTGGCTCATGTCGCCGTCCCCCCTCGCCTTGGGGGGCCTTGCCCATTTCCGCCCTTCATTTTTGCTTAGGGCAAAGACCTCGGCCGGTGATTTGACCAGGGGGTGAGACTGCTGTACCGCTTTTGGGTGTATGGTCCCGAACTCCTCCCGGCGCCCGCCGAGTTCTGCTTCTTATTAAATCTCTCAGGCCGTGACCGATTCATGTCACGGCGACCTTCATCAACATTCTCCCGGCGGCTCTTCCTCTCTGGGTGCCCAGATTCGCTGTGGCCTACCCAGGTCTTGTGATAGTCCTCCAACTTTACAGCTCGGTCGGCCAGCTTTCTAGCGGTGTCGAGGTTGAGGTCCTCGCATTTGATCAACTCGTTTTTGAACTCGCCTTTCGGGAGGCCTTTCATCAGTGCGAAGGCCGCCAGTTCGGTGTTCAGCTCTCGGATCTGCTGAACCTTTGCGTCGAATCTCTTCACGTAACTTCGTAGAGACTCGTCCTCCCCCTGTCGGATAGTGAGGAGATCCGATGTCTCCACGACCCTTCTCTTGTTGCAAGCATACTGGGCTATGAAGTTATCCCTTAGGTCGGCGTAGAAGTATACCGAACCATTAGGTAGCCCCTTGTACCAACTCTGGGCAATCCCATGCAGGGTCGTTGGGAAGACTCGGCACCATACCTCATCAGGCTGCTCCCATACCGACATGTACGACTCGAAAGCCTCGGCATGGTCGGTTGGGTCGCTATCCCCTTTGTATGATAGGGGCGGCAGCTTCAGTTTAGTCGGCACAGAGACTTCGAGGACATAGGCACTGAGGGGCTGTCTGACCACGTGTCGAATGACACGCGGCGATCGGCTCCTCGCAACTTTAGTCCGGCTTCTCTCCATCGTGCGGGAAGGGCTTCTTGTTGTCCGACTTTGGAGAGTCGAACTTCTTTCATTTCTTCGGGGCCGGGCCTCGTTGTTGCCGCGGCGACGATGTCTTCCCGCGAGTAGGGGAAGGACTTTGGTCTGCCGCTGGCACCACGGGCTCCGCCGGCGTCCTAGCTTGCGCGGCTCCTTGTATCGCCCCGGACAAGTTGTTCAGGGTCACTTTATGGGCCCTGGTCACCTGTGGGTGCGATGCCGTCACCGTCGTTGCGGCGGGGGTGATCGGCGTACTACCCATCAGGTCCAGGAATAGCTTTAGTTTGGCTGCATCGACCACATGTCCCATGACAGTGACTTGGCCGGTAGGCAGCGGTGTTTCTGGCTCTCTTGGCATTCCGTACGCCGGTTCTATGACTCGGCCGGTGGGGGACTGCCCGATCTCAGAATTAGAGAACGTGTCATCCTGGTAGAATGCAGTTTCGTCGCTCACAATTATTTCTTGTTGTTTTGACATCTTCTTAGCTTGCTGAGTGGGTTTTGTTTTTGTTTGTTTTTTTTTTGTAAGGGAGGTGACTAGCTTTTAGTATCTTTTCCCACAGACGGCGCCAATTGTTCCGGGTGTAATTTCGGAGCAGGATTTGTGACCACGTAAGCCTGATGAATGACGTCTTTTTGCTTGTCTCTTCCTTTCGCTTTCTCCTGTATAGATGAACAAACTGAAGGCTCGGCTTGGTACCGAGCGTACTCACTCCGACGCTCAAGTCAGTAAACTTAAAGAGATAAGTTGTGTGTTAACTTGGCAAAGTATATTGTAGAGAGATGAGGGAGTTTATACCAGATTTTATGTTAGGTTTTGGGATAGTTTTCGGATCCTTTTCTCAATGAGAGAAGTGGAGTATTTATAGACTTTCACCTTTTGTCACGTAGTGGCCAAGTGGCTAGCAGGTGGAAAGACTGTTCTACCCTCGGCCGAGGGACCCATGGCAGGCCGGCGGGCCTGGTTGACTCCATGCCGAGGGGACTTGGATGTGAGTACGCGGATATGCCTCTCGGCCGGCTGGTTGTCGAGACCGAGACCTAAGTGACAGGCCGATAGGCTGCGTCGGTTAGGCTGTCTAATACATTGACTTGCTGTCTTTTGGCTTTGACCTTGCTCAATGTGTTGACTCGGTCAGCGGGTGCAGAATATGCCCCATCACTTATAATTTTGTATATTTGAAATTCAATATTTCTACATTTTCTTCATTCATAATTTAATAATAACAACTAGTTTAGATCCCGCGCAATGAATGCGCGCTATTTATAGATTTACTAATATAGATCTCGTGCATATATGTAGAGTATTTATAGAGTCTTACTTTCTAGTGTATTATTTATAAAATTTAAATCAACAATTCACTTATTTTTCATGTTTTTCCTTAATGTATTTTGATTGGGGAAATAAATAAAAATTTAGATCGTGAGAAGTAATAAAATGAGTATTTTTTTTTTGGTTTTTTTACCGAGAAATTAATGATGTTAATTTACAAATATTTACTAATAACATATTTTTTAGCTGCAAATTTTTATCATAAAAAGTCCATGAATTTTTAACAAATATTTACTAATACCATATTTTTTAACCGCAACTTCTTATCATAAATGTAACACCCCTCATTATTGGCTAACTAAAAACTTATATTTATATACAATACTCAGCCAAACTAGAGAGGTATTATAATCAATATACAAAATCTCTTATTACAAATCCTTTTAAAAAATGAAAGAATACAAAATGGAACCAAAACTTTATAAATTATTTAATAAAAATCTTCTCTTGAAATAAAATCTTTTGAACTGCAGCGGAAGTAACATAAAATCAGAAGACAGAAAGAAACCACCCCCAATACAAGTAACCAATCTCAATCCATACTGTCAAAGGTACAAAGTACCCTGCCCAATCCCATAAATATCACAACCTCAAAACCAATGTGAAACTTAATATTCTTAAAATCTTTCTTCTGTCAAATATAAATAATCAGCCTTCTAACAACATATGGACACCAACTTAATTCATAGCGTGTTCTCCTGCACTCACATTCACTTAGTTAATACTCCTTAAATCTCCACATACCTGGCCTCCTTATCATAAATAACATATCTCTAGCTATAGCAAAATTACATTAGCTATCTCTATTTATTTATAAATAATATTAGAGTGAGGATAATTCACCTTAGGACATAAATAAACAAAGTAGGCAACAATTATATAGTAAGAACTTTACTTCCTTGAGACTAAGAGGTTAACAAGAAACGACTGGCCATAGACTTAATGTGCACACCTCTACACCAGGTCTGCGCCTGGATACGAGCATCTAATGGCGGAAGTGGGGATCAATCCACTCCATACAACTACTAAGGCATTATTTCATGCCGGGCTCGCCACTGCGGGTTGTGAGCCAAACTATAATTCTGGGCATTTTTGTATGCCGGCTCGCCACTGCGGGTTGTGAGCCAAACTCTAATCCTCTAATCTTATAGCTTTCAATTTTAGCGAATACGCTAAATAAATTGTAAAATTCTGAAACAAAGCTGAGTTGTCTTATTATTAAGAATATAGTATAATTACTTCCAAAAATAATATTGTTCCGAGTATGAATTCCGGAGTAGGTTTGTTTACCACGCTAGCTTTGTCGAATAATGCCTCTTCTAGCCTTGATTGCTCTCCTCGGCCTCTCCTGCAACAATGAGCAAACTGAGGGCTTGGCTTTGTGCCAAGCGTACTCACTCCGACGCTCAAGTCAGTGAACTTATTGTGATTAAGTAGTATGTTGCTTGATGACGTGTATTGTAGAGAGATGAGAGAGATAATACCAATTTAAGTGGTTCTTAGGTTAGATTCTGGATCCCCTTCTCAATGAGAGAGGTGGAGTATTTATAGACTTTCACCTTTTGTCACGTAGTGGCCAAGTGGCCAAGTGGCTAGCGGTGAAAAGACCGATCGACCTCGGCCGAGGGACCCTGTCGGCCGAAGGGCCCGATTGACTCCATGCCGAGGGGTCTTGGATATGAGTACGCGGATGTGTCTCCCGGCTGGCTAGTTAGCGGCCGAGACGGGTGATGGCCGATAGGCCGTACGGATATCTTTGTTTAAAGTCGTTGATGTGTTGTGGATATCTTTGACCTCGCTCAATATGTTGACTTGGTCGGCGGGTGCGAGAATATGCCCCATCAATTTGCCCCAGCGTAGTCTATGCCGTGGTATGGGCTCCGATGTATGTTGAGCGTATATTACGCACAAGTGAAAATTTTCTCCCGGCTTCTTCTCCCTCGGCTTTATCAGACGGGCCGTACCATATCCCCCCTCCACATGGATGGGTATTGGACATCAAATGTGGAAGAGAAGATCTTGGCTTTGGCCGGCGGACCCAAGATTGAGAGTCTTGGTGTGCTTTCGATTGCCCCGGCCGGTGCTACCTAGCTTGGTTAGTCATATTGCGGCGGAGAAAGATACTTTAGGATTTTTTTGAGGAAGATGAATAGGCAAAGGGATATGAAGGGGTGTGTTGAAGACGCTTGGTTTCTTGTTGCATTGATTGACATTCAATTTGTTGCGTCGATTGACATTCCGTGTACGCATGCACGACATGTGTCTCTTCGTTGATTGGCTGACGCTTCATGGGCTGCGTTTTGATTGGTCCTCCTTTGTGGGCCTTGGCCTATAAATACCAGATCTCTGAATTGAAATTGGTTACTAATTTCATTCATTCCAAAAATTTTTCTTCTTTCTAGATCTAGAACTTCAAGTGTTTCTTTCTCTGCCAATCTTCAGAATTTTTACGTCGGCGTAGCACTTTTCTTCAAGGTAAACCAAAAAAAACTTATCATCTTTTAATTCGTTTTAAGTAATTGTTGTGAACCATGTCTTCTGCTGACGCCGGTCCCAGTTACCGTGCACCGGGGGATTCCCCGGCGCGTTTTGATGAGGAGGAGGCGGTAGCCGCCATTCCGTTAAGGTCGGGGGGCCCTAGGTCTCCTTCTCCTGAAGTTGACCGCAAAGTCCTGGAGCAGTGGGAGGATGATGACGATGTTGATGATGATGAGGAAGGGAATCCTTCCGGTGGGGAGAGGTCACGATCTGCATCATTATGATGCTCGTATTATCGACCCCGATCGTGCTTGGATCGATAAGTTCATCCGCTCCTCGGCTCGAATTTTTCGAAGATCACTTCTTTTTCGGCCGGGGGTACAACATTGTTGTCCCTGGAGAGGGTCAGGCCGTCTGTTGCCCTCCCCCGGGTCACATCGGCGTATATATGAGGCACCTGGAGTATGGTCTCCGGTTTCCTCTCAATATGTACGTCTCTACCATAATTCATGCGATGAACGTTCTTTGCGGCGCAGCCTTCACCCTTTGGCCGTTAGGACTATAGTCGCTTCGTGTGGTTGTGTCTTTTTAGGGGGGTGACCCCAACGGTAAATTTATTCCGCCGAATTCATTTTCTTCGAATGAATGTTCAAGGTGGCCGGGGGTGGTATAGCGTCCGGACCGAGCCGAGCTATCTCACCGTGCCTAAACTCACCTCCCCGCAAGGGTGGAAGGAACGGTGGGTGTATGTCGAGGTCCCAGATGATTATCCGTTGCCTCGGTCTTTTCAGCATCACGTTAACTTGCGGTGCGAGAGCAGGGGGGAGCGTGAGAAGATGATCCCCAAGGGCAAGAATAAGATGGACGCCGCAAAGGTCTGTCTCAACGAGGACGAGACGCGGGCATTGAAGCTTTTCGAGGTCGATGACGATGGGACGCCGAAAGTTTGGTTGCCCCCGACGCAAGTCATCCTGATGGACGAGCCGCTTTGTCACGTCGGCCTCATACCGGCCCTAGCACGGGGTGAGTGGGGTCGGTGTGAGGCCCATTTCTGTTTTAGTGTTCTTGTTTTTGTGCCTTGACTTGTTTCTTTGTCTAACTCTTACTTTGTTTCTTTTACAGAGAACTTTGGCTCGGTTCTGTCTGAGCAATTCCTCAAGAAGATGGGACTTGACAAAGATGGTAACGTGGGGAGAGGAATCGAAGGTCGATGTACATGACCGCCGTCCGTCGCCTACCGACCTCATGGATCAAAAGCTGAAGAGCTTGGACGAGGCGGAGGCTCAGGCCGAGGTAGCTGCTGCCATTCCGCGCCGGGTACGAAAAGCCAAATCCTCGGCGGCTACGGTGTCAACCGCAGTTCCGCCTCCAACTCCCGCTGTCCAGAAGAAGGTGGAAATCGTCGACATTGTCGACGGAGAGGATTCCGATGCTGAGGGATCTCCACTTAGGCGTAAGAGGAAAAGGCCTACCCCTACCGCCGAGGCTTCTGCTGCCACAGCTCATGCTAACGAGGGCGCCGAGGGAACGGGTCAATCGGCCAAGAAGAGCAAGCCCTCGGGTACAGATCTAACTTGCGGCTCAGATTTAGCCGGCTCATTAGATATACCTGATGACCGGCTCTCTGGTATGTCCGTGAACGTTGACGTGGACTCTTTGATTGAATTTTTTGTAGATCAACCGGCGCAGTCTGTCCCAATTACTGAGAGGCCTGTGCAGACGGCGGGAAAAAATGCCACCGCCGACTCTATACTCGCGTCGATATCCAACGACCAGCTCATAGCGGAGGGTACAAGGCTGGGCAAGAGGATTGGGAAGTGGTCCGAACTGGCCGGCTTTCGCATTAGGGAGCAAGAAGAGGCCCTGGCCAAGACGGGACCGTTGATAGAACGGCTGAAGCTTGATGTTGTCGCCGCAAAGGGGGTAGCCGGGAAGGCTAAGCTTGATCTCCTTGCTGCACGAGCGCGTGTGGAGGAAGTTGAGAAGCGCGTCGGCCGAGAAGGCCAAGTTAGAGGTCGCTGCGACCTCGCCGCCGCCAAATTCTTTGGAGGAACGGGACAGAGTACAAGGGCGGCTACGACGTTGTTGTCGCCCAAAGGAGGAGTCGAAAAGGGCGTACCGGCTCCAAAGTGAGTCACATAGGGGTACCGGTGCTATCCTTGCCCAAAGGGAGAAGGATATTGAGATGCTTCAAAAGAAGATTATCCCCCGCATGTGTGCTCAATATAGGGACCTGACCGAAGAAACCTTCAGGGAGGTGATTGGGGAGCTGTATCCGGATGGCTCCTTTCCGTGGCCAAAATTTGACGGGCTGTTCGACGATAGGCTCGAGGCTAACGAGAAAGCTGCGGCGGATAAGGCTGCCGAGGATGCGAGGGCCAAGAAGGAGGAAGAGGCGGCCGCGGAGAAGGCGGCCCCTTGCCGAGAAGACGAGGGCGGCAGAGAAGAGTCCATTAAGGCCAAGCGCCGAGGATGCTAAAATTTGCCAAGAAAGCCGAGGATGCTAAGGCTGCCAAGGCCGCTGAGGATGCTAAGGCTGCCAAGAAAGCTGAGGATGCTAAGGCTGCCAAGGCCGCTGAGGATGCTAAGGCTGCCAAGAAAGCTGAGGATGCTAAGGCTGCCCAGATTGCATCTAAGTCGCCCACCAAGGATGATGCTGCTGATGGCGGCAAGGGCAAGCAGCAACAGGCATAGGGAGACGGGCGGTCGTCACCAGGCTCACCGGCGTCTCGGATAACCCGGCTATTCGGGGCCAACTATTAAGCCTTTTCTCCCTGCCATCCTTTTGGCGCTTCAAAGAACCAGTCCGTAACCTTTTGCTTTACTTTTCCTTGTATTTTGTAAAACCTTGGTAGGTAGAATCTTGGCTCATCCCAAAGGGGACGGCCGTCGTCTGTATTTCTCCTTCTTGTAACTCGTTATCTTTTTCTTAATGAGAATTTGTTTGCTTTGCCTCTGGCTTGGCCGAGGCCTTTGATTTACTCCTTCACTTGTCTTCTGGCGTTAATTAATTGAGCGCTTCTCGTTTTTTTTACCTTTGGCTTTAGCCGAGGCAGTTTAGAATGCGTATCTCAACTGTGTTTAACGTCTTTAAACTCGGTCTTAATTTGCCGAGGGCAGTTGCGTTAATTAATTGAGCGCTTTTCGTTTTTACCTTTGGCCTTAGCCGAGGCAGTTTAGAATGCGTATCTCAACTGTGTTTAACGTCTTTAAACTCGGTCTTAATTTGCCGAGGGCGATTCGTTAATTAATTGAGCGCTTTTCGTTTTTACCTTTGGCCTTAGCCGAGGCAGTTTAGAATGCGTATCTCAACTGTGTTTAACGTCTTTAAACTCGGTCTTAATTTGCCGAGGGCTGTCGCGTTTCACTCGTCTCTTCCCGGCCAGTTACCGGGGCAACGGAGTTTACGTTTTGACCGCCGTTGAACATATGTTAGCATATCGGCTCGTCCCCCCGTCACTCCCGTTAAAGGCCGAGGTGATCGAGGTTTTGGCTCTGTCTGCTGTGTACATATGTTAGCATGCCTTCTTACTGGGGTGACCGCCGTTGTGTTTTCCTCGACATGACTATGGAGGGGATTAACACTTTGATGGAAAATGGGGATGACTCCTATTTAGATATGAACATGCATTGGGGTGCCAATAATTGTTTTGGGCACCTCATTTGCTATACAAAGTATTTTCGAGATTGTCGGTGTTCCAATGGCTCATCGAGGTACATCCCCCATGTCCGTCACCCGGTATGTACCCGGCCTCATTTCTTCAACTACCTTGTAGGGACCTTCCCGATTGGCCGTCAACTTGCCATGAATGTTTCCTTTATTGGTGGCGGTGACTTCCTTAGACGAGATCACCTACCGTTAGATCCCTTTTGTGGACCCTTCGGTTGTAGGCCCTTTTCATTCGGCTACGATATATCGCTAAGTTGAGGCGTCTTGCATCTCGGCTTCCTTCGACCAGGTCTAGGGAGGTTCTTAGGCCTTCCTCGTTTTCATCCGGGTTAAAAGTGGCCGTTCGAATGTTGCACCGTTGCTTCAATCGGCGGGACGGCCGGAGCCGTAGACTAAGTGGAATGGACTGTACCCGTTGCCTCTTTCTCCGTGGTTCGAAGGGACCACGACGCCGGGTAGCTCATCGGCCCATCTTCCTTGAGGTCTTCAACTGTCTTCTTCAAGCCGTTGAGGATTGTTTTATTAGGTGCCGCCCTCGCCGTTGCTGCAGGGGGTGGCAGACGGAGGAGTATGCAAATTTGATGCCAAGTTCTTCCAACCAACTCATTATTGTATCACTCCAAAACTCTCGGCCATGGTCGAACACCATGACTTGGGGTAACCCAAAACGAGTTATGACGTTTTCCCAGATCACCTTTCTTACGGTAGTCGCGGTCTTGGCGAGTGTCTTTGCTACGACCTCTACCCATTTGGTGAAGTAATCGACGGCGACGATTAGGAACTTTCTTCCTCCGGATGCCGTCGGAAATGGCCCTAGTAGATCCATTCCCACTTTGTGCAAAAGGAAGGGGACTAAGCACCATTTGCTGCGGTCTCGGGAAGGTGCATGTATCACCGGAGCATGCATCGCCGGTTGTTGCATTTTTTGTTTTGTTTTGGAATCTTCAAGCATGGTGGGCCAGAAGTAGCCGGCTCGGAGAGCTTTGTGGGCTAGTGTTCTTGCCCCCATGTGATGACCACAGATGCCTTCGTGTATTTCACAAGTATTAGCTGCGCATCGGCCGGACCGACACACTTCAGAGTGGCCTTGTCACGGACCTCTGTATAACTCTCCTTCAAACACCAAGTACCTTTCTGCGATCCTCTTTATCTTCTGTGAGAGATTGCGGTCCTCCCGTAGCTCATGTGTCGGTTTATACCTCTTTATCGGAGTCATCCATGTCGTCTCGGCCTCCACGTCGCACACCATGCCGATGGTTTCGTCAATGCTTTTAGCGTTCTCGATGTCCACTAGCACGGTTCGGTGATATTCCCGATGGTTGAACCGGCCGGTTTTGAGAGAGCGTCGGCCCGGTTGTTCTCGGACACTGGGGATGTGTCGCATTTTGAATGACTTCAATTTTGAGGTCTCGGCTTTTACCTTTTCCAGGTATCTTACCATCCCATCGTCCCGAGCTTCGTACTCTCCTTCGTATTGGTTAGTTACCAAGAGAGAGTCCATTTTCAAAATGATGTGTTACGCCCGCGGCTCGGCTAACTCAACTCCGGTTATCACCGCCTCATATTCGGATTCGTTATTTGAGGTTGAGAAGGTAAACTTCAAAGCGTACTCGAACTCGTCCCCGTTTGGGCTGATGATAAGGATGCGGCTCTGAGCCGTTCGTTGTGGAGGATCCATCGGTATATACCTCCCACATGCCGGGACACGACTCTTCCTGATACGTGCACTCGGCCAAGAAGTCTGCCGGCGCCGCCCCTTTATCGAAGGCCTCGGTTTGTATTGAATGCCGAAGCCGAGATAGCTCCATTGCCCATTTGATTAGTCCGCTCGATTGTTCGAACTTTTCAATGCTTTTTCCAACGGCTGGTCGGTTAAGACCGTCATGGGATGTGCGTCGAAGTAGGGTTTCAACTTCCTTGCGGCAACAACCACGGCAAAGGCGCTTTTTCAATCGCGGGTAGTTTCTCTCGGCGGGCAACGGTGTATGGCGATAAAGTAGATTGGGTCTTCTTGCTTGTTTTCTTCTCGACGATCACAAGACCGACCGTGGCCGAGGTTCTTGCTAAGTATAGATATAGCGTTTCCCCGGCGTCGGTGCGGGACGGGGTTGGGAGAGTTTGCGAGATGGGCTTTCGGTTGTTTGAAGCCGTGCTCATTCCTCCCAGCAGAAGTCTTTATTCCCTTTTAGCACTTTGAAGAATGGGGTGCTCTTGTCGGCCGATCGAGAGATAAAGCGGGCGAGGGCCGCCATCCTCCCGGTCGATATCATAACCTCTTTGCGATTCCTCGGCTCCGGCAGTCCATTGCTTGGACTTTCTACGGATTGGCATCAATTCCCCCGGCGCTAACAAGCACGCCGAGGAATTTTGGCCGGACACCGAAGTTGCATTTTGTAGGGTTAAGCTTCATCTTGTATTTTCTTAGTGAACAAAATGTCTCGTGTAAATCGGCTAGGTGCTCGCCGTCAGACTTGCTCTTGACAATAGCATCGTCGACGTAAGCCTCAATGTTTCGCCCTTTTTGATTTTGGAATACTTTGTCCACCAGTCTTGTGTAAGTCGCGCGGCGTTTTTTCAAACCAAACGGCATCATCTTGTACATGTAGGTGCCGTGTATGGTGATGAATGCGCATTTAGGCATGTCTTCCTCCGCCATGAATACCGATGGTATCCGAAAAGGCGTCGGCGGGCTCGAGATTGTGTAGCCTGCCGTTGCGTCTATTAAGCTATCTATTCGAGGCAAGGGATAACAATCTTTAGGACATGCTTTATTAAGATTTGTAAAATCCACACACATCCTCCACCCCCTCGATGACTTCCTCACCATTACAACATTTGCTAGCCACTCGGGGTAAGTACAAGGCATGATAAAACCCGCCTCTAATAGTTTGTCTACCTCGGCCTTGATGGCCTCATCTTTCTCGGCCGAGGAGTTTCTCATCTTACGCTTGACGGGCGAGCGTTGGAGAGCACGTTCGGCTTGTGAACGATCACCTCTCGGCTCACTCCTGGCATCTCGGCGGCCGAGTATGCAAAGACATCTTTGTTTCTCCTCGGCAGTCTAGGAGATCGGCCCTGAATTTTGGTTCCGGCCGACAAGCGATTACGGTGCGTCCTGGATCAATCTCTATCTGCTCGGTCTCTGCCCCTTCGACCATGCCGACGTGGTTGGTGCTCATCGGTTCGTCCTCCTGTCGTAAGGATGGGTTCTTCCCTTTTTCCTCTTTCTTTGCTACCTTGAAGGATTGCATGTTGCATCCTCTGGCCGATATTTGGACGTTGACCACCTCGTCTTTTTCGTTCTTTGAGACGAGTTTATGAACCTCCCCGCGGTCCGAGACATACATCGTGTCGGGCCCGGATGGACATTACAAAGCATCGACCTCACTCGGGGTGACACGACCGATGAGAACGTTGTATGCGGATGAGCCGTCGATGACCACGAACTCGGACATCACATTCTTGGCCGCGTCGGATTGGCCGAACATCACTGGTAACTTGATAGACCCTGGGGGACCAAGCCTGCCGGAGAAGCTGTACGGTGGGTTGGTGCATGGGCTAAGGTCGCAATTTTCGGCCGAGCCCTAGAAAGCACTCCCCGAACATGATGTTCGTGTAAGCTTTTTGTGTCAATCGGGCATCTCATGACCAGGTGGTTAGCTATGTCTAAGTGGACTACGAGTGGGTCGCTATGCGGGGCGATGATTCCTTCGTAGTCCTCCTTCCCAATAGTTATGTTCGGGATGTTGGAAGCGCGGGCCGCTGTAGTGGGCACGAAGTTGACGGCCCGATACTGAGTCCGTTCAGTGCCGTTTGTGTCCGCGAGCGGATCCGCCGTTCTCGTTTCCCCCGATGACAACATGAATTGTTCCTATCCGTTCAAAGACGGATTTTTATCCGAGCCACCGGTGTTGGTCTTTTGGCCTCCGGCCACATATTTCTTGAGGCTCCCCTTCCGGATCGGCTCTTCAATGGCATTCTTCAAATGCCGGCGATCGTTGGTTAAGTGCCGGTGTGGCCGTGGTACTCACGATCTTGGCTCGTGTCACCGTCCCCCTAGGTTTGGGGGCCTTTCCCACTTCTCGCCCTCGTTTTCGCTCGGGAGAAGACCTCGGCGGCAGATACGACCTGGGGGGTGTGATCTTTGTACTTCTTATGGTAGTACGGACTGAACTCCCCGGCATCCGCTGGGTTCTCGCTTCGGCGGGCCTGTCGGTCCGCGACCTATTATTGTCACGGCGCCCTTCATCCGGCTTGTCCTCCCGGTGGCTCTTTCTTTCTGAGTGCCCGGCCTCGCTGTGGCCTACCCATATTTTGTGATAGTCTTCGACCTTAATGGCCTGGTCGGCCAATTTCCTGGCGGACTCTAGGCTCAGGCCACCGCATTTGATGAGCTCGTTTTCAAGTCCCCTCTCGGGAGGCCTTTCATCGGTCGAAGGCCGCTAGTTCATTTGTTCAGTCCCTAATCTGCTGAACCACGGCATCGAACCTCTTCACATAGCCGGAGTGACTCGCCTCCCTCGCTCGATAGTCGGGAGATCCGATGTCTCGACGGCTCTCCTTTTATTGGTAGAGTACTGGGCCAAAAACGCGTCTCTTAGGTCGGAGTAGGAGTATACCGACCCATCGGGTAGCCCCTTGTACCAGCTTTGCGCCATCCCAACCAAGGTCGTTGGGAAAATTCGGCACCAGACCTCGTCGGGTTGCTCCCACACCGACATGTGAGACTCGAAAGCCTCGGCATGATCGGTTGGGTCGCCCTCTCCTTTGTATGATATAGATGGTAGCTTTAGCTTTGGCGGCACACAGGTCTCTAGGACGTAGGCACCGAGGGGCTGTCGACCACGTGTCTAATGACACGCGGCGATCGCTCCTCGCATCCTTAGTCGGCCCCTCTCCCCGTGGCGGGAAGGGCTTCTTCTCCGACTCGGGTGAGTCGGACTCCTTCTCCGACTGCGGTGAGTCGGACTCCTTCTCCGACTACGGTGAGTCGGGCTCCTTTCGCTCGTCTGGGGCATGCCTCGTTGGCGTCGCGGCGACATCGTCCTTCCGCGAGTGCGGGAAGGGCTTAGTTCTACCACTGACACTCTGGGCTCCCCCGGCGTCTTGGTGGGTTCAGCCTCTCTTAGTGCTCCGTTCAAGTTTCTCGGAGTCACCTTTTGGGCCCTAGCTTCCTGGACGGGTTCCGCCGCTCTTGTCGGTGTGACAGTGTGGCCGCGTCGACAATCAGTCCAGGAGTTGCTTCGATTTTCTTTGCATCAACCACACGTCCCATGATGGTGACCTGGTCGGCGGGCAGCGGCGTATCTGGTATTATTGGCATCCCGAACTCCGGTTGAATTACCCGGCTGGTGGAGGGCTGCACAACTCCAGAATTGTGGACGGTATCCTCGTGGTAGAATTCGGTCTCGTCAGTCACGAGTACCTCTTGTTCTTTTGACATTTTCTTAGCTTTTGGGTGGGTTTTCGTTTTGGTTTGGGAATGATTAGCTTCTAGTACCTTATTCCCACAGACGGCGCCAATTGTTCCGAGTATGAATTCCGGAGTAGGTTTGTTTACCACGCTAGCTTTGTCGAATAATGCCTCTTCTAGCCTTGATTGCTCTCCTCGGCCTCTCCTGCAACAATGAGCAAACTGAGGGCTTGGCTTTGTGCCAAGCGTACTCACTCCGACGCTCAAGTCAGTGAACTTATTGTGATTAAGTAGTATGTTGCTTGATGACGTGTATTGTAGAGAGATGAGAGAGATAATACCAATTTAAGTGGTTCTTAGGTTAGATTCTGGATCCCCTTCTCAATGAGAGAGGTGGAGTATTTATAGACTTTCACCTTTTGTCACGTAGTGGCCAAGTGGCCAAGTGGCTAGCGGTGAAAAGGCGATCGACCTCGGCCGAGGGACCCTGTCAGCCGAAGGGCCCGATTGACTCCATGCCGAGGGGTCTTGGATATGAGTACGCGGATGTGTCTCTACCGGCTAGTTAGCAAAGCCGAGAGACGGGTGACTGGCCGATAGGCCGTACCGGATATGCTGTTTAAAGTCGTTGACTGGCTGTGGATATCTTTGACCTCGCTCAATATGTTGACTTGGTCAGCGGGTGCAGAATATGCCCCATCAAATATAACTTGGAAACTTACTACCACTAATTAAGGTCAAATAAAACGATAATTTGAACACAATAATCAAATATCATAATTATATTTTAATTTGACACAAATACTGATAATGAAATTCTTTTTGATAATGAAACAAAGTCAATTTCAAATGAAACTAATTCACTCTTAAGATAACTAATATGGTGCCAATAACTTATGTTATCCTACTGTACGAATAGTTCACCTCAAATAGGAATCACCATCATGCTCATCCTCTAGCCATATACCATTATGACAATCCAACAAAGTCAAGTTCTCTTCAATTGTATGTGCTCCTCTTAAACTATCTGTGCTAAAAACACTCCCCGATAACTAATCAGCCAAACTTCTTACTATTTCCATTATATAACACACTCTCTTATTCCAATAGTTAACAAAGTCTCATCTCATTACTCCGTCCCACTCATTACTCTATCTTTTAATATAATAATCCAATGTAACCATGTATCGTATTGTCGTTGTCGACCCTAAGACAAAGACAAGGAGTGAGTGAACGGGCGGATAAGACCGCGAAACAATACTTTCAATCTCAATATCGATTCAATGCAAATAACTCAACAACCATGGTCACGCTGGACCGTAAAGATAACTCGGCTCAAAGGCCCTATAACTCATAATTCAATACTAGTAACCAATGTCCATCTCAATTTCAATATCGATATTGTCAAAGGTTCAAAGAACCGTGCTCAACACTTAGAGTAAATACTCTAAGCTACTCACCCACGAGTCTTAGTCGATCTTAGTCGAAGGAACTGACAAATCAAACAAAATAAGACAATCTAAAATAATCAACATTAATAAATGCTCAAGTTTACAAAGTGCACTTCCTCTAACATAAACCAAAAGTGGAATCCATTAGAGCACAATGGCAATTCCTACAAATCGCTAATTTGCTACTCAATGGCTCCTGTTGGGACTAATAATCCAAGCCTTAATTTACCTCTGCTACGTACACGAATCTCATATTGTGCACAGAACTCAACTCGTACAATTATACTCCTTAAATTGCATCCATTACTAACTCCATCATTATTAAGTATATAATCTATTCACAAACCCATCTTCCTAAAACTCAACCTATAATAAAAATATGTATTCGTAACTAATATTATATACATAACAATGGCTAATAGAACAGATTTAATAAAACTTTCAACATATGAATTCGATGAATCAACGGCAATTAAACAAAGAAGTATAATTGACATATATACATATAACCCCCGAACAATAATAATGATATTAGGATCGGTAGAATCGTGTTACTTTCAAATTTGAAATATTTGTAAATATAGCATACATAGTGGCCAATCCATAAAACTATTAAAAGTTGTTTGAAAGAAACAATTAAAATCAATCAAACAAACAAAGTAATATGAGAAATTAATCAAATTAATTGATTTGACAAATAACCAAACAAATGAAAGATTTGAGAACAAATCAAGTTACCAATTGAAAGTAGATGGGAAGGAAATTTGCAATACAAGGCCAAGGTAAGAGAGCTTGACAACCAACAAGATTACTCTGCATGATTTTTGTTTAAGAGGTTCATAGTTGTGGAAGAGATCATGATGGAAGCCAACCTTTTGATCTATACTGTAACTCCCAAGTTAAGTAAAAAAACCAAAAGCCACCGCTAAAAACTGATGACCGACCTTTTCAGTTCCAATTTCACAATTTTTTTTTATTATTTTTTTTAAAGTATTAAAATAAGTTTAAAATATTTGGGTATTACAATAAAAAGCCAATAATTTTATCCTAAAGTTCCTTAAAAAAAGAATTTCCTTATCCTAAAATAATTGAAGATAAATTTGTGCAGAATGTGAAATATTAAATAATATAAATATTTAAATACAAAAGATTATGTCCATTTATAAATTATCATGTCACACCTATAGTATATGTTAAAAATACCACTCACTATTCTAGGAAAAATCTTTTAGGCGGGAAAAGTGGGAGTTTCGCCTATTCATCTAGTAAATAGGGGATTGTTTAATAAGTAACCCCGTGCAATGTTTGCACGAGATTAAAACTAGTTGAAAATTAAATATTGGGATACGTACAATCTGCCATAAATGAGCAACAATGTCTTGTCCCTTTCTTGTTTCCCGACCCGTGATTAATATGGTATATAATTGCAGGGCCGTCCCGATAGTTTTGGGGGCCCTGTGCGAAATCTTAAATTGACAAGTTATACCATGACTCTTACCACCAAGTCAAGCTAATTACTATGCTAAAAAATACGCTAAATTAAATTATCTACTAATACAAATATTTCTTGCAAATGGGGCCCCTTTAAGTCGGGGGCCCTGTGCGACCGCACTGTTTGCACGGCCCCTGGGCCGGCCCTGTATAATTGACCCGTCGTAAGTTTGCGATGGATATCTCCGTCACAAGGAAGAATTTGTGATTATTGTATGGTCGACGATATACCTACAAATTTCATTAAATAAAGGGTTTTTTGTCAAACACAACCTTTAAAAAACTTTTTTTTCCAAACACGACCTTTAAAAAAAAAGTTTGTGAAACACAACCTTTAATAAAATTATTTTTGTTAAACACGACATTTTGGTTAGAATTTGAACACTTGCAATGGGGTGACTTACAGTCGAGGTTTGAGATAGTAAACGAGGTCGGTTTGAGGTGTTTTTAACCTCGTTGGAAAGGTGGGAGTACAAGCTTTCCAGGCGTTATCAATACGGTGGTGATAGGTGGCCTTATATGAGGTCTATTGGTGTGTAAAGTAAGGCTGATTAAGGAGTGAATTGGTTTTTTTCTTATTTGTTTTTACCTCCAATTCACTCCTTGACCAACCTTACTTTACACACCAATAGACCCCACATAAGGCCGCCTATCACCACCGTATTGGTAACGCCTGGAAAGTTTGTAGTCCCACCTTTCCAAAGAGTATAAAAACACCTCAAATCGACCTCGTTTGCAACCTCAAATATCGACTTAAAGTCACTCTATTGCAAGTGTTCAAATTCTAGCCAAAATGTCGTGTTTAACAAAAAAAAATTTATTAAAGGTTGTGTTTCACAAACTTTTTTTTTAAAGGTTGTGTTTGGAAAAAAAAGTTTTTTAAAGGTTGTGTTTGACAAAAAACCCTTAAATAAATGGTCGAACAAAAGAAGTATACTTTTAAGATTTCATCATTTGCACACTCTTTTCACTTTTAAAAAAGCTATGCTCAACGTGCGAACAATTGGTACGTTGAAAATGTGACAAAACACAAATTCTTCTTTTAAATGGACACTTTTCGTCTTATTTTTCAGACGGATATATGTGACCATTTTATAGTTAAATATAACTATAATGGTATAAGCAGTGTTACAGACTTACAGCTTATGATAACTGATTTTTCAATAGTGGTCACATTTAACTATAAAATAATTACAAAATTCCGTCTTATTATTTCAGACCAAAAAAGCTCATCTAAAGCAAGACAGTCTGAAGCAAGACACCCTGGTGACAATAACGGTTACTCACAATTTGAGGCCAATATTAACTTTGAATGGGCCATGTGAAAGTTTATCGATTTTAATGCCAGATGACCGTCGGTGCTTGGTGAGACTAGGCACATTTGTGGATCAAATATAAGTTCCTTAATTGGATTTCAATTTAGTTAAATAAACTAATCTAACGATATTCATAATTAATTTAAATTGAATAGAGCGGAGCTGAAATAAAGTGAATTGAAGTAAGAGTTAGTTAGTGAAAAGATGAGTTGAACTGAACTGATGAAGTTGAATTGAACTAAAATGAGCTGAAATTAAGCCGGTAAAAATAGAGCCTAACTTAAACCGATTCATAAGCAAAATTTATACTTGTAAAAGAATGGATCTAGTCATCTCGACACATAAGTTACGTGGAAAGCCGATTTCTATAGAGTATTACGTTTGTTTGTTTGTTATTAACATTCGCTTAAACTATAATGATATCTCGCAAATGAAACTATTTAAGTACCATTCTCTTTAATTTCTCTGAAAATACTTTGAACCTCATATGTCAAGTAACTATACAAAATTTAAAAGAAAAATCACAAAATAACATAGTTCAACTCCTACAATTTAGGGGTCGTTTGGTTGCCACTTAGAAAACATAGGCATTGGAAAATCCCATGATTTTGAAAAACATGGGTTGTTTGGTTGCCATAAATTTTGGAAAATGTAGGAATTAAAACTTCTCAGGAACTTCCAATGCCTACATGATGTGGGAAGTTACTTACCTACTCCCTCTTGGTCATTGGAAGTTCCGGTGGAATTTAATTCCTACCTGAGCAACCAAACACTTTTCCGAAATTCACCCGAATTGGATGAGGGAACTTAATTCCCATGAATTATATTTTTCTAGGAAAATTAAGTTCCTTGATCAACCAAACAACCCCTATATTACTAGTCCAAATACGAATGCGACAATATGTCTTTTATATATGATGGTACAAAATCAGTTCGCGTTTTCTTAAAAAAACTTCTTCCCTTTTGAATACCAAAGTACACACAAAACACACTTTCTATTATTCACGATTTAGCAACACCCCTTATCTACGGTTTTACAATAAGCTTTGTGTGCAACTAATATACTCGTATACAAGTATTATATTTGAATATAGTCAAGAAATTAACGTACAAAGACGAAACAAATAATTATCACATGAAAAATCAAATAATCAAATAGGCCGTAGTAAATGGCGTTCAGTCAACATTTCAAGCTGCATGGGATTGACAATTTGACGTTCAACTCATCCTAACGCATTATTACTACTTCTTGTTGCCTATATAAACACATACCAATTCTCCACAAAAATATCAACCAACACAACTTAATTACTTTCTTGAGTTCTTTAATTCTTCATTTTTTTTTATTTCTTCATTACATTGCATAATTAAAAACAATCCAACACATTACAAATTTTCGTTACTTTGTGGTAATACTACCCAGATCATCTGACAACGATATCTCTTTTTTACTTATAATCCATAACCATTTAAGTAAAACTACTCAAAATAATGGCCGTGAAAACCCTATCTGCACCTGAAACCCCTGTCACATATACCAGCCTCATGGACCTCATCAAGGCGATAATCACTGCGACTGACGCCGTCCAGGGGACGGAGCCCAAGGGAATCCGTCAACTACGAACCGGGTCCCTAAAAATTGGAACAATGAACCAATACTACACCACATGGGATTTTGCCAACAGTTTGATCCGAGACCTGTCAATGACATGGTACGCCTTGTTTCGAACATTCGAAGACGACCAATTCTCCCTAGACCAATGTTGTGCCCTAGTCGGACGCTTCGACTATGCTACCAGCAACTTCCTCCGCTACGCCGGCTTCCCAGAAATGGGTGGCTTTGCGTCCGCGTTGGGCGAACACTTGCCCAACGCAGCCTCACGAGGCGAAGCGGTCCAAGCCGTCAAGGCATTCCTAAGGTATCTAAATATCCTAACAGCATGGTCATTCCATTACTTCCCATGTGTTAGACTTATTTTATTGATGATGACAAGTCCTTCGTTTAATTCCCTATGTTTGTTAAGCTGTTGACAGGTTTATATGGATAATACTTTCGCTGAAGACGTATGGAGCTTGTATTGCATGAAGACCTAATTTTTCGTCTCGGTCTAGTCATTTGTACGGATATGGAACTTGTGCTTTGGATTAATTCAAGATAGTATGGCTTATCTTTGAAATAGTTTTAACTAGCAAAAGGATTTTCAAATCATATAATACTTTGTTAAATTTGTTTTGAAAAGAAATAAATAAATTTGTTTTGAAAAGAAATAATTTATTTGACAAAGTATTGTTAGTGCTTCCATGTTTTAAGTAGTGCTTCCATAATTCAAGTAGTGCTTCCTTCTTTTAGGTAGTGCTTCCACCTTTAAGGAGTGCTTCCTTCTTCTAAGGTGTGCTTCCCCTTTCCTACGGAGTGCCTCATTTTAAGGAATGCTTTCACTTTTCAAAAGCATAGTTGATTAGAAGTTTTCCACTATAAATATTCATTTGCTTGGCTTCTACGTAGTACCTCACACATCAACAAAAACAAAAGAAATTATTTTTGGTGAAAATCCTTGAGAGCTTTAAACCGTGAGCTTCCCTTGTGTGCTTAAAACAATTTTTGCAAATCCCACTTTCATATGCTTTATTAGTTGTTTTGCAAAATTTCTTTTTAAGCCATCCTTTGAATTAATTTCTAAAGCATAAGTTCTCATATTCATTAGGAAATACTATCTCCATTGTTCCAATTGTTAAACCTTATAAGGAGATATTTTATGTTGTAATTTTCACTTTTGTGAGAGAGAGTTTTTGGGGTACGGGTTGTACTCGAGTCGCACGATCGGGTTGATCGTGGGGGTTTGCTTTGTAATCGGGGTTGGTTATCAAGTAAACATTAATAAAAGAGAGGTGGACGTAGACCTTTAGAGAGTAGGTCGAACCACGTTAAAAATATCGTGTGTTGTGCTTTCTTTTGTTTGGTTTTCGTTTCATTTTGTTATTTGTTTTCGTTTATTCTCTTACGCGCTCAAACAGTACTGCACAACTCAGTTGTTTGAACGATCAACCGAGACTATTCATATTGCTCGTGTACTAATCTGCGATAAAACGAAAACAAATCTTTTGCTTATATTTCGAATTTTTAAAAAGGGTACTTAATTCACCCCCTCCCCCTCTTAAGTACCGGGTCAATAAACTCATCAAGTGGTATCAGAGCCTCGTGCTCTTGATTGCTTTACCGCATAGAGTTTGATCCTTTGAGTTTATTTTTATTTTCGAAAATGAATTCCAAATCATCAAATGTCCGTCTTCGATGGCACGGACTATGGCAGTGGAAAAATCGCATGATGCATTTCATTCAAGGAATAGATTATGAATGTTGGGTCATCATCCAAAACGGTCCACTTGCGACATCGTCACTAATGCAACTAATGTGGTTAGTGAGAAAAATCCAAAGGACTACGACGACCGATGACTATAAGAAAGCGGAGAAGAATTCGAGGGCTATATCACTTCTGCAATCCGGTATCGGTGATTCCGAGACTAGTCGGATTGCGGGGTGTAAAACGACCAAAGAAATTTGGGACGATTTAGAATTAGCTTATGAAGGAACTGATAGAGTTAAGCAGCAACGTATCGATATTCTTACTACTCAATATGAGTCTTTCAAAATGTCTCCAAATGAGTCGATTAAAAGTATGTCTTCTCGTCTTTCAAATATTCGTAATGACCTTGCAAATCTCGGTAAAACCTATGAAACTCAGGAGATTCTCAGAAAAATTTTAAGGAGTCTTTCTAAAAGATGGTTACATAAAGTTCTGACTATTGAGGAGGGAAGAGACTTTCCTACTCTCACCTATGAGTCATTAATTGGTTCTCTTATGGCACACGAGATTGTTCTCGTAGATTATCCCGATGAGGAACCTAAAGCTAAGGGGATGGCCCTCAATGCCTTCTCAAGTGATAATGAAAGTGATCTTGAGGATGAAGTGGCCTTGTTGTCAAAACGAATTGCTAAAATTATTAGAAAACAAAATCAAGAAAAGTTTGACAATTTTAAATCTAGAAAGGCTAGTCCTTCAAAATTTTCACCTTCTTCTTCTTCTTCTTCTTCGTCACGACCTATCTCTAGAATGGGCTGCTTTAAATGTGGCGATAGGGATCATCGAGATCCGAAAGCGCCTAAATGGGAAGAAGAAAAATCTAGAGATAAACGTGATAAAACTAAGCAGGAGTACAAACGTGCTATGATTGTCTTTGTTTGGGGTGAATCTGATTCTGAGGACGATGAACCTTCCAAAGAAGAGAAAGAAGAGAAGCTCTGCCTTAGAACAACCTACAAGCCGAGATCACAAAGAAAGACTCAAGAGGACTCTCTAAGATGTCTCATGGCAAATTCGGAAGCATCAGAAAGTGACTCAGATAACGAGGTAAGTATTTTGAATCTTAAAGATCAAATTAGACTTTTGCCTAAAAATCAAATTATAAAATTACTAGATGAGGCACTAGATACTAATTATGAACAAGGTAGACGTCTTGATGCTATGCAAATTGAAATAGAGAGTATTGCAAGTGAGAACATTGATTTGAAATACGATCTGAAGAGTATGTCAAAACGAACAAAGAGACCGTCTGTCCATGATGAACTTTCTGCAGAGAACGAAATTTTAGCCATTAAAGTCCACGACTTAACTAATGAACTAAATAAGGTTAAAACTCAAATAGACGACCAGTCTGCTCAAAATGAACTTTCTGCAGAAAACAAAATTTTAGTCAAAAAGGTCCATGATTTAACGAATGAACTAAATGAGATTAAAACAGTACATGTTACTAGTTCAAACACATATTCTGAAGTTTGTTCCAAGTTTGATAGACTCAATTCTGATTATGATGCTTTAATCATTAAAAATAAAGACTTGTTATTACGAGTAAGCAACTTGGAATTTGATTTAAATAATGCTCGTAATGTGGCCGCTAAATGGGAAGGAAGTGAGGTGGTGTTAGACTTTCTAGTTAATCAATCTAAAAACACCAACAAGCTTGGATTAGGTTATGATCCACGTTCTGATTCCAAGCAACACGATCATCAATATCGCATCTTGTTTGGGTTCTGAACAAAAAGTAAACACACCTCATGATTTGTCCAAAAGAATGACTCTGTTTCGATAGCATCAAACGACTGAACTTTATGAACGAGATTTTCGCAAGCGTAAGTACGTGGGCCTACCTGAATATATTCTTTGCAAATTTTGTGGTAAGACAGGACACGTATTTAATGCATGTAAAAAAACGACTAAACTATCTAGATAAGAACTTTCGTGTTGTAAAGAAAATATGGATTAGGAAAGATGTCTTAGATTTGGTTCGTCATAACAAGGGACCCAAGCTTGTTTGGGTTCCTAAAACCTCTAACTAATTCTTTTTATAGGGCCACGAAGAGAGGAAGCAGCCGTTGGTATCTAGATAGCGGATGTTCACGACATATGACAGGTAATAGAAATCAATTTCTCTCTTTATCGGCCCATGATGGTGGAAATGTGACATTTGGAGACAACACAAAAGGTGAGGTTGTTGGTATTGGCAAAGTCGGTAAGTCTCACACACTTTCCATTGATGATGTGTTGCTTGTTAGAGGTCTAAAACACAACTTGATTAGTATATCCCAATTATGTGACAAAGGGTACAAGGTTGAATTTCATAAAAATTCATGTTATGTAATAAAGGGAAGTACTAATGAAATTGTGCTTGAAGGTAATCGAGTGAATAACATTTATATGGTTGATTTAGAAAAAATTCCAAAAGAAACCATTAATTGTTTATCTGTGATGCAAAACGATCCTCATTTATGGCATAAGAGATTCGGACATGTCGGCTTTTCTTCAATGAACAAATTGTGCAAACTTGAACTAGTTGATGGTCTACCATCTATGAAATTTGAAATTGAAGGACTTTGTGATATTTGTGCTCGTTGTAAACATGTCCGAAGCTCTTTTAAGTCCAAAAAATTTGTTAGTACCACCAAGCCTCTAGAACTCATTCACATGGACTTATGTGGTCCGATGAGGATTAGAAGCCGAGGTGGGAGTCTTTATGTGTGTGTTCTAGTGGATGATTATTCCCGGTTTGTTTGGACATTATTCTTGCATGCTAAAAGTGAAACTTTTGAAGAATTTCTTGTCTTGATAAAAAAACTCCAAAACAAACTTGGTCGAAATTTAGTCTCCATTAGAACCGATCATGGTACCGAATTCAAAAATGATCCTTTCACGAGATTTTGCAGGGAACATGGCATTGAACACACTTTCTCAGCTAGAAGGACACCACAAAGAAATGGAGTGGTGGAAAGAATGAACCGAACTTTGGAAGAAATGTCAAGGACCATGCTACTTTGTAGTGAACTTCCAAGAAACTTTTGGGTCAAGTGTGAACACGACTTGCTATATTCATAATCGTGTTTCCATTAGACCTATCCATAAGAAAACGCCTTATGAGCTTCTTTATGGGCATAAGCCTAATATTTCACATTTCATTGCTTTGGGTCAAAATGTTTTGTTCACAATAATGGTAAAAATAATTTAGGAAAATTTGACCCTAGAAGCGATGAGGCGGTTTTTATTGGATATTCAACAAATAGCAAAGCCTATAAAGTTTACAATAAAAGAACCATGTGTTTTGAGGAAAGTGTGCATGTAATTTTTGATGAAACTAATGTGCTTAATGCCGAATTGCAGGATGATGATGATTTTGAAATAGGTTTCATACAAGATGATGCCCCTGGAATGGAAGAAGAACCCTCGTCCTTGGAGGGATCGAATGCTGAGACGTCCACGAACTCAGGGGGAACAGAACAGAATAGCACAGTGTCCAAACAGAAGGAACAGGTATCCGTCTCTGGTAGCGAAGCAGGACGGGAAGCATGTCCGAAATGATTCAAATCGGGCGTCTAGCGGCTCCGTGACGCTGAGATTGCCAACGAAACAGAGATGATTGACGGAACCACGGACTGCTGTTCAGAATTCAAGTGAACAGAACCCTTCGTTCCAAAGAGTTGGAAGCATCAAAGCTCACACCCTTTGCACGATGTCTTAACTGACATTCGCACTGGAATTACGACAAGATCTTCTTATAAAAACTTTTGTGCTTATTATAGTTTCTTGTCTGAAATTGAACCAACTAATATTAATGATGCTTTGAAAGATCCAAATTGGGTTCTAGCTATGCAGGAAGAGCTCAATCAATTTGAAAGAAGCAAAGTGTGGCACTTGGAACCAAGGCCAAAAGATCGTTCAGTCATAGGAACGAAATGGGTGTTTCGAAACAAGTTAGATGATGGAGGCGTGATTGTGAGAAACAAAGCAAGGCTCGTTGTCCAAGGATACAATCAACAAGAAGGCATAGATTATGATGAGACTTTTGCACCAGTTGCTCGACTTGAAGCAATTCGCCTTCTTATTGCCTTTCTTTGCGTTCATGGGTATTAAACTATTCCAAATGGATGTTAAGACCGCGTTTCTTAATGGCTATTTGGAAGAGGAAGTGTATGTTGAACAACCTCCGGTTTTTAGATAGCTGCTTTCCTCATCATGTTTTTAAATTAGATAAGGCACTTTATGGTCTTAAACAAGCTCCTAGAGCTTGGTATGAGAGATTATCAAAGTTTCTTATTGAAAATGGCTTTCAAAGAGGATCAATTGACAAAACACTATTTTTAAAACCGGAGAAGGATGATTTGCTCATTGTTCAAATTTATGTTGATGACATTATTTTTGGAGCAACTAATGATCTATTATGCGATTATTTCTCAAATCTTATGAAGTCGAATTCGAGATGAGCATGATGGGCGAATTAGGATTCTTCTTGGGATTACAAATCAAACAAACTCCTCATGGTATAATGATCCATCAACGAAAGTATATCAAAGAGATGCTAAAGAAATTTGGGTTGGCAGATGCAAATTCATTTGATACTCCCATGGTTGCTACACTAAAGCTTGACAAAGATGAAAAAGGTAAAAGTGTAGACGAAAAGGTATATCGAGGTATGATTGGTTCTCTTCTATATCTTACTGCAAGTCGACCAGATATCCTTTATAGTGTGTGTTTGTGTGCTAGGTTTCAATCAAATCCCAAAGAATCACACTTAATTCTTTGTGAAGCGCATTTTTAGATATTTGATTGGAACCCAGGACTTATATTTGTGGTATCCTATGGATTGCGATTTTACTCTCATGGGGTATTCAGATGCAGATTATGCAGGTTGTTCAGTTGAGAGAAAAAGTACCTCAGGTGTGGCTACGTTTGTAGGACCGTGTCTTATTTCTTGGGCTTCCAAGAAGCAAAATTCGGTCGCGATGTCTCTCATCTTTGAAAGTGAATATGTTGCAAGAAGACTCAATGTTGCTCTCAGATTTTGTGGGTAAGACAACAGTTGCGGGATTACGGTATGACAATTAATTGTGTTCCTATTTATTGTGACAATACTAGTGCAATTAATATTTCTAAAAATCCCGTTCAACACTCCAAGACAAAACATATCGATATTCGTCATCACTTTTTACGAGACAATGTGGAAAAAGGAAACATAGTTTTAAAATTTTGTCCAACAGAAGATCGGTTGTCCGATATTTTTACTAAACCATTAGCTAGAGCACAATTTGAGAAAATCCGATTGGAATTGGGACTACTGAATAGCAGATCATAGTCAACGTCATCTAAACTAATCCCTTATATGATTGACTAGACAGGAATGTGAAGTACGATGAGTTGACAATATGTGCGCTTATATCATTTTTTAGCTTAAGCCTTGCATTTTATCACATCTTTTAGTAAAATTCAAAGCAATTTCTCGAATTTCGTTTCAAGATATGTTGAACTAGTAGATTTGACTTGAAAATTTTGGCAACCTACTTATACTTTCTGAGGAATAGAGCTTTATAAACTGGTGACATTCATGACCGGTTTCATCTAGGATTGTGAGTAGTTACTCCCTGCATATCGTGTAACATTATTTGCACAAGTATGACATCTAATTACTTATTGCCTGCATACATTCGGGTTTGTGGATGGTATCACATGTTGGAGAATGCTTGCAATTCCCTTTTCTTACTTTTTAACCATTAGCTCCACATTAGCCAAAATTGCCAGTTGACCCATAAACTACACCCAAATTTAAGCCTACCTTGCGTTGAGCTAGCTTAGTGTTGTTTATTGTGGTACATGTATTATTGTATCAATTTTGGTTCGTATTATTGTTTTGACGTTGGTATTTTGAAAAATTGGAGTTATGGAGTTGAATTGGATTACTGGACTTTAGCAAAAAAAAAAAAAAAAAAAAAAAAAAAAAAAAAAAAAAAAAAAAAAAAAAAAAAAATTGGTTTACTTCCCATGTTTTATTCATATTATTTTGGGGAATATTTTTATGCTAAATTCGGCATTGTACTTCGTTATGAGAGTTAGAAGATGAGATGCTCTTATTTGGTTAGGTAGCTCGCTCAACGGTTTACCTCCTCTTATCCATATTGTTTTACCCCTTCTTCTCCTTAGCCTCACTTATCCAGATTTTGAAAGTATTCGGCATGTGATAGATCTTGAATGGTTGGAATGTGTGTGTACGGCAGCTAGAATTACTCATCATACTCAATTGCATGCACGATTATGCTGGTCGTAGTTTAGGCGAGTGACTATATTCTTTCTCTCTCTTTTACATATATACTTACCATTTGCTTTGCTGAGAGACGAGTGACCTGGGAGAGTCCGATTTTGATAGTCTTGCAAGGTCCACAGTTCAACTGTCTTTGAAATATGCATAAATTCGTATGCTTTGATATTACTGCTGGTAGTTGATTCATATGCATTAAATTGGTTTAATTCTAATAGTCCATGTGTCTCTCTTTTTGCACTTCCTTCGCCTCTTTGATGATGTCAAGAGGGGGAAAAGTTTGAGATGTATGTTTGCACTAAGTAGTTGCTAGGATTTAGACCTTTGACCTTGGTGGTTTAAGCTCTTTTGACCTCTAATGCTATGGTTTATAAACTCTTTTAAATCTGATCTTATGCCGTTTCTAGTTTCCATATTTGTCTTGTGAAAAACTTGTCTTGGCCTACACTATTTTCACTTATGATTTATACTGGTAGCTTTGTTGAGGGGGAACTATTTCTTTAAGGAACTTGCCATCATCAAAGGGGGAATTTGTTAGACTTATTTTATTGATGATGACAAGTCCTTCGTTTAATTCCCTATGTTTGTTAAGTGTTTGATGGTTTATATGGATAATACTTTTATTTGAAGACGTATGGAGCTTGTATTGCATGAAGACCTAATTTTTCGTCTCGGTCTAGTCATTTGTACGGATATGGAACTTGTGCTTTGGATTAATTCAAGATAGTATGGCTTATCTTTGAAATAGTTTTAACTAGCAAAAGGATTTTCAAATCATATAATACTTTGTTAAATTTGTTTTGAAAAGAAATAAATAAATTTGTTTTGAAAAGAAATAATTTATTTGACAAAGTATTGTTAGTGCTTCCATGTTTTAAGTAGTGCTTCCATAATTCAAGTAGTGCTTCCTTCTTTTAGGTAGTGCTTCCACCTTTAAGGAGTGCTTCCTTCTTCTAAGGTGTGCTTCCCCTTTCCTACGGAGTGCCTCATTTTAAGGAATGCTTTCACTTTTCAAAAGCATAGTTGATTAGAAGTTTTCCACTATAAATATTCATTTGCTTGGCTTCTACGTAGTACCTCACACATCAACAAAAACAAAAGAAATTATTTTTGGTGAAAATCCTTGAGAGCTTTAAACCGTGAGCTTCCCTTGTGTGCTTAAAACAATTTTTGCAAATCCCACTTTCATATGCTTTATTAGTTGTTTTGCAAAATTTCTTTTTAAGCCATCCTTTGAATTAATTTCTAAAGCATAAGTTCTCATATTCATTAGGAAATACTATCTCCATTGTTCCAATTGTTAAACCTTATAAGGAGATATTTTATGTTGTAATTTTCACTTTTGTGAGAGAGAGTTTTTGGGGTACGGGTTGTACTCGAGTCGCACGATCGGGTTGATCGTGGGGGTTTGCTTTGTAATCGGGGTTGGTTATCAAGTAAACATTAATAAAAGAGAGGTGGACGTAGACCTTTAGAGAGTAGGTCGAACCACGTTAAAAATATCGTGTGTTGTGCTTTCTTTTGTTTGGTTTTCGTTTCATTTTGTTATTTGTTTTCGTTTATTCTCTTACGCGCTCAAACAGTACTGCACAACTCAGTTGTTTGAACAGTCACCGAGACTGTTCATATTGCCTGTGTACTAATCTGCGATAAAACGAAAACAAATCTTTTGCTTATATTTCGAATTTTTAAAAAGGGTACTTAATTCACCCCCTCCCCCTCTTAAGTACCGGGTCAATAAACTCATCACCATGGAACATTGGCAGTCACCTTACTTACATTGAAGGCCGGACCGCTCCGACCGACATTTCTCGGCGCGTGCATATCACTGACGGACAGAAGGTCCGTCTAAGCTGGGAGCCACTCGGCATCAGCGTTGTCGCTGTCATCGCAACGAAAGAAAACCCCGAGCTGAGTCAAGACATTCTTAAGGCATTGCCATTCACAATATTAATGGACCATGCTGTCGTATGTGGGGCGTCAATGTACGCGTGGGCCCCGGTTGTGAGTACGTCACCGGTTCATTGTAAGGAAAGACAATGTGATGCACCCGTTGGTCGCCTCCGGTTTTCACAGGGGACCGGACAGAAGATTATAGTCCAGTACGGTGAGGTTACCGAGGATATTCTGTCCCCGGTTCTCGGCGAGGTGTTGCCGGAGTATGCTAGTAAAATAATTGAGGTAGGGGTTGCGGTGTTGAAGAGTACTATGGTTACTAAGGAGTTGATCTGGTTGACCGTCGAAATTATATGAGTCGTTTCTTGAGCTATCTTATTAATTCGTACAACCTTACATTCTTTTATTACTCATTAATCGACGAAATTTGAAATATGTAATTTCGTTCTAGTTATTTGATTTCTTTTATTTAAAATCCATCGAAATAACTACAAGCTCGGTAAATGTGTGGGACGGAGATAGTATCATAACTTTTCTAAGGCAATACAAAGAAGTTTACATAAACGAAACCTTTCTTTTTTTGTTGGCATCGGTAAATTTCTCCTAAGACGACAACATTTGTATACATAAGAGAAGCAAACATAAGTGATAAGAGAAGCAAACAGTTGTTTATTTTCGGTCACATTTTTCTTTAATGTCATCTAATATAATTAATCCGTTTTAAATTTAAGACGGAAATTGTCGTCTTAGTCTCTTAAATATTATAATAGTAGATATTTTAGATTTTAAGGCTTGAAGCTATTAGGACGACGTTGTATCAACTTTTGCAACTGATTACAAAGAAATTTAAAGGTAACAACACAAAAATTAGACTTTTACTCAAGTTTGCCCTAGTGGCCCGTTGCGGCTCCATCACGTATTTGCATAAGACTAATTAAGGTCATACAGGGCTCCTACATAGACCTGGCAAATAGATCAGGGCGTGTCGGGTTCGTGTTCGTGTCACACGTAAACGGGTCACAAACCTTCCAACCTAAACCCGACCCAATTAAATCTCGTGTCGTGTTCGTGTCGACTCACTTACATAAATGGGTCATCAAGCATCAACCCTAACCCGTTAATTTTGTGTCGGGTTCGTGTCGTGTTTTCGTGTCATGCACATATTTGGAAATTTTAAGTATATTTACGTATTGGAGAATCAAGAAAAATTAGGATTAATTTAGTAAACAAGTCATTCGTGTCGGGTTCGTGTTTAGAAAGCTCAACCCAAACCCAACCCAATTAATTATCGTGTCGTATTCGTGTCGACCCACTTACATAAATGGGTCATTAAACCTCAACCCAAACCCGTTAATTTTGTATCGGGTTCGTGTCGTGTCATTATTTGCCAGCTCTACTCCTACATGTATCGGACTGAGTCTCAGTACTATTCTCTTAAAGATGCAATATCGGACGAAATACTATTTAAAATGTATCTGAATGGTTGGTACTAAGACAGGGCACCCGACTAGGGGTGTAATCGAGCCGATTTAAGCTTGAGCTCGGGTGAGCTTGAAATTGGCTCGGAAACTTTAGTTCGAGCTCGAAATTGGCTCGTAATTTTCCGACCTTAAAAAATTAAAGCTCCCGATTAGGCTCGAGCTCAGTTAAATCATTATTTTCTGTAATTTCTTTAAGTTTTAAATCAAATTAAAAATAATATATTTTAAGAAAAACTCTAATATAAAATATTTATTAAATATAAGAAAAATATAATCATAATTTATCAAATAAAAATTTATTAAGCACAAAAATAATTGTAAAATGCATAATTATCTATCTATATAAACTAATAAAACACAAACCAATTAATTTCTTTTTTCCCGCCTATCCTCCACCCTATACTATACACGGTCATACCCATTCCCATATTAAAATCCACTATTAATATCATGGCCCAGGCCCACCACATTATTTCCCGTCTTACCCATTCTCATATGACTGATTATATCTACTACGCATGTTCTTATTTTAGACCGGTTAATATCAGACGGGTTATTAACCCCTCTGAAATAAGATGGACTAAATATAGTCATTTTCTCATAAAATATTACTATTTTTACATAAAATGTTACCATTATTTTCAGGATAAAAATTGACAACTTTAGTTATAATATTTTGTCATTAAATAATTTCATTCTATTAAAAATATGACGACATTTAATCCGTCCTATTTCAGACTGAATGAAGCAAAACTTATTGTATCTACTATACCTCTCACTAATTCAGCCGTAAGAATCTAAAATCCTTTTTAAGAGTCCAATCTAGAGCTGATCAAATGGCCCAGGCCCGATAGCCCGACCCGGCCCAGCCCGCTTTTTTGTCGGGCTTGGGCTTGACCTCAGGCCCAAAAAAGCCCATGGCCCGGTCCAAAGAAAGCCCGATGTAAATGTAGGGCCGGGTTTGGGCCATGCCCAAGGCCCGAATTTTAGCCCGGCCCGACCCGAAGCTAACATAAAATAAGAAATTTTTGAGCTACCAATTACTTTATACTTCATCTCACTACTGCATTCCTTGTTCCAATAACATGCATATCTAAATTTCTCTTAATGTACTAAAGATTAACTCCTAGTGGCCACTTTAGATAATTATGTCTTTGAGAATTGTGAATTCAAACATGTCCTCCTGTGTTAATTCATACATAGTCCCTTACTCCCTTGCTCCCTATAATTTTTTTGTTTCATCTTCCTCACTGTCCAAAGTATACAGTAATAGTTATTAAATACTACTACACACTACTGTCAGTTTGTCAAAGGCACAAAGCTATGCTCTCTAGATTTAGTTTTTTAACGTGAGTCGCTCACCTTTGGTACAATAAAACGGGTATAATTATTAATTTAAGTGCGATTGTGTTTGAAACTTTTGGAAATTATCGTAATCGAGTTCATGGGCAATTTCACTTACCTTTCTCTATAGTTGTTAAATTCATATGGGATAAAAAAAAGCCCGCTTTAGCCCGAAAGCCCATTTGAGCCCGACAGGGCCGGGTTTGGGCTCACCAAACCGGCCCATAATTTTGGCCCGGTCCAGCCCGGCCCGCCATTAGGGCCACAATTCCAAACACAAACCCGGCCCAAACCCGGCCCGGCCCGGCCCATGATCAGCTCTACAATCGACTCTACAAATAGTAGGTCTTTCATACATCTGTCTTAAAAATAAAAATGATCAAGTAACACCCCACTTTATACATAAGATTTAATACATCTTATGTATAAGACGGATATATTTATCTACGCAGATTCTTATTTCAGACGGGTTATTTTCCGTCTGAAATAAGATGGATCAAATATAGTCATTTTACGATAAAATGTTACTATTTTCTCATCAAATATTACCATTATTTTCAGGATAAAAAATGACAATTTTAGTTATAATACTTTGTCATTAAATGATTACATTCTATTAAAAAAATGGTGACATTTGATCCGTCTTATTTCAGACCGTCTAAAGCAAGACTTATTGTATCAACTATACATCCCACTAATTCGACTCTAAGAATCTAAAATCCTTTTAAGAGTTCAACGGACTATACAAATAGGCCTTTCATACATCTGTCTTAAAAATAAACCGATCAAGTGACAACCCACTTTATACATAAGACTTAACCCATCTTAAAGATAAGACGGATATATTTATCTTAAATGAGAATTTGTGCCGACTATATAAACCCATTAACGGGACCTCATCAAGTTGTTAAATAAGATACTAACAAGATTATGATTAAATTTTTATTTTATATTTCTTCAATCTCAAATTTATTTTAATAATAATAATAGTAATAGTAATAGTAATAATAATAATAATAATAATAATAATAATAATAATAATAATAATAATAATAATAATAATAATAATAATAATAGTAATAATAATATTAAGAATATAAAATAATAATAATAATAATAATAATAATAATAATAATAATAATAATAAATAAATAATAATAATAATAATAATAATAATAATAATAATAATAATAATAATAATAATAATAATAATAATAATAATTGAACTGAACTGAACTGAACTGAGTTAATGAAGCTGAACTGAACTGAACTTGATACATGGAGCTGAACTAAACTTATAAAAACTGAAATTAAGTAAAAAAAAATATGGCCTAAATGTTATATATCTTCATAAGATGGTCTTTTGTAGGAGTCTGATGGTATCAAGCTATACCTCGTAAGTGCACGATTTTATCGTTGTACACTATTAAGGGTCGATCCCACAAGGAGCTAGGAAGACTACTAATCGTTTTAACTCTATGGTTTAGCTAAGTCGACAATAAAGGGAGAAAGTTATACTAGAACTACCAACAACAAGATAAAACAAGCTAAAGAAGAAATAAGAGAAAAAGCAAGGTAGAATGAAGGGTTGTAAATCAAATGGATTAAAAAACCTAAGACTCGGTTCTTCCCAAACAATTCGTAATTCCACACAATCAAATCTCTAGGCTAATCACAAGGGTAGTTAGGTGAGGAGGTGACGACTCTAATTCGCCTAAGACCCCCATCTCGGGTTCGAAATAGGACACTAGTACTACCCACCAACCCCCCTCTCGGGTTCGAAGGTCGGAATCCCTAACTCAATACCCAACTACCCCAAAAACATGCATTTTCCCAAGGTAGTCCAATATTTTCTAAGGTCATTAAGCCCCATCAATTTCCGGGTCATCCCACTCCCTCTCTCGAGGGTCGATTTCAAACGCTAGATTAGAGGTGTCCTACCCCGGTTCTCCCTTTCGGTCTCAACCAAGGTTAACAATAGGGTCAAATCTCGGGTATCCAAATCACAACCTAACCAACTCTCGTTGGTGGTCAAGGGTCGTAAGTCAACACTACCCAAAAGTCAACCCATAAACCATGTCATTCCTCTAACCTACCCTCACCAATTTCCCCAAATAATTAGCCTTTATAAAATTCAATTAGTGAAATTACTCATGTTGGGTCAAACCGAGCCCTAGTGGAGGACTACTCACTAATCATGGTCCTAATCGCAAAATAGACAATAAAGATGGAAACTTTGGTCATGAACATGGTGAGAAGATGGAATTTACTACTAAACATGCAATAATCCAACAATAGGTGTAAGGAAAGATGATTTAATCTATTAACAAGGTTGATTAAACTTAAAGACACAATCTTTAACCAAATCAACTCAAAGATTAAGTCTTTGAGGACAACTATCCAAGGATGAACAAAGAAAGAGAAACAAAGGAAAGATGAACAATGAAAAGATGAACAATGATGAAAATAACAACAACAAACAAACCACAACAACAATTTTAACATAAACAATCAAACAAACATGAAAGAAGAACAAAATGTAAACAAATGAAAATAGGGAGAGAATTAATACCAACACAATAGTGAAAGAGGAGTTTGGATAGAAATAATAAAGAAGGAAATCCTTCAATCTTCTTACAAACCCAAATTCAATCACTAATTGATTGAAGAACTTCTCTAATTAAGGAAAGATTAACAAAGAGATTAACAAAGTTTTAAACTTGAAAGGGTAAATATTCTGGATCTAGGGTTGTGTGTACAAAAGGGTTTAAGAGGGGGTATTTATAGGCTTGTACAAGATTAGGAAGAAAAGAGGAAGAAAAGAAAGAAAAGCCCAAATTCTCGTCTTTCTTTGTGTTTTGTCGGTGCACCGGCACCTGCTGGGGGTGCTCCTACCGCAAAACGTGCAAGGATTTAAAATGTCTGGCATCCGTGTTTTGCCGGTGGGCCGGCTGCCGGCCTGCCGGCAAAACACCTTCTTCAGGACTTCTTCTTCTTTGTTGATGTGTGAAATGCCGGTTGGCCGGCTGCCGGTGCTCCTACCGGCAGCGAGGTCAAGCTTGTTTTTCACCAAATTCTTCAATTAATTCCACTTGCTGTGCTTTACCGGTGGGCCGGTTGCCGGCCTGCCGGCAAAACACAGTCTTCAACTTTTCTTCAAAAACTTGAGTGATTCTCTGGGGTGTGTTTTGCCGGTGGCTAGACCGGTCATTTCTTCTGCCTCTCAAGAAACACACTCTTCACCATTTCTTCACCTCTTTTTCATGTAAAGGCAATGGGGTGCCCTTCTTGCCCCAATTTCTCTATACTTGGGTCGTTTCCTACAAAAGGATACACAAGGTAACAAGTATGGGCATTGGGCACAAAATGCAAGGAAAAACACCCGAAACCGACTCGATACGAGTCGGTATGCATAAAAGAAAGAGGGAATTAAGAGTAAGTTAATCGTATATCAGAGTCCATTTTAATTATTTTATTTTGATTTTCAAGTGAGTTCTTCTAATGTATTTTTTGTGTGTTTGATATCATATATTTAAAGTAATATTATCTTATCAGAGGCGTCTAGGCCCTGGGCAATTAGGGGCACGGGAATCGGGCCTCCTGTTTTGGTCACCGATTTTAAAAGCTTTATTGATGAAAGCCAATAAAAACCGCGGATTATAGTACACTTGTCCATTCATATTTGGGGCCTCATTTTTCTGCAGTGTACTGAGCCTCCATTTGTTTTAAGACGCCCTAAATATTTATAACAACAAATTAAAATTTTAAAATATTATTAAAAAACTTTTTTTATATGCCCGTGCAACTTTGCACGGGTCCTAAACTAGTTTAATAATAAAAAAATAAACGAGTTTAAACGAGCTTTCGATTCCGAGCTATACTAAGCTCAGAATCAGCTCGTATTTGGTCCACGCACCTAGGCTCGGAATCAATTTTAACCGATTTCGAGCCGAGCTTTGACCGAGCTGATTCCGAGGGCTCTACGATCTGATTCAGATCATTTACAACAGCCCTAGGCACCACGCGGTAAAATCCTATCACCCAACTCTCAAATTGACACGACCAATATAAGGCTTTCTGAATGTTTATTGTTGCAAAATGTTTGTTATCCTGAATGTTTGATATTAAGACAAGTTCTTTCTGACTTAATTTCAGCTCGTTTTAGTTCATTTCAACTCTATTCAACTCAGTTCAACTTTTTTCAGTTCAGCTCGTTTCTTCACAAATTAACTTCTGCTTTACATCCATTCAGTTTAATTAAGCTTCACTCAATTCTGTTCAACTTCACTTACTTAAATAGGACCACAATCTTGACTAATATTGTTATATAGTAAAACTGAACCCTAGTTAATATTCATATCATCTCTTTGTTGTAAAAAAATGCATGTAGTCATATCAAGTATGCCAAATTGTCTCATTTTGGAGGCGGAAGTCAATCAGTCAAAGCAATACTACAATTTATTTGCTAGAATTATTATATTTTTATATTATGATTCAAAACTTCTTATAATATTATATTTCTATGTTTATTTGGTCATTAATATTATTATTCAAATACCCCTTATTTCTTGGTTGAAAATGTTGACTCAATGGCTCAATGCTTCGGCTAATCACCTATATAAAGACATGAAAATCCTCCACAAAATATCAAACATCACATGCAAACTCTACCATCAAATTAATCAACAACTCAACTTAATTACTTGAGTTCTTCAATTTTTATTTCATTTCTTTCTTTCTTTCTTCAACTTAATTACCTTGTATTACATTGCATAATTAACAATATAATCCATTACACATTTTGTTAAATTTGTTCATAAAACTACTCAATCACGTTTATATCATCTGGTGACGTTATTTCATTTTTCTTATAATCCATAATATCTATTTAAGTTAGCTACTCAAACAATGGCAGTGAAAACCCTAGCTGCACCTGAAACTCTTGTCACATATACCAGCCTCATGGACCTAATCAAGGCCATAATCATTGCGACTGACGCCGTCCAGGGGACAGAGCCTGAGGGAATCCGTCAGCTCCGAACCGGGTGCCTAAAGATCGGAACAATGAATCAGTACTACACCACATGGGACTTTGCCAACAGTTTGATCCGAGACCTCTCAATGACATGGCACGCCTTGTTTCGAACATTCGAAGATGACCAATTCTCCCTAGACCAATGTTGTGCCCTAGTCGAACGTTTCGACTATGCCACTAGCAACTTCCTCCGCTACTCCGGCTTCCCAGAAATGGGTGGCTTTGCATCTGCGTTGGGCGAACACTTGCCCAACGCAGCCTCACGAACCGAAGCAGTCCAAGCCGTCAAGGCATTCCTAAGGTATCTAAACATCCTAACAGCATGGTCATTTCACTACTTCCCATGGAACATTGGAAGTCATCTTACTTACATCGAAGGCCGAACCGCTCCAACGGACATTTCTCGGCGCGTGCATATCACTGACGGACAGAAGGTCCGTCTAAGCTGGGAGCCACTTGGCATCAGCGTTGTCGCTGTCATCGCAACGAAACAAAACCCTGAACTTAGCCAGGACATTCTTAAGGCATTGCCATTCAGAATATTAATGGACCATGCAGTCGTATGTGGCGCGTCAATGTACGCGTGGGCCCCGGTTGTGAGTACGTCACCGGTTCATTGTAAGGAAAGACAATGTGATGCACCCGTTGGCCGCCTCCGGTTTTCACAGGGGACCGGACAGAAGATTATAGTCCAGTACGGTGAGGTTACGGAGGATATTCTGTCCCCGGTTCTCGGCGAGGTGTTGCCGCAGTACGCTAGTAAGATAATTGAGGTTGGAGCTGCGGTGTTGAAGAGTACTATGGTTACTAAGGAGTTGATTTGGTTGACTGTCGAAATTATATGAGTCGATTCATGAGCTACCTTATTATTACAACCGTACATTCTTTTATTACTCAGTGATCGAAATTTGAAACAATGTAATTTCGTCCTAGTACTTTGTTTTCTTTATTTGAAATCCCTTAAAATAAATACTCCGTAAATGAGTGAGACGGAGATAGTATTTTTATATAGTAATACTACTCGAGTATGTACTGGTATCATCTATACAACTTGATTGTATTTAATTTTACAAATATACTTGAATTGATCGGACTCGATCCTTGTAACACTACTTTTGTAATTGAGGCAATACAAAGAAGTTTACATAAACAAAACCTAATTTTTTGTTTTCATTATTAAGATCTTGTTATATTTAAGATGTATGAGTATAGAACATTGTTACACATTGGTTAAAGTAAATTTTATATCAAATATTACAAATGTAGATATTTTAGATTTTAAGGCTTGAAGCTATTAGGTCGTTGTATCAACTTTTGCGACCTGACCTTGAAATTAGGGGTACGATTACTATTGAGTTAAAATATAGTCATGTTACTAGGCAATCTGTGAACACCACTTTATGTCTTTTAAGAGGCCGATGGTTTACCACGACTTTTGACTGAGTAAGGCATACCCTTGAACCTAAACTTTTATGTACTCAAAGAAAAGTACCTTACCCCTTTAATTAAGAAGAATTGGGACCAATATCATTTTGATATTGGAAGTGGTAGCTAAAAAATTAGGGATAATAATTGTAATCCACTTATTTAGCAATATACTAGTTAATTCTTTTCATCCCTAATAATTGTAATCCACTTATTTAGCAATATACTAGTTAATTCTTTTCATTAATGCCCTTATCAAATTTCAAACATGTTTATTACATATATCAAGTCATACTATCCGTCTCGTAATTTGTTTGTAACGACGATAATAAATTATACTGAGTATAAAATAACTTTCAAACGAAAAAAATATTGATATTTCGACCACAATCTTGGCAAATGTTGGTAAAGTAATTAACACACTGAGCCCTAGCTAGTAGCTAATAATATTCTTATTATCTATTCTCAAAAAAAAAAAAAAAAAAAAAAAACTTAATCTGACAGATTTCAATCACACAAATAGGGAAGTTTGAAAATGACTCAATTCAAAATATTACTTTTCTTATACGTAGTAACATTTTGAAAATTAACAATTTTCGCATCCTCTCTTGTGCATTAAAAAAAAGTATTGAGTCTTTAGTCAAAATCAAATTTATTCCAAGGAAGCATGCATTCAACGACAGTGAACAACGGTGTGCGTCGTCTTCCGATTAAATTAATGACTCATTTTGCTGACATTACATATCCATGGTCATGACTCATGACTCATGGCCATGTTATTTGGACTCTTAATTTCTCTTATAACTTTGATCGTTGAAACGTAAAATTAAGTAGTTTGGTTATCACTTGAAAAACACGTGATTTGGACTAAACATGTCTTAGCTTAGAGGTTCAGAAGGAGGTACAGTGAATAATAGGTCTCAGGTTGGAATTCTCCACCCCCGATATAACGATATTATACTCAGTGGTGTAGCCACATAAAGAGCACAGGTTTTTGGACAACAGATGTTTTATGGTGTTAAATTTGTCAGATTTGAAAATTTTGTAGCATTACCACCTTATAATAAACGAGAATGTATGAATAATAATTATGTTAAATTGGTTCCACACTCGAAAAATTTTAGTTACGCCACTAATTGCATGTACTACTCTAGTGGCTCATTTGATTAAAAAAAAAACACGAGATTTGGAGGATTTCAGGAAAAAAAATGTGCTAATTTATGTGATTCATTTCCATATTAAAATGTAATAGTTGCAGCTTGCTATTTGTGTATGAACTGCCTGATAGAATTGATAATTGTATTAGTTGAATGGATGAATACAATGATACAGAGGTTAGGTATCTATATTGTGTACAAGAGATATGTTAACCTAAATGTGAGATATTCTATCCTAAAGACTAGGAAACAAATAACAAGAATTTACATAATAATAGGCAAGAATAATTAGAGTTGATTGAGTCCTCTAATTATTCTCAACATCCCCCCGCAAGATGGACGGCCTCGGGGAAAGTCCAATCTTGGACATTAGCATATTGAAACGCGGCCGAGGCAGAGGCTTGGTTAAGGCGTCGGCAAGCTGATCATCGTTAGCAATAGGCACCACGCGTAGAGAACCAGCTTGGACCTTCTCACGAATGAAGTGAAAATCAAGAGCCACATGCTTCATTCGGGAATGAAATACCGGATTGGCACTAAGACTTGTAGCTCCAATGTTGTCACAATAAACCACAGGAATAGCAGGGAGCTTTATGCGGACTTCAGAGAACAGATTAGTCAACCACGTGAGTTCGGCACTCGCATTTGCAACACAGCGGTATTCCGCCTCAGTAGAGGACCTAGCGATGGTGCGTTGCTTCTTAGAGCTCCATGAAATAGGATTACGACCAAGGTAGACAATGTAGGCACCGGTAGAAGTAAGATCGGTTTCATTATCACCCCAGGCCGAGTCTGAGTAGGCATGAAGAACCATAGGGGAGTTGCGATGAATGACGATACCATGGGTTAAGGTGCCAGCCAGGTATCGCAAGAGTCTTTTGAGCGCAGCCCAATGACAAGTAGTGGGAACATGCATAAATTGGGATAACTTGTTTATCGCAAATGCAACATCTGGGCGAGTTAGAGATAAATATTGCAAACCTCCCACAAGAGCACGATACTCAGTAGGGTTGTCGTGAGCAGGGCCATCACGGAGATTGAGTTTGTAACCGAGTCCATGGGCGTGGTGGCAGATTTTGCATCCGACATGTGAGCGCGGGCAAGCAAGTCGGAAGTGTATTTTTGTTGATTCAAGAACAACCCCTGTGAGCATGGTTGAACCTCAACGCCTAAGAAGTAAGAGAGCTCTCCCAAATCCTTTAGGGAGAACCGAGCCGAAAGAGAGGCGATGAAGGATGTGACAGCGGAGGTACAAGATCCCGTAACAATAATGTCGTCTACATATACCAAGACAAATAAAGAGTAAGAGCCATGATATATAAATAGAGAAGTGTCAGTAACTGAGTTCTTGAACCCTGCATCAATGAGGAAAGAGCGAAGCTCCGTGTACCAGGCCCGTGGAGCCTGTTTGAGGCCGTAGAGGGCCTTTCGTAATCGACACACATGATTCGGCTTAGTGGGGTCGGCAAAGCCCGGTGGTTGAGCCATAAAAACGGTATCTGTTAACGTTCCTTGAAGAAACGCATCATTAATGTCAAGTTGTCGGAGTGGCCAATTGTGGGTGACGGCAAGACTGAGGATGAGACGGACTGTGGCAGGTTTAATGATAGGGCTAAAAGTCTCGGTGTAATCTATCCCGGGTCGTTGGTGGAACCCTTTTGCAACGAGACGGGCTTTGTGCTTGTGAATGGATCCATCAGGATTGTATTTTACCCGAAAGACCCATTTGCAGCCAACAAGGTTTTGAGAGGAGTCGGGTGGGACAAGTTCCCAAGTTTGATTATTTTGAAGGGCCGAGAATTGGTCCTCCATGGCAGCTTGCCACACAGGATCAACAAGGGCCTGTTTAATAGTTTTTGGTTCGGGAGAGTGAAGTTGGGCCGAGAGGTTGAGCTTGTCTATGGGTTTAAATATCCCGTGGGAAGCTCGGGTGGCATGGTGTGGTTGGGGAGGAGGGGTAGGGGAAGGAGTAGGTGCGGAAGTGGATGGTAAATCAGTGGTGGGAGGGTTGGTTTCGGGGTTGGAGACAGGGGAGGCAGGGGACGATGCAGGGGAGGGAGTCGTGTTTATAGGGGTGGATGAGGGAAGTGGTTCAGTGGGAGGGATAACAGGAATAGGGATGGAAAACTCACACCACTCAGTGGAGGAGGGGAGAGGAGGTGAGGGAGACGAGGTGGTTGTAGTGGAGAAGGGATATGTGTTGTCTACAAAGCGTACATGACGCGAGCTATAGACACGATTTGAGGTAGGGTCAAGGCAAAGATAGGCGTGTTGGGAGGGGGAATAGCCGATGAAAACACACGCAATGGAGCGAGCATCAAGTTTATGGTCGGTGTAGGGTCGAAGCCAAGGAAAGCATAAGCTTCCAAAGTTTCGAAGGTTGGTATATTTGGGATGGGTGTGAAAGAGGCGAAAATAGGGAGAGTCATTGTGAAGGGTGGAGGTGGGCATTCGGTTTATGAGATATACAGCGGTTTGAAAAGCATATGGCCAATACGCGAGAGGCATAGAGGCGTGAGAGAGGAGAGCAAGGCCGGTGTCAACAATGTGCCGATGTCGTCGTTCCGCAAAGCCGTTATGTTCGGGAGTGTGAGGTGGTGAGGTTAGATGTTGAATGCCAAATTTGGCAAAGTCGGGTTTTATTTTTTCAAACTCACCACCATTATCGGAATAAAAAGTTTTGATGGGTCGGGAAAATTGTCTTTCCACGAGTTCTTTGAAAGCAAGAAAGGTGGAATGGGTGTCGGATTTCTTTTTAAGTGGAAATAACCAAGTGAATTTCGTATAGTGATCGACAAAAATGACATAGTATTTAAAGTGATTAATCGAATAGACTGGCGATGACCATACGTCACTAAAAATAACTTCAAGAGGATGATTGGTTTGTAGTGATGACACATGAAATGAAAGCTTATGGCTTTTATAAATGTGACAAGCATTGCAAAATTGATCTAAACTATCAGACTTAACATTCATATGGGAACAAATGTTCTTAAAAATAGAAAGATGCGGGTGACCCAATCTATGATGAAGGTCCGTTTTATTGGTGGAGGCGGTGTGGACTTGCGGGGACGACGACGACGGCCAATAGTAAACTCCGTCCTTTGCTGCTCCAGTGAAGAGAATTGCGCCGTTATCATGAGCCTTAACAACAAAAGAGGTAGAGTTAAAAATAATGGAAACATTGTTATCGGCACAAAACTTAGAGACGGATATAATATTTTTGTGCATTAACGGAACATGAAAAACATTGTTTAATTGAAATTGAGAGGATAAAGAAGTAGAACCAGTGTTTAGAATGGGGAGACCAGACCCGTCACCAATGACGATCTCGTCAGTACCGTCATAGGGAGTGTGTAGGGCTAGGTTCTCGAGATCGGCAGTCACATGGTGGGAGGCACCACTGTCGAGGAGCCAAGGGGAGGGGATCGACTGGTTAAGAGCGGTGGGGTTGGCTTGGGCAGGAGTCGCAGTGGGGTTACGGGTGTAACGAGGGACTTGAATGTCAGGGTAAAGGGATTTGAAGACTTGACAATAGTAGAGAGTATGTCCTTGATGTGAACACCATTGACATTTCCCTTTAAAGGGTGTCTTCGGGGCTTGAGTAGTATTGGTGGAGGGCGACTGGTTGGGTCGAGAAGTGGAGGAAGGAGTGGAGTTGTGACGGGCAAAGGTAGGATGGGCGACAGCGGGAAAGGTCACGGCAGGGGTGGTGGTGGATTGGGCAAGGGTGAGTTCTCTGTTAAGGAGTTTTTCGAGAAGGGCAGGGAAGGAAATGGGCTGATCCCGGGCATTAATCGCATCAATGACGGGTTGATATGTAGTATCTAGACCGTCAAGGACGTGATCTGTGATGTCCTCGTCAGAGATAACGGTGCCAAGAAGAGCTAGTTCATCAACAGTGGTCTTAATTTTGGTCATGTAATCGGAAATGGATGAGGAGCCTTTGGTTATGTGTTTGAGTTTATGACGAAGTTGTTTAATATGGCCACGGGAAGGGAGAGCATAAGACGACGCAAGAGCCGTCCATGCCTCATGTGTCGTGGTGGTGCGGTTAAGGAGAGGGCTTAAGGCCGAGGTAAGGGTGCTAGCTAGGGCACTGAAAAGGAGTTTGTCTTGCCGGACCCAAGTGTTGTAGGCCGGGTTGGGAGATACGGTTTTATCCGCATTGGTGATTGTTTCGGATGGAGGTGCACTGCCATTGATATATGGCAAGAGACCATAGCCATGAAAGAGGGATTCAAGTTGTAGTCGCCATTGGCGATAGTTGGATCCGTCAAACTTGGCAATGGAGTGCACGTTGAGGAGGATAAGAGGTTTGGTTGGTTCGTCCGAGTTGGGAATAGTTGCGGACGACATCGTGGTTTTGGTTGTTTTTGATTGGAATTTCGTTTGTTTTTTTTGAGGTGGGATTAGGGTTTTAGGCAGTTGAGGAAGGAAGGAACCTTTCTACCGATACCATGATAGAATTGATAATTGTATTAGTTGAATGGATGAATACAATGATACAGAGGTTAGGTATTTATATTGTGTACAAGAGATATGTTAACCTAAATGTGAGATATTCTATCCTAAAGACTAGGAAACAAATAACAAGAATTTACATAATAATAGGCAAGAATAATTAGAGTTGATTGAGTCCTCTAATTATTCTCAACACTGCCATGGTGAAGTGAAAGGAAACATTTTTGTAGACAGTAGACCGTAATTTTTACATAGACAACTGATCGTTTTATTTATGTGAATCGGAATATACTTGAAAATTTACGGAATTGATTGTAGGAATAAATTTTATTTCTGTGAATCGGAATAGACTTGAAAATTCAAGTTACTTGATTAACCAAACAACCACTTAAAATTAAAATTACTTTTGTTTAGGTGAGATTTGAGAGAAGTACTTAAATTAATACTCCGTAAACAACAACTGATACATACATAAGTCTATAAAGTACAATTAAAACGAAGTTTTCGAAATAAACTCGACACAAGTAGCCGAGTCAATAATTCATAATTATAAAAAACAAAGTTTGGGATTACATTTCATGTACAATAATTTCCTTTACAATACGTACGTAAGATTTTTGGTGGAGTGCCGAGCTACAGTATGACCTTGTGTCGTAATTGATTCCCAACGACTTTATCAACTAATTAAGTTAACTGCTTGCTTTTTCTTATTTTTTTTAATGAGTAACTAATTTTTCTACGTCACTAAAAGAGACGCACAACCTATATAACGAATTATTTTATCTTCTACGGTACTGATGGGGCATATTCTGCACCCCTTGACCGAGTCAACATATTGAGCAAGGTCCGGAATAGGTACAATAAGTCAATACTTTACAACTTATACTTATCTTTTGAATATTTTGGAAAAAAATACCGTTCAATTTAGAAAAAAAAACCCTAAAATGCATGAAAATTGAAAAATCAATCAATCAATTCAATCAAATTATTATAGAATTAAAGGCACGTACTCTTTCAGTCTAACATTTCAGGCTGCATGTGATTCACATTCAACACTTCCTAATGTAGTAATGTACTACTTACTCGTACTTGTTGCCTATATATACACATCATAATCCTCCTCAAATATCAAACAACAACAACACAACTTATTCCTTAATTAATTACTTGAGTTCTTAATTTAATTCTTCATTTCTTTCTTTCTATTTTCATTACATTGCATAATTAACAACAATCCAACACATCAAACATTTTCCTAAATTTGTCCATAAAATTACTCATATCACATTAATACCAACAGATAACCAGCCAGTAACGTTATCTCATTTGCCGTATAATCCATAACCTTTCTTTAAGTCAACTACTTAAACAATGGCCGTGAAAACCCTAACCGCTCCAGAAACACCCGTCACATACACCAGCCTCATGGACCTAATCAATGCAATAATCGCTGCGACTGACGCGGTCCAAGGGACCGAACCCGAGGGAATTCGTCAACTCCGAACCGGGTCCTTAAAAATTGGAACAATGAACCAATACTACACCACATGGGACTTTGCCAACAGTTTGATCCGAGACCTGTCAATGACATGGTACGCCTTGTTTCGAACATTCGAAGACGACCAATTCTCCCTAGACCAATGTTGTGCCCTAGTCGGACGCTTCGACTATGCTACCAGCAACTTCCTCCGCTACGCTGGCTTCCCAGAAATGGGTGGCTTTGCGTCTGCGTTGGGCGAACACTTGCCCAACGCAGCCAATCGAGGCGAAGCGGTCCAAGCCGTCAAGGCATTCTTAAGGTATCTTAACATCCTAACAGCATGGTCATTTCACTACTTCCCTTGGAACATTGGAAGTCACCTTACTTACATCGAAGGCCGGACCGCTCCAACCGACATTTCCCGGCGCGTGCATATCACGGACGGACAGAAGGTCCGTCTAAGCTGGGAACCACTAGGCATCAGCGTTGTCGCTGTCATCGCAACGAAACAAAACCCTGAGCTGAGTCAAGACATTCTAAAGGCATTGCCCTTCAGAATATTAATGGACCATGCAGTCGTATGTGGGGCGTCAATGTACGCGTGGGCCCCGGTAGTGAGTACGTCACCGGTTCATTGTAAGGAAAGACAATGTGATGCACCCGTTGGCCGCCTCCGTTTCTCACAGGGGACCGGACAGAAGATTATAGTCCAATACGGTGAGGTTACGGAGGATATTCTGTCCCCGGTTCTCGGCGAGGTGTTGCCGCAGTACGCCTCGAAAATAATTGAGGTTGGGGCTGCGGTGTTGAAGAGTACTATGGTTACTAAGGAGTTGATCTGGTTGACCGTCGAAATTATATGAGTTGATTCATGAGCTACCGTATTACAACCTTACATTCTTTTATTACTCATGGATCGAAATTTGAAAAATGTAATTTCGTCCTAGTTATTTGGTTTCCTTTATTGCAAATCCCTTAAATAAATACTCGGTCAATGAGTGGGACTGAGATAGTATTTCTCTATATCATCTATTTAATGTAATTTTATTGTATTTTGGAAATGTACTTGATCGGACTCAATGTATGTTACACAACTTTTGTAAGGCATGCAATATAAATTAAAGAAGTTTACAAAAACTAAACCATTCTTTTTTTTTTTTTTTCATTGGTAAAAAAATTAACTCATTTTATCTAAATGTTATTCATTTCAACCTGTCTTAAAAAAGACCGACTAATCTCACTTACTTCAGGGAAGATGCTACGGTTACACTGAGTGTATTCAGTTCTGCTGTAACATGTATGCTTAACAAGTATGGAGCGAGCATTCTCGTTTCCCGTCACTTCTTGATCTTCTTCTTATTCTTCTTCTTGCATTATTTGATGTTTTTAGTTGTTTGTGCTATTTTTATTTGTTGTTATCGTTGTTGTTGGTGGTAGTCATGGTTGCGCTGATGCCCTAGTAGTTGGTGTTGTAGTTATTGTTTGTTGTTCATGTACATGTAGTTATTGTTATTTCTTTGTTGTTGTCTTGAGGAGAAATCAAGAACAAAGTTAGGTTTAAATTTTACCCGGAGTAGAGGTAAAAAGGTTTTACCTATATTTGTAATTGTTGTTATTTTTTTTGTTAATTTTTTTTAACTTTTTATATATATATTTTTTCCCCTAAAATGCTCATTCCAGGCCAGCCATGACCTAATCAGCCTATGTTTAGCTTCGTCCCTAGTTAAAATCGTTGTAAATTGTTATTTGTTTCTAAGGGAAAAAAATATTTCGTATGTTCTGCATTACGGTTTTTGAGGTTTAAATCCTTGTAAGGTAATATATAAAGTTCTCACTCGATACAAAGTACGGATAAATAATAATACTAAATTAAATAATTGCTACTCCCTCTGTCCCGGTCATTTGTTGTCTTTTTCCATATTAGGCTGTCTCAATCATTTGTTGTCCTTTCTATTTTAAGAATGAACTTGATGAACAATTTGGTCATTCACACTAAATTTGTTCCACTTGTCACCTAGTAATTGACTCCTTCCTCTTTCCTTGGTCTTTATGCCAAAATCAAAGGACAACAATTAACCGGGACGGAGGGAGTACATTTCTACAATATTCTTTTTTTTTTTTTTTTTTTTCCTACAATATTCTTATCAAAGAAATTTTACAACATAAATGTAGTCAAATTAGACGTCTCAAAATTTGTTTGAATCGACTCTAACAAAGTATACAAAGTTAATAAACAAGGCTAATAATAATAATAATAACAATAAAATGCATGGGGACGATTATAACATTGTTGATTTTCGTCCACAATCTTGAGCTACGTTGCTCTTATAAGACTGGATTGTAGATCACGTCATTCACGTGGTATACGTAGTCGTATCAAGTATGCCACATTATTATTTATTTGGCCCAAAAAAAATCAAGTATGCAACTTAAGATTAATTATTGTCTTTCTTTGAAGTCGGGACGTCGATTAGTCAAGCCAATACTACAATTTTTTTGCGTTAAACAAAATAATTAGTCATCTGATTCGCTATGCAAATGTTGAAAATGACTCCGATATTTTATTTCATATGATATGATAAGGCGTCATTATCAGGTGCTACTAAGTCACAATATTATCGTCACATGCATAATAAATGTAGATTGGACGTAATAAATGTGCATGGCTGTGGCATGGAAGAGCCACTTAGTGATAATATCTGATTTTTCATAATATTATTCGAGTATGAGTTACTTTTTTAATTTTTTTTTACTATTCGGTTTATTTAGGAATCGAGTTAGATAGGAGTCATAGGACCATTAGGCAGTAAAATTTTCCTTCATATACTAGAAAAACTCTTTAATTATCAGTTGATCTACGTGGTCATGGTTAGACCTGGCAAAATGGGCCAGACCCGAATGACCCGACCCGAAAAGGCTGACCCGAGACCCGAAAATGACCCGAACTTGCATGAACCGAATATGACCCGAAACCCGAATTGACCCGACCCGACCCAGACCCGACCCGAACATTGTCTGACCCAATGTTGACCCGATCCGAGGTGACCCAATCCGAAAAAACCCGACTCATAACTGACCTGATCCCAAATGACTTGAAGTGACCCGAAATGACCCGAAACGACTAGTACTAACTCATATTAATACTATATATATAAAAATAAAGTTTCATTGGTTACAATAATCCTTAATAAATAGTTAAATTTGCAAAATAGTATTTCTTAATCAAAATAGTATTAATTTAAGTGCTTAGCCATTAACTCAAAAACAACCTGACCCAAAATGACCTATACCCGAAAATGACCCGACCCGAAATGACCCGACAACAGGTCACCCAAAATTGACCCGAAACCCGAAAGTGACCCGACCCGACCCAACCCGACCCGAAATATGTGACAGGCCCGAAATGACCCGACCCAAACTGATCCGACTCGTACCCGATCCGAGTGACCCGTTTTGCCAGGTCTAGTCATGGTTATGTATATAATATTAAATGAGTTGACAATGGATTTTTAATAAAATTGGAATACAATGAGCAGTTTCATTAGTTGTGATTACAATATTTATTTGTAGTCAGGTAAGATTATTAAGGTGGTAAAACTCTACTTCAATCAGTACTAATTGATTTAAGTGCTCATGACTTCACGGGACAATATTATATTAGTTGGGAATGGACTTTTTAATAGATTTAATTTGGAATGCAATGAGCAGTTTCGATGTGGTTACAAATACGTAGTCATTTAGTCAAAGCACTTAAGTCAACATTTCAACTAAGAAATAAGGGTATTTGAATAACATTAATGACCAAATGAACATTAGAAATAATTGTATTACAAGTTTTGAATAATCGTAAAAGTAATTGTAACAAAATGTAGTATTCCTTTGACTGATTGACTTCACGCCCCCAAAAAGAGACAATTTGGCATATACTCCGTACTTCAATAGTATTCTAATTACTTCAATATCCGTCTTTAATATTAAAACGGGTTAAATAACATTTCACTTGTATGTATAGATAAAACAAGTTTTTTTGTTGTTATCTAGGTAAGCATTCTACTTTTGTTTTATTTATACTGTTTGACACGTTTTAAGGTTAAGGCGAATACTTGATCTTATTATAAGAATTTGTGTGGTAAAATTGTAACAAAATAGATGACAAGATTATTAGCTAGGGTTCGATGTTATCATAAGAGCATCTCCAATGGTTTCCTTTAGGGACTTGCTTGCAATATTTATAAAATTGCAAGCAAGTAGCTTACCATTGGAGTATGAAATAATTGATGTAGCTTATGAGCATTGCAGCTCTACCAAGCATGTAGCTTGGTTTTAAAAAATAAAAATAAAATAAAAAGTAAAATTTTTCATTGGTGGAAATTTTATTGTGGGACCCATAAAATTAGAAAATGTTGTAGCAAACTATTGGAGCGGTATGTAGTTGAAGAGCAAAATAGCTTAAAAAACCGAGTTGCAAAATCAAACTACAATGCGTTGTAGCTGTCCACTGAAGATGCTCTAACAACATTAGTCAAGATTGTGGTAGAAATTTATTACTTTTTGGCTTTAGTTCAATGTTCTTAGCTCTATTTAATTCATTAGTCATTTCAAACATATTTTGAGACATCGAATTTGACTTCATATGCAATAAACTTGTTTGACAAGGTCATTATAAAAAAAATAACTTTTAATTGGTATAATAATAAAATTAAGTCCAACTAAAAAAATGGAAGTTTGCGTTATTAGAGCATTTCCAATGGTTGAACAAAAGGACTTGCTTGCAAATTCTAAAAGTTTCAAGCTAGTTGCTCAACCATTGGAGAGCTTCACATGAACTAGCTTAGTTTGAGCAATTAGCTCCATGAAGCTAGTAACTCAAATGGACCCACAAGAGATATGTGACAATTAAATAAATGTATATAAGTCAATTAACTCTCAGTCATTATTACAAAAGGGGTAATAATTGATATGGATGGAAGGAGTATTAAGCTAAAAAAGAAAAAGTGTTTGTTAATGTGTATACCTTCATTTTAAATCTCACATAAAGTATATAAAAGTAAATAAGTAATGACTGAAACGAAGGAATCTTATCTAAAAATAGAAAGATAAATAATTAACTGAAACATTCAAAAATAGAAAGGTAATAATAAATACAACCCATTGGGTGGGTTGTATTTAAGAAACCAAAAGAGTAAATAAATTTTTAATATATGCATTAATTGTATTGATTAATGTGTAATGTAGTTCTTAATTCCCAAATTAATACCCAAATTATAAGGTATTTAATACTTATATATAATCCAATAGGTTGTATTTAACATTACCCAAAATAGAACTATATATTGATTCAAAGCGTCTTGCTTGTGACGGATATCCGTCGCAAGCTGAAAATCTCTCACAATAAAGCAAGTGGGTTGGCAAGTGGGAGGGAAAATGGAGCACCCATGCATATTGCCACTTGATCTTTATGAGAAAGACTATCCATATTTTTGTGACGGATAGTGCCCGTCTTCAGATTTTGTGATATTGATTAATGTCTCCATCAAATGGTTAACCGTCAATCATTATTTATGTATTTCACCATCAAATTCAAAGAGAATCATTTATTTTTCTTCATAAAACATGCATAATAGAGGCATAGACCCCACCTTACTATATTTGGCTTAAATTTGTGGCTATGTTGTCTTGTCGAGCGCGACCGGCAACACAACGCATTTAAGTTGACAATTACAATACTATCGGATGTCGCGATAATTTAAAAAATGGATTTTCTAACATGTGCCGACATGATAATAAGATAATTAGGGAAGGTTTATTGAGAATATATCATGACAAATTAGAGATAAAACTCATATTTACCATAATTAGTGATATAACGTTGAAAATCTTTCCATACTTAACTTAATATCATGTGCCCTTAGGGCACATGTTTAAAAAACCCTTTTAAATAACCATTAGAAAGTTACCGCTTTTCACTATTAGAAAATGACCATTTTATAAAAAATCGTTAGTCATCACTTTTTAAAATAAAATGCTCATTATTTATTATTGTATAAAACTGTCATTTTTTGTTCATCGCATTATACGACCTCGCACGCAATAATTATGAACGTAATTTGGATTAAATATATAACGTCAGCACATATTCACATGTTTAATGTTACTACTAAATTAAACAAAGTTACTCCACCCGTTTATCACAATTGGATTTTAGACCGATTAAACTAAAGACGACAACGAATAAAATGACACAAATGTTACATTAATTAGTACGGAAATGGTACATTAATATTAATGTGTTACGGACTTACGGAGTACATAATTTGAGAAGTAGGAAGATACTAATGTGTTACAGATCAAGTTGAGAATGGACTTTTAAGAGATTTGGAATGCAATGAGCAATTCCGTTGCGGTTATAGTGTTTGCAGTTACAGTAAGAATTTTCATCTCTTAATCAAAGTCGTCAGAGGTTTGATTTCTGACCGTAAATGATAAAACCAAACTTATGAGAAGTCTACTCATTAAGTTGCCTTCAGTACCCTGAAAGAACTTGACCTAGTTATCGGTAGCCTCATAGGGATACTTCAGATCAACGTCAAAAAAAAAAAAATTGTAGTCATTTAGTCAAAGCACTTAAGTCAACATTTCAACTAAGAAATAAAGGGTATTTGAATAACATTAATGATCCAATGAACATAGAAAAAATTGTATAAAAGTTTTGAATAATCGTAAAATTAATTGTAACAAAGTGTAGTATTGGCTTGACTGATTGACTTCACGCCTCCAAAATGAGACAATTTAGCATAAACTTCAATAGTATACTTGACATGACAGTATAATTAGTCTCTCTTGACCGATATATCCATCTTAACATTAAAATGACCAGATAGTATGTCATTTTCATATATAAGATAGGTTTTCTTGTTAATTTCCAGACATTTTATTTTTGTCTAATTTATTATGCTATTTGATCTGTTTTAAAGTTAAGAGTTAAGACGAATACTCCTTTCTTGAACAAGAATTTGTGTCGTAAAATTTTAACAAAATCGACCACAAGAATATTAGCTAGGCTTCGGTGTTATTATAGCAACATTAGTCAAGATTGTGGTAGAAAAATCAATATTTTTTGTTTTGTGACGTAGTTAGATCTTTTTGTAATTCATTGAGTCATTTCAAACAGATTTTGCGACATTTAATTTGACTTCAAATGCAATAAACTTGTTTGACAAGGTCATTATTATAAACTTGTTTGACAAGGTCATTATTATTAACCTTAAAAAAAGTTTGTTAATTTGTTTGTCTCATTCATGTATTTCAAAATAAATAATTAATGACTGAAACGAAAGGAGTATGTAATTTCGATTAGTATGTTACTAATTTATGTCAATTGATCCATCGTATGGCGGAAGCAAACAAAAACTAAATTTTACGAAATATCGTCCAAGAGGGAGTATATATCAATCAAGTACCAATAATCTTTGAGCTTAGGCTCTGTTTGGCAAAACTACCTGAAAAGGTAGCTGAAACCCGAAAGGTAGCTGAAAACTGAAAAACTAACTGAAACTTGAAAAGGTAATTAATAAGGTAGCTGAAAAGTAGGAGCTGATAAGGTAATTGATTATAAAAAAATGTGTTTGGCAAACTAACTGAAATGGTAACTGATTTTGGTAAAATGACGTAAAAGGATATAAAAAATATTTAATATTATAAAATAAAGAGTACAAAATGGAAAATAAGTCATTTCAGGTACCTGATTTCTCAAATGCTACCCGATGTAACATTTCATTTCAGCTACCTTTTTTTTTTTTTTTTTTTTGGACAATGGGAGCATTATATAAATAAAAAGCAAACAGAGTTCAAAGGTACATCACGGGGGCGGGTCCGGGGAAAGAGGCACGCAGGCCAAAACAGAGTCTAAAGTACAGAGTTCTAAAACAAAAGGAGGGGTGTGATCCCACTCAAAACAACCCGAAGAAATACTAGAGTCCCTAATGGAATAGTGGGCAATGGCATCAGCGACCCGGTTGGCCGATCTCTTCTCAAATACAAGCTTCAAATGCGGGTAGTCCTGCAAGAGGGTCCTACACTCAAGAATAATGTTAGTAAAAGGTCCACAGGGGGCAGAGGCGCCCAAAATGGAAGTAACCGCATCCAGACAGTCAGAGGCAATCAAAACGTTATTCACAAGGACTCTAGAGCGTAAAATTCCTTCCCGAATGGCAAGGACCTCACACAGGTAGGGGTTAAGACCAAAAGAGCGGGTGGACCAACCTAAAACCCAGGAACCAAGACCGTCTCTGATAACACACCCCAGGCTAGTAACAGAGGAAGAGGGGGAGAAAGCCGCGTCAACGTTGGTTTTAAGCCAACCAAGCGGTGGAGGGGCCCAGCTCAAAAGGTAGCTAAAGGCATCAAGGTGGGTGGAACAAATTTCAGCTACCTTATTTGCCCAAATAAGCTATTTGCCAAACACTTGCAAAAAAATCAGGTAGCTGAAATTTTGGTCAAATAAGCTACCTGAAGTGTCGTGCCAAACGGAGCCTTAGGCTCGACTGGAGCCTATCATCAAGACTAACAAGTTGAAGCTTTTATCATTACTTTTCAATTTATACTATTTAAATCTAACTAAAAATATACACTCTTTTATATTTGTCATCTAATAATTGGTTCCCTCTTCTTTTCTTGGTATTTGTACAAAAAAATCAAAGGCAAACAAATGACCAAGACGGAGAGAGTATATTTTTTTATGAAAAAGTTACAATAATAAAATAGTGAAATATAATATACTTATAAATACTAAATAACTTGTGGAGCTTAGAGTCGACTCAGATTTGGTCAAGCTCGACTCAAGCTTGGGTCAAAATTGAACCAATTTTATTCAAGACATTGACGTCTTGACGAGCCAACGTTGATATCATGTAGAACCCTAGCTAGTCTTATGCAAAATAAGCATAGATGTTGGAGTGGCAACGAGCTTTAGAAAGGCCTCAAATCATTTTATATTTTATCGTTCAATAATTTATTTGTGTAGTGAGTTGCAATGTATATCTAATAACCTGAAGCCCTAAAATCAAAATTACCTAAAATTTGACGTTTTGAATAACATAATACGCTCATTTGAACCGGGAAAAAAAAATAACATAAATTTTTGTAATACTATACTATCAAGCAAATTTTGCACCGTCTCAAACAAGACCATATAGTTTTCTTTGTTAAGTGCGACCGGCAACAGTGCAACAAAGCGGAATTAAGTTGACAATTAATAAAATAACAACGGGTTTGGCTTAAAACTGTCGTAATTTCAAACATCTCACAACCTCCTTTTAACTTATTTACACCTGTATTTTTATCGGGATGTGAGAGCCATTCTAAGTTAAAACGCTCTTAAAAATATGGTGATAAAACAATGTGATTTGGATTAAATAACATAACCACATACTGATATGTTAAATGTTACCATTAAATTAAATAAAGTTAGTCCACCCGTCTACCAATCGGATTTTGCACCGATTAAATTCACACAACTAAAAACAACAACAAAAAATGACAGAAATGGTACGTACATAAGTATGAAACAATGACTTACAAATTATTGATGAATAAACTGAAATCTTATTATTAGAAATCTTGTGTTACAATGACAATAGTACAGCCTATATATACTGATAACATCCAATCTTTAATACCAACTTGTAACTAACTTAGACCAACTCATAACTAACTTTGACTAACTAACTAGGTTGTTATCTAACTAACTTAGTTCTGTCCATAGCCCCCCTTCAAGCTGGACCTTCTGTAAACTGAAGTCCAAGCTTGAGAGAGAAAAATCTATGCTGATCTGCACCCAATGGCTTTGTCATCAGATCTGCTAGCTGAAGTTTTGATTGTACATGTTGAGTCTGCAGGAATCCTTCTTGTTGTTTGTCCCTCACGAAATGACAGTCTATACTTAGGTGCTTTGTTCTCTCGTGAAAAACTGGATTGAGTGCAATATGTTGTGCTGCTTTATTATCACACATTAGAGGTATAGGCTTAGGTACTTGAACTCTTAAATCCATCAGAATCTGTCCACCACACCATCTACGAGGTTGTATAAGACATCGATCTATATTCGACTCAAGCTTTTGAGCTTTTACTTACATCATTTGTTTCTTGGTTTTCCATGAAACAAGTGCTTTACCAAGAAAAATACAATAGCCACTAAGGGATTTGCAACTGAAGGCACATCGCCTTGATCGCATCGAATATCTTTGCTAATGCCAAATCAGAATCGAAATCGTAGAAAAGGCTGTGTTAATAGTAGACTTAAGGTACTTGACTACATGCAATCTTCACGCCATATGTGGTACCCTTGGTTCACTTAGGAATCGACTTAAATGTCAGACAAAGATATAGGATATGTCCGGCCTAGACATATTGAGATAGAGGAGCCTCGCCAACCAACCTTCTATATCTGATCAAGTTGCTCTATTAAATCACCAGAATCAGTAGAAAGCTTAAGACCTCTCTGCATTGGAAACAAAACTGTGGAACAATTCTCCATCTGCAAATCCTTTAAAATGTCCAAAATATACTTCCTTTGGTTTATTAATAAACCAGTATTATTTCTAGATATCTCTAAGCCTAAGAAATATCTAATGTGACCCAGATCCTTGATAGTGAATGCTGAGTTTAAACCCTCCTTAACCAGTTTGATGATGCTCTCTGATGTTCCAGTAAGAAGGACATCATCAACATAGATAAGAGCAATTGTAAAATGATTACAATCCTCCTCAAATCTTGTAAAAAGTGAATAATCATGCCTTGATTGCTCAAAACCTACACTCTGCAAATACCTTGTTAATTCTTTATTCCACTGCCTAGAAGCTTGCTTTAGGCCATAAAGAGATCTTTTTAACTTGCAACATTGACCAGATGGTACTGTATACCCTTCTGGAGGCTTCATGTATATGTCTTCATCAAGAAATCCTTGTAAAAAAGCATTGTTAATATCTAACTGATGTATTGGCCACCCTTTTGCAGCAGCTAATGCCAGTAATGTCCTCACAGTTGTAAACTTGGCAACTGGTGAAAAAGTGTGAGTATAGTCTTTATCTTTAACCTGAGTGAAGCCCTTTGCCACAAGCCTTGCTTTAAACCTCTCAACTGATCCATCAGGCTTGTACTTAATCTTATACACCCATTTTGAACCTATTGGTTTTTTTCCAGGTGGTAAACTAACCAACTCCCATGTTTTATTTTCCTCCAATGCCTGAATCTCTTTATTCATAGCCTCCACCCACCTACTATCATTCTTAGCTTCCTTGTAATTATAAGGTTCATATTCTTCAAAAACTGTAGCCATGGAAGTCACATAGGCAGCATCAAACTCATTCATGTCTTTAAGAATAGATGCATGAAATGAATTGGAGACTGTAGAGGTGGAATGCTGAACTGGTAATTTCTGTGTACACTTAAAATCCTTAAGCCAGGTAGATAATTGTCTTGATCTTGTTGACTTTCTGACTGGAGGATCACTTGAAACAATATCTAGTCTGCTTGACCTTGTGGATGTTCTCACTGGTGGATCATTGGGAACATTATCAAGAGACAAAGACTGTGTGTCCTGTGTTGTCTCAGTATTGGAATGAGGAATGGCAGCATCACCAGAACTGGTATCATTACTAACCAGACCAGTTTGAACTGGTATGATAACAGTAGAATCAGCAGGATTGACCAGAGTATCTGGAGTGTCTTGCTTGCTAGAGGACTCTTTAAAAGGAAAAATATCTTCTTTGAACAAGACATCTCTGCTGAGAAAAACTTGATGGGTCTGAAGATCATAGAGTCTATAACCCTTAACATGATGAGGGTATCCAAGGAAAACACACTTCCTTGCCCTATTACCAAATTTATCTTTGAATGTTGGTGGCATTGTTGCATATGCAACACAACCAAACACTCTCAACTGGCTCAAATCAGGCAACTTAGGAAATAACAACTCATAAGGAGTCTTCATGCCAATAACAGGTGAGGGCATTAAGTTAATCAAATGTGTAGCAGCTAAAAGACAGTCCCCCCAAAATTTAATAGGAAGACCAACATAGATTCTAAGAGCTCTAGCTGTATCTAGGAGGTGTCTATGCTTTCTTTCCACTCGGCCATTTTGTTGTGGCCTACCAGCTACACTTTTCTGATGAACTATACCCTTCTCTTTAAATAAATCAGCACAAAAATCTTGAACAAATTCAGTGCCATTATCACTCCTAATAGTTTTAACTGTCTTACCAAAATGATTATGTGCATAAGTCAAGAAACTTTGAAGCAATGCAGGAACCTGATCTTTGGTTTGGAACAAAATTGTCCAAGTATTTCTTGAAAAGTCATCAAGTAAGGTTAAAAAATATCTGGCTCCTCCCAAAGCAGGTATCCTATATTGCCCCCACACATCTAAATGCAATAAATCAAACAAACCAGATGCCCTAGATGTACTTCTAGAAAAAGGAGACTTGTGATGCTTAGCAAGAACACATGTTTCACAAAAAACATTAGATTTTATTGAAGTATTTAGGCCATGTACATATTTCAATTTATCAAAAGCAAGATGCCCTAATCTAGCATGTAAGAGCTGAGTTTGTATTTCATTACAAGAATGCAAAACATTATTACTAGATGAACTAACTACTACATTCTGATGCTGCAACTTATTCTGTATAGCCATCAATGCCCTAGTAACTATAGATGCAATATCAACAGATTGAAATCTGTAAAGATCCCCAAGCCTCTTGCCAGTACCTGTTACTTTCTTACTGGAAATGTCCTGAAAAACATAGTGGGTAGGATAAAATATAGCATAAATGTGAGCAGAATCAATCAATTTAGGTATAGACAGCAGATTTTGTTTAAAACCAGGAACAAGAAACACATTATGAAGAACAATGCAATCTGTCAACTGCACTTTACCCATTTTTTCCACCTTTTTAAAGGTTCCATCAGGTAATCCAACAAAAATAGGACGAGGAAGAACAGTCAAATCATGTAACAAATGCTCATTAAAAGTCATATGATCAGAGGCGCCAGTATCCACTATCCAATCATGAAAATGCTTAATAGAATTTACTGAAAATACTTGAGAAAAATTAGAAACCATACCTGCAAAATTGGAATGGGATATCTGTGATTTATCATCAGTAATTCTCTTCATTACCTGATCAATCACAGAATTAACTAGTCCATCAATTACACTGGAATCAATAGCAGATGACCCATGCCCATGTTGATACCCATTCTGTTGATCAGTCTCATCAAAAGGAGAATCCTCGTCCAAAAGATCAACATTATTTGCAGACTGCTTGTTACCATACCTCTGACCACCAGGTTTATTACCATAGCCACCCTTGCCTTTACCCTTATTGTTCCTTTCATTAGGAAACCTTCTAATATTGTAACAATTAGCAGGCTTGTGACCATTCTTTTTACAGTGAGGACACTTGTGGAGCCAAAAACAATCACTTGGATCATGAGACTTGACATTACAATGGGTACAGAATCTTGAAACAGCAGATGACTGAGATGCACCCTGAACATTCTGAGAACCAGACTTCACACTATTTTCTTGAACTCCAGCAGCATAAGCAGTTATCTCAGTCAATGCTTCAATCCCATCTGTGATTTGTTTCTGCCTCTCAATCTTCTGCAGAAGACCCAAAACCTTGTTCATAGTAGGAAGTGGTTCCATGGATAAGACCTGAGTTATGATTGTATCATACCCCTTGTTCAAACCCATGAGAAATTGAATTAATTTCCCATTATTTTCTCGAGCAATTATCTTCTTGATCAAGGTACATGTACAGAGATCAAGTTTACCACAGGTGCATGTGGGAATGGGATCAACACTGTCCAAAGTCTCCCACAACAACTTCATCTTGCTGTAATAATCCACCAATGACAAATTCTCTTGACTGACAGCAGTTAAATCCTTCTTGAGCTGATAGATTTCAATGGCGTTTGCAGTACCATATCGTTCAATCAGCTCTGCCCACAGTTCTTCTGCAGACTTAACAAATTTAAGATTCTCCATGATAGATTTATCAAGAGAATTCAGAATCCATTTTATGACCATTAAATCAGATCTGAACCATTGTTTGAACTTCTTGTCAGTAACAGGTGGCTTGGTACAAGTACCATCCAAGAAACCATCTTTATTTTTGGAAGTTAAAGACATATAAACCTCCCTTTTCCAACCAAGGAAATCATGACCTTCAAACTGAAAAGATGCTAGAGTAGCAGTAGGTTGATCCGAGGAAGATAGATACAAGGGATCTTCAAAGTAATCATAAGTGGAAGAACGAGGTGAAGAATTCTCAGGCATGGTGATTAGAAAATTTTATGAGAAAAAGAAAGAATATGATGTAAGAAGATGAAGATTTGATGAGTATTGTGATGAACGTGATGAAGATACACTAAGATTATCAAGAACTTTGATGAATGCGGAAACGTGATTTTACCAGGATCAGAAACTCTCCTGATACCATATGAAACAATGACTTACAAATTATTGATGAATAAACTGAAATCTTATTATTAGAAATCTTGTGTTACAATGACAATAGTACAGCCTATATATACAGATAACATCCAATCTTTAATACCAACTTGTAACTAACTTAGACCAACTCATAACTAACTTTGACTAACTAACTAGGTTGTTATCTAACTAACTTAGTTCTGTCCATAATAAGTACTGAAATGGTACACTAGTTCATGTGTTATATAGTTTGATAAGTAAGATGAAAATAACCAAAAAAAAAATGTTATAAGAGTCTGATCAATTACATTCGCAAAATAGAAATGATACAGAAAAGTACGAGCTGATGATCTCCATCCCACTCATTTACAAAGTATTTATTTTTAAGGGGTTTTGAAATAAAACGAAAATAAATGACTAGGACGGACTAGATTACATACTTCAACTTTCGATCAATTATAACAATATAATTAATCATCTCATATTATTTTTAAGGATATCAAATAAAAGAATAAAAGGTTGCAAGGTAGCTCATTAATCGACTCGTTATATAATTTCGACGGTCAACCATATCAACTCCTTAGTAACCATAGTACTCTTCAACACCGCAGCCCCGACCTCAATAATTTTACTAGCGTACTCCGGCAACACTTCCCCGAGCACCGGTGAAAGAATATCCTCCGTAACCTCACCGTACTGGACTATAATCTTCTGACCGGTCCCCTGTGAAAAGCGGAGGCGGCCAACGGGTGCATCACATTGTCTTTCCTTACAATGAACCGGTGATGTACTCACAACCGGGGCCCACGCGTACATAGACGCGCCACATACGACAGCATGGTCCATTAATATTCTGAATGGCAATGCCTTTAGAATGTCTTGACTCAGCTCAGGGTTTTGTTTCGTTGCGATGACAGCGACAACGCTGATGCCTAGTGGCTCCCAGCTTAGACGGACCTTCTGTCCGTCAGTGATATGCACGCGCCGAGAAATGTCGGTTGGCGCAGTTCGGCCTTCAATGTAAGTAAGGTGACTCCCAATGTTCCAAGGGAAGTAGTGGAACGACCATGCTGTTAGGATGTTTAGATACCTTAGGAATGCGTTGACTGCTTGGACCGCTTCCTCTCGTGTCGCCGCGTTGGGCAAGTGTTGGCCCAACGCGGAGGCAAAGCCACCCATTTCTGGAAAGCCAGAGTAACGGAGAAAGTTGCTTGTGGCAAAGTCGAAGCGTTCGACTAGGGCACAACATTGGTTAAGGGAGAATTGGTCGTCTTCGAATGTTCGAAACAAGGCGTACCATGTCATTGACAGGTCTCGGATTAGACTGTTGGCGAAGTCCCATGTGGTATAGTATTGGTTCATTGTGCCAATTTTTAGGGACCCGGTTCGGAGTTGACGAATTCCCTCGGGTTCGGTCCCTTGGACCGCATCAGTTGCAGCGATTATGGCCTTGATTAGGTCCATGAGGCTGGTATATGTGACAGGGGTTTCAGGTGCAGCTAGGGTTTTTACGGCCATATTTTTTAGTAATTTTACTTAAATGGTTATGGATTCTAATTAAAAAAGTGAGGTATCGTCACCTGATAGTTATTTGTTTGTATTATTGTGATTAGAGTAATTTTATGAACAAAGTAATGAAAATGTGTAATGTGTTGGATTAATTATGCAATGTAATGAAGAAAGAAAGAAATGAAGAATTAAATTAAGAACTCGAGTAAATAATTAATTAAGGAAGGTGTGTGTTGTTTTGATATGGTGGAGGATTTTGATGTGTTTATATAGGCAACAACAAAGAAGTAGTAATAGTACAACGTTAGCTGTTGAATGTCAAGTATTAAATCCCATGCAGCATGAAATGTTGGACTGGACGCCATTTATTACAACTGACCATGTTTGTTAGGGTTTTCACACGATTGTCCGGATGGAAGACCGGATCAAACCGCCTAATTTTGTCGGACTTAGACCATAATTCCGCCCACGGTCTATCAATTTATTTTAATTCATCCGTTGGTGCGATTCTGAGCCAAACCAATATTAAATGACCATGGATTGAACCATGGACCGAATTAGGGTCTAATCATGTATTGAGTATTCAACACATTTGCATAATTAGAAACTAAATTTGATTCATTTGAAGGAATTCGAGTCTGACCCACTCATATATTCAGTTTGCTTCGGATGGAACAAATGCAACTACAGTCTGATTTTCCGTCTTTTTTTTCCCACACATTCTCATTTGTGACGGGTATATCCGTCACAAGCTTGTGACGGGTCAAATACTATCCACATAGGGATGTAGTATTTGACTCATCACAAACTTGTGACGAATATGCCCGTCGAGATGACTTGCATTTTTTTCCCATATAGCTCGCTCCGATCAAGGGCCAATAAACACCCCTAAATTGTTTTTCGTCATTTAGTCAAAGCACTTAAGTCAACTTTTCAACCAAGAAATAAGGGTATTTGAATAATATTAATGACCAAATAAACATTTATGAATAATAATATAAAAAGAATTCTGACAAATAAATTGTAGTATTGCCTTGACTGATTGACTTTCCGCCTCCAAACTGAGATAATTTGGCATACTTGATACGACTTTATGCATTTTTTTTTTTGAGAATAGATATTATTTGCTAGGGTTCAGTGTGTTAATTACTTTACCAACATTAGCCAAGATTGTTGTCAAAATATCAATATTTTTTTCGTTTGAATGATACTCTTTATATCCCGGTTGTTTGTTGTTCTATTCCATTTTGGGCTGTTTCAGTCAATTGTTGTCCTTTTTGTTTTAAAAATGAACTTGATGAATAATTTGATTATTGACACTCAATTTGTTCCACTTGTCATTTAATAATTGATTCACTCCTTTTTTCTTATTCTTTATGCCAAAACTAAAGAATAACAACTGACCGAGACAGACATAGTAGTATTTTATACTATCTTCACCCCAGTCAATATTTGTCCTTTGATTTTGGCACAAAGACCAAGGAAAGAAGAGTAGGTCAATTCTAAATGACAAGTTGACCAAATTGAGTGTGAATGGTAATCAAATTATTCATCAAGTTCATTCTTAAAATAAGAAGAACAACAATTGACTAAGACACCCAAAAATAAAATAGACAATAAATGACCGGGAGTCCAGGACAGAAAAAATATTTTGTAAATTTATTATAATCGTTTCAAACAAATTACGAGACGGATAATAATATGACTTGATATATGTAATTGATGGGGCATATTCTGCACCGCTGACCAAGTCAACATATTGAGCAAGGTCAAAGACATCCACAGCAAGTCAACGACCTAGACAGCCTAGCCGATGCAGCCCATCGGCCTATCAGCCTGGGTCTCGGCATGGCAACCTGCCAACCGGGACACATGTCCGCGTACTCATATCCAAGACCCCTCGGCGGTGAGGCAACAGGGCCCGCCGGCCTGACATAGGTCCCTCGGCCGAGGGGTAGATCAGTCTTTCCCCCTACTAGCCACTTGGCCACTTGGCCACTACGTGACAAAAGGTGAAAGCCTATAAATACTCCTCAACCTTCATTGAGGAAAGGATCCAACAAATCCACAACTTAACCTAAGAAACACTATTCATCTGGTAATATCTTCCTCATCTCTCTACAATATACGTTCAGCCAAGTAACAACTTACCTCTCTAAGTTACTGACTTGGGCGTCGGAGTGAGTACGCTTGGCACAAAGCCAAGCCCTCAGTTCGTTCATTGTTGCAGGAGAGGCCGAGAGGAACGATTAAGACCAAAGGAGAATCCAACTCAAGACATCATTCAACAAGCCACGGGTGGTAACTATACCTGCTCTGGAATTACACCCGGAACAATTGGCGCCGTCTGTGGGGAGGAGATACTAGAAGCTAGTCACATTCATTCCCAAACCAAAAAAAAAAAAAACAACAAAAACCCACCCAAAAAGCTAAGATGTCAAAACAACAAGACGCAGTCGTGACCGACGAAACCGCATTCTACCACGATGATACTTTCAACAATTCTGGAGTCGTACAGCCCTCCACCGGCGGAGTAATCCAACCGGAGTTCGGGATGCCAATAATACCGGACACGCCGCTGCCAGCCAACCAGGTCACCATCATGGGACATGTGGTCGACATAGCAAAACTGAAAATGGTCCTGGACCTAATTAGTAATACGCCTGCTCACACTGTCACGCCGACAAGAGCGGCGGAAACCGCCCAGGAGACCAGGGCCCAAAACGTGACTCCGAGAAATTTGAACGGAGCACTAGGAGAAACCGACCGCCCAAGTCGCCGGGGGAGCCGAAAGTGGGCGTGGTAGACCTAAGTCCTTCCCGCACTCATGGGAGGACAGCGTCCCCGCAACACGAACGAGGCTTACCCCAAAGGAACCAGAGGAGTCCGACTCAGCAGAGTTGGAGAAGAAGTCCGAGTCGAAGAAGGAGTCCTTCCCGCTACGAGGAGAGGAGCCGGATTAGGAATGCGAGGAGCCGATCGCCGCGTGTCGTTCGACACGTGGTCAGACAGCCCCTCAACGCCTACGTCCTAGAAGTCCAGGTGCCAACTAAGCTCAAGCTACCACCCCTATCATACAAAGGAGATAGTGATCCAGCCGACCACGCTGAGGCTTTCGAGTCTTACATGTCGGTATGGGAGTAGCCCGATGAGGTCTGGTGCCGAGTCTTCCCAACAACTTTGCATGGGATGGCTCAAAGTTGGTACAAAGGGCTTCCCGACGGCTCGGTATACTACTACGCCGACCTAAGAGACGCCTTTCTAGCCTAGTACTCTTGCAACAAGAGAATGGCCGTGGAGACATCGGACCTCCTAACTATCAAACAGGAGGGGGGCGAGTCTCTACGAAGCTATGTAAAGAGGTTCGACGGAAAGGTCCAGCAGATTCGAGAAATTAATCCCGAATTGGCGGCCTTCGCGCTGATGAAAGGCCTCCCAAGGGGAGACTTAAAAAATGAGCTCATCAAGTGCGGAGGCCTGAACTTGGACGCCGCTAGGAAGATGGCCGACCAGGCCATCAGGGTAGAAGACTATCACAAGACCTGGGTAGGCCCCAGCGAGGCCGAGCACTCAGAAAAGAAGAGCCACCGGGATGACAACCCGGATGAAAGACGCCGTGACAACAATGGGTCACGGTCCGATGAAAGACGCCGTGAGAACAATAGGTCACGGTCGGACAAACCTGCCAGGAGACAAGACTCGACAGGCGCCGGGTGGAGTTCGGGAACATACCACCAGAGGCGGTATAGTGATAAAACCCCTCTCGTCGTATCAGCCGCCGATGTCTTTGCCCTGAGCAAAAGCGAGGGCCAGAAGTGGGAGAGACCCCCAAGCCAAAAAGTGACGGTGACACGAGCCGATCTTTGTGAGTACCACGGCCACACCGGCCATTTAACCAACGCATCGCCGGCATCTAAAGAATGCCATTGAAGAGCCGATCCGGAAGGGGAGCCTCAGCAAGTACGTTGCCAAAGGCCAAAAGACCGACGCCGACGATTCGGGTAAGAAATCCGTCTTGAACGGATAGGAGTGATCCATGTTGTCATCGGGGCAACGAGAACGGAGGGTCCGCTCATGGGCACAAACGGCACCTGAACGAGCTATATCAGGCCATCAACTTTGTGCCCAACACAGCGATCCCCGCTTCCAACATCCCCGATATAACCATCGGAAGGAAGGACTACGAAGGAGTCATCGCTCCTCACAGCGACCCACTTGTAGTCAATTTAGACATATCCAACCACCTGGTCAAGAGGTGCCTGATTGACACCGGCGCGTACACGAACATCATGTTCAGGGAGTGCTTCCTCGGCCTCTACCGAAAGTCAAGGACTTGAGCCCTCGCACCAACCCACTATACGACTTCTCCGGGGCCGGCTTGGTACCACTGGGATCGATCAAACTCCCGGTGACATTCGGCGAAAAGAATGCGGCTAAAAATGTCCTAGCTGAGTTCGTGGTCATCGACGGCTCGTCCGCCTACAACGTTCTCATAGGCCGAGTCACCCTGAGTGAGGCTGACGCAGTGATGTCCATCCGGGCCCTAACACTGATGTATGTCTCGGACCGGGGGGAAGCGCATAAGCTCGTCTCCAAAGACGAGAACGACGAGGTGGTCAACGTCCAGATAGCCGCCAGAGGATGCAACATGCAATCCCTCAAAGTGGCAAAGAAATCAGAGAAAGGGAAAGGTCTATCCTTACAACAGGAGGGCGACCTCATGGATGTAACTAGCGGTTGACTAGGACGGTGTGCCTTTGATAGGCCATTAGGACGCTGGTAATCTCGAAGAATACTCTATGTAGCGTCGGAGTTGTCCAAAACAGCTGTGGGCACCCCGACGCATGTTTTTACCTAATGAAAAATCGTCCAAGTCTTCCATCAAAATGTTCATTCTCCCCATAGTCACTAGGAAGCAGCAGACGCCCGCTCACACTGTCATACCGACAAGAGCGGCAGTCTTTATCAGTAAGCAGATGTCGGCTCACACTGTCATACTGACAAGAGCGGCAGTCTCCATGAAGAAATAGGCGCCGTCGCAGTCACCCCAAGTAGTAGACGCCACGGCAGTCACCCCAAGAGGTTGGACGCCGTCGCAGTCACTCCAAGTGGTAGACGCCACGGCAGTCTCCATGAAGGAATAGGCGCCGTCGCAGTCACCCCAAGTAGTAGACGCCACGACAGTCACCCCAAGAGGTTGGACGCCGTCGCAGTCACTCCAAGTGGTAGACGCCACGGCAGTCTCCATGAAGAAATAGGCGCCGTCGCAGTCACCCCAAGTAGTAGACGCCACGGCAGTCATCCCAAGAGGTTGGACGCCGTCGCAGTCACTCCAAGTGGTAGACGCCACGGCAGTCTCCATGAAGGAATAGGCACCGTCGCAGTCACCCCAAGTGGTAGACGCCACGGCAGTCAGTAACAAGAAACAGATGCTGGCTCACACTGTCACACCGACAAGAGCGGCAATCACGACCAGCGCAGTTGATACTCGCAAAGCAATCAAAATGCCTTAGAAGCGTTAACACAATTGAGATACGCGCTTTAGCGCTCGGCCAAGCCGAGGCGGAAACAAAAGAGACACTCAATTAATAACGTGAGGAGACAACCCAGACGAAGACAAAGACGCTAAAAGTACAGTTGAGGCTCAAATACTAGCGCAAGAAAAAGAAGTGAGGTTAAAACCTCGGCCAGGCCGGAGGCAGAAGAAACGAGCTCTTATTAAAAATGTTCAACGAATTACAAGAAATTACAAGGACAAACCAAAAGACAAAAGGTTACAGATATCATCTCCCTATGCCTGTTGTTGCTCGCCATCAGCAGCGGTAGCAGCACCTTCTTCGATGAGTAACCCGGCAGTTCCCTTAGCAGCCTCAGCTTCAGCAGCCCCAGCCTTAGCCTCGGCAGCCTCAACCGCCCTTGCCCAATCGGCTTCCTCCTTGGCCGCTTTAGCCTTCTCAGCGATAGCTGCTGCCTCCTCGGCCGCCTCTTGCTCTATCTTCACTCTCACCGCCTCCTTGACCCTCTCCTCCACAGCCTTCTCCTTAGCTTCGAGCTTGTCATCAAACAGCTCGTCAAATCTGCCCCACGGAAAGGAACCTTCAAGAGGAAAGAGCTCCTCAATTACTTCCCTGGGTGCCGGCCGGATCCCGGGTCGGAACACATGTCGGGAGCATTTTGGTTTGGAGCATCTCAATGTCATCCTCCTTTTGCCTGATGATGGCCTCCTTGCTCCGGATCACCTTCCCCCGGATCGAAATTTGCCCCTAAATTCATTCCTCTGCTGGAGATAAAGGTCGGCGTGCCTCTGAACAAGGTCACACTTCTCCAGCAACTTTGCAACTTCGGCCGCAGCAGCCTCGGCCTTGGCTCTCTCAGCAAGGACCTCCTTTTCAGCGTCCTCCCTAAGCTTCCTCTCAGCCAAGAGCGCTTTCTCAACACCTCCCCTAAGCCTTTGCTCATTGAGGAGATCCAGCCTCGCCTTCACGGCCACCTTCTTAGTGGCATCAAGCTCAAGAGCGGGACCGAGCCACGGCCTTCTCTTGCTCTATAATGCGAGCACCGGCCAGCTCGTTCCACCTCGCCAGCTCCTCGACCAACCTCGCACCTCCCGCCACGAGCCGGGAGGGGGAAACCTTCTGGGATGAAGAGTCAGCAGTGACGTTTCGATCACTAGTCTGCGGTCGGGAAAGGGAAACCTTCTGGGATGAAGAGCCAATGGCGACGTTATGATCATCAGCCTGCGCGGGTTTCTCTTCCACTTGCTGCTCAATAAGGGCGGCGACTGACAGCGGCTGATCTACAAAATTTAAAGAAAACATCAGTATCAACATACATCGACATGCCGAAGAGCCTGTCATCGGCGGCCCGATGAACCGGCTAAACCGAGCCACCGGATAGATCGACCGTGCTTGGCCTTCTTGGCCGAAGGGCGCATCTCTCGTCGGCCAGACGGCAACGGCGGTAAAAGCCGCTTTCTCTTACGGACAAGGGGAGACCCCTCCTCCTCGTCAGAGTCATCCCCATTAGAGATGTAAACGATCTCCACCGTCTCCTTCTGAACAGGGGGGATGGAAGGTGGAGCCGATGTCGACGCCATCACCGCCGAAGGCTTTGTTTTTCGCGTATGGCGCGGCATGTTACCAACAACCTTCGCCTGGGCCTCCACCGCATTCAAGCTTTTCAGCCGCTGGTCCATAAGATCATTCGGCGACGTCCTACGGTCATGGGTCAGAGCCTTGGGATGCAGGTTAGCAACGGTTTTGTCTTTGTGCAGCCCCATTCTCCGGAGGATATCCTCAGACAAGTCCCGTCCAAAGTGGTCTGCGAAAAAAAATAAAAGCAAGAATTAAGTAGAAGAAATAAATCGAAGTTCGAAAAACAGGAACATTAAGAGCGGTGATGGGCCTCACACCGACCCCACTCACCCTGTGCTAGGGCCGGTATGAGGCCGACATAGCAGAGCGGCTCATCCTGAAGAATGATCTGCGTTGGGAGAATCCATTTTTTCGACACCCCACCCTTGTCCGCCTCAAAAAGCCTCATCGCCAGCTTCTCATCCTCTTTAAGAAGGACCTTGCTGGCATCCATCTTGAGCTTCTTCCGGCTGACCCATCTGTCATGCTCCGCCTTAGTCTCACACCGCAAATTCACTTGGTGCTGAAAGGAGAGGGGCAGCGGATAGTCATCCGGCACCTTAACATACACCCACCGATCTCTCCAGTCTTTACAAGAAGTAAGTTTGTCAACAGAAACATAACCTTTCTCCGTGTGCACGCTGTACCATCCCACTTTACCGGCGATCGACGGCTGGAGATAATGAAGCCGGCGGAATAAATTCACCGTCGTGGCCTCCCCCTTGAAGAGACAAAGCCACACAAAGCCGACTATCGTCCTCATGGCCAACGGATGCAGTTGGGCCACAGCGACGTTCATAGCTTTAATGATGGCCATGACGTACTCATTCAGCGGAAACCGGAGCCCGAACTCCAAGTGTCGCATGTATACGCCGGTATGGCCCGGCGGAGGGCAACAGACGGCCTGACCCTCCTCAGGGATAACAATCTTATACCCCTTGCCAAAAAAGAAATGGCCCTCGAAAAATTTCTCACCAGAACAACTGGCCAACTTATGGGTCCAAGTTCGGTCAACGCGTACCTTGCAGACGTCACCGTGATCCATAACGTCATCGCCTCACCTCTTTGGGACGAGCCTCTTCAAAGATCATCACCAAAATCGTCGCGTCATCATCGACATCGAGTCATCCTCCCATTCCTCCAAAATTCGAGGATCGACTTCAGGAGAAGGAGACCGGGGCCCCTGTGCCTTATCGGAGGGCGTCCAACTTCTCCTCCTCATCAAGACGCGACGGGGAACCCCCCGGCGCCGGCCTACTAGGCCCGGCATCAGCAGAAGACATGTTTACCATAAAGACTTACAAAATTAAGAAATGGGAAAGTTTGTTTGTTTACCTTAAAGAAAACACTCGCCGGAGTAACAACTCTGAAAATTAGAAGACAAAGAAGCCTTTGAAAGTTGAGAGAGAAGAAAAATTTTGGAGAATGAAATTGGTGGCCAATTTCACGGGATAACTGCCCTATTTATAGGGAAAAACCCATAAAGAAGGACCAATCAGAGAACAGCCCATGAAGCGTCAACCAATCAGCGTGCAGACACGTGTCGGACATGCAACCACGGGATGTCAATCGTTGCAACAGTCAGACGTCAATCAATGCAACAGTGACCAAGCGTCTTCAACACGCCTGTTCATATCTCTACGCCTATTCGCCTTCCTCAACAAATTCCCAAGCATCTGTTCTCCGCCGGCCACATGATCAACCAAGCTAAGAAGCGCCGGCCGGGGGCAATCAAAAACAACCGGCACTCTCAACCCTGGTCTCGGCCAGCGTCACTTTCTTTTCCACATCGGATGCCCTTTACGCATCCATGTGGAGGGGTGATATGGTACGGCCGAGGTAAAAGAAGCTGATGCAGAAAATTTTTACAAATTACTTGCGCAGAATATACGCTCAAACGTACATCGGAGCCCATACCACGGCATAGACTACGCTGGGGGCAAATTGATGGGGCATATTCTGCACCGCTGACCAAGTCAACATATTGAGCAAGGTCAAAGACATCCACAGCCAGTCAACGACCTAGACAGCCTAGCCGATGCAGCCCATCGGCCTATCAGCCTGGGTCTCGGCATGGCAACCTGCCAACCGGGACACATGTCCGCGTACTCATATCCAAGACCCCTCGGCGGTGAGGCAACAGGGCCCGCCGGCCTGACATAGGTCCCTCGGCCGAGGGGTAGATCAGTCTTTCCCCCTACTAGCCACTTGGCCACTTGGCCACTACGTGACAAAAGGTGAAAGCCTATAAATACTCCTCAACCTTCATTGAGGAAAGGATCCAACAAATCCACAACTTAACCTAAGAAACACTATTCATCTGGTAATATCTTCCTCATCTCTCTACAATATACGTTCAGCCAAGTAACAACTTACCTCTCTAAGTTACTGACTTGGGCGTCGGAGTGAGTACGCTTGGCACAAAGCCAAGCCCTCAGTTCGTTCATTGTTGCAGGAGAGGCCGAGAGGAACGATTAAGACCAAAGGAGAATCCAACTCAAGACATCATTCAACAAGCCACGGGTGGTAACTATACCTGCTCTGAAATTACACCCGGAACAGTAATAAACATGTTTGAAATTTGATTAATTAGGGCATTAATGAAAAGAATTAACTAGTATTGCCAAATGAGTAGATTACAATTCTTATCCCTAATTTTTTAGCTAGCATTTTCACTATTAAAATGATATTGTCCCATAACTCTTCTTAATTAAAGGGATAAAGTATTTTTTTTTTGGTATATAAAAGTTTAGGTTCAAGGGTGTGTCTTACCCAGTTAAAAACCATGGTTAACCACCGACCTCTTGAATGACATAAAGTAGTATTTACAGATCGCCTAACAACATGATTATATTTTAACTCAATAGCAATCGTATCCCTAATTTCAAGGTCAGATCGCAAAGTTGATGCAACGAGCTAATAGCTTCAAGCCTTAAAATCTAAAATATCTACATTTGTAATATTTAATATAAAATTTACTTTAACCAATGTAAACAATGTTCTATACTCATACATCTTAAATATAACAAGATCTTAATAATGAAAACAAAAAAATTAGGTTTTGTTTATGTAAACTTCTTTGTATTGCCTCAATTACAAAAGTTATGTTACAAGGATCGAGTCCGATCAATTCAAGTATATTTGTAAAATTAAATACAATCAAGTTATATAGATGATACCAGTACATACTCCAGTAGTACTATATGACTCATTTACGGAGTATTTATTTTAAGGGATTTCGAATAAAGGAAAACAAAGTATTAGGAAGAAATTACATATTTCAAATTTCGTCAATTAATGAGTAATAAAAGAATGTAATGTTACGTTGTACGAAGTAATAAGGTAGCTCATGAATCGACTCATATAAGTTCGACGGTTAACCAAATCAACTCTTTAGTAACCATAGTACTCTTCAACACCGCAGCTCCGACCTCAATAATTTTACTAGCATACTCCGGCAACACCTCGCCGAGAACCGGGGACAGAATATCCTCCGTAACCTCACCGTACTGGACTATAATCTTCTGACCGGTCCCCTGTGAAAACCGGAGGCGGCCAACGGGTGCATCACATTGTCTTTCCTTACAATGAACCGGTGACGTACTCACTACCGGGGCCCACGCGTACATTGACGCCCCACATACGACTGCATGGTCCATTAATATTCGAAGGGCAATGCCTTTAGAATGTCTTGACTCGGCTCGGGGTTTTGTTTCGTTGCGATGTGACCACAACGCCGATGCCTAGTGGTTCCCAGCTTAGACGGACCTTCTGTCCGTCCGTGATATGCACGCGCCGGGAAATGTCGGTTGGAGCGGTCCGGCCTTCGATGTAAGTAAGGTGACTTCCAATGTTCCAAGGGAAGTAGTGAAATGACCATGCTGTTAGGATATTTAGATACCTTAAGAAAGCCTTGACAGCTTGGACCGCTTCACCCCGTGAGACCGCGTTGAGCAAGTGTTCGCCCAACGCGGACGCAAAGCCACCCATTTCTGGGAAGCCAGCGTAGCGGAGGAAGTTGCTGGTAGCGTAGTCAAAGCGTCCGACTAGGGCACAACATTGGTCTAGGGAAAATTGGTCGTCCTCGAATGTTCGAAACAAGGCGTACCATGTCATTGAGAGGTCTCGGATCAAACTATTGGCAAAGTCCCATGTGGTGTAGTATTGGTTCATTGTTCCAATTTTTAGGGACCCGGTTCGGAGTTGGCGAATTCCCCCGGGTTCGGTCCCCTGGACTGCGTCAGTCGCAGCGATTATTGCCTTGATGAGGTCCATGAGGTTGGTGTATGTGATGGGGGTTTCAGGTGCAGCTAGGGTTTTCACGGCCATTGCTTAATGTTATGGATTATAAGAAAAATGAGATAACGTTACTGGTTGGTTATCTGGTATTAATGTGATTATTCGAGTAATTTTATGAATAAATTAACGAAAATGTGTAATGTGTTGGATTGTTGTTGATTATGAGATGTAATATTGAAGAAAGAAAGAAATGAAGAATTAAGTTAAGAACTCAAGTAATTAATTAAGGAATAAATTGTGTTGTTGGTGATTGATACTTCCTCCATTCAACTCCAAACTACCATATTGGTTTTTGCATACTATTCACTAGACCTGTACTCGGGCCGGGCTAGGGCCGGCCGGCGCTGGCCGAGGCGGCGGGCTCTCTGGTCAAACCGGGCCAGGCCGGGGAAGGGACAGGCTTGGCGGGCCGGCCGGCAGGCGGGATATGCTTGACCGGGCCAGACCGAGGAGGCGGGCTAAGGCGGGCAGGTCGGCGGGCCTTACCATTTTATTTTTTATTTTTTATTTTTGCTAAAATGGCGGGCCAAGGCGGGCGGGCCGAATTTCGAGACCGGGCCAGGCCAGGGTTAATGGCGGGCTAAGGCCGGGCCGGGCCGGTTCAAGCCAGGCTCCATAAAATAACGGGCTAGGGCGGGCCGGGGCCGGGCCGGGCCGGGTCAGCCCGTGCTGATGGCCAGCTCTACTATTCACAAATGAATCTTCAATTGCAATTTTCTCTCAATATATAAGTGAAAATATATTCTTGTGGGATCTTATTTGATTCGTCTTTACGAGTACATTAAAAATATGTAACTTTTATAATTTTTGCATATACGTAGCTAATGATATTTAACGCGCAAAACATGCGTTGGCAAACGTGAAAAGTGTACTATGGTAGTTTGGAGTTGAATGGAGGAAGTATATTTGTGGAGGATTTTGATGTGTTTATATAGGCAACAAGTACGTTGTAAGTAGTACGTTAGGAACTGTTGAATGTCAATTACATGCAGCCTGAAATGTTAGACTGAAAGAGTACGTGCCTTTAATTCTATAATAATTTGATTGAATTGATTGATTGATTTTTCAATTTTCATGCATCTTAGGGTTTTTTTTTTCTAAATTGGACGCTATATTTTTCCAAAATATTCAAAAGATAAGTATAAGTTGTAAAGTATTGACTTATCATACCATATAAAATAAAATAATTTGCTATATAGGTTGTGCGTCATTTTTAGTGACGTAGAAAAATCATTATTCTTTAAAAAAAATAAGAAGATTTTTATAAGTCATGATGAGGGGTGATACTCAGACCTCGGTATGTTAATCATTTACGAGACCAGGTCATTTAAAGCGGTTGGTGATACTGTAGCTCGGCACTCCACCAAAAATCTTACGTATTGTATAGGAAATTATTGTACATGAAATGTAATCCCAAACTTTGTTTTTGATAATTATGAATTATTGACTCGGCTGCATGTATCGAGTTTCTATCGAAAACTTCATTTTAATTGTACTTGATAGACATACTGACTTATGTATGTTTCAATTGTTGTTTACGGAGTATTAATTTAAGTACTTCTTTCGAATCTCACCTAAACAAAAGTAATTTTAATTTTAAATGCTGGATATTTCGTTTATTATGGGGTGGTAATAATGATACAAAATTTTCAAATCTGACAAATTTAATACCATAAAACATATGTTGTCCAAAAACCTGTGTTCTTTATGTGGCAATGCCACTGAGTACAATATCAAATGTTGGACTGAACGCCATCTATTACAACTGACCAAGTTTGTTAGGCCTCTTTCACTCGATTGTCCGGATCAAAGACCGAATCAAACTGCTTAATTTTGTCGGACCCAGTCCATAATTCCGTCCATGGTCTATCAATTTATTTTAATTCGTCCTTTGGTGCGATTCTTAACCAAACCAATATTAAAGGACCATGGATCGAATTATGGTCAAATCTTGTCCGAATTATAATAAACTTTATAATACCTCCTAAATTATACTCGTATCATGTACTGAGTATTCAACACATTTGCATAATAAGAAACTAAATTTGATCCATTTGAAGGAATTCGAGTCTGACCCACTCATATATTCAATTTGCTTCGGATTTAACCAATGCAAGTTATGCAACTAAGCTACAGTCTGATTTTCCGTCTTTTTTTCCCATAGTATAGCTCGGTCCGATCTAGGGCCATTAAACATCCCTAAATTGTTTTTCGTCATTTAGTCAAAGCACTTAAGTCAACTTTTCAACCAAGAAATAAGGGTATTTGAATAATATTAATGACAAAATAAACATTTATGAATAATAATATAAAAAGAATTCTGACAAATAAATTGTAGTATTGCCTTGACTGATTGACTTTCCGCCTCCAAACTGAGATAATTTGGCATCCTTGATACGACTTTATGCATTTTTAATAATAACTAGTTTTGATGCCCGTGAAATTCACGGGATTCATTAAAATTCTGGTGCTTTTGTCTTATTTATTGGATTTATCGCTTGAAGTTATGGTACTTTTGTCGTATTGGATTTAACCATTACAATGAAGTTTTTGCTTAAATGGGGTTGAAACCCAGACTATTTAACAAAACGGTGTCGATTTCAAACTATTTACTAAAAATGGGTCCACGACATCATTTTCAAATTATTCTTATTTTTTTTTTTTTTTTTTGAAAAATTGGACAAGTCGCTGTCCAGGACAGCAACAACTTGCTTGCCATATTGAGGTGTTTGACAAGCTACTTTCGTCCTCGCCGTTCTCCTTGTTCCGACCACCAAATTACGTGTTGTGCGGAAGCGTGAATACCTTGTGTTGGGCCTCTGCTGTACCGGTGTCCACAGTCCATAATAGTACGATATTGTCCGCTTTGGGCCAAGCCCTCACGGATTTACTCTTGGGCTCCTTCCCAAAAGGCCTCGTACTATTATATTTTGTGGACACTTATAAAGATGATCTTCCATCTTTATTCTACCGATGTGGGACAAGGGTTTGCACCCTAACAATCCTCCCCTCAAACCAAGGACCATCATCTTGACTCAGACCTTGACCTCCATGGAGAACTCCCCACACCTTACAGTGTCAGTTGCCATCTTCTCCTCCCTGGATCCAAAAACCTAAGCTCTGGTGCCAATTGTTGTGCGGAAGCGATACGGAGTAGATGCAAAAATAAAAGACACAAAGAATTTAACGTGGTTCACTATCAATGCGATAGCTACATCCACCAGGGCGAGGGATAATAATTCACTATGTCGGGAGAATTACAGATTACAAAAGATGAGCACAGAGTTTTTCTAGATCTGCCTCTTAAAACTCTCAATGTGTTTGCCTCACAAATCTCTCCTTAAAGAATAGCTAGGTTAGGGTAGTGTTTATATATTAAACTACCCTAACAAAGACTAATACAATTAGGAAATTAAATAAACAAACTTAATAAACTAAACTAAACAAGGAAGTCAGCAATAACGTAAGGCAGCCAAAATTGGATTAGGAAACTAGCGGGACCCACAACTTCCTAATACCAACACAAAGTCACGTAGCAATTTGTAGTGACAGTATTACGCACCGACTCACGGCCACGGATGCTAGTCTGCACACATGTGTTACCCGGACTTCGCTTCACCATTATTTTTCTTCCTTGGTCTATTTTTCATCTTTAATCCTACTCCGACATATTCCGTATGCGACATACGAGTCACATACTAACAATTGAATTTAACGTGGTTCACTATCAATGCGATAGCTACATCCACCAGGGCGAGGGATAATAATTCACTATGTCGGGAGAATTCTGATTAAAAGAAGATGAGCAGAGTTTTTCTAGATCTGCCTCTTAAAACTCTCAATGTGTTTGCCTCACAAATCTCTCCTTAAAGAATAGCTAGGTTAGGGTAGTGTTTATATATTAAACTACCCTAACAAAGACTAATACAATTAGGAAATTAAATAAACAAACTTAATAAACTAAACTAAACAAGGAAGTCAAGAATAACGTAAAGGTGACCAAAATTGGATTAGGAAACTAGCGGGACCCACAACTTCCTAATACCAACACAAAGTCACGTAGCAATTTGTAGTGACAGTATTACGCACCGACTCACGGCCACGGATGCTAGTCTGCACACATGTGTTACCCGGACTTCGCTTCACCATTATTTTTCTTCCTTGGTCTATTTTTCATCTTTAATCCTACTCCGACATATTCCGTATGCGACATACGAGTCACATACTAACAATTCTCCACCTTGACTCGGACAATCGCATTTAGCAAACGACTTCCAAATCACTCGATCACTATACAAGTCACTCATGTAGACTTATATCCGCCATGTTCTAGAAAATGAGCTCTCACACTAGAACACCATAGACTCCACTTGAGTCTATAACCGTCCAATATACCCTGGACTGGGTCTGCCGTCCAATAAGCCCTGGACTAGGCATGCGTCCATTTAGCCCTGGACCGGGCCGCTCAAGGATGCTCCACCTTAAGCTCAGCACCCCGAAGGGTCAGGGACTTCTTTTGTTTTATGAGCACTCTTGCTAAATTTATATCTGTGTTTCTTACCAAACACACGCTGCTCATTAAACTCAAGGTTATTCACCTTGACACCCTTAAGAAGATCCCTCTTGCACAATTGTTGTATCCCTCTATCACCCATATGACGACCAAGCTGCTTATGCCAAACCTTAGTCTTCTTCTTGTGATTCACGGATGCACAACTTGCAAAATTAGTCAGTGTTTCACCTTGCAATACATACAAGGAATTTTGTTTGACACCTTTCAAAGACCAAACTAGAACCCTTCGTGATGCATAAAATCTCCCCTTTACTCGGAACTCATATCCTAAATCACTTAATAAACCAAGTGATATAAGATTCTTCCCTAAAGCTGGAACATGTCTCACATTAGTCAAAGTACACTTCTTACCCTCAGCAGTCTTCACCTTGATTGACCCAATACCCACTACCTCACAAGTAGCATTGTTACCAACAACAACGCGACCCTCATTAAAGGACTCATAAGTATTAAACCAATGCTTGTGTGGACACATATGATAAGAACACCCCGAATCTAGAATCCAACGATCAATAGGACGAACAGAATCAACCACAAGTGCATAGTCCGCCTTTAATCGTACTCCAAATTCTTACTTTGAACTACAGCCGCATTAGACTTAGCTTTCAACTTAGGACAACTAGGTCTTTTATACCCGGGTTCTTTACATAGATAATGAGATAACGAGAATTATCAGCAGATTGGTGTGCGGAATATTAGCCTTAGCCTTTTTCTTCCGAACTCCACCCTTTTTAGTATTATCAACAACTAAACCCGCCCCCGATCCGTTTTCTAAGTCAACAGATTTGCTTTTTGTCGCAACTCCCTAGTGCAAAGTGCTGACTTCACTTCCTCTAGGGTCAATGTTTCTTTACCAAGAACAAAAGAATCCACAAAATTCTCATACGACGCAGTAAAGAAACCAACAGAATTAAAGCAAAGATCTTCATCCTCAATCTTAACATCTATATTACGCAGATCTAGTAATATAGTATTATATTTGTCTAGATGATCACGAAGTGACATACCTATCTGCATCTTGAATGAGAACAGACGTTGTTTCAACAACAACTTATTGGTGAGCGACTTTGTCATGTACAAACTCTCCAATTTCAGCCATAACCCCATTGCAGTCGACTCATCGGCTACCTCAGTTAAGACATCGTCTGACAAACTCAACAAGATCGATGAATGAGCCCTCTCCTCCATTGTTAACAAGGCAGGATCTTCCGTCTCAGTCACCCTAGGTTCAACACCCGCAGCCGAAGCTTCGGTCTTCGTCACCTTCGTGGAGAAACCCGGTGTCAAGGGTTTCCAGATGCACCGCTCCTTTAGCAAAGCCCTCATCTTTATCTGCCATAGTGCAAAACTATTCCTCCCGTCGAACTATCTGCCAACACAAGGTATTCACGCTTCCGCACAACATTACGAAATACCACCACCATTCTCTTCTTCTCACTTCCCTTATTGTATACACATCTTTATTTGAGTTATTTGCCCAATGGTTTCCGCTAAAAATGACCCATAATATCACCGTCCGCTAACGATTTCGGTTCCGCAACAATTCATTGATATTGTCTTAATGATTATTTATACCGTACGAACTCCTTTTTTATGTAATTGAGGCCATTGGTAATGATGATCCGGAATGCTTTAAACAAACTCTCTTGATATAACTTGCTAATACCAGTATATAAGATGTAACATCATAAAAATAGATGTTTAAATTAGTGAGAAGGTATGCAAACCCGATTTTTGTTAAATAGTTTGGGTTTCAACCCCATTTAAGAAAAAACTTCCATTATAATAAGGAAAAATTGGCAAAAATAGCCCCACCTTTCACCTATCTTCTCCCAATAATCCCACTTTTGATTAATCTCACCTGTATACCCAATTTTCTTAAAACAAGCCATATGACTTATTACCGGGATAACCGGTTATTTTTCATTAGTCAATCCCCATTCTCGTTACTTACTCATTTTAGTCAACCTTCTCCCAATTCACCATCAAAAACTCAGCAACCCAGAATTTTTTTTGCCAATACAACTTCCTTTCCATGACTAACAGTCTTCCTCTAGTCAATACAACCCAAATTACTAGTAAAATGAAAGAGAATTAGGGTGAAAGAGAGTACAATAGTTGTCTTATGCTTTTGCTAATACAACTTCCATTCTTGATTTTTATATGTAATTGGTTTCTTTCCTTCCATGACTCATGCCCAAATATATCATCTTGCTATTATTGATAAAGTATCTTCCTTGACTCATGCTAATTGTAAATAAATGAATCATCTTTAGTGGATTTCCGGGATTTTGTTGATCGATGTGGGTTCGGAATTTCCGTTGGTGGAACACTATGTCAAAGTTTCAAATTAATTATAAAAGCACTCCTTATAATTCAACATCATCAACCCATAAGCTGCACCTCAATAGCTACCATCACAAACAACCCAAATCCACCACCGTGTTGCTCCTCTTCCGCCACGTCGACCACCTATGGGCACATCTCAGGCGCTCAGTACCGGTAGCTACTATTCGATGACCACCTTCAACTTTTAAATTAAAAAGCTTAAATTACTCCCGTCAATGGTGAGGAAAGAGAGTAAAGAGATGACAATAAGGGGGGGAAAATACAAGTAAGAGGAAAAGAGATGAGATGGCAGACATTAATAATGGAGGGAGACGGAGGTTGAAGATGGGGAGTTAAAGGGAATTGAAAGAGAGAAGGTGAGAAACGGTCACCTCACCTGTTATTGCGGGTAAAATTTTAGTATGGCTTGTTTTTAGAAGACATGGTATAAAGGTTGGCTTTATGTGGGATTAATGAAAGGTGAGATTACTTTGGGAAGATAGGTCAAAGGTCGGATTATTCCCGTCAATTACTCCTAATAATATTATGTCCGTGGCCCTGGCTAGTGTCAATAATTAAGAGGTTATGAATTAAAGGTGATATATACACATTTTTTTGTAGATTGTCATCACTATAGTGAGAAAATATAATAGGGGACACAATTACATAATTATTTATACTATCTAAATGTTCTTAAAAAAACTATTCTTATAAATAAAAGCTTATTTACGCCAATTGTTGCTCTCGTACTGGAAATCCTACTTCGAAGTTGGAGGTGTTTCCCTTTTTTGCTTACCGTCTTTTGTATTTGCTTTATCCACTTTCTATCCATGCCCATTTTCGTTGTGTCGGCGGTGCGGGCGTATGCTGTGATTTTGGGGTTAGATGTTTGTCTCTTTCATTCGACTTGCGGTTCGAATGTTTTTAGTCTCTTGTTGTCCATTTCCACATTTCTTGTTCTCACTTAAACTTTGAATGTGTCTTCATTGCCTATGCATCCGTGTCATGTGTTGCGGGATAACCTTGGTTGACAATGATAAATCGAAACTCAGAAAGCCATCAACAAAACAAAAAATTGTATATTCAGTAACACGATCAACATGAAAAAAGCGTCAACTAATTAGCTAATAAGATTCACTAAATTACATCCCACAACTTTATAGTGCTTAGGTGAAAAACAATGTATTCAATAAACATATTCACTTAATGTGCTTTCTACTTTGTTCTAAGAGGGGAAACAATACCATTAAGGACAATAACTGATGGGGCATATTCTGCACCGCTGACCAAGTCAACATATTGAGCAAGGTCAAAGATATCCACAGCAAGTCAACGGCTTAGACACTAGCCGTCGTGCAGCCCATCGGCTCGTTGTCACTGGTCTCGGCATGGCAACCTGTCAGCCGGGACACATACCCGCGTACTCATATCCAAGACCCCTCGGCGGTGAGTCAACAGGGGCCGCCGGCCTGCCATAGGTCCCTCGGCCGAGGGGTAGATCAGTCTTTCCACCTGCTAGCCACTTGGCCACTACGTGACAAAAGGTGAAAGTCTATAAATACTCCTCAACCTTCATTGAGGAAAGTATCCACAACTTAACCTAAGAAACACTATTCATCTGGTATTATCTTCCTTATCTCTCTACAATATACATTCAGCCAAGTAACAACTTATCCCTTAAGTTTACTGACTTGAGCGTCGGAGTGAGTACGCTTGGCACAAAGCCAAGCCCTCAGTTCGTTCATTGTTGCAGGAGAGGCCGAGAGGAACAATTAAGGAAAGAAGGATTCAACCAAAGACGACATTCTACAAGCTACGAGTGGTAACGAATATCTGCTCTGGAATTACGCCCGGAACAATTGGCGCCGTCTGTGGGGAGTACGCTACTAGAAGCTAGTCACATTCATTCCCAAACAAAAAAAAACAACAAAAACCCACCCAAAAAGCTAAGAAGATGTCGAAACAACAAGACGCAGTCGTGACCGACGAAACCGCATTCTACCAAGATGATACCTTCAACAATTCTGGAATCGTGCAGCCCTCCACTGGCGGAGTAATCCAACCAGAGTTCGGGATGCCAATAATACCAGACACGCCGCTGCCAGCCAACCAGGTCACCATCATGGGACATGTGGTTGACGTAGCAAAACTGAAAATGCTCCTGGACCTAATTAGTAATACGCCTGCTCACACTGTCACGCCGACAAGAGCGGCGAAAACCGTCCAGGAGACCAGGGCCCAAAACGTGACTCCGAGAAATTTGAACGGAGCACTAGGAGAAGCCGACCGGTCAAGTCGCGGGGAGCCCAAAGTGGGCGTGGTAGACCTAAGTCCTTCCCGTACTCATGGGAGGACAGCGTCCCCGCAGCACGAACGAGGCTTACCCCAAAGGAGCCAGAGGAGTCCGACTCAGCAGAGTTGGAGAAGAAGTCCGAGTCGAAGAAGGAGTCCTTCCCGCTACGAGGGGAGGAGCCGGATTAGGAATGCAAGGAGCCGATCGCCACGTGTCGTTCGACACGTGGTCAGACAGCCCCTCAACGCCTACGTCCTAGAAGTCCAGGTGCCAACTAAGCTCAAGTTGCCACCCATATCATACAAAGGAGATAGTGATCCAGCCGACCACGCTGAGGCTTTCGAGTCTTACATGTCGGTATGGGAGCAGCCCGATGAGGTCTGGTGCCGAGTTTTCCCAACAACTCTGCATGGGATGGCTCAAAGTTGGTACAAGGGGCTTCCCGACGGCTCGGTATACTATTACGCCGACCTAAGGGACGCCTTTCTAGCCCAGTACTCTTGCAATAAGAGGAGGGCCGTGGAGACGTCGGACCTCCTAACTATCAAACAGGAGGGGGGCGAGTCTCTACGAAGCTATGTGAAGAGGTTCGACGGCAAGGTCCAGCAGATTCGAGAAATTAATCCCGAACCGCGGCCTTCGCGGCGATGAAGGGCCTCCCAAGGGGAGACTTAAAAAATGAGCTCATCAAGTGCGGAGGCCTGGGCTTGGATGCCGCCAGGAAGATGGCCGACCAGGCCATCAAGGTAGAGGACTATCACAAAACCTGGGTAGGCCCCAGCGAGGCCGAGCACTCAGAAAAGAAGAGCCGCCGGGAGGACAACCAGGATGAAAGACGCCGTGACAACAATGGATCACGGTCCGAAGAAAGACGCCGTGACAATAAGGGGTCACGGTCGGACAAATCTGCCAGGAAACAGGACTCGACGGGCGCCGGGTGGAGTTCAGGAACGTACCACCAGAGGCGGTATAATGATAAAACCCCTCTCGTCGTATCACCGCCGAGGTCTTCGCCCGAGCAAAACGAGGGCCGAAGTGGGAGAGACCCCCAAGCCAAAAAGTGACGGTGACACGAGCCAAGATCGTGAGTACCACGGCCACACCGCCATTTAACCAACGATCACGCAGATCGAAGAATGCCATTGAAGAGCTGATCCGGAAGGGGAGCCTCGGCAAGTACGTTGCCAAAGGCCAAAAGACTGACGCCGGCAGTTCAGATAAGAAATCCGTCTTCGAACGGATAGGAGTGATCCATGTTGTCATCGGGGGCAACGAGAACGGAGGGTCCGCTCATGGGCACAAACGACACCTGAACGAGCTATATCAGGCCATCAACTTTGTGCCCAACACAGTGATCCCCTCTGCCAACATCCCCGACATGACTATTGGAAGGAAGGACTACGAAGGAGTCATCGCTCCTCACAGCGACCCACTTGTAGTCAATTTGGACATATCCAACCACCTGGTCAAGAGGTGCCTGATTGACACAGGCGCATACACGAACATCATGTTCAGGGAGTGCTTCCTCAGCCTCGGCCTGAAAGTCAAGGACTTGAGCCCCTGCACCAACCCACTATACAGCTTCTCTGGGGCCGGCCTGGTACCACTGGGATCAATCAGACTCCCGGTGACGTTCGGCGAAAAAAAAGCGGCTAAGAATGTCCTAGCTGAGTTCGTGGTCATCGACGGCTCGTCCGCCTACAACGTTCTCATAGGCCGAGTCACCCTGAGCGAGGCCGACGCAGTGATGTCCATCCGGGCCCTAACACTGATGTATGTCTCGGACCGGGGGGAAGCGCATAAGCTCGTCTCCAAAGACGAGAAAGACGAGGTGGTCAACGTCCAGATAGCTGCCAGAGGATGCAACATGCAATCCCTCAAAGTGGCAAAGAAATCAGAGAAAGGGAAAAGTCTATCCTTACAACAGGAGGGCGACCTCATGGATATAACTAGTGGCTGACTGGGAAGGAGTGCCTTTGATAAACCATTAGGCACCGGTAATCTCGGAAAACTCGTAGCGGCGGAGGTGTCCAAAATAGTCGTGGGCACCCCGACGCATGTTTTTATCTAATGAAAAATCGTCCGAGTCTTCCATCAAAATGTTCATTTTCCCCATAGTCACTAAGAGGCGCAGACGCCGCTCACACCGTCATACCGACAAGAGCGGCAGTCTTTATCGATGTGCACGTCGGCTCACACCGTCATAACGACAAGAGCGGCAGTCTCCATCAAGAAGTAGGCGCCGTCGCAGTCACCCCAAGTAGTAGACGCCACTACTAGCGATCACCCCAAGAGGTTTGACGCCGTCGCAGATCACTCCAAGTGGTAGACGCCACGGCAGTCTCCATCAAGAAGTAGGCGCCGTCGCAGATCACCCAAGTAGTAGACGCACACGGCGATCACCCCAAGAGGTTTGACGCCGTCGCATCACCCAAGTGGTAGATGCCACGGCAGTCTCCATCAAGAAGTAGGCGCCGTCGCAGTCACCCCAAGTAGTAGACGCCACGACAGCCACCCCAAGAGGTTTGACGCCGTCGCAGTCACTCCAAGTGGTAGACGCCACGGCAGTCTCCATCAAGAAATAAGCGCCGTCGCAGTCACCCCAAGTAGTAGACGCCACGGCAGTTACCCCAAGAGGTTTGACGCCGTCGCAGTCACTCCAAGTGGTAGACGCCACGGCAGTCTCCATCAAGAAGCAGGCACCGTCGCAGTCACCCCAAGAGGTTTGACGCCGTCGCAGTTACTCCAAGTGGTAGACGCCACGGCAGGCAATCACCCTCAGGAAAAAGACACCTCGACGGTCACGACCAGCGCAGTTGATGCTCGCAAAGCGATCAAAATGCCTTAGAAGCGTTAAACACAGTTGAGGAACGCACTCTAAACACAGTTGAGGACTGCCTCGGCCAAGCCAAGACGGGAACAAAAGAGACGCTCAATTAATAACATAAGAGATAACTCAGACAAAGACAAGAAAAGACCTCGGCCAAGCCAGAGGCAAAGTGACAACGCTAAGTACAGGTTGAGACGCTCAACTATTAGCACAAGAAAAAGGAATGAGGTAAAGACCTCGACCAAGCCGGAGGCAGACGAAATGAGCTCTTATTAAAAATGTTCAACAAATTACAAGAAATGCAAACGACGGCCGTCCCCATAAGGGTCAGCCAAAAGACTACCTACCGAGTTGTACAAAATACAAAGACAAAAAGGCAAAAGGGTACAGATATCATCTCCCTATGTCCTGTTGTCGCTCGCCATCGCCATCAATAGAGCAAAAGATCTCCTTTGATGGGCAACCCCCCGGTTTTCTGGCGACCTCGGCTTCGGCGGCCTCGGCCTTTGCCTCGGCGGCCTCGCCTTCCTCATTCTCTTGGCCTCCTCATTGGCCGTCTTTGCCTTCTCAAGCAAAGGGCTCACGCCTCCTCTCGGCCGCCTCTTTCTCTATCTTCACCCTCACCGCCTCCTTGGCTCTCTCCTCCACGGCATTCTCCTTAGCTTCGAGCTTGTCGTCAAACAGCTCGTTAAATCTGCCCCACGGGAAGGAACCATCAAGAGGGAAGAGTTCCCCAATCACTTCCCAGCGGCGTCTTCGGCCGATCCGAATTCGGCGCACATGTTAGGGAGCATGTCGGTTTGGAGCATCTCAATGTCGTCCTCCTTTTGCCCGATGATGGCCTCCTTGCTCCGAATTACCTTCCCGGATCTCAAACCGTTCCTCGAACTCATTCCTCTCGCTAGAGATAAAGGTCGGCGTGCCTCGAACAAGGTCACACTTCGCCAAAGCCAGCTTTTCAACTTCGGCCGCAGCAGCCTCGGCCTTGGCTCTCTCAAAGAAGGACCTCCTTTTCAGCGTCCTCCCGAGCTTTCTCTCGCCCAAGAGCGCTTTCTCGGCCCTCCCCCCTAAGCCTCGCTCATTGAGAAGATCCAGCTTCGCCTTCGCGGCCACCTTCTTAGTGGCATTAAGCTCAAAAGCGGATTGAGCCATGGCCTTCTCCTGCTCCATGATACGAGCACGGTCGGCTCGTTCCACCTCGCCGATCTCTTGATCAACCTCGCGCTTTCCGCTACAAGTCGGGAGGGGGAAGTCGGGATGAAGAGCCGGTGGCGACGTTTCGATCACCACTGCGGTCGGGAAAGGGAAACCTTCGGGATGAAGAGTCAATGGCGACGTTATGATCACCACCACGCGGGTTCTCCTCCACGTCTTCGCTCAACAAGAGCGGCGGTCGACAGCCGGGCCGATCTACAAAAAAAAAAAAAGAGCATCAGTATCAACATACATAGGCATGCCAAGAGCTGTCATCGTACGGCGCGATAAACCGGCTAAATCGAGCCACCGGATAGATCAATACCGTGCTTGGCCTTCTTGGCCGAAGGGCGCATTTCCTCGTCGCCAGCGAAGCAACGGCGCAGTAAAGGCTGTCTGCTTTCTTTTACGGACAAGGGGCGACCCCTCCTCCTCATCGGAGTCATCCCCATTGGAGATATAAACGATCTCCACCGTCTCCTTCTCGAACGGGGGGATGGAAGGCGAGCCGATGTCGACGCCATCACCGCCGAAGGCTTTGTTTTCCGCGTATGGCGCGGCATGTTACTAACAACCTTCGCCTGGGCCTCCACCACATTCAAGCTTTTCACGCTGGTCCATAAGATCATTCGCGACGTCCTGCGGTCATGGGTCAGAGCCTTGAGATGCAAGTTAGCAACGGTTTTGTCTTTGTGCAGCCCCATTCTCCGGAGGAAATCCTCAGACAAATCCGGTCCAAAGTAGTCTGCGAAGGAAATAAAGCAAGAATTAAGTAGAAGAAATAAATCGAAGTTCGAAAAACAGAACATTGACGGTGATGGGCCTCATACCGACCCCACTCACCTGTGCTAAGGCGGGTATGAGGCCGACATGGCATGTGAGCGGCTCATCCCGAAGAATGATCTGCGTTGGGGGAATCCATCTTTTCGGCACCCCACTCTTGTCCGCCTCAAAAGCCTCATCGCCTTGACTTCTCATCCTCTTTAAGAAGGACCTTGCTGGCATCCATCTTGAGCTTTTTCCGGTGACCCATCCGTCATGTTCCACCTTAGTCTCACACCGCAAGTTAACTTGGTCTTTGAAAGCAGCTGGCAAGCGGTGGATAGTCATCCGGCATCTTAACGTACACCCACCGATCTCTCCAGTCTTTGCAAGAAGTAAGTTTGTCAACAGAGACATAACCCTTCTCCATGTGCACACTGTACCAACCGACGCGCCGAGATTGACGGTGGAGATAATGAAGCGGCGGAATAAATTCACCGTCGGGGCCTCCCCCTTGAAGAGACAAAGCCACACAAAGCCGACTATCGTCCTCATGGCCAACGGATGCAGTTGGGCCACAGCGACGTTCATAGCTTTGATGATGGCCATGACGTACTCATTCAGCGGAAACCGGAGTCCGTACTCCAAGTGTCGCATGTATACGCCGGTATGGCCCGGTGGAGGGCAACAGACGGCTCGACCCTCCTCAGGGATAACAATCTTGTATCCCCTGCCAAAGAAGAAATGGCCCTCGAAAAATGTCTCACCGGAACAACTGGCTAACTTATGGGTCCAAGCTCGGTCAACGCGTACCTTACAGGCGTCACCGTGATCCATAACGTACTGCCTCCCCTCTTTGGGACGAGCCTCTTCAGCATCATCACCAAAATCGTTTGCGTCATCATCAACATCATCGTCATCCTCCCATTCCTCCAAAATTCGAGGATCAACTTCAGGAGAAGGTGACCTAGGGCCCCCGGCCCAGGCCTTATCAGGAGGGCGTCCAACTTCTCCTCCTCATCAAGACGCGACGGGGAACCCCCCCGCGCCGGTTTGCTAGGCCCGGCATCAGCAGAAGACATGTTTACAATAAAAACAAAGTTAAGAAATTGGAAAGTTTGTTTGTTTACCTTGAAGAAAAACACCACGAGTAATGACTACTGAAAATTAGAAGACAAAGAAGCCCTTGAAAGTTTAGAGAGAAGAAAATTTTGGAGAATGAAATTGGTGGCCAATTTCACGGGATAACTGCCCTATTTATAGGGAAAAGCCCATGAAGAAGGACCAATCAGAGAACAGCCCATGAAGCGTCGACCAATCAGCGTGCAGACACGTGTCGGACATGCAACCACGGGATGTCAATCGTTGCAACAGTTGAACGTCAATCAATGCAACAGTGACCAAGCGTCTTCAACACGCCCATTCATATCTCTCCGCCTATTCACCTTCCTCAACAAATTCCCAAGCATCTGTTCTCCGCCGCCACTCGATCAACCAAGTTAGGTAGCGCGTGGGGCAATCAAAAACAACCGGCACACTCAACCCTGGTCTCGGCCAGCGTCACTTTCTTTTCCACATCGGATGCCCTTTACACATCCATGTGGAGGGAGGATATGGTACGGCCTAAGAAAGACCAGGCCGAGGTAAGAGAAGCCGCCTTGAGAAGAAGCCGATGCGAGTAAAATTTTTTACAAATTACTTGCGCAGAATATACGCTCAAACGTACATCGGAGCCCATACCACTGCATAGACTACGCTGGGGGCAAATTGATGGGGCATATTCTCAGCACCAATCGACCAAGTCAACATATTGAGCAAGGTCAAAGATATCCACAAACAAGTCAACGGCTTAGACCCTAGCCGATGCGACCATCGGCTGTCACTGGTCTCGGCATGGCAACTTTGTCTGTCAGGGACACATACCCGCGTACTCATATCCAAGACCCCTCGGCGGTGAGTCAACAGGGGGCCGCGGCCCGCCATAGGTCCTCGGCCGAGGGGTAGATCGTCTTTCCCACCGCTAGCCACTTGGCCACTACGTGACAAAAGGTGAAAGTCTATAAATACTCCTCAACCTTCATTGAGGAAAGTATCCACAACTTAACCTAAGAAACACTATTCATCTGGTATTATCTTCCTTATCTCTCTACAATATACATTCAGCCAAGTAACAACTTATCCCTTAAGTTTACTGACTTGAGCGTCGGAGTGAGTACGCTTGGCACAAAGCCAAGCCCTCGCCTGTTCATTGTTGCAGGAGAGGCCGAGAGGAACAATTAAGGAAAGAAGGATTCAACCAAAGACGACATTCTACAAGCTACGAGTGGTAACGAATATCTGCTCTGGAATTACGCCCGGAACAATAACAAAAACAGAGATACAAGAAATAATGAAAACAATAGAAGGAAAAAGCTATGGAAAACTGAAGTATCCCTATTACACAACTTGGCTATGAGACACGAGTTCGACAACACGAACAACGATTTGGTAATCTACGAACTAAAACCGCAAAAATGGACAACTTACCAAAATATCTTACATACTGAGAATTAATTTGTGATCTTTCATCTCCTGAAATAGAAGCCGAATGTCATTCGTAAATAGAAACTATAGGACCAAATCAAAAAGCATCAAATCGATTAAAAAATTAGCTAAAAATGGAAAGAAAATGGGGTTGATTCGTTGATTAGAACTAACATGTGACCATGAATTAAATAGGCAAGTCAAGTAGGTAATATCCATTTGGTTGAAAGAGGAAAATGAAAATAAAAAAGAATGATTTACCTCAATTTAGCGAGACCGAACACATATTTAGGTATCGAAAATGGGTGTTTGTTTTGGTAATATTTATAGGTGAACTTTTATTTGAGCAAGAATTTGGATAGTCGACTAACAATCGTTGCTTTTACTATGGGGGTAAGGATTGAAGATGAAGTTGAAAGAGGTTGGTGTAATGAAAAGATAGGAGCTGTAATTATTAGTCTTTGTTATGATGGTAAGACCATCCCCAAGCAGTGGTCACGCTAACTAGGTCACGACCCGATTTTACTCTTAATTCCACCTTATTAACCTTGACCTATTTTCACCCTCCCAAGCGGAAGGTCGCGACCTAGGTCATTAACCCAATCATTTTCCACTTCACAACATTCCCAATCATACCCCACTATAATATTATATACTTTTTTTTATTTTTATTTTATTGTTCCACCAATCAAATTTGGACACATGGGAGGTCACATAAGTGGTCAATTTGTGACCAAAGTGACTAAGTTTGGTCACAAATTGACCTTTGGTCACAAATTAACAATTTTGGTCACCAATTAAATACCTTAATTACCCCATTAATCATGACCAAGCAAGGTCATGACCAAGCAATTGACCTTACTTGGGGATGGTCTAATAAATAAAGGAAAAAGGGTAAGGCTGCTCAGTGACCCCAGTCTATTATTTAGGCAGAGAAGAAATCGGCGGAAAAGCTCGTAGTTAGACTCATGACATGGCAGATACTTTAATATTTATAGATAGATGTGGCATTAGTTCTGTCTACGTGGCTTTTACATGGTCTACGTGGCTTTTAATTAGTGTTTTAGTTTATCCTTTTAATAAAGTTTTATAGATTAAAGAGATAACAAGTATTTTTTTTTGTTTTTTGAGAATAGATAATAAGAATATTACATGCTAGGGTTCAATGTGTTAATTACTTTACCAACATTTGCCAAGATTGTGGTCAAAATATCAATATTTTTTTTTCGTTTGAATGATGCTCACTCTATTCCGGTCATTTGTTGTTCTATTCCATTTCGGGCTGTTCAGTCAATTGTTGTCCTTTCTATTTTAAGAATGAACTTGATGAATAATTTGATTATTGACACTCAAATTGTTCCACTTGTCATTTAATAATTGGTTCCTTCCTCTTTTGTTGGTCTTTATGCCAAAACCAAAGGATAATAATTTACCGAGACGGACAGAGTAGTATTTTATACTACCTTCGCCCCAGTCAATTTGTGTCCTTTGGTTTTGGCACAAAGACCAAGGAAAGAAGAGTGGGTCAATTCTAAATGACAAGTTGACCAAATTGAGTGTGAATGATGATCAAATTGTTTATCAAGTTAATTCTTAAAATAGGAAGAACAACAATTGAATAAAACACCAAAAAATAGAATAGACAATAAATGAACGGGAGTCCATGACTGAAAAAATATTTTGTAAATTTATTATAATCGTTTCCAACAAATTACGAGACGGATAATAATATGACTTTATTTATGTAATAAACATGTTTGAAATTTGATAAGGGCATTAATGAAAAGAATTAACTAGTATTGCCAAATGAGTAGATTACAATTATTATCCCTAATTTTTTAGCTACCATTTTCACTATTAAAATGATATTGTCCCAACTCTTCTTAATTTAAGGAGTAAAGTACTTTTTTTTTGGTATATAAAAGTTTAGGTTCAAGGGTGTGCCTTACCCAGTCAAAAACCATGGTTAACCACCGACCTCTTGAATGACATAAAATAGTGTTTACAGATCGCCTAACAACATGACTATAGTTTAACTCAAGAGTAATCGTACCCCAAATATCTACATTTGTAATATTTGATATAAAATTTACTTTAACCAATGTGAAACAATGTTCTATACTCATACATCTTAAATATAACAAGATCTTAATAACGAAAACAAAAAAATTAGGTTTAGATTATGCAAACTTCTTTGTATTGCCTCAATTACAAAAGTAGTGTTACAAGGATCGAGTCCACTCAATTCAAGTATATTTGTAACATTAAATACAATCATGTTACATAGATGATACCAGTAGTACTATATTAAAATACTATCTCCGTCTCACTCGTTTACGGAGTATTTATTTTAAGAGATTTCAAATAAAGGAAACAAAGTACTAGGACGAAATTACATTGTTTCAAATTTCGATCCAAGAGTAATAAAAAAATGAAAGGTTGTAATAATAAGGTAGCTCATGAATTGACTCATATAAGTTCGACGGTCAACCATATCAACTCCTTAGTAATCATAGTACTCTTCAACACCGCATCCCCAACCTCAATTATTTTACTAGCGTACTGCGGCAACACCTCGCCGAGCACCGGGGACAGAATATCCTCCGTAACCTCACCGTACTGGACTATAATCTTCTGACCGGTCCCCTGTGAAAACCGGAGGCGGCCAACGGGTGCATCACATTGTCTTTCCTTACAATGAACCGGTGACGTACTCACAACCGGGGCCCACGCGTACATTGACGCCCCACATACGACTGCATGGTCCATTAATATTCTGAATGGCAATGCCTTTAAAATGTCTTGACTCAGCTCAGGGTTTTGTTTCGTTGCGATGACAGCCACAACGCTGATGCCTAGTGGCTCCCAGCTTAAGCGGACCTTCTGTCCGTCAGTGATATGCACGCGCCGAGAAATGTCGGTCGGAGCGGTCCGGCCTTCGATGTAAGTAAGGTGACTTCCAATGTTCCATGGGAAGTAATGGAATGACCATGCTGTTAGGATATTTAGATACCTTAGGAATGCCTTGACTGCTTGGACCGCTTCCTCTCGTGTCGCCGAGTTGGGCAAGTGTTGGCCCAACGCGGACGCAAAGCCACCCATTTCTGGGAAGCCGGAGTAGCGGAGGAAGTTGCTTGTTGCATAGTCAAAGCGTTCGACTAGGGCACAACATTGGTCTAGGGAGAATTGGTCGTCTTCAAATGTTCGAAAGAGGGCGTGCCATGTCATTGAGAGGTCACGGATCAAACTGTTGGCAAAATCCCATGTGGTGTAGTATTGGTTCATTGTTCCAATTTTTAGGGACCCGGTTCGTAGTTGACGGATTCCCTCAGGCTCCGTCCCCTGGACGGCGTCAGTCGCAGCGATTATCGCCTTGATTAGGTCCATGAGGCTGGTGTATGTGACGGGTGTTTCTGGGGCAGTTAAGGTTTTGACGGCCATTGCTTAATGATATGGATTATAAGAAAAATGAGATAACGTTACTAGCTGGTTATCTGGTTTTATTGTGATTGATTCGAGTAGATATATGAACAAATTAACGATAATGTGTAATGTGTTGGATTGTTATTGATTATGAGATGTAATATTGAAGAAAGAAAGAAGTGAAGAATTAAGTTAAGAACTCAAGTAATTAATTAAGGAATAAATTGTGTTGTTGGTGATTGATATATTTGTGGAGGATTTTGATGTGTTTATATAGGCAACAAGTACGTTGTAAGTAGTACGTTAGGAACTGTTGAATGTCAATTACATGCAGCCTGAAATGTTAGACTGAAAGAGTACGTGCCTTTAATTCTATAATAATTTGATTGAATTGATTGATTGATTTTTCAATTTTCATGCATCTTAGGGTTTTTTTTTTCTAAATTGGACGCTATATTTTTCCAAAATATTCAAAAGATAAGTATAAGTTGTAAAGTATTGACTTATCATACCATATAAAATAAAATAATTTGCTATATAGGTTGTGCGTCATTTTTAATGACGTAGAAAAATCATTATTCTTTAAAAAAAATAAGAAGATTTTTATAAGTCATGATGAGGGGTGATACTCAGACCTCGGTATGTTAATCATTTACGAGACCAGGTCATTTAAAGCGGTTGGTGATACTGTAGCTCGGCACTCCACCAAAAATCTTACGTATTGTATAGAAAATTATTGTACATGAAATGTAATCCCAAACTTTGTTTCTGATATCTATGAATTATTGACTTGGCTGCATGTATCGAGTTTCTTTCGAAAACTTCATTTTAATTGTACTTGATAGACATACTGACTTATGTATGTTTCAATTGTTGTTTACGTACGGAGTATTAATTTAAGTACTTTTTTCGAATCTCACTTAAACAAAAGTAATTTTAATTTTAAGTGCATGTTTCGTTTATTATGGGGTAGTAATAATGGTACAAAATTTTCAAATCTGCCAAATTTAATAACATAAAACATATGTTGTCCAAAAACCTGTGTTCTTTATGTGGCAATGCCACTGAGTACAATATCAAATGTTGGACTGAACGCCATCTATTACAACTGACCAAGTTTGTTAGGCCTCTTTCAGTCCGGATCAAAGACCGAATCAAACCGCTTAATTTTGTCGGACCCAGTCCATAATTCCGTCCACGGTCCATCAATTTATTTTAATTCGTCCTTTGGTGCGATTCTTAACAAAACCAATATTAAAAGACCATGGATTGAACCAATGCAACTACAGTCTAATTTTCCGTCTTTTTTTTCCATAGTTTAGTTCGGTCCGATCTAGGGCCAATAAACACCTTAAGATGTTTTTCGTCATTTAGTCAAAGCACTTAAGTCAACTTTTCAACCAAGAAATAAGGGTATTTGAATAATATTAATGACAAAATAAACATTTATGAATAATAATATAAAAAGAATTCTGACAAATAAATTGTAGTATTGCCTTGACTGATTGACTTTCCGCCTCCAAACTGAGATAATTTGGCATCCTTGATACGACTTTATGCATTTTTAATAATAATTGAAGAGATAATAAGATTCTTTTTTTTTTTTTGGAGAATAGATAATAAGTACTCGTACTCTATATTATTAGCTAGGGTTCAGTGTGTTAATTAATTTACCAACATTAGCCAAGATTATTGTCAAAATATCAATATTTTTTTTGTTTGTATGATACTCTCTGTCTAGGTCATTTGTTATTCTATTTCATTTTTTGTTGTCTCATTCAATTGTTGTCCTTTCTATTTTAATAATGAACTTGATGGACAGTTTGATTATTGACACTAAATTTGTTCCACTTGTCATTTAATAATTGGCCCCCTCATCTTTTCTTGGTCTTTATGCCAAAAGCAAAGGATAACAGTTGACCGAGACGGACAGAGTAATATTTTATACTACCTTCGCCCCAGTTAATTTTTGTCCTTTGGTTTTGGCTCAAAGATCAGGGAAAGAAGAGTAGGTCAATTCTAAAGGACAAGTTGACCAAAGTAAGTGTAAATGATGATTAAATTGTTCATCAAGTTCATTCTTAAAATAGGAAGAACAACAATTGATTAAGACACCCAAAAATGGAATAGACAATAAATGACCGGGAGTCCGGGGCAGAAAAAATATTTTGTAAATTTATTATAATCGTTTCAAACAAATTACGAGACAGATAATAATATGACTTGATATATGTAATAATCATGTTTGAAATTTGATTAGGGCATTAATGAAAAGAATTAACTAGTATTGCCAAACGAGTATATTACAATTATTATCCCTAATTTTTTAGCTACTATTTTCACTATTAAAATGATATTGTCCCAACTCTTCTTAATTAAAGGGGTAAAGTATTTTTTTTTTTAGTATATAAAAATTTATGTTTAAGGGTGTGCCTTACCCAGTTAAAAACCATGGTTAACCACCGGCCTCTTAAATGACGTAAAGTAGTGTTCGTCTAACAACATGACTATATTTCAACTCAAGTAATCGTACCCCTAATTCCAAAGTCAGGTCGCAAAGCTGATACAACGACGTAATAGCTTCAAGCCTTAAAATCTAAAATATCTACATTTGTAATATTTGATATAAAGTTTACTTTAACTAATGTGAAACAATGTTCTATACTCAATACATCTTAAATATAACAAGATCTTAATAATGAAAACAAAAAAAAGGTGGTTTTGTTTATGTAAACTTCTTTGTATTGCTTCAATTACAAAAGTTGTGTTACAAGGATCGAGTCTGATCAATTCAAGTATATTTGTAAAATTAAATACAATCAAGTTATATAGATGATACCAGTAGTACTATATAAAAATACTATCTCCGTCTCACTCATTTACGGAGTATTTATTTTAAGGGATTTCAAATAAAGGAAACAAAGTACTAGGACGAAATTACATTGTTTCAAATTTCGATCACTGAGTAATAAAAGAATGTAAGGCTGTAATAATAAGGTAATTCATGAATCGACTCATATAATTTCAACGGTCAACCATATCAACTCCTTAGTAACCATAGTACTCTTCAACACCGCATCCCCAACCTCAATTATTTTACTAGCGTACTCCGGCAACACCTCGCCGAGAACCGGGGACAGAATATCCTCCGTAACCTCACCGTACTGCACTATTATCTTCTGTCCGGTCCCCTGTGAAAACCGGAGGCGGCCAACGGGTGCATCACATTGTCTTTCCTTACAATGAACCGGTGACGTACTCACAACCGGGGCCCACGCGTACATTGACGCCCCACATACGACTGCATGGTCCATTAATATTCTGAAGGGCAATGCCTTAAGAATGTCTTGACTCAGCTCAGGGTTTTGTTTCGTTGCGATGACTGCGACAACGCTGATTCCGAGTGGTTCCCAGCTTAGACGGACCTTCTGTCCGTCAGTGATATGCACGCGCCGAGAAATGTCGGTTGGCGCGGTTCGGCCTTCGATGTAAGTAAGGTGACTTCCAATGTTCCATGGAAAGTAGTGAAACGACCATGCTGTTAGGATATTTAAATACCTTAAGAATGCGTTGACTGCTTGGACCGCTTCCTCTCGTGTCGCCGCGTTGGGCAAGTGTTGGCCCAACGCGGAGGCGAAGCCACCCATTTCTGGGAAGCCAGAGTAGCGAAGGAAGTTGCTAGTGGCAAAGTCAAAGCGTTCGACTAGGGCACAACATTGGTCTATTGAGAATTGGTCGTCTTCAAATGTTCGAAATAAGGCGTACCATGTCATTGAGAGGTCACGGATCAAACTGTTGGCGAAGTCCCATGTGGTGTAGTATTGGTTCATTGTACCGATTTTTAGGCACCCGGTTCGGAGTTGGCGAATTCCCTCGGGTTCGGTCGCTTGGACCGCATCAGTTGCGGCGATTATGGCCTTGATTAGGTTCATGAGGCTGGTGTATGTGACGGGTGTTTCAGGGGCTGTTAGGGTTTTGACGGCCATCGTTTAAGTAGTTGACTTAAAGAAAGGTTATGGATTATACTGTAAATGAAATAACGTTATTGGCTGGTATTAATGTGATATGAGTAATTTTATAAACAAATTTAAGAAAATGTTTTATGTGTTGATTGTTGTTAATTATGCAATGTAATGAAGAAAAAAAAAGAAATGAAGAATTAAATTAAGAACTCAAGTAATTAATAATTAAGGAAGTTGTGTTGTTGATGGTTGATATATTTGAGGAGGATTATGATGTGTATATATAGGCAACAATTACGAGTAAGTAGTACGTTAGGCAGTGTTGAATGTCAATCACATGCAGCCTGAAATGTTAGACTGATTTGAGAGAGTGCCATTAATTCTATAATTGATTGATTGGTTTTTCAATTTTCATGCATGCTAGGGTTTTTTTTCTAATTTGGACGCTATTTTTTTTCCAAGATATTCAAAGATAAGTATAAGTTGTTAAGTATTGACTTATCTTACCGTATAAAATAAAATAATTTGTTATGTAGGTTGGGCGTCTTTAATTTTTTAGTAACGTAGAAAAATTAGTTACTCTTTAAAAGAAATAAGAAGCAAATATCAGTTTAGCTTAATTAGCTGGTAACGTCATGAGGGGTGTTGCTCAGACCTGGATATGTTAATCACTTACGAGACCAGGTCATTTAATGCGGTTGGTGAAGCTCGACACTCCACCAAAAATCTTACGTACGTTTTGTAAAAGGAAATTATTGTACATGAAATGTAATCCCAAACTTTGTTTCTGATGATTATGAATTATTGACTCGGCTGCATGAGTCGAGTTTCTTTCAAAAACTTCATTTTAATTGTAATTGATAGAGTTATGTATGTTTCAGTTGTTGTTTATGGAGTATTAATTTAATTTTTTTTTTTATAGGAATGAACGATAAATTAAACACAAAGAAGGTTCAATACAAATTAGGGGGGAGGGTCCGGGGATAAAGGAGTACAAATATGAGCAAGATCCAAATTATACAAAGATAAAGCAAAAGAAGGTGCTACATCCCAGCTAAAGACGCCACCATTAGAGCTCGAGTCATGTAAAGCAAACTGAGAGACGGCATCCGCAACATGGTTAGTCGATCTCTTCTCATAGATAATGATCGTTGAAGGTGAGACTTTTAAGAGATCCCTGAACTCCAAAATGATGTTAGTATAAGGCCCACAAGGAGCCGAGTTTCCCAAAATCGCATTAACCGCAAGTGTGCAATCAGAACTAACGATAAAATTTCCAATGTTTGAAGCGGCAAAGCTAAGACCGTTCTTAATCGCAAGTAGTTCGGAGATGAAGGGTTTAGGGGCTAACTTTCTGATGGACCAACCTTTTATCCAAACACCTAAGGGGGAACGAGAAACACACGCAAGACCAGCTAAGGAGGAAGAAGGACAAAAAGCCGCATCGACGTTGATCTTAGACCAACTAGGTGGAGGAGGAGCCCAACGGTTTGGGTAAAGAGAGGTGGCAGGTGCTGGACAGGGGGTTAAAAGGGGGTTAGACTGGTGGTGTGTGGTGTGCGGGTGGGAAGTAGGCTGAGAAGAGGTGGGGGCCTGGTTTGGCAGACCCAGGTGCGGGTAAAGAGGGGTGAAAACGGGTGGACAGGTGCTAGCGCTTTGGGCAGCGCTCCATTGAGAGGCAAGGGAGGAGGAGTACTGATTGATACATTTGGAGTCAATAGGGAGGTTAGTACCCGAGAAGACGAAGTCATTTTGCCTGAGCCAGAGACGCCAAGTGAGAAAGGAGAAGAGTGTAACCCAAGATTTGTTAGTAGAAGTGCAATTTTCTTTGATCCAAGGTTGGAGAGGGAGGGAGTAGAAATTATGAGGGAGGGTGCAATTATCCCAAACAGAGAGGGCATGGGTGCAATCACGGAGGATGTGAAGTGTATTTTCTTCCATCGAAGGGCTTGGGCAGGCTGTGCAATGTGGGGAATGGATGACAAGTCTTTTGTACAGAGTGAGGTTATGTGGTAATTTGTCCCACCAAGACAGCCAAATGAAGAGCTTGATGCGGGGTTGGGATGAAATGTCCCACTGCCAGCTCATGTCAAGCGGGGGCAGCGGATGATGCGGGTCACCAAGGATGTGATTAATTTAATTATTTCTTTCAAATCTCACCTAAACAAAAGTAATTATAATTTTAAGTAGCTATTGTTTGGTTAATTAATCAAGTAACTTGAATTTTCAAGTATATTCCGATTCACAGAAACGAAATTTATTCCTACGACCAATTCACGTAAATTTTCAAGTATATTCCGATTCACATAAATGATATTTATTCCTACGATCAGTTGTCTATGTAAAAATTACGGTCTAGAGTCTATAAAAATGTTTCCTTTCACTTTACCATGGCAGTTAATATATAGAAAGTTGCAACTTTTACATTTTCCTATGGCAATCACATAATTAGCACATTTTTTTCTTTTCTGAAATCCTCCAAAATCTTTTGTTTTTTTTTTTTTTTTATCAAATGAGCCACTAGAGCAGTACATGCAATCAGTGGCGGCGTAACTAAAATTTTTCGAGCGTGAAACCAATTTAACATAATTATTATTCATACATTTTCGTTTATTATGGGGTGGTAATGCTACAAAAATTTCAAATCTGACAAATTTATGGGGTGGTAATGCTACTAAAAACATTTTGTTCCGGGTGTAATTCCAGAGCATGTATAGTTACCACCCGTGGCTTGTTTGAATGATGTCTTTTGGATTCTCCTTTGGTCTTAATCGTTCCTCTCGGCCTCTCCTGCAACAATGAACGAACTGAGGGCTTGGCTTTGAGCCAAGCGTACCCACTCCGACGCCCAAGTCAGTAAACTTAAATGTATAAGTTGTGTGCTAGTTGGCTAGGAATATATATTGTAGAGAGATAAGGAAGATGTTACCAGATGAATAGTGTAATTAGGTTTAGTTGTGTATTTCTGGATCCTTTCCTCAATGAAGGTTGAGGAGTATTTATAGGCTTTCACCTTTTGTCACGTAGTGGCCAAGTGGCCAAGTGGCTAACAGGTGGAAAGACTGATCTACCCCTCGGCCGAGGGACCTATGGCAGGCCGGCGGGCCCTGTTGACTCACCGCCGAGGGGTCTTGGATGTGAGTACGGGTATGTGTCCGGGTGGCGAGGTTGCCATGCCGAGACCCAGCCGACAGCCGATGGGTGAATCGGCTAGCCGCATAAGTCGTTGACTTCTTTGTGGATATCTTTGACCTTGCTCAATATGTTGACTTGGTCAGCGGTGCAGAATATGCCCCATCAATTTGCCCCCAGCGTAGTCTATGCCGTGGTATGGGCTCCGATGTCTGTTTGAGCGTATATTCTGCACAAGTAATTTGTAAAAAATTTCCTGCATCGGCTTCTTCTGCGGCGGCTTCTTTTACCTCGGCCTGGTCTTTCTTAGGCCGTACCATATCCCCCCTCCACATGGATGCGTAAAGGGCATCCGATGTGGAAAAGAAAGTGACGCTGGCCGAGACCAGGGTTGAGAGTGCCGGTTGTTTTTGATTGCCCCCTGCCGGCGCTTTCTAGCTTGGTTGATTATGTGGCCGGCGGAGAGCAGATGCTTGGGAATTTGTTGAAGAAGGTGAATAGGCAAGGAGATATGAATAGGTGTGTTGAAGACGCTTGGTCACTGTTGCATTGATTGACGTCTAACTGTTGCAACGATTGACATCCCGTGGTTGCATGTCCGACACGTGTCTGCACGCTGATTGGTTGACGCTTCATGGGCCTGTTCTCGATTGGTCCTTCTTCATGGGCTTTTCCCTATAAATAGGGCAGTTATCCCGTGAAATTGGCCACCAATTTCATTCTCTAAAATTTTCCTCTAAACTTTCAAGGGTTTTCTTCGTCTTCGATTTTTCAGAATTGTTATTCCGGCGAGTGTTTTCTTTAAGGTAAACAAATAAACTTCCTTCTCTTTATTTTGTTAAGTAACTATTGCTATCATGTCTTCTGTCGACGCTGGGGCTAGTACTTCTGCACCGGGGGGTGCTAGGTCTCCTTCTCCTGAAGTTGATCCTCGAGTTTTGGAGGAATGGGATGACTCCGATGAGGTTGATGACGATTTTGGTGATGATGCTGAAAAGGCTTGCCCTAATGAGAGAGAGGCGTGTTATGGATCACGGCGACGCTTGTAAGGTCAGTCTTGACTGTGCTTGGACCCATAAGCTTGCCCGTTGTTCCGGCGAGAGATTATTCGAGGACCATTTCTTCTTTGGCGAGGGGTACGAGATCGTTATTCCTAGGGAGGGTCAGGCGGTCTGTTGTCCTCCACCGGGTCATACTGGTGTATACATGCGGCATTTGGAGTACGGGCTCCGGTTTCCGCTAAATGAGTACGTTATGGCTATCATTAGAGCCATGAACGTTGCCGTTGCCCAACTTCCCCCGTTGGCCATGAGGACCATAGTCGGTTTTGTTTGGCTGTGTCTCTTCAAGGGAGAGGCCCCGACAGTGAATTTATTCCGCTGGCTTCATTACCTCCGGCCATCAGTACCTAACCGTGTCGGATGGTACAGTGTGCAAACGGAGCATGGTTATGCTTCTGTTGACAAACTTACCTCCTGCAAGGACTGGAGGGATCGGTGGGTTTACGTTAAGGTGCCGGATGACTATCCGCTACCTCTCTCCTTCCAGCACCCGGTTAATTTGCGGTGCGAGACTAAGGCGGAGCGTGATAAGTGGGTTTCATACAAGAAGCTCAAGATGGATGCCAGCTGTGTATACCTTAACGCGGATGAGAAGCTGCCGATGAGGCTCTTTGAGACGGATGAGAGTGGGGTGTCGAGAAGATGGATTCCCCCGACGCAGATCATTCTTCAGGATGAGCCGCTTTGCTATGTCGGTCTCATACCTGCCCTAGCGCGGGGTGAGTGGGGTCGGTGCGAGGCCCATCATCGCTCTCAATGTTATTGTTCTTCGAACTTTGATTTATTTCTTCCATCTAACTCCTTCTTTGTTTCCTTTGCAGACCACTTTGGGCCGGACCTGTCTGAGAATATCCTCCGGAGAATGGGGCTGCACAAAGATAAGACTGTGTCTCAATTGCATCCCAAGGCTCTAACCCATGACCGCAGGACGTCGCCGAATGAGCTTATGGACCAAAGAACGGAGACGCTTGAATGCGGTGGAAGCCCGTGCGAGGGTCATCAGTCAAGTGCCGCGCCGTACGCGAAGAACAAAGTCTTCGGCGATGGTGGCGCCGACACCAGTTCCACCCCCCATCCCCCCTGTTCAGAAGGAGACGGTGGAGATCGTTTACATCTCTAATGGGGATGATTCTGACGAGGAGGAGGGGTCTCCCCTTGTTCGTAAGAGAAAACAGACGACCTTTACCGCGCGTTGCTTCTGGCTGGCGACGAGGAGGTGGGCCCTTCGGCCAAGAAGGCCAAGCACGGTACTGATCTATCCGGTGGCTCAGATTTAGCCGGTTCATCAGGCGCTGCCGATGACAGGCTCTTCGGCATGTCGATGTATGTTGATACTGATGCTTTCTTTTAATTTTGTAGATCAACCGCTGTCAGTCACCGCTCCTGTTGAGCAGCAAGTGGAAGAGAAACCCGCGCAGGCGGATGATCATGACGTCGTCATTGGGTCTTCATCCCAGAAGGTTTCCCTTTCCCGACCGCAGACTAGTGATCGAAATGTCACTGTTGACCCTTCATCCCAGAAGGTTTCCCCCTCCCGGCTCGTGGCGCGAGGTGCGAGGTTGGTCGAGGAGCTGGCGAGGTGGAACGAGCTGGCCGGTGCTCGCATTATAGAGCAAGAGAAGGCCGTGGCTCAGTCCGCTCTTGAGCTTGATGTCACTAAGAAGGTGGCCGCGAAGGCGAGGCTGGATCTCCTCAATGAGCGAGAGGCTTAGGGGAGGCCGAGAAGGCGCTCTTGGGCCGAGAGAAAGCTCGGGGAGGACGCGAAAAGGAGGTCCTCACGAGAGAGCCAAGGCTGAGGGCTGCGGCCGAAGCCGCAAAGTTGCTGGAGAAGTGTGACCTTGTTCAGAGGCATGCCGACCTTTATCTCCAGCAGAGGAATGAATTTAGGAGCAAATTTCAGATCCAGGGGAAGGTGATCCGGAGCAAGGAGGCCATCATCAGGCAAAAGGAGGACGACATTGAGATGCTCCAAACCAAAATGCTCCCTGACCCGTGTTCGAATTCCGGATCCGGCCAAGCGGTACCGCCAGGGAAGCAATTGAGGAGCTTTTTCCTCTTGAAGGTTCCTTTCCGTGGGACAAATACGACAAGCTGTTCGACGATAAGCTCGAGGCTAAGGAGAAAGCCGTGGAGGAGAGGGTCAAGGAGGCGGCGAGAGTGAAGATAGAGCAAAAAACGGCCGAGGAGGCGGCAGCTATCGCTGAGAAGGCCAAGGCGGCCAAGGCGGAAGCCGATTGGGCAAGGGCAGTTGAGGCTGCCGAGGCTAAGGTCGGGCCGCGAGGCCGAGGTCGCCGAGGGAACACCGGGTTGCCCCTTGAAGAAGGTCTTTGCTACCGCTGGCGATGGCAGCAGCAACGGCAGACATAGGGAGATAATATCCGTAGCCTTTTGTCTTTTGGTTTGTCCTTGTAATTACTTGTAATTCGTTGAACATTTTTTTTTTTTAATAAGAGCTCGTTTCTTCTGCCTCTGGCCTGGCCGAGGTTTTTACCTTACCTCTTTTTCTTGCGCTAGTGTTTGCCTCAACTGTACTTTTAGCACCTCTGTCTTCGTCTGGGTTGTCTCCTTACGTTATTAATTGAGTGTCTCTTTTGTTTCCGCCTCGGCTTGGCCGAGGCAGTCTAGAGCGCGTATCTCAATCGTGTTAACGCTTCTAAGGCATTTTGATTGCTTTGCGAGTATCGACTGCGATGGGCGTGGCTGCCGCTCTTGTCGGTGTGACAGTGTGAGCCGGCATCTGCTTCTTCATGAGACTGCCGTGGCGTCTACCACTTGGAGTGACTGCGACGGCGTCAAACCTCTTGGGGTGATGGCCGTGGCGTCTACTACTTGGGGTGACTGCGACGACGGCGCTGTTTCTTCATGAGATCGCCGTGGCGTCTACCACTTGGAGTGACTGCGACGGCGTCCAACCTCTTGGGGTGACTGCCGTGGCGTCTACTACTTGGGGTGACTGCGACGGCGCTGTTTCTTCGTGAGGCGCCGCTCTTGTCGGTATGACAGTGTGAGCCGACATCAAGCATCGACAAAGGCGCCGCTCTTGTCGACATGACGGTGTGAGTCGGCGTCACGCTTCCTAGTGACTATGGGAAGAGTGAACATTTTGATGGAAGACTTGGATGATTTTTATTTAGGTAAAAACATGCGTCGGGGTGCCCACAGTTGTTTTGGACACCTCCGCCGCTACATAGGTTATTCCGAGATTACCGGCGTCTAATGGCCTGTCGATGGCACGACGTCCTAGTCACCGCTAGTTACATCCATGAGGTCGCCCTCTGTTGTAAGGATAGACCTTTCCCTTTCTCCGATTTCTTTGCCACTTTGAGGGATTGCATGTTGCATCCTCTGGCGGCTATCTGGACGTTGACCACCTCGTCATTCTCGTCTTTGGAGACGAGCTTATGCGCTTCCCTCCGGTCCGAGACATACATCAGTGTTAGGGCCCGGATGGACATCACTGCGTCGGCCTCGCCCAGGGTGACCCGGCCTATGAGAACGTTGTAGGCGGACGAGCCGTCGATGACTACGAACTCAGCTAGGACGTTTTTAGCCGCATTCTTTTCGCCGAACGTCACCGGAGTCGATTGATCCCGGTGGTACCAAGCCGGCCCCCGGAGAAGTCGTATAGTGGGTTGGTGCGGGGCTCAAGTCCTTGACTTTCGGTGCCGAGGCCGAGGAAGCACTCCCCGAACATGATGTTCGTGTACGCGCCGTGTCAATCAGGCACCTCTTGACCAGGTGGTTGGATATGTCCAAATTGACTACAAGTGGGTCATTTGTGAGGAGCGATGACTCCTTCGTAGTCCTTCCTTCCGATGGTTATATCGGGGATGTTGGAAGCGGGGATGTTGTGTTGGGCACAAAGTTGATGGCCTGATATAGCTCGTTCAGGTGCCGTTTGTGCCCATGAGCGGACCCTCCGTTCTCGTTGCCCCCGATGACAACATGGATCACTCCTATCCGTTCGAAGACGGATTTCTTACCTGAGCTGTCGGCGTCAGTCTTTTGGCCTTTGGCAACGTACTTGCCGAGGCTCCCCTTCCGGATCAGCTCTTCAATGGCATTCTTTAGATGCCGGCAGTCGTTGGTTAAATGGCCGGTGTGGCCGTGGTACTCACAGTACTGGCTCGTGTCACCGTCACTTTTTGGCTTGGGGGGTCTTTCCCACTTCGGCCCTCGCTTTTGCTCGGGCAAAGACCTCGGCGGCGATACGACGAGTGGGGTCTTATCACTATACCGCCTCTGGTGGTACGTTCCCGAACTCCACCCGGCGCCCGTCGAGTCCTGTCTCCTGGCAGGTTTGTCCGACCGTGACCTATTATTCTCACGGCGTCTTTCATCGGACCGTGACCCGTTGTTGTCACGGCGTCTCTCATCCGGGTTGTCCTCCCGGTGACTCTTCTTTTCTGAGTGCTCGGCCTCGCTGGGGCCTACCCAGGTCTTGTGATAGTCCTCTACCTTGATGGCCTGGTCGGCCATTTTTCTAGCGGCGTCCAAGTTCAGGCCTCCGCACTTGATGAGCTCATTTTTCAAGTCTCCCCTTGGGAGGCCCTTCATCAGCGCGAAGGCCGCCAATTCGGGATTAATTTCTCGAATCTGCTGGACCTTTCCGTCGAACCTCTTCACGTAGCTTCGTAGAGACTCGCCCCCCTCCTGTTTGATAGTTAGGAGGTCCGATGTCTCCACGGCCCTTCTCTTGTTGCAAGAGTACTGGGCTAGAAAGGCGTCTCTTAGGTCGGCGTAATAGTATACCGAGCCGTCGGGAAGCCCCTTGTACCAACTTTGAGCCATCCCATGCAAAGTTGTCGGGAAGACTCGGCACCAGACCTCATCGGGCTGTTCCCATACCGACATGTAAGACTCGAAAGCCTCAGCGTGGTCGGCTGGGTCACTGTCTCCCTTGTATGATAGAGGTGGCAACTTGAGCTTAGTTGGCACCTGGACGTCTAGGACGAGGCGTTGAGGGGGGCTGTCTCGACCGCGATCGAACGACGCGCGGCGATCGGCTCCTCGCATTCCTAATCCGGCTCCTTTCCTCGTAGCGGGAAGGACTTCTTCTCCGACTCGGACTCCTTCTCCAACTCTGCTGAGTCGGACTCCTCTGGTTCCTCCGGGGTAAGCCTCGTTCGTGTTGCGGGGACGCTGTCCTCCCATGAGTGCGGGAAGGACTTAGGTCTACCACGCCCACTTTGGGCTCCCCCGGCGACTTGGCTGGGTCAGCTTCTCTGTAACACCCCCGTACACCAGAACGCCTTACCAAGGACCATTCCAGTATATGACGGTGTCACCATCTCGGTTTCCCGAGGAGGTAGATCAAATTAGACAATACAAGAACAATATTATATCATTAGAGAATCATTTACAATACCATTCTATTCAAGTTCCCTAGAAACACGGTTCAATTACAACACTTGTGATTCTACATCTCTAGACCAGTGGCGTGATGACTCGATCCCTCCAATCCCCGGCGGTAATCAACAATACCTGCTAAGCCAACCGCTCACCATCCCCGAATGGATCACCGCAGACACCATAAAACAACACGGGGTCGATCGACTAACCAAATAAAAGATAAGACAATAAAGTAAATAGCTGATCATTCACTATCCCAACTCACCACCTCGTACACACACCGACTACACACGAAGTGCGTAGTCCTGCCAGATCACCCATCGCAACAGGTAATCCTCGCCGCCAGTGGGTGACCGCAGCCCATCCCCACCTAGTCCAGCTCCTCAACGAGCGACTAACAGTCCCTGTCCCTTAATGTGCACATCCCCTCCCGTGGCGGGTTCCACGGAGGGCGAACTAGGGTGTGGAGCCACTCCCGCAAGTGACTCCACCACAATCTCAATCACAACACCGCAGCTGTCACATGACAGCGTCATCGTTACCACAACCACTATACTCCGATGATCGGCGGATAGCCATGGACCACAATACAATCATAAATTCAATTCAATTGTGAGGACCGAGTAGGAGACCCTACCTCATAACAAAGCATGAAAGACTTCCATCTATAGCCACGCACAACTCCATTAAGCACCCTAACAATGGTAACCATATCCTATTACACAACTATACTCAAATAATCATACAAAAGGACACAAGGCAGCAACTTACCTAACCTTGCACATCGGTGACGACATAGACAACCACCATTCACGATCTCCTTGCTCCGCGAGTCCCGACGTTCCCATGGTAGGGGTTAGGCTAACTCCTTAGAGGTATGAGGCTATGGAGTGATTGAGTAGGGTGATGGTCTAGGGTTAGAGAAAGAGAAACTGCCGAGGAAATGAGAAAAAATAGAAATGAATCTCGCGAACTCGCATTTATAATAACGCGTCGACAGCAGTCATACTCGGTCGAGTATAAGAACACTCGGCCGAGTAGACTCCACTCGGTCGAGTATTGGTTATACTCGGCCGAGTGGCCTCCGCTAGGTCGAGTAACTAACCTATACATCTCCTATTATTACCAGTCTGATCCTACGCTATTCATCCCTGCGGTCTGCTTGGTCAATAAGTCGGTCAACAACGTTCCTAAAGATCCTGGGTGTTACAATCTTCCCCCCTTAAAAGAACTTCGTCCCCGAAGTTCAGCCCGCACGACACTCCCTGCAATATTACATACCGTGACCTTAACCATCTTCACAAAGGTACACAAATTCACAATGTCCATACATTACCATCAGCTAACTTACTCGACAACAATCATCTATCACAGCTACCTTTCTAAACAGTAATTCATTCTCAAAACAGTATTCACCCTATACCTACACAAGTATGCAATTGCAACACTTTACACAATGTAGGAAAACCATACATACTTGTAACTACCACGTTCCATACGTTTATATTAAATGTTCAAATGCAAAGCAATACACCATTGTAAAATACATAAGTACACAATCACCACATTCCGAACACGTATACCAATTATCATCAATTGCAACGAATCTTCATTTTACTTGACCCCCTTTGCGCCATAAAATTATCATATTGATTGAATACAACATAGATGCGGCTTAAAGCAAACATAATTGTAATCCAATAATCCCGAATGTGAGCACACCTAACATACGTATGATTCCCAATATCTATTATAAAATTAACTACTTACACAGGAATAAGACATCTTTCATAAATAAAATGCTTGTCATAAAAACTGAGTTAAGCCTTCCCTGTATAGTATAATCTTTATGCTTCAAGGAAACATGACATATTCCGAATGTTGACTACATACATGTGAATCCCAAAATCATAGGTATAGCTAACACATACTTTACATAATTAAATACTTAATTCCGCGACATTACTCTTCCCCTCTTAAAGGAACTTCGTCCCCGAAGTTCACCACTAAACACTTCCCCAACCACACGCAAAAATGTACTACATGACGGTGACATTACTCATAAACTCGTGGAGCCCCAACTCGTTTGGCAACATTACCCTCTTGTGACTTACAAGGACCCAATGCTTCAGCAACCAACATGTATACTCTTGTAGCGACAATTAATCATATTAAATAATTGAGAAAGAGCATGTCTATGCACAGAAACAATTATCGTTGCAGTCGAACATATACATACATGCAAACTTTACAGTGACTACGTGATACGAGTCAAGTGTTACCTTCATATACTTTAATGTCTAGGGTATCCCACTCCTAAACACACTAAGATCCCCCTAACCTGGGTAATACAACAAAACATTCATAAATTTATAGCCTATATCAACAATCACGAATCCATGAGACATTCATAACACATATGTGCGGCATATTATCGTATAAAATAGGAAGACAAGGTATTAAAATATCTTTCATCTATTATTACATAACTTATAGTTCTCTGGTTAAGCAATATTCGGCCGAATATAAGTGGGCACTCGGCCGAGTAAAATCCACTCGGTCGAGTATATGTTCACACTCGGCCGAGTGAGCTTTACTCGGTCGAGTGGTGTCTATGCTCGGTCGAATCTTCATATCCAGAGAGCCCTTAAAGGCATTACTTAGAGCATTTACCGTCAACCTGCATCACACTCATTACAGTAATATAAAACACATCTAAATCCCAACATACACATCATTTAACATGTCTCCGCACGATAATTAAGTAGCTAACGGCCTTATGGCCAAATACAGTCATCCAACGAGAAGTACCAAATTTCGAAAGCAACATCCAAAGAAGAGGCAATAAATCCGACACCACAAAACAAATCCATCACCACTAAATAAATCTAACATCCAAGAAATCAACTAAATAAGAGTAACATCCAAGATCAGCAATGAGGACCCTCCTCCATGTCATCACCACCACCAGCGCCAGAAGTACCTGCACCTGAACTCCCTGCACCTGGAAAACCTGCTGCTGCCGAGTAGTCCCCTCCCAGCTGACTGCCGGAGTTGGCTCCCCACGGTCCCGCGAGGTAGCCAAACTCGGTCTCCTCTGGAGGTCTCCAGAAACTCGGGTCCACCCCGTAACTGTGGAACACTCCCGTATCCACTCCTGGTCCTCTCCACCATACAGGCTGTGCCAAATCAGTCCCGATGCCCTGACTAAGGGTCATCTCGTGAAGGTTACGGAGCACCAAAGTAGAAGAGATCCGCTCGGCCCACCATGAGGCCGCATCCTAGGGTCATGCACCGTAGGGTACGCGGCGAATACCGATAAGGATGGTAAGGGTAGGAGTCGGGGGGCGAGTAAGAGGGCTCGGACACAACCGGGTCTACCCTAGGCCGCCTAACGCCACGACGCTCCCTAGGTGGGGGAGGTGCCTGCGCCGTCCCTCGTGCACGGTGACGGGCTCGGGTAAGTCCAGGAGAATCCGAGGGTCAATCAAGATAAGACGGGGCTCGGGTCTAGGGATGCCACAAGGCTCCCACTCGGCCAAATGATCAACAACAGGGAGATGAGCTGGGTCCGGAAGCACCATCCACATAGTCCCTCTCACCCTCCAAGCATACGACCCATCATCCATCTTCCTCAACCATCGGTTCTGACGCCAATACTGGGCGTCCATGGTAGGTACAACCTCAACATACTCATTCCCCTCAGGAGGTGGGGCCTCAAAGTCGGCCGTCGGCCTGAGCTAGGCGGGTCACTATGGCCCCGCAAGCAATAAATCGGGTCTCGATCGTGCCATGCGCTCCATACTAGAGCACACTATACCAGGGGCACCTTTGTAGTAAAACGGTTTCGGCGGTGGAGGTTAAGGTAGGACACAAGAAGCATGACCTCGTGAGAGTTGAGTTTACTCACGTCTGTCTCGAGTAAAGTAGACAGTCAACATCCTTAGAAACATACGAAGGGAAACGTGCTGAATATCATTAATCAACATGGCACTGACGGTAGGGGCGGGTCTGCCAGTCAAATAAGGTAGGTACTGAGGTGCGCCACTGTTCTTGGCCACGTCACTAAGGTAGTCATCCTCCTCAGCCTCTAAACCTAAATGGTCAGCCAACTCATCCAGGGTAAGCTCATGATCCTTATTCATGAGACGAAAAGAGACGGTCTTTCCCTTCTTATCATACACAAAAGAACTCAAAAACTCTAGGGTCAAGTGTGGGTATGATTTCTTTCTCAAGTGATACAACCCCTCCATGCCCAAAATTTTGAAAATGTGAACTATGTCCTCCTTAATTCCCAAAACCTCAAGGATACCAGGGTTGACACAACGGGTGGGGCGAAAAGGACGACGCATAAGAGCCACGAAAGCCTTACGGTGATCAAAGTTAGCGAAAATTACTGATGGATGAGCCGCCACCGGCGGTACAACCGGTCCACTGCTACCTTGCCCAACCTCGAGTTGGACCTCCGCGCGAGGTCTCTTGTTGGGTAAACCTCTAGTTTTCACCATACTGCAAGAAAAACATTTTTAACAAAGGATTGACACTTGAAAGTTCTTAACACAAAAGACGGACTGTTCTACTTGTATATCGATTTTGGAATAAGCTTTGGAAGATAAACTATCAGAAATCACCATGTATTTTACAATTCACCTAGTTTTAAGTTTTCAAATTGCTTCAAATCAGGAAATACTCATCAACAATTAAGAAGAATTTCGTTTTGCTAACCCTAGAATTCAGAAAGTGAATTTTACCTCATGAAATCAATCAACCAAAGATGTACACAAGTTCTATATGTGTTCACATTCGAAAATCAAATAGTTTAGGACAAGATTCAGATTGTTTTTAACAAGAATTCGAAATATAGCATGTTGATACACAAAGTCTTTGAAAACAATAAGGAATTTGAGTTTGGGTCTTACCTTAAACTGATTTTGGCAACTAAGGACAAGTGTGGCACCAAGATTTCACCCAAAAACTTGAGAAAGGATGAGTATGGAGTTTTAGAGAGAAGGAAAGATGAAGATGGGAGGCGGAAATAAGAAAGAAAGGCTCGAGAATAGGGTTTTTATATAACCCGAAATTGGCTTGCTACAGCGACACTCGGTCGAGTGTTGGGAATAATCGGCCGAGTGTTCACTACTCGGTCGAGTATTTAGTATACTCGGCCGAGTGTTCATGACTCGGTCGAGTACCGTTCTTACTCGGTCGAGTTTTAGAGACCAGAATCGATTATTATTCTACCAAAATGGGCACTCGGCTATGTAACTTGACACTCGGCCGAGTTTGGTCTACTCGGTCGAGTACTCGCATCTACTCGATCTAATTTTCAAATAAATAAGGAGTCGTAACTTTTTACTGTTCCTGCAAAATCAAATAACATCGTTCGGAGTTCCGGGATTCCGGCTCGTCACAATTAAAGCTGATTCCTACCACGTAAACACACACACCGCACGTATATCTGTACATTCATCTCCAAACAATCATCACTTCCACTTTATCCCTCACTATACCAAGAAACTATTTTACTGTACCCATAAGGCACATGTCACAATCTAATTACGATAATTACCAAGTTTAGTTCTATATCACATCATTTCTACTTCCGCTAACCACCAGACACACACCTTATTCACATTTGCAATCCAATAATTTCACACCTAACACATTCCAAATAAAACAAATTGATTAAGTGTCACTGATCACACATTGCAACAATTCCATATTCACTTCCACTTTTCTACACATCTAACTAACTTATATCGCTCTATTAATAAATACGCACACAATAGATACACACAGCACACAACACTTAGCAATCCACGACTCACACTAGCTACCCTTTTCCCGTGTCTGGTTTAAGTCCGATGGGGCCATGATTTTGAAATGAGGGCGCCTACTCACCCAAAATCTAGCATCGGCTGGGGCTCCCAACGTACATACACCAGGTTCATTTTAATTGACAGCCTATGTTCTTTAATTTCGTTAGTTTAGGTTCCAAAATCGTCGGCTCTGATACCACTTTGTAACACCCCCGTACACCAGAACGCCTTACCAAGGACCATTCCAGTATATGACGGTGTCACCATCTCGGTTTCCCGAGGAGGTAGATCAAATTAGACAATACAAGAACAATATTATATCATTAGAGAATCTGTTACAATACCATTCTATTCAAGTTCCCTAGAACACAGTTCAATTACAACACTTGTGATTCTACATCTCTAGACCAGTAGCGTGATGACTCGATCCCTCCAATCCCAAAGAGCGGTAATCAACAATACCGTTAAGCCAAATCGCTCACCATCCCCGAATGGATCACCGCATGAGATACCACAAAACAACACGGGTCGATCGACTAACCAAATAAAAGATAAGACAATAAAGTAAATAGCTGATCATTCACTATCCCAACTCACCACCTCGTACACACACCGACTACACACGAAGTGCGTAGTCTGCCATCACCCATCGCAACAGGTAATCCCGCCGGTGGGTGACCGCAGCCCATCCCCACCTAGTCCGGCTCCTCAACGAGCGACTAACGATCCCCGTCCCTTAATGTGCACATCCCCTCCCGTGGCGGGTTCCACGGAGGGCGAACTAGGGTGTGGAGCCACTCCCGCAAGTGACTCCACCACAATCTCAATCACAACACCTTGTTTGTCACATGACAGCGTCATCGTTACCACAACCACTATACTCCGATGATCGGCGGATAGCCATGGACCACAATACAATCATAAATTCAATTCAATTAACAGTAGACTGAGTAGGGAGACCCTACCTCATAACAAAGCATGAAAGACTTCCATCTATAGCCACGCACAACTCCATTAAGCACCCTAACAATGGTAACCATATCCTATTACACAACTATACTCAAATAATCATACAAAAGGACACAAGGCAGCAACTTACCTAACCTTGCACATCGGTGACGACATAGACAACCACCATTCACGATCTCCTTGCTCCGCGAGTCCCGACGTTCCCATGGTAGGGGTTAGGCTAACTCCTTAGAGGTATGAGGCTATGGAGTGATTGAGTAGGGTGATGGTCTAGGGTTAGAGAAAGAGAAACTGCCGAGGAAATGAGAAAAAATAGAAATGAATCTCGCGAACTCGCATTTATAATAACGCGTCGACAGCAGTCATACTCGGTCGAGTATAAGAACACTCGGCCGAGTAGACTCCACTCGGTCGAGTATTGGTGATACTCGGCCGAGTGGCCTCCGCTAGGTCGAGTAACTAACCTATACATCTCCTATTATTACCAGTCTGATCCTACGCTATCCATCCCTGCGGTCTGCTTGGTCAATAAGTCGGTCAACAACGTTCCTAAAGATCCTGGGTGTTACATTCTCCCAGTGCTTCGTTCAAATTTCTCGGAGTTACGTTTCGGGCCCTGGTCTCCTGGGCGTTTTCCGCCGCTCTTGTCGGCGTGACAGTGTGAGCAGGCGTATTACTAATTAGGTCCAGGACCATTTTCGGTTTCGCTATGTCAACCACATGTCCCATGATGGTGACCTGGTTGGTCTGGCGTGGCGTGTCCGGCATTATCGGCATCCCGAACTCCGGTTGGATTACTCCGCCGGTGGAGGGCCGCACGACTCGCATTGTTGAAAGTGTCATCGTGGAAGAACGCGGTTTTCGTCGGTCACGCTGCGTCTTGTTGTTTTGACATCTTCTTAGCTTTTTGGGTGGGTTTTTGTTGTTTTTTTTTTTTGTTTGGGAATGAATGTGACTAGCTTCTAGTGTCTATCCCCACAGACGGCGCCAATTGTTCCGGGTGTAATTCCAGAGCATGTATAATTACCACCCGTGGCTTGTTTGAATGATGTCTTTTGGATTCTCCTTTGGTCTTAATCGTTCCTCTCGGCCTCTCCTGCAACAATGAACGAACTGAGGGCTTGGCTTTGAGCCAAGCGTACCCACTCCGACGCCCAAGTCAGTAAACTTAAATGTATAAGTTGTGTGCTAGTTGGCTAGGAATATATATTGTAGAGAGATAAGGAAGATGTTACTGGATGAATAGTGTAATTAGGTTTAGTTGTGTATTTCGGATCCTTTCCTCAATGAAGGTTGAGGAGTATTTATAGGCTTTCACCTTTTGTCACGTAGTGGCCAAGTGGCCAAGTGGCTGGTGGAAAGATCGATCTACCCCTCGGCCGAGGGACCTATGGCGAGGCCGGCGGGCCCCGTTGACTCACCGCCGAGGGGTCTTGGATGTGAGTACGCGGGTATGTGTCCCTTGGCAGTTGCCATGCCGAGACCAGCCGACACAGCCGATGGGCTGAATCGGCTAGGCTGCATAAGTCGTTGACTTGCTGTGGATATCTTTGACCTTGCTCAATATGTTGACTTGGTCAGCGGTGCAGAATATGCCCCATCACATTTGTTGTCCAAAAATCTGTGCTCTGTATGTGGCTACACCACTAAGTACAATATCGTTATATCGGGGGTGGAGGAATTCCAACCTCCACTATACCTCCTTCTGAACCTCTAAGCTAAGACATATTTCCCAAATCTCGTGTTTTTCAAGTGATAACCAAACTACATAACTTTACGTTGAAACGATCAAAGTTATAAGAGAGTCCAAATAACATGGCCATGCATGAGTCATGACCATGGATATGTAATGTCAGCAAAACGAGTCATTAATTTAATCGGAAGACGACGCACACCGTTGTTCACTGTCGTTGAATGCATGCTTCCTTGGAATAAATTTGATTTTGACTAAAGACTTCATACTTTTTTTAATGCAGAAGATGGGATATGAAATTTTTTAATTTTCAAAATGTTTCTACGTATAAGAAAAGTAATTTGAATTGAATTGAAGGAAAAATTATAATTTGAATGGAGTCATTTTCTAATTTTTTGGTTAATGAGTGTTCATTAGCAAGTTAATTAGGAAATAGGTGTTAGTTTCAAACTATTTTGGTTTATAGTGTCCACGTCATCACTTTTTATTTTTATTTCAATTTTTATGCAAAACACTAAGAAACCTAGCGGCTTTATAAAATGACATCGTCCAAATATTTGTATCTGTTTTATTAAAAAAAAAATTAAAGGCAATGCGGCTGAGAACTTCAGCGGCTTATCCAAACAATTTCCAACAAAGTACACTATAAAATGACAGTACTGGTATGGTAAGCCGTTAAGATTCCTAACGGTTATGCCTTTTATATAAAAAAAACTAAGTGAAGCCGCTAGGTTTCTTAGCGGTTTCATATAAAAATTGGAAAAAAAATAAAAAGTGACGATGTGGACACTATGGACCCAAATAGTTTCAAATGAACGCTACTTACCTAATTATTTTGCTAACTAATGCTAATTAACCAAAAAAATCGTCATTTTCTCTTTTCCATATTTGTCTGATTGAAATTTGTCAGATTAAGTATTATTAGCAAGGGCTCAGTGTGTTAATTGTATAATTTATTATCGTCGTTACAAACAAATTACGAGACGGATAGTATGACTTGATATAATGTAATAAACATGTTTGAAATTTGATTAGGGCATTAATGAAAAGAATTAACCAGTACGGAGTATATTGCTAAATGAGTGGATTACAATTTTTATCCCTAATTTTTTAGCTACCACTTTTACTATTAAAATGATATTGTCCCAATTCTTCTTAATTAAAGAGGTAAAGTACTTTTTTTTTTTTGGGTATAGACAAGTTTAGGTTCAATAGTAGCCTTACGTACTCAGTCATCAGAAGCCATGGTAAACCACCGACCACTTGGAGGACATAAAGTGGTTTTTACAGTTGCCTAACAACATGATTATATTTTAACCCAAGAGTAATTTGTAATCGTACCCCTAATTCCAAGGTCAGTTCGCAAAAGTTGATACAATGACCTAATAATAGCTTCAAGCCTTAAAATCTAAAATATCTACATTTGTAATATTTGATACGAGGATAAAGTTTACTTTTACCAATCGTGAAACAATGTTCTATACTCATACATCATAAATATAACAGATCTTAATGTTGTTTAACAAGGATCGAGTCCGATCAATTCAAGTATATTTGTAAAATTAAATACAGTCATGTTATATAGATGATACCAGTACATACACGAGTAGTACTATATAAAAATACTATCTCGGTCTCACTCATTTACGGAATATTTATTTTAAGGGATTTCGAAAAAAAGGAAAAAAAGTACAGGGACGAAATTACATTGTTTCAAATTTCGATCACTGAGTAATAAAAGAATGTAAGGTTGTACGAAGTAATAAGGTAGCTCATGAATCGACTTATATAATTTCAACGGTCAACCATATCAACTCCTTAGTAACCATAGTACTCTTCAACACCGCAGCCCCAACCTCAACTATTTTACTAGCATACTGCGGCAACACCTCGCCGAGAACCGGGGACAGAATATCCTCGGTAACCTCACCGTACTGGACTATTATCTTCTGACCGGTCCCCTGTGAAAACCGGAGGCGGCCAACGGGTGCATCACATTGTCTTTCCTTACAATGAACCGGTGACGTACTCACAACCGGGGCCCACGCGTACATTGACGCCCCACATACGACTGCATGGTCCATTAATATTCTGAAGGGCAATGCCTTAAGAATGTCTTGACTCAGCTCAGGGTTTTGTTTCGTTGCGATGACAGCCACAACGCTGATGCCGAGTGGCTCCCAGCTTAGACGGACCTTCTGTCCGTCCGTGATATGCACGCGCCGAGAAATGTCGGTCGGAGCGGTCCGGCCTTCGATGTAAGTAAGGTGACTTCCAATGTTCCATGGGAAGTAATGGAATGACCATGCTGTTAGGATGTTTAGATACCTTAGGAATGCCTTGACGGCTTGGACCGCTTCGCCTCGATTGGCTGCGTTGGGCAAGTGTTCGCCCAACGCAGATGCAAAGCCACCCATTTCTGGGAAGCCAGCGTAGCGGAGGAAGTTGCTGGTAGCATAGTCGAAGCGTCCGACTAGGGCACAACATTGGTCTAGGGAGAATTGGTCGTCTTCGAATGTTCGAAAGAGGGCGTGCCATGTCATTGAGAGGTCACGGATCAAACTGTTGGCGAAATCCCATGTGGTGTAGTATTGGTTCATTGTTCCAATTTTTAGGGACCCGGTTCGGAGCTGGCGGATTCCCTCTGGCTCAGTCCCCTGGACCGCGTCAGTCACAGTGATTATGGCCTTGATTAGGTCCATGAGGCTGGTGTATGTGACGGGTGTTTCTGGGGCAGTTAGGGTTTTGACGGCCATTGCTTAATGTTATGGATTATAAGAAAAATGAGATAACGTTACTAGCTGGTTATCTGGTATTATTGTGATTGATTCGAGTAGATATATGAACAAATTAACGAAAATGTGTAATGTGTTGGATTGTTATTGATTATGAGATGTAGTATTGAAGAAAGAAAGAAATGAAGAATTAAGTTAAGAACTCAAGTAATTAATTAAGGAATAAATTGTGTTGTTGGTGATTGATATATTTGTGGAGGATTTTGATGTGTTTATATAGGCAACAAGTACGTTGTAAGTAGTACGTTAGGAACTGTTGAATGTCAATTACATGCAGCCTGAAATGTTAGACTGAAAGAGTACGTGCCTTTAATTCTATAATAATTTGATTGAATTGATTGATTGATTTTTCAATTTTCATGCATCTTAGGGTTTTTTTTTTCTAAATTGGACGCTATATTTTTCCAAAATATTCAAAAGATAAGTATAAGTTGTAAAGTATTGACTTATCATACCATATAAAATAAAATAATTTGCTATATAGGTTGTGCGTCATTTTTAGTGACGTAGAAAAATCATTATTCTTTAAAAAAAAAATAAGAAGATTTTTATAAGTCATGATGAGGGGTGATACTCAGACCTCGGTATGTTAATCATTTACGAGACCAGGTCATTTAAAGCGGTTGGTGATACTGTAGGTCGGCACTCCACCAAAAATCTTACCTATGGTAAAGGAAATTATTGTACATGAAATGTAATCCAAACTTTGTTTCTGAAAATTATGAATTATTGACTCGGCTGCATGTGTCGAGTTTCTTTTGAAAACTTCATTTTAGTTGTACTTGATAGACATACTGACTTATGTATGTTTCAATTGTTGTTTACGGAGTTTTAATTTAAGTACTTCTTTCGAATCTCACCTAAACAAAAGTACTCTATTTGAGGCGTCACCAGCACGGGATTTTGGGGACATCTTGGATGGGATGGAGGGGAGAGTACTTGGGTGGATGAATGCTATACTGGGGTGCGAGTACAGGGAGGAGGAAGTGACGGATGCTCTCAATCAAATTCACCCACTCAAAGCTCCGGGGCCAGACGGGATGAACTGATTGTTTTATCAGACGTATTGGCATATTGTGGGCCCGATGGTGACAAACACGGTTCTGGGGGTACTTCGTGGTGACCCAATGCCGGCAGGTATGAATCACACACATATTGTGCTTATTCCAAAGAAAAAGGCTCCGGACAAAATTTGAGACTTCCGCCCAATTAGCCTATGCAATGTGGTTTACAAACTGGTCTCAAAAGTGCTAGCAAACCGGGTAAAGCCCTTCCTTAATGATATTGTGTCTGAGAACCAAAGTGCCTTTACTTCGGGGCGCCTTATTTCGGATAATGTCTTGATCGCTTTTGAATTATTCCATCATATGAAAAATTTAAGACATGGGGAGGGATTCATGGCAATCAAGTTCGACATGGCCAAAGCTTATGACAGAGTGGAATGGGATTTTTTGGAGGCGGTGCTACGAGGTATGGGGTTCGATAGGGGATGGGTGGATAGAGTGATGAACTGATGATGTGTGTCTCTTCTGTTTCGTCTGCTGTTATGATTAATGGTAACGCAAAAGAAGTGTTTCGGCCGGAAAGAGGGCTAAGACAAGGTGACCCGCTCTCACCTTATCTTTTCATACTTTGTGCCGAGGTACTGTCAAATCAAATGAGGCGAGCAGTAATGAGTAACTCCCTTCACGGTATTCGTATTGCTCCACATGGCTCGACTATTTCTCATCTTTTATTCGCCGACGATAGTATCTTTTTCCTCAAAGCTAGTGAAGAGGAAGCTGGGAGGGTGTGCATGATCCTTCGAAAATATGAGGAAGCATCAGGCCAGTCGGTAAATTTGGAGAAAACGACCGTCTCATTCAGTCGAAATGTGAAGGAGGGGAGCAGAAATAGCATTGCGGACCGTCTAGGAGTGGAGATAGTCGAAGAACAGGAGAAGTACTTGGGCCTTCCTACGGTTGTGGGTCGATCAAAAAAACCAATTTCGAACATTATTAGAGACAAACTCAATAAAAGATTGCAAGGTTGGCGAGGGAAGACATTGTCTAGGGCTGGTAGGGAAGTTCTGATAAAGGCAGTTGTCAATTCTCTTCCTACCTACGTAATGAGTATTTTTAAACTTCCGGCGAACTTTTGTGATGAGCTACGATCGATAGTGTCTCGTTTTTGGTGGGGCCATGAGGAAGGCAAGAGGAGAATTTCGTGGGTGGCCTGGAAACGGCTATGTAGACCGAAGGATATGGGTGGGTTGGGGTTCAGAGATTTCCTTAAGATGAACCAATCTCTTCTAGGGAAACAAACTTGGAGGCTGCTTATTACGTCACAAAATTGCCTTTGGGCAAGGCTGATGCAGAGTAAATACTATCAGGGGAAATCGTTTTTGGACGCGGATTTGGCTGGCAACCCCCGTTATACTTGGCGCGGGATAATAGGGGCGAGGGAGGTGCTTTTGAAGAGGCTGAGGAGACGAATTGATGATGGGCGTGACACTTTTGTCTAGCGTGATGCATGGATCCCAGGCACACAGTCGGGAAAAGTGGTATCACCGTGTGTGGGTGGCAATACGATGATGAGAGTGGCTGATTTGATGACGGCGGATGGACGGGCTTGGAATGAACTGCAGCTTAATATGGTTTTGATGCCTTTTGAACAGGAGCGGGTTCGCAATATCAGGCTAAGCAACACGCCGCAAGCTGATAGTTGGTATTGGTGTTGCGAGCGTGATGGAAACTATAGTGTGAAATCTGCCTACAGGTTGCTGGATGGGATTGATTTGAGTCTAGAGGAAACGTCAAACTGGGCTCGCGAGAAATGGATTTGGAACAAATTGTGGAAGACGCGGGTGTGGCCTCGGATTAAACTCTTCTTTTGGCAAATGTGCAACAATGCGTTAGCAACAAAGGTAAATGTGTCAATCCGAGTCAATAGTGAAGATGTTATGTGTCCGTTGTGTCGTTGTCAAGTCGAGTCATGTATGCATTTGTTTCGGGACTGTGTGGTCGCTGGACAGGTCTGGGAAGGTCTTAATATGGAGCTGGATGAAGATGGGGAGGGCATGGGGCAGCATGGTGAGGTAAGGGAATGGGTGGAAGGGTGGTGGAGGGGGATGGATGAAGCGGACTATGAGAGGATGATGGTGGCTTGTTGGGCATTATGGGAAGCACGTAATAGGGTGGTTTTTGAAGGAGGAGGTGTTGAGGTGGAGAGGGTGATCAAAAGGGTAAGGGATGTTGAGGCGGAGATAAACAGCGGGTATGAGGAGAGCAGAAAGGAGGTTGAGGAGGGAGGAAATAGGCGAAGGCAAGGGGTGGATGAGGGATGGCGTGCTCCAAGCGCAGGATGGGTTAAACTAAATGTTGATGCGGGGGTGAAGGAAGGTATTGGTGTGGGTAGTGGAGCGGTGTGTAGGGACGAGAGGGGGAGGGTGTTATGGGGCTTAGCAAGGCAGCGGAAAGAGGTGTGGGAACCAAGGGTGGCAGAGACGGTGGCTGTGCTTGATGGAATAGAGGAAGCGGTAAAGGCAGGACATGCAAAGTTGGTGGTAGAAAGTGACTGCTCGCAGCTGATTGAAGCTCTTACGGCGCACAAGACGGGACGAAGCCATTTCTTTTTAGCTTTAGATGATATTCGTACTTTATGTTCTTCGTTTTCTTCTATTAGTTGGTCGTATACAAGTAGAAAAAAACAATAAGGTAGCACATGCTCTTGCGCATGTTTTACCAAGTGTAGTAGGCAACTCCGTCTGGCATGGTACGCTGCCTGAGGCAGTGAATCGGTTTCTTGATTAAGATATAACTAGTATTGGTGCCCGGCTTCGCCCGGGCTACCTCTACTTACCATTAATTTTTTTTTTTCCATAAAATAAAATTTTCTATGACATATCCCAAAATTACGATGAAATAAATGTTGAGACAAATTCACTACTCCCGCTATTAATATTTTACTCTTATTAATGAAACAATAGTAATAATATTTCACTACTTACCCGTAATCATTGTTACTTTCACTACCCGTCGTAATTATTGTTACTATCACTACTGTCGCATTAATATTGATAATTTCACTACTCCTGCCGTAATTATTGTTACTTTCACTATTGTCGCATTAATATTGATTATTTCACTACTCCTGTTGTTGTGTCTACCACTTTCGCTAATCTCGCTGATAATATTGTTACTTTTACTATTCAAATGAGTGATTACTATCATATAACTATATTCAATGTTACTACAATTATATTTATATAAATATATTACATATATGCATTAAATCAAATCGAAAGAAATATGCAATATTATATATTATGGAATCTAACTTGAATTATTTATAACCTACTATATTATATTTTTTTATGTTAAATAATTAACATCTCTATACATTTAATAAACTATAAAGTTTAATAAAATTGCATAGATTTTAAATTTAATATATAATTTTATGATGATAATAATTAATACCATAAGTGTGCATGTTTATACTGATTAGTTATTTTATTTTAAGAAAATTGACCATCTTCTAGTATTCTATAAATATTTAGGAAAATTACCAAACATCTTCTTTCTTTTACTCTCCTTGAAATTGACCATCTTAATTAATTATTTTATTTTAAGAAAATTAACCATCTTAATTAATTAGTTTATTTTAAGGAAATTGACTATGTTTGAGTCTCTTACAAATGTTTAAGAAAATTACCAAACTTCTATATAATTTAATTTTAACCCAAACTATATAATATTTGCATTGAGATCCCTTAATCGGGTCTATCACACGGTGCTAGTGATTTAAAACTATATAGTATGATTAATTTGTATAACTTTATTTAATTAAATTGAAGTCCCTTGGTTTCTGGTGCCCGGCTTCGCTCGGGCTACCTCAACTTACCATTAAATTTTTTTTTCATTAAATAAAATTACCTAAGTTGCATAACCCATAAATTTATCATTAATATATTTTTCTATGACATATTCTAAAATCACGATGAAATAAATTTTGAGACAAATTCACTACTCCCGCTATTAATATTTTACTCTTATTAATGAAATAATAGTAATAACATTTCATTACTTGCCCGTAATCATTGTTATTTTCACTACTTCCGCCGTAATTATTGTTACTGTGACTACTGCCGCATTAGTTATGATAATTTCACTACTCCCGCCGTAATTATTGTTACTTTCACTATTGCCGCATTAATATTGATTATTTCACTACTCCTGTTGCTGTTCCTACCACTTTCACTAATCACATCTAATAAACTATAAAGTTTAATCAAATTGGATAGATTTTAAATTTAATATATAATTTTATGATGATAATAATTAATACCATAAGTGTGTATGTTTATACTAATTAATTATTTTATTTTAAGGAAATTTACCGTCTTCTAGTCTTCTATAAATATTTAGGAAATTACCAAGCATCTTCTTTCTTTTAGTCTCTTTGAAATTGACCATCTTAATTAATTATTTATTTTAAGGAAATTGACTATCTTAATTAATTATTTTATTTTAAGGAGATTAACCATGTTTTAGTCTCATACAAATGTTTAGGAAAATTACCAAGCTTCTATATAATTTAATTTTGACCAAAACTATAGAATATTTGCATTGAGATCCCTTAATCGGGTCCATCACACGGTGCTAGTGATTTAAAACTATATAGTATAATTAATTTGTATAACTTTCTTTAATTACATTGAAGTCCCTTGGTTTCTGGATTTAATATATAGTATTGATATTACCCAGTTGGGTTTCAAAAAAAAAAAAAAGTAATTTTAATTTTAAGTGCTGGATGTTTCGTTTATTATGGGGTGGTAATAATGGTACAAAATTTTCAAATCTGGCAAATTTAATACCATAAAACATATGTTGTCCAAAAACCTGTGTTCTTTATGTGGCAATGCCACTGAGTACAATATCAAATGTTGGACTGAACGCCATCTATTACAACTGACCAAGTTTGTTAGGCCTATTTCACTCGATTGTCCGGAATAAAGACCGAATCAAACCGCTTAATTTTGTCGGACCCAGTCCATAATTCCGTCCATGGTCCATCAATTTATTTTAACTAGTTTAGCTCCGTGTAATGTATGCACGATATATATAGAGTTTTACTTTTTTTAGTGTATTATATTTATGATATTTAAATTAACTAATCTTTTTTTTTTTTTTTACATTTCTCATCGTTATATTTTGATTTGAAAAATCAAAGTCAAAATCGTATTAATCATGAAATGAGTATTTCAATGAAAGTTTTCCCTATTACCGAGAGATTAATGGTGTTATTTTATAAAATTTTAAGGCTAATATATTTTTAGCCGCAACTTTTTATCATAGAAAATCAATGAATTTTTTTCATATGATTTTTTAAACAAAAAAAAAAGAATTCTTATTTATATCATAAAAAGATTGGAGATAATTTTGTGTAGAATATAAAATACTAAATGACATAAATATATAAATATGAAATATTATGTGTATTATAGCCCACCATACTTATATATAGAATATGCTAAAAATAACTAAATTTTATTTTAAGAAATATTTTTAGGCGGGAAAATTTGGAGTTTCGCCTATTCATTTAGTAAATAGGGGATTCGTCCTTTGGTGCGATTCTTAACAAAACCAATATTAAAGGACCATGGATCGAATCATGGTCAAATCTTGTTCGAATTATAATAAACTTTATAATAACACCTAAATTATACTCGTATCATGTACTGAGTATTCAACACATTTGCATAATAAGAAACTAAATTTAATCACATTAATATATTCAATTTGCTTCGGATTGAACCAATGCAACTACAGTCTAATTTTCCGTCTTTTTTTTCCATAGTTTAGTTCGGTCCGATCTAGGGCCAATAAACACCCCTAAGATGTTTCAATTGGTCTCTCTTGTGACGGGTTACCATTTGTGACGGATATTTTGTGAGATAAAATGGTAACAAAATGGGTTAGTGGAGAAAGGGGGCCACATGAATAGTGTTGCAGAGAGAGAAAAAGTGGGTACATTGTGAGGTAAAATGGTATCCGTTTTCAGCTTGTGACGGATATATCATGTCTTCAATGAGAATTTGTGAGGATGTTTTTCGTCATTTAGTCAAAGCACTTAAGTCAACTTTTCAACCAAGAAATAAAAGGTATTTGAATAATATTAATGACCCTATAAACATATACTCCGTATGAATAATAATAATTGTAGTATTGCCTTGACTGATTGACTTTTCGCCTCCAAACTGAGATAATTTGGCATACTTGATACGACTTTATGCATTTTTAATAATAATTGAAGAGATCACAAGTATTTTTTTTATTTTTTTATTTTGAGAATAGATAATAAGAATATTACATGCTAGGGTTCAATGTGTTAATTACTTTACCAAGATTTGCCAAGATTGTGGTCAAAATATCAATATATTTTTCCTTTGAATGATACTCCCTCTATTCCGGTCATTTGTTGTTCTATTCCATTTCGGGCTGCTCAGTCAATTGTTGTTCTTTCTATTTTAAGAATGAACTTGATGAATAATTTGATTATTGACACTCAAATTGTTCCACTTGTCATTTAATAATTGGCTTCTTCCTCTTTTGTTGGTCTTTATGCCAAAACCAAAGGATAATAATTTACCGAGACGGACAGAGTAGTATTTTATACTACCTTCGCCCCGGTCAATTTTTGTCCTTTGGTTTTGGCACAAAGACCAAGGAAAGAAGAGTGGGTCAATTCTAAATGACAAGTTGACCAAATTGAGTGTGAATGATGATCAAATTGTTCATCAAGTTAATTCTTAAAATAGGAAGACCAACAATTGAATAAAACACCCAAAAATAGAATAGACAATAAATGAACGGGAATCCAGGACAGAAAAAATATTTTGTAAATTTATTATAATCGTTTCAAACAAATTACGAGACGGATAATAATATGACTTGATATATGTAATAAACATGTTTGAAATTTGATTAGGGCATTAATGAAAAGAATTAACTAGTATTGCCAAACGAGTATATTACAATTATTATCCCTAATTTTTTAGCTACTATTTTCACTATTAAAATGATATTGTCCCAACTCTTCTTAATTAAAGGGGTAAAGTACTTTTTTTTTTAGTATATAAAAATTTAGGTTTAAGGGTGTCCCTTACCCAGTTAAAAACCATGGTTAACCATCGGCCTCTTAAATGACGTAAAGTAGTGTTCGTCTAACAACATGACTATATTTCAACTCAAGAGTAATCGTACCCTTAATTCCAAGGTCAGGTCGCAAAGTTGATACAACGACCTAATAGCTTCAAGCCTTAAAATCTAAAATATCTACATTTGTAATATTTGATATAAAGTTTACTTTAACTAATGTGAACCAATGTTCTATACTCATACATCTTAAATATAACAAGATCTTAATAACGAAAACAAAAAAATTAGGTTTTGATTATGCAAACTTCTTTGTATTGATCAATTACAAAAGTAGTGTTACAAGGATCGAGTCCGATCAATTCAAGTATATTTGTAACATTAAATACAATCATGTTACATAGATGATACCAGTAGTACTATATTAAAATACTATCTCACTCGTTTACGGAGTATTTATTTTAAGGGATTTCAAATAAAGGAAACAAAGTACTAGGACGAAATTACATTGTTTTAAATTTCGATCACTGAGTAATAAAAGAATGTAAGGTTGTAATAATAAGGTAGCTCTGAATCGACTCATATAATTTCGACGGTCAACCATATCAACTCCTTAGTAACCATAGTACTCTTCAACACCGCAGCCCCTACCTCAATTATTTTACTAGCATACTCCGGCAACACCTCGCCGAGCACAGGGGACAGAATATCCTCGGTAACCTCACCGTACTGAACTATTATCTTCTGACCGGTCCCCTGTGAAAACCGGAGGCGGCCAACGGGTGCGTCACATTGTCTTTCCTTACAATGAACCGGTGACGTACTCACAATCGGGGCCCACGCGTACATTGACGCCCCACATACGACAGCATGGTCCATTAATATTCTGAATGGCAATGCCTTGAGTATGTCCTGGCTCAGTTCCGGGTTCTCCTTTGTTGCGATGACTGCGACAACGCTGATGCCGAGGGGCTCCCAGCTTAAGCGGACCTTCTGTCCGTCCGTGATATGCACGCGCCGAGAAATGTCGGTTGGGGCGGTCCGGCCTTCGATGTAAGTAAGGTGACTTCCAATGTTCCATGGGAAGTAATGGAATGACCATGCTGTTAGGATATTTAGATACCTTAGAAATGCCTTGACCGCTTGGACCGCTTCGCCTCGTGAGGCCGCGTTGGGCAATTGTTGACCCAACGCGGACGCAAAGCCACCCATTTCTGGGAAGCCAGAGTAGCGAAGGAAGTTGCTAGTGGCAAAGTCAAAGCGTTCGACTAGGGCACAACATTGGTCGATGGAGAATTGGTCGTCTTCGAATGTTCGAAACAAGGCGTACCATGTCATTGACAGGTCTCGGATTAGACTGTTGGCGAAGTCCCATGTTGTGTAGTATTGGTTCATTGTTCCAATTTTTAGAGACCCGCTTCGGAGTTGGCGAATTCCCTCGGGTTCGGTCCCTTGAACCGCGTCAGTTGCGGCGATTATGGCCTTGATTAGGTCCATGAGGCTGGTATATGTGACAGGGGTTTCAGGTGCAGCTAGGGTTTTGACGGCCATTGCTTAATGTTATGGATTATAAGAAAAATGAGATAACGTTACTGGCTGGTTATCTGGTATTAATGTGATTATTCGATTGATTTTATGAATAAATTAACGAAAATGTATAATGTGTTGGATTGTTGTTTATTATGAATGTAATATTGAAGAAAGAGAGAAATGAAGAATTAAATTAAGAACTCAAGTAATTATTAATTAAGGAATAAGTTGTGTTGTTGTTGTTTGATATTTGAGGAGGATTTTGATGTGTTTATATAGGCAACAAGTACGAGAAAGTAGTACGTTAGACAGTGTTGAATATCAATCACATGCAGCCTGAAATGTTAGACTGAAAGAGTACTTGCCGTTAATTCTATAATAATTTGATTTTGATTGATAGTTTTTTCAATTTTCATGCATCTTAGGGTTTTTTTCTAAATTGGACGCTATTTTTTTCCAAGATGTTTAAATGCATCTTAGGGTTTTTTTCCTAAATTGGACGCTATTTTTTCCAAGATATTTAAATGCATCTTAGGGTTTTTTTTCTAAATTGGACGCTATTTTTTTCCAAGATATTTAAATGCATCTTAGAGTTTTTTTTCTAAATTGGACGCTATTCTTTTCCAAGATATTTAAAGATAAGTATAAGTTGTAAAGTATTGACTTATCGTACCGTATAATATAAAATAATTCGTTATAGGCAAACAATAATAATTTTATTTTTAAGTAGCTGTTTGATTAATCAAGTAACTTGAATTTTCGAGTATACGATTAATTAACGTAAATTTGGTAACAATGTCCAATTGTCTACAAAAATGTTTTCTTTCACTTCGACAGTTCATATATAGAAAGTTGCAACTTTTACATCTTCTTATGGCAATCATCCGAACGTATAAAAAAAAAAATTCTTGGATTCACATTTTTTCTGAAATTCTCCAAATCTCGTGTTTTTTTATCAAATGAGCCACAAAAGTAATAATGGTACAAAATTTTCAAATCCGGCAAATTTAACACCATAAAACATCTATTTTCCAAAAACATGTGCTATTTATGTGGCTACGCCACTGAGTATATAATATCGAGGGTGGGAAAATTCAACTCCTAAGATCTAAAATTCACTCAACTTCCTTCTTAACCACGCACTAGGCTAAGACATTTTTAATCTAAATCTCATATTTTTCAAGTGATAATGATCCAAAAATGGAAGTGTTTAAAAATTCATTATTTCCTAGTTTAGTTATTTCCGTATTTCAGTTTTTAGGAAGTTTACTAGTTTTTAGGAAGTCTACTTATTTCTGCTTTCTGTTATTTCTTTCCTAAACTTAGTTTTCTTATTGTACAAGAATAATATCTCCTAAAGATATTAGGGTTAGATGATTGTAAGCCTATATAAGGCATAGGGTGTGCTGCGTTTTAAACATTGAATATTGAATAAGAAAAGAAACAGAATTGCTGTTGCAATTGTGCTATTCGGATCGACGCGTTTCGTTCCAACCCTGGTTCTTGTTTCACGTGTTTTCAAACATTAACTCGATCAACTAGCAATAGGTCTTGCGAAATTGATCATCATTGAACGATCTATAGGTCTAGATCGGTAAAATATCCTTTTTCATTATTGTTCGTTATTCTTAAAACCGATTCCGCGCAATTTTCGTATCAGATAATCAAACGACTTAACTTTACGTTGAAATGATCAAAGTTATAAGAGAAGTTAAGAGTCCATATAACATGGCCATGACCATGCATGGGTATGTAATGTCAGCAAAATGAGTCATTAATTTCAGCAGAAGACGACGCACGCCATTGTTCACTGTCGTTGAATGCATGCTTCCTTGGAATAAATTTGATTTTGACTAAAGACTCTTATTTTTTTTAATGCACAATAGAGGATACGAAAATTGTTAATTTTCAAAATGTTACTACGTACTGCGTATGTACAAGATATGTGATTTGAATTCAATTGTAGGAAAAATAATAAGTAATTTGAATTGAGTCATTTTCTCTCTTCCTAATTTGTATGGTTGAGATCGTGTTTTTCCCGGACTTAATTTCAATTTAATTTAAAACGTTTAATGTAATTGAATTTAGTTTAGATCAATTAAATTAAGTTAATTAAGTTGAATATAAATTAATAAATTTGGCTAATTTAGTTCAATTAAGTTCAATTTAATTTTGTTATGTATGGGTTCAAAAGAGTGGGATCTAAGTTGTATTTGGGATTTTGGAATTGAGGACTATAGGCCAAAGGCCATAGTTGATCATCATAATATTCAGGTGTTTATGTAAGTATGGTGTATTTAATCGCAAATTCTTATTTCAGACGTGCAATTTTTCCGTCTGAAATAAGACGGATAAAATGTTGCCATTTTTATGAGAATGTAACTATTTAATGACAAAATATTATAACTAGAGGTGTCACTTTTTATCCTGAAAATGATGTGAAAAATAATGTTAACATGTTATCATAAAATAACAAATTTTTATTGTAAAATGGCAACATGTGTCCGTCTTATTTCAGACGGAAAACAGCCGTATGAAGCAACACGCGCTGGTATTTAATACTCCCTCCAAATAACAATATTTGCCCCATTTCTCTAATATATGGGTGGAGTATTTTATTGAAATGCGGCAAACATAGGTATTGGGAGGGAGTATACAAGTACATCGTTCTTCCAATCATATAATTTGTAAGTACATAGTATTAATATACTTCGTACGTTCGAATATTCAATCAATAGTTTTGCATATAAATGGTCGTACCACCCGACGAATTGAACTTTTATTTTTTATTTTCTCTTCAATCAATAACTCTTAAATATAAGCAAATATTATGGAAGTTTAAGTCTTTGGTTAACATATTTCACTAATTGTCTTCTATGGTTTTAGTTCCATATAATCTTCTATTAAACCTAGCCTACTACTATTGAAATTAGCATACAAATGAAAATGAAAAACATTGCCACTTTTAAGATACATTGGCGAGATTTGAACTCAGGCCATCATGAATACAACCTTTTATATCATGACTCATGGTGCTATGGAAGAATCGAGCTGAAACCAAAAAGACAATAAAAGGCCTTGGAAAAAAAAGGTGTTAAAGTAAATAAGTGAGAATAGCTCAAGTTGTGACAAAAAAAAGATTAATTTTGTAAAATAGAGTGTAATTATTTTCTTTTGAAATAAATAAATAAACACATTATATTCTCTATTTATTGTGGCAATAAGCACTTTTTTACTAAATTCACACATTCTCATTTGTAACGGATAAAATTCAATACTTTGAAGAGACGTAAGATAAAAGAATAAGTGAGAGGGCAAATGAGAAAGCGTGATGACTCATAAGAGTCTCTTTAAAAAATCGGCAGAAGCAAAACTCTTTGTACTAAAATTGAAGTTAAATGTTGAATTATTCGTTGATATTTTATCCACACAAACGACAAATCCCATACACACCAAGTGATTTCAAAGCAAGCCAAAAGGGAATTATGTTGGGTCAATTCAAACGATGATGTCGGTTGACTTATGTAATGATACTTTCTATTAATTCATTAAAAATTAACAAGTACTCCGTAATTAGTAGTGTAAATCTGTTGACCCCTGAAATACATATATTTATCAATTAATAGGGTTGTGTATGAATTCATTTTACGGTTTTATACAAGTTTATCGTAAAACTGGTTTTAATAACCGACTTATACAAGAGTAACTCTTAAATATTTAATTTAATCAAAGATAAACAAATAATTGGGACACAGTGAGTAATTTCTAAGATTTTCTTTTAATACTTCATAAAAAAAATATCATCGAAATTGAGTATTTTACGTATATAATTAAAAAAAAAATTCATTTATTTCATTATTTTTTAAAAAAAATACCTTCATTTTCAGGTTATATTCGACATTTTGAGCGGTAAAATTCTTTTTTTTATCCTAGTTCCTTGCTAATATTAAATAAATACTTTCACCATTAAATAACTCTTTCTTATAATAAAATAATAAAGAAAAATAATAAATACATCATTACCGTAAAATAAATAAGGGTTTTTCTAACGTGACCAGTATTTCTGAGACGGATGGAGTATTACGACATTATTTTAATTAAGTAGCCCCGTCATTAATTGTATAAATACGGACCGACCCCAAAACTCCAAAGCACTTCATTCAACATATATCTACCTAACAAACTCTAACAACCTTTAAACAAAAATGGCAGAAATTACCCAAAAACCCACAAAAATTACCTATGAAGATGGAATCCCAACAATTGATTTAACCTCAATTACCTCACTTGATCACTTACCCAACTCCAACTACGAAATAACCGACTCAAATTTAACTAAGCTTATATCTGAAGTTGGTGAAGCCTGTGAGAAATGGGGCTTATTCAGAGTAGTTAACCATGGAGTTCCACTTGAAATTCTCGAAAATGCTCGAGAATTTTTCGCTCTTCCGAAAGACGAGAAAATGAAGGTGAAAAGAAATGAGAGTTATCCTATGGGTTACTCTGATGAAACATGGAAACAAATATTTGAGTATAGTGTTAATGAATCTATTGTTACTAAACAAGGTTCTAATGTTTTTCAAGTTGTTAATCAATGGCCTCAATATCCTGCTGAATTAAGGTATCATCATTTATTTTTTGTAAAAAATTTCTTCGTTTTTCCTGGATTAGTTCCAACACAACTTTTCATTTTTTTTTTTTTTTTTATAAGGTAAGAAAATTAGGTTGATCCTCTAAGTAGGACCAACTTATTGTTGGAATATAAGTTTTCCTTATATTTTAACACGTATCTCATCCTTTCGAATGAGAGAGGCAAGTTGAAACTACCAGCTTTCAAACCACATCGAAAGAGTTGGACATAAATATCTAATAGAAGTCATAAAGTCAGCAATTTTGTTGGTTTCACGAAAACAATGTTTAATTATCACTTTATCGAAGAAATGAAGGTCTAATTTCATATGGGTGTTTGTTAATTCATACTTTTCGAACAATAAGTGATTATAACTTTTTATCAGAAAATGTTTACATTTTACCTATCCTTATTTCAGACCGATGTCACCCGTTTGAAATGAAAATTTAAATTCTCTATAAAATTAGAAAACAATTTTTAATCGAACCAATTTCATACTCCCTCCGGCTTGCTATTTTCTTCCCATTTCATTATAATACTCCTCACATATATTAGAGAAACAAGAAGAAAATTAAAAGGCAGAGGAAGTACAAGTCAATAATTGGACCTTTTTCTAATATAAGCAGCTCGGGAGAAATACATAGGGTCCACACTATGCATGTGAGAGGGTGGTATTGAAACTCACTACCACTCGAATACATTATGTGATTTTTCCATCTCAATAATGAATGTCGTCGGAATGTTTTTAATGACCAGAGATTAAATAAAGGATTAATTATGAACTTAATCACTTAAATACCAGTTGGTTTTAGTTAAGACTGTCCTAACTTAAACATCTCATATGACTTCTTTTATTTTGCTTTATTGGAATCGGTTATGAGTGTCGTCTTAACTTAATACGCGTAATTGAAACAGGGAATCAGCTCAAGAATATGCAAGAGGAGTTGTGAAATTGGGTATTAAGCTACTAGAGGTGATAGCATTAAGCTTAGGCTTATCAGCAAATCGATTGACTGAATTCCACAAAGACACATCTCTTGCCGTACGACTTCATCAATATGCCCCCTGCCCTGACCCGGAACGTGTCCTCGGTCCTGGAACTCACACTGATACCGGTTGTGTGACCGTGCTTGCCCAAGACGATATTGGAGGTCTCGAACTCCAACGAAGATCCGATTCTGAATGGATTGCCCTCAAGCCTGTCCCGGGCGCTTTGACTATTAACCTTGGAGACATTGTTCAGGTCAAATCTTTTTTTTTTTTTCTTTTTTTTTTTTTTGTCCGCGCCATCCGGTTTAGTGCGGGTTCAAGTAGGAAAACATACAGTAAGTGGATTATACAGCTGATGTACTACATCAGATGTATTGTTTTTGAGCATTAAGATAAAGTTTTTGAGTTTTAATTTAAAAAATTTGAGTTTTATTATAAAAAAATTGAGTTCATTTACTTAAACATTAATCTCAACAAGTTACTTTATAACTTAAAAAAATTACATATAAACTCAGAAAAATATGATTTTTGACGTACTAAAACAAAAATGTAATTTATAAACTTTATAGAATTCCAAAAAAATATACAAAAACTCAAAAACTCATTAAATGTGAGATAATACATCTGATGTACAATCTTTTTTCTCGAAAACATATCAGAAAATTGAGTTTTAATATGTTGTATTCCCTAACTCAGCTTGATCAAACATTTACTCGTGATAATTTGTGGGGAACGCGTACATTCAAGTTAAAAACGTGATCTTGCCACAAATGTTAAAATGTCATTATTTCAAAAACAAATCCAATTTATATACCAAATATTCGAATATAATAACCGTTTTTTTTTTTTAAATAATCTAATAGGAGTCCGTGATTTTGTAATAAAATCAAAATAATGGTCAGAGTTGACATCGTTTATTAACTGGTCGTAAAAATATGGTGTTCATGCAGGTTTGGAGCAACGACAAGTATCATAGTGTGGTGCATAGAGTGAGGCCCAATGCTAAAAAGGAGAGGCTATCAATTGCATCACTATTTGGCCCAGCTTATTATGTTAATGTGAAGCCTTTGGAAGAATTGATCAATGAAGAAAATTGTGCAAAATATAGAGAATACAATTGGGGTAAATTTCGTGCTTCAAGAATGAAGAACTATGACAATAAACAAAGCATTGAACGTCAAGACATCTCCCACTTTAGAATTAATGGAAACTAAAAAAGAAAATTATTCCGACAACCCCTAGTTTGCTATTTGCGGAAGCTATTGAGACACTGGGGTAATACTGTTGTTGACTTGTTCTTAGTCTAAATAATTTACATGAAATATTATCGTATTTGTATTGTAATAATAACTAGGGTTGAATACCTTATTATCGTTCCTTGTTGGGTTATTATTGGTTTCGAAGAATTTTGATATCAAGTGTTTAAGATGAAAAGTGTTTCAGATAAATTACAAATTCTAAGGAAATGTGGCATTTTTGTAAACTTTCATACTTAATAATTACAAAGTAACTAGGCCTTGTATAATTGGACTCTCTCTTCCGTATGGGTGCGGCCCAAGCGCGATAACAAAACTTAAATTTGGAAGGGGTGTGAGATTTGTTTTTTTTTTTTTTTTTTGGTCTAAACCATCCGGTAATCCGAACCATATTAGGCCGACTAATCCGGATTTCGGGGCGTGTCCAAGGATTACGGTATTTAAACCCCTCCCAATCGCAGTTGTGGGGGATCGATCCGCAGACCTCCCTACCAAGCGCAGCCCCATGCTACCACTGCGCCAACCAACGATTGGTAGGGGGGTGAGATTTGTGAATCATGCAAGAACATACTATTCTCTTTAGTTCCAAAAAGGACTTTCATGATCTTAAGAATACCACAAAGAACATAGGCATTAAATTTGGCCCAATCGTATTTCGAGACGGTATTAGTCGCATTTACGACATAATAACCGACATTAGTCCATGATGATCGATTTCAAATCGATTTAATACCAATACCATGGACAAAAATCACTACCCCCATACAGAGAAGTTGGTTTTAATGTTGTTGGATATCAATTTTACTTTCTTGACACAGTTCCAAGTTGTTTGAGTTCACTCCATTCTCACCCACAGTTTCCATTTCGACTCGGTAGGTGGAGTGAACACCATAGAGTACATAAAACAAGACTGTCAAGCAAGTCCAAATCCCAAACCTTTGAAATGACATAATTTTCAAGGTGGTCATCAGGAAAACATTCAAGAAAACAGACAAAGCAGCAGGCCACGGCATTAGCGGTACTGACCAGTCCATCTGGGATTGCTGTTGGCTTGAGCTTGAAGGCATCATGTAGTGAAAAACCGCGGTAATGGTAATCCATGATGCACCAAAGACGACTGATAGGCCCCACCATCTTCGTTCGAGCTTCCATGATAATGAGAAGCCGAGGGAAGTTGCTGTAAGGAGGAAAAGGAACAATAGGGTGTGCAGTGGAGGATTATTGCAGGTACTCATGATCACATAGCGTCTGTATATAAGAGCATTCGCTACCAAGTAGAATACTAGGAGTGTACCGATGGATATTATCTCGAGTACTATGTCCAGCTCCGTGAAAAGAGCAATTGATGCCGTGCATAACCCTGCGCCAAAGATTGAATTAGCCAGACTGATTATTATTCTTTGAATTTGAAATATGACAGACGAAAACTGAACAGATTACTAAACTATCCGCACTTCTACATATACACAAGAATTTGCTTTCAACATTAAAAGGTGGAGTTTGAGGCACTAGGGCGAGGTTAATTCAAGAGTTTGTCCCACAGTTCAGTTAACGAGCCAACATAGTCAACTTTTAGCAACCCACAGTAGTACATATGCACTTCAGCCTCCAAATCTTAGAAAGGTAGAAAACAGGGCAATGCTAACATTTGCTTAATGCAAATTACTATCAAACCAAGATAGAGATGAAAGATCCAGCATTATATCATTGGACATTGGTATTGTGCATACTTTTGTCAAAAGACTAGTTGACATGACATATCTGTGTCATATAATCCACATCTTTCTTTTTCATGAAAACAAAGCCAAATTATGGAAAGCGTAGACGAACCAATAGGAATCAATAAACGATAAAGAAGGGATCATTCCGAAAATCCAATAGCTTTAAGATTCTGGTTCTTGCTGTTTCGAACTTTTAATTCCAAAAATAAGGTAAACATATATGCTTTCTAATCTGTTACTGTTTAGAAAACAGAAGTCACTAGTAGCATGAATATCTCATTTTATAGACTATGTAGCCTTGGTCTTATGGTCTAGAGGTAGAGAGTCAAGTCGTATGCTATGGACAGAGCGGAAAAAATTTAAAAGATTTGCCGAGTTTAAGAAGATAAAATAGGGTACAAGTTCACTTACCCAAGAATAGAGTGGCATTCATGGGTGTTCCGGTAGAAGGATGAACCTTGGCTAACCAAGCAGGGACGAGTCTGGCTCTTGCAATCACACATAGGTATCTAGCCTGGCCAAGCATAGCAACCAGAAGAGATGCAACTATTCCCAAACTCGCACCAACTCCAACAAGATGGCTAGCCCACTTCCATCCTATCTTCTGGAAAGCCATTGCAAATGAAGCTTTATCCGATATCTGCATCACGCGATTGCAGCAGAGATGTAAAAATACCCTTTTCAAAAACAAGCTAAATTGCAACTTAATTAGCAGGTGATCTACTTTCAAGCAATGTAATCACTAATTATCGCTCTAATTTAAGTTGTGATACCTCGAAAGATTATATAGGTCACCTTCAAATACGCTATTCTTTTTTTTTTTTTGGGTGCGAAGGGTTCAAAAGGGTCATTTTGATGCTAACAGGTTTCGAATACCCTATACGCTGTAATTATAGCAGATGTCATAAGAGTCTGAGTTCTGACAAGCATTAGAAGTTCTTTACAATTACCTCATTATAAGGAACCATGAAACATAAGGCAACTGCCATCAGACAATACAGAGCTGAAACGACAATGACGGATCCCACAATGCCTACCGGAAGATTCTTCGAAGGGTTTTTTATTTCTTCTGCAAGGGTTGAAACAGAATCATAGCCGATATAGCTGAAATAAACTATTGCTGCTCCATCAACCACACCTTTGACACCAAATGGAGCAAATCCGCCTGGTGCGCTTACCAAGTTCTTCGCATTTCCATTCCAAAACCCGGCAATTATTATAAATCCAAAGAAGATGATATGGAAGATTGTCATAAGAAGGTTTAATATCGAGCTCTCCTTAGTGCTGCAAGGTTGTTAACATCTCATCAGTCTAATAAAAGAGATAATCTGTACACTTCAACTTGTGAATGTAGATGTGAATGTAAAGTTAGCAACGACGACAATTTTACCCCAATGCTTCAAGGGGTCCCACATATGGCGGGTAAGGGATTGTCTATATGTAACGCAGCTAGAGTATTAACATTACAGAGCCATATGCTGTCAAAAAAAAAAAAAAAAAAAAAAAAAATACAGAGCCATAAAGGTTGTTTCCAAATGACCCATAATGAAATTGGTTGTACGCAACCTTAATGAGCATACCTATGACATAGGAATAGAGTCAACAGAAGGATCAGAGCAACAGCTGGGAAATCCAACATATTATAACCTTGAACAAACCCATGAACTTCAACCCTCCATGAATTTGGGTTTTCCACACCAAATGCACCACTAAAATATTCTGTAAAACTTCTGGCAACAGCAGCATTTGACAGCACGTACTCCATCAGTATATTTGCACCAGCGAAGTATCCCAAAAACTCTCCTACACAGAACCAGAACGAAAAGTTGGAACAGAACATGAAACTATTACAAAAAATTTACCTGGAAGGAATAAAGCAAAATATAAGGCCATATTGTGAGACGACTTAAAAGGAAAAGTTGGAACCTTATTCTAGGACAGGTGAAGTCGAAAGCATGAGAGCAAATAGATCAAAAAAGTTACATACCAAAGGTCACTCTCAAATAACTGAAAGCACCTCCAGCAACAGGGACAGCTATAGAGAATTCTGTGTAACACATGGAAGAAAGGAGAGCAGATATTGCAGCAATAATATATGAGATAACTACAGCAGGACCAGATATAGTGCGAGCAACAGGACCAGTTGTGACAAACACTCCAACTCCAAGCATTCCGCCTACACCAAGAGCCACTAAATCGAACCCATAGAGCTTCCTTTTCATGTCTGCACCCGACCTTAGCCTCACTTGGTTCAGCTCCTGATCTGGAGTCCATGTAGCCAGCATTCTCTTTCTAAGTTTGTATGGTGTCTGTGAAAGGGACCGAAGACAGTTGCCGAAGAAATGGCCACTTTCTGAGGAATTTTGTGCGCTGTCCATTTGTACGATCAACCAGGAAATCTATATTTGTTTAGGATACCACCCCAATTGCCGGTACGCGATATTCCTATTCAACACAAATAACAAAAAAAGTTATGCATGTTTATGTAATGACTGTAAGAGTGTGCATGTATATAAAGAGATGGAAAGAGGGGACTTTTATAAAAGTTAAGAAAACAACACAAAAAAGTGACTGTTGGTTTAAATGGAAATCCAAAGTGGTCCTGAGTTCCTAAATAGAACTCACATCTCTCAAACAGCCTTTTTTCCTGATTAATATAATAGAGGCAATTCTCTTAAATAATCCAAACATTGTCAATGAGATTTTGTGAGGAGAATCAAAGTTGGAGAATTGAGATTTTGAGTTTTGACCCAATCTGAAGGAATTTTGGCAAGCACAAAAGCATCCAGCCCTTTTGTTAAAGCAAAAGAAGATGTCTGCTGATTAAAGAAAGAACTTGGAGTCTACTCTTAGTTACATCATAATGCTCACCGGATAATTTGTAATTTTATAAGTAAAAAAGATTCATGCGACCTGAAGCACGATCATCATCATCAAATGTCTTATACAGCAACAGGAAAACATAGTTATAGCTACGATGATCAAAAGAACATAGTAGCAGTTCGCTTCAAGACTCTTCGGGACTAGTATAGGAGTATTACAGTAGTAGTGTTATATATGGCCTCCAAAGTATCCCTTTTCTAGTCTAATACCTATAACTCTTGTACGGGTATATACACTTAAAAGTCTGAAACAGTAATCCGCCCTGTTAACACAAAAAGTTCCAGTTTTTGAATATATATCTGATAAAATACTTACTTTCAGAAAAGGAGGAATTAGTAACAGGAACCCCAACATTTAGAAGATACAACTTGCAGAAAACTAATAGTAGAAAACCATGACAAAGTGAAGATTATCTTCCATTATTCTTGCTCTAATAGTATATGTAAGAAGTCAAAAGGCACCCTCTTTAGAGGAATCATATCAGAATAATATGGCAGCCATAGAAAATGGCCATAACTCAAGGAGAGTACAGAGAATTGTTTACGCGATCTTCATACGCATTGTGCCACCATTCTAGGCTTTTTAGTTTGTCCTTGATCTTGATCATTGAACATAGTCTACTACTTCACTGGTAACACTTCTTCCTCTCTAACCAGCAAAGGATAAAAAAACATAAAAGAGCACCAGGTCAAGGAACTGCACTAGGCACTAGACAAATTCCTGTCCTGACACAAGACTATCTCACAACAGACTCGTATAGTTTTGGCTTGAGTGACAATGTTCCGGGTGAATTAATGTGATGGTAGCCACATATCCAACCTCTTATATGACCCTAGGCGGGAGCATTTGAGGTATTGGGGTAATGTTATATTACTAGAGCAAGTTCACTATTGTACTCTTTAATATATTTAGGTGTATAATAGAATAGTAAATATGCAGATAAGCAACATGTCTTACAATATTTAAGAGATGTTGCAGTGGAAAGCTGATTTTTACAGATGTTCAAAATCATGGCTCCAAGATTGCAATCATGATCAATTCATCCTATGCTATTATCTAGTTTTCCTTAGGTATAGATGTAGGTTAAAAGTAAATTCTGAGCAAACAGAATACTGGAAGGTGCAACTTGAGTAACTTTCTGCACAAAGTAATGAGCCAATGACATGATCACATGAAGCACTGATATGTAGTGCTAGCCTATGAACTCACCCACTCACCCCCTATGAACATGAGGGATAAAATAGAAAAAATCCCTTTTTCTAATAACTTGGTAAAAATAAATATCAAGCTGTAAAAGATTATAAATTAGTCACACACTAATAATCGATTCAAGGCATATTCTAATACCGTGCTTGAAACAAACTCTTATTCCTTGTAATAAGTAAATAACATGAACACAACCTTACCCCAATAAGGATTATCCATTGATCTATACCTATGTTACTTTGACGCTTCACTTAGCTGCCGTGTCACTTGTCCGACACTTATCGTGCCCCACACTTCACTATAGACCAAAAAGATGGGAAAAAAAATACGCACAAAATAGCCTTATCCAACACTTAACACCCGTGTCGGAAAGTCGGAGTAGCACAGAAATATACATGTATGCAGGCTTATCATCCTGAGAATTCAATCCTGAAGCATAATACTTATTTTTTACTCCTGTGTCTCAATCATTAGTTTACTTTTGATTAAAATACCCTCATAGAACAAAAAAAAGGTAAAATAATGACGGAGACAAAGGAACTACTTACAGTGGCGGAGCCAGGATTTGAGGTTAGGAGGGGCGAAATATTCCAACGTGGGTGAAATAGTAATGCCATAAGATCAACTCGGAAAAAAATCGAAAATTTTAACTAAAACTTGCGACATTTTCATTTTCCAGCGGGGGCGACCGCCCCTGCTAGCCACCCCTAAATCCGCCACTGACTACTTAATACTGGAGGACAATATAAATCTATAAAATGTACACATTTCACTGTACTATGTCTAAATTGTCTAATCATGCCTAATACATCCGAGACAACCCAATCAACAAGCATTAAGGAGCACACAATCTTCTGCAAGTTGGTGTTGATAACTATTACTTGCCTACAAAAATCTATGGCCAGCGTGGCCATTTCCACGCACTATTTTCTATAAAGATACAAATGATGTAGGTAGGCTGCACTTACAGACAAAGAACAGCATTCAACAAAATCACCAGTCCCACCTTACTCCTCAACTCAATCTTGTCCTACTCTTACACGTTGGCTCTTTGGAGGCATAGTACATACTAGCTCAAATCTCTGACACTTGGAGTATACGACATGACACAAGACTGCGACACTTTGTTTTAGACAATAATAAACTGAAAATTTTACAGTAACAAATTGTATCCGACACTCCGATACTTGCAGAGTAGCAGCTGAGTCCTTGGGCTCAAATTACTAACATGACTACATCAACAGGGCCGGCCCTGGGCCTGTGCAAGCGGTGCGGCCGCACAGGGGCCCCGAATAGAAGGGGCCCAATATCGCAGGAATCAGCTGTTATACGTTAATAATAATTAAGCGCCCTTATTAACATATTAGCTGCTGTGGCTCAGCGGTAGAAAGGTGTCACATGTAGTCGACAGTCCCGTGTTCGATTCTTCCCCATGTGCTCTATTTGGTTAAATTTTTGCATTTGGAGAAGTTCATTTTGTGGAATTAAATTGCAAGCAAAATGTAACTAGGAAGAATCGAACGTGGGCATTGTGGCAATTTAATAGAATAACCAACCACTCTGCAACTTAGTTGATGTTGTATTATTGAAAAAGAATATGTATTTGGATTTTTTCTAAACATGAGAATCAGTTTACATAAAAACTCACCTCTCCAAAAAAAAATATAAATTCTTCATAATAGTTAAATACATTTTTCTGATTTTTCTTTTAATAAATATGGCAAGGGGCCTCTTTTCAAAATTTCGCACAGGGCCCCCGAAACTTCCGGGACGGCCCTGACTACATGAGTCATGATATCAGGTTTATAAATATGACGTAGAAACAAATACAACATCAAGTCTCAAACCAAGAGGTAATACCAAGGTCCATCGCAATTAGCGATTTAGCGTAGAATACAAGTGAAGGTGGTTGGTGTAAGATGCATTAGTCCATTATGTCACTATGATATAGTAGTATTTGAGCATAAAAATATGGCCTAAGGGATAATAAGCAATTACAATCAGAAGCATAAAGAAAGTGGGATATTTTTTAAGTCCATTGAAGTAGGCCTACATGGTGCACTCAGAAGGACAACGTGACCCTTTTCCCCCAAGTATTTTCGAGCAATGGGCCATACAAGTTTTGTTTGACCTGATTCCCACTTCCCTATTATAGTATGCTTTGTGGAGTATTATTCATTTACATGGCCAAATAAGATGAAGCAATATCATTCAAGATATCAAAAGTACACTGCATACAGTACAAAATATTGAACTATGTTTATCAATAATAATGGTGTAGAAGGGAGAGTAGAGTAGATATCAAATACCTTTGACACGATGCGATACCCCGGCTTATTTTAAGCAAAAAACATGAGAAAGAAAATATTCATCTCCAGCGATCAGACAAGCATTTTATCCTGTATGATGACAGAATTAAGTTCATACATTCATGTTTTCATAAGATCACTACTCAGTATATATCAAATCTCAAATCTGCCCCTACCATTTAACAAAGAAGCAAAAATTGGCATGAAGAAACACTGCGCAACCGCAATTGAAAGAAAATGATGACAACTTCATTGCCTATGCATTCACTATAAAGCAAAAGCAAAACCTTAACCAGTAGGGAATGATGAAAAAGTTGAAGATCTTGTGCAATCATCTTTCTACCAATACATAGCCTTGTATTTTATTTTCCTTGTAACGTTAGACCAATGATTACAATCAGAGGTACTATCATTACCAAATAAATGGCTGAGACTCACTCTGTCACTCACTTCCTACAAGGGTCCTCTATGAATTTTTTAATCCAAGTTTTGTTGACACAGTCTGATCTCAGCAACCTAGTCTTTTTCTCAAGTTTTCTCAAGTTCCATATTTTCTCAAGTTTTCACAGACATTAATTTGTATGAAATGTACCAGAAGACAGTCATGGAAATCTATCGTGCGAAAATTAGATATGGATTTTCATGCAAAAATTCCTGATTCCTAAATCCTAATCAATCATGCTTAGGAATATTTCGGCTGCTTTAAGAGGTCAGAGGAAATTATAAGGTGCAAAAAGTCTCAAATACACAGTAGATAGAGCTTTTAGGTCCTTAAACTCTGGTATAGCTTATAATAATACTAATAATACATTTTTAACAATGTTATGACGGATGCGAGAAAGATTACTAAGACCCCGTGCTAGATTTTCAAAAGGGGACCTAACCGATCCAAAGGCATATTCTAACAAATAACATTCATCTTATTCATGAGTCATGAGTACCAATGTTGTCAGGATCGAGATTCTACTTTGGATCGATGGGGAGGGTAGGATCGAATCGGTAGAATCGGATCGTAGAATCGCAAGATTCTACAAACTCACTAAATATAATTTTTTATTTGGTAAAAACATATAATTGAAAATCAAAACACTTATTTATTAATATTTATTCATAAAATATTGGTAATCAATGAATTTAGTATCATTGTATGAACAACTTACACGAAATTTGGGTTTTACAGTGTCATTATATAAAAATATATATATTTTTTTTATTATTATTATTATTATGGAGTCGGATCGTAGGATCGTAAAATCGTAGGATCGTATTATGATCCCATCTCTAGAAATTTTCAAATTAATAGGATCGTAAGATTCTACAACTATGATAGAATCGTAGGATCCAGGATCGGTCAAGCATTTTTGGATCGTAAAATCGTAGAATCGTCGGATCGAATCGCGATTCTGACAACAAAACATTATAAAGCCTGACTAAGGTATAGTTAGTGAAGCTTAGCATCCTAACATGTCTGCCCCACTTTTGTACCAGAACTAGTTTGGTCTTTCATCATATAGGACCATCTTATGAGACAAAAACAATACTTTTAAAAGGTAGTTACAATGTTTCAGTTGATATTCCAGGGGTTCTAGCATATTTTCTTGGGGATTCTAAAAATTAGAGGGATTCCTATCTAGTTAAAAAAACGTAGAAAATGGCAAATAATATCAAACAACACATACAACTATTCCAAGCATAGAAATTGTGAAGGGCACCATTACCTAGCAAGAACTGTTGCTTTTCCTTTAAATAACACCAATGTGTGCCCGAGTTATAAAGCTCTTGAAGGTTACCATGACCGCATATTTAGAAAGTAGTTAGTGACAACTATTTTGGCTGGCAAACACTATCGCGACTGAGATTCAACACTTCGAGTATAGAATTTCATTTATCAAGTAATAAAGATTGTCCATGAGCCACTCAAAAATTTGGAGAGGGGGTTCCATTAAAGTTACTGCAGTGACCTCTTTTTCAATAACCATACCAGAAATTACAGATGTCAGCTATCTCAGTGACACTCATGAGAGATGATACTGATGACTAGGGTTCAAATCCCGTCAGCATTGAATTTACCCTTGTGGCTCCCTTTACACCCAAAAAAAAAAAAAAAAAACATACCAGAAATTGTGAGGCAAAGATAACGTTTATAGCATAATGATGCCACTAATTATTACTTTACAGAAAGTAGTCTTATTTGACAAGTGGGAATATATGCCAATAAAGAGAGCCAGTAAAAAGGAAGAGAAATGACAAAAACAATTAAAAAACAGCAACAGTGGAAGAGGCAAGAATTGCATTTTTGGGTAAAAAGGATAACGTTTATCTTAACCTTCCTAATATGGAAAGGCTGTGGGAAGACGTATAAGCAAAAGTTATGGAGAAAGGAGGGACGGTGGCATTTTCTTCTGATTACTCCATTGCCAGATGATCCATTATAAGCCAGTGGACAACACACCTCTTCAAAATTTCACAAATATTCAATACCGAGATTGTTTAATGATAATGCTGCTTAATGCTAGATGAGTTGTTCTTTTTGACTTAGTTTCAGTTCACTACCACAGAAATTGTAACAGACCCAAGAGTGATTCTCCGTAGCTATGTAACTCCGACACTTCACTTTGGTTACAAGGCGTGCCTTGACACTTGGAATGTCCGAAACAACGCGACACGACACTGAACTTTACTTCATTTTAGACCAAAAGATTGAAAATTTCGGAAAATAACTGACACTTGGACGCTTACAGCCGAGTCGGAGTACCATAGCTTTCTACTCCACAATATTCACAAGACATTGAGTGACCAAGAGAGGATCATTAAGATTATCCAGTAACTAGAGCACAACCAGGAAAAGTATTAATTCATTAGAGTAGAGTAGTTATGCATTTATACTGAACTATTTGATAAACAGCAAAAAACCAGTGCTCAAGTCTTGACGTCCCGTTACCTGGTTGGCTGGTTGGTCCAAGTAGTGTTTCAGAACAGATTGAATACACATTACGGCAACAAATCTTTCCCCGTCACTACTTCTTTCGGCACATATTTCCACCTAAGAAAAATGAAAGAGATTAGGTTGAAACAAATTTGTGCAATACACTGTGATAGCAATTGGCTTGTTTTGCCAGACCTTATGTTCTTCTGATTAACACAAGCTAACCGAGGGCCGCGAGGCATTCTAGAAGTACATAACATCCTGCAGTCAGCCACAGAAGTTACAAATGTGTTATTGAGTGATGAAAGGTACAAAAGATGAAAGCATGTGTTCAAACAATTGAATTTAACACAGAACATAAAGCCCAAAGCAAGAACTGCTGGAAACACCTATGGCTGGTTGTCATATAACTACAGAAAAGGGCATATATGAAAACTTAATTATGTCCTAGCATCTCTCGTATATGGAGAAGAAAATGAATTGTGCAAACTTGCACCAATACATATGCCCAGTGTCTACCTTATATCTTATGTAACGGATAAAAGTCCTTTCATCCTGCAAATTTAATGAGTTTTTTTGTATTGCAGTGATAGCAATGAGCACCATACATCATCATAACCATGTCCACTATGAGTAACCTCCGTAAGCAACTAGCCAGACATACTGCGAGGAAGCAGCTCATGCGAACTCGCAACTACTCTACTAATTTCAACCACTACCAGAAAAAGAATCCAGTAGACCTGGATAAGCGACGATCAAATCCTGTTGCCTCTTCTCCCATCAAATCTTAGATGTTCAATCCCTGCCATGCTCTTCTCCTACACGAGCAGATCCTAATTTGACAGAAAGATGATTTACATCAAATACATACATGAAACATAATTTTTGGTAAAAAATAATCATAAGAAAGAATCGCAAAGACGGGTTTATTTTGCTGAATTGAGAAATTTACATTGACTTGGACAACACAAAAGGAACTTTCAGGGTTGTATGATTGTATGATACATAATATCCCTTTATGATTATATTCACATGGCAGAAAAGTGTAGCTTCACTACAGAGGACTCCAATATACATCCTTGTGCAGCAAATAGCATGTTCCCGATTTCACAGGGACAGTATATCTGAAAAGGTTTCAAAAACGATTAGCTTCTGCAACACTGAGCAGGAGCACTAACACATTACTGAAAACGCAAGGGTTTACAGCTCACCATCCTGGCACAAAGGTGGCGGCAACCATGTAGCATCACCTGCTTGAAGAGGGTATTACATAATAAACAACATATTGCCTCAAAATTTCCAAGAAAATAAGATGATTCAGAAACATATACGAATTTTAAGAAAGCAAAGTGTACAATGTTTTAGTTTTCATAGCACAATAGATAACAGCATCTCATTAAGTTATTGCAGTCAAAAGATCAGGTATCATATGAAGCTAACCATCCCTCAAGCAAATTCTCCTATATAAGTATCTTAAGAATTGCTATGTTTCATAACCGAAAAATTGGTCAAAAGATGATTGAAAGCATTATGCCCCAAAGATAAACAAAGTGCTTCCCCACAGTTTCCTATAGACTAGCAAATACTACATCGACTGAAGAACTTTATCAAGATAATCATATACTCCGTCCATATGTAGGTTAAGCATCGACAAAAGCCCCCGTCTACATCAACTTGGTGATGTGATAAGAGCACGGTCAACATATCACAATTAAATTTAGCTTTACGGTGCCAGGAGACTCCTAATGCTACACAAGGCATCCTCAAGCAAAGTTCACGACATTGATAAGTCTGACTCGAGAATTTCTACCATGAAAGAGGGCAAACTAACACCTGACATATTGAACTCAACAATGTCAAAAGAAAATGCAAGCATAACCCACAAGCCGATTTCACATTGCATCCTACATCTAATAAAGCAATTTAAACAAGCCAATAATCTATATCAGGGTATTAAATTTGTTACTCAAATTCATTGTTCGACAACAAAATGATCAAATCATCGATTATGATAAAATGATCGGCATTATTAGAATGCTTCCTAAATCATTGACACCCAAATACTCAATAAGACAATATGCTATATTGGCCATACAAGTCCCAGCTATTCAAATTCAAAAACTCTTACATTGTCCTCACGGCCAATGGCGGAGCAAGGGGGCTAGCAAGAAGGTATCGCCCCCCACCCAGAGCAATGTTATATCCGTCTCAATCATTTGTTTAATTTTGAGTAAAATACCCTCAAACTGAATATAAAAGTAAACAAATGACTGATACAAAAAGAGTACAATATAGCGTTACTTCTTCACCCAGATTGCTTCCGCTTATACCACGTTAACACGTAACATTTATTACTAGCTCATGCGTAACTTAAAAACACAACATCAACTAAAAGAACAACACAAAAGGAATCATGGTTTACACGGTTTCACAACTAATAAATTTGATGATCAATTATAGACTATGAACGAGCGAGAGCAAAATCAACAAAACAATTTAAGAACTTCTCACATTTGTAAACATATCACAGAAATAGATTTACCACTACTATCTATCACAATCACAGGATCTTATTGACAAGTCCATACAACCCTTTACTCACTCACTGGTTTAGGTCACGAATTAGGTCGATGAATTTAAGCAATCAACAACATACTCATAATTCATATCTTAAATTATAAAAATTGTTTGCACGATATCAATTCTGAAAACATGTTTCCCAATAAAAGTAACTACATATGATCTATGACAACGACAACATTACTTCCATATCACACCTATGTTTCACATTTTAGCAACCATATCATTCAATTGTGTCCAGCAACTTAGTATAATTCATTTTCAGCAAAACAAGAGATATTGTATAAAGAGTTTAAACATATACATTTGCCATCATATACTTTGTAGAACACTAGCTATGATAAAAGATTAGCAACTTGAACAACTTCTCTGATTTGCATGATTGAATAATTAGGCAACTCGTAGGCTCAATTGAATGTAACTAGAATGATTATCATTTAAACCAATGCATATCATGTGAATCATCAAAGGGTTATCCCATTACAATTGTCATTATAATTATCATAAACAATCTTATTAAAATATAATTGATAGTGACGACTCGAGAATATAGATATGTCAAATGTCGTGTTATATCAAACAATTTCCTTTATGTCACGCCCATATAATTGCAAGAATCACTTTAGCATTTTATGACAATGTAATAACGAACATATTCAATGAGGAATAACGACGATGTTTAGTATCATGTTATAGGCTTAGGTCCAACTGAAATAACTTAATGTGATGAAGGTAATAAATACAACTATAGGCACACAACTCATATGAAAGACATTAGAACTCAGATGCATCCTACATGTGTGAACATTTGAATGTACTCATTATTACCATCCATGTGTAAACATTTAAACATAATTATTATAAAAATTCATGCGATTATATTAGAACAATCAAATTATCATTTAACGCCATCGACTTTACCACGATATGACACTGTAGTTTTATATTTATATATATCCGACCTCTATGCAAATATGACGAACACACTAGAGATATTACAACATGCCATATGTAGATAAAATATTCAAACAACTGGACTCGTATCAAATATTTCACCCTCGATTAAAATCAAATTAAGCTATCCAATTTTACTCATACTATCATGCCAACAATGTTATCAACTAAGTTTTAATTTTATCACTGATTAAGATACATAACTACTGAACATGCGTGCTACTATCATCATATAAAACATTATAAATTCACATTATTAAAGCTCATGAATTAACCAACTATTGTATGAAAACTCAACCTAGAATACACATTTTACAAGTCATGATTCACGTTGTGACTTCCAAGGATCGCGAATAAATAACCGTTCGATTAAAACTTGATTCATAATATTTTATAAGATACGGAGAGTTAAAACATAGGGGAAAAAGGATTAGGTCTAAAGCACAAGAATTCCATTTTAAAAAAAAAAAAAAAAAAAAAAAATTTACAACTCCGTTGGTCCAAACAAACATGTGACAGCTATTGGTCCAAAACTTGGGTCAGTTTGCAACACTTATTATTTAATATTGAAGCATCAAGATTTTTCGTGGCTTATTAATTTGAAAACATATGCGACTCTTTTGATCGATGGAGTTGGAATTATGTAAAAATTATTAATACAATTTAAATGAGGATTTTCACAGAATCGTTGGTCGAACATTACTGCACAGGAACTTCCTAACCACAGCTCACTAAAATATTTATTACTCCTAGTCTGTATATTCTATAAGCATGAAACTAACGCCAAACGAACACTAACTCACGGGGCTATCTCTCATAAAATTTTCATCCATGGGTAATAAATAGAAAAGAAATGGCAGTAAGGTCAATTAAAGAGTGAAATCAAACTAAACGAGTTTCAGCACTATGTCGTTCATTTTCTATGTCCCAATTCTTACAACTATACTATCGATACCAATCCATCCTAACTTAAATCCCACACTGTACAATTCGTAACCTCTATCCCGTAGAATCCCTTCGCATCTCGATCTACTCCGTACATCTAAATCACGATTGCTATGACTAAAACATGCAATTCAACAGTGTTTCTAATTACTATCACAATACTATACTAGCATGGCTTCGGGATCACATAACCGCATATTACTAGGCATAATAGTACAATCAACACATCATTCAACATCCAACTAGGTACTATCATCGACTCGCAATTATTTTCATACTCACGGCTACCACAACACTTCATTGATTATTAACCTGAACTCGAAAATTTTATTTCTCATTTCTACAACATCATATGCTCACGTCATCATTCATACAAAATACTTACCGTAGCGTTGTCCTGCAGAATGGTTAGAATATATGGGTCGCAAGGTATACATTACTCGATTATGCAATAATCAATGTATCAATCAGTTAATACCTCAAGCCACTTTGCTACCCTTTCTCTCATATACACTCAGGGTTTCCGGGTCAAACTGAGAGGGCCGCTGGTTCGGTGTGAGGGGGACCCTAACTCATACCTTACCTTAGTGTGCTCCTAACAAGTCTATCCCGGGGTTCATTTTAATTAGACACATCCTATGTTCATTGGGCTCATTGGTTTAGGCCTGAGGATCGTTCGCTCTGATACCACTTTGTAACACCCCCATTTATTTAAGGGCCTGAACTAGGACTCCTCAGATAAATGACGGTGTTACCATCTCGGAAACCCGAGGCAGTAGATAACAAAGGAAAGAAAACAAGATTACTTTATTAAATGCTTATAGTGAGATTACAACTGGAATTAAAACAAAGCCTCCAAAAAAAAATGACCAAAAGATGAAGTCTGATAAAACTACTAATAAGACTAAGGTGGGCTAGGCACTAAGTCCGTTATCCAAGCTCTCTTCCCGCCAGCTCCTATCGGTCCGAAATACCCGTCAATCTGCTCCCAATAATTGGATCATCAAAGGCGTACACGAATACACAGTCACCGCGAAGGCCGAGTAGGGAAAACAATTAAACAACAAAATATAATATGCATGATCCTCCGTCACCTCCATCTCCATCTCCACTCGTATCTCATATCTCGTTTCTCATATCTCATAACCCGGACAACCCAGCCATACCGATCCCCGGTAGACTATATATATCGACCGTAGCCGATCCGCCATTTCAGCTTGGTGAGGACACCAGGGCAATTCCTGCAGAACCCGCCTGGGCCTTATCACAATTCACATCGTAACTCAACATCGTCACTCCTACACCATCCTCCAACTCCAATGCATATGAAATGCTCAACAGTAATAATGCATCACAATATGTATATTAATGAATGAAATCATGCCAGCTAACGAATGTTGTGATAACAAATTCAACACGATCAATGCAGTCAATCACTTTCCCGTATATGATTCATAACGTAAATCAACAACCACGAATCAAGTCAACACCATACAACAAAGACGATAACAGTCAAGTGTATTTCCCTACCTCAAGGTGCCAGCAATTCCAATTAAGTAGATCAAGCGATCCAGAAATAAAGCAACAAATCGATTATCGATCCTTCACGAATCCGTCACCTAAAACAATTATAATATTTATAATTACTAACTACTAAATATAGCAATCTCCCAAAATAGAAACTTTCCCCTTATAGTAACTTTCCATTTTAACCAAGTCCGACTCAAAGTCCATCTCTAATTATTTAAACGACTGGGATCAAATTAAATAAATTATTTAATGTCTCGGGAATAATTTATTTAAAAGACTCGGGAATTAAATTAAATAACTGATATGATAAATAAAAGATTACACGAATCATATGATTTAAGAAATACCCGAAACAACTTTAAACAATTCAAACATCCCGACTCAAACCCGTCTTTAATTATTTTAATGCACTCGGGAATTAATTAATTAATTTAGAATATGACCCGATACGAAATATAACAATTAAATGATGAAAAACCCGTTTAAAAACCAAAACAGCCCGTACCCCCTTCACCCGCACCCACTCTCCTCACGCACCACCTAAACCACCGCGACAACCACCAGTCGTGGTCCCCACATCAACCCAGCCACCAACAACCACCCCCACTGGGGTCGACTGCCGCCGGCGAGGTGAACCACGGCCGCCATTTGGCCTGGTTCACCACCACGCATCACCAACACCTCTCGTTCTCAACCTGACCACCACCGCAACCCACAACTACCCCCTGCCCAACAACCACCATTCGACTCGCCACCAACCCACGCACACAGACAACCTAGCACCACCTTGTCGACCTCCCCCTAGTCGACGGTGGCACCACCCCAAAGCTACCCATCTAAACCCGTCTGAAAATCAATAACCAACCTGCTTTGCCCCCCTTACTCGATGCCGCCTGTTTCTGCCACCCTAACCACCTACAACCACCCCGACAACCACCAAGTCACTCGCCTCTCACCACACTACTCTTATACCCTGTCAACAACTGCCATAGACGCCAATATAAGACACGAAACAATCAACCAAAACCCGACATCAATACTAAAACGGAGGAATGGGTTGAGTACTTACCTTCCCGCCGCCATAACAGCCACCACGGCCACCCACAGTCGTCGACAAAAGCCCCTACCTCATCCCTGATGTGCCGCTACTGCCCACGCCCTCTCACTCTCTCTCGAATTGCGTGAAGATGGGGATTGGTGTTGCTGAAATGAGGGTGGCGGGTTGAGGGAGTAGGACGTTTTGTGTTAGGGTAGAATTAGGTTAAACTTAGGTTAAAATTAGGTTATATGGTAAATGGGTAAATGGGTTATAACATTTGGTAAATGGGTAAATGGGTTATGACATCTTGACCCAAAAAAATGCCACCTAAAAACTATAAACCCGACTCGTCTTACAATATGAATCAATTAATTACTTTTACGATACTACTAAATAATAATATCTCGCTCAAATAAAATACGGGGTATTACAAAAAGAGTAAATTATTTGCTTATTTATATATGGAGGAAACTAAATTGTTTACCTTGTGTGGTTTATAAATTAGAGTTGATGCTCATCCATGTTGACGGGTATGAAGTTACAGTTAAAAAATGTTAAATTCAAGAAATTTATGCGGAGTAGATGTTTTCGAGCAACTTCAATGTTAACCTACCTAATAACCCGTATCAAAACAAGATTGATTTATCACGACATTTTTTAACTTTACAACCTTTTTTAAGATACAGTTCCCTTTGATGTTGAAATCAATATTATATTAAGTACTTCATTATAATATCCACTTCACTTATCAAGGGCTAATGTGGTGATTGCTTACCTCACCCCTTAATCATGAAATCAATGGTTCAATTTATTTCATGCTTGTGGAATTTCAAGTAGAAAGGTTTTGTCCACTTCATGCCCGTGAAAATGAATTAGACTTATTTGCCAATTCGTCTACCTCATCGTCTACCTCATCGTCATAGACTTATAGCACACAACCAGATCCTAACTTTCGTGAGTTTGTGCCAAAATTGTACTACACGACTATCACACATCTTCTTTATGACCCCGTCAGTCGCCAAAATTCACAAATGATCCATTTTTTCCGTCACAAGTCACAGCTATAGGTGATCAAACTACGTAAGCCCATTGGCCCAACCCGGTTTTTAAAGGGTTTGGGCCTTTTATTTTGTCCCAAAAGTCAATGGGCCATGGGCCGGCCCAAAAGAGCCCGATATACTTTTGAGCCGGTTTTGGGCTAAGCGTTTAGCCTAAATTTTGATCCGACCCGACCCGTATTTGTTAATTAAGTTTTTTTTTTTCTTATAAAGTTTGTTTCAGTAGCGTTAACGTAATAAATAATTTTTTACAAACTCATTTATATATTTATTGAGATTTAAATTGAGGTTTACGTAACATAAATCATACTCGTATCTACTAGACATGATTAAGCATTCTAATGTGTCGATGATTATCTTTATTATATTTGATGGGGCATATTCTGCACCGCTGACCAAGTCAAGATATTGAGCAAGGTCAAAGATGTCCACAGCAAGTCAACGACTTAGACGGCCTAGCCGATGCGCCCATCGGCCCAAGAACCCGGGTCCCGCATGACAACTCGCCACCGGGGGACACATTCCGCGTACTCATATCCAAGACCTCTACGGCGGGTCACCAGCCGCCACGGCCACCATAGGTCCCTCACGAGGGGTAGATCGATCTTTCCACCGCTAGCCACTTGGCCACTTGGCCACCACGTGACAAAAGGTGAAGTCTATAAATACTCCTCAACCTTCATTGAGGAAAGGATCCCATCCAATCCAGAAATACACAACTTGACCTAAATACACTATTCATCTGGTATAATCTTCCTTATCTCTCTACAATATATTCCTAGCCAATTAGCATACAACTTATACATCTAAGTTTATCGACTTCAAGGCGTCGGAGTAAAGACGCTTGGCACAAAGCCAAGCCCTCGATTCTGTTCATTGTTGCGGGAGAGGCCGAGAGGAACGATTAAGACCAAAGGAGAATCCAACTCAAGACATCATTCAACAAGCCACGGGTGGTAACTATACTTGCTCTGGAATTACACCCGGAACAATATTTTTGGAAATTAACTCATGTATTTCATCATACTCTGTACGATTTTTTATAGTAGATGTGTTTTTAAAGTATTAGTTGAAGGTATTATGATACTTATTTCGTTCAATAAGTCGTAAATTTTAGGGTCGAAAAACATATTTAGGCTCGAAAACCCGATTTAGCCCATGAGGGCCACGATTGGGCTCGCTAAATAGGCCCTCTTATTTGGCCCGGCAGGTACAACCCGCACATATGGGTCAATTTTGTTATCTCGGCCCGGCCCGGCCCAAGCTCGTATGGGTCCGGCCATGACCCTAAAGAGAGACCAACTGAATGTATAAAGTCGTTGAACCATTTACCGAACCTTATTCCGAACTACTGCTCCGTACACCCAAAGGCGGGATTTAGCAGAGGTTTATGATACAAACCTAACAGCTCCAGCCACCAAACCAATATACACTATACACTCCATACTACATAGTTGACACAAATTGACCTTCTTCTCCGCCATTTTTGTTCAAATTCAAGCTTCTTTCTCTCTTGATAATGGCGACTTTACGCACATCACTCTCACAGAGCTTCCGGAAAGTTCCTCCTGCGGCTGTTCCGGCGTTGCTAGACTGTATTTTGTCTTCCACCGGCGAATCTCCGTCGTCGCTATTCGATTCTCTTCTTTCGGACTTCTCCGACGTCGCTAGGGTTTGTTTTTCCCTAATTTTGATTTAATTTGATTGATTTTTGTGATTTGGAGTTCATGTTGTTTTGTTTGTTTGTTTGATAGGAAATTTGTGTTGATAACAAGAAGTTGAGTTCTGAGGAATGCGCATATGTTGTGTCGTATGTGAGAGGGATATGCCACCTGCTGAAGAAAATCGGTAATTTTCGAACTTTTTAGTAGTTATTTCGGATTAGTTTCGAGTTTTTGGCCTTGTTAGTACAATGTAGTAGCTATGTCTTGTAGTCGAGGCACTTTTGAAGTCTCGCTTGTATTGGGATTGATTGCTACGTGAGTATGAAAATGATGGAGAGTGAAGGGAAGATAAAGGCCTGGGCTTGTCTTACTGTTAGGACTCACTTGTATTGGGAGTGATAATTAGGGAATAATGAAGCTCAAAGCAAATGAGTGAAGTATGAAAAATGATTGTGGGTGATGGGAAGGGAAAGGCCGAGGACTTGAGTCTTTGAAGTCGCACGGGTAGTGTTCGCTTTTACGGGGTAATTGTTATTGGGTAATGGAACTTAAAACAAAGGAGTAAAGGAGGAAAGTGATGGTGGGTTGGTGGAAGTATGCGAGTAGTGCATTTCCCTAGAAGAGAAGTGTATTAGTGTAGCTATTGTCCCTTAGTGGGGTAGTTATTAGCCTATCTCAATACAAACGAGCTCTAATTGTTAGTTTCCGAAACATGTTTAGAGACATGGTAACAACTACTAACAACTAACAAGACCACAACTTAAAGAGGCTATGTGATGAGTAAGTATGCTTTCAAATTTCTCAATGTTATCAAGAATCGTGTTTATTCTATAATGATATCTGTTCTGGGACCAAATTGCCACAAGCTATGCCCCAACCTTTCCTTTGGTCAATAGACAACACACATTACTGTTCCTTGCTCTCATCTTTTTATGGAAATGTAAAAAAAACTACAACAAAGCCTTAGTCTCAACATATCTTAGGGTCGGCTACTCGGCTAACATGAATCATCATCCGAATCCGTATAGGTTTGAATCCACCAATACGGTCAAAGGTAGATTAACAAAGGAAAAGAAAATAGATAAATGGTTAACAAAACCAGATTGTTTGTGAAAACTAGAATAAAAATAAGAAATGCGTGAAAACCAAGATTAGAGATTAAAGTGGCAAAATGGATTTGTAAAACAAAAAAAAGTATTATAAGTCGTTTATGAATCAAAAAATAAATATTTAATTAGAATGAAGATAAGGAAATATCTAAAATTCAAACTAATCTTCAACATGGATTCTTTCTCTCCACAATACTATCTCCTTCGCCATGCTCTCAGTGACACTGATATCGTTTTTCAATCACCCTTATCCGTGTTTGTTTTGGTCTTCCCCTTCCTCTAACAATGTTATCAATTCCCTAACTCTCAATTCTCCTCACCGGTGCCTCCGGCGCTCTCTGCCGTACATGGCCAAACCACCATAAATGGTTTTCCCTCATCTTATCTTCAATCGATGCAACACCTATCATTGTGTAAAGAAATGTCCCCTGGATTCAGATATGAGCACATTTACTTTCTTTAAGCCGTGTGAAAATTTGTCTAACCACACAATCTCAAGTTTTTATTTTAAGGCTTATCTTGTCTGGTGTGATTCAAATATATTGGAATTGTGTGGTAAAGCTGACTTAGGCACTTAGCAAGCCTCATAGCAGATGAAGAAACCCATTCAAACTAGCTCATGTTATGCTCATATTTATGGTAAGTTCGAGGACTAGGCCTGAGAAGTAGGTTGCCTTTACAGCTTACCCTTAAACTTTTACCTAAAAAACCACTAAGTTTACCAGTTCATCGTTGCTGGCATTTTTTTTTTTGTTATGTATAAGGAACGAATGGATGATTACAAGTACTCTCTCTCTTTTTGTTGCAGGGGGTAATGCTTCTGCGTTTGAGAGATTTATGTGGGAAGCTTTTATTCCGTTGGTGAAAATGACTCATCTCTATGAAAAAAAAATGCTCCACGAGGTAAGCTTGTGAAAGTAGTCATCTACTTTTCTTTATCTATATCATCCAGCATTACTGACTGGGTTCTGGTTGCACCCGTCGATGGTCGCAGATTGTACATTGTCTACTTGAAGTTATTTGTGAGATCAGTAGCTGGGATGTAATGGAGCAATCCTTGGTCCCTTTTCTTTTGAGATCCGTAGTTCTTTCCATGGATGTAAATCAAAGTGAGCATTCATTTATCATTAGACGGAGTGGGGAGTATGTCTTTCTAGGCATAAGGGAACTAAAAACGTCGGATACAGTCTCCGAGAGTCCACATCTGCCACTTACTCTGTCTTGCTACATCTTGAGTAGTCTATTAGAAGCTGCTACTGAAAAATGTCAATCTGTGAAAGGTTACTCCACCTCGACCGACGTCTTCTGTCCTGAAAAGTTTGGTGGACATTTGGTATGGAATCTTTGTAATTTAACTATCCAAATGCTTTCACAGAGCCCTGAGCATAGATCCTGCACTGCTGGTCTTCTTCTTCCTTCCCTTTTCAAAGCATTTACGTTTAAGTGCACTTTTGAAGTTTGCGTTCAAGGAAAAAGATGTAATATATCCAGGTATAGTAAAATAACTGCTCTGTTGTATGTTTACTGGGTAATCAAATACGTTTCCTTGAATTAGAAGTTTAGAACTACTTTCTTTGCTTTTCCAGGCAATATTTCTTCATGAATTTGTGGAAGTCTGCTAGGATGTTGTTTGGTTTAGGATCTGCAGAGAGAAGAGATGCGTATGGTATTATCTCGCTGTATTTGTCATATTTTTCATGTGTTAGTGGCCATCAAGTGGATATGGGTGATAGAGCTGAAGTATTCGATATAAAAGCCGAAAAAGACTTTTGGGATGAAATGAAACGTGGCTTGGTAATTATTTATTTTCTTATTTAATTATTTAATGAAGATTGTGAGAATAGCTAGGTTCATTAAATTAATAGACTTGTTTTGTAATATTGTCAGTATTTAAAATTAACCTCTTATTATCATTTTTATCATTTTTTTAATTATTACTCTTATCCAAACCAATCTTCTTATATTTCAAATTTTGGTTAGGAGGAAGTATAATTATTGATCTTCTTTTGTTTCCTAATATGTTTTGGGGATTCCAGGTTGATAAAGAAAGTTTCATTAGGAAACAATCATTGCACATATTGAAAAAAGTTTTATTCTCAAATGGAGGAGAGCTAAACTCAAATCTGGCAGAGAAAAAGCCACATCATAAAGGTACTATTCCTCATGGTATGACCAAAAGAGACTTGTGGGCTGAAGAGGAGGCTCAGTCGTTAGGTGTTCAGAACATAGGGCTCCCGAGTGATAATGATTTGAGTCAAAAGCAGAAGTGGGAGGCATTTATACTTCTGTATGAAATGCTGGAAGAGTATGGAACTCACTTGGTTGAAGCAGCATGGAATCACCAGGTTTGTATGTTTGTGCTTTTGTAATTATTCTGGGTGGAGTAGCCAAATAAGCATGCTGTTGATAGATGATAACAAAGTTATGGTAAAGTAAATTCAAGTTAACTACAGTAAAGTTCTTGATAGGTTCAAGGCTAGAACAGTTTAAAATATTTTCAAAGGTTGATCCCCACACCAAATGTTATGCCAAAACAATATCCTGATTTGACAACCTCCACCTACGGGCGTCACGTCCAGGGTGTCTTTTTGTTAATGGGCGTCACCTTGTGATGTCTTTTTATATACGGATATCACTCTTGGTATCTCTTTGTACATGGGCATCACCTCGTAGATGTCCCGTAATTAATATCTTATCTTGTAAAATAAGAAAATACCCTTACTCATGATTTAATCTTCTTGCCCATGGCTTTAAATAGTACTGTATATACAATATACTGATTTTTAAATTTATAAAATCCTTACATCAGTTTTGCATTAGTAAATTTGCCTTAATATTAGCTCTATGCTTGATATTAATAATCTATCGGTCTTGCCATGTATTGAAATGTTCATCATGCAATGGTTGCAGATATCGTTGCTACTTCAACCTTCCGATCATCATGAAAGTTCTGTGGCATCTAACCAGCAGTTTGATGTGTTTAGTAGCGACTTCAATTGGCTAGCTATTTTGTGGGAACGGGGGCTTTGTCACGATAATCCTCTTGGTAATTAGCAAACCATGACTTTGATATGCAGCTGAATATCACACACTTCAATCATTGTAACTTTTGCTTGTAGATATTTGTCTTTTTCACGAGTTACTCTTTTCTGTACAATTGAGTGTCATTATTTAACTGCTGCAGTCAGATGCTATATAATGAAGTCATTCTTGGATATTGATTGGAAGAGTCAGGACAATTGCAGGGAAATGTTTCCTGAAGATTTTATACTTGGTGCATTTATGCAAGGGATGAATGATCCAGTTCATCACAAAGATTTTGGTCAGTGCTATGTGATTCCTTTTTCTTTTTCTTTTTTGACTCTTTGGAAAAATAGTAATGGAGCAAGTCAGATCATGTCTTTTTTAAAGGTAAATGTATGAATTTGTGAACACTGATCATGATTTCAAATAACATATAGTGTGCAAACTTCTCTTATTTGTCTCCTCATGTGATGTACTGACACTTTTCTTTGCTGGATTGGGTTTCATAGTGTTTTTGTAGCCTGATAACCCTTCTTAGTAAGTATATCAGAATTGCTCACTTTTTTTTTCCGCGTGTATGTTTCCTAATTTGATTACATATCTTAGGACTAAGAGGGGTTCACAGTTCAAGAACAATTGAGGGAGCCTCTAAATTTCTTCACCAGTACTGTAGTTTCTTGTCTATAAGGTAAGTGGAAATGGTTTATTATAAGCTGTGTGACTTTGGTATCATGTTCCTTGATATGTGGATAATCTTCATAGCTGGTACATTGCTTGGGGTGTTGAAAATGTTATGTACTTCAATACGAGAAGTTATGCTGTGAACGTTAGAATATGTATACGCAATTTCCATGTACTTGTAGAATATAGTTAAACAGATAAGGCGATGAAAAAGCAGTCAACGAGAGGTACACTATGACTGATGTATGCATAGGAGTGATTGTTAAGTTTTTGTATTATATGTTGTCCATTTTTATCCTCTTATGCTGTGTGCTCAAAACAATGGAGAATGATTTTGAGGTGAATACTGAAGAGGAGTATTCTTCTCCTTTTGTGTATGGGCGTCACATGTAGGGTGTCTTTTTTATATATGTGCGTCACTCTTACGGTGTCCTTCTGTATATGGGAGCGACACATGTATGGCATCTTTTTGTACATGGGCGTCACCTCCTTGGTGTCACTTAATTAATATTACTCCGTATATGTTACATTGTTACTTGTCAAAAAAAAAAAAATTAGCAAAGAGGTGTATGCTATGTTTGGGGTTTTAGTAAAATGAAGTGGCTTTAACAAATTGATAGGGTAACTTGATTTTGTCTATGCATTACAATTATTAGCTTACACTTTGCAACAAAGAAAGGATAACTGTTCTAATGTAAATATGAGGCTTTTGTGGGCTGACTCTGTTGCCATGGAGGGTAACCTGTTAGGGGGCAAAAGTAGAGTTCATTTTTGGGAGAACTTACATACTTACATGGCTACTTTACCCGACCGTGGAATTGGAGAGGATTAACAGTTCATTGTTTTGCAGCACATCATACCTAAATACCTAATACAACTTTTATCTGAATGTTTGTGCTGATTGTAGGATTGCAGTTGTGAAAAATATAGGGCAACAAAAGGGGGTAGAAAATAAGGACCTATGTGAAAGAGAGAGAATGTGGCAAAATATGTTGCTCAGACTCTTCATTATTACCTCGCGTACCCGAGTCGGACAGCCGACACTCGGACATTTCATATTAGACCAAAAACATGAAACTTTTTTCTTAAAATAGCCAAAGACGACAAGTGGACATGCACCCGTGTCGGATACTTCTAACCGAGTCCAAGCAACATAGGCAAAATGAGAGAGGAAAAAAAGGGGGCGGGGGGATAGGGCTTTGTTGTATGAACGATTCTTAGAGTTTAGTCGCCAATCACCATTTACATGTACATTGGTCAAGTCTTGACTCTTGGCTGGATTTCAGGATTAGATGCTTCAGATAAAGCTGGAAGTATGGAATTATGTAATTTATACTCTGTATTTTTTTTGGTAGTGCTACTTTAATGTTAATCATGTTAATCTTGTAATTTTCTGAGGAAATGATATGATTGTTTGCAGGGAACAAGTTTCATTTCTGAAAAAGTTAGCATCTGTAGCTAGAGAGCAGTCTCTCAGCCGAGCTGGTTTAATGAGCCTTTCTCAATGTGTAATTTCTGCAAGTAAGTCTACAAGTGCTTCTGCTCAGACGCATATTGAAGGTATCTTTAGTGCCAGAGAACACGCAGATGTATCAGCACACTCAGCAGGAATCAACGGATTTCCCTGTACTGATAAGGCAGGCTTAATTGATAGTTTGAGATTTCTTGTTGAGAATAGCAAACAACACTTCAATCGTAATTTCCGTTTTAGAGGTTTGTAGTTTTTTTTGTGTTATTGAGTTGTGAAGTTACTGTGTGAACCAAACATTTCAGTTGTCAACCTGTCTAATCATTTTTTCCGGTGATGGACCAGTTTGTGAGGATGTTGTGGATGCTGCCATATCAGTTGTTTGTGCTCATGAACTTCCCCTTGAATCAATTTTCCACTTCATAGGAGCCTTGCCGCGTGAATTCACTGATAGAACTGGTATGCAACTTTCTGCAATATAATTCTTGATTGATGGGATACTTGGTAATTTATCTCCTCTTCTTTACCTTCGAGCTATGTTACTGATGTTGTCATGGATCTTTGACCCAATCGTTTCTGAAACTGCTGAAATTCTATGCTGCCTGATTCTGTGTAATTGTGTATGATGATACTACAGTGACACTCCTTTTTTTTTTTTTTTTTTTTTTTTTTAATGAGAATGGTGAAATAGTTGTCCAATGCTGACTATTTTATTCATCATGAGCTCTTTATGCATGGAATATTTTACCTCTGTGGTGATCTACGTACATATGTCGTTTAGATGTTTACACTAGTGCTTATTTCCTTTTGTACGTTCAACAACAATAACAACATCAGAGCCTTAATCCCAAAATGATTTGGGGTCGGCTGACATGAATCATCCTTTTGTACTTTCATTGTATGATATTCTTTTCTTGCTTTGCTATAAGGAAATGCCAAGTTCGTCCTTTGCCGATCTTTATGCTTGCCTTCTCCTAATGGTTCCGAACGTATCATTCAGTTCATCACTCTCAATTGTTGTTCCCTTAGGTTCTTTAAGAAACAAATTACAAAATTGGCTGGCTGGGAGCGACAAACAGGATAATGCAGCGAACAGCTTTGCCAGAATGCATATTCTGCATAGTCTGTGTGACTTTCCGAGAAGATTTACGCTGTGTTCTAGTGGGGAGGAATGGTTTGGTGATGATGACTTGGTTGCTTGGTTTGCTGAGGCAGAAAGATGGACAAGAGTTCTGTTTCTTCTGGTGGAGGAAGAGCAACAGTTGGAATCCCTAATCAAGGTGTTAATTGTTTTTCTTCTTAAGTTTACTGTTCCATTTGATATTCTGCTGGTTCTTTTATTTTTTTGGTTCAGAAGGTTTAATTGATTAGTGTGTTATAAAGTATAAACATCGAGTGTGTAGTCCTCTGGGTTGGTTTGCACATTTTATGGATGTCAACCATGTGGTTACCCTCGGACTAATGTAAAATGTTGTCCTCCCAAGGGGTCACCACATTAATGTCTTCTACTCTACTGTGCTCATGTAGCACTGAAATAAAATATTCTCACACTATTTTCCTTTCCATAGGCCAAGAAAGCATGTTTGCTGACACGGCATCCAACTTGCTAACCATGTCATCCTTCATCAGTTAAATTGTTGTCTTGTGCGGTGTTACTCTTTTTAGTTTATCTGGTGGTTCTCTTCTGGATATGTATTAGTAAACTGTGAGCTATTCATATTTTTTTTTTTCTTTTTTGCATTAAGCTGTTGATGATAACAGATGCTGTAAAGTTTGTCATTGTAGTGTTTATTGTTTAATTAAATGTTCACAGAATTTAATTTGTTACTCCTTTCCTTCCATGTCTTTTATGTAGCCCATCTAATATCATGGAGTTGTTTAAGGTTAAAGTATTTCCCGGAGGATTAGTTATTCACAGTGCTTTTAATGTTCTAGTGTGAGTGTGTGACCCCTTGAATAGATATGCGGACCAATATTTATAGACCACAGATACGTTGGGAAAAAGTTTTTTTTTTTTTCATTTAATGTCATAAATTTAGGTTATGTAATTGCTGTTTTGCTCCTGCTCAATTATTTTTATGAGCTTTATGCTAATATGCAATATCTATTTCACTCTATTGAAATTGAGCTACTTAATCAAGTTCAGATTAAGGGGGTTTGTGTTCTGAGCTTATTGACATGGTGATTATATTCTTTATGCTAGTTTTTGTTTTGAATTCGCTCTTGCGTAATGCAGTTCATCGAAGTAAAGGCTGTTAAAATCCGACAACAAAGCGGCCTGGAGGAGTATATGCCTGTGAAGTTTCTCTTACTTCTCTTGAGTTTAATTCACGAGCTTGAATTGATGCAGCAAAGGGTTGACGATCTTTCTAAAGTGGAGCCAAAATTTGGCTCAAAAGTCGAGTTGTATGAGACAATAGATAAGAGCCATGCTATTCTTGAGAAGTTTATTGATTCTTTTCTGATCATAATGGTAATAACCACCTAACAATTTATCTGAAGATCTCTTCATTATTAGTCCGTGCTGTATAATATAGGGACAACAAGATGATGAGAATGTCTTCTAGGTGCCTATAACCTTATTATAGACCTTGTTATTTGAATAAATTATTTATTTATTTTTTGGGAATTAACTAAGCACATTTATACACTCCATTTATTTTTGTTCATCTTTCTAACTGTTTTTTCCACTAGTACAAGTCATTATAGAATGTCTTAATGACGGCTTCAGTTTGCCATGTCCAATTCCACCATTGCTCTTTCTCCCACAACACTTTTCTTACTCTCATTTGCAAGGCTTTTTAAGTATCAAATTGTCATATTTATGCCATCTTAAATGTCTGCTTCATTCCTAGTGCAAAAAGCTAGACAGATTAAGATATAAAAACAAAATGGCGCCTAGTTTTTTTTTTTTTTTTTTTTTTTTTTTTCCATTAATGTGTATCAAACCCCAGAACTTGATATTTGTGTCTTGTATGCAGGAAGACCTTATCTCATTTGCTGAAGTGTCTTGTTCAATATTCTGGGCTGATGTTGCATTTGATAATGAACTGCCTGGTTCTGTAACTGGAAAGTTAGGAGGCCCTAGCCAACGACGTCTGTCTTCACCTGTGACGACATCTGTGTTGCAAGCTGTATTTTTCTATGCTTTCATCAGTTGTGTTATTTACTCGTTTTCTTTTGTCTTCAATCCTCCCCATATTGTTTGCGTTAGTGAAATCTCAGGTTTTGGCTTAGAAAATTGCAACTTCATGATTGGATTTTGACACGGAGCCTTACAATTTGGTTGTCGGTGTTGATACTTTTAATACCTCCATTTTATTATCTTTATTGTACGACTTACCCCTTCCCTTTCTTCAAAGGGAGACACTCGTATTATGCTGTGAGACAGTGTTCACTTATGCTAATTAAGATAGGAGAATTTATTTATCTATACATTCTTCCGAGCTTTTTAAGGAAAGCTCATAGGTTTTATGTTTAGTAGAGAACTCTGTCCATATATGTTGACATATTTTGGATAAGGAGAATGCCTTTTAAAGAACCAAGTTGCTGTAACTGATGTTGGTGGACATAACTCCCTTTTGAATAGAGTCTTTTAAAGCACAAAAAAATTAGAATTAAATGTGGTCTCATGTCTTTCAGCAGAGTCATGATATGGCCCGTGACTTTGCCTAAAAGAGGAAGTATTTGTTATTTCTCTAGTGGGATATTGATACGCTTTTCAAGTAATGAGGACGAGAGAATAAGTGGTCGGCACTTGTAATTCTGTGTTCTATTGTGATGTTTGAATCAAGTGAGTCAATTACGAAAATTGTTTTCAACAGTTCAAACCATTGTACCATGCCAGTAATGATCTTTGAAGAATCTTGAGGTCTGCTTGTGCAATTCTATGGGTTCAAATTATGTCATATAGTTTCATCGAGTGCTCCAAATACTTTGTTATTTTTCCCTTGGTTTAAGGATGCATCAGATTGTAATTTTTTTTCTGTCCCTAGGGTGTATGTGGTCATTTCTTTCAGCTGTGGCCATTTGCCACCACTCGCCCATTCATAATTTTATCTGGAAACGCTTCCTGATCTAATTCTTTTACTTTGTGTTTGCAGATTGTTTCTGTAAGAACTCTAGCAGCTGTGTCATCTTGGTGTGCTCTTCAAAGAGTCGCTGTGACTCTTGATGTTGCTTTCACTTATCAGTGGAATTTCTTTTACAAAGTTGTTTCCACACCTATTGGTGATACTGAGGTATAATGACAATTTCAATTAACTTTTCTTAATCAGAGTGTTGCTCCGCACTAATTGTTTTCGGAGTCCAAGAGTCTTGTGATTTCTAAAGGTATACTCACGATACATCTATTTTGAGTTTTTGACTGGTGAATGTTCCATAACTTCCATGCCTTTTCTTTTATGGACCCTTTTCTAAAATATATATTTTTATATATTGCACAAAGTTACAATTCAATAGATCTTACAGCTCCGTGGGAGTTCGAGATGGTCGTTGCAAATAAGTTGAAAATAAAGCCATTTGACTGACAGTTTCAGCACTATATGGCATATGCTATAAGCCATGCTTATACCAGCTACTATGTGTTTTGTTTTTAACTTCAAGTGACTAGCTTGGATTAAAAGTAGTTTTCTATTTTTTTATGGTATTGCTTCTACACGTAGGAGTCCAAGTTCCGCTTGTTTAAGTAGTGTAGTTGGTGTGAAATGCTCCACTCCGACTGGAACTTGAATGTTGGAGATAATCAGATAATTACTGATGACTTCTGAGAGCTTACAAGCGCAAGCATCTAGATCTTCTTTTGAGTACGGGTGTCACACTGTTGATGTCTTTTTGTCCATAGGGCTCATCCCCCTTGTGTCACTTAAAACCCGTATCATACTCTGTATTTTTTATAAAAAAACTGACTAGATTGAATGCTTTCGAGCAGACTTATGCAGAGATTCGACTAGCAGCATATGAAGCATTGAGCTTTGTTCTTAAAGCATCTAGTCGTGTAATTTCCTCTTCGTCTCTCAGCTTAATTCGAGAAATGCATAAATGCTCAGATCCCGTGGCGAAAGATGAGCTGATACTTGATTCCTTGGCTCTTACTTTTATCAATCAAATAAATGGTTTTCTTGCTGTTCGCCAATTGGTGCGATCAAGGAAGGCGGTTTTAATGAACTGGAAGGTAATCCTTTTATGATTTGGTACACGTTAACTTTCCTATCCGTTGTTTCTCTATTGTGTTTTATATATTGCTGGATATCTGGCTATGTGAAAATACTGAAACTGCTTCATCAATGATGAAAAACTTGAGTAACCAGATTCTTTGTATGCACTGGACAACCAGAAATAGAAGGTAAATTTTATAGTTGGGCTAATGAAAAGCACAACAAAATTAAAATAAAATATTATGATACATCACTAGCATTACGTAGAAAGGAAAAAAGTGTCCATTTCCAGCGACATAATGAAAATCGTGTTGATAACTGCACTTGCTTCTTCACAATATTAGATGCTCAAGATATTAGTTTGTCATTTTACTGTATTCCATCATATTACTATGCCAATGAATAGTAGTGAGTCTTTGTCTCCATTGGAAATCGAAAAATAAACAAAATATTACTAAAATTTTATCTTTATGAATTCTATGAAATAATAAAAGTGGTATATAACTAGATGAAGTGATTAATAGGGCTTATGCATATGCACCGAAATTCATACTCTTGAAGTCAGTTTGTGATTTATGGGCATTCTTGTATCCAAACAATGCATTAATGTTCCTTCCCTCCACACCCCTTCCATGATTCAGTGGCTTTGCCTGGAGGCTATATTGTCAATCCCACAACAGGCTCTTCAAAATGGAGTCCAGCTTAGCCATGGTGATGTTTTCTTCTCTGATGACGCTGTCAGATTTATCTTTACCGATCTTGTTGAGAGGTAATAAGTTCACCGTATATTTAAAAGTTAGCATGACATGAGAAATTCAGCAATCTTAGATGGTTTTGAATTAGCCTCATCACTGTCAACTATAATGAATTGACAGTCTCGAAAATGCTGGAGAAGTTTCCGTTTTACCAATGCTGAGATCAGTGAGAATGGTGTTGGATCTATTAACTTCTGGCAGTTCTTATGTTTCTAGGTGTCATGGGGTTGATGTGCAGGTATGAATCGCTCTATTAATTTGTTTTTCTTCTGTATGTGTGTGTATGAAGGGAGCCTCAAGGGAAATGTCTGATGGATATGTACCGTAGTGATGGGTTATACACTGTCCCTTAACGACCTTAGCTGCTAAGTTACTTGATTTTAATCAATTTTGTCATGTTTGGTGCTGTCATACAGTTGTTTTCTGTCTGTTTTTTCCCTACTCTTATTTTTCATAGTATTAAATATTGGTCTCAAAACTTGGTCGTGATTCGGTTGCCAAAGTTTTGAAGAATACCATGACTGCTTTTTGAGAGGATTTCGGCCGTATTTGTTGAGAAAGACTGAAAATAGGATTCGGTGACTGATTTTTTCGAGATACAGTTTCAAACCGAGCTTTAACTTCTTGATACTCTCTTCATAGCTTAGTCTGAAGAGGCGCACTGAGGCACTAAGATGCTAAGGCGACGAAGCGGAAAGCGCAAGGCGAAGGCTCGCGCCTTGTGGACACAAGGCCCCCTATTTTTCGTAAAAACTTTGTATTTTTCCAAATAAATTTTGGACAACAATACCTCTTTTTAGGATTTTTCACACTGGCTAGCATTTAAGGGAGTAAAAGGTAAAAATAATGGGGAAAATGGCATAATTAAAGATCTAGATGAAAAAGATATGGAAAGTGCGTACTAGCTAGTCTTGTTAAGTGAGTTTCGTCTAAAAGGCGCACCTAAGATGCAGAGAGGTGTTTTTGCTGGTGCCTCATCCAAGGCGCGCTTTTTTAAACTAAGCTGCATAGAGTTTAATTAATATTTGATTTTACAGAAAAACAATATTGAACTGCTGGGTACCCTTTGATCTAATATGATATAACCACTTTTCCCAAATAGGAATTGTCCCCCGGCTGTTCCCCTCTTGTTTCATCCTCCATTAAAAAAAATGCTAATTTGCAACTGCAATACATATATTGCAATACTTATATTTGTCTAATTCTCTTGAATTCTCATGTCATATGTACTTTCTATCTTGTGTGGCCAGTAGCCCAGTAGTCATCTCTCACCGTTTATCTTTCCAGTGACATATTGAATGGTGTAGTATCTTTTTTTAATTTGTGAATTCGTGTCTACATGAACCTTATTAGATACATGACACCCCCCCCCCCCCCTCCTCCCCCCTTTCTTTTCGCCCTCCCGCCATGAAGGGACATTGATATTTTCATCACTAATCATTACACAAGTGCCTCCAAAGAGTCTCCTTCTGTTCTGCACTTAGCAGGGATGTTATTCAATTATTTCTATTTTATTTTCCTTGAAAAGTATGACATATTTTACTGATTTTTTGTAATCACCAGATGATATGGCAGCTGGTCAGGTCTTCGTGGATCCTGCACACTAGTTGCAATAAGCGTAGAGTTGCTCCAATTGCAGCACTTCTCTCTTCTGTCTTGCATGTGTCTATTTTTAGAGATGAAGACATGCATGTGGTTCACAATGCACCTGGCCCTCTCAAATGGGTACGTCTTACATTTTTACTTGGCACTGAATATTGTATCTCCTCTCTACGTTATTTCAAGGGTTTTTATGCATGATTTATATGCTGTAGTTCTGTGAAAAGATTCTTGAAGAAGGCGCAAAAAGTCCACGTACTATCCGTCTTACAGCTCTACATTTGACAGGGCTTTGGCTATCTAATCCTGGGGTCATAAAGTACTATATGAAGGAGCTAAAGCTATTGACTCTTTATGGTTCTGGTGAGTCGGCTATTGTTGAGATTTTCTGCATTATTTGCTCTCAGATTATGGATGTGGAACAACTGTACAGTTTTTTGGGATTTCTCTCTGTCCAGTTGCCTTCGACGAAGATTTTGAAGCTGAACTATTGGAAAATGGTGAAGCAAAATCTGAAGTGTCTTTGTTGGGAATGCTTTCAGACAATGAAATGACTGCAGTATGTGACCTTTTTATTTATCTCTGGAAATCAATTCTTATAAATCACTTGTACCAGACTACCACCTATGAGTATAAGGATGTAACTGATAAGTCTAATGTTGTAAATTCTATTATTCCTACTCGTCGAGAGTTGAGATTGCTCTTCTGAAGCTCCTAGCCTCCTATTTAGTTAGCTTCAAGTGCTCCGTATGGACTGGCACTTGACTTTTCTGTATTTTTTCAGTTAAGATTACTCAAAAAGAATCTTATTGCACACTTAACAAGAATTAGAGGCTCATGTCATTTTTTAAGTAGTTCTACGAAACCATTAACCCTGATTTGGCTGGACTGGACACATTAACTTAGGTACATAGTAGTTTTTAAAATATAGTTGGATCTGGTGTAAATTGATACAGATAACGTTTCTTTACTAAATGGTGTCTGCACCAAAAGATACCATATGGTCAGTCTGATCAATTATTGAGATTGTAAGAGGATTAATTATTGGTTTAGACTCTCACATATTCCTGCTCTCATATGGTATTATACTATTATGTATCTTGGGTCTCAATGATTGACTATCATTCAGGCCTTTATCAATACGGAGCTGTATGCACGAGTCTCTATTGCGGTACTGTTTAACAAGTTAGCAGATTTAGCTGATTTAGTTGGATCAGGGAAACAAAATGCTGATTGCTGCGCGGCGCTTGAATCTGGAAAAGCATTTTTATTGGAGCTTCTTGACTCTACGGTACAGCTTCTATTTTGATATGAAGTACTTTTGTTGGGTTTGTTTGACATTGTAGAACTATCAGAATTCATTTTTTGTCTAGGTTCCATGCTGGAAAAGGTTGCATTTGTATGCCGTGAGGCCATTTTTTATAACTTTTTTTTTAGGCTTATTAACTTCATTTGCTGTTATCCATTGATGCAGGTCAATGACAAGGATCTTTCAAAAGAACTGTATAAAAAGCATAGTGCGGTGAGTTGTAGGGGTCTGTTTGAACTAGGCTACACTACTTGTTGCTATATATATATATGGACGGGATCAGAAGTGAACATTAAATACTTCTTTTAGCTCTGCTGTTTGGATTGAGGATCTCACTTATATAACTGAGACATCTGTTTTTGGATACAATTTCTGTTTGTGTTTGTCTCTTCTCTTGATGTAAAGCTCTATTATGTGAAACAGATTCATCGTCGGAAAGTTCGTGCTTGGCAGATGATATGCGTTCTATCTAGATTTGTTCGTCAAGACATTATTCAAAGAGTGATAGACTGCTTATCGACATGCCTTTATGTGAGTGATAATTTTGGCACACTAGGTTTTCTAGACACATACTTAAGAAAGCAGCGAATCTGTTTTTTGTTTTTGAAAAGCGAGTGTTTTGGCGACTTTTTTTGGTCAAATACCATGGATTCATGGGTTCTGTCACTCTGTAACATTGAAAGTGGATTCACTTATAATGGGGAAACTGTTTGATTTTTATTTGTCAGCGTCAGGACTTTAAGCGTTTTTGGCTTCATCAGAAAATTTCGAGAAAATTATGAAAAACTGCACAATTCCAGCAAATCTTGGAAAAACAAAAATAAAAGTCTGATCTTTTGAAAGTTCATTTTTTTTTTTTTTTAAATTATTACTTTGGGTGCGTAGAAGGTTACTGTTACTTCTGTATAAGTTGATCCATCCACTATATTCTCTCTTTTGGATGATGAAGCTGTTTCGTGACTGAAAGCCCCGAAAAGAAGAGAAAGTCAGAAAACACAGTTGACTATTTGATTTTCTTAGAGGTCTTTATAAGTGGCATCTTCGCAACCATGAAGTAATTTATAGAAACTTGTGTTCGTACAGTGATGGTACATATATTTATCTCCTCGCCCTGTATAAAAGAACACAATAATTTTATCTTGTGTAGTAGTCACTTTCTACTCTAAGCTTCAATCAATTAATATTATTTATGCTACACTGGTTGCAGAGGAACAACTTTCCCGCAGTTCGACAATACTTGGAAACTTTTGCGATACGTGTTTACCTTGACTTTCCATTCTTGGTATGTAAATATTCTGGTGTGATATGTTTTCTAGTTTTCTGGTTCTCCTAGAGCTTGTCCACATTTAGGTAATTCCTCTTTTTGAAACTGTAATCAAGTTCTGCATTTCAAAAGAGACTTGTTTTTTTTCTCTTTTTTCCTGTATTCTCGATAATTTTTTTTTTTTGAGGAAATACTCGATAAAATTTTAATGCATCTTGAAAGCACGACTTTCAATTTTCTCCTCTTTATGTGCATAGAAGACACCTATCTTTCCAAACTAATCTTACAAATACTTCCTTCACTTCCAGATTTACTTTTTCCCATAATAATTGGCATAAAGATTAAGAATACTGGTAAAATAAACCTCAATGTGCAAGTGGGCTTATTAATAGAGGAGATACTGTACTCAGAAAGCCACTTTATGATGACAAAGTTGTCATTTCGTACCGTTAATACTGAATATTTATTACAAATGCTAGGAAAATAAAAGAAGTTGTGTTTTGGGCCGCATTGCTATAAATTTTACAATAGGGTCTATGTAGGACTTGGGAGTGGATTTTAGAAGCTGTGTATGAGGAAGAGCTGTCATTTTGCGTGGCGAGTAGGTGGTATAGCATAAGAGATTTGGGGGGCCCGCTTGTTATAAAAAAAAAGTCCAGTATAAAGACTCAAGAAAAAGTATGACATTAAAGTTTTTGTGGTAGACACGTGTTACTCCGACACTTCACTTTGGTCACCTGTCCAACACTTTGATACTTCCATTTTAGACCAAAAAGTTTAAAATTTTGCGGGAAATAACCGTATCCGACATTCCGGTACATGCAGCCTAGTGTAAGTGGTGTTAGGCTATAAAAGCTAGTGCAATTCCCTATTTTTCTGTTCCTAGTAAGAGCAATTTTGTTGTAACTTGGACATGTTGAAATAGTTACCTAGAAAAAAAACAAGAAGATCAAATGAAACTTCACAATAAGGAACAAGGAAGAACATATAGAATTGGAATATGTACTATTGTTGTAGTCACGTAAAATAAATATTAAACTATGAACAATGAACTATGGAGTGGTTTATGATACAGATACATATAATGGATCATACTGTTCCTATAGGGATGCCCATGACTTATTCAGGATATAACTGCTTTCCTTGCATATGATTAGGATTCAGGAAGAAATACAGTGGCTGAATATGCTTTCAATTTCATTACAGGTACAAAAGCATCTAGTTCCTATTTTATGTGATTATGATATGAAGACGCAGGTATGCATATAATTTCTTTCTCACCAGCCACTGTACTGTGATGCATGGTCATTCTCCTGAATTTTTCACGGTTGCAGAGTTTCATGCTATATATTATCCCCCCCCCCCTCCCCCTCCTTGCCCCGCAATTGGTGGGAGGTGTTGAGGGGTCGGGATGATGTTGTTGCTGTTGGAGATTCATACTTTTGCACACTGAAAGGGGCTAAACTTATCATCATTATTAGTGTGCTGAAATCTTTTTGTTATAGAGATAGAAGTCAGAATTTTTCTATAGTCAAGTGTTAGGACGCATCTGTCGTTGTGACATATTTTTTTGTTTATTTCTTCCCATGACAGAAAGTTGTCTGTAATGGTTGACATTTTTTTGATGATTATCAATCTAGCATCCATATTTGTTCCTAAGTTGGTTTGCCTGAGTACTTTTTTTCGAATATTTATGTGTTATTGTGCTCCCTATCCTGATTCCTGCATGGGCGCATGGCATTAGCATATCATAAATGCATTTGCACTCTTTTCTTCTCTGCATCTTTTCCCGGTATGTGTCCATTCTTTTCGATTGTTTTTAAATATGTGACGCGTATCAAGTTTTAGAGTTGTCTTAGTCTAATACCATACATTGGACATGGATAGATATACGATTAAAATAACTGAACTTTTGAATTGGATGCAGGCATTATCCTCTTATGTGTTTATTGCGGCTAACATCATGCTCCATGCAAAAGCTGAAGTTCAGTCAAGGCATTTGGATGAATTACTTCCTCCAATAATTCCCTTGTTGACATCTCATCATCATACCTTGCGTGGTTTTACTCAGGTATACATGCTCTACTTTTTTTATTTACGTTGAACATGTGAACTGAGCCTGCATGCTTACACCATTTTCCCAATCTTCAGTTGCTAGTATATCAGGTCCTCTGTAAGCTGCTGCCTACTAGCTCTGGTTCCATCAATCTGGAAAAGAAGTGCTTATGCAATTTGAGGACATATTTGTCTCAAAATCCTGATTGTGTGAGGTAGTTTTCTGCTTCTTTGTCTTGGGGAAAAAAAAAAAACAAAGGCTAATTCTCACCAAAAGTAAACAGTTTGAACTTGGTTACCCTTAGTTAGGTGACAGTGAAGAGCTCTGTTTCATCCATGTTTTCCTGTGCTACTTTCACTCAAAAAAATTAGTTTTGATGTCACTTATCTTCTCCTTGATCCATGTCTTTCCCAGTTGCTCTTTGGACTGGATGAAATTTTTGTTTGTTACAATCAAATTTTTGTGTCTTTTGTTTGATAGTTTTGCTTAAGCATAACTGAGTACCTGACCATTAGCTGTTTACTGCTCACAGATTGCGAGCCTCAATGGAGGGATATCTTGATGATTTTTGTCCAGATAAATCAGTTACACCTGCAGGAATCTTCTCTAACCGTGTTGAGGTAGATTCTTCTTCATAAGGATGGACATGACCTATTGAACATTTCTATTTTTCAAGCTGCGACCAATTTCACTCATATCATGTCCTCTTTACATATTTTCTGATAAATTTTTAGTGAGATGCCTCAGTTTAGATCCTGGTTACTTTGGTAAATCATATACGGAGTATGCTCTAGAGGTTCGGGATACACTTTTGTGCTTGCTTGTGTTTCCCCCGAATTACAGTCTCTTGTCATTTTGGGATTGTTTGGCAGTTATCAGAGTATGAACTAACTGGGCAGTCACAAAGTCTGGCTACATACCAGGACATGAGTGTAAGAAAGCTAAAGAACCTTGTGGAATAGCTGAATAACATGCAGTGCTATTCTCTGATTGCTGGTTACTCTAGAAGCATGTCTATAAATATCTTTCTTGAAAACATTAAAGCTTGCCTTATCTTGTTCCATGTGTAAACCTGCAAACTTCGAACTTGAAATCTCAAGTGGAATAGACTATTTTGCTGAGCTGTAAGATCTCTTCTTTATAAACTCTGATTTCCATTTTGGTATCTTGTAGGATATTGAGTTTGAGTGTGTTCCGATGTCCCTTATGGAGCAACTGGTGACTTTTCTGAATGTAAGTTTTTCCACTTACCATTCCTTGCTTTGTGCTTTCTGGACAGTCTCATTTTGAAGTTTTGTGTAGGATGTCAGAGAAGAGCTTAGAAGTTCAATGGCTAAGGACGAAGTTACTCTGAAGAACGAGAGTTTAATGACCATTGAGGATCTTAAAAGTTTTCCGACTGATTCAGGGCATGATATGCTGCTTCCTTTTCCATCTAGTGAACTTTCGTTGGATTTTCAGAAGAAGTTCACATTGTCAAAACATGACATGCTGCACGATGGTAAGGATTCTGATGATTGATTGCTAATGATTGTCTTTGTTTAGATGAAGCTCAATAAGCTTTTTAGATGATGATGATAGTCCAGTACAGAAGCGTTATGTCATATCAGGATATTGTGCTGATTGAGCTGTTTGGGTTTTAAAAGTGGAGAGGATTTCGGACATGAGTGATGAAGTTTCATTCTAGTAAGTTATTTTCGACAGGTTTAGACTTTAGGTAAGTCTCAGATGGTTAGTGCCTTTGGTGGGAGAGGAATGTTCTTACAAACTGTCTTGTCTATTTTGGGTTACTTGTTCACGTGATTCAAGCTCTAGTCATTATGAAGGGGGAATATGGTTACAAACTGCGTTGATTTGTATTGTCTGCCTTTTGGGGCGCTGGCAAACTAGTGATACATGTAGGATTGTAGGGCCTTCTGCCTCCGAGTTTTCAGGTCAATATTTTTTGGGCCTGTTATGAAAAAGTTACAAGAAAGTTGATCATTGTCAAGCTAATTTCAGGTGAATTGTAGTTCAATCAAGTTAAACCAGGCCTGATTAACACCTTTCTGTATTGCGTTAGATTTTGGAAATGGGATGTCTTAGTCAAGTTGGTTCTGCTGCACTAGGTCTTGTTTTACACAATATGTATATAAATATACAACTTGTACACGTGTTCTGAAGAGTTGGTGTGTTCTCTCTCTAAACTTAGTCTTCTACTGGCAGAGATTGAAAAGGAGGACCGACTCCTTGAGCAAATACTGCATTCGAGAAACACGTCTATTGAGAAGATGAAGGCCAATAGACAGCAGATCATACTTGTAGCTTCACTTATTGATCGTATACCTAATCTTGCTGGTTTGGCAAGGACTTGTGAGGTGTGTTTTTAAGCCATGCAATAAGCTTCTGTATTACCGGCCTAAATGTCGTACATTTTCATTTTCTATCCTTTGATTGATATTTCTTTGGTACAACACTATGGGCCTTTTGTTTCTGTCATGCTCTTTGATGTTCGGTCCTTGTAAAGAGAAGCGCTCTATGTTTTTGGCAGGTTTTCAAAGCAAGTGGTCTGGCAGTGGCTGATGCTAGTGTGCTACAGGATAAACAGTTCCAGCTGATAAGGTTTTTGTCTTTCTGCTCTCTTTCCCTTCTTTATTTTTCCTTTTATGAGCATCTCCCTTGTGACTCATTATTCTTTGTTTTTCAATTATATTATGGAATAAAGCAAAGATGTCTCACTAAATTTTCACGATGCGATTCTAGACGCAATTTTCATTTTCGGTCATGTAGAACAACCTCTCTATGTCAGCGGGTTAAGGCCGTACATCCAAACTCCCCTTTCCCGCAATTTGTGGGAGCCCTTACACTAGGGTTACGTTGTTCTTGTAGTTGTAATTAAGCATCTTCTTGTTGATTTGGGCATTTTTCATCTGTGCCTATCAGCCCTAGGTGTGGTTCCTAGACCATAATACAATGATGTTATCATACCCCTTTTGATTTTGGCCCTTACCAGTTACCACTATAATTAGATAGATCAATCCTGCTCATAGTAGTATAATACATTATTCCACTGTAACATTTATTGGCAAAGTTTCGTTTTTTAAGTGACTTTAACATGTGCCCTTAGATCCCCACGTTAGAAAAACCGGTACACTAAATCATTTAGGCTAATATTAAGGAACCAAGTCAGCAAAAGTGGTTCCATACACATTTTTTTTATTTCGATTTTTCTGGCCTCTCACTATTGCTACTAAAATTTACTTATCTTCAACAGTGTGACGGCGGAGAAGTGGGTACCCATCATAGAGGTTCCTATGGACAGCGTCAAAAACTTTTTGGAGAAAAAGAAGCGAGAGGGTTTCTCGATATTGGGATTGGAGCAAACTGCAAATAGCGTCCTCCTCGACAAGTATACCTACCCCCAGAAAACGGTAAAATGTCTTCAATTGTTTTATTCAATTAAGCGATTTATGGTTTGTCAATACAATGAAACTTCATCTCTTATCCCATCCTTTCTCAAGGTTTTGATAACTTTTGAGTTGCGTAAAAGTATTCCAGTTTGAGCTGTGTAAGATTTGTCTAGATTTGAGTAAGAGTGCTGTTATTATTTTCCAGGTTCTTGTTCTTGGTCGTGAAAAAGAGGGCATACCTGCCGACATAATTCATGTTCTGGATGCTTGCATTGAGATCCCACAGTTGGGAGTTGTGCGGTCGCTTAACGTTCATGTCAGTGGAGCCATAGCAGTCTGGGAATATACTCGTCAACAGAGATCAAAATGACTTGTGCCTACAATCAAAATAGTGAGGGTTTTATGTTTGTTCCCTATTTCTTTTTTTTTTTTTTTTTTTTTTTTTTTTTTTTTTTTTTTTTTGACAGCTGTAAAAGAAGGCGTACCTAACTAAGGGGTCATAGCCTTACAAGCAAGGCTATGAGCAACATTATTTAAAACTCTAGGAATGTAACTAATAGCTAAACAATGAAAGAAAGGAAAGAAAGACTGGATGTCGGCCAGAACCGCCTCTATTTGATGGTGCGGCCGGTGTAGTCCTGCCAGTTGGCAAACAAGCCCTAAGCAATCAGACGAGATCATCAAGTGCCTAAAACCATGGTCATGCGCCCATCGAATAACCATACGCACTCCCAACCCTTCCGCTTGCAAAGGAGACTCAGCAGTAATTCTTACCTCAGCTGTCATTAGTTGTTCCCCAGTCGGCGACAAAGTGACCCACCCCACACCCGCAGTATCTTTCCCTCTCCAACCCGCATCAACCATCACCCGAACAACATCACACTGTCTTATCTCACCCACAAGGCAGCAAGGATTACTATCACGAATCCATAGGACGCTCTCTTGTTGTGACGAGTTTATATTGCTATCTTCCGTGGTAGTATCTTTTTGAGCCCTGATACTAACCTGATCCACCGTTCCCACAATTTGTGCCCATAAATTAAAAAAACCAATGGGATGAAAATCCATATCATGAAACAGGACCCGGTTCCGGATGCTCCATAGGCACCAGAGCATAGCCAAAAACCGAATTAGCCTCATTTCCGCATCCTCCAACTTCTTCAAAAAAGAGATCCAGCCAATAATCCAATGATCAATACGCATAAACGAATCCATACTAGTTCGAATCCCACACTCAGAACTAGCCCACAATCTACGAGACACAGGACAGTCTCGAAACAGGTGTTCCATTGTTTCCATTACAAATAAATCTGACTTACATAACTTACACGAAGAATCCACCTCAATACCCCTTTTCGAAAAATTATACCCAACAGACAAGGAGTCCGTCAGAATTCGCCATAGAAGGATTTTCCATGATTGTGGTCCCGGTAGACCCCATAAAGTTCTTTTACAAAAGATACGTACCATCTCAGAGATCCTCTCTTTATCCTTAGTTGTTCCTTTTCTGACCATATACTCCTCAAGAAGTATATGTATCTAGCGGGTTTAAGTTAGTATCAAGATGAGATTTTTTTTCTTTTTTTTTTTTTTTTTGACAGTGTATTGAGTCACAAGAATCAGAATCGATTTATCTCATTAAATACTACACCAATCATAATTCTTAAGAGAGACGATCCCTCTATTATTTCTGACGGGAAAGAAATAAGAGAGGTGCGATCATATCGAGAAAATATATTTGACTGTCTGAGCCAGCAGCTTTGAAATTGACTGATAATCAAGATCTCATCTAATACAACGCATCCAATACATAACATACGGTAATAGTGTCACAAATTTTAAGAAAGTGCGGTTATTGCATACTCTGCAGCCAAATTGCGATTAAGGAATGTTTGAATGATTTTCGTGTATAGAGAATCGACAGTAGAAAGGGGTACGCCTACGTCGCTGTTGAAATCAGCATGAATAAACACCACTGTCGTTTCACTTTTGTGATCGAATTCGATTATATTTGATTAACTAATAACATTTTGCTAACACGCTTGTGAAACATTGAACTTATTCATACTAGAACTAATGTAACAGATCATATTAGAATTTCGGAGTTAAAACTATGAGTTGTCGAGAGTTATTCTATGATCGAAAATTGGTGATGGGAAAAATGTCGCCATCATTTAATGACATAATGTTGAAGCTAAATTTACCGCTAAAATTGTTCTGGTAATTTTTTATCAAAAAATAATCACATTTTATTATAAATGTGTCAATTTTAGATTGAAAAGGCATGTCTTAAGGAGACTTGCTAGATAATTCTTGTGTACATGTCACTATTCAACGAATTAAAATCACCTTTAAAAAAAATAATGCATGGAAAATAAAACAATTTGATAACACGTTTTTTTTTTAAATAAAAAAAAAAAAAAAAAAAAAAGATCGAAATAGAACCATGTAAGCTCGAAAATTTGGGTGTTAGGAGAACACACCTTTTTTTGTTATGTATTGTACTCCCTCCGTCTCGGTCAATTGTTGTCCTTTGGTTTTGGCACAAAAACCAAGGAAAGATGAGAAGGCCAATTATAAGATGACAAGTGGATCAAATTGTGTGAAAAAAAAAATCGCTCATCAAATGCAATCCTAAAATAGAAAGGGCAACAAATGACTAAGACACCCAAAAATAAAATAGGATAACAAAGGACCGGGACAGAGGGAGTATTTCTTTTACAACATTAAGAAGTTGGGCTCAGTACCCAGTAGCAAAGCAGTACTAGTATTTATTTGTCCCCCTCACATCCCATGTTCGACTCGCACTTAGCATCCTTATTAATTATTACAACTAAAAGCCAAGAAACACTTCATGCTTCTTATGTGCTACAAAGATTATACTCTGTATAAAACAAAACAAAAACTTGGTATTATACATTTATACTATTTGAGACGGAAAAAAGAAAAGATTATAACGGCCATTTTTCAAGTTAAAACCCTGCATTTTTTCACAGGGGGAGCTTAAAAACAGAAGAAAGGCTTCTAGCCTTCTAGTGGCACCAGTCACTTGAAAGGCGACATCAAATTGCTCCATTTCCCAAAATGACACCATAGGTCTGTGAGCTTTCAACCTTGTCGATCAATTTTGGTTAGACCAACCAAAATAACCTCTCTTCGGAAAATATTCTCAAACACGGCCGAAATGCTCCATGAGTTACACCAACCAAGAAAAATGCTTTTCGAGAAAAATTAAGCAGCGATGACAACATGGGTTTCATGCTTAGCAAAAAATATCGCTCACCTTAGTGTACTCTAATTGACGAATGTTGAAGGTCCTTCATCCCGAAAACATAGGTCGCTTTTGAATATGTACGATTAAGAGGAAAAAAGATACCTCTTTATGCTTCACATATATGTTGTCCTCCATTTGATCCCTTTTATAGCCGTGTATAGAATAAGATCAATTACCCTGGGACAAAGAAAAATGAAAATGCAATCACTATCTTTAAGAATAGACGAGTATACGTGTTTAATATAGAGAATGTACATCGGAACATATTACAACTTGTGATATCTTAAAACCCGTAAGCAAAAGTACACAGAAAGCAATGAAAGAGACAGAAAAGTATCGTCAAAAGAACTAATTATATCGATGAGAGTATGAGACTTACAAGTGAAATAGCAGGCAAGTCCAATTTCATTAGTACATACGACCATTGCACTCGGATGCGCCACAATAGCACTCCTTTTTCTTGATCTTTCCTTCTAAATCAAAAACTTGATCAATAGTGTAATTATAATGATAAGTAAGCTCCTGCAGAGGAGGTATATTCTCAGCAGCAAACATCATGATGTGTGGAATTCTTTTGTCCTCGTAATCGTAAAGGACGTTCTGTGCATAAAGGTTAGGAGAACAACTATGGTTGATAAACCGACCGATATTTCCAAACCTAGCAGCATCAATGGTGAAACCGACATTTTCAACTACATCACTAGCGACTGAAGGTGTCTCAGGCATGAGAGCCGAAACTCCATCAGAGAGACTGGAATCATTGTAGTTCTGACCAATATCAAATAAGTATTCATCACTGCCAGCTCTTTCTTCAGCTTCTTTATCATCTAGAAGTTCTCCGATATATTCACATATAAAGCTACCAGATGGAATAGCAGAAATGCTCCGGACGCCCCACCCCCTTTTCCCGGTCTTGAAGATCTCGAGAGGAAGTTTGATACCATGTTGGCTAACTCTATTGGGGCAAGATAGAGGACATTTGCATGAAGGACCACATTCATAGACCAGGGGTTTTGCTTCGACTATTGCCCCACTTAAATTGTATGGAATTTCTCCTCCATTATTCGCTGCACAAGAGCAACAGTCCGTATCCAAACATCCATCCTTGCAAGAACAGCCCCTAGGAGGTATAGGCCGGCACCAGTCAGGGTACATCACGCTAGTAATATACGTAAATGGTGGAGGTTTCTCATCGTCTATGGTATTGATGGCACAAATTGGAGATTTTTCTTTCCCTTTCGAAATGTCATCTACACAACAACCTTCCCGCTTTTTACCTTTCTTGGACTGCTTCACTTCCTTCCAAGCGAGCTGGTGCTGACCTGGAATTCTTCTCAACTCAAACTTGTAAACCAATTTTCCATGAGACGGCGCAACCTCAGTCCAGTATTTTTCAACGGTATAGAGTCCGTCATAAGTATATGTAGCAACCATTTTAGACCTTCCATCCCCTTTATCCGGGGATTTTGATTTTGTCTCTTTGAAGCCTCGAACTACCCTCACTGGACTCTTTTCATCAATGCAATTCTTCAACGCTAGATTTGCTCGTTCAAGCTTCTGATCTTCGTGCTGCTTATTAGGACCCGTAGGATTTCCACCTTGACCAGTATATATCAATACATCAGAGTTCTCCACATCATTGTCATAGCCTCCAGAAGCCACAACACTTATTGCAACAGAACTTTTGCCTTGCTTGATAATGTCTATACCACTCTGCAGCGGAGTGTGAAGCCCAATAACTGCAAGTTCTAAGCGGTAGCTAAATATATCACCAATTTCTACTCCAGGAACAGCCCCTACTCTTTTTTGCGTGTTAATATATTTCCCTTTTGCCTTCATCATACTTGACGCAAGTATATCTACTCTTTTACCAGCTTTTCCCTTTTCTTTTTCTTTTGTTTCTTCTCCGTGAAGTATTTTTCTGACAAGTACCTGAAATAACCTTAGGGTCTCTCGTACCTTACTACGCGGACTTCTGTCACTTGAGGACCCAGCCATGAAAGGAGGGGGGGTAACCTCGCAATCACGTGATCTTGGAAGGAATTGGAAGTCATTATGTTCCTCGTTCTCAGAAGAGTCATCATCATAGCTAATAGCCTGCAGTGGTTGAGCATCTTCATTTACTTCGATGTCATTGACATAAGGTACAATCGTTGTACATTTTTCTTCAACCTTTTCTGCACTGTCTTCAAATTTACTACGAGGACGCTTTTTTCTATTGCTTTCTTTTGTACGAACTCCAAATGTTGCGGAACCCTTCCCCTGTCTCCATGGACATGAAGCTTCAGACATTATACCTTGCACGATGATGGGTCTCTCAATTTTATTATCAAAGCTACTTTCTTCCTTGGACTCGATGTCGTTAACAGAAACACTACCTGGCTTTTTCTTCTTATCTTTATCCTTTACATAAACCACAATGTCGTGCTTCAACCTGTCAGGTAAACTCCCGATATCCATCTCATCTTTCCCTTCATACCCTGATTGTTCAATATCCCGATGTTCAACCTTATTGTCTTCAAGATTTTCCTCTCGTCCCTTAATTTCACAAGGCTGCCCTAACATAGGTGCTTGAGTAACCATCTCTACAGCAACCTCTTCATTAGGCTCTGAAATCTGTTCATGCGTATATCCACTTTTTTCAGGAACCATATCCTGTATCTTATCCTCGGAGCTCTTGTTCTTTTCAGGGTTTCCTCCTTTTTTATTCAGTACACCTGTTTCTTGCATCTTGGTATCTGATTTGTCCTCAACCACTCGATTGTCACCACGGGTCGTCAAATTACGGCCACAGCCAGCAGGGAAAGTACGAACCGCAGAAACTCTTCTTGGACGTGGATATTTCCGTTCCTTCCAGACAAGATTTGATGGAAGTGGATGATGTGGCAATAAACATTGTTCTACAATAGTTCCCTCATCTTCCACTTCGTCACTAGACGCATCAGTAAGCTCCTTAGATTCGATTATACCAGAATCCCTGCGTGTAGTTGGAGACTCCGATTTGGCTTCTACCAAATCATTCGGTGGATCATGTTTATCATCTCGTAAAATAGGGTTTTCTTCAACATTTTGAATCTCTACAGATGTATCGGTGTTCTCAGCTGAAAGGTTTTTTGATGCCTCATTTACGCATTTCATCGTGCCACAAGTCGCCGAATCAGACGCCTTCAACTCAACTCCATTTTCAACACCAGGCTGAATCATTTGTTCCTGAGGTTCTTTCCTCTCCGCTTCACGAATATCTCCACCCTTTTCACCACCATTCTCGATATCTTGCAAAACCTTGTTCACAACATCGTCCACATTTATCGCTTTATCTCCTTGGGCCACCTCAGTTTGGGTTTGCTCACATAGTGGTGCGGCATTTGGGCCACAACCAGGAGGAAAAGTACGTTTAGCATACACTTTCCGCCTCTTATATTTTGGAGTAGGTATCAACAAAGAAGAATCGCCATTTTCTATATTCTTCAGCTCACCGACAATAGACCCCATTTTCTCCCCTTAAAGAAGCCTACCAAAACATGATAGAGTTCTAATAATTAGCATTTCACCTCCACAACATCATTGCTAAACTACAAGCTCAGACTACATTACAAATGCAAACATCTACATTTGATACTTCACTTACGGTGAAAACTATGAAAGAATAAAATTAACAAGTCCTATAAAGGATATTGCGATGGCCGATGAGTAGTTTGAGCCAAGCTCAAGAAGCATAACATACAAGAGCCTAATAAATTTGCAGCCGACATTTTTTCTCTAAGAATCATACCAACATTACACAAACCAAAGCGTTTTCCCATCAAATCGTACAATGTACATGGTATGACTCCAACATGGATATTTTCCACAAACTAGCCGAGTCTGACATAAGGCACATACCTGGGTTGGATACTTTTATGGAGTCGAAGTGACATAACATACAAAATTACACATGATGCAATATAGATAAAAGAATAATAAATAACTGTAATTAAAAATGTTTTCCCAAATCCGAACACCATCTAGTCTCTAGGTAATCATTCTTAACCTAGATTCACTTTAACCCGCCTGGACTCGAGAAATAGTTAACCAAAATATTGATATGAACATTATAGGAGTAATTCATTATCATTCTTCACCTAGGTATACCTTAATCCGAACATACGACTCCACAATCAAATTGTATTGATACGGACTGAAAAACCACTCAATTGAAATACTCCATCCGCCCCTATCATTTGTCTACCTTCGATTAAAATACCCCTCACATAAAATAAATAAAAATTAACCCGTCTCAATCATTTGTTTACCTTTGAATATACCTCCCACTTTGGCCACGTAAAATTAAGAAATAAACAAATGATTGGGACAAAGCGATTAATCAAAATCAAAACTTTTACAAAACCCTCATCCAATTTTCAAAAACTTCATAAATTAATCCATACCCATCACATAAAAATTGAAATAATTATCGATTTAATCACAATAAAATAGAAATGGGTGGTTCATATTCATGAAGCAATTAATCATCATAATCAATTTAAAATCACAAAAAGCGTAACAACTAAAAACAATATCAAATTAACCCAAATCAATCAAACAAAATTAATGAAGAATTAAGATTAAAAATACAATAATTAAGGGAAAATCGAACCTGGGTAATTGGGTATTCAAAGAGAAAGGTAGGATTGATGAGAGTAATTAACCTACGAATGAAGATTGCATTGCATCATCAGTACAGGTGTGGAAACAGAAACGACGAAGCACCTCGTCCTAATAACTAACATGTTTCTCAATGTAATAAATTAGATCTTCTCGGAAAGCCGATAAAGTTGCCGACTTTATAGCTTTTATTGGATATTCATGTATTCTCTTGAGGTGGTTTGAAAGCCGGTGACTTCAATTTACCTCTATCATCAAAAGGATGAGATAGGTTAGGTCTTTGCTTAAAAGGATCAATCTAGTTTTATAAACTTACACGACATGAGTTGTTGTAAACTTGTAAAGCTCTCTTTACTTTTTAAAATAAAACTTTTTAAACTGAACTCGTAAAATCTAAGTCCAATTAAACGAAAGTGATTATTAAGTCTAAAAAGTTGGGCCTAGTGTATTGCTTATGCCTGGCTCAATTTGAATAACTTGATCTGATATTTGAACTTAATCCGAATTTGAATTGACCCGACCTGAGTTGATAAGAGCTTAGTTGAATGTGACCGAACTTGAAATGACCTCACCCGATCCAAGGTCTACATACATGAGATGACCTAGCCTGAAATTGACACGACCTTAACCGAACTCGACCCGATTGATCCGTTTACCACGTCTATGTGTTATGGACCTAAACATGTACTAACAAATAATGGAGTCGGGTCTAAGGTAGATTCCATAAGGGTCATGCATGAACTTATTTCTTACTCGATGGACCCATACCTGACCTAGTTGGGTGCAAATTTTTCAAACCCAAATTTAAAGTTGATGAGTTTGGGTAGGGTTGCGTCCCATAACTCTAATTATTTCTCGAGTTGTTTTATTATATTCTACGTTGATGTATAATTTTTTACGATTAAAGTAGGAGAAAAATACAATAAAAGCTTGACAAATAATATCAAAAAAAATAGCTAGTTCTTTATTTTCCCATGCCCGTGCTAGCTCGTGGCTTTTAACACCCCTGTGGCTTTTTATTACACAAGTTTTAGAAAAAGTGACTCAGAAAAAATTAATAGGACTTTTTACACCTTTTTGCGCAGCTACACTTTCGGCTTCTGACGTTGAAGAGCCAAGTAGAAGCATTTTTGTTTGGAACTCCAAATGGTAGTCAGGTCAGAACAACAATAGCATTAGCCCGGTGGCTAAAATAAGGCTCTACCTATAACAAGGAGCGAGTAGTCAACCATCTCTTGAAACACCTACATAGCCTCTATATTGCTCCTCCAAACAAAATATGGGTAATGCCCAAGAGTAGTTTTAATAACATCATCGTGAGTAAAATACCAAGCAAAGAGAATGCGTACATCTGAGCATCTGAGCTTTAATATATATGCCAGAGTATTTGTTAAGCTATCATAACAAGGTTATATGACCCAAAGTGACAATACCTCAACTCCTCCCCTCTTTTGATTTACAAATCTTGGTCGATACGATTTTTATCATCACAATTATCCACCAAAATCTAATTACAAAAAATAACAGTAGCGATAGCTTGTGCGCATTTTTACACACATAATTATTAAAAAAAAAAGTCTATTTAGATTAAAAAAAAGCCACGAGACCGACTGAAAAACAATGTATCCTAAAAAGCAGAAATACAACAAAAAAAGAATCAAAAAAATAAATAATAAGATAGAGGTTTATCATTTTCATAAGTTGTTTAGTGGACCTTTCACTATGAAATATGATCATTCCGCCAAGGTCGAGAAAAGCGTGTAAGTGGTGTTGGCCAGCACCTGAGCATCACAGGGTAATCATAGGTTGTCTTCAAATATTATTTACACCTCTCTACAACAACAACATAACTACGATAAGCTAGCCTTAATGTCCTTGTTGAGAGGTTGCATAAGAATATATAGTCAGGCGTAAGCAAATAATAACGTCACAACTACTAGGATGGAAACCCAACACATCAATTAATCGACCCAATGAAAACTTTTTCGAGTTTCTTAGTCATCCAATAACTTGGTGACAAGCAGTCCCATGTTTCAGATTTATGCTGCTGATGGGGCATATTCTGCACCCGCTGACCAAGTCAACATATTGACCAAGGTCAAAGCTAAAAGACAACAAGTCAAAAGAAAAACGGCCTAACCGACAAAGCCTGTCGGCCTGTCACTTGGGTCTCGGCTCGGCAACTAGTCGGCCGAGAGGCATATCCGTATACTCGCATCCAGTCCCCTCGGCATGGAGTCAACCAGGCCGGGGGTCCCTCGGCCGGGGGTCCCTCGGCCGAGGGTAAGACAGTCTTTCCACCTGCTACGCCACTTGGCCACTACGTGACAAAAGGTGAAAGTCTATAAATACTCCACATCTCTCATTGAGAAAAAAAACTGGAAAATCTGGTATAAAAATCCCTTATCTCTCTACAATATACTTTGCCAAGTTAAACATACAACTTATCTCTCTAAGTTTACTGACTTGAGCGTCGGAGTGAGTACGCTCGGCCCCAAGCCGAGCCCTCAGTTTGTTCATCTTTACAGGAAAGAGTGAAAGGAAGAGACGAGCAACGACATCGTTCTACAAGCTCAAGTGGTCACAATCCTGCTCCGGAATTACACCCGGAACAGCTGCAACATCCAATGATTCGTTTTGTAGTCCCCAAGGACCCATACATGCAATGCAGCACCAGGCGTAAGACAAGAAATCTTCAAATACTCTTGGGAAACACCCACACAGTGTAGGAAGAGTGACATGCCAGCAAGCCACTTGACTAAATGAGATTGAATCTCGTCATCAAATTTAATACTATTTTGATTAAATTCGAATGTACCGTCACGACATGTAAAATAAAGCTTTCTATCAAAGCAAAAGGCATAGTAAGTGGGCGTTAATGTACAAGTTTTTGGTAATGACTTGCACCAATGATTATCACCATGATTTGTAGAAGACAATACGTGTGCGATGAACTTTGATGAAGGTTTTGTTGTGCAGGGAATAACAACAACGCTATAACGATATGCAGCATTTACAACGATTTTCCTATCATTAAGAGTAAAATGGATCACATATTAAGCCAACATTAACTAGCCTGTCATAGTAGTATAGAGGTGGCGGAAGACCACGCCCTGGTTTGTACATTAATGATGTAGTAATTATACTTCTTCGCTTTCTCATGTCGACAGTACAGTAACAAATCACTGACAGTCGTAACCAGCACCACTGAAGGATTATCATCTGTGAGACAATGAGTGAACGGGGGAGAATGAGGTATCCTGAGAATTGAAAATGGAAGGCCTAATTAAAATCTCAGATCCTGTGAGAACCCTGGAAAAATATCAATTTTTTAAAATAAATAATAGTACAAGAGTTGTCAGTAGGTTTTAAAAAAAACATAAAAAAAAATTAACGGCAAATACCCTTTTTGATCCGTCAAATGGGGACTGATTCGTTACTCGTGCCTAAACCAAAGATTGCGGAATCAAGGGTAAAGGTACGGTAACGTCGGTAAGGGAAGGTGTTAGGTATCCGCACCGCCCATTAAGGGAAGGTTTATTTTTATTGAGATGATACGACTTTACCCTTGTTAGTGTCCAAGTGTCATACCCATGTCCGAGTGTCGAATGTCGGACACGGGTACTCAAAAAATTAGAAGAGTCGGAGTAAAATAGATTGCCACAGTTGGAAGGAGTTGGCAAATAGGATCCATGAGGTATATCTTGATGTCACTCACAATCCTAGGGAAGATAATGTGAATCCTAATACTTGTTGGCAAAGAATGTTAGTGCAATATTGCACTGCTACTGGATTCCCGAACTTCCATTGGAAAAACGAGGAGGAACATGAGACCTTTGGCTTATCAGAAGATGGAATGAATTTCATAAAGATCAGGCCACTGGATTAGTACTTCTACTCTACTTGTAAATAAAGAGTACATGCATTAGTAAAAATGAAAACGGAAAATCAAACATGAAAAGTAAGGTGGAGTTCTATTAGTTGATTTGAGGTCGGGTTTGTTTTAAAAAGTTAAGAGCGTGGGAGGTACTCTAACCTCTAGTTGCAGCTCCTGGTTCTTGACCTACTGCCAGTCAGTTAAAGGATGAAAATTAAATACAAGTAGAGTAGAAGTTTGTAATTTATTCGCCTTTCTTGCCTTAAGTTCTAGATAAAAGACAATAATTTCCATTTGACCTGCCAAGGAATAAGTATCAGGAGCCCTATATAATTTCCTTAATTTTCCGATATTTTTCTCTTGTTCTCGTATGTCCTTTTCTTTCCCGTAGTAATTCAATATCTAAGAAGATAATATACTTTGTAGACTATTATGTAGCTTGTTATTATCTGGTCTTGATTGTGGCTTTTCAGGGGCGTCTTAAAATAAATGGAGGCCCAGTGCCACAAAGAAAAACGAGCCTTAATTATGAATGCACAAGTATATTATACTTCGAGATTTGTATGAATTTCATTAATAAATGCTTGTAATACTGTGACCAAAAGCGGATGCTCGGTTCCCACGCCCGTGGTTGCTCGTGGCTTTTAACACCCCTGTGGCTTTTTATTACACAGGTTTAGAAAAAGTGCCTCAGAAAAAATTAATAGGACTTTTTACACCTTTTTGCGCAGCTATTTAATATTGTGACACTTTCGGCTTCTGACGTTGAAGAGTCAAGTAGAAGCATTATTTGTTTAGAACTCCAAATGGTCCTCAGGTCAGAACAATAATAGCATTATCCCAGTGGCTAAAATAAGGCTCAACATATGGCAGGGAACGAGGAGTCGAACATCAAAAACTAGTTAATAATGGTAATCGAGCTGTGAATGTAGGAAAGGCTTGATGAATAGCGCAAGCGAATTATGATCCAAGGGATCTCTGGCTGTTGTTTCCTCTTCACCTCAATTTATAAAATATCAGATTGATTTAAAATGTTGCAACAATGTCGGCCTTTTGGGTAAAAATGTTGTCATGGTTGATTGAAAATCAATGTTAGACTTCAAAATTTTGCTTTTTTTTTTTTTTTTTTTTTTCCAATTACATATTCTGTAAGGTGGTCATGACCCATAAGCATGGGAGGAGTATTATCCTTAAATGAATGAGGCGTATTGTGCATGCAGACTGTTGTGGATGTAGACGCACAAAGCATACCTAGGCGTGCCTCAACTCAACTGTCTCCACTGTACACAACTTGTTTATATTTATCAGAAAAAAAATGATCGTTTACATGAATTCTGATAACATCTTTTTCATAGAGTACCAGTTGGCAATAACATGTAAACATTGTTTAGTGAGCCATTTTGCAATCAAAACAAACAGAAAAGAAAAGGCTAGGAATATTATAATTACCGTAATCCAAACCAACAACCTATTACCCGTTTGTGCCGCTCAGATAAGGATTTATTTTGCATATACCTCATTTGTTTCAAACCCCATTAGGTCCTCCTGGATTTACTCTTCATCCTCCATAAGGATCCACTCAGTCAGCTTGCTATCCCTATCACCTCATACTAGTGAAATATTACAAAAAGAAGGAACCTTGAGTGTCCATGGGTCCTTCCAGAAACAAATTTCCGACCAGTCACCAATCAACCATCGCAACCTCTCTTGAAACACCCACATAGCCTCTATAATGCTCCTCCAAACAAAATATGAGTAATGCCCAAGAGTAGCTTTAATAACATCATCGTAGCGATAGCTTGTGAGCATTTTTACCCACATAATTATTAAAAAAAGTCTATTTAGATAAAAGAAAAAGGCCACGAGACCGGCTGTAAAACAATGTATCCTAAAAAGTAGAAATACAACAAAAAAAGAATGAAAAAAAAAAACAAATAATAATATAGAGCTTTATCATTTTCATAAGTTGTTCAATGGACCTTTTACTACGAAATACGATCATTCCGCCAAGGCCAAGAAAAGCGTGTAAATGGTGTTGGCGAGCAACTGAGCATCACAGGGTAATCATAAGGTGTCATCAAATATCATTTACACCTCTCTGCAACAGCAACATGACTATGATAGGCTAGCCTTAAGGTCCTTGTTGAGAGGTTGCATAAGAATATATAGCCAGGCGTAAGCAAATAAATAACGTCACAACTACTAGGATGGAAATCCAACACATCAATTAATCGACCCAATGAAAACTTTTTCGAGTTTCTTAGTCATCCAAGAACTTGGTGACAAGCCGTCCATGCTTGAAATTTATGCTGCAACATCCAATGATTCGTTTTGTAGTCCCTAAGGACCCATATATGTAATGCAACACCAGGCGTAAGATAAGAAACCATCAAATTCTCTTGGAAAACACCCACACGGTGTAGGAAGAGTTACATGCCAGCAAGCCACTTGACTAAATGAGATTGAATATCGCCATCAAATTTAATACTATTTTGATTAAATCCAAATGTATCGTCATGACATGTAAAATAAAGCTTTCCATCAAAGCAAAAGGCATAGTAAGTGGGCGTTAATGTACAAGTTTTTGGTAATGACTTGCACCAATTATTATTATTATTTTTGATGAGGGAATCTGCAATCACTGTTTTCGGCGCGCACTGAACTCATGTCATACATACTCCACAAAATTGTTCTTGGGGAGGTTTGAACCTGGGTCTACTGAGAAATGGGAAGAACATTAGTTTTTGGAGGGAGTAGTATATAAGATTATTTTTTAGCATAAGACTAGTCCAGTAGCAATAGGCCGATAAAATTGTTTCGGCTTATGTAACCTATATATTTTAATAATCTATTATTTTAAATTAATAACTTAGGTATTTTACCGTGATACTATTCAATATAAAATATCGGTTTATTAAGGAGATTCAAAAGTCTAATAAATTATTGTCTTTATTCTTGACTTTTCTTCTTTTAGGCTCGTTCTATATTATAAATTGATTCGGTACAAAAGATAATTAAAGAAAATACGAGTCTATACCTCTTTAAGGTTGATTAAGGCCTACTTGATGTGAATGGGTCGAGCCTTTGGGCCATGACCGAGCCATGGTCACCCCAAATCCATCTTGTGAATTTGAGTGAAGTGCATTTGTATTACTCCGTTTGTGACATAAAGTATGATTTGAAATGATCACAGTATCACACAAATAAACATTTATTTATTTTATTTTGCTAATTTTCTTAATATTGATCTTTAGATATAGTCCCTTACATCCAAACTAAATCTAACTTTTCTCCAATATATATGAGAAGTATTATATTAAAGTGTTTCAACCGGAAAAAACAAGCCTAAATATTAATTATGATTTTGGGCATTGTGGCAATTTTTTTATTATATTCAATATACTTTATCGTTAAAAAAAAAAACCTCTTAAATAAATAAATAATATATATAAAAAAAAATTACTTCTAAGGGGTGGAGTCTAGTGGTTAAAAGTAAAGTTTTAGTGAAATTCTTAGGGATTCAGTTTCAAGCCTCTTCAAGAACACAAATTCTCATTTTGTGACGGGTACCTTTATTTTTGTCTTTTCTAACAGTGTGAGTGATACTTGACCCGTCACAAGTTTGTGACGGATATATCCGTCACAAGAGAGACCTATTGCTTCAAGAAATGTTTATGGCTATGCGCGTTCTAAACTTCGAGTCTGTTACTTTAGAATGACTTACCTGATATATGTGGTTTGCAGGTTATAAATGTACACACGAGGGTTTACTTCCTGCACATCAAAACAGCAGCTACAAGTTCAAAATCAATAGGATTTTGCATCATGAATGAAGGATAACATGGATATAGATTTATTTCATTTTTTATTTATTATTATTATTGTTTTAAGAAATTTTCTTTCATATTTTTGGCAATATGAGTATAGATTTAACAAATACACTCATAAATCATAATCCCCCACATCCCCATCTTTCATGTCACCATCTACCCTCTTACATTAAAAACTCCTTAATTTAATAATCCAATCTCTTACTAATTTACCAACTGCACATTTCCTCCATGACTCAAGCCCACAAGCAAACAAACATAAAACAATTATACAAACAATTACTTTCACTAATTACTTATGGTCTTAGGGAGTAAAAATAAAAAAGAGTTACACTCTAATTAGTAATTACTACGGAGTAATTAAAAAAGTTGTAAGTAAAACTTTTATATAAATCAATCCAAAAATAAAGTTAATCAATAAAAAGCTAAATATATCACTCGATAAAAGAAACAATTATACAAATAATTACATAATTTCTATCAATAAGCAACATTATTAGGTAAAACTATTATAATTACTAATAAAAGTTAAAAATCATCAAAATTTTTTTAACAAATTGACCCAAAAATGATACTCCCTCCTATCCACTCTTTTCTTCCATATTTCCTAAAACGGATTATTCAGGTTTTCTTCCCCTTTCCTTTTTGAGAAAGTTTTTATTAATATTATACTCTTACCTCTTTCCACTCATCAAACCCCACTATATACTTTATTAATATTTAATTATAATTATTCCTACCTCTCTCCAATAACCAAACCCCACACATCTCCTTTATTAATATTTATAATCATAATTATTCATACCTCTCTCCAATTACCAACCCCACTCATATATTTATCAATATTATACTCCCCACCCTTAATCTCCGTGCCCACTTCAAAGGGGAAAAAAAGGGTGGATAGGAGGGAGTAGTTAGAAAATAAAAACAGTTTTTTTTTCCTTGTGTAAATAGATCATTTCATTATAAAAAGTCATACAACATTTACAGAATATGTTAAATTTGACCGAATACAAATCTATGAAATAAAATAAAATATACAAATAATTAGTGAAATTATATAAGAAAATAAAAAAGGTCCATTTTTTATTCATAATACAATTACAATACAAATACATGCCCTCCATTTTCAACCTGCCTTTCCTCTTCTTCCTCTTCTAACCTTCTCTTTCTTTTCCTTCATTTGTTCCAGATTCCTTTCTAATTGTATTTTTTACCTTTTAATTGTCTCATATACAGAAACTTCATAATAAAAATCCAATCTTTTTGTTAAAAGACTAAATTTTTAGTACATGATTTGTATTTTTTTGCTGTTAATTCACTATTTAAAGCCAATTTTTAGTCATGGGGTTTTGTAAATTTTGATTTTTTGTTGAAATTTTTATCTGGGTTTAGTGTATATGCTAATAAAGGGTTTTTAATTTATTTTAACTGGGAACAAAGTTGGATTTAAAAAAAAAAATTCAGAAAATAAGGTTTTATTTGTGTTTTTATAATTTATTGAAGTAATTAAGGAGGAGGATATGGGAAAGCAAGGACCTTGCTATCACTGTGGTGTTGCAAGTGAGTTTTTTTGTTATTGAATTGTTTTGTTGAATTTGATTGTTCAAGAAAAGAATGATTAAGGAATTTGTTTTTGTGTTCTTAATTTGGTTCAGGATATTTGCAAATTGTGTAGTTTATAAATTTGACTTTTTTAGATTTGCAAGTTGAGGGAATTGGACTGAACTAGTGAACTTATAAGTGAATGATGAATGTGTGTGTGATTAATGTATGTTTTGAAATGTTTGTGGAATTTGACCCGTTTTAATCTTAAGATGGGCAGACGGGTATGCCCGTCTTAAGAGAGACAAACTGTTTGAAGTGGGATTGGATTTGAATGTAACAAGAACTACGAGTTTCTTCAGTGTGTAAATTGTGTGTATGACAACTGAATGTGGAAGTGTTAGACTGTTAGGTTGTTTTGATTTGTGTCTGAGATTATGTGTTGAAAATCGAGTTTGGTTTTACAAATTGATTAGAACCCTTAACCAATTCAAATCGCATTAGGGTGCTTGATTGTTGATCATAAGCATTTTGATGTCCTGAAGTTATAATGCTTCTTCAATCAGAAATGATGGACCATGGTTCAATGATCAACCTAAGTTGTAACCGAGTCTTGATGGCTTGTTGCCTTGTTGCTATTCCTCTTCAAAATCGTTTCGTTTAGAGTTATTACCTATCTTTTCTGCATTGAGCAAATGCCAATGTTGTTGCTCACATAAGGGTCATTCTAAATTGTAATGACAGTAGATGTCACTCATTCTTTTCTGTCAGTTCTTACATTGACCTCCTTATATCGCCTATTCAGCGACTCCATGATGCCACTGTCTAGTAGTCCTTGTTTGTGGTGATGCCATGGCTGGCATAATCTAGCTTGTAAGCTTGCATGTAGTTAAAGAGTCTCTAAATGCCACTGTCTAGTAGTCCTCGTGCATTGTCCCCAAACTTGCGTACACATGTCCAATACTCTACACTTGGATATGCACTGTCTGATACTTAACCTAGTCTAAGTTACCAATCTGGTATTCTGGTGCCTCCAGATTTTTTGTCGGATGGGTTCGTTTTGAATTTAAACCTCCTGCCATTACAGCTGTTTTTGAACCATAGGTTGTTGATGCCCTTGTCTAAGTTTGAAGCCTCAAATTCTACTTGTAGTCTGTTGCTAAATGATTGCTTGCTTCCTGTTCAACTTTGCTTATAGTAACTACGACTGGTATCTCTATCCGTAACATTGATACATTTCCTCTGTCGTCTTTCAATTTAGATGGCTAGGTGTTTTTGAGCTAGAAAAATACAAGTGTTTCTAATCTAATTAAGTGGTTTTTCAAGGTTTTATCCCCCTGACAATTAATCACTGAATCCTACCATAATTTTTCTGTTGTATTTGGTAGTTTTCCGAAGATGTGCAATTTTTATGGCATTTTTTCGTTCCTCGTGGATTGCATATGTTTCCATTATTATGTTTAATAAATGTACACGGAGTTTAGACGGTTAGACCGTTACATGTATGCGCTGACGTGATGATTTGCTGACGGATATAGTTGCTTGCATAAACAGTTAAACTTTACTCAAGGAAAACTGTAACTCCATAACTATCTATAGCTTTAAAATATCTTAGGACAGCTGTTAAAATGAAAATCTTGGTCAGTCCGATAAGCTATGCATATCTGTTCTTGAGTTATAGCATTGATGTTGGCATTAGTTAAAATTGAGGTTTAATATATATATTTCGCTTATATTGTTATATATGCTCATTAAGTTTATTGGGACAGATGATTTACGTCATAGTTTCTGACAACAATGTTACAACAGGCACTCCTCTTTGGCGCAATGGTCCCCCAGAGAAACCCGTTCTGTGCAATGCATGTGGGTCGCGATGGAGAACAAAGGGTACTCTTGTGAATTACACCCCTCTCCATTCTAGACTTGATCCTGAAGATTATGAGGATCATAGAATTGGTAGAATGAAGAGCATTTCTCTGAAGAAAAAGGAAGAAAAGCTGAACAAAAGAAAGCTGAATTATGAAAATACAATGACCATGGACCGAGAGTTTACCCCGGACTATAGCCAGGGTCACCAGAAGAACATAGATGAGGATATGAGTAATCGATCAAGTTTTGGCTCAGCCGTATCAAATTCAGAAAGTTGTGCTCAGTTTGGCAGTGCAGATGCTAGTGAGTTGACAGGTCAGAAGCTTATATGCCTGTACTATTTTCGCTATTTTGGAAGACGATGCTAATGTTATGAGGCTTGATTACACTCTATAACTCTTGGTCATACGAGTGGATGATACTTAACTGATAAACATATCTATGTCTATGGAAAGAAAAGAGATGATGGCACATTCGAGTCAATGGAAGGAAATAGAAGAAAATATTGGATCTTTTGCTGTTATGAGCTATGGGGAACATTCAATGGGTGGCGTTCTAGCGTACTAGTTACTTAGTTGCTCTTATGAGCTATGGGGAACGTTCGAGTCAATAGAAGGAAATATTGGATCTTTTGCTGTTATACCCCACGGCTGTATCATAATTCAGGTTTCAGCGTGTAGATTCTGAAATATAGAGCTCCTTTTGTCCATGAATGAACTTCTCAATCTCTTACGCGAGAATTAAGGTGCACACTAAGATGTTGATTTAAGTGCACTTGAGCAAAGATGTGGGGTCAAAAATTACAATGAACTCTAAATAACAAAAAATGAAAAAGATTCCAAGGTGAGAAGTTCACTCCTTTTAATTAACACCTCAAAATTTAAATTTAGGAAGTGTATCTATGGAGAGGCGACTACGCCATATAATGTTCATCGCTTTTTTACATGTAATATTGTTTTAGCTTAAAAGTGTTCTTCCACCCGTGGCATATATAGACGTGAATCATGCAATTTGTATGAGAATAAAGCTTAATTACTCCGTAGTTTACATGTTCAATTTGCAATTAATGAAAATGAATTATATGATGGGACTTGCTCCGTATTTATAATTATTATGCTTAGATTTACTTTCTGGAAGTCTTAAATGTAAAAAAGGTAAACAAATGATTGGGACGAAGGGAGTACATTATAATTATGCTTAGATTTACTTTATAGAAGTCTTAAATGTGGTATTTTTCAGGTCCATCACAATCCGTTGTCTGGGATTCAATGATCCCGTCTAGGAAAAGAACATGTGTGACTCGTCCCAAGCAATCTTCAGTGGAAAAGCTGACAAAAGATTTGTATACCATATATCATGAGCAAGCTTCTCAGTTCTCTGGGTCTTCCGAGGAAGACTTGCTTTATGAGAGTGATGCCCCTATGGTATCAGTTGAAATAGGGCATGGAAGTGTTCTCATTCGACACCCAAGTACCATGGTAAAAGAAGAGGAATCTGAAGCAAGTTCCCTTTCGGTTGATAATAAGCTTTGTAGAGCATATGAGAGGTACTCAAATGCTGCATCGTTGATGTCACACAACGACAGCAAGAGTGTGAATAATTCTTTTTCTCCAGTGGAAGAAGTAAAAAGGCTAAATGGTCAAGTTACGCAGCTGGGGCAACTTAAAAGGTAACTATTGATCACAAAAAATTATGCAAGGCGATCTTACATGTGAGATGAAACAGTAGCCATATAATTTAATTGAGGAATGTTTTGAAGTGCATGGATATTTTTGTTGCAGGGACAAATACAACAATGAGAAGATTCAGATTTTATGCAATCATAAGTCCCCACTTAGCTACATTGACTTAACGGTGGACCCCCTTTTCCGTCTCATATCATTATATTATCCGATAAAGAATGCTAGCGCTGAAGGATGTATTCATGCATTGTACTCCGTATCTAACAAGTGTATAATATCTGTTTGCTGCAGGAAATTGTTAACTTCGAAGTATTTCAAGGCTACTTGACAGATGAAGAACAGCAATGTTTGCTCAAGTATCTACCTTCTGTAGATACATCTGCAGGTTTTGATAGGTGAATGGCAAATATTATCCTACAGTCTTGATTCTTCTCGTCTTCAATTTCACGAATTTCATTCAGTAAAGAAAACAAAGTCTGATCTTCCCTTTTCTTGTTCATGCAGCTTTGAAAATATTTTTGCTAGCACTCACATCAAAGAGAACCTATCTTGTTTTCAGCAACTTCTTGCGGATGGAGTGCTTGATTCTTCTTTTTCAGGAGTTAAAACAGAAGACTGTAAAGTCCTGAAGAGACTTGCTTTATGCAATTCGTCGAAATTCAAATGGGTTGAACAGTATAATATGCTCAAGGTTTAGATTAAATTATTGCTTTTTAAATTTGCGTCATGCCAACTCATGAGCACTTAGATCAGTTGGCAAGGGGTTAATAGTTTGATATAGCTTAACTAGAGTTTTCGTGTTCAAGCCATGGAAACTGATGATGCCCTAAACCTCAGAAGAAGGAAGAGCATTGCTGCCTTTTAATTCTACCAGACTTGAATTTAGATTAAACCAGATGGTGCAGGAAAAGGGTCGTGTGTATCATCAGTTCATCACCATCTCGAATTTGACCTATTTTTCCCTTTGTTGCAGCAGAAGCAAACTGAAGATGGTAGAGAGGAACAGATCAGTAAATCAGGAGCTAAAACCTGTTCCGCTGGTACACTGTGGAGTGGAAACAGATTCCGTGGGAAACATAATCATATTGGTGCAGGTTAGTCAATTTTTTCTACGGGTTTTTCTCTCTACCAAATTAAATTGATTCTGATTATCAAAATGCTTATACTCCCTTCGTCCCGGTCAATTGTTGTCCTTTGGTTTTGTCACAAAGACCAAGGAAAGAGGAAGGGGCCAATTAGTAAATGACAAGTGGAACAACTTGAGTGTGAATGATCAAATTGCTCATCAGGTTCGTTCTTAAAATAGAAAGGACAACAATTGACAGAGACACCCAATATAGAAAAGGACAACAAATGACCGGGACATAGGGAGTACTTTCTTTTTGGTAAGCGGTGATGCTACATTTTGGACTTGTCTCGCATTTTTGCTTCTTAATTTAGTCTGAAGGCTGATATGTAGGTGTTTTTGCCCAAGATAGTGTGTGAAGGCCGTGATAGTGATATATTTCCTGTACACTAAAATCGAACATGGGTTCAGGAGGCTAACTACCACAAAAACTTATATGAGATGATATTACATTTACGACTGATTCATTAATCCTATAATTGAATTAGGGTTACAACGGATTTGAGCGAGCCTCACATGTGAGATTGTCTTGTAAAGCCTGATTTCTGGACATACTCGCATCAAAATTTTACTGATATACTCCCCTAAACCCACGAAACTTCATTCGTTTCTTTGCAGAGGCAAAATGCACAATGAAGAGCCCGGAAAGAACAATTCTGAAAGTAGACTACAAAAAGAAGGCGCCTTTGCAAGATGAAATGCCGTACTTCATTCCAACTCCAAAGAACGTTTTTGCATTCCCTGGTGGCGGTGGTGGTGGGCACCTCATGCTTGATTCCATGCACTGTGAAGATGAAGCCTCGGACCAAGACCTACTTCTCGAGGTTCCATCCAATGGTTCATTCCCTCAGGCGGAACTCCTTTGCCCCGCCTCCAGTTATGTGTCTCAACAAGCAAGTGCGAGTAGTAGCTCTACCTACCCATTTAACATTCGCGCTTGACCAATACACAAGGACTTCCTTTCAACCTCCACAACTTTCTTCGGACGATGTTTGATCGTTTCGTTATGGTTTTTACAACTTTACCCTTCGCCCCACCCCCAAGTCCCGATTTTGAACTTGGATTGAGAAGGGTAATGTGTTCTTTTTTGTATAGGTTGATGGAAGCCTTGTAGCATATATAGTTTACAATGCGAAAGAAATGGTGAGCTCTCGGTGTCTAGCTCATGTATATTAGTCTATAATACCATCCTTTTCAGGGTGAGTTATATTACCGGGGAGCGCCTAGTTTGCCGCTTCGCCATGAAAATGGAAATGAGCATCTAGTGATGCCTGTAAACGAAGCTTGTCAATAGATATATATGGAGATCACTCTGGTTACAAACAATGAACAACCATTTGAGCAACTTCAAGTTATTTTAGTTAGTAGATTCGAACTATAAAAAACATCTGAGCCAAAATCGCCAGGTGATCCGACTACTTTGTCGGAAAAAAAAAAATCAATATTTTGGTTCACATTTTCTTGATCTAAAGTCGCGGGTTGAAACATGACTTTATTACGGAAAAAAAAAATTTGTCCGATATTTTTAATGGAAAAACGTGTTTGCCAAACAAACGATTTTGCTTTGAACATGGAAAATAAAAAATGAAAAATCGAATCCTAATTAAATACATTTTTAAATGTTTTATTTTTGAATAATTAATTTTACTTTTATGAATCTAATTGGAATTTATTGGATTCATTTCCGTTAGCCACTTTGAGCTTTGTCTGGGGAATAAAGTGGTGACTACATTTGTAGACTTTGGGAGAAGCTATGTGCTAGCTTGACTTTTACTTGGGAAAAGTTAAGAGATAATTGAGAAATCTTTATCATGGAAAGGACCATTTGAAAAGCCTTTGAAAGCAACTTTGCCTAAAATGGCAAAGAGTATGCTAAATTTCAATTAGTTATTTTGGATGTAAGGTTAGGCTATGTACTAATATTGAAAATTAATTGGTACTTCAATGTAAAAAGATTAAACAAGGTATTCGAATACTCAAAATTCAATTAACTTTGGCTCGGAAATTTTGAATATTTAAATCAAAATTAAGAGTTGACTAGGTTTTCTATTATGTCTTTTAAATATGTGTATCAGAATAAGAAAATTTATACATATGTTTTACTCTGTTAAATTTAGTTATTGATCATTTTATGTAGGTTATTGATAACTTACTAGTTGAGATCCCGTGCTAAAGCACGACATTTGTGAGGTTTAAATTTATTGAGCTTGTAAAAATTAAAAATTTTTACATAAATGAGTTATAGTTATAATAGTATGTTGTAATGTACTGATTATAATATTAATAAAATTCTAAAAAAAAAGGTTTAATATTCAAAGGACTTTTAGATTAAATTATTTTTGTGTGAATTTATTTTTATTATTAAAAATAATGATAGCTGGCTATTATGGAATAACATAATCTAATATAGGGTCAGTACCCTGTTATTATAAACCACATATTGACCTTATAACGAAAACATATATAAACAGTATACGACACATTTAGAAGGACGATTTACAAACAACAACAAATATTGTTTACCCCTATATTATTTTTTCTTTTATTTTTAATAGGAAAATTATAATTATTGATTCTTACTCCTTATCCTTTATTAAGAACAACCCATATTAATAAAGATTAGTTAACTTTTTTTTTAAAAAAGGACAATTTATTTTAGAAAAAAAAACAAATAAAATTGAAACTTTATCAACTCCAACCACCAACTTAAAAAAGAACAAATTAGTATACTACAGGTATATTAAGCGTGAATAATAGCAGTGTTAATCCTATTTTTATTTGGCATTTGATTTGATTGAAATATTTTATTCCGTCGATGAAATTTTTAGTCAATAAATTAAAAAGTCATAATTTTAATGTGGGCCTATCATATTTATCAATCAATTGAGCGGGAAAAATTGTGAGCAACTCTTATTCTTTTAGTTTAGTGGGAATTGTCATGTTTATTTTGAACCCGTGCAAAATACAACGAGTCATAATTTTAAGATCCAGAGTAAGTATTAGGGTTCCTAAAATCTCATATTTGTTTCGCATTGTTGGATCTTCATTTCCGACTTCATTAAACCATATCAATAATTCACAAGTTTCACATTTCATAGTCTCTTTGTAAATTGAATCATAAATTTCTTAACGTTTCGAAGTAGAAAATGGACATACTTTTGCAGTTTTGCAGAATAGAGCATCGTAAAAGTAATTTGGTAGCTTGACGGGGAATATGAAATCTTTGCAACTTACAATTTTATCCTCCCATCTGTTAGCGCAAAATGAAAATGTTTCCTACTTTTTAGTAGATACTAGATTTTGTGCCCGTGCGTTGCACGGGTTATAATATTGGTTCATCTCTCAATATTAACTAAAAAGGTAAGATATTGTGGATGTCATGAACATAAATGTGAAATTATTGTTGGAGTCAAATTTAATTTATCAACCTCTTTATTTTAAAAAAATATTTAAATTAAAATTTTTATTTTATAATTTTTAATTTAAATAATTATCTAATCATCAAAACTAATTTAATCCAGATAATTAATAATTGAATTAACAATAATTATCCTCTTTATATATAGATAGAGTCCACATTGTACCTAAAATACATATTAAATCCAATTTTATTTAGCCTTGAATTTCATGCGTTTTTTTTTCCTATATTGTCTTGATTTAGCAATTGGACAATAGTGTTATTATTGTATATTTTGGTTTAATTATAATTATTAACATGCCATAAAAAATGAATCATACTTTAATTTAAAGATACGAACTATATTATTATCAACAAACTGGGAGAGAATTCCATGAAATTTTTTTTTAGAAAAAATATATAATATAAAGAGTATAGAGGAGAATGCCGCTGCTGATAAATGAAAAGAGTTCTCTTTCCAAAGAAAGACATAGGTTATAGCTGATTAGATCCAAAACTTAAAAACCTCGTCGCATAACCAACTACGAGTGCCACATAACATATGATCATAGTAGGCATCCTTGAGAAAGACGTGCTGAAGAGCGTCATCCTCATCCCCAATCCTTTTCGCCAAGTTTAGGCCGAACAAGGTCAGGCATGGCCCATTCGGGGGGTAATTGCTTACCGGCTCCCCCAAGCAACTAAGGGGGCATTTGGTTCAAACATTAGGTATGGAATGGAATGGATTCTAACTCCAAGGGGGTATGGAGTTAGAACCCCATACATGTTTAAAGTTGTTTGGTTCAATCCGGGTATGGGAATAATAATGTGTTGGGTGGAAATTTGGAATGGAGTTGGAAACTTGGGGAGATAGATGGGTATGAGATTCCAAGGGGTTGAAATGGAGTTAGAATCCATCAGATATCTAACTCCATTCCAAAATGCTTCAACCAAACATTGGAATGGCTTGAATCCATTCCAATCCATTCCAAAAGCTCCAACCAAACACCCCCTTAGTGTATTCATCACAAAGTTTTAAAAATAATGGGCCAAAGTCCGGTGGCGCACTTTGCGTGTCGGACCCTTTTGAAGAAAGAGAAAGAGTCGAAGAGTTACTTTTTGAAGAAGGGAACGAAAAAGGATTACTATGCAGAAATCGTAAATCACCCTTGTATCAAGTAATCACTTTATAGACATCAAAAATATTTAATTTTAAAAAGAGGAAATAAAATAACCAGCAGGTCTTAAAAATAAAAGTATTCATAATAAAATACAGTATTATTCAACGTCTCTTCCGCATCCCTTTTTCTCAACTAATTCCTCATCCTGGTGTAAACCTTATATCAGAAAAGTGTAGTCGGAGTTTCTTGGATTATTTTTCATTGTTATTTCCGCAGAGCATTGCAACTTGCCAGAGCATTGAAGAAGAGGTGGCTGCAGCTGCTGCAAATGATGTTTCAGAAGAAGAAAAAGGTGACTGTCTCACAAGGCTATCATGGGTCCTCGTTCATTCTAAGCGTAGCCAGGATGTGCAGCGCGGGATAGCTATACAATAACTTTGTATATATATGAAAGTAAATGGTGAATGTATTACCTGAAAGATATATTAGATGTTTTACAAAGAACTTTGAAAATAAATTAATGTGGAACGAAGCATGTGATTATAGTAACAAACTAATAAAGAAGGAAATTAATGCCAAAGTTGTTGCTAATAGTATAGGTGTCCCGTCTCGAATGATCCAAAACTATACCTGCCAATATGATCAATGTTCATAAGAAGAAATCGAATACAAATTATATAGCAAAATTAGGTCTAAGAATTAGCAAAGCAAAGAAAATAATACTCGTATAGTTTAGCACACTTGACAACTCTTTCGGTTACATCATATCGTGCATAGTAACAATGGTATATAAATGTTGATGTAACCAAAACATATCGCTCAAAATATAGAATATACTTACGATCTATAAAATCTTACTTGTGAATTGAAGAATGTATTGATCTGCAAAAACAACAAATTATATTAAATGTTGTGCACGGACTTACACAATAAGTTGTGCTTACGATTTTGACGTACGAGATGAATTTCCTCAAATTTACAGGAAAATATAACAACAAAAACACAAGATGTCAGCAACAATTGTAAGTGAACCAATGATGGTATCAACCCAACAAGAATCATCATCGTCATCGTCACTTGTGAATACTACAAGTAGCTCTGTGCGAAGAAGAGAGAAGATTTATCTGCTTGCTGTGGGATATAATTTTAGGAGCGGTGATTACGCAAGGAGTAGGCTACTTGTGGAACAATGTCTGGAGGTAGATTCCTGACTTCTGTGATCAATGTATGATACAAAAGTGTTGTTTCACCATATCCCTATTATATTATATTTCGTGATCTGTGGTTCTCAATTTCTCATGCAGTAAATCGTTTGATTTCTACTCCGAGGGCTTTCATAAATCGAATATCATTGGTTTAACAACGGTGCAACACTATAATTAACCTGCAAAATCATGTAATCTTACAAAACTTTTGTCTGGGTTGCTTTTCTTAGATCGCATTGCAAAAGGTAAGAAATATACAAACGTCGTCAACTATGTCGTTTCAAAACTCCAAAAACAGTCTTATCATACTAACTGCTAAGAGGTTGCTGTCTAAAATTCAAATTCCTGAATGCAGATGGCGTCATCGGAATCGGTATTACAGCTACTGCATTGGGACTTTTAGTTGGAGGAATCGCTGCAGCGCAGCTGTGGCTCGTAATAACTGAATGAAGCATCATTTTTGAACCTCACAATTTGAATACCAAGGTAATCCTCTCCAACAGCGTCTTCTTTTCTAGAATTAAACTTTGTACCCTTTGACATGTAATTACCGCAAGTATTATAGTGAATACTCATAGACAACATTGTCCGAACCGTCACTGCTTGTTTTTCGGCTGCTTTCTTTTCGGTATCTTCGACGGATCGAAATCTGGCTGTTTTAGGCGAGGGTGTTAATAATCATGAATATTGAAAGAATTTTCAGAGAGAGAAACGAAACTGTAGTTTAGGCGTCTTCTTTTCTAGAATTTTCATTTGATATATAACATGCATGGTTTATATACAGAGTAATTTAATAATTACACCCTTTTATATACCACTTTTCTAAAATTACTCCATTTTATAAACTTTTTAATAATTTACTCCCCTCAAATTTTCTCAGGTCAAAAATTGCACCCATTTTGACGTTCCGGTGACATATTCCGTCAAAATTCAAATTTTCTGTTTTAAAGCCTAAATTTATGATGAAATTGCCCCTCATTACAATATAATGTTAAAATAGATAAGGACCATATAATTACAATATAAATTAACTGAAATAACTTATATTCATTTTGTAAAAATACGTTTGCATGATCTCTTTGTTAAAATACTAATCGAAATACTAATCGAACGTGCAACTTTCGATCTTGTTAAACAAAGCAAACTAATTATATACAAAGATAAGTAACATCAATGACAATAAGATGATATTCATAGCCACTAATATAGAGAGCAAGATAGTTTACCAATTAAAGTCATGGTACATGGCCGAGATATTTGGCTATATAGATGTAAGAGTGCTCTAGTAAAGAGAATTGTGTATATCAAAATCAAATGAATAATACTCGGTACAATAGTAACCATACCTTTAAGAATACGGCACATATTTTTTGCAATATGTCTCGAATTCAACAATTACATTATATGCTTAATTATGTTTGTACCTGAAATTTGAACCCAAACATTATTAGTACAGATGATATAGTAGCTAAAACACAACTTGTTGGAGCACAACAATCACGCACAATGTAGTTGTTATCAATGTAATGCTACACAATTTCTATAAAAGAACAAATCGGAAAAGTAATACCAAATTAAAATTAAAAACAAATAAGAAAAGTAAAACATAAGACATATAAGAAGGGAAAAACATTGATTTGTTTTGTACGTGTATTGTGTATATGGCTGTATATATATGATTTCATATGCACAAAACAAAGTTATTAGAACTTAGAAGTATATTTGAACTCTCTTTCTTCTGTTTTACCTGATCATGTTTCCTACTATTGGTTAGATGTTGATGTACGTGGAGATAGTAATTCTTAATTCTTAATATTTTATTATGAGGTGATTCGTAAAACTTGGACTCTCTGTAATCGCTCGAAAAAAGCTTCCTTTATTAATATAGATAGATAGATAGATAGATACTAGATTTAAAGCCCGTGCGATGCACGGGCCTAATTGTAGTATTCTGTCTCGTGAACCACCGTTGAACGTCAAGTTATAAAATAACTGATTAAAATTGCGTCTCGTCTACAAAGAGGCCAAATGCAAACTCCAGCTCCAAATTAGTTATGGTATTTTGTCTCGTGAACCACCGTCGAACGCCAAGATAGAAATCTCGTCTCGTCTACAAAGAGGCTTGATGCAAATTCCATTCCAAATTGACTAAATTAGTATTTCTAATTCAATAAAAGCACTTGAATAGTTAAAACTAAATTTACACAATAATTATCAGTACAACTCTAAATTGATCAAATTACGCAACCAATTAAGACTAATTCTATACTAAAAATCCAAATCCATTGTTAGTGTGAAAAGCTAATTGAAACCTAAAAAAGTAGCTGATAAAGTAGCTGGAAATTAGGAACTGATAAGCTGACTGATTATATAAAAAAAATGTTTGGCAAACTAACTGAAACTGTAGCTTATTTTGATGAAATACGTAAAAAAAATATAATAATTATTTATTATATATTACTCCCTCCTATTCACTATATTCTTCCCTATTTCCTTATTCGGATTATTCGGGTTTTCTTCCCTATTTCCTTTTTTGGGTTGATTTGTGTGGTCCAAATTAAATTGCATGTGGGGTAGTGTGTTTTGTGTGGTCCAAATTCACTTTCTTAATTCTTGTGCAAAAAGGAAAGGGGAAGAATATAGTGAATAGGAGGGAGTATATATTATATTATAGATTGAAAGGATAAAAGGGTAATATAACCTAGAATAAGGTACCTAAAATCTAAAATGCTACCCTAGGTAACATTTCATTTCGGGTTATTTATTTGGGCAAATAAGATGCTTGTCAAACACTGCCAAAAGAATAAGCTACCTGAAATTTTTGACAAAAAAAAAGTAATTTAGTCAAAACAGGTATCTGAAAAGACATGCCAAACAAAGCGTAAATCCAAACCCTTTAAATTCGTGCTGAATTCTTATCCTATTTTCGTGTAGTGTCATTATCACGATATCATCCTCACTTTTATCGTCTTAAGGAAGTTACTTCAACTCATCGCACAAGGTCAGATATTTTTTTCATAATTCAATCGGACTTTTTTTTTGAGGGAAAATTCAATTGGACTTAGCTAACCCATTAGCCTATAAAGTCTTTCATAATGTTTCAAGACTAAGCGGTGACTACAACGATTATTGTGAGTGAGGATAACTATTTAAAAACATGTGGAAGTATTTATCTTATTTTGATCTATTACTAAAAACACATTAGCCCGGAAAAATGTGTATCTACTTTTGATTTGATCCACCAAAAAACCCTGTAAAGTTTAAATATTATTGTTTCGTATTTCTTTAGCTCGAAATATACATGACCTGTATTTTACTCGAATCAAAATTCCCCATTTCTACGCATTTGACATAGAAAATTTACATGAATGTTTAAAGCATGATTTATGTGAGAGATCGTCCCTATTCTGACATTTGTAATCACTTTTTGACTTTGGTACATAACTTTGTGATCTTAGTATTGTTATATCGTTGTGGTGTCTTAATAAGACGATATTTAAATTATATCGTTAATAACCAATAAATGTAATTTAACCATTTAAGTTAACTCTAATTTTTAGATGCATACTATTATGCCATAATTGTAGGACCATAATTAGTTTTGATTCTACCAAGCAAAGGTGATCAATAAATCGTCTATGTAGTATTCCGTTGAGAAAAAGGATTACGCATCTGAGATAGTACCTCAGACTTGTAATTTTTGAGCATATATACATTTTTTCTGAGCATATTACCATTTATAAATATAGTTTTTGAGCAATATTATATTTTTTTAGTGTAATGTTTTAGTAAATGTGCTCAAAAACTTTATACTAAAACAAAACTCAAAAACTTTAAAATAAAACTCAGAAAATAAATAATAAGAGGTACTACCTCAGATGTATAGTCTATGAACTGGTATTCCGTTGCATATACCCTAATTTTAAAATGAAAAAGTAGATCTTGATTGGGCGTTAACAATTAATTGCACACAAAATCTCATTGAAGACGGCACGTATACGTCACTTTGGAGTGACGGATACCATTTCCTCTCACAAATGATCCACATAGAGGAGAGAGGGAAGCACATGAGGGTGCCCCCACCTTGTCCCCCCTATCCGTTTTGTGAGTGACATTACCCGTCACTTGCTCCGACCCGTCTTCAACAAGACTAACTGTTAATTGCAATAGCTACGGAGTATTTACTCCGGAATAGATAAGTACACTGCATAAATGTTACTCTACCACTATAGACCGAAACAAAATAAAACAAATCATGCATATACGTTAGAGACAGCTAAAACCTTAAAGCACTACTTAATACGGCCTAACTAAACGTTCATATATTTCTCAAAACTTTATATGATATTGAATATAATAAATAAAACTTTAAAAAACCCAGTGGTAATTTAGTTATTGATATATGATAAATACAACCCAGTGGGTTGTATTTAAAAAACCAAAAGAGAAAATAAATTCTTGATATATGCATTAATTGTATTGGTTAATGTGTAATTTAGTTATTAATTCCTAAATTAATACCCAAATTAGAAGGTATTTAATGCTTAAATACAACCCCTGGGTTGTATTTAGCATTACCCTTAAAATAAAGTGTTTGATTAACGGTGAAATCTCTAGACTCTCTATGATGCAAGGAAGTTCAACTTTCAATGAAATTAAATTTTCTGAATATTTAATTTTTAGTTAGAGCCCTTGAAAATAATTTATATTGTTGAGCTCGTTGAAATCGCTCAAAATACTGATGGCAATACCTTCATCAATCAATCAATCAATCAATCAATACATATATATAAAGCAGAAACTTTTCGAGCGATATTAGAGAGTCCAACTTTTTTAGAATTCCTATATATAAAATAATTTTATATAAAATTATTATCCTTATCCTAATAAGTGTAGATCTAGCTTTTTCCTCTTAATAATTTATGAGAAAATTATCCTAATCGAAGTAGATCTAATAATTTATGAGAAAATAATCCTACTAGAAGTAGATCAATTATTTATGAGAAAAATAATACTAATAGAAGTGGATCTAATAATTTATCTATTATTCTTTACTAAAATAATAATAGGAAAATAGCTTTATAAAGAATATTTATTTTAGAAATATTTATAACGCAAAAAAGATCATATAATAAACGTATAAAAGTGTTAAAATTGCATATTTTATAAACATACAATTACTCATTGAGAGAAAAAAAAAAACAAAAGATAATTTTATTTTATTACATTTTTGAATATTTAAAAGATTTACAAAATATCCGAGTTGTTAATTATAACCAAACCCCTAATTATCTTCCAAAAACCATAAGAAAAAGCTGATTTTTATTTTAAAAAAATACTCTAGAAAAAAGTCACATGTCATAATAGGAAAAAGAAGTAAGGAATGACATTTGCTTAGCTTTTGGCTTTTACAATGGCGGCGGGAGGAGAATTTTTTTTATAATGACAATATTAGAAATAAACAACTTCAACGGTGGCATGAAATAGTTTTAATTCTGAATATGATTAGATTACCAATAATATTCACATAAGATTAAAAAAAATTGAGCTATCATTTAAAAATATTAAATAAGTCTCATATCGATTTTGTCAAGCCAAAAATTTAAATAGAAATGAACAAAGTCAAGAATTACAATTTTATACGGGACTAATAATCCAAAAACCAGTTAACTATGATTTTATGAATGAATCAGTGTACGATAAATATATAGAAAAATTGTGCGGACTATATATAATCTGCTATTATATCACCGAATTTTTTCTTCAAACTGGTTTCAAATTCATATCAAATCCATAATAGACGTTAAAAATGTATTGAACTGCCAAATATACAAAATTATTCGGTTACGTCAATTTTTACTTTATAAATTCCAATTCATCTATGTGTTTCTATTCCTTTAATTATTTACCACGGTTTGCGTATGGCTGGTTATTACTATGTCATGCACTAATTGTATATTTAAAAGTGCAATAATTTTTGCAGTAGCTTTTCATAATTTATTTTTTTTGGAAAATTTCCATTTTGGTGCCCCAAGGTTTGGGTTAATTCCACTTTAGTGCCCTGAGGTTTGCATAATTCCACTTTGGTGTCCTGAGGTTTCGACTAATAATTCCCACGCACTTTGGTAGCCCGAGTTTTGAAAAAAAAAATCCTTTTTTTTTTGTTAATGGTTAACTATGAGGTATCGCATATGACTTTAGTTGAATATAAGGTACTGCTTAGTGTAATAAATTAGGTTAAAATAAACACAACTAATTGCATATATATTGGTTATGAAGTGAAACGATTGTACATATATAATTAGTAATTTGAAGCCATTTTCTTAAAATTGAAACTCTTTTTTGAAAATTTGTTCATTTTGCTATTATAAATAAAGAGTAGAATAATAATGTAAAATAATGATACTTGATTTTGTTGATAGACAAAATTTCAAATAAACAAAAATGAGTTATAATTTTAATAAAATTAATCTAAAACTAATCAAGTTTAACAGTAGTATCCTAATATCCTACTCTCTTCAATCCACACAAAACTCTTCATTTGCTTTTTGGAGTTCAGACTTTGAAAAGTTGATCATTAATTCACTCAAAAATATATCCCACATCTACAAAATTAGATGCCGTATTATATATTTCGCATGAAGTTCATAGGGAACAACCAGTCTTAATGGTAGATAGTCAAAAACAAATTTATTGTTTAGAGATCTAACAAAAACCCTTCAAACAGTTTACATATATAATTGAGATATCTGTTGTTTTGCGTACCACCATTCAACATTTACACTGTCGTATGCTTACAAAATGGAATATATTAGTAGATGTTGTAAGTTAATCTAATTTGTGAATCCTATAAAAGTCAGTCTCAGTTATCACGTATTCATTTTAAGGAATTAAACCACATTTTTGGGAATGACGTTTTAAATTGACTAAAATCGGTGGTGCGTACAACAATAAAAATAGGTAACTACATAATATAATTAACGTAAACCAAAAAGAGTAGCTTTTATGTTAAATGGACCGATGATCCATCAATAATCAATTAAATCAACCCAATAGTTTTGTGTGTTCCGATTTTCAACATACTTAGGCCTTTTTTTATTAACTTAATAGAATTCTACTACCAAACCATGACAATGTAAATTAAACCAACATTTGCAATCTATTGTTCAACAATTTCTTAGAACATTCAACATGCATATTGTAAAAGATGATCCTAATGGAAGCCTCATGTATTCTATGTAATAGAATCACATATATTTTTGTACTGTTGTTTAGAGACTACTAATTTTATTGGAATTCAGTATGATTTGATTTTACGATAAGTATATAGACCAAAACACTCTTAATTGTAGATAGTCAAGGTAAACGTATGCTATAAGAGATCTAACATTTTCTCTAAACACACTAAATATAGATAATTATGATCAACTACACCAATCATGAACTTTTATTTATCGATGATTTAAACATAATTGAACTTTTTTTTTATCAACTATAGAATAAATTTATACAGATGCTCCAATTTTTAAAATATTTGGACTTTTTTTTATATTTAGTTTAGTTGACTTCTACTACCAAACATGGCAATGTAAACCAACGTTTACAATATGTTGTTCAACAAATTCTTGGAACATTCAACATACACATTGTTAAAGATAATCCTAATTGGAGCCCCGTGCATCGCACGGGCTTTTCAACTAGTTTACATTGTTTTTGAATAAATTAGGGTTTTTGAGCAAATATAAAAAATACAGTAAAAAAGAACGTAGATAATACTTAGCTGAGATAACTCTAATCGATAATACTCTGTATAGTATTAAAACTTACCCAATAAGATGCCAATTGCGTTGCTCATTGATTCGCAAATCAAACTAATATTAAATAGATTAGTCAACCATATTTTATTGATAACAAAGAATCAAGCTAATTACAAAATAAATGACCATAGCTTACCATAGAACACGATCGAGATTGTTAAGGAATTGATTGCATGAACCTGTTAGTACATACAAAGTGAAAGAGTATAGATATTATTAGGAGTAATTAAGTTGACGATAAAAATAAAACAATATACTCATACATGCATAAATCACACTAAGAAATCATTGAGAAAGAATGAAGGATAGACACTAAGAAACCATTATCATAAATTATACGTGTATAGTTCATACTCTAAAGAATTAAGAAGGAAGGATAGGAAAAGAACGCCTAATTTTATTTCCTTTTATATATGTAAAAAGATTTTGTTTCATGATGATTCCAACACAAACTCCTCATTCAATTAAATGAGCCTTTTTCATTATCTTTAAATAATATTTTATTGGAATTGGAAATTAGATTGTTTATAAGATGGATATTTGACTCTAATAAGACTTCTTTAACTACTCAGTAATTGCTGAGAAACTCTATCTTCTAGTCGTATTGGTTATTGGTTATTTAGCATTTATTTATTAATCTGAGGTGTTTTGTCAATGTTATCGCTCGAAAAAAGCTTCCTTAATTAATATAGATAGATATTGATTTACTGTATTTAATTACGGTGACGCTGAATTTCGGTATCACCCGGTGACGCTCTATCACCATCCATAAATAAACGATGCTCTATCCAACATGAAATCCGAATTGTCAATCTCTAATTGGTCCAACCACGTTCTTCACAAATAGAGTTTACTTCCCTCCAAAGTCTTCAACAAACAAAACACACTAATAAATTAATAATCCTTACCCAATTAAACTCCATTGACCCTATAACCTTCTACCACATTCCCGAACACACGCACAATAGTCAAGACACAACCCCAATTTCCCTTCAATTTCCAAAATACCCTTCTAAATCAATCGGTCTCTCTTAAAACCGACATATCCGTCACAACAATTAAACGACCACTTAAACAAATAAATAAATATAATAGGCGCCTTTATTTTATTTTTGAGGAAAGCAAGCCTCTTTATTAGAATTTAAATAAACTCTTTGTCTTTATTCCGTCTATAATTTAACTCGTTTTAAGCTATCCGTCTTTAAACAAAAAAAAAAAAAAAAAAAAAAAAAACATACCTTCAAAGGGTAATTCCGTCAAAACACACCCCGGAAATTTCCAGGAAACCAAATCAACCTCAAATTAAGTCCCTATATAATAAAGACTCGATCTTTAAACAAATTTCATACAATTCAACCCAGAATTTGCGAAATCATTCATCTCTAAATCAATTTCTTGATAAAAATTCAGAAGAATTACAATAAGAATTAAATAAAATGGAAGGATATTCATCGTATTTTCAATCATCAACAGCAGCAGGAAATGGGAATCAATGGGGTTATGATACTTTCAAGAATTTCCGTCACTTTTCACCAATTGTTCAATCACATCTTCAAAAGGTTCGTTTAATTTACTCTAATTTCAATTGGGATTGATCAATTGATTATAAAGTTGAGCTCTTGTTTTATAAATTTTAATTTATTATTAGGTTTGATGAATTGTTGTTGTTTATTTGGTTTAATTTTGATGGTTTTTAGGGTTTGTGTGAATCTTTCTGGGTTCTTTGTAATTTGTTGATTTAGTTCTAATTCTGATGGTTTTTCTAGGGTTTGAGAGATGTTATTTTGGGCTAATTTCAATTGGGATTGATCAATTGATTATAAAGTTGAGCTCTTGTTTTATAAATTTTACTTTATTATTAGGTTTGATGAATTGTTGTTGTTTATTTGGTTTAATTTTGATGGTTTTTTTAGGGTTTGTGTGAATCTTTCTGGGTTCTTTGTAATTTGTTGATTTATTTCTAATTCTGCTGGTTTTTCTAGGGTTTGAGAGATGTTATTTTGGGGATTTTTCTGGTTCTTTGTAATTTTATTGGGTTTGTTATTGTTCATTTGTCTGATTATTGATGGGGGTTTTTTAGGGTTTGTGTGATGTTTATTTTTTTGGGGTTTATTGTGTGCTTTGTAATTTTATTGGGGGTAGATGTTTGATTTTTGGTGGGGTTCTTTAGGGTTTAGTTTGATGTTTTTTTGGGATTTTAATGTAGCTATTTCTAGGGCACAAATTCTCATTTGTGACGGCAAATATCCGTCACAAGCTTGTGATGGGGTTAGAACTGTTTTTTTCTACTATGTGTTTGAATGAAACGAAATTACTTAATTGTTTGTGAATTGTGATCTATAATATGATGCAAAGTAGTGTCATCTCGCTGCAACTCTCGATATATTTCATCACGGGTCATTCGGAAATCGGAGGGGGTCTTTGAGGCGCTAGAAGTCTAGAACATTGTGGTTTGGTGTTTGGAGAATGTAGTTATACTGTTACAAAATCTCTTACAGCAAAGAATGTAGTTTCTTGGTGTGTAGTCGAATCTTGAGTGTTGGCAGTTTAGTGTTAAGGACTATCTGTCGAGGTCGTTTAATCTCTTTTTGGGGTATGTGTGTTCAACAAGCTCGGAATTTGGTTAGTGTGTTCAACAAGCTCGGAATTTGGTCTGAAACTGTTGAAGAGTTGCATTGCTGTTTTGATTGTCGTTTGAGATACCAATTACGCTCAAAACTGAACTGAATTCTGTGAGATTGTTGGCTGCAGGTGTATCTGACATTATGCTTTGCTCTTGTTGCTTCGGCTGCTGGGTCGTACCTACATATTCTGTTGAATATCGGTGGTCTCCTAACTACCCTCGCTTGCTTGGGTTGCATGACATGGTTACTCTCTATCTCTCCACATGAGGAGGTAGTCATCTTTGGTTAATGTTGCTAGTTAATTCATTTTTTGCTTGTTAGTGCGCTTGTAGATTGACTTTTTATGCTTCGCTTTGTAGAGGAAGAGAACTGGTCTTCTGATGGCCGCCGCTGTCTTTGAAGGGGCTTCAATTGGTCCTCTTGTTCAACTGGCTGTTGCGGTTGACCCAAGGTTTGTAACCTTTCATGTCTTAAGTTTTATGTTTCAAGTCTAGTCTATTTAGCATCTCTGCCGGATTTTTTTACTGTTTTTTTGGATTAAAATTCGTTATATCTTGAATGTCGATTTCCAAGATAAGATCAATGAAGATTGGGACGGAAACTCCGTTTATCTACACTTCTCCCAACTACCTTATGTCTTTCCAACATTTATCACATCGGCTTATGTTTGTGTTAACTTTAATTGCAGCATTCTGGTGAGTGCGTTTGTGGGATGTGCGATAGCATTTGGTTGCTTCTCTGCGGCAGCCATGCTTGCAAGGCGCCAGGAGTACCTATGGTTGGGTGCCCTTTGTTCATCTGGTCTCTCTATGCTCTTCTGGTTGCAGATTGCATCTTCCCTTTTCGGAGGCTTGACATCTACGTTCAAGTTTGAGGTACGTGACCGCCTGTGGCTGTGGATCAATATCATTAACTTTCATCTCTTTTCTAGTTTTCTCCTGTTTACACTTCTGGGTTTTGACAAACAACTAGTTTGGGATTGTCCCTTCGTCATGGTCAAGCCTAAATTAGTATTGTCGTGTTGAATTCACTTCCGGCTTATTCTTTGAAAATGGGGAAAATTAGGAGGGATATCGCTTATGTTCATTTCAGAAAGTGCTTGTCCTGATGAAATTTTGTGTTGACATTCTGCAGTTGTACTTCGGACTTCTGGTTTTCGTTGGATACATTGTGTTTGATACTCAGATGATCATCGAGAAGGCTCATCAAGGCGACCTTGATCATGTGAAGCATGCCCTCACTCTCTTCACCGACTTTATTGCTGTTTTTGTGAGGATCTTGATTATTTTGGTAAGTTATTCAATGTCTACTGATTGTTATATACTTCTATCAGGATGATACATCGTCTCCATTTAATTATCTGAATCATGCTTTTGAGAATCACTTAATTTTTTTCGAAATATATTTCTTCTATCTCTTTCGCAGTAGAGCTTTTCTCGTTACTGATAATCGATGTTCCTTATGCAGCTCAAGAATTCGACAGAGAAGGAGGAAGAGAGGAAAAAGAAGAGAAGAAACTAAGTATCAGCTTTCCTGTGACGAATTTGACGACTACCTGACTGTCTCATGTACTTGATACTTTGATTTCCGGTTATGTTGTCGTCCCTTTTAACTCTTATGCTTGAAGTACCAACCTAAGTGCAAAGTTCGGTTGCGGCTTTTAGCCTGCAAATACTATGGAACTTACGTTAGTTTGCAAATATTGTGAAACGTATATTAGTTTGCAAATATTGTGATTCAATGTCGGGCACTTCATTTGCTTGTGTTTTCATTGTCGTGTTTCTATTTTTTTTTTTTTTTTTTTTTTGCCCTTTTAGTTCCGAGTAACCTTGTTAAGGTCCGACTAGAACGTGCCTGAAAACGAGCTGTTTGCCGGCATATAGAGTAATTGGTGACCGATTTGTTGTATTATTACATGTATGAAACCTATCTGTTGTCATTTGGATATTCCGGGACCGATCTGAAAATTTCAGATATCGATATCAAACTTGAGATGTTCGGATATTCAAGCTGATCCAATATAATTTTGAATTGGGCCTTGTAGTTTTAGAGCCCAAACTAGATTATCCTCCTCTGAAGCCATTTGTATATGGACTTGGTGTTTTCGAACTGAATGACATGGTTAAGTTAGTATTATTTCGAACCTAATTAGATAGGTAGCTAAAGATATTTGGGATATTCTACATGGTACCCCTCAATTTTTCGACTTTCTACATGGTACCCCTAAACTTTTAAAACATACATGGTACCCCTAATTGTTGTCATTATCACTAAGTATACCCCTAAACTTTATTTTCCATCAATTAAACTCAGTTTTAGGCGTTAGGTAATGATTTGGACGCGTAACCAAACTTGTCATTTACTATCCCATGACATAAGGACTCTATTAGGCTCAATATTATCTCGATCCTAATATTTATTGATATATATGGCTAAAAAAATTTGACGGAAAATTTATTGATTCCGTGCCAAATTATCACGTCCAAAGATGGATATTGATCCTAATAGAGTCCTTATGTCATGGGATGATAAATGACAAGCTTGGTTACGCGTCCAAGTAATCATTTAATGCTTAAAACTGAGTTTAATTGACGAAAAATAAAGTTTAGGGGTACACTTAGTGATAATGACAACAATTAGGGGTATCATATATGTTTTAAAAAGTGTAGGGGTACCATGTAGAAAGTCGAAAAATTGAGGGGTACCATGTAGAATATCCCAAGATATTTTATCCAATCCGGATTTTTGGATATCCGACCTGGAAATTTATAGATATCAAAAATTGGATATCTGACGTTTGGATCGGATATCTAAAATTTTGGGCTTCAGATTGGTCTAAATGACGAAATTTTCTGTCCACCGCGAGCATCTTTGAGGATTGAGATATCACAACTTTGTACGAAAACAAGATTAGCACATTCTCTGCAATTATTCTTTGATAAAACAATTTTCAATTAGTCTTGCTTAAGATGGTCTGAAATATTATCATTTTTTTTAGGATGGCGATAGGGCGCCACCGGGTGGTACCGAATCTCGGCGCCACCGTAATTAAAGAAAAAGAAAAAAAATAAAATAAAATTTTGGGTTTCGATTTTGCGCCAAAATTTTAAGGGTATTAATGTCATTCATATGTATTCTTCTTTATTCAATTAAATTTAAACTCTTAACTAAACTAAATTTCATCAATAATTTTACATCTAAACAATTTATTTAATATTAACCCAATTTACGATAAATTATCTCCATCTGTGAATAAGTTTATTCATCATTGTATTATGTTCTGATCTTCATCTACTCTGATTTACATCTCCCGAAGAGACGAATCAAATTAAAATGGACACAAGCTTGACCTAACAAATAAATTTACGCAAAATTTAGGCCATTGTGCTCCGTTGTTTGCCTTCTCACCAATTCACTACATTACCATGGCTATTGTGCTACTGCTAAAAGCCTAAAACCACAATTATCAACTTGTCACCTGCATAATATAATCCATTGTTACTCTGTCTAGAAACATAGCACCATCAAATATTCAAATAAGAGCTCGGAAGTGAAACCCAAGCCCGAGTCAAGCAAAAATTGAGTCGCCGTGGCTCAATCTTTTCGGGTCCGCCGCATCTCTTGCCACAAATCCACATATCCAACACCAAGAACCATTGCTTGTCCACCAATCGACTCATCTAAGTACGACGTCGGTGTATTCGTCCAACCATGGATGTTGCCTACACTAAGCTCTTTATCAATATATCATGTAAACAAATAAAGAACAAGCTTGTGGGATTGGAACAAACCGTGTAAACAACAAAGAACAATCTTATAACGCATCCCTCCTCAATAAGTGGCAAAATGTCAGGGAGATCCTACTGATATATATTTTTTATATTAATTTTGACTATAATTAATTATGCATTAAGTTCCTAAACTACCCTTTTCGACTAATTTGTTAAAAATTCAAATTTCAAGGGAGATAAGGAAAAATATCTACGCAATTTACTATAATATCCTCGGTGGCGTCCAATTTGGGTACCACCCGGTGGCGCCATCTCATTTTCCTTTTTTTTAATAGAATGTAACTATTTAATGACATACCTGAAGTAGTTACTTTTTACTATAAAAAATGATGGTAACATTTTATGAGAAAATAGTAATATCTTGTCGTAAAATGGCTACATTGTGTCCCTCTTATCTGAGACGGGGACTATCCGCACGGGCGAACCTAGAAATAAAAATTTGGGGTAGCGAATTTTTCTGATGTTGTTTTATACTTTTTAAAAAAATTTGGGGTAGCAAAAGTCGATAATCTCCGGGTATTTGAGGTAGCGAGTGTTACCCTTTGCTACTATGTACGTTCCCCCCTGACTATCCGTCACAAGCAAGAGGCTTTGATTTTATTTTGTACAAGCTTGTGACGGATAGTGTCCATCACAAGCAAGACGCTTTGATTTTATTTTGTACAAAGTTATAGGGTAGAACTCTTTCATCAAAGATGAAGTTGAGAGAATATGGTGTAAAATTGTTCGAATAGCCCATCTGAAATAAAATTGACACTATATTCTTTGAATTTTATCTTCGTCTTTTGTTCTGTCTTCCAGTTCCGAGTAAATTGTGACTGAAAAGCAAGCACATATAGTGATTGGAGGAACGAAAACGAAATAACACCGAGAATATATACTGTGCTTTAGCATCCGAATAATTCCATTCCTTCGTACATATATTCCTGGGACGACATTATGCGCATAGCATCTAATTCACCTTCTCCCTTTATTATGTGACGATGACAAGTTCTGATTGGTTGCTAGAGAAGGTGTTCAAGTAGGGCTTGAAGTGGATAACAAGAATAAGTATACCAAGCCCAATGCATACGGCATACCGGACTCTTCATAAAGTACGATGGGAGTAAAGCCAACCCTATCGAGTTCAGGATCAATGGCATATGACGAGGAGTCTACTAACATTGCTCCGGTTTGCATCACAAATATCCGTTATTATTCTAGCTTAAAGGTCTAGGCAATATCGTTAATTAGAGGGCAATCTGAACACTGGAGACATTATAACTGAAAACACCGAAACAGCTAAAAATACCGAAACATAAGGAGATGTTGGGTTTGGTTTAATTTGGCGACTACCTGGCTGTCCGTGTATTTCTACTTTGATCTCGTTTATGCTTCAAGTATACCGCACCTAAGTGCCAACGAGTAGGGGTGTATACTGGGCTGGGCTGGGCTGGGCCGTCACTTTATGGCCCAGACCCGGCACTAAAAAGGGTCGGGCTGGGCTCCATAATGTCTGGCCAGGGCCCAGTCCATATAGTGTTTTTAGTGTTTTTTTGCAGGCCAAGCCGGGCCGGAAATTGGTCTGACCCGGTAGAGGGTGGTCTGGGCTGGGCTAGAAAAAATGGCCCACTGATGCGGGCTGGGCCGATCTAGCCCGCACCGTTGAACAGCTCTACCAACGTGTGGTTGCGTTTTTTAGGCTGCAAATGCTATGAAACTTGTATAGTTTTTGACTTTTTGCAAATACTGTGATTTAATTTCTGGCACTTCGGATGCTAATCTTTCTTTCGTATTTCTTGTCTTTGTTTTTTCTTTTAATTCCGAGTAATTTTATAATGGTCTGACCGGAATATGACAGAAAAAGAGTTGTTTGGAGGCATACAGAGTAATCGAACCGGAATGTGAATGAAAACATACGTCGTACGAGTATTACATTACATGTATGATTAATGATTGTATGAAAGCTTGGTCGAAAAATCGTAAAATAACTCAGTAAGCAGTATTTTAGAATAAAATAGCACAAATCGGTTAAAGTTGTTAGTTGAAATGAACTGAAATTAAGATTTTATCACATGGAATCAATGTAACCCGATTCGAAGTCAAACCGGCTTCATGATTTCTTACGTGACCATATGCATATATATCTAAGTAGATAATAACGAGGGGTGAACCAAAATATCCAATACAGTTTGATTATACGTATATGATCAGGTATATGATTTTAATTATACGAATTTTCATCTATTCGATAAATATTGGTAAAATATGATATAGAGTAATTGGAGCAATACAAGCGAAATAACACCGAGAGTAACATAGTTTAGCATATAATAACAACCGGAAAATGACTCAACTCATAGCGCCACTGATACGAAAACCGAACTTGAATTGTCCCCTTTACTTGATTCTATTGAGTAAAGAGCTATCCAAACTCGCACCTGAAATGTCCCTAACCAGTAAGGGACAGACCGAAAACTACTGACCCATTTACAAGGTCTATTACCATTTTCTTATCCGATTTTGGAGCGACTGATGGTCCTCAATAAACCACATAAAGATTATTGAACACCTAAAATTTAATGTACAAAGACAAATTGACAAAACTCATATAGGTAAAGGTAGATTCTAGTGCCAACAACTTCAAACTCCAAAAAAAAAAAAAAAAAAAAAAAAATCAACGAAAACGACGTTAATGAAGAAACCCATATTATTCCACATGTGAGTGTCTTAATAAAAAAGGAGAGAATACGCTTCACTAGGGCTGTAAATGAACTGAGCCTGCTCGACAAGCTACACTAGGGCTGTAAATGAACTGAGCCTGCTCGACAAGCCCTCGGGATCGGCTCGGTCAAAGCTCGGCTCGAGATCGGTCAAACTGAGCTCGAGCTCGGGCTCGAACTAAGCTGAGCCCAAACCGAGCCGAGCTCGAGCACACTAAGGCTCGGCTCGGGAGCTTGTTATTTTTAAAATTACATCATGTTTTTCAATATATTTACTTAAATTGTATCAATTTTAAAATAAATAAATTAAAATATTAGTTTATAAGATAAAATTACATAATAATTGCTATTATAAGCTAACAAAAAGATAATATTCTCGTTTGAATTTGAATTTTAAATCAAAAATTACATTATAATTAAAATAATGTTCGAAAAAATGGTACGCAATCAAAGTTCGGGTCGGGCTCGTAAAATATTATATGAGCCGATCCCGACCCTTGATTTCAAGAGCTCGGGTTCGGGCTCGAACTCGATTTTTACAATATGTGTAATACCCTAAATATTTTTATTAATTTTATTAGTATTTCTCATTATTAATATTTTTACAAAAAGAAAATTCATATTTTTATGTCTTGAAACTTATTTTATGTTCAAGAGTCTTTCCGACACGAACCTCTAAACGTGTTTTGATGTATTCGATTTTATCTCCGACCTTCTATTATTTTATCGTATGTATAGCTTAATAAGTTTTCCTAATTCCAATGTAAATTTATAACCTAGGTGCCTAATTACTATTTAATCGCTTTTGTCGTTCTCTTTGCCAAAAACTTCCGTCTTACCACTTTTGGTTTCTCAACTTTTACAAATCTGAAGGTCTCTAATCAAGACTACTATATTAAATATCAGTTTGGTCATTTTAACTATTTTGGTTACCATCATCATCATCTTAATAACGTCCCACTATAATATCCACGTTTTTGATCAGTTTGCTTTCACTATCAAATTTATACGAATCAGCCTTATTTTCTATATTTGTGACTGTGAGCTATGTTGTGCGTCCATCCTCGATCGTCTTTTCTCCTTTATTTATTCATGATTAGCGTTGGTTTTTTAACGAAAGACGAGTTCAGGATTGGTTATGCGATATAAGGTAACACAATTTTACCGATCCTATTATAATTATTATTGTTTGGGGTTGTATGTATATGTGCAATTATTTGTCAATAGATGATAATAGTGATTAATTGATGTGGTGCAATATTATGCGTACTAGTAATTCTATGTTTTCTACTCTTAATTTTATTATTGTGAGATGGGGCTGGGACAGATTATTTATGGGTTTACATGAGTATGGTTCTATGGCATGCGATTAATCTATGGTTGATTAGGTAATGTGGTGGGTTAGGCATGTTGTGCAGACATTTGAAACATAGGGGTTTGTAATGTAAAGAAGCTGATTTGATAATGGATTTCACAAAGGATTTTGGTTTGGTTGCTGTTAGATAAGGCGGTGGTGTAGAGCTAATTTGAGAATAAGATTGAGTTTATATTATACTTGGAAATAACGTTTGGACGTTGGCGATCTGAGTCTTCATTTTCTTGAGATATTGGTTTGACGGGTAGTGTATTTTAATTGTCGAATTCTTTGACCTTTGACTCGTGGGTGAGTAGCTTAGAGTCTTACTCAGACTCTAAGTGTTGAGCACGGTTCTTTGAACCTTTGACGATATTGATATTGAGATTGAGATTGGTTACTGGTATTGAGTTATGGGGCTTTGAGCCAAGTTATGTTTAGGGTCCGGAGTGACCATGGTTATTGAGTTATATTATGAGATTGGAATTGACATTGAGATGGATATATTGTTTCGCGGTTTTATCCGCCAGTTCACTCACCCCTTGTCCTTTGGCTTAGGATCGACGATGAAAATACGATATCTGGTTACTTTGGAGTATTATATTATGAGACGGAGTAATGAGTTAGACGGAGTAGTGAGTTGAGTTGAGCATATGTTAATTATTGGGTCGGGCGGGAACGGGCCTGGTGGTTGTCGTGGTGGTTCAGGCGGCGCGTGAGGGGTTTGGGCGAGTGTGAAGGCACGGGTTGTGGGAGTCGGGTTGTTAGGTTGTTCAATGTTTGATTCGTTTTTCTTAATCGTATAATTCGTTTAATCTTTTATTTATCGTATTAGCTATTTAATTTAGTTCGAGTTTTTAAATAATTAGAGACGGGTTTTGAGTCGGGTTGATTAAAATGGAAAAGCGCTATATCGGGAAGTTTCCATTTAAGGAAACTTTCCATTTTAAAGAAGTTTCTATTTTTAGTAATTTTCTATTTTGGGAACGGGAATAGTTTAAGTAATTGTTTATCATTTATTTATCCTTCAGAGGGCGAATTTGTTGTGAAATATTATTGAGCATCATCCATTTGATCATGATCTTGAGGTAGGGAAATACATTTGACTTATTATCGTTGATGTTGAATTGTGTTGACTTGTTTGTGTTTCATATGACCAAACTGTGAATGCTGACTTGTTTCGTGGTTGTTGATTTACGTTATGATTCATATCTTTGGAAGGTGATTGATTTGAATTGATCATATTGAGTATGTTATCACAACATTTGGTAACCAGCATGATTTTATGATTGATCAGTTCAATAATATATATATTGTGTTGCATTAATTTCTTTTGAGCATTCATATGCATTGGAGATGAAGGATGTTGTGGTGATGTGGTGTGGTGAAGATGATGTTGTGATAAGGCCCAGGCGGGTTCTGCGGGACTTGCCTGGTGTCCTCATTGCGAGTGGCAGAGCGGATCGGCTACGGTCGATATATAGTCTCAGGGGATCGGTATGGTGGGCGTTCCGGGTTATGAGATATGAGTTGAGATGGAGGTGGAGGTGACGGAGGAGCATGCATATCATATTTTGTTGTTTCATTGTATTCCCTACTCAACCTCGTGGTTAACCCTGTGTATTCGTGAACACCTGTGACGATCCAAATATTGGGGAGCAGACTTGACAGGTTTAAGAGATAGGATGGGAGCTTGATGGGCGTGAGACACTGGATCAGAAGACTTAGTAGCTAGATCATCATTTAGAAGACTTTCACTTTTATTTATGTTAGTTCTTTGTTATTTTGATGTAAAAGAGGTTTTGTAATAATTAAGTTAAAGTAATTATATAATTTGCCTTGGGGTTTAATTTGTTATTCACTACTCAGGAAACCGAGATGGTAACAGTCCGGTTTATTAGGGAATGTCTTGCTAAAGGCTCCTTCATAAATCGGGGTGTTACAATATGAGCCGAGCTCATCGATCATAGGTAAGCTCGAGCTCGGCTCGGCTCGGTTACACCCCTACGCTTCACTAATCTTTCTCTTAAGAGCATGCACTTAATCAATTTCAATAACTGACACTATATTCTCTACTTTGTTCTTTCTCGATAGGTCAAGGGTCTCGTTGGTTGGTTAAGATGAGTAAGGATTGGTTCGATCTTTTGGCCACCTCTGTTCGTCGTTTCAAGTTTGCTCTGGATGTTGAAGTTGCTTCCCGAATTCAGCCATCCGTTCGCTATCAACACATTATGTTACCCGATGTAGTTTCCTTGTTGTTTCAGTTTATAGTATTATTAAAATAAGTACATTTATAAGAACTTGTTTTTTACACCTGCCAAAAAAAAAAAAAAAAAAAAAAATTGAGTGCAATTGTGGTGGAGACGGTGAGACGAAATTAAAGGAACAAGATTCGATAACTAAACATGAATCGATGCTTAAATTGAAGTTTTACACCACAACTTTATACTTTTTAATTTTACACCATAACTTTAAGCATCTAATTCATCTATAAATCTCAGCTCAAAACATTCGTCTATATTCACCTCAATTTTCGAGAAAACAATTCGAAATAAGGTCACATGTGACGTTAATTCAATTTAGTTCTACAATAGCCCGGTTCAGAGTCTCGTAAGTTAGAACCCTCGCTCGCTCGCTCGCTCTCTGGCCCGAACCACCACCTTATTAAATCGTAACTTAAGGTAACCCAAAGTCGTATTAGCGATGACCCGTGCTAGATATCTCCTCCAATAATTCAAGTGTGATAATTAAAAGCAAGGATTCTACTTGGCGAAGCCGACTGCATTGAGTTCGTGTTCGATGGAAGACGTACGTTTGGTATGGATTGTTTTTAATTGTCACAGTTGAATTATTGGGTGGGGATATCCAGCATGGATTCTCGACTTGTCGCTAATAAGGGTTTGGGTTACCTCACCATGTTTATCGGTAGCTCTAGTTCCTGTATTTAAATATTAATAAAATAAACATGGTCCTAGTTACAATTTAATATGGTGGTGGTTAGGACCGGGGAGGGTTCCGAGGCGAGGCTCGCTCTGAACCGAGTTGTCATCTTAAGAAGTTTCGTAGATTGATATGTTTCATTGCTGTTGACCAATTTACGTCAACAGATCGGACATCAAGAAGTAAAAATGAAAATATTTCGGGGTCATCCTCGATAAGAGACGATGTTATATAGTTGATTTACAGAAGACCAGTTAAGATTTACGAACAAATTTACACAAGGCTGAGGGTACCACCAAAAAATAGAAAAAGATAGCCGAAACAAAATGAATGATACAGTCTGCCTAGTCCGGCTGACCCGTCTGGCAAGTAAGCAAACAAAGCTATTCTGATGTCGGGGAAGACAACGAAAGTTTCAACAGGATGCCAAGCACAATACCAACCACCGCCACAAAAAGAGCAAACTTAAGCGAGAATCCTGCATTATTTTTGCGCGATTTGCGTTTCTTCATCAAGTCCTGTAAATATCAGAGGGACACAATTCAGCAACTCTTGCAGCAAAAAAAAAAATAAAAAATTCCTCGTCGACTCAGTTTTTCCGTTTCTCCCAATTCATTTCTGTCATATTTTCTCCTCTTTTTTTTTTTTCCTTTTCTACCTGCAATGACCTTACCGCTGCTCATGTCAGCTAATCCTAAATTATTTTTTACCATAATGGCGGTTCCTTTTGACTGACTAGGGTTTGTTGATATTTAATTATGCCATGTCGTAGTTAAAGAAAATCTGACATAAGGCGAGTTAGGATGTTTACCAATTCCAGTTGGAGCTGTTGCGTTTGTCGAACAGCTGCATCTCTCTCTTCTTTCAAGCGTTGCACAGCCTTATTCTGTCAAATGTGCCAAGTCAGTAGGATATACGAATATACGATAGAGAGAAGAAAAAAACATTCAAATTTATCTCGTAAGAAAAACGATGATGCAGAGATGCATAATCATGTACATGTCTACTACATCACATCGTTTCTGGACGACGTTTGATGGCCGCTGATATTATACTGAAATAAACTAGTTTATCGAAGCCAGTATTAGACCACCACGAACTAATGCATCATAGATTCATAGCTGTCGTGTATTAACTGAATAAAATTAATACAAAAATGGACACATTGGCGAACAGAGAGGCCGAGAAGGTGTACGTTATAAATACCACCCTCCTAGAGCTACATATTTCAGGCACTAGCCTTCTAACACAAAGGCCATCAATTTGATCATACGTGTTAAGATATAAACTCATAAATTTCTCTATCCCAACAACCAGAAAAGAATAACACGAAATAATCTGGGTATAGAAACTCACGTCTTCAGTGCTTAAACTGCCATGCACCTGAAATGCAGAAAAGTCGAAGGAATACATCAGGCGAAAAATGAAATAATATGTCTCAGGTATACGGAATGAAACACGATTAGCATGTATCTTTCACACACAGCTGCTACAGTTGGAGAAACTAAGGAAGGAGAGTAACAGTACTTACACTTGAGCCTCCTGTGGAGTTATTCACAGAGTCATCATCTGTATTATCTCCAGAAGTGTATGGAGACGCATAAACAACCTTAAGTTTGCGCTCCTCAATTGCCCTTCCACTGTCTTTGTTGAACTAGACATAATAGTAATATTTAGACAGGTTAGCCATGAAAAGCGAATGATGTATAACATGAAAACCTAGAACATCAAGAAGAATCTTACAGTATCTTGTGGAAGATCGTCAACTTCACTATTAGGAGACACAATTGTGCTCTGAAGAAGAAATTTATCCTTACATTGCATATCTGGAGGATATTCTCGCTGAGCCTGGAGAGTGACTGCAAATCCATCATTAACAGTTATGTGAAATATAAACTATTTGTCAAAAAGAAAAGTCCATCTAATAAGAGCCATAGAAAGGTATGTTGTACTTATATCAATGGCAGGGAAGGGAAACGGAGGAAGGCGATTTCCTTTTGTTTGGTTAGCGAAATGGAGATAGAGGAATCAATTTCTCTCCTCGTGAAAGAAGTAAGATTACCATAGTTCGTGATACATGTTTCAAGGGTGACTATGAATCTATGATATCCGAAATTAAATTCACTACTTATAATTACTCCCTCTGTCCCGGTTAATTGATGTCCTTTGGTTTTGGCACAAAGACCAAAGAAAGAGGAGAGTGCCAATAACTAAATGACAAGTGGAACAAATTGAATGAGAATGATCAAATTACTCATCAAGTTCATTCTTAAAATAGAAATGACAACAACTGACTGAGACACCTCAAAATGGAAAAGGACAACAAATGATCGGCACAGAGGGAGTACATGAGACCAAGTCATGTTTACATCAAAGAGTAAATGTCTTTACCAAGTCTAGCTGTTCTGCCTATCGTTTGCAAGGGGGGATTTAGAGTAAGAGCGACGGGGACAATTTCCCTTATTTGTGATGTTGTTGTTGTTGGTAGCAAATTGGATTAGACTTTAGAGTGGTTGGGAGAGATCCGTACCCTCGTACAAATCAACTTACAAATACTTCCAACATGGAAAAGATTTTGAAGGAAAAGGGTCCCCTTCCCTCCCCTCCTCACCCTTGTCTCTCTAGAACAAACTGTTATCAGTGTTTGACTTACACTGTTACACACAAACCTAATGTAGTATTGACCTCAAACCTTGAATAACATCGTCACAATATATCATTCAAGTAAACATAATTATTACCTCTTATTACACATGAGTCCCAAGGGTGTAATACACCAGTGTTGGGCCGTACAAAATATTTCTTGGGTGAAGTGGTTTTGACCTAGCAAAATAATCAGCAACAGTAAGCGTACACGTTACAAATGCTAAATAAAAGAAGAAAACAATTTTGCATGCACAAGGTTACCTTAAAAGCAACATTATGTTCTGTGTTGTTGATGACTTTCAGGTCACAAAAACTTTGCTTTTCAAGCTCAACTGATAAACACAAGTCAAAATATCAAGATCAGGCAAACGAAGAGAATACAGTGTACTATTTATTTAGTGTCCATGCAAAATATAAACATGTATGCGTAGGTTATGCTCATATTGCATAAGAGTTCGTTTTCGACTTCCACACTCTAGGTAGGCTAGAACCATTTCCTTTAACAGATTAAGCTAATGCACATGGACTATGAATAGTGCATAGCTAAGTAATACGGGATTAAGCATACTCTCTCGTCTACATATGAATGTCTGCGAACAGTCCCACAGCAAGCGCAAGGTCAGTTGACTATGAGTTGGAGGTGGTCTCAACCAATATTTGAAAATTGCCTCATAGTCGTACTAAATAGAGTAAGAGAAGCTAATGAACCTATAAGTGCAGTCTATCAAATACACACACACACACACACACACACACTGACAACCCGAAGCCACACCTATCTCCTAAGAACTCCATCTGCTGTATCCATATAGACATTGTATCTAAAGAACAATATCGTCAAACGACAAGCTAGGGTAAACTTTTCAAAACAGCAGAGCCCTTAATAACAACACACTAAAATTTCTACCAAGAAATGCACATAACCGCGAATCTTATACATAACTCCAACAAAAAAGCTTAATCTAAAACTAAAGCAAATGTTTCATCAGAAAACAAATCACTAATAGGTAGACCAGAGAGTATGGCATCATCAGTTTCGACATTAAGCATGGATATTTTTTACATAAAACTATTTAGGGTTTGACCTGACAACATCAAATAGAGAATGTCAATCTCATAAGCTCAAAGCAGGTTCCATCCCAAACCCAATTGACGACCCAAGGAGTAACTCTCTTGGATGATCAATCCCCACTCCTGATTTATCTATGGATGCTAACATGCAACCTCAAATGAGTTTAGCTCTTCAATGATTTGGGCCAAAACATTGTCAATTCCGACATTTCGAATGGATTACACATCACCACCACCACCATCATCATCATTTATTCAAAACTTAATTAACTATTGAACATATAATCCTAACATATTTACATTTGTTATCAAATTTTCTCAAAATTACATTTTCAACATAGAAAACAATACATAAGCAATAAAATATCGTCAAGGTGTCGTCTTGGAGACCGTGTAATACAAATTAAAGTTATAAGGTAATAATATATACAGCAAAATTACAACACCTCAAAAACGCAATACAAAATTCAAAAAAGGGATTAGAAAATGCTTACAAACAAATTTGAGATCTTCAGGATTAACAGAAATCAACTGCTTAGTTGAAGAAGTTGTCATTGAACCATTCATCATCTTCAACTGTTCTTTAATTTATTTATTATTTAATTAATTAATTAAATTAATTTTGCTGCAATTAGCTGAAATAACTGCACAAACCCTAATCAACAAACATCATAAACGCAAAATTACAATCAATTAAAACAATTATTATCAATCAAAACAAACCCAATTCAAAAAAATTCAAAAAAGATCATAACTTTGTTGAAAAAGGAGAAAACTCACATGAAAAGATGTAATTTTGAGGTACGAAAATGGCGGATCTTTGAATGGTGGAACTGGATTGTAGCTTAGATTATTGGGTATTTTTTTCAAAAAATTAATTGAACATCAAATAATCAAATAATAATTGATTAATTTGCGGGAAATTTATATTGAATTATTAACAGAAATATAGGGTGCCCCAAAAAATTGCAACCCATATATATGGGAAGAGAGGGAAAAAGGTAAGTGTAATGATGGATTGACACGTTGGCGTTTTTATTGAGAAAAATGGTGTCGGTTTTTTTTCGAACGGGTCTCTTGTAAGACGGTTTTAACTAACTTTTGGAATCGGAAAATGACCCCATTGCTTGAGGGAAATAGTTTTCAAAGAGTTTGTTTTACAACATTTGTATTAGTTGCCTCTCATAAAACAGCAATATCTGTCTTAACATGAAAATGGATCAATATGTTTGAACTTGTATTATACTAACTCTTTATAAGCAAACTTTTTGTTAATTCACAAATTCTCATTATAGACGGACACTATTCGTCTATACGTATAAATGGATACCATTTTCCTTCACAAAATACCCATTTACCATAAAGTGGGAAGCACATTTCCTAAAACGGAAAATTCACAAAGATCTTCCACTTTCCTTATTTGTCTATCATAAGTGGTTAATATAACATGTAACCACACATTCTCTCTCCTACTTTTATTTTCCTCCCCATATTAGTATGCAAAATAGGAGGGAGTAATATTTTTCGTATTAAAAAAAGGAGGGATAAAAGAAGAAAAAATTGAAGTTGGTGGTTTGGTTTTTGGTTAGGTGTACTGCTAGCCTGGACCTTAGAGACTAGGGGCCCTTCTAATTTGTTTCTTCTTCTTTAAAATATGGTTAAGACGGGGATATCGTTTGCTCAAATGAAGTACTTCGTATATTTTTGTTTAGGTTGTACTTCACTTGTGCCTGCTCCGCCAAGAAAAATAATTTACAGGACTTTTTCAATGATGGGTGTTTAATTTTTTTTGTTCACTTATCTTATTGCAAAAGTCGGGTAGTGTAATTAAATTTTCATGCTTACGTTGTTACACATGTGAATGGATTAGTGAATGCAAAAATCTTGAAGTTTTTGTTAGAATCGAACCAAATAAAACAGTATACGTATATGGTATTGGGCTATTGGCGAAAAGATCTCTTGCGATTAATCGACAATTCATTATGCAAAACTCCAAGGAAAATGATGTGAATGGGAGAGAATATCAGACCAATAAAAAATGGGTATTGCTCTTTCACATACGGATTTTACTCTGTCACATACGTCATTTACAATTTTAACCTTGTCATTTTTTCATCTCACATTCAATTGATTTTTTTTCTCCCTTCATCCATCTCCCACTCTTGTTATTTTTTACATCCCTTATTTTTTGAAAAAAAAAATACAAATAAAATTAATTAATCTAGTTAATTAATAAAAAAAATAAAACTAATCAATAAATACAAAACAAAAATATAAAAAAAAAATGATTTTTGGAAAAAACGCAAAGCCAGTAAGTACAGTTCATCAACACCACCCGTCCCACCACCATCTAACCACGAGCCGACAACCTAACAACTACACACACCACCGTCCCCAGCCGACCACCGCACCCAGTCGACCACTCCCTTCTCCCTGTACTCGCTCCTTGTCCCGCACTGCCCCTCCTTCGCAGTCCCCCTCCTTCGCACTCCCCCTCCTCCGCTCCGGCCACCACCGACCACAATACCCTCCCCCTCCTCCGACAATTATCGTCCACCATACAGTCCCTGCTCCGACAGACAGCACCGTTCAACAACTAAGCCACCATGCCTTCCGCCGACAATCAACCTAATTGAAAAACTTAAGAATTATAAACCCTAATTTTTGGGCAAAATAGTTGATAAACAACTTATTAATAATTGCTAAACAAAATAATTACATCACTACTTGAAGAATTATAATCCATTATTCATAGTTTTAAGAACAATTAGATTCAATTCTAGGGTAAAATGTATGTATGTATAAAACCTATTGAGTCTTGATTTAGGAAAAGGGTATAATATGAAAATTTAATGAAAAAATGTATGTGAAAAAGTAAAGTCCGTATGTGAAAAAGCAACACCGTAAAAAAAACTCCACTCGTCCCGATCATTTATTTTCCTATTCTGTTTTAAGATGTCTCATTCATATGTTTACCTTTCTAAGTTTCTGTATTAGGAAGGTTTTTATGGTAATTTGATCATACCCATTCATATAGTTCACCTATCATCCACAAATAACCACCATAAATAGTCTCGTTTCCCTTCCTTAATCTGTACCAAAATTAAAGGTAACAAATCACCGAAACGAATGGAGTATTGAGAGCAAGTGTAACTAATGCATCATTTAGCTAAATAAACAAAAAATAATCAAGATAGTTTTAAATGAGTCAAGCTCTCTTTATCCTTTTACGTTTAATTCAAACATGATGTAAACTACTCAATGATTAGCTTATCATCAAATTTAATTTTAGTTGTATAGTACAATCCATTTTTTTAGTAGATAGATTTATTGCACATTCAGAAACCACTACCGTTTATTACGTCATTTATTTAAATTACTCTTTTTTTTTTTTCAATTTAAAATTTCATCGGTCAAAAGAATCACTTATAAATAGAGAATTTTAAACCTAAAAAGTTGAAATTAAGCAAATAATGAAATGTAATTAAACAAACTACCGAGCATCGATTAGCTCATCTCGAATCATTTATATATTTCTATACAAACATGAACTATGCACACAATTTTTATAATGCGAGTTATTACACTATTTTTTAACACCAAATAATTACATGAGTGCAATCATTGATTAAAAAAAATTGCATGTACCATGGTTGGATCATCACCCAATTATTGAGACTAGTTAAGCAACCTATTGATTGCAGATGAGACAATTCTTAAAGGCTTTGACATGCCTTTGTAGAATCACAAATTCTCATTATAGACGGATAGTATCCGTCTATACGTATAGACGGATACCATTTTACCTCACAAAATACCCATTTGCCATAAAGTGGGAAGCACATGGGGGGTGTCCCACCTTGTCCCCCCTATCCATTTTATTAGAGGTTTTTACCCGTCTGTTTGCCCCACCCGTCTATACCAAGACCTATTTTCTGTAGGCATTCAAATGACAATGCAAACTAGGAGTAGGAGTCTAGGTCTCTAGGACCCCATATAATGAAATAAATTATAGAATAAGATCGAACACAACTCAAAATCGATTTCCAAGGTAACACTAGGTCCTCCTTCAAACGGATATATCCATCTTAAAAATAAAACGGATCAAATAACTCTGTCCTCTAACAGAAGCGGCATAAAATCAGTCGATTTATAACTAAGAAAGATCAACTAATATTCAGCTAAACAGTGCTTATTGGTACCTCCTCTGAAACTTTTAACACTACTCTATATTTATAATGAAATTAGGAGGAAACGACGACAATGACAACAACATATCCTATCATTGACGGTTTTACATCCGTCACCATGCAAAACCGTCAATGATAGGTAAAACAGGAAAACAAGATTAATTATAAAGTATCAAAAACAATTACTTTAAATTTTCAGATGTTTCATTGTCAATTCCGACACTTCCACCAAGAACAAACACGACAACGCGAAATGGTTATAAAAAAGAAAAGGGAAATAAAAGCCATCTTTAATAATTCACCTTTTATATTGTAGGTGATTAACAGGTTAGATTAGCATTATTAAAAGCTAATAATGATCTTACTGTACTAACATAATCATACCTACTTACCTTTAAGCAAACTTGCAAGCTAAAAATTACTCTTCTTACCGGTGTGTGATACTCGACACTCAAACATAGGTGTGAAACCTGAACACCACATTTAAAGCCAATAGGCTCTTTTTCATTAAAAAAAAAGCTTAGATTAGTTTCGAGTACACTTCTAAATGAGTATGAGTAACATCACTGAAAAAAATGGAGGCTTAATGAAGCTATGGCTAAAGAAACTTGAAATCTAAACACAGCAAGAAAAAAACCAAAACTAAAGCAACCACAATCAAGGGATCAATAACCAGAGGTCACCTACATTTACAAGTTTCTTGTACGCCAATTATTATGCAGTAAAAAAGCTTACGAAAACGAAGGGGAGTAACAGAGTACACAGACGGTTTATGTCGTCAATTAATCGCTTGAAAGATAGTTTCATGTATACATAATGCGAGATTGTGAGACCAATTACATACCTGTAAACTCGTTAACACAGAATAACAGCATCACATCAGGAAATATGGGTAGACTCGTAACATTTTAACAGCGGCCAACAATTTTCATAAAGGAGTTTCAGCTTCATGAAAAATACAGTTCATAGTCATTTCTAGTGATGATTACCACTTATAATCTTAGCCGCTACAGCATAACTTTTACTGGTGCTGCGTCAAACAGTGTCAACATATCTTACAAAACCTTTGAGAAAAGGGTCAGAATGCAATGCTGCAGTCCTGATACATTACCATGCCTCTAAATGGTATTTTTATTTGTTCATCAAGAGGGGTGAAAAGTGGGGCAGGGGGAATGCATGGCGGAAAGCCGGAAATACAAGATGTTTTTACTCCCTCCCATTCACTCCAAAGGTAACATTAAGTTTAAAACGGCCAAGGTATAGCAAAAGACTCTAGAGCCACACCTGGCGTACAAAAGCGGGACAGAAAAACAGAAGGCAAAAAATAAACAAAAACAAAATCATCCAAAGTAACCAGCTTTACAAGTCACAATAGACGATATATATTCCTACTCGAATGCCAACACAAAATCACTTGATACATTCTCATAAGTTCATAAACAGTGCGTATTCTCGTCTACTCTATAACGGGATCAGCTATCAACAAGAGCATACAGGTAGATGTTTTCAAACAAGGAAAGAAAAACTCATTTAAAACTAAACGAAAAGGAGTTCTTACAATATGCAAATGATACAAACTGGCAAAAGCCACAATTGACTTTCCAGGCTGAGAGATCTTCAGGTGACTTAAGAATAGTTTCACTTGAAAGTTGACAACCTGGGAAGTTTGTCTCTCAGGTAGTACAACCTTGCCTTCCTGACCTTCCTGTGTGCAACTACTTTAATCTCCTTGATGTTTGGTGAATACCTACAGACCAAAAGGCGGTTTAGTATCTTAAATACAACAACAACAACATCAGAGCCTTAATCCCAAAATGATTTGGGGTCGACTGACATGAATCATCCTTTAGAACCGTCCATGGGTGAACGCATACCTCAAAAATGCGAAAAAAAAAATAGAAAAGAAAAAGTGAAAAACAAAAGGGGAGTGAAACATAATACGAAAGTCAAGTAAACTAATAGGTTTAGTATCTTAAATAAAAAAAAAAATTATATATTGATAAATGATAAAGGTGGTAAAGTTGCAGAGCACAACACACATCTGCACCTAACTTCAACAATTTTTTTTGGCAGTCGCATATCTGACGTCCTAATATCTCAACGTAACACGACATTTGCAGCCGAGCCGGAATAACATAGATATAGCCATATAGGCATAGACGATAATAATTGAGAAACTGTTCTCATTGAAAAAAACAGACATTACCTATGTTTGGTGAATAAATTAGTTTTGACGATATACTTTCATCCTAAACTATGCAACTTGAAATTTTCTGAGTTTCGTTTCCAGTTTTCGTTTTTATTTGCCTAAATGGAGACAGAATTTTGGCAATCGTACGTACACGCAAGGTTGCGACAAAAATATGACTTTCTCCTTCACCCCCATACATAAATGTTTATTACACACACAGCCATATTGATATGACGTCGTCTGAGAACTTGTATGGGATGAGAAATACTGCTAAACCACATCATGTAAGCATCAAAGGTGAACTTTATCCCTGCGCTAAAGGGATCAAACTCTATAGACACTCAAACGAGACTGAAGCTAGAGAATGGTAAAAGAGTTAACCAACGTTTATTTACACCTTATCCAAAAAGACAAATGTGGCTCATCTGTAACAATATAAAATACTCCAAATTAGTTGTCATCATTGGCAATTTCTATTAGAAACTCTGCAACTTCTTTTTCATGAGTGCTATCGAAAAGTTGTGCTTTAAATTGTCCATGCATCAGAATTTAATTAGTAATAAAATCTCACTGTGATGCACCAGCTACAAAATTCTCAACATCCCTAACCACAAGAACCATCTAATTTTGTGGCTCAGAAATGCACCCTTCATCAAGTTGGGAGATGAAGCTCACACAATCAAGATACATAAAATAATTGCATTACAATGCCATAAAATGACAGCTGATGAGCATAATGACGAACAGGGCTCGAAGGGTAAAAGTGTGTATCCACAGAAGAATATACGGAAACTACAACAGAGGATTTCAAAGAGACATTGTAAAGCAATACATTATACTCCCTCCATTCAACTCCACTTTACATGTTTCTTTTTTAGGCCAAGAAAATGACCATTCTATCCTTATTCACACTCCATATTTACAAAAAAATGCCATCCATACTCCACACTAATCCACCATAAAACCCCACCTTTATATTTTTTTAACATTTTTAACCCCACCATTCTCTTTCCCTATGTGCTTTTTATAGTTTATTTAATCAGCTCCTTAATACCCATGCAAAAAGCAAACATGCGAAGTGGAGTTGAACGGAGGGAGCACATGTTAACGGAGCAAACATGAATATCCCATGATATGCGCCGTGTAAATGAAAGAATCTGATGAAAATGGATTGAGATTGGTTTCGCACAGAAATAAGATTTTGGTGCTTTTTTAAAATTTTATTATTATTGATAATCCTCTGTAGTCTGTAATAACAGTCTGAAGCTCGGATGAATTTTTATTGGCAATAGTGTGATCAATTGGCAGAACTTTTTTGATAAATTAATACCCTTGGGATAAACAATTGACAATTGAAAAAATCCAGTCGTACGCAAAATAAAAATAAAATAAAATAACAATAATAAAAAGACCTGCCAACAAAATCACGTCAAATCAGTTTACAGTATGATCTCTGAGACTATGATAATCGAAATTGTAACAAAAGAAAATGGAATCGCTGACCTATTACAACTGTGGCAGTTATGATTCAACAAATTTACTCTTCAATACAGCCCATATGAAACATTCATATCAATTATCAAGTAGGATCCACAGCTCAAATAAATGCTGACTGTTAGATAAACCTAGGAAACTGTGAACGAATCAGAAGGGAATGAGAGAGAGGTACTTACAGTGGAAACACAATCTCAACCCCAACACCAGCAATGATCCTACGAACCCGAATAGTAGTATGAATGCCTGCATTCTGCCTTGATATTACAATCCCTTTGTAAACTGATAACCTTCGTTTATTTTCTGGAACTTCCTGTGAAGAACAACCCAGTAAAAGGTTCATCAATGTGCAATTTACCATCTACCTATGCTAACGCAAAGTTACTGAAAAGACAAAAATCAAAATCACCACTTGCCAGTTTGATTTGAATAATGTCTCCAGTCCTTATATCTGGTATAACCCGCTGCTCTTCTGCTGAATCAACTGCTTTCTTGTTCAGTATCTACTTACATTAAAAGAAATAAATCAATAATATTATTCACACTTCAAATTTTGAAATCGAGTTTAGACTAGTACTAACTTATATAACACACTTATTTAGGATTTTAGGTAATCAATATACCTCAATTCACAACCTAACTCTAAGCTCCCAAATGACTGAGAGTTACCTTCTGTTTTGAGACTCTTTAGTTACTTTACTCTGTGCAGAAAAAATTGACGAAATGATTTGGTTGGATGAATAAGCGCGGGTTTTCTCCATTGGGTTGTTTGTAACCTCCTAGAAAAACCCGTTTTGTCCCTCAATAGATTGCATTTGCTTTTGAAAACTATAGCATAGTTGGGGCATTGCCATCAAGTGGTACTCTCACTGAAACTTAAATTTCCTTTTTCGGATAAGATAACTCACAAGAGCATAAGAGCTTAAGCATTTAGCTCTTCTCATGATTACACGAGTCATCACCCCCTTATAATCTTTTTGTACAATATCATCACCATGTCTAATTTTTTTATCACAAAATCCGAACATCTGACGCTAATTACCTCAAATACACTACTCCCTCCTAGTCTGATTGTTGGTTCCCTTTCTTTTAGACACCAAAATTAAAGAAATGAATTTGGACCACACAAAACACCCTACCCCACATGGAATTGAATTTGGACCACACAAAACATACCAAAAAAAAGAAAGAGGAACCAACACCCGACTAGCATGGAAATGGAAAGGGGAACCAACAATCAGACTAGGAGGGAGTATAATATAAACAAATTTGCTCAGAGCCTTGCAAACTCATGTATGTTAGTAAATCCATAACCACACCATCTTAGTCTGACTCTTCTATGTTAGTCCCACACTTGGTGAAGCTAGGGAGATAGCAAGGACAATCATCAGTCCTCTATATATTCTAGTTACAATATTATTTATCTAACTACATAATTAGTTAATGCCCTAACTTCAAATCCTAGCTCCGCCAGTGCACTTCTCACTTCGCCTCAAGCAAAAAACGCAGCAAACAAACAATTACTCCCCCATCTCAATCACTTGTTTATATGTTATTCTTCTTAAGACGTATTTAAATCAAAACTAAACAAACGATTGAGACAGACGAGAATGAAATAGACAATCGAAATTCAACACTCCAACACACTACTTCTAGCAACTAAAATTGAAATAGCAATCGAAATTATACCCCCATAACATCGCCAAGCTTAACCCTAGGCTTCCACGCCACGGCTTCGACTGCTTCAGAAGTCGAATCCTCCGGCACTTCCTCAACCACCTCAGCACCACCATCACTACCACCACCCTCACACCGCACAACACCGGAACTCCTCGACGCAACCGAGAAAATCGAGGAAACCTTATGATTAGAAAGCGATAATCGTCGAAACGAGTTCAATTCAAACCCTAACTGCTTCTTAATTGGGGGAAATTGTGGTGCCACATTATTACCACAAGTTACCAACACAAATCCCTGCATATAATAATAAACATATAATAATTAAATACAGTCGTCGTTCGGCACAATTCACTAAATTTGACTGGTCAAATAAAACTCCGTCTTATTCATTTGTTTACCTTTATTTAATATCGTCACAGAGAATAAAAAAAAAGGTAAACAAATGAATGGAACGGAACGAGTATATATGACAATGTTAGGCGTTCCTTTATTTGAATTAGCGAGTAATAAAATTACGATAAATAAGGGATTTTATGTATTCATATTTTCGACAATAAGATAATGGAGAAAAGGAGTACCTGAGGGAGAAGTTTGGAAGCCATTGATAAAAAATGGTGAGAGTGAGGAGGGTGAAGCTTATCTAGTTTGTATATCCTTTGGGATTTTTACTTGGTTTGAAATTTGTTGGGAGTTTTTTGGGCTTTGATTTTATGGGCCGGATTGTTGGGTTTATCTCATTTGATATGTCAAGAAAACCCGAAGCTTAATTAGGGTGATAGGCTCGAAATTTAAAAGACATAGTTTTGTGTTATACTCCCTACAATTTCCTAATATTTTCCCCTTTTTTTTGGCACAAAAAATAAAAAAGGGGGAGAAAGAGGAATAAAGTATTGATAATATTGTAAATTGTAAAGATTATAAGAGAGAGAAAATAATAAAGAATGAATAATGAATAAAAGAATGGATAAAGAGTAGTGGGAGTTGTTGATTTTTATGAGAGAGAAAATAATAAAATAATGAATGAACTTGCCAAAAAAAGAAAGGGGAAGATAATCAAACTTGTGTGAAAAAAGAAAGAGAAAAGATAATAGGAAATTGGAGGGAATAATTAATAAAGGGTCGTGCTTTTTCACATACAAGTTTTAGGATGTTGATCTTCGAGGGGATCCAACTAAACCTTGACAATAGGTCGGACTGAACGGGCTTTGCCGGATGAGATTGGGAGGGGGAGCCCGAGCCCACACCGCGGGCCCACACTGCAGGTTAGTGTGTTGCGGGATGGGTCGAGGTAGTGATGGCCCTTGACCGTCCCGGTTAGGCAAAGAGGCCGGTGAGTTGGGCAGTGTGGACTGGGAAGGAGTGAACCCAAGCCTGGGCCAAATAGGCTGTATGGGGAATGCGGGCCAGGGACGGGTTAGCGGGCTAGGCTAGTGTGAGTCGGGCCAGCCCCAACTGATGTCCAAATCTAGATCCAACCCATGACCTTATAATTTTAACCCGAGTTTTATTTAACCAGTACCTTTATCCTTAGAGAATTACAACCAAATATCATACTCCCTCCATTTTTCTGTTTTCTTCTCATTTTTCAATTATATGTGAGGAGTATATTTTAATGAAATGGAAAAAAAAACAAAAAAAATGGAGGAAGTAACAAAATAAAAGTGTATTGAATATGTCTCGAATATGTATCGTGTGGCCCGCAAAATAAGAGAAATAACAAGTCTGTTTAGAAATTTACAAATATCTTATTCGTTAAACACTTAACTCATCTCAGGGTAAGATTATTGGTAGTCTTAAAACAAGACTTTGGTAAGTCTTGAAACCAGGCTCACTCAAGACTACCAATAATCTACCTAGTCTTGACATAGTTTTAAGTTGAGTCTTAGAAATCCAAGACTCAACCTAAGATTTTGGGTGAGTCTTGACCCCACCTCAAAGAAAAGTTATCCAATGGGTGGGCAACATGTGTCCTTTCTTTTTGTTAAAAAAATAAAGTGGAGTGGAAAAGTAGAGTATGAGATGAGTCTGACGGATAATGTATAAAGTCTGAGGTGAGTCTAAGATGAGTCTGAACAATAAAGAAATAATAAAAGTTAGTGAAAATCTGATATGACAAGAGTCTTAAGACTTGGAAGAGTCTGACTGATAATCTCACCCTCAAATCCGTTAACCCGCTTATCAATAAGCCAAAAATTTAACATAAACCCGATCCAAAAAGCGGCTAAAAGTCTTAAAATCATGTTTCTTCTTCCAAAAAGATAATCTCTCTTTAAAGTCTTCCAAATTAAAGTGCAAGTTAGGCTTATGAATGTTATGATGCCGTCATTACACTCGTATCATCACATGCATACGTACGTACTTTAATCAAATTCCCAAGGATATTGGTCATTTCAATATAACAATTTCTTAAGAATAAAGTTGCCTTCCTTGAACTCCAAGTAATTATAAAGTGTGCTTATATCGTTTACGGAGTACATAAGACATGACTAGAATTAATTTTATGTTGTGAAAACCTCTGACTTTATAAGGAATTGACCATCAAATGTTCAAGATATGACCAAGTCTCCTTCAAATAAAATTCAATAATTAAGATAAGATTATAATTTAATGAAGAATTTCATATATCAATTTAAATTGACCAAACTATCTACTATCTACCCTATTAAAAAAGGGAGTACATAGTCATGCTTACAATTTTGATCGACGATGATGACACAAAACATAGTCATGCTTACACTATCGCTTCCATGACTTGCATTTTTCCGACAAGTAGAGATACTCTTTTCGTCTCAGCTATCTATTTATTTTTTATATTTATTGTGAATTTGTGATGGCTAAATTAATAAAATATAAACAAATAATTAAGACGGAGTGACTACATTTTTAGCCTATTAGTAGCGGAAATATAATCTTTCATTTTAGGATTGTTATGAAAATACTTCAAAGTAAGACTACTTTTATTTGCATGAAAAATACACCAATTTTTATAGTGGAAGCCATTAATTCACTTCAAACTAGACTACTTTTGCATGAAAAATATACCAATTTTTATTTTTATTTTTCTTACTTTAAATTTGGACAAAATGCACTAAAGAATAATTTAGCTTTATTTATGTGCCCAACAATCCAACATCAATAGATCAGTCAATTAATGGCCTAAAATTGAAGCCAAGGAGAAATGTCATCAACTCTTTATCTAAATAGTTTGTAAAATAAACGAATAATGAAATGATTGTTTAAAATAAACATAATATCGGAGAGAATAATTAAATAAATGACGTATTTTAGAGAAAACTTGAACTTTACACAATAAGTTACTGCATATTATCAGTCGTCAAGATCATTTGTTTAACTATGACCGGGACGAAGGGCATATACAAGTTAATTACTTGTTCGTCAAGATTCACAAATTATATGGGCCTTTTAGTTGACATGCATGACTACGACGTTCGTACCCTTGTACGTCTAATTATTTGATTTGTTCCTTGAGTACACACCTGTAGTGCTATATAGCAAGGAAAAAGGCCAGGTTACGATTTTAGTTAGTAAATTGCAAAGAATCAACGATAACAAACGACCTTAAGCTCAGGGTATTAAGGTTTTGAACTTTCAAAAGTAAGACTTGGTAAATAATTAAGGGGTCCATACGATTTATTGTCAATTTTAAAAAATAATGACAATTTTAGTTAAAGGGTTTTTTTTGTCAAAAACTACCTTATATTTAGAAGTATTTGTAAAAAGACTACCTTATACTACGTATTATTTTTCTTGTTTTAGACTACCTTTGTTTTCATTTTTTTGGGTCAGAAACTACCTATGTTGAAAATATGGTGAAATCTGGTCGATTTAACGGCATTAACCTATCTCACATTACTCTCTTAACACCAAATGACAATGATCAAGTGCGTTCAAACCACAATTTAACTTCAAATAAGCATAATTTATGGTTTCACATTTCAATAATACCTACGAACATCTCTTAATGTTAAGCGTAAGTACATCATGACTTCCCAAAATAGAATATAAGCAAGTTTGAAACATAAAAGACTCATGGGAGATAGGTTAAAGCCATAAAATTGACTAATTCCGTCTAGACTCTTAACATAGGTACTTATTGACCAAAAATAAAGAAACCAAAGGTAGTCGAAAACAAAAAAAATAATATAAGGTAGTATTTTTACAAATACTCCTAAATATAAGGTAGTTTCTAACAAAAAACCTTAAAATATTTTATATCATTCGCGTTGTTATATTTCATGGAGTATAATCTTAATCGATCTCTATATTATTAGAACCGTAGAACAACAATAATATTACTTCAATGCATGTCTACTAAATACCAATTCATGCAAATTAAGGGGTTGGATGTACACAAACTTATCCGTAAATTTACAATATATGGAGACAGTTATCAAATGACCTAAATTTAAACTTGGTTAATAAATTATAAATGAAACGATATTTCATAGATTAATACGGACGACGAGTAGTCTTAGTAGAGTAGTAGTTAGTACCTACCACCCGTTTCGTTCTCATTCATACTAGTATAAACTAGTCACCACACGTTTTACCCTTTTAGGTAGTGTGAAGGCATAAACCAATAACTTTATGTCTTTGGTTTGCGTCATGTTAGGAATTTGTTTGTGGAAATGTTTATTACCCATTTGTTATAGTTTATTAATGCTAAATTATTCCATTATTATATTAGCCCGTCAACATTTGATTGATACATACTCCGTATATATTCGCAACTAAAGTCTTGTTCTTTTGAAATGAAACGATCTGAACTAATTAAATTTATAGGATATGATCTCAACAAAACTAAATTAAAGAGCTTTTACGGAATAATTCAAAAGTGTACCACTTTATATGTTTGAGTGAACAAAGCGGAACTGAACTAATTATAAAGTTTAATTGATAAATGTCCAAGAACTTTCGAACTTTATCGTTTTGAAATCGGTTAATAGTCGTTTCTTACGTTAATTAGAGTAATGATTTAATTTCCTTGTCAAAATAAGCCATAATTACGCCACTTTGTATATAGCCAAGTGCTCTAAAATCTGCGTTGCAACAGAAATTCTCCACTCTTTTAACTTTTAAGTGGTACCATACCACTACACTTTGTTACTAATGTGGCTCGTTTCATTTCCATCGCTCAAATTGGATCTTTTGCAGTGTGCCACACACTAAAAATAATTGATCAATAATAATCACGTCATTATACAATCTTACAGCAATATGGTTGAATAAAGAGAATAATGCGCTAAAGATATACTTGTAGTACGTTCTCTTAGTTAAAATTTTCGATTTTTTTCGAGGTTTATTATACGGCATTATCATCCGCCCCTGTTGAGATTTTTCATCCTCTAATGTGAAATCCTAGCTCCGCCAATGGTTATTGTTGATTGGGAATCCGAAACAGGAATATCATGTTAACAAGGACAATATAAGAATAATGTACAAAATAATCTTTGATTATCAATGTTTTATTCATGTTGTAAAGAAGGACTACCAAGTATAGAACTAGACCTAGACAAGGACAACGCCGAGGACACAATTCCACCACTTTCAACCTTAAGTGTCAACGATTTTGCCTTACTTTTACTCCTATACAATTTCTTAACGTTCGCACCTTGTTCACTCAACAACTTTAGTAAACTCCGTTTAGCATTCGGTCGAAACGGACAATTCGTCGATAAAAACCCGTCAACCAAATGTAGGTACGCCTCCAAGTCATGGTTACATGCCATGTCCGCGTCCGGTTTTAAATAAGGTGACGTTCTCGTATCGACTTTTAATTCTGTTCCGACGTGTGAGTATGACCATGGCATGTTGTCTAGCCATTGTATTGCACCCGCCACGTGCGGATTGCTTTTTAATTGTTGTTCCGTCTCTTCGTTAAGGAACATACCCGGGACTCTTGTGAATAGGTCGTGTTTGTTTACTATTCTTAGAACTTTTACGTTGTTGGCGTTGATATGATCGCCAAAGGCTCGGTTCCCGACTCTTGGACCTCCGAATGAGAAGACCGCGACTTGAGGGGCGTTTGGTATGCGGGTGTTTATCTCGTTGCCTGCTAGTAGGGATAAGGCCGCTCCGAGGCTGTGACCTGTGATTGAAATGCTTAGGGTTTCGCCTTTGTAGGTTGAAATGAGTCTTTCGATTTCTTGTACAATGGAATCGGCTAGGCTCGGTACGTGTTCGCCTTTGGTTCGGAATAAGCTGTTGAATCCACATTCTACTTTGGCTTGGTCTTTTGAGTCAACGTTGTCTTGCATTGGGACAAGTGACTCTCGGAGATTTTCTGCCCATTCGAGGCACGTTGACGTGCCTCGAAGGGCAATAACAATATCCCTTCTTCCCATTCTTGCAATTTCTCTTTCATCGTGGCAAACTGCCACGTATCCAATCATACTAGACCGTTGGGTCATCCACCCAAGGTCTGGTGCCACATCATCCACCCACTTAGGTAACCCAACGGATGATGTGGCGTACAGACTTTTAGTTACCCGATATGATTTATCGGGTAACTTAACGTCCCTCCACGCGTTGATCCCTTCCTTTGTTGTACCAGGGTCCGCGTGGAAGGATTGGTAAGCAGCCTGTACAAACTCCCCATACCTAACCATCTCTCGACGAAGATTCTCGTCGAGAGGATCAAGTAACCCAGCCCAATCCCGGCTCCCATGGTACTCCCTCCACCGGGCCCCAAGCTGGTTCCGGGGGGAGTACTCAGGCTGCGACAGCAGCCTCTGGAGCCGGGTCAAGCGATTTGGAGACATCTCTGCAGCTACTTCAGCTGCACGACCCGGTATCCCCTCAGGCCATATCCCAGTTAAATTCAGCTTCTCAAGTAGCTTCCTTCCGCCACTATTATCCGTCCCCTGCCCGGTGTTCGGGGGCGGCTCAATAGGCTTAATAACAGGTTGTGGTGCAACTTCTTTAATTTGCAAGAGTTTCTCAAGGTTGGACAAGTGGGTCCTAGTCTTCTCGGTAGTTGATTTCATGGGTTGGTTTGATGCTGAAAAACACGACATGGCCGGGTTCATTAGCGTTGACCGACACTTAAACCCGACTCGATTCATTTGGTATACATGTAGCCCGTGAGATTGAAACGTCGATCCGATTTGTGCCATTTGAATAAATATAATTTTTTTTTTCCTAAATAATTGGAGAATAATGTAAACTGTAAAGTATGAAGTTGTTATGGTGTTACGTTGAAAATACTGAATCGTTAATAAAATGGATGAAAATGGGGTATATATAGACCTATAGAATAAATTCCATTTCCTATAATACCCTTATAGAATGGTCAAAACTACGGTCAGTGTCATGAGAGAGAATTTTAAAGGGAATTGTATAATGAAGGGTAAAATGGGAATTAGAATGAATTATTGGACCTCGTCAGTTTGAATATTAGACGTGTTACAAGTCGCGTAAAGGTGAACCGGCGACAATTATGGCGTTCCCTGAAGTCTGCTTAGGTGAACCGGTTCAAGAATTGACTATTAATATTGTTTTTATATGAATTTTCAATTTACTAGTTTGCCCTTTGATCATGATGGGTCTTAAATTGACAAAATTCTTAAATATGGAATAAATATTTGGGTGGTTTTGGTTGGTCAATTTTTTTCCCCATGCTCTCTCAAATGTATATTTTTTTTTTTAAATGCCCTTGGTTATTAATTATTCCGATAAGGGGATAATTAAAGTCATATGTTGTGTAAATTTGAATCGAATATTTCTGATTATTTTATCTAATATAACTCATTAATTTGCATATGTAATTAAAAAGCATTCCAAAATTACATTTTACAGAAAAAATATCAAAGATGATCACATTATAAGAAAGTTTGAACATTGTTAATTATCGAAGATCATCGAATGATATGTATAGTACATACTCCCTCTGTCCCGGTCATTTGTTGTCCTTTTCCGTTTTTTTGTGTCTCGGTCATTTGTTATCCTTTCTATTTTCAGAATGAACTTGATAAACAATTTGTTCATTCACACTCATTTTGTTCCACTTGTTATTTGGTAATTGGCCTCATCCTCTTTCCTTATTCTTTGTGCCAAAACCAAATGAAAACAATTGACCGGGACATAAGACATAAGAGTACTCCCTATCAGACATAAGAGTTTAAAAGATACAAATGAAAATGGGTCGCTAGTTATCCTATCCGTGATAAGGGTGTATAAGTAAAAAATAATCGTATATTTTTGACAAAGCTTCATTTTATTATCGTTTAGGGAAGTAATTGTCCATACTTTCAATTATAACCCCGTAACTCCACCACTGCAAGTAAGTTCAAGCGAGAATAATCAAGTTAATATATTATCACCCGTAGTTATGTTAACAAATAAGTGACGCTAGATCCTACGTTATCTAACACAATCAAGCATTTTCAGTAAAAACTTGGAATATTGAAGGATTCGTGTCAACAAGTAAAAATATGAAATGTTGAAATATTCATGTCAACAAGTGAAAATTTGCAAATTAAATTCAAGTCAAATACACACTATTTTTTTTTGCTCAAGCAACCTAAATAACTGACATTTCGTAGACAATAAATTGCAATACTTAATTAAGGAAACATAATAAATACAAGTCCTTGTTGATTCATTAATGCTTGACAAAGGCATTCGAACTACGTAACACAATGACATGCATGGATTGAAAGCAGTGGCCATGCATGGCCCAATTGGTAGGACAAATTTTTGGGTCAAGAAAATAAATACCTTCAAATACTAATCGTATTCTCTTTTGTAGGTCATGTTGAATTAATCGTATTAGTACGTTTTTCGAAATATATGAGCAAAAGTCATGAAAAATGGAGTATATTCTTTATCAATATATTTTTCATATAAGAAGCAAATGACGCAAGTTTCTTTTTTCTCAATTATTTTAAAATAAGAGTAAATTATTAATAACTCCCTTTTAAAATACATTTTTTAAAATTTACTCCCTTTTAAAAAAAAGTTTAAAAATTACACCCAAAATATTGCAAAAATTTAAAAATTGCTACCAAACCCCTATATTTACATTTTTATGACAAAAATACCCCCTATTTTTTTAAAAAATTTCATATTACTACCCAACTCCATTACAACTATGCCCACCCTTCAACCACCCAAAGACTCCACGGCTAACCACCACAATCCTCCGCCAAACTTCACCACCGTGCTCGTCATATAAGAAATAAAATAAGGGGCATTTTTGTCATAAAAATGTAAAATTAGGGGTTTGGGAGCAATTTCTAAATTTTTGCAATATTATGGGTGTAATTTTTAAACTTTTTTTTTAAAAGGGAGTAAATTTTAAAAAGTGTATTTTAAAAGGGAGTTATTGATAATTTATTCTAAAAAATTTTAAAGTTAAAGCCTACTTGAAAAACAAAAAAAAAGTGTATATAATATTAGTAGTAGTAGTCATATGATAGAGTATAAAATTGGTCTTGAGACTTCAATCATCAACTTAAAATTTAAAAGTTGAAGCCTACTTGAAAAGCAATGTGTCTAAAGTATCACGGAGCTTGAATTCAGGTCATGACTTAGAAGTACTATACAGGCAGTACCTAACTACATACCTTTCATTATTTTATCAGTTAAACTAGTTGATTGAGACGTACATCAATATATCATACTCCTATATACGGACATTTACAAACAACTCATAATCGCATATATACACACATACAAATGAATTCGACTTTTATAATTATTGTTCACCGGCCAACCCGATTAATAGGAGATATGAATCATGAATGTGTCTATCTTAATTATATGCCCTAATTAGTGGCGGAGTCAGGATTTGAGTTTAGGTGGCGAAATATTTTAGGGGGGAGCGAATAAGTAATAATATAAGGTATACTCGAAAAAATTCCCAAAAATTTAATTAAGAACTTCGAAAATCTCAACCGTCAAGGGGCCGAGGGCCCCTGCTAGCCCCTCTAGCTCATGAGTGTAGATATTCCAACAATTATCGATCTAACAAACACAAATTAATAAATAAAAAGTCATAAATAACATCGTCATGCCAATTCATATATTATATTCAATTAAATAATATTAATAGTAGACATGCAACATGTGAAAATGTACTTAATTATATACATAGAGCATCATTTAACGTAGCCTTATTTGTCTTCTTACACTCTCACTAATACTTCACTACTCTTTACAATTGTCCGCGTTTCTTAGTCTTTGGAATCCTTGGTTTACGTTATTATTATTGATTGTATTTTTGTCAATATTGATAATGACATTAATTTTGATATATCTTGTTGATTTTTGTCCCACAATTTGCTTCTATAATTATATAGTTTATTGATTAATTTCATGATTTGCATCACTTGCTTGGCTGTTCGAGATTTGGCATAGATTAATGTGTCATTTGCGAGTATCTCACATCGAAGAAAAGAAAATAAAGCAGATGTCAATTAACTTAATTGGTTAATTAGTTATGAGAGATGGTGCTCATAATCAAGATTTAAATCTAGTTATCATCAAAATAGTTATGAGTCTCCCTTTTACACCAAAAAGTAATATATGTTGGTCACTATATGAATTAATCAAACTATCAAGGCAAAAAGTTTTCAAGTCATGAAATCGGTTCATTTGAGCTTAAGAAGTAAGCTCTCGCACTATTTTTATACAGTTGTGACATAAATCTAAACGCGATATTTTTCACATATTGCACTAAATATACATTTTGAACCAATTTTAGCATTGTATATCAGATATGTTACTAGAAGATTTAATTATTCAGTAATTATTGTGTGAAACGTTGTACAACGATAACGATTTCTGTAAGATGTTATAATCGATGTGGTTGGAATGCGGCTTGAAGAAATAATTGTTGGGACATGGTTGACTTATGATAATAAGAACTATACAACTTAAATAAACGATATATGCGTTAGTTCATAATACAATAAACTATGCAACTAGTAGGTGGTGCTTCATAATGTATTGATTTATTTCATTAGATCTATCATTGTAACTTGAAAATTATAGAGGAGTGGAGTATACATTATATAATTAGAGTGATGACTTCAAGTTCTAAACGTGGCACACGGCTCACAAACGCGGGAATGTAGACAATGCTCACTTTTTTTTTGCGGCTTTAAGTATATCGATTTTTCTAAAATGTGCCTTAAAGAGTAAAGACGCAGGTTAAGGCTTAGTTTGACAAGGTATTTTAGATACCTTATTTTTTTTTAAGCGTTTGGCAAGTAGCTTATTTAACTAAATAAGCTACCTGAAATGAAATGTTACCTAGAGTAGTATTTGGGAAATAAGGTACCTAATTTGATTTGATTTTCCATTTTTATCCCTTAAATCTATACTATTAAATAGTTATCATATCCTTTGACGTCATTTCACCAAAATCAGCTACCTTTTCAGTTAGTTTGCCAAACAATTTTTTATATAATCAGTTACCTTATCAGCTCCTAATTTTCAGCTAGCTTATCAGTTACTTTTTCAGGTTTTAGTTAGCTTTTCGGTTTTCTATTACCTTTTCAGATTTCAGCTATTTTAACCAAACAAAACCTAAAAATACTTTAATATAAAAGCTTGATAACAATTTTCTTACATGACTAAGAGTAATCTAGGTAAAAAAAGAAAGATTTCTCATTAGTTAGGATGTGCCACATTACATCCGAAGGCGACATTAAAAAATTTCTATAATTATCGCATATACCTATTTAAAATGATATTAGTATGGATCCCGCTCATCCATGCGCGGTATTTATATATCTTTTAGTTTATAATAATAATAATGTGTTATTTATAGATTTAAAATTACTATATTATTAATTTTTCATATTTTATTATAAGGATAAAAAATTGAAATGGAAAATTAATCAAAAAAATTAAGTAAAATCATAAAATGTGTATTTTAATGAATTTTGTTTACCACAAAACTAATGATGTTAATTTATAAATTTTCTCAAATAATTTAAAGATTTTTTTGTCACAAAATTAATAATGTCATTTCATAATTTTTTTTATACGAAGTAAGTACTTGGTAAGTCTTTTTTATACGAAACTAATAGTATCAAGTTATCGAGTTTTCATATACGAATTTTTAGATTTATGCCTGTTTTATTTATTTTAATTAAAAGATTACGTATAATTTAGTTTTTTAAAAAAAAAGATAAAAACGGTTAACGATTATATCTTAATTAAAAGATAATCATTAATTAAAAATAGTCTTGTTGTGTCCTTATTTAGCTAGATTCATTTTGGAGAAGAAATTATTGAAAAGTTTTATTATCTTAGCAGTAAGAAGAATTTAACACGTTTTATATTTAAGATAGATATCTCCTTCTTAAGAGGGCCTAACTTTTTTTTTTGTAATGAGGGAACCCGCAGCCGCTACTTTCGGTGCGCACTGGGTAAACCATCGGGTATACGTGATAGCCTGCAAACCACGTATACCAGGTAAGTCACCCGAGGGTGACAGGTTCGAAGTCTATTAGGTATGGACTCAGCCCAATAATGCTCTACAAAATTTTGCTCTTGATGAGGCTTAAATTTAAGTTCTTAAGAATTTCATCCAAATTTTAACCAATAGACTCTACTTGCGACGAGAAAGCCTAACTTCAACCCTACGGATCTTTACAACATCAATCTTCAAAAAGTGTTGATGAATTTAAGCACTCATGGCCCAATGTGAATATGAAATTATACCCACAAAAAGTCCACTATAAGGTGTTTGAAGTATTCTACTAGTAAAAATGCCTAAGTTTGATTTTTAATGTTTTAAAGATAATCCCAAAAAGTAAAAAGTTATGCTATGTACTTTTGCTAGATTGTACCATTATATATAATAAAAAAAAATGAATGAGATTGTACCATTCTCGGCTATTTATCGTCATGTAAGTTTTACTGATTTACGTGTTACTTTTCATCAATGCTCGATCTTTGTCTTAATAAATTTCGCGAATGATAGATAAACCATCCCAGCCAAAATCCTAAGGTGATGGTTGAGACTCAACTATTATAAATATTCTTATTACGCTCTCTCATTCAAATGGTTGAGACCCAACTATTATAAATATTCCTAGTAGCGAATCCATTCTCAACTCCTATAAAAGAAATAGTACAGCGTACAACATACCTCTAACCTCTTAACAAAATCAAAACTGAAAACCGGATACATTTACAACTAAATTACGAGTCTCTCCATAGATCATAAAGGCATTTTCGATCAACTCCCCAATGAAATCATTCAAAACAACCAACTATTTAACATAATTTCTTAGAAACAACGTTTAAGGTCATCTTTATTAGATTTGTGAAGCACAAAGTACAAAAGAAAAGTGAAGTCGCAAAAACACAAAATAAAATCAAAAGTTACAGGCTGACTATGACAAATATATTTGTTGCCCGGAGTCGTACAAGGAATTACTTTACGTACCAAACGGAAATAGGTACGGTCCACTTTCCTCAATCACAAAATCTCATTGAAAACAGGCGTATCTGTCACAGGCTTGTGACGGATACCGTTTCCTCTTACAAAATGCCCATTGAGAGATAAGTGGGAAGCACATGGGGGTGTCCCACCTTATCTCCTCCCCCTTTTTGTGAGAGGTCACAAGCTTGTGACGGGATTAGCCCGTCAAAAACAAGACTAGCTATTCTTCAATTCCTCCTTATTAGCCTTGACATTATTCAAGGTAAGCGTATACTTTGAACAAGTTAATAAAAATACTAGTAGATCTCGCGCAAATGTGCATTAAATATGGACATTTTAATTTTTAATGTACTAGTTATAAATTTTAGATTTATATCTCACGAATTTTTATAAAAACTAATTAATATTAAAATTAATCAAAAGAATTGAATAATTCCACGAATTGTGTTTTTTTTTTAAAATATTTTAAATACCTCAAATTATTTTAATAAATTATTTTTTTGTCACGAAGTTAATAGTAGGAGATACAATTTATATGTATAGATTTTTTTAAATGGGAAATTAGTTTAATAAATGAAAACCTAATTTGTTTCCATATATAAGGTTGAGCACTTTGGAGGATAATTTTAGAGAAGTTTTCTCTTAGTATATGAGAGGATTTATACTTTTTAAATTTGTACCTCATTAATATTTATCAGTTCACTCTATTGTATTTTTATATGAAACAAAAAAATTGAAAATGGAAAACTAATAAAAAAATTATTTAAGTTGTGATTTTTTTTAGTGCATTTGTTTTTTGTCACGAAGCTAATACTAAGCATGTGTCAGGTTATTTTAAATGGAAAATTAGTTTAATAAATGAAAATCTAATTTGTTTTCATATATATAAGCTTGAGCACTTTGGAGGAAAATTTTAGAGAAGTTTTCTCTTAGTATATATGAGAGGATTTATGCTTTTTAAATTTGCACATCATTGATATTTATGAGTTTACTCCATTGTATTTTGATATGAAAAAAAAATTGAAAACGGAAAACTAATAAAAAAAATTATTTAAGTTGTGATTTTTTTTAATGCATTTATTTTTTGTCACGAAGCTAATAGTAAGAATGTGTCAAGTTATATATTCTCTACAATAATAATTATTGCATTACTGGAAAATTTAGCCATTTACAGTTTACAATTTAATATCAATTTTATTTTATTTTACTGAAAAAAAAATCTTAATTATGAATTTATTTAAAAAATTAGAGTTTATTTATAAGAATATATTCCTTGTAAAGATCATAATGCAATGAAAGAAAATTTTACTTATTACCTTATTTAGGTAGATGCTTTTTAGATGTTTTTTTTTTAGAGAGAACTAACAGAATTTTTATTCTCTTAGTAGTAGGGGGGATTAGAGTAAATTATTAATTATACCCCTACTTAATCCACTTTTTTACAATTACTCACACGTTAATTTTTTTTTTTTTAATTTACACCCAAATTAATTGCTCATGTTATATTTTACACCTAGCCCCATTTTTAGATGAAAAAATGTATGAATTGATAATTTTGCCTCCGTGTTTATAAACCGAGTTTTGAGTGACTCTCCATTTACTCTCTTATTTCCCCTATTAAACCTGATATTTCCCCCAAATATTTCCCTAAAAATTCCCCAAATTTCCGTCATATCCTAGCTTCAATTATTGGGCTTCTTTATTTGAAAGATTCACCGGCCATCCCCATTTATCCACTAGTAATTATGTAAGTTTTCCTTGTATCTATTTTTTTTGAATTTGTTTGTAATTTATATTTTCAAATTGATGATTGTTAATGTTGTCAAATTAATTTGTAATGTTTTCAAATTGATTGTTAATCTAATTTATGGGATTTCCATTTATGTGTTCATAATTGCTTGACATTAAACTAGGTTAAATTTAGGGATAGACTTACCTTGAGAATGAGGAGGTCTTCAAACCAAATTGGGGAAGATGAGTGAGAAAGATATATACGAGAATGAAACAAGCTCAGAAGTATGCTAAATAAAATAAGGAAAAAACGGCAAAATCGTCATAAAATTAATGACCTAACGGAATTTTTTTTAATTTGACAGATATATTGCCTGAAACGGATTTTGGGTGCAAAATATAACCTGAGCAATTAATTTAGGTGTAAATAAAAAAAAATTGGCGTGGGAGTAATTGTAAAAAAGTGTATTAAGTCACAAATAACATTATACCTCAAGTGGTACAATAATATCATACAACCAAGTTATATCTTATCGAGTTTATGTGTAATTTTTTTGAGCTTTCTAAAAGTTAATTTTTTTATGTTAAAATGAGTAAGTTCATAAATTTTATGGTATAGCTCGAGTTCTTTAAAACAAAACTCGAAAACTTTATTATATAACTCGGATTCTAGAGCATACAACTGGGTACAACCGTACAACTAGTTGTAGGATCTATTAATTAACTGGGGATTAAGGCCCTGTTCTTTCTGGCTTTTTAGAGCGAATCGAATGAATCGAATCAATGGAGCCGAATCGAATCGAATCGAGTGAATCGAATCGAATGGAGCTGAATCGAATCAATCGAATCAATGGAGTGAGCTGATCGAATCGAATCAATAGATTTGAATGAAATAATCGAATCGAATCAAAAAGTCAATTTAATCGAATCGAAATAATCATATTAATAATAATAATAATATTTAATATTATTGTTATTATCAACTATAATAATAATAATAATATTCATAGTATAATACTATTTATACTAAAATTAATATTTTTAAGAAAAAAATTATAATATTATACTCCCTCTGTCCATTAATTTGTTGTCCTATTCCATTTTGGGGTGTCTCATTCAATTATTGTCCTTTCTATTTTAAGAATGAACTTGATGAACAATTTGATCATTCACACTCAATTTGGTCCGCTTGTCATTTTATAATTGGCCACTCCTCTTTCCTTGGTCTTTGTGCCAAAACCAAATGACAACAATTGACCGGGATAGAGGGAGGAGGATATGAATAATCATAAATTATAATAATGAAAAAATAGTAATTTTTTACTAATAATATTCCTAATAACAATAATAAATAATAATGTCAATATTAATAATGATATTAGTAAAAATAATTGTTTCGAATAAAAACACTCAAGTAAGCGTTGCTCGAATCCGGGTCGGGTCAACGCGCTCCTCTCGAACGATGGCACCTCGAACCTATGCTTTCTCTCCGGGATGGATCTTTCACGCGTAACAAATAGGGCCTCGGAGGGTTCGCAATAGGTCCTTCTCTGATGCCTTACGGTACTGTTGGATAGTTGGGACCTTGCTTGAAGCTAAGGTTTCCGTGCCCTCTCATAGTAGTTCGAATAGTCTTACTTCTAGAGAGAGGAAGTTGTTGGTGAGAAGTATTTTACCATTGATGGGTGAATAATGAGGTATTTATAGATTTCTATGTGTACCTCAAATGATGGCTGGCAAGCATAGTTACCATATTCGCTATGAATACGCCTTATCGATTCGCGATTCGCTTATAGAAAATGTGTTATATGTATTTTGATGAATCGTTGATAGAATTCGCTTTTAACAATTCGTGATTCGTAGAGTATCAAGTGAATCCGTAACCATGTTGGCAAGCGTGTTGACTTGTATGACCTGATTGGCTCTTTGGGTCAAGTCGGTTGGGCGTGCCCCATCAATAATATTAATAATAAATGTTATTAATTTTAATAATAATAATACCAATAATTATAACAACAACAACAACAACAACAATACTACTACTACTAATAATAATAACAACAATAATAATAAATAATATTATTATTATTAACATTATTAACATTATTATTCATTTTAACAATAACAACAACAACAATATTATTCATTTTAATAATAATATTCATAATAATAATAATAAATAAATTATTAATAACATTATTATTAACACTATTATTAAATATAATAATAATAATAATAATAATAATAAAGAATAATATTAAAAAAAATAGTATTATTGATAACAAAATTAATAATAACTATTAAATTTAAGATGAGTAAAATTTGAAATGATTTGAACTTAATGGATTTGAATCGAATCGAATCGAATGGAGCCGAGTGAAATGAATCGAATCGAATGGAGCCGAATCGAATCGAATCGAATCGAATGGAGTGAATCGAATCAATCGAATGAATCGAATCAATGAAGCCGAATCGAATCAAGTAAGTGAAAATAAGCCGAAGAAACAGGGCCTAAGTTGGGGTGTAATTAATAATTTACTCTAAAAATTATATATATTATTCTCCTAACTTTGATAATAGCTTAATTAATTAACCAGTAAAATCATGATGAACTGGATTTGAATCTAAAAATCTCCCTTATAACCGACTTTATATTAAACTACAGACTACTAAATTTGAGTATAACTTATAATTAAATTGTGGGTAGCATTAGAAAAATGAAAGAATATAAAATTCTACTCCAATTGAGTTACAATCACTCACCCTTTTACATTTTTGAACTACTCCCAAATTTGCTGGTTGACATCCAACCTAACCCCTTCTTTAACTCATACTCCCTCCGACTTTGAAATACCTTCAATTTTTCACTATTTGATTGTCTCGTCTCTGAATTACTTTCCAATATCTCGCCATTCCATCTCAACCACACATTTACCTCACTTAACCCAATTGCATCATTAAATCGTACATTTTTTTGTTTTTGAAAAGTAATTAGGAGTTGGAAGAAGTAATTCAGACCACTCTCCCTCGCTTATCCATCCGCCCATCATCCACCTCGACTTGGGACAACCACCATATATAACTCCGACCCACCGAACCCCCTAACCCAACCTTAATATCGCCGACACTAACTCCAAATCCGTAACCTGAGGCCACTGAATCAGCCCAAGCCCATCAAAACTCCTTGGGCCTTAGCCCACCTTTAATCACTCTCATACCTACACTACAATGTAAGGCCATCTCACAATTCAGGCCCATCCCCACTAGACTCATCAGCCCAACCTTATTTCACAAATAGTATATAACCCAAAAGCCAAAACCCACCATCCAATGGCCATTACCACGCCTTCAACACACCTCATGCGACCTCTTGAGTCTTGACCAACATAATTTGTTTGAAAGGATAATGATAGGACATCACTAGACCTGTCAAAACTTGACCCGACCCGAAAACCCGACCCGACCCGACCCGTTTTCTTAGGGTTACAAACCCGGTTTTTTCGACCCACGACCCGTTTAACCCGAACCCGAAATGACCCGTTATTTTAGGGTTGAGACCCGACCCGAACGGGTCGACCCGTTGGGTCAAGGGAAAATCATGAATTTTATTAAAAATATTATTATTTATATATTATATTTGAAAATATAGTTAAAAAATTATTTTTTTATTACTTAAAATTAAAAATTCAACTAAAAAGTCAATTTTATATAACTTTTATAATATTTAATAATAAAATAATTATTAAAAAAACTTTATTTTAATAATTATATCAATATAATTATTGTATACGATGAATATGAGTAAAATAATAATTTTAAACATATTTTAATTTTTAAAAATATATTTTTTAAATTAAAAAAATCGTTTAAAAAAGGCGTTAAAAATTATTTCTTGACCCGTATTCTGACCCTAACCCGACCCGTGACCCGTATGACCCGACCCGTATCTGACCCGACCCGTATTTGACCCGACCCGTATTCTGACCCGACCCGTATGACCCGACCCGGGACCCGACCCGCCCGACCCGTTTGACAGGTCTAGACATCACTATAAGGGTGACAATAGTTGTGTTGTGTCGCCAATCGTGTGATATCGTGCCTAACTTTATAGACGACATCACAACCCACATGTCGGTGTAGTACCCGATCCTGCTTAGGTCGTGCAATTGTGGGCTGCCAATTGGGCCGAGCTAATTAGGCCTTATAAATCGAAATTTTTTCACTTATGATAAAAAAAGTTTTTGCACAAGTTAAAAATTTCATAAGATTTGTTAAACTATTTTTTTTTCTCTACAATTATATGTTCTTAAAAAAACTAAAAAATTATTAATACTAATATTATACGTAATAAATATTAAGTCATTTATAGATCATCCTCGATTCCTCGCGCAGTTGCGCTAGACCAAACCCAACTGCCATCCTTAATTGAGTGACATTGAGTTCATTCAAGTCCCTATCAATTATACTCAATTCAAATTCCTAAATTCGGTTCAATTTAATTTAAATTTAAATAATTACAACTAGTATAAATCTCGCGCGAATGCGCGACTTTTTAGATAAGAATATTAAAGAAAATACGAAGTTTGTGACATAATTGTATTAATCGGTGGAAAATGAAAAGTTCAATATAATGTAGTTGTAGACATAATATAATGAAAGCCCAATTACATATATGATATTGTTCCGGGTATAATTCCAGAGCAGTGATTAGTTACCACCCGTGGCTTGTAGTATGATGTCTTGAGTTGAATCCTTCTTGCTTCTATCGTCCCTCGCGGCCTTCCCTGCAACAATGAAGGCGAGGGCTTGGGCGTGTGCAGCGTACTCACTCCGACGCTCAAGTCGATGAAACTTAAAGGATTAAGGTTTGTGTAACTTGGCTAGGTGTATATTGTAGAGAGATAAGGGAGATATTACCAGATGAATAGTGTATTTAGGTTATAATTGTGAGATCCTTTCCTCAAAGAAGGTTGAGGAGTATTTATAGACTTTCACCTTTTGTCACGTAGTGGCCAAGTGGCCAAGTGGCTTAGCAGGTGGAAAGACTGATCTACCCCTCGGCCGAGGGACCTATGGCAGGCCGGCGGACAATGTTGACTCGCCGCCGAGGGGTCTTGGATATGAGTACGCGGATGTGTGTCCCCGGTGGCATGTTGTCACGCCGAGACCAGTGGTGGCCGATGGGATGCATCGGCTAGGCTATCTAAGTCGTTGACTTCTTTGTGGATATGTGGGCGGGCCGCCCCGGGGCGCTTTTGGTGAGGAGCGAGAAACAAGCGTTTGCATTTTGTATGGAGTCGCCACCAATTTTTATGGGAAATTGGAACCGTTCGAATACCTCGTGTCATGTCAAGACACAAAGTAGTGACATGAACACTAAGCAATCGTTACCCTTAGCATTCTATGTCTAGAATGACTCGCGTGGATGCCAATGAACACGGGTGCTCACGGAGATCCTGGGTAAGGGGTGAGCGTACGTATTAGGAAGCTCTTTTGATCGAACACCTAATCCCGCCCGCCTCGATAGCGGCCTCTACTAATGATTAGGGAGTTTATTCGTACTTGATATACTGTCGGCTATATGCATGCAATGCAACATCCATAAATTAATCCTAACATGTGAGAATTAACTAAGTCGGTGAACAAATAGTTTATCATGCAATTTGGTCGAAGTAAGATTTAATGTTCATTTACATGTGAAAACATACAAGCAATGAAAGAAATAATTATAAATTACAATAATGAAAATTACACTAATTACATTGGAAAAGGCGATTTACGTCGAAAATACCTTTAAAACGGATGATTTGATAAAAAGGAATAAAAGAAATAGAAGAAATAAATTAACGAACAGAAGTTAGCGATAATACGAATATTAGTTGATTAATACGCAAACTAACTAAACTACGTCAAGGCGTAAAAGGAGTTGAGAGCAGAACTCATCTCGAACAGCGCAAAGCAGAAACCGCTGCGCCCTTTGGAAGAGGCGCAGCAGTTGCTGCGTCTGTTCCAAGGGTGAGTTCTGGCTGTGAAGCCGGAACTGCAAACCGTTAATGTTAATTGTTAATTTTAATGGATCGATTTATTTGACTCGGATGAAAGTGATTAATGGATTATTTACATGCGATTAAAGTCATAAAAACAGTAAAACATGGATGAGACGGAAATAAAAGGATTAATTATGTGAAGGGTCGATGTTAATGAATGATTAATTAGTGACATCGGTGAATGGGACGAACTAAACAGTTAATTAGACTAAACATGACGAATGAACACGAACATGGATGCAAATATATCAATGACGAATCTCAGAAACCCAATATGAACAGATTGAACTTCTAAAACTCGGGTTTGAATATTAATGACGAAAACCCGTAAATATTGATTATTTAGGATTTAAGTCGGATTTGAGATGATTAAAACATGTGAATGAATAATATACATATGGATTATTAATGATAAATAATTATACGAACGAATTAAAGAACAAAATAAAACAAATAAAACAAAAGACGAATTACAGAGGACGAGGAAGAAGAAAAGAAGCAGGAACTGCGGCAGCCTCACAAAGAGGCGCAGCAGGTGCTGCGCTCCTTTGAAGAGGCGCAGCGATTTTGCGTCTTTTCTCGGCGATACATCTCATCGGAAATCCGCAAAAAAAGGGGTTTTAAAGACGGTTTTAGAAATCGTTTTAATGAGGTACTTTCGGACGTGAATCTTACAATGATGATACGATAGAATAAATACAATAAATAAAGAGAATTATTACACCCTCAGACTTACATGTTGACGGAACGAGATGAACTAAGAAGATCGATTAGTGATGCTCGACGCGAATGCAAGTAAAGAATGCCCTCGTGAGAGGAAAACGATTTAACAAGTTGATTAATTAGATTGATTGAGTGTAGTGGTCAAATTGGTCGGTCATGCAACGGAGAGGCTGGTACCCGGAAAGATCCGAGCTTACGTGGTCGGAAGTCCAAGCACGTAGGCGCCAATTAGTAAGAACGAAGTCTAGAATGCAAAGGGAGAAGAGAAGGGCGGACACTCGCGTGAGAAATATGAGGAGCCAAGGCTCCTATTTATACTAATCACGCGAAGGAATTATGGTAAGACTAGGATACGGAAAGAAAGATCCGGAAATAACCGACTTAGGTTAAACGCGGAATCTTGGACAAAAAGAAAGCCCTGGGAAAAGGGCGCAGAGAGCTGCGTCCCTTGGAAGAGGCAAAGACTTGCTGCGTCCTTTCCGGTAGGTTCCTCGCGCGTAGAAAACGCGTTTGACAGCCTGTCGTATTTTAGGCATAACTTTCTCTACAAGACTCGTATTTAGGTGATTTCGGTGGCGTTGGAAAGCTAAGAAAGAGATCTAGAACTTTCTGTGAAATAGGCCTGACCCAAAAAAGTCGTTATGACCTCGTAAAATGGGCCTAAAGATCGGGTTGTCATTTTAACTAAATGAAATGCACATTTTGTAATGTAAACTTTTAGTTTTAGCCCAAAGAAGTGACATGAGACTCAAAATGATATATAATCTCAACATTTTATGACATCCTAACCTTAGGTAGACAAGCATATTGCTTTGACTCGGGATTTGACGGTTTTTAGGAAATGAAGACGGTTTTTGACCCGGACTACAAATGTACTCTAATTACTGCCAAAACGACCGTATCGGTACGTAGATGACAACTAAGAGGTCGACATTAATATTTGAGCAATCACTTGACGATAATCTTACGAATTGTCACAAATCGCTCCGCGTATCAAACATGCGGCCCAATCATCACCGGGTGGTTTTGCGGGAGGTGCAGAAACGAGGTGTCTCTGAGCCCCCACTTTGACCGAGGCTTGGACAAGGCGAAAGTCAAAGTATAGCCATCAGGTCAATCGAAGATTACAACCCGACGACTATGGCGACGCGAGGCGGCTCAAGGGGTCTCGAACCAAGGACTGTCGTCGGGAACATTTTAGAGTCCTGTCGACTTAGGGAGGGTCGTTTAAAGTCCATTAGACTACGTAAGGAAGCTCGCCAGCCATAAGAAGAGACCATACCTGAGACTTCTTTCTCGAGATGCTTCCGGAGGTGCATAAGAGCTAAGGTTAAGCGTAGGAGCTAAGGGTAAGACCTAAAAGTTATGTAAGGATTTGTGCTAGGGTGTGGGGCCCCTAAAGGAAAGCATCGGCGGAAAGGAGGCCAAATATAAGTTCAATTTAAGGGGTAACCAAGGTTTAGGCGTGAGAACTCTAAGAAAAGGTGATCCTAAAGGATGTGATCCTAAAGGGAAAAGGTGATCCTGAAGGAATGTGATCCTAAAGGGTATAAGTATGTGAATTCTAGGGAGTTTGGGAACCTAAAAGAAGCTAGGTGTGTGAACCTGGGTGTACGAACCTAAAAGGACGGCTGGTATGGGAACTTAAAGGCTTATGAACCTAAGAGGAATGGGGATCCTAGGGTTAAGTTTAGGAACTACTGGGTTACTAATTCTTGTTTTAAACGCGTGCGCTTAAGCTTTCTATGGTATGGGAACTCCAAAAGGATTTATAGGTTTATGAACCTAAGGATGTTGGTGTGGGAGCTTAAAGGCTTATGAACCTAAAGGAAGCCATTTTGGATCTAAGAATCTAGGGGGTAAGAATTCTAACTTTGGGTCTACGAACCTAAGGAAGGAGGCCTTGGCTTGGGAACTTCTGGAGAACGACACCTTTGCCGAACTCCGAGGAAACAATAAATATTGAAAAACAGCAGGACGTCGGTAGAAACTGCTGGGGAATCTGCTTGCGTCGGTCTCAAGCGAACTCTGGCAAAACTTGAGGTTGAATCTGCTTGCGTCGGTCTAAAACAAACTCTTGCTGGGGAATGACTCTGTCTGGATTGAATCATTTCTGGAAAATCTGCTCGTATCTGCTTTCGAACAAACTCCGTCTCTCGAGAAGTGCAATCGGCTGTCATGAACTCTCGCTGGGGAATATTGACGACTAGGAACATCTTGATCGTCATGGGAAAAATCTTGAGTGAGCAATACTGCAAAATACTACTGCGCTGGATATAAGGAATTGAGCAATCTTTGCAAAATATCGCTGCTTATTTGGGAAAATGAATACTTGAGCGAAGCGCCGGTTGAGGCGAACACGCTCCGATACTTTACCGCATGGTTAGTAGCCACACAAGAATGCGATCCAATAGGAAAAAATAGCACATAAGCACATATGCACGTAAGCAATTATCACATGGACCTCGAATGAGGAAACACATAGGTTTTGCAAAAGGCGTTTCTTTATAAAAGTTGTTAAAAACTTGTTCAAAGAAGTTTGTCGTTCGTAATGCGTTACGCATATTCAATGGGCTTTAGACATAGGACTTGACGCGACGTAGACTCTTATATGGACGTGACGCGAAATGTAGACTTAGGTTTGACTGACGCGACACTAACTTAGATTTGACGCGACACAAGGATGACCTTGACAGACTTTGCTTAAGCATGCGCAACTCCCAGCCAAGTAGGGGTGACAATGCGTATCAGTTCCAAAGGTATAAGAATTGCAAGAATGATGGGGACACATAAAAGCAAGGCATGAGCCATGGATCAGCTGTCTACTAGGACTTCTTTCACCACCGTTTGCTGTAAAAGAGACCCCTCTTGAGGCACGATGACTTGGAGAATCGATCTAAGATCTTTGTCATTGTCCGGACCGAGCACTAGCTAGACTTAGAGGAATAAAGGAAGGGTGGCTTCTTGGAAGAGAAGCCCCCAGGATGAGAAGATGATTCTGGACTTTTGGTAAAAGAGGAGACTGGGCGACAATAAGGAGCCCCCAGTATAGAGGTGTTGGTTGTGGAAGGGATGTTAATTGAGGTTGGAAGGTTGAAAATTGGAGTGATTGATAATTGAGGTGGTCGATAATTGAGATTGAAAGTTGGGATGTGGGGATGGTTGTGTCGTTGAGGACTGCCTACGTATTCACGTGAAGTGAAATCAAACCAGATCGTAGTTCTGAGGTTTGGTTAATTTTGTTTAGGTGTTGTGGTTGTATCCTTCTTGTGTAAGAAAGGACTGCCTACGTATCCACCTGAAAAGGTGAAATCAAACCAGATCGTAGTTCAAGTGTGTGCCTAAGCTATGTTGTTAGGACCTTAAAGTGCATGGGTCAGGAGAGTATTTTCCTTTGGTGACTCGAAGAATCGATTTGAGATAACTCCCTCTGATCATAGACCAAAGAGGTATAATTAAGTTTGTAAAAATTTTCCTTGTCGTGTGAGCACACCTAAAAGTGGACCCTAAGGATGAATATGGGTATGTCCCGTTCTAGGTAGCAAAGTATTAAAGACTCCGTGTATGGGTCAAGGTAAAACTGGATTGGATATTTGGAATGTGGAGCTTGGAAATAAGAGGCTTTGATGAATAAATCTCTGGAGCTTTGATTTTGTGGAGTTAAAGCTTGATGGGGTTACGGCTTGTAATGTGGGTTCGAAATGGGGTCTCTTGGCTTGATGTAGCCTGAGCACATAAAGGGTAGGTTGAAATGACGTGAGATCAAGTTTCCATGTCTTGGCCTAAAGGATGGGTATATTTGACGAGCTTGAGAGGATTCTCAAAATTCCTAACTATCTCCTTATAACGATCTCGAGAAGGACTTAGGGTGTGTGATGTATGAAAGGCTAAATGAGGGTGCTAGCTGACCATCTTCATTGATGTCTTGATTCTATATAGACTTCAGCATTATTCCGTTCTGTATTTGATTCCAGGCTTGTTCTTGATTCAGATTTGGATTCTTGGTCTAGGGTATATCTTGGAATTCTGCTCGGATTTTTGATTCAGGTTTTTGATGATAACTTTGACTTGGGATATAGACATAGGCTGATTGATTGAGCCTTCTTCTTTTTTTTTGACTCTTTTGTTTTGGATATTGATCTTGGTCATTTCTCCTGATTGAGCCTTTGTCTTTGATCATGGCTCGTATCATCTTGGATTTGCTTGCTACTATGGATTTGGGTCAGACTAGCACCTTTAGTGTCAAAACGGGTTGGTCTTTTAGTAACACGGGTTGTTTATTGTGGGGAATGGGCTTGCCTTCCGTCATAGATTGTTAACAAGGGAGATGGTCTGGATTCGTCCTAGAATCTCTTGAGACAGGCTCGTGCTAAACTAGGGTTATATTGTGGTTTCTATTGCCAGACATGGAATAGGTAAAGAAAGAACACGGAGTTTCAGGTCCTCTACAACTTGGAATGGAACATCATCTAAGTGCACTCACATCGACTTGGCATGTATGGTTGTTGTCATTTTTAAAATGTCTCAAACCAATTCTTGTTGTTACAGGAAATGGGTAAAGGAAGAGATATGATTGAATATGTGGATGAAAAATTGTACTTTTATTGAAATGGATAATAAATGTATATAGACTCGAGAAGACACGTGACTCGTGGGACAGCCCCCAGGTTGTCACTAGGAATGGAAATGGAGAAAGATACTAGAACAAATATGAGATAGAAAGCCTAAAACTCGGACTCAGACTCGGACTTTGACTCGATCTTAGATCTAGACTCGTAATCATCGGCCCACGCTTGAACATTTTCCCTTCCAGCAACTGGCTTCGGCATCTGACTTTGAGCATTCACCCATTTGAGCACCCCATCCTCATCATTGGGAACATTGGAAGGATAATAGTCAAGAAGAGTTTCTTGATAAGTGGTATATCCATGAGGATATCCTAAGCTACCTTGTGGGTTAAAGGTTGAGAGGGACAACCTCCCGCTTTCGATCATATCCTGGATGACATGTTTTAATTTGTAACATTTCTCTGTATCGTGCCCTTTGCCTCTATGGTATTTGCAGTAGGCATTCTCATCCCAGAATTTGGATTTTCTTTCGGGTTCGGGAGTAGGTCCTATAGGATTCAACATTCGTCGCTCCATGAGTCTCTGAAGGGCATCGGTGTATGTAATACCAAGGTTGGTAAATTTCCTAGGAGATGTGCCTTTATTTTCGGTAGCCTTTGTGAATGACCTTGGAGGGTTGTTAGGGATAGATCGTTCACTAGTTACTTTCTCCTTAAGACTGTCAAATTGAGGGTTTGTCTGGACACTTTTCATCTTAAGAGGTTGGGCATCAAGCTTCTTACCCATTTTAGCAAATTGATTCTCCATCTTGGAAAGTCGAGAGTTTAGGCTATCAATAGCTCCCTCTATTTTGGAGAATTTATTGTCAAAGGCCCTGGAAAGCATGAGCATTCCATCTTGGATATCTTCGTCTTCGAGGACATTGATTTCTTTATCATCATGATGATTGAGGAGATGAGAACAATCCAGGAATGATTCTTCATCATGCTTAATGATATGAGACCCAAGAGGATCGATTTTCTTGGATTTTCCGATAGAAGGTGGCTTAGGAAGCTTGCCCTCTTCGATCATATCTTGGATGGTGTGTTTCAAGAGAAAACACTCTTCAATATCATGGCCTCTACCTTGGTGATATAAGCAGTATTTGTTGCCCTTCCAGAGGTTTACTTGCTTCTCTAAAGGTGGATCCGGAGTCGGCCCTATTGGATGCAGCTTGCCTTGGGTAGAGAGTCTCTTCAAAGCATCGGCATAAGACATGCCTAAATTAGTAAGCACCCTTTGATGCCTCCCAGGTTTCCTTTCAGCTATTTTCGGCTTTCTAGGACGATGGTTATTACAAGAGGTAAACTTTGGACGACCTAGACTAGAGGTTTCTCTAGGTGGTGTGTTCTTTTCCACCATTCCATTTTCGAGGGAGAGGACGCGAATGCTCAAATTTTCCACTGTAGCTTGAACTTGCAGGACCATGGCATAAACGTCCTGGAGAGACACGGTGATTGTGGCTTGAACCGCTTCGTGACCTTGCTGATTGACGGAACTTGTTGGATTCCTACTCGACAGAAATGACGCGCATTACAACTTGATTCGACATGGGATCACGCATACTAAGGCAAACAACAAAGGAAGGGATAAGATGAAAAACCTAGACTTGACTTGTGAATTCGTGAAATGTCGTGAGCGACTTCTCGTGTTTGAATTCACGGTGCTTGACTTTGACCTTTAGACTCGAGTGTTGACTTTGACGGAGTGACATTTATGTGGTTGCCTTATTGACGGGATTGATGACACATGTTGATTCTAGACTCGAGGTTTGCTTATAGGTGTTAAGAAGACTCTTGTAGTTTAGACTCAAATATGAGGCCCATTGAGATTCGTGTGTTAAGCCTCGGAACCTGTGACTCGAGTGTTTAGATCCTAACTGAATTGGGGTAGGGGGTCCAAAATGACGGCGTGACGCCTTAGGACTTTACTTGAATTTGAAAAGACCCAAAAATGTAAAGGGAGACGCGTTTATGACTCGACAGAGTTCCGACTAGGACATAGTCGGTTTGAACTCTGACTCTAACTTAACCCAATTGAATTTACATATTTACATTTACACGGTTTGAAAATATTTGAGTTCTCTTTTTTCTTTTTCTTTTTTTTCGTTTTTTTGTTTTTTTTGTTTTTTTTTGTTTTTGGATTTTTTTTTTTTGAAATGGGTTTTAGGCCCGAAGTTTGACTCGATAAACGGACAGAGTTTTGACCGGATTTTGCGCTAATTAGAAGCCCTATTTCGAAATTCTTGTTTGAAAAAGGGTTTTGATTTTTTTTTGAAAATTCGTCATGGTTTTGTTTAGAAATGGTGATCACGTAAGGTTTACACATTTATACAAGCATTATAACAGGATGCTGAGTGCATTTAGAAGGGTTTTGGTTTAAAGGGTGGGTTGCCATACCGAACCATCAAACCCGAAGTCTGTGGAGAGGCTCGTGCCAAACAAGAGTAAGGCCGATTCCTAGTCCATTTCCTCAAGTAGTGAAGGCCCTTGATACAAACAAGAGTAAGCATCATGGTATGGATGACGTCAATCGCTATCCATCCTTAGGCCCAAATAAGAATTAGGACCGTTTAGACGGGACGATTGGTCGAATGGGTTGGGTTGGGCCTAGGAAGGCCGAATGACACGATCTAGGAAGACCGAGTTATGAAAACCGACAATTGTCTTGTACAAACTATTCCCTAACCTTGTTCAAGTTTCACCCTAGCTACACGTAAGTGTATTTCCAATATTCCCCAGCGGAGTCGCCAAACTGTGGACAGCGGGCCGCCCACGGGGGCGCTTGGTGAGGAGCGAGAAACAAGCGTTTGCATTTTGTATGGAGTCGCCACCAATTTTTATGGGAAATTGGAACCGTTCGAATACCTCGTGTCATGTCAAGACACAAAGTAGTGACATGAACACTAAGCAATCGTTACCCTTAGCATTCTATGTCTAGAATGACTCTCGTGGATGCCAATGAACACGGGTGCTCACGGAGATCTGGAGTAAGGGGTGAGCGTACGTATTAGGAAGCTCTTTTGATCGAACACCTAATCCCGCCCGCCTCGATAGCGGCCTCTACTAATGATTAGGGAGTTTATTCGTACTTGATATACTGTCGGCTATATGCATGCAATGCAACATCCATAAATTAATCCTAACATGTGAGAATTAACTAAGTCGGTGAACAAATAGTTTATCATGCAATTTGGTCGAAGTAAGATTTAATGTTCATTTACATGTGAAAACATACAAGCAATGAAAGAAATAATTATAAATTACAATAATGAAAATTACACTAATTACATTGGAAAAGGCGATTTACGTCGAAAATACCTTTAAAACGGATGATTTGATAAAAAGGAATAAAAGAAATAGAAGAAATAAATTAACGAACAGAAGTTAGCGATAATACGAATATTAGTTGATTAATACGCAAACTAACTAAACTACGTCAAGGCAGAAAAGGAGTTCGAGAGAACTCATCTCGAACAGCAGGCAAAGAAAGATCGCGCCCTTTGGAAGAGGCGCGCGATTCTTGCGTCTGTTCTAAGGGTGAGTTCAGGCCTGTAGCCGAAGAATCGCAAACCGTTAATGTTAATTGTTAATTTTAATGGATCGATTTATTTGACTCGGATGAAAGTGATTAATGGATTATTTACATGCGATTAAAGTCATAAAAACAGTAAAACATGGATGAGACGGAAATAAAAGGATTAATTATGTGAAGGGTCGATGTTAATGAATGATTAATTAGTGACATCGGTGAATGGGACGAACTAAACAGTTAATTAGACTAAACATGACGAATGAACACGAACATGGATGCAAATATATCAATGACGAATCTCAGAAACCCAATATGAACAGATTGAACTTCTAAAACTCGGGTTTGAATATTAATGACGAAAACCCGTAAATATTGATTATTTAGGATTTAAGTCGGATTTGAGATGATTAAAACATGTGAATGAATAATATACATATGGATTATTAATGATAAATAATTATACGAACGAATTAAAGAACAAAATAAAACAAATAAAACAAAAGACGAATTACAGAGGACGAGGAAGAAGAAAAGAAGCGAGGCTGGCGGCCCCTCACAAAGAGGCGCGGCAGTGCTGCGCTCCTTTGAAGAGGCGCGGCGATTGCTGCGTCTTTTCTCGACGTCTGTCTACTGGAAATCCGCAAAAACAGGGTTTTAAAGACGGTTTTAGAAATCAGTTTTAATGAGGTACTTTCGACGTGAATCTTACAATGATGATACGATAGAATAAATACAATAAATAAAGAGAATTATTACACCCTCAGACTTACATGTTGACGGAACGAGATGAACTAAGAAGATCGATTAGTGATGCTCGACGCGAATGCAAGTAAAGAATGCCCTCGTGAGAGGAAAACGATTTAACAAGTTGATTAATTAGATTGATTGAGTGTAGTGGTCAAATTGGTCGGTCATGCAACAGAGAGGCTGGTACCCGGAAAGATCCGAGCTTACGTGGTCGGAAGTCCAAGCACGTAGGCGCCAATTAGTAAGAACGAAGTCTAGAATGCAAAGGGAGAAGAGAAGGGCGGACACTCGCGTGAGAAATATGAGGAGCCAAGGCTCCTATTTATACTAATCACGCGAAGGAATTATGGTAAGACTAGGATACGGAAAGAAAGATCCGGAAATAACCGACTTAGGTTAAACGCGGAATCTTGGACAAAAAGAAAGCCCTGGGAAAAGGCGCAGCAGAGCTGCGTCCCTTGGAAGAGGCGCAGCACTTGCTGCGTCCTTTCCCGGGTAGGTTCCTCTGCGCGTAGAAAACGCGTTTGACAGCCTGTCGTATTTTAGGCATAACTTTCTCTACAAGACTCGTATTTAGGTGATTTCGGTGGCGTTGGAAAGCTAAGAAAGAGATCTAGAACTTTCTGTGAAATAGGTCTGACCCAAAAAAGTCGTTATGACCTCGTAAAATGGGCCTAAAGATCGGGTTGTCATTTTAACTAAATGAAATGCACATTTTGTAATGTAAACTTTTAGTTTTAGCCCAAAGAAGTGACATGAGACTCAAAATGATATATAATCTCAACATTTTATGACATCCTAACCTTAGGTAGACAAGCATATTGCTTTGACTCGGGATTTGACGGTTTTTAGGAAATGAAGACGGTTTTTGACCCGGACTCCAAATGTACTCTAATTACTGCCAAAACGACCGTATCGGTACGTAGATGACAACTAAGAGGTCGACATTAATATTTGAGCAATCACTTGACGATAATCTTACGAACTGTCACAAATCGTTCCGTGTACCAAACATGCGGCCCAATCATCACCGGGTGGTTTGCGGGAGGTGCAGAAACGAGGTGTCTACAGGATATCTTTGACCTTGCTCAGTGTGTTGACTTGGTCAGCGGTGCAGAATATGCCCCATCAATTTGCCCCCAGCGTAGTCTATGCCGTGGTATGGGCTCCGATGTACGTTGAGCATGTATTCTGCACAAGTAATTTCTAGAAATTTTCTGCATCGGCTTCTTCTTGTGCATCGGCGTGGCTCTTGCTAGGCCGTGCCGTATACCATATCCCCCCTCCACATGGATGCGTAAAGGGCACTCGATGTGGAAAAGAATATGACGCTGGCCGTGACCAAGGCCGAGAGTCGGTTGATTTTGATTGCCCCGGTGCTTCCTAGCTTGGTTGATCGGGTGGCGGCGGAGACCGGATACCTAGGAATTTGTTGAGGAAGATGAATAGTTGAAGGGATGTGAACGGGCGTGTTGAAGACGCTTGGTCATTGTTGCATTGATTGACGTTTAAGCGTTGCGACGATTGACATTCCGTGGTTGCATGCTCGACACGTGTTTGCTCGTTGATTGGTTGTTGCTTCATGGGTCGTGCTCGATTGGCCCTTTATTATGGGCTTTTTCCCTATAAATAGGGCCGTTTTTCCGTGATTTTGGTCACTAATTTCATTTTCTCAAATTTTCTTCAAAATTTTCGTCTTGCTAAACTGAAAGGGCTTCTTTTTCTTCCAATCTTGAGTTTTTGATCCGGCTAGCACTTTTTCCTTTGAAGGTAAACAAACGAATTTTTCTTTTCTTTGCTAGTAATTTGTTGTGAACATGTCTTCCGCCGATCTTTGGACCTAGTGGGCCGTGTCGGAGGGTCCTAGGTCTCCTTCTCCGAGGTTGATCCTCGGATTCGGAGGAATGGGAGGATGAAGATTCTTGCGGTGATTTTGGTGAGGAGGAGGAAAGGCCTCGTCCTAATGAGAGGAAGCGACGTCATGGATCACGGTGATGCCTGTAAGGTTCGCCTTGACCGTGTTTGGTCCCATAAGCTTGCCGTTGTTCGGTGAGAAACTTTTCGAGGGCCATTTTTTCTTCGGTAGTGGATACGAAATTGTCATCCCCGGGAGGGTCGGTCGTCTGTTGTCCTCCGCTGAGCCACACCGGTGTGTACATGCGGCATTTGGAGTATGGTCTCCGGTTTCCTCTGAATGGGTATGTTATGGCCATAATTAAGGCTATGAACGTTGCCGTTGCCCAATTGCACCCGTTGGCCATGAGAACCATGTCGGTTTAAATGCGGCTTTGTCTCTTCAAGGGAGAGGCTCGACGGTGAATTTATTCCGTCGACTTCATTATCTCGAAACCATCAATCTCTGGCCGTGTCGGGTGGTACAGCGTGCAAACGGAGCAAGGTTACGTCTCTGTTGACAAGCTCTCTTCTAGCAAGGACTGGCAGGGTCGGTGGGTGTACGTTAAAGGTCCGGACGACTATCCGCCCGCTCCTTCCAAAGACACCGAGGTTAACTTGCGGTGTGAGACTAGGGCGGAGCATGACGGATGGGTCACCGGAAACATCTCGAAAATGGATGCCGGCAGGGTCCATCTGAAGGAGGATGAGAGGTTGGCGATGAGGCTCTTCGAGGTGGACAAGAGTGGGGTGCCGAAAAGATGGATTCCCCCGACGCAGATCATTCTCCAGGATGAGCCACTTTGCTACGTCGGCCTAGACCTGTCAAACGGGTCGGGCGGGTCGGGTCCCGGGTCGGGTCATACGGGTCGGGTCAGAATACGGGTCGGGTCAAATACGGGTCGGGTCAGATACGGGTCGGGTCATACGGGTCACGGGTCGGGTTAGGGTCAGAATACGGGTCAAGAAATAATTTTTAACGCCTTTTTTAAACGATTTTTTTAATTTAAAAAATATATTTTTAAAAATTAAAATATGTTTAAAATTATTATTTTACTCATATTCATCGTATACAATAATTATATTGATATAATTATTAAAATAAAGTTTTTTTAATAATTATTTTATTATTAAATATTATAAAAGTTATATAAAATTGACTTTTTAGTTGAATTTTTAATTTTAAGTAATAAAAAAATAATTTTTTAACTATATTTTCAAATATAATATATAAATAATAATATTTTTAATAAAATTCATGATTTTCCCTTGACCCAACGGGTCGACCCGTTCGGGTCGGGTCTCAACCCTAAAATAACGGGTCATTTCGGGTTCGGGTTAAACGGGTCGTGGGTCGAAAAAACCGGGTTTGTAACCCTAAGAAAACGGGTCGGGTCGGGTCGGGTTTTCGGGTCGGGTCAAGTTTTGACAGGTCTACGTCGGCCTCATACCGGCCCTGGCGCAGGGTGAGTGGGGTCGGTGTGAGGCCCGTCACCGCTCTCAATGCTCCTGTTTTCTCGGGCTTCGATTTATTTCCTCTTCTTGATTCTTTGTTTCTTTTGCGAGACCACCCGGACCGGACCTATCGAGGATCTTCTTCGGAGAACGGGCCGCATAAAGACAAAACCGTTGCTAACTTGCATCCCAAGGCTCGGCCCATGATCGCGGGGACGTCGCCGAATGACCTCATGGGCAATGGTGAAGGGCTTGAGCAAGGAGGAGGCGCGAGCCGGGTGATTAGCGGCGTAGTGCGTCGGACGCGGAAGACGGCGTCGAAACCGGTTTCAACTCCCGTCCTCTCCCCTAAGAAGGTGGAGATTGTTGATATTCCCGATGAGGGGACTACGATGCGGAGGGATCTCCCCTTATCTCGTAGGAGGAAAAGGACGGCCTGCTGCAGCGAGGAAGTGCCTTCTCCGCCAAGAAGGCCGGACATGGTATCCGTCTATCCTGTGGTTTAAACTTAGCCGTGCCATTAGGTGTTCTGATAAGTCGTTGATCGATGCTTTAATTGAATTTTTGCGAGATCGGCCCGATCGGCCATCGCTCACGTTGGGCGGCGGGCGGTGGGCTTCTCTGCGCTTGAGCTCGCGATCGGGCGCCACCGTCACTTCTTCATCCCGAAGGTTTCCTTCTCCCGGCCCGCAGTGGTGGCCAAAATACCACGCTGCCGTTCCTCTCCCCCGGAAGGCTTCCGTCTCCCGGCTTATAGAGGAAGGCACAAAGGCGATTAGGGGAGGTGGCGAGGTGGAACGTGGCTACGGGGCTCGCCTCGAGGAGCGGGGAGAGGTCATTGCTCGAGTCAAGCCGAGTGTAATGCCGCTAAGCGGTGGTGCGTCGGCGGCCGAGAAAGTCTCCATAATGAGCGAAGCTCGGGAGATCTTTGAGAAGGCGCTCTTGGCCGAGCGAAAGCTCCGGGAGGACGCGAAAAGGAGGTCCTTCTTTGAGAGAGCTAAGGCCGAGGTCGCGGCAATCGAAGGCTGCGAAGCTCTTTGGAGGAATGTAGCCTTGCTCGAAGCGTCGACCTGTCTCCGGCGAAGGATCAATACGGGGGCATGTTTAAGGCCCGGCCGAGCCGATCCGTGGCAAAGAGGCCATCATCAAGCAAAAGGAGGCGGACGTTGATATGCTCCAAACCGTCATGCTCCCCAAACTGTGCGCCGAGTTCGGGACTTGGCGAGAAGATCTTTGCCGGGGAAGTTATCGGGAGCTTTTCCCTCTTGATGGCTCCTTCCCGTGGGACAGTTCGACGTCTTTGCTTGATGATGAGTCGCGGCTAAGGAGGAAGCCGCGGTGGAGGCGGCCAAAGAGGCGGCGAAGGCGAAGGTCGAGGGGGAGGCGGCCGCGGAGAAAGCGGCTCTTCCGAGAGGGCTAGAGCGGCTAAGGAGGAGGCCGAAAAAGATGAGGGCGGTGAGGATGCCGAGGCCAAGGCCGAGGTTTGCTAGAGAAGCGGGCTTTGGGTTGCCTACCGGGGAAGATGCGGCCGCCGATACTGATGGCAGGCAGCAGCAGGCCTAAGAGAGCAAGTTCACAGCAGATCTGTTTCAGCTCCTCACTAACATGTGCCGCTTGATGAGAACAAGTTCTGGTGATCGATTCATTTGTCCAGTGGCCAACTACCCGACTCTTCCTTCCCGCTATCTCTTGGTATAATCGTAGCCTTTGCTTTTTGTACAACTTTTAGTAGGTTGTGTCTCGGATTATCCCATCGGGGACGACCGTCGTCTCGTATTCTTCTCACTTGTAAATCTTGTAACTTCTAATAATAATTCGTTTCTTTTCGCTGCGGCTTTGGCCGTGGTCTTTATCTCATCAAAGTGTCTTCTGTATTCTTAATTGAGCGCCCTTCTTGTTTTCGCCTCGGCTTGGCCGGGGCCGTTTTTGAGTACGTATCTCAACTGTGTTTCAACGCTTCCACGACACTTTGAATGTTTTTGCGAGTGTAATGTGCGATGGCTCTTGTTGGATTGACCGGGGAAGCCGGCGTTGGTTCTTAATAGCGTGTTACGTGGCGTCTACCACTTGGAGTGACTGCGACGGCGTCGTAGTTCTTCGCAACGACTGCCGCTCTTGTCGGTATGACAGTGTGAGCCGGCATCGGTATCTTGATAGCGTGTTACGTGGCGTCTACCACTTGGAGTGACTGCGACGGAGTCTACCTCTTGGGGTGACTGCCGTGGCGTCTACTACTTGGGGTGACTGCGACGGCGCTAATGTCTTCGCAACGACTGCCGCTCTTGTCGGTATGACAGTGTGAGCCGGCATCGGTATCTTGATAGCGTGTTACGTGGCGTCTACCACTTGGAGTGACTGCGACGGAGTCTACCTCTTGGGGTGACTGCCGTGGCGTCTACTACTTGGGGTGACTGCGACGGCGCTAATGTCTTCGCAACGACTGCCGCTCTTGTCGGTATGACAGTGTGAGCCGGCATCGGTATCTTGATAGCGTGTTACGTGGCGTCTACCACTTGGAGTGACTGCGACGGAGTCTACCTCTTGGGGTGACTGCCGTGGCGTCTACTACTTGGGGTGACTGCGACGGCGCTAATGTCTTCGCAACGACTGCCGCTCTTGTCGGTATGACAGTGTGAGCCGGCATCGGTATCTTGATAGATAACTGATGGGAAAATTTCGCTTTGATCGAAGGCTTGATGGTTTCTCATTAGGTGAAAACATGCGTTGGGGTGTCCACAGATATTTTGGACACCTCCGCGGCTACATAAATTCTTACGAGATTACCGATGCCCTACCGGCTCATTACAGGCGCACTTCCTCAGTCAGCCCCTAGTTGTATCCATTTGGTCGTCCTCCTGCTGCAAGGACGGACTCTTCCCTTTTCGGACTTTTCGCCTCTTTGAGGATTTGCGCATGTTGCATCCTCGGGCAGCTATACGGGCGTTGATCACCTCATCCTTCTCGTCTTTGGAGACGAGCTTATGCGCTTCCCCCCGGTCCGAGACGTACATCAGTGTTAGGGCCCGGATGGACATCACTGCGTCGGCCTCGCTTAGGGTGACCCGGCCTATGAGGACGTTGTATGCGGACGAGCCGTCGATGACCACAAACTCGGCTAGGACGTTCTTGGCTGACGTCTTTTCGCCGAATCTCACCGGGAGCCTAATTGACCCGGTGGTACCAGGCCGGCCCCGGAAAAGCTGTATAGCGGGTTGGTGCGAGGGCTTAAGTCTTTGATCTTCAAGGCCGAGGCCGAGGAAGCATTCTCTAAACATGATGTTCGTGTATGCGCTTTGTGTCAATCGGGCACCTCTTGACCAGGTGGTTTGATATGTCTAAATTGACTACGAGCGGGTCATTTGTGAGGGGCGATGACCCCTTCGTAGTCCTTTCTTCCAATAGTCATGTCGGGGATGCTTGCGAGGAGGGGATCCCCGAGTTGGGCACAAAGTTGATGGCCCGATACGGCTCGTTTAGGTGTCGTTTGTGCCCATGAGCGGACCCCGTTCTCGTTGCCCCGATGACAACGTGAATCACTCCTATCCGTTCGTAAACGGACTTTTTATCCGAATCGGCCGTCGTCTTTTGGCCTTTTGCGACGTACTTGCCGAGGCTTCCTTCTTAGGATCGGTTCCTCTATGGCATTCTTGGATGGCGGCGATCGTTGGTTAAATGGCGGTGTGGCGTGGTACTCACAAAGATCTTGGCTCGTGTCACCGTCACTTTTTGGCTTGGGGGTCTCTCCCACCACCGGGCCCTCGTTTTGCTCGGGCGAAGACCTCGGCGCCGATACGACGAGGGGGTTTTTTCACTATACCGCCTCCGGTGGTACGTTCCCAATTCCACCCGGCGCCCCGAGTCTTGCCGCCGGTCGGATCTGTCCGACCGTGATCTGTTATTCTCACGGCGTTTTCCGTCGGACCGCGAACCGTTGTTGTCGCGGCGTTCTTCGTCTGGCCATCTGCGGTGACTCCTCTTTTCGAGTGCTCGGCTCGCTGGGATCTACCCAGGTCTTGTGATAGTCTTCTACCTTGATGGCCTGGTCGGCCCGGCTTCCGGCGGCGTCCCGGCCCTAGGCCTCCGCTCTTGATGAGCTCGTTTTTAAGGCTCCCCTCGGGAGGCCCTTCATCGGCGCGAAGGCCGCCACTCGGGATTAATTTCTCGAATCACTGGACCTTTCCATCAAACCTCTTCACGTAGCCGGAGAGACTCGCCCCCTCCGTCGATAGTTAGGAGGTCGGAGGTCTCTACGGCCCTTCTCTTATTGCGAGAGTCTTGGGTTAGGAAAGCGCCCTTCGGTCGGCGTAGTAGTACACCGAGCCATCGGGAAGCCCTTTGTACCGGCTCCGAGCCATCCCATGCGGGGTTGTTGGGAAAATTCGGCACTGAGACCTCGTCGGGCTGCTCCCATACCGACATGTAAGACTCGAAAGCCTCGGCGTGGTCGGGTGGATCGCTATCCCCCTTGTATGATAGGGGTGGCGTTTTAGCTTGTTTGGCACCGGGACTTCTAGGACGTAGGCGTTGAGGGTTGCGACCACGTGTTGAATGACACGTGGCGATCGGCTCCTCGCATCCCTATCCGGGCTTCTCCCCTCGTAGCGGGAGGGGCTCCTTCTTCGACTATGACTCCTTCTCCAACTCGCCGAGTCGGACTCCTCGCTTCTTTGGGGTATGCCTCGTTCGTGTGGCGGGGACGCTGTCCTTCCGCGAGTGCGGGAAGGACTTAGGTCTACCGCGCCCACTTTGGGCTCCCCCGGCGTCTTGACTGGGTCAACTTCTCCTAGTGCTCCGTTCAGATTTCTCGGAGTCACGTTTTGGGCCCTGGTCTCCTGGGTGGTTTCCGCCGCTCTTGTCGGTGTGACGGTGTGAGCGTGAGCGACGCATTGCTAATTAGGTCCAGGACCATTTTCGTTTTGCTATGTCAACCACATGTCCCATGATGGTGACTGGTTGGTGGCGTGGCGTATCTGGTATTATCGGCATCCCGAACTCCGGTTGGATTACTCACGTAGGTGGGAGGGCCGCTCGACTCGAGAATTGTTGAAGGTATCATCCGGGTGGAGGGGCTCGTCGATTCACGAACACCTCTTCTTTTTCGACATTTTCTTAGCTTTTTGGGTGGGTTTTTGTGTTTTTTTTTTTTTTGTTTTTGGGAATGAATGTGACTAGCTTCTAGTGTCAATTTCCCACAGACGGCGCCAATTGTTCCGGGTATAATTCCAGAGCAGTGATTAGTTACCACCCGTGGCTTGTAGTATGATGTCTTGAGTTGAATCCTTCTTGCTTCTATCGTCCCTCGCGGCCTTCCCTGCAACAATGAACGCAGGCGAGGGCTTGGGCGTGTGTGCAAGCGTACTCACTCCGACGCTCAAGTCGATAAACTTAAAGGATTGTGTGTAACTTGGCTAGGTGTATATTGTAGAGAGATAAGGGAGATATTACCAGATGAATAGTGTATTTAGGTTATAATTGTGAGATCCTTTCCTCAAAGAAGGTTGAGGAGTATTTATAGACTTTCACCTTTTGTCACGTAGTGGCCAAGTGGCCAAGTGGCTTAGCGGTGGAAAAGATCGATCTACCCCTCGGCCGAGGGACCTATAGCGGCGGCGGACAATGTTGACTCGCCGAGGGTCTTGGATATGAGACGCGGATGTGTCCGGTGGCATGTTGTCACGCCGAGACCAGTGGTGAGCCGATGGGATGCATCGGCTAGGCTATCTAAGTCGTTGACTTGCTGTGGATATCTTTGACCTTGCTCAGTGTGTTGACTTGGTCAGCGGTGCAGAATATGCCCCATCAGATATAATAAAAAAACTCAATTATAGATATGATATAAATAAACCAATTATAGCCAAATTCATTTAGGCGAAAAAATTTAGAGATTTCTTATTGTTTTAGTATAAGAGATTTAAAATACTTAATCCTAAATACTCTCAAAATCTCGAGTATAATTATTACTACAATAGGTCTTGGTATAGACGGGTGGGGCGAATAGACGGGTAAAGACCTATAATAAAATGGGTAGAGGGACAAGGTGGGTCACCCCCATGTGCTTTCCACTTTATGGCAAATGGGTATTTTGTGAGGGGAAGTGATATCCGTCTATACGTATAGACGAATAGTGTCCGTCTATAATGAGAATTTGTGTTATTACTACGACGGACCAAACGACGAATAAAGAAAGTCTTGCAACAAGAAGCTCATAAGTAAAAGTGGCCCCCGTTTTCAACAGAAAAAACACAAACACCATTTGATTCCTTACATCTCTCTTCCTTATTAACACTGCATTCCTCAATTCTCTTCCCCGTTTTCTGCTGATAATCTTCAGGTACATTTTTTTCCCAGCTTCTCTAAATTACCCTTTTCATTCTTTCATAAAAAATTGTTAGCTTTTGCATTAAATTATATATAATGTTTATCTAAATCTGTACCAAATTATTACTGATAGAAAGCTGGATTCTTTTTGTATTGATTTTGGTGTATAATTGCAGTATGATCACATTGGTTTAGCTGATAATTGGGGCTTAGTTTAATAATTAAGCTTTGATGGATGGAAAATATTAGGAGTAATTGTAATTGAGCATGTAATAATGTAGCTTTTTTGGCTGTCATAAACCCATTTAGGGAAAAAAAAAAAAGGTTGTGTATTTTGATGGGTGATTCTCGGGTTTTGTCGTCGTTATGTAAATATTCACGGGTTTGTATGATTTGGGAAAGTGAAATTGATGGCAGTTTTTGTTATGGGTCATCTGTAAAGAATCTGTTTTTATAATGAGGGGTTGGGGTTGAGGAGGGGGTTAGAGGTAAGGGTGTTTTCGTCCTTAATTACCGGTTACCTCGTTGTAGCTGCGATGCTTTGAGCATTTGAGACGCTGGGTTAATGTTGTTGTTGGCGGGTTTTTTTGGGATGGATATTTGGACTAATGTGTCAATAAGTTGGAATTGGGGTGGGGTGGGGGGGGGGGGGGGGTGTAGTTAGGGTTAGTTTGTGTCATTAATTACCGTTTTACCATGCTGTGGGCGTGATGCTTAGAGTCTTTCAGACGATGATCTATAGGAGTAATATGTGTCCATAAGTTGGACTAGCTTCAAATTGTTTGAATTGAGAATTTGAATGTTTCTAAGTTAAGCAAGTATGAAATTCAGTTTAAAATTTGCTTTGATTGAATATATGGAGATCAATGTTATCATGTATTGAGGATGTTTGTGGTTGTTTTGGCACAGGAATCGAAGCTCCAGGGGTTTTGTGTGTTTAGCTTAAATGTGCCTTCAGAACTCTCGTCCATCTATAAATGCAGAAGAGGCTATTGCTGCTGAAGAATGCCTCTTAATATACTGCAAGCCGGTAGAGTTGTATAATATTCTTCAACGACGGGCTCAATATAATGTAAGTTTAAGAATCCTTGCTTAAATAAGTTCATTCTTAACAATTTCTGATTAGTCGAGGCTTGATGCATGAGCTATGATACTTAGACTCATTTAGAAGTGTCTGACCCAGATGCATATCCAAGTGTCGAACACGACTATTTTATGAAAAGTCTTCAACTTTTGGCTTAAAATGTAATGTCCAAGTGTTATACCCATGTCCCAGCATTGAGTGTCAGATACAGGAATGCAAGGTAATAAGAAGAGTCGGAGTAACATAGTGCATGAGTAACTACTCTACAATGACACTCTAGCGAAGCTAATATCTACAGCCTCACTGACTCTACAATGACACTCTAGCGAAGCTAATATCTACAGCCTCACTGACTCATCGATGCTTATATCACCTCTTTAAATGACATTCCCTTTGTTCCGCTTTGTTCGGGGATTTTTTAGCCTCTCCAACATCATGAACAATTCTGTTAATGCTCTTATTGTTTTCATTCAGTCTAGATGACCTATTTTTATCGAAACCCTTGCTCTATTTGTAGTTTTAAACTCGTGGAAATGCTCCCATCCATGAGTTGTTTTCATTCAGTTTTTGTTATTTATTACATTTATGTTCCCTTTCACACGATCTTCTTTCTCGCCTGATTCATATGTATGGTCATGCAGCCGCCATTTCTTTCAAGATGCCTGAACTACAAAATTGAGGCAAAATGGAAAACACGGTAACTTTCCTGATGCACTATTTCCTCTGCTGCTAGATGAATCAATCCTCCATGGCTTCGTGTCTAAAGAGCGTCACTTAGAACCTATCTTTGAAATCTTAAAATGTGTTGGGTACAACGCCAAGTTAAATGTTAAAATATGGCTTGCTTGAGGACAAAAGACCACGAGAAATTGTTACGATAATACGTTACACAACTTCATGAGTAGTATGGCAGGAAAGAGGAATAACAAGATTGTCAAAGAAAGATGAGAGAGAAAGTTGAAAATGAGGAAATCCATTGATAAAAGAGGAGCCAACTGAGGTTTTAAGCTGCGATCTTAGGGAAATAGAAAGGACCAACTACCGAGCAATGTAAATTAAACATTTTACAATTTTACAATAAGGGAGGATAGTGGTTGATGACAAGAGTTGTGCGTTGCAGGTGGATAGTTGTGGAAATTTATGTCGAAACAACACCTGTGCTCATTCTCGTTTTTTTATGGTTTTTGTACCCACACCTGTGCCACTATGCTCAACTCATGCGTATACTCCATATGGGGCTGTGTTGTGTGGTGTGATAGTAGTTTATACCGCCACACGGGCGATTCCTATTTCAATGTTGTACCTGTTGAAACAAATAGTTGAAAAGCGCTATTTACTTTCTAGTGTCCTGCTTTAATGTATAATTACAATTACAATTCATGTATGATGTGTAGGTTGCTAAATTGAGCTAAAGTTGATATTTTTTATGTCCTGTTTGTAGGCCGATGGATCAAAATGTAATCTTCAACTATAGAGACCAGAACAACTTGCTTCGGAAGACCGAAAGTAAGTTTTTTTTTTCTTTCAATGGATTTTATTCCGTCTAAAAATTATACAAATATACACTTGTTTCTATTAACATCACTAACTAGATAACTTTTCTTTGTTAACTTGCAGTCATGAGACATTTCACATGTCCTTTTTGTCTTGTGAGATGCGCGAGCTTCAAGGTACATATTATTCATAATCCCTCCCAACAAAACTTGACTATTTTTTTTTCCTCGTGAAGTGTGCTGATTATTTTCATATCTGATGGAATCGAAAGATTCAATATTCTTTGGTTTTGGAGTATGGTGAAATAAAGAAAAACAACTTGCTAAACTATGTGCACTTCCTATATTTTGAAGTGTTGGCCATTTGACTAGACTTTCGTCAGGGATCGTCCATGCTTAACGGCTCAACCTCTCTATTCTTTAACATGGGGGAAAGTTTCCGGAAAGTCTAATTTTTTTTGGTTAATCACTGGAAGCATATTCAACTTTTCCCCCTTTTTTTCTAATTTTTGGCAAGAAAATAATTTTTGTCCTCTATTTGCAGGGCCTTCGTTTCCATTTGATCACCTCACATGACCTGTTTAAATGTGAATTCTGGGTTAGTAATGCCGTGTTGAACTTAATTGTCTCCGTCAAAACTTATGACTCCCTGCATGCGAAAATAACTTTTTTTTTTCCCTTTCCTGGCAGACAAGTGAGGAGTATAGAGCGGTGAATATCTCAGTCAGAACTGATACCTTATGTTCAGAGGTAAGCTATTAATCAATGCCTTGTACCGAGCCAGCTAATAGGAATTCATTACCTTTTCTATTTATGATACAACCACCAGACAAAGCAATTTAGTAAGAAAAACCTAATTATTACCAAAGCAATTTAATTACTTGGCTTTGGTAAGAAATTCATATAAGAAAATGATAAAATTTTCTAGCATTCAAGGAAAGGAATGATTAAGATTGCATAATTCTCAGCTTCTAAATAACCCGTATAGTCTCCATGCAACCGAGAGTCTTTTTTCACTATGACTTGTTGATTCATACAAAGCTTCATAAGCCTAAAGTCTGTACCTTGCTAAAACTCTTAAAATCAATTTTGAAAAAAATGGCCTCAAAGACTCAAAATCGAGTGATAGATAGATAATCTACTGCAAATTCAATTAAAATGTTTAACGTCTTCTCTGCGTATCCTAATGCGAGGATTCATATGTGTAACTCACAGACATCTGCAGATGAAACTGAGCCTCAAATGCAATCATTTTCGTACTGGTGAGTCTGACTATGCGCAGGAAAGTTTGTTTTGAGAATCTTAATTCTACCTGTAGGCAGGAGATTATCGAGAAGTCCTTTTTACTAACAGGAATTAAATTTTTTTAACCATTTTCAACAGTTCGAGGCCCCGAAAGCGTATTAGACCAGAAGATCCACTAGAGAAAGGAAAACATGTATTTCCACATGTATTGGAATCAGCCTTGATTCCGCCAGGCACTGACAGATTGCATAGTGGTCCTCTTGAGAGTAACGAGGGTATGAATTTTTATTCAAATTCTTTTGAGAAGTTACAATGTGGGCAACTCCTCTTCAGGAGCACCAGGGGAACTTTTGCATGACTCCGTTCGACATTTTGTTGCAGGTGGTCAAGTTGCGAGAGACTTGCATAGCTCCAGGCTACAAGGGGAATCCTGTTGTAGCTTTGAAAATGCTGTATCAAATGGCACTGGCTGTGTTGTAGGCAACGGAAATCAGGGGGTGCCGGTTGCTAGAGCTCAGTCTGTAGAAGACATAGACTGCTTGCATACTATGTCTGTAGAGAGAAGTCTAACTACTTCATTGCTTCCACATGCAAAATCAAGAAAACTCTCTTCTGATCATACAGCTTCTAGAAGGTATATAGATGATTCTTTCCTTGTTTTTCGTCCATCTACTTTGCTTTTTCTTTTTGTTTGGAATTACTGCTCATTATGTGAAATGATATTTGCTAGATTAGTATGGTGAAAGGTGTGAATTATTGAGTTCCTAGAGCACTGAACCCCTGACATTAATTATGGGACCAAATCGCGCCCAAGTATCATTGTTTTGAAGGTTACTGCAACTCAGCAACGGCATTTTTAGGCAGTTCTTTCTACGTTTATGGCCGCATGGCCAAGTTTAGGCTACAATGCTTGATTCTGAGAACAAGTCTGAAATTGAATTTTAATACCATGAGTGGACCTAATTGTGCGACATTGACCGAAACTTGATGTAGAATAAACTACGAAGAATGTGATAAAACAAGGAAAGGGTAGCCACCTACCCTCCAAACACAAATAAGCTAACTTCAAGACATCGGAAAGCTATTTTGCCCAATCGATCTTTTAAATTGCAATTTTTGGATTATTGGGAGATATTTTTTTGTGCCCTTGATGACTTCCCTAATATAGTCACGACTCACGAGGCTGAATAGCCCTTTCGGTAGATGTGCGCTTGTTTGTCAATCATATCATTCTAAAAACTCATAGAAATATAGATCTTATTCATCATCAAATCCATTTCATTTCTTCTCTTTAGATAAAAAAAAAAAAGAGAGATCCTATCTGTATCTGGATCTTTCCTAGACTTACTAAAGGCAGTGTAGAACAATTTCTATATATATCCATACAAAAACGAATGGTGATTGACATATTTTAGTAATGTGAATTAAATGTAACATTGACTACTGCATAATATGTTAGCTTTTAGTATCTTGGTTGCTTTGACGAAATGAGAATTGAAAGTGAGTCTCTTTAGCAAGTTATGCGTCATGTCACTTGCGTTATGCTTCAAGTTAATCCTCTAGTTTCTGAGTATCTTTGATGACATGATACGTAGGAGTGTGCGCCCATTTGTTTGCCATGTACGGAGTAACATGTTTGGTGTATTTGTAATGTGAGATTTAGTCTATAGTTTACACCTAGTTTTTTTTTTTTAGCGATTTCAACCTTCTTAACATTTTTATAATCTTTCCAGCTCCATGCTCTTACAGAAGCGACAGTTTTATCATTCTCACAGATCCCAGGTAATTATCTCATTGAAAAGACTTGGTGAATATTTTATTGTATTTCAATCCCTGTTTGTTTGGGCCCTGCACATCGAAAGTTTGTTAGATAAAGTAATATGATGTTTTTGATGTTTACGTGTGATTGGCATGAAATTGTACCGTGTGAATTTTCAAGGTAATGTTCCTGCACCTGAAATCTGTGTTGCTCTGAGCTAAGTGTGATGATAAGTAATAACAAGGGAAAACAAATATTCCTTAGCAACACAGATGCACTATGATGGTAGATACACTAGGCAAGTTTGTAACTGCTTCCTTTACTCCTTAGCTTTACGACAAGCAACCCATTAGTAATACAGTCCTTGAATCATTGCTGAGATTTTTATAGGAGATAGCTTAGGTCTCCTTGAAGAAGACGTCATTTTCTATACTTTTCTATACGCCCTTTTTTTAGAGAGTGGGTTGTAGTACACTTGTACCATCTATAATGACTTGTAAATTGTAATAAAACAAATATTAACGGTAAGTCCAGTCCCTTCTCTCTACCATTCTGATTGATGTGTCCATTTAAGACGAAGAATGAGAGGAGTAAAAAAAGATTACAATATACTATTCGGCTGAGGGGCGGGGGTTTATAAATGTTCCATTGTTCTAAATGATTTAAAACTTATAAGGTATCAACGTATGTTACTTCCTTACTCACATTGGTTTTGTCTGCGTATCCAATACAAGAAAAACACTTCGACAATTCATGTTGTCCAAAATATAAAACATTTCACAAAAATTGGCATGTCAAACGATTGACATCGGGAACTTGTGAGTTGTGAGTTTCTGTCAGAACTTGTAAAGTCCATGGTGCTGCTCAGATATAATTCTCTTTCTTTCACATCTTCATTTTTGTTCTTCAATAGGTCTTCCATAGCTAGTATACTTCACTTAAATTTGTTTTACATTTCTGCATGTATAATTGTTCGTGATGTTAATTATGATTTTCTTTCCTTGTTTGTGAAGCCAATGGGTCTTGACCAAGTAATGGCAGACAGGGATAGTGAAGATGAGGTTGACCATGACGTTGCCAATCTTGAAGATCGAAGGGTATGTTTGGTCATTTTCTCATGCTCCCATTCTGCGTTGTAAATGTTACGCTCTACTATGAAATTGTGCAACTGCGTTGGATTCCAAAGAATATTGGTATAATTTAAATTTTTAGTTGGAAGTATATCTTCAGAACCTGAAACAAATGTGAAAAGCTCCGAGCGTTATATTTTCTACACGTGATATTCTCTTGTGAATAATACTCCATAGTAGTTTCTAAATAACAGATGCTTTGATTCAACATTCAATGCATCTATGACTAAGATATACAGTACATGATTCAACTGTATATAATTCTTACCACATGCCATCTATTTTTCAAAATTACCATCTCAAATCAATTATTTTCAAAAAGTTTTTTCGTGAACAAGCTTGATAATCTGCACAAGCACTAAAGTTTAGTTCAGGCAAAAGCTTTTTAATTGAATAAATACACGTCGGATCGACTCAGATACATTCCTATGTTGATAAAACCTCGCTGCTGACCTTTTAGGCGACTAGGAGCTAAAATATTCTGAATGCTGATAGTGTTTTGCTTTTTACTGCAGATGCTTGATGATTTCGTAGATGTGTCTAGAGACGAGAAGCACCTAATGAATCTATGGAATTCATTTGTTAGAAAACAAAGGTACTTTGCTCCCCCTCTTCCAGTTCCTTCTCGATTAGTTTTTATGGATATATCTAATTTTCTATCCTGCTCATTTTTATAGTTTCTCCGTATATATATTTTAGGGTTTTGATCTCTGCTGTTCTCTTTCATTTCATAGGGTCTTGGCTGATGGTCATGTTCCTTGGGCTTGTGAGGCGTTTTTGCAGCTCCACGGCAAATCGTTGGTTCAGTCCTCTGCTCTCTTCTGGTAATGTTATTGGCAATTAATTTCAATAGTTCGGTTCATTGTCTGTGAAGTAGCAGCTGCAAAGTCTCAATGCAATTAGCTCCGTCCCATTCTAAAAGTCTCATTATTCTTCTTTTCTGGAGTGATTCATTTAGATTTTACACGTGCCATTGCCTTTTTCGGTTAACCTTTGACAAAGTGCGTACTTGTACTTGCGTTCCCATTTTTATTGCGCCCTTTGCGAAATCTTGTTTAATCTGAACTAGGTCTTTTTCAAAACAAGTTATAACACGAAATTTTCATTATGGGTCATTTCTCGCAATTGTGTTTTTTTATCACAGGAGTCGAGATGTTTGCATCTGAATCCTCCCCACGACCCCACCCCGCCACAGACGGGCGGCCTTGAAGCATTAATCTAATTTTGCCTGATAACATGTTTGATTGTTACTGAATGTGGATTTCATTTTTCCGCTTTCTTCTTCTTCTTCTTCTTCCAATAGCAGGTGCTGGAGATTATTTATGGTCAAACTATGGAACCATGGCCTTCTTGATGCCATCACGATGAATAACTGCAGCATGATTCTGCAAAAATACCAAGATGAAATTACCTCTGATGGGGTTTGCTCAAATACCTGCAAACCCGAGCCAATGGTAGAATAAGATTTTAGTGATTACTCTGATGTAAACGAAACCAACCGATTGGTAGTAGCAGTATCCTATCGTGTCGAGTCGAGTCGAGTCGATTCCTGTAGCATTTTATTGATCTATGTCCCAAGTTGGTATTCTTGGTACAAGTTGTATGGGACTGGTGATGTATGCTGTATATTTGATAATCTACATACCAAAGAAAATGTAAGTGTCAGAGTAAATGTATGTTGGTTCTGACACTAAGTGTATGAAAAATTTTATACACTAAGTGTAACCGTAGCTTTTTCAGTTATGGTTATGCTACCACCAATAATTTTGAGTTACCAAACCATTCGAACAGTCCACTAAAAATTGCAAGCAAGTTCCTAAGCCAATACATTGAACTTGCTCTGACTGGTGCAATTTGGTTGAGGTAGGAATTGAAATTTCTCAATTTGCCCACTAAACCAAAGTGTATCCGACATGAGATGACATGTGACATGGTAATGACAATAGTATAAATACCCGATAATAAATTAACTTGATTGTGATTCAAATAAGTTTAAAATTGACATTTTTCTTAATGGTTGAAACCTAAAAAAAAAAATCTAATATGAAATTATTGATCTCATCAAGACATAAAATAAAATATACTCGATATAGTAATGACAACTGTATAAATACCTGATAATAATTAACTTAATTATGATACAAGTTTAGGCTCTGTTTGACAATGCATTTCAGGTACCTTATTTGGTCAAACTAGCTTAGTTGACCAAAATTTCCGGTACCTTATTTTCTTGTAATCGTTTGGCAAGTAGCTTATTTAAGCAAATAAGCTACCTGAAATGAAATGCTACCTAGACTAGCATTTGAGATTTCAGGTACCTGATTTGTTTTTTTGTTTTTTTCCTTTTTTACCACTTAAATCTATACTATTAAATAATTATCATATCCTTTACGTCATTTCACAAAAATCATTTACCCAGTTAGTTTGCCAAACATTTTTTTTATATAATCAGTTATCTTATTAGTTCCTAATTTTTAGCGACCTTATCAGTTACTTTTTCAGGTTTTAGTTAGCTTTTCAATTTTTAGTTTCATTACTATTTAAGTTAATTTTACCAAATAGAGTCTAAAATTGACATTTTCCTTAGAGATTGAAACCCAGAAAAAAAAAAAATTCTAATACTCCCAACAAAATTATTGATCTCATGAAGACATAGAACAAAATATACTCGATATATTGACAACATGTGTGATAATTAGTTAATTACTCGATCTAATCAGAACCTCAACTAAACCATCCATCCCCAATAAATAGTGACCCAACACAACCTGATCCGACACACCGGCGTTTGATTTTACGGGTTTTACAAAGTCCAAAAAGTCCAAACCAACCATACTAGATACGGTTTTTTAAATTTATAACCGACCCAAATGACCAACTTATATTTCATCAGCTCACCAAGAAATTCTTCCCTTTATCAGTCTTTCGGTCTTTCTTTAATCTGATCAATTTTGTTGGAAATTAAAGAACAATACACACTGTAAAAATGGCAGGAACTTCTACAGCTAAAAAATGGCTTCCTCTTGAAGCTAACCCAGATGTCATGAATCAGGTTTTTACTCCTTTCATCTTGGTTTTTGATCATTATAAAATACATCCATGTTAATTTTACATTGTGGGCTTTCTATATATGAATGTTATACTGTCAGTGGCGGAGCCAGAATTTGAACTCAGTGGGGGCGAATGGGTAATAATATTAGGAAAACTCGAAATAAGTTCGAATTTTCATCCTCCAGCGAGAGCGAGCGCCCCTGCTAGCTCCTCCCTTACTCCGCTACTGTATACTGTGTGTGATGTGTAAATTATGTTAAATTTGCTGAATTTGTTTATGTTTTGTGATCTGGGGTACACTGAATTTGTTGGGTTTAACTTAGGTTTTTATCTAATGTTGATTTGTTTCATGAATTTGATCATGGGTATGTGATATGTTGATTTAAATGGGTTAAAGATGATGTCTTTTTAGGGTTTTGATTGTCATTTGGGGAAAAAAGGATGTTGAATGTTGATTTAACATTCTTATGTTTTTTAAAACACAAAAACTTTAGAGAAACGGTTTCTCAATAGCGTTATTGAGAGACCTCTCACATGATAAGGGGATTTTTTAAATTTTTATTTTCCATGTTATGTCTCTCACTAATTTAGTGGGAGACGGTCTCTCAAGAGACCTGCTGTTTTTAAAATACGCGAGGGGATTTTGAAAGACGTATACAATAAAATGAAACCAAGGAAGTAGTTTGTTAAACTTAAGGTGGATAATTTCATTGTCTTAAATAATGACACGATAAATGTTTTGCGTATGCAATGTTGTTACTTCGACATTTCACTTTGGTTGTGTTACGACACACTGTCATTTTGACATGACATGGAAGTATGGAACTTTGTCACAAAATAACCCTGGGTAACAAACACTCTGATATCATGTCGCATCCCATACTTGCAACTGAGGCGGAGTAAAATACGAATGTTGTTAATGATTGGCTGAGGTGAAAGAAGATTGGTGTCTTTTTCCATTATATCCTGATTATGTAGAGTTCTAATAGGCACTGCATTGTTGTTGAAATAGATGATTGATGAATTGGATATGGAGTTGACCATTTCGAGGGGTTTTGTATTGTGATGATTGCAGTTTCTATGGGGGCTTGGTTTACTTGAAGAGGAAGCTGAGTGCTATGATGTTTATGGCTTGGATGGGGAACTGCTCGAGATGGTGCCAAAACCTGTTCTTGCCGTGCTTTTCCTTTTTCCTCTTAGTCCCGAGGTATCTGTCTCTTTTGTGTTGCTGTGTTGTTGCCTAAGGTTTGGGATAATCTCGGTGCTTGGGTTCTGCTACGGTTGATAATACTTTTTTCCATGGCAGTGTGAAGCTGAGAGAGCGAAGGAAGACAATAAGGTGAGTTTCGAACATTTTTTGTTACTTTGATAAACCAATTTTGCCATTAAGGGTTGTAGTAGTATTTTTAAAGTTGACTTTTAGAAAACAAAACTTCAACTAGTATTTGGTTGAGTAAATTTGATCTTCTTGCTGTCAAAGTCGAATATGATGGAATAAGACAAAATGACTCACTAAGGACTAAACTCTATGTTTTTTATAACGCGGACTGGTGAAGTAGGCAATTTTTTTGATGCATTTTATTTCGCAATTTTCATTACATTTACTTCAGAAACAGCCTCTTTTGTTTTTGTAACACAAAGGTGAGACTACATATGCCTGACCCCCTTTCCATGGAGAAAAAGGATTATACATCTGATGTATTACATCAGACTCCATATATATTTGAGTTTTTGTGTATTTTTTTCGAGCTTTATAAAGTTTAAAAGTTACTCCCTCCATTCAACTCCACTTTGCAAGTTTGCTTTATCACGTTTGCCAACGCAGCTTTTACGCGATAAATATCATTAGCTACGTATTTGCAAAAATTATAAAAGTTAGATATTTTTAATATACTCTTAAAGACGAATCAAATAAGATCTCACATGAATATATTTTCACTTATGTATCGAGAGAAAATTGAAGTTGAATGTTCGCTTGTGAATAGTGCGCAAAAGAGAAACTTGCAAAGTGGAGTTGAATGGAGGGAGTACATGTTAGTTTTTTGACGTCAAAAGTATAATTTATCTGAGCCTATATGTAATGTTTTTGAGTTATATTGTAATTTTGTTAGTTTTATGTTGAAAAGAATGAACTCAAAAACTTTCTAATAAAACTCATAATTTTTAAAACAAAATTCAAAAACTTTATCTTAATGCTCAAAAACTATACCATTGGATGTAGTACATCAGATGTATAATCCACTTACTGCTTTCCATGCCACGAGATTCACCGGCAGTGGGGTAATGTTCTTGTTTTTGCCCTCATCAATGTTGACTATGATTGAAGGGTAGATTTTGAGTAATGACTGCCATTAAGTCTTATGACTCTTATCTGGCGTGGAATTTTGTTTTGGGTTTTATCATATCTAGAATAATATCATTCTGTTTTCATAATTTAAAGGTATGTCTTAGAGGAACTCGGAAGACTGAAAACTTGATACTGTTTTATTTGATAAAAAACTTCAAAAAGTTATTTTAAGCATTACGAAGAGGACGGGAAGCAAACATAGGATGAATGTCATGACTAGTTTGGGAGCTTGTTTGACTCAACTGGTTTTTATTATCACCTGAGTTTGGAGTCTAGTGACACTGTTTATTATGCTTGCAAAGTAAAGGAACATAGAACTTCCTACCTCGCCTTTTCGAGGTGGGTTTGTGTGAGCTACTGTTACTTCAGCCTGCAGAATTTTCACTATGTATTTCATCATGGGAAACTGAAAACCACTTTCACTTCAATTTAATAATATATATGAAAAACGACGATAGGGCAACTGTTTCCATGCTGAAGACATTTTTCACTTGCATTAAATCTGAATAGCAAACTAGTTTTGGAATTAGTTTAGTAGCGGAACAGAGGAATATCTGCATGCACAGATATTGCCAGGACTCTAAAAATGTAAATGGTTACAGACTTACAGTTAATGGAGTAGAAATACTTGACACTTTGACAGTGTTAATTAACAAAGTTTATGGGAAATGCTTGCTAACATAAAGTTTACCGGTTTGCTTTGTGTTTCAGAACTACAACAAGAAAGTTTATTTCATGAAGCAGACCGTGGGAAATGCATGCGGGACCATAGGGCTTTTACATGCTATTGGCAATGTAACCTCTCAGATTAAGCTTCGTAAGTGTTTTCCTTTTCTTTTTCTAAGTTCTCCATTTAATTAAAAACAAAACATTGTGATTGTCCCTGCTTTTTACAACTCACTCATCTTTGAATTTTTTGTTCGTATTTTGCTCGTATCTCAGGAGAAGATTCTTTCCTAGATAGATTTTATAAAGCCACAGCTAACATGAATCCTGAAGAGGTTAGTTTTTATCCTTCTGTTTGTCAATGTAAAAATAAGATAATCGCTCAAGTTCTCATTCTTTTTATTATTTGTTTTAGCGAGCTCTATATCTCGAGAATGATACGGAAATGGAAGCTGCTCATTCAGTAGCAGCTACTGCTGGTGATACTGAGGTAAATTTTACTCGAATAAATCATTCATATTATAGAAAATTGAAAAATGTACTACCTTTGTTTCTTGTTATACATCATATTCAGATATTTAAACACTTCCCTTCGACCTTAAATATGTCTCAAAATATAACCGTGTAAAACTTACAGATTATATTTTCGACTTTTCAATACCAATAAGATTTCTCCAACAACAACAACATTACCCCAGTGCCTCAATGGCTCCCGCAAATTGCGGGGTAAGGGGGGGGGGGTCGGATGTACGCAGCCTTACCCTTGTGTTAGCAACACAAAGAGGCTGTTTCCGAATGACCCAAGATGAAAATTGCGTCGAGAACTTCATCGAAGGACCACTACTTCACAAAAGAAAGAAGGGCAGCCACTTTAGTGAGCCATTTTGATTTATTCCATTATAATCCCATAACCAAAGAGTAATGAGTCTTTGGATCCATTGGAATTTGATTTATTCCATTATAATCCATAACCAATAAGATTTGTCCAAAGAACATAAATTCAGATTATTGCATGAGTAATGCTCTAAGGTAAGACTTTGAAAATCGACTTTTACAATACTTTACTCTTTCAAGACTCGAAATGAAAGATGGTTTATCTTTCAACAATTGCCAAGTACTATTTTAGATGTCATTTTTTGGCAAACTGTTTGTAAGAAAATAGATTAGCTATGTGCATGTCTGCTGTCTCAAACAAATACAAGCTGTCGTATGAATGTGATTGTCTTTAAACTCTCTCTTAGAACTTTTCGTAACAAAATGAGGTCAGGTTGAAAACTATCATGGAGCATTGGAGCATCATAAGTGGTCCATGTTGGTTTTACTTCACTTTTTTTTTTCCGGGCTTGGAGCAAGGTCGCCAAATCGCTCAGCGACCTTATCCTACAGTAGCTGAATGGGTCAAACAGGAAAGAAAAAAAAATTGGACCGAAGGTTTTCCGTTGACTCGTCAAATTTGATAAAAATCGCTTGTTTATTGAGGGACTATTTTTTTTATTTTTTTAAATCGTTGATCTATTCAGGCTCTTTAGTTGCTGAGCGATTTAGCAATTATGACTGTCATTGGGAGACTCATAATTTTATGCAACATGCTGCAATCATATTTTCGCCATGGTTGTACACTGTACTCCTTGTAGATTTTAGCTTAGTAAAATCACGAGGAGTAATATCATTAAGGAAAACTTTTAAACATGCACATTCATATGTCATTATTTGTTTTACACAACCTTTCTACCGTCTCCTCATCGTATTTTGGTAGACATAATATTGCATCAATTTTAAATGATATCTTCTTCAGACACCTGTGTAATCGAACTTCTATATCAACAGGCTCCGGAGGAAGTGGACACTCACTTCATTTGCTTCTCTTGTGTCGATGGTACAATACTCTTGTTCCTATCTCGTGCTTTCGCTCTTACACATGATCCTACAACTCTACAAGTATTTTTGATCCCCGTGTTCCTTTTATTTATCTATTTATCACTTTATCATGTTTCTCAGGTGAACTGTATGAACTTGACGGAGATAGGCCGAGACCAGTGTCACATGGGCCATCCTCCCCGAGCACTTTACTTGAGGTACTTTTCTAAATCTAGTCTTTTTCAACCGACACGACGTATTTCTGTTATCTAAGTACCAACTTGGTCATTGTTCAAAACCGCCTCATGAACGATAAACTGGTGATCTTTACTCAGTTTTGATGTTAATGTTACATATTTTACTGGCAGTCAGTAATCAGTATCTGCGATCTTATTGGTGATTTGCTGTGTCACTGAAAACCCGATATTTTTGAACTTCTCGTGATTATCTTACATTTTGTCCCACTTTCCAGGATGCAGCAAAGGTTATAAAAGGTATGATTCAGGAAAATCCCAACACTATGAACTTCAACGTTATTGCTGTATCAAAGAAGACCGGAACATCATCATATTGAGAGGTTAGCAGATAAACTTTCGACCGTTTGCTTTGTTTTAGGCTTTTAGCGTATAGGTAACTTGAATTTCAATTAGCAGTAGGAAATATGTTTAGCTTAGTTTGCTGAACATTCTTCCACACTCGACGTCTGAAATATGGTATGACACCGCACACTCGTTTAAAGCCAAAAACATTAGTGTTACCTATTAATTAGTTTTTTGTGACAGTTGCGCATTTGTATTATAGCAGCTAGCCAACTAGCAAGTACTTCTAGGCTTCTAGCCTACGAATTGATAGCGTAGCCAGTGATATTCAACAGAATTTTATTTCATTTTCGCTGTCTTTCTGTTATTTGCTTGATTCCCTGTGTTGTGAATATGAAAGCTTACGACTTGGCTAAACGGTGACTCAGATATAGATTTTTCTTAAACTACAGACGAAGAAAAATCTTGTTTGGTTTAAAAGTATGAAGGGTCACAGGTAAACTTATCTGACGGTGGTCTAAATTATCGTTCATTTAGATCTGCAATCGGTGGTTATTCGCCATTTGAGTATTGCCTAAATGTCATTGATATTGCCTTAAAAATGTGGTCTGTATATAGCCTTCAAACCCTTTCAAACTCAATTGAGATTAAACCGTACAAAATGGCCTGATCCAAATTAATCTGATTTGCATCCAAACAAGCGTACTCGAAAGACGAAACGATCCTAACTGCTTTAACCCGGTCTACACTCGACCAAGTGACCCATTTGCAAGGTCTAGTTGTAGTATCAATGTGTTGATGCCTAAATTGACAAAACATGTTATATAACTGTTATATATACGATTGTCATACCAACGGTCCTATAGAAGAGTCACTACTAGCTGCTAAATTTAATATTATGTTGTAAGTAGACCTGAAACTAACTCGGTCCGAATGACCCGATCCTATACCCAAACAAAGGGTCGTAACCTGAATTGTGACCAGACTCAAAAATTTATTGTTGCAAACTGATTATTATCTCGATAATATTTTACTCGAAAATGATCGAACCAGGATTGACCCGACCCAGCCTGATATGGCCTGTAAACCCAAAATTGTCATGACCCAAACCAATCCGATTAACCCGTTTGCTATATCAAGTTGTAAGGCATCAAGGTGGTCCATTGTGCAAATGGCCAAGGAAGTGTCCAAGGAGGACAATGTCAAAATCCAAACCTAAAAGAGTGGGCCTTAAGCATGGACATGTCTTGGTCTATTTATGGCCTAACGTCCCTACATACTATCCTAACTAATTAAGAATGGTATAATTCCCAAGCACAAATTCTCATTGAAGACGGATAGTACCTCTCTCACAAAATGTAAGTGGTACTATCCATGGGGTGCTCCATCCCCTCCCCCCGGCTCTGGCCCTTCCACTTGCCTTATTGTGAGAGAGACTCTATCCGTCTTCAGCTTGTGATGAATAGTGTCCGTCACAAGCAAGACGCTTTGATTCCCAAGATTGGAAGCATATTTGGTTAAGTGTTTAAAAGTCTTATGATTACGATTATTCGAATAATTCGAAAGATTGGAAGCATTTTTGGTTAAGATGCTAAAAGTCAATGATTTTGAAATTGACATTGTTTTTTTTTTGAAATTGACATTGTTGTCATCTTTCTTTCACATCTTTGTGTTTATTTCTGTAGCTCAATAATGTTCATGATTGGATTGGTTTTCTCCTAGATCGGAATAAGTTGTCGGTAAAAGGTCGCTTAGATTGAGAGTAATTATTAGAAGAGCAATCAAGAAAAGCACGAAGGTAGGGGCGCTAACGAGCCGAGTTGAGCGTGAGCCTAGGGCTTATAGTAGGATTTTGAGACTCGGTAATGTTCAACTTTTGCCTACTTAGCAACTTTGTAGACCTGGCAAATGGGTCAAGCGGGTCGGATTTGGGTCGGATCATTAACAAGATTCGGGCCTGGTCAAGTCAATTCAGGTTCGGGTCATTTTGGTTGGTTATTATCAAGTTATTTAGGGATAATGGGCTGTGTGGAACAGTAGACATTCGGGTTGGGTCAATCTCAGGTCCTTAGTTTAGGGGTCAATCATTTGAGCCGGATCAGTTTTTTCAGGTCTAGTTCTTTGTCTATTTAACCCGTAATAATTTTAAATAGACGTGTCCGTCTTAAACAACAAATTGTACTAGCATAATAAGAACTTGCAAATTCGGCAGGACAGTTAAAACGAGGTGTGAAAATAATGGATTTTCAAATGGAATAGTTGATATTCTGACGGAGTATTATATCTAGAGTGAATGTAATGCATCTAGAAGAAGGTTTGTCCCTTGCGTAAAAGAACCAAAGTCTAAAATCAACGTCAATCTTGGAGGGGACAGCAGTTATGCCGTCACAGCCTCACAGCTCAACTCTGCCTTGCAAGATATGTGTTGCACCAAGTTGACTACTGCATGCATTTCTATTACAGCTGGTCGACAGACAGTAACACTATATTAAAACATGATACAAGGTTAGCGGGTTAGATTTGAACTATAAACCGTTTTAATAGCATATAATACACCCTTAACATATACGGTGTACTTAGTCTGGTATAGTCTATGGTGGAGTTTGAGGGAGTTCGCACTAAGGCTATGTTCTTTTTGGCTTATTTTCAGCTCATTTTGGTTCACATCAGCTCTATTCAGTTTAGTTCAATTCAGCTCCATTTAATTCAGTTCAGTAAGCTTAGCTTGCAGCTAGGGTCTCCCCTAGCAATGAAAAATTTTCACAATTTTCATGAGCAATTTGCTCTATTGAAATTCATCCCCCAACTATGGATCATAATTCCACCACTCGATATTGTCATAGTACGTGTAAAACAGTAAATACTTGAATCGAGATGAAATCGTTGCAAATTTTATCTGGCTTGAGTTAAGGTTATAATCTCTTGAAGTTAACACAAATCAAACATGAATGACCTATTTACTTAAATAGGTCGCAATCAGAATTGTTAATCTAATTAACTAACAGATCCAAGTTTGACTCCTCAGCTCAAAAATCATAATTTAATAAGAACACAAATTCTCATTTGTGACGGAGGTACCCGTCGCAAGCTTGTGACAGGTACCGTTTTCTCTCACAAAATGTCCATTGAGAGGTGAGTGAGAAGCACGTGGGGGTGCCCCACCTTGTCCCTCTCTCCTTTTGTGAGAGGTCATAATCCCGTCACAAACAAGACTAGCTGTAATAAGAATATTACTACCATTTTTGTTGTGAGAAATTATGTTTGCAGGTATCAAGGGACTAATATGGGAGTACAGGAGTGTTATCAATACTCAACAGCTCTTCTATAAAACTGTCTTATGATAAGAGAAGTCTAATTATAATTAGAAATAGCCAAAAATTATATTTATACCGACATCACTATAAAAACCGATTTATAAACTATAACTATAGGATCGTCATATACTCATATCTACTTTAGTAATTTATTTATGACACATGATAATATAGAATTGGTGGTTGGAAATCTAGAAATGTGAAATAGTCAAACAATGTTGAAAAATAGTACAAGTTGGGAAAGTCAAGTCTAAAAATTTGAAAGTCAAGGAAGGCATAGGCCCAAACAAGGTAACGGTCTCATCTGGATAACATGGACTAACTCAATTTCTCATCCTTTTGCTTGCACGTGAACTCTCTCAAGTCTCAACTATGTCCACGCTGCCTGCCGTCATCTCGGTTTTCATTTCTTCATACTCCCATTTCACAAGTATTTTAGCGGTCCATTTTTCTTAAGACTATTGTTTTTGGTCTGAAATTAGACGGGTAACATGTTATCATTTTACAATAAAATGTTATTATTTTTTAATAACATGTTACCATTATTGTTCACATTATTTTCAGGGTAAAAAATGACACCTCTAGTCATAACATTTTGTGAATTAATTGGTTACATTTTCTTAAAAAATGACAATATTTTATCCGTCTGACAAATAAGACTAAAAATGTCCGTCTGAAATAAGAATTTGTGCTATTTTAGTGATTAAAACATTGAATCTTGTTTATAACAGGAATGCTACCGACTTTTTTTTTTTTTTTTTTTATTTTTTTTGGGGTCTTCTCTAGTCTTCTTGTCTCATAATAAATCGATAAAATAAGATATTCCAAGTTCCAACCACCTGCGTTTGTCATTTATGTAAGAAAAATGTAATGTATTTTACTTTGTATTTGTTTATGGCATTGTTGGAGAAAAAAATCTACTCTCTCCGTCCCGGTCAATTGTTGTCCTTTCGTTTTGGCACAAAGACCAAGGAATGAGGAAAAGGCCAATAACGAAATGACAAGTGGAACAAATTGAATGAGAATGATCAAATTACTCATCAAGTTCATTCTTAAAATAGAAAGACAACAAATGACTGAGACACCCCAAAATGGAAAAGGACAACAAATGACCAGGACAAAGGGAGTATAAGAAAAGGTTCTTAACCGTTCTGTTGTTTTATACACATTTTTTAACGTTGATCTCATTTCTTTGTCTCTTTAACTCGTGGTTACTCCATATTAAAGTTTCATTCATTTTACTACATTCGTAAAACTGTGAGGTAAATCTAAGATATGTCGGTCCAGTAATTAAAATTGTATTGTGGAGTAGAATGGATAATAGACCTTAGGTTTGAATCTCTGTCGTTGAACTTCTTACCACATCGTACGGTTCAATTAAAAACATTGTGAATGTTTATACTCCTATATCATAAGATGTAAAGAGTTATAAAGGTCTCAAAATCTAGCCAAAATCGATGCTTAGTACTTAATTACAACATACAAATGATTGAACTTGACAACATTTACCAATAAATCAAGTGTATGAACAAGACTTACCAAAAACATCTATACTAATAATAAGACGGTCTTATACTCTTATACTAGAGTGTATTCCAATACCGATACTACAACTAAATCCTAACACAAGCACACAACCTCTGAATACTACCTATACGTAACCGCTTATGTCATGAATTTATGAATCATGATGTATGATTAAGTAGATAATGACACCACATTTCTTCTAATCCACAACATTTTTATATATTTCTAGCTAACCACTAATTGATTGCCACGTGTCAAAGTGCTCTAACCAACTTCGCATTAGCATCCACCTTACAAGTTGCAACCCCTTAACGGCTCCACCCCTCTTCAACCCTCCTTTCCAAGGGTAAGTGACTTACAATAATTACAAGGGTAGATTTAATCATAACTCGATGATCCTGTTGACTTTATCAACTAAATTAGTTGACATTATTTAATTGATAGTCCAACTCAGCTGGGCTAACCACTTGTCCAACTACCATTTCCTTCTTTCGTCTTTTCGGCGAGGTACTATCCGAGGAGGACAAAGACGTTGTCCTCTCGAGCGAACCACGCTTTGAAGTAATTCGAACCGGATCAGGTTCACCCGAATTAACTCTAAGTGGAAAGTTCAACAAAGCCTTAGACCCCCTCATTCGAAACGCAGCCCGATCATAAGCCAACGCAGCGTCTTCGGCAGTCTCAAATGTTCCGAGCCAAACCCGGGCCCCGTTTTTAGCCGGGTCCCTAATCTCGGCCGCATACTTACCCCACGGCCGCCGTCTAACCCCTCGGTAATGCTTCCCCCTTTGCGGTGCCGCCCCCGGCAAGCCACCTCCGGCCACCACCACCGGCGGCGGCAGCGGCGACACCGGCGAGTCCACCGGCTCCGGCTTAACGGACATCAAACTTTCCGGCGGACTAGAAACGGATTCCGGGCCGGATTCCGGCGACCAACCGGTGTGCACGGCGTCCCGGAGCACCCCGAAAAGTACCATATCCTCGGAATCGTCTTCTTTTAACGGCAATTCACCCCAATTATTCGTTAAACAAGGGTATAATTGATTAAAACTCGAATTCCGACGATATACCGGATTACTATTACCCCCACCATTCGCAAGATTTCCATTACGCGGGTCCCAATCTTCAAGTAAATATCGTCTAATTGACTCAAGAACAGTAAAATCGGATTCAAAATTACTGATTAAACTCATTTTACAATCTGGGTATTGCTAATTTCACCTGAATTATCGAAAATTTTAACTGGGTACTGATTAATTAAGCTTAAATTACCCCAATTTTAGCTCAAAAATATGAATTTTGAACTGGAGTACTGAAAATTTGAGATTGAAAGTATGAATTCTGAGATGGGTATTGATGATTTGAGCTTAAAATTTAGAATTATGAACTGGGTAGTGAAGATTTGAGCTTGATAATATGAATTGAATTGGGTTTAGAAAATTTTGATATTGTTGAATAAAAGAGAGGAAATTCTAACTTTTTAAAGTAGAAAGAAATGAAGAGGTATATATAGGTGAGATAGGTGCATTAACCTTGAAGCAATTTGGGTATAAGGGGGTCCATGGAGGTATTAAAAAATTTGATTATTCAAATCTTCAAGATTAATTTATACTATTTGCATTTAATTTAGTTATTTGAATGATGATAGTTAGTGGTGGAAAAATAAAGTTACTTTTTTTTCCTAAATTTTTTATTTGTTTTGTTCAATAAAATATCGATACGTTTGTAACTGGACAACGGAATTAGGATTTAAAGTTAGCGGGAATTAATATCTTAAATTTGGGAAAACTAGTAATACTGAAGTGTAAATAATCGAAAAAAATCAGAAAATTAACTGTAGAAGATGAGCGTCTTTACTACATCATCTTATTTCGCATAAACAAGTCTTGTTTGTGACGGTCATAAGTTTGTGACATCTTACAACTAGGGGTGGTAACGAGCCGAGCCAAGCCCGAGCTTGGTCTTGCTCGACTTCTGCTCAAGAACAAAAACTCAAGCTCGAGCCGATCTCGAGTTTACTCGAGCTTGTAAAAAATGTGCTCGTCATCAAGCTTGCGAGCGAACTTTTTGAGCCGAGCTAGAGTTTGCTCGCCTTGACTTGTTAAGCTCTCAAGTTAAGCCGATCCCGTACAAGCCGAGCTTTAACCGAGCCGATCTCGATTCTTTTCATGAAACTGCCCTCGTCTCATTATCACCCCTAGTCACAACCCCCTTTCTTTTTAAAATTTATTTAAATCGGCTGTGAATGGTGTCATAACTTGTGACAGTTACAAATAAGAACAGAGATTTTCATTTTAGACGGGTGGCATATGTCTGGAATTAAAACGAATAAAATGTAATCATTTTACGATAAACTGTAAATATTTCCTGATAAAAAATTATCATTAATTTAAAGTTAAAAAGTGAAAAAAATGACATTTTTCTCGTCTTAAGTTATGACCGTTTAAAGGTACATTGAGTGATTTCCGAATTGGTTTTACAAAAACTATACATGAGCTTCTTTGAAACTTCTCACTAGACCAAGTGGGAAAAAAAGTTGAAGCATGGATTTTAATTTAACTTTATGAAGATTTTTATAGAGCACGTGTGTTGAAAAATTGATGAAAGGGGTGACATCATAGGGGCGATGAATTTGTGGAAGATGACTTGGTGATTGAATACTGATTTGTCACTACATATATACACCTACTTCCTCTTCACCTTCCTTGGTTATATCAACTAAACTATTGTATGAAAAATATGTATAAAATTCTAAATAAGTGGGGGATATTCTTCCATTACAAAAATCCATTTTTCACAAAGAAACAAATATGTTTCAAATCCATTTTTAGTCAATTAATTTTTTCAATGGTTAAATTGACTAAATTAATTATGAAAGAAGAGAAATCCAAGTTTCTAATTGCTAAATATCCACACAAATTTCTTTAATATCGTTGTCGAACTTGTTTAAGTACTAGTGTAGATCCCGCGCGAATGCGCGGTTTTTTAGATAACTATATTAGAAAATTTAACAATTACATCATTTGTAAGTTATTATCAAAAGATAGAATAATATAATTATTTAGAAAGTGTTTGCTAAAAAAATGCTCGTGACCATCATACAAAAATAATAACAGTAAAGTAAAATATTTCTATCACATCATAGGTATAATAATAAAATTAGTACAGTACAATTTCATTTATGTAACAAAATCAGAATATCTAATTAATATGTCTATCCAAATTGAAAAAATAGTATACCCTTTTTAATTGCAGTATCTATTGTTTGAATAGCATGTATAAATATGATACAATCTAATTGAGAAAAAGGATTGTACATCAGATGTACTACATCATACGTAATGATTTTTTGAGTTTTTGTGTATTTTTTTCGAGTATTATATAGTTTATAAATTATATTTTAGTTTTATGATGTCAAAAATCAAATTTTTTTGAACTTATATGTAATTTTTTTTTTTGAGTTATAATTTAACTTTTTGAGATTAAAATTTAAGTAAATAAATTCAAAAACTTTATAATAAAACTCAAAAAATTTAGATTAAAACTCAAAAACTTTATCTTAATGCTCAAAAACTATATCATCTGATGTAATACATAAGATGTATAATCCACCTATTGAATCTAATTATAGAATACTTCATTTAGGCGGGAAAATTTTATTAATCTCTTATACTTTTAGTGTAAGAGAGATGAAAATGTTTGTTAAATAATTGTACGTAGCTATCGTGATTAGTTTTAAAAATAATAACAGTAAAATATTTTATCACATCATACGTATAATTTGTACAATTTCATTTATGATAAAATTAGAATATCTTATTAATATATCTATGTAAATTGAAAAATATATTATATATTATATATTAGTATATATTAGAGAATAGAGATATTTATTGTTGGAAAGAATGGCCATTGTAGATATAATATTGTGAAATCTAATTATAGAATAAATCATTTAGGCGGAAAAATTTTAGTAATCTCTTATTCTTTTAGTAAAGGGGGATTCGTTGTATTCATTTCTTAGATTTTTTTATTCATTTGTTTAGGTTTACATTTTACTCTTTAGGTAGTGTGAGATGAGATTTGTTTTTTTCATCATTTTTTCTATTATAATGCGATTTGTGCGCGCTTCGTAAAAAAAAAAAAAAAATAACGTATGTAATTTTATTAAATTAGAAGCCACTAGAACACACGTGTTACACACTTACATCTTGCTAAAAAATACCCACTCATTCGTTATAAACCTTTTTGGCAGATAGTTGATTAAGTATATGGAAAATAATTGCAAAATTCCTAAATTTTTGTCCATATCAAAATAAAATATGAAATGTCATGTCCCGCATATAACTTATTTCTTCTTAAAATCGGCCCATGCGTGACAAAAAAAAAATGTAGTCGACATAAATAAAATAAACAAACAAGTGGAGATTTAATACTATAAACTTAACACAAATTTTGATTGAAGACGGACACTATCCGTCACAAGCTGAAGGCGAATAGTGTCCCTCTCACAAAATGCAAATGGATAGTGCAAGTTGGGAAAATGGATACCCCCACTTGCCCATCCACTTATATTTTGTGAGAGGTCACTATTCACCTTCAGCTTATGACAGATAGTGACCGTCTTCAATGAGATGGACTGTAAACTTAATTAAAGGTTTAGAGACATGTTACACTTTTGTGTTAGAAATATAATATCATTGGTTTAAAGATATTCCTTAGCTCTTGTGTTAGATTTAGGGATCATATTGTTTATGACGATAATATCCGTCTTGAATTGAAAGCGGGTTAATTATAGATTAGATAAAAGGAGGATGTTGTATTGTTGTGTAATAAAAAAGTCGCTCGGAAAAAAACGCCATATATATAAAAATGGAGTGGAGGGAGTATATGTAAACTAAAGTTAAATGTCAAAATTGTCACGTTTAGTTATTTTCTTGTTATCTTTTACAAAAAGTTTTGACTGTTGTATACTATGAGAAAATGATGTACTAATCAAAGTATAACAGTTAAAGATGGCTAATATAAACAGCACAAATTCTCATTATAGACGGATACTATCCGTCTACATATAGACGGATACCATTTCCCCTCACAAAATACCCATTTGTCATAAAGTGGGAAGCATATGGGGGTGCCCCACCTTGTCCCCCCTATCCATTTTATTAGAGGTATTTATCCGTATGTTCGCTCCATCCGTCTATACCAAGACCTATTGTAAAGGGAATGAAAAGAATAATTAATTATCACTTATTTTGACTTATTCACTTTTTTTTTTTCATGAAATTTTGAATAACTGTATCTATTTTCATTTTGGATGTATCATTAAATACTCGCTTTGTCCCGCATATTTATTTGCCTATTTTATTTTAGGGTATTTTATTTATTTGTTTACCTTTTCATAAGATTATTTACGGATAAATTTGATCATATACATAAATTATGACCACTTGTCGTCCACTAACAACCACCACAAATGATTTTTCCTCTCTCTTTAGTTTTTGTGTCAAAATTAAAGGTAAATAAATGACAAATGTAGATAGATAATTATCTAAAAGCTTTTTTGGTCATCTTCTATGTGTAATAAGTGAGGCCATCTTTTTTTTTTTTTCCAAAATAACCCATATTTTTCTTGATATTTGTAACAAAATCAACAGATGACTACTAACCGAATCGAGTCATAAGTGTTTCAACTTTCAAGATATTATCTCAGCAAGATATTAAGTAGATATTTACTCCCATCTCTATTCATCAAATTTGAAGGATAAGAATTTGGCTACGCTATAGGTGGCGAACAACTACTCTTACTTAAAATTCGTGTTAAATTTAAAACGAGTCAAATATTATTCATATGGGTATATTTAACAAACATTTTATCTTTTCTAATGTATTATATTTTTGTCCTATTCATTTTATATGGAAATATTTGACCGTTTTAAGATTAACAGGGAATATTATAAAGAATTTGTGTAGGAGGAAAAGAAATGCAATCTTAGTAATAGTAAGTGTGAAATAACACAAAATCTCATTATAGACGGCACATATCCGTCTATAACTAAAGACGGGTCAAATATAATACCACAATGCTAATAGAACAAGCAACAAGTAGGGTGGTGGGGGCAAAAAATGTCACCACTTTCAAGCTATTTGACCCGTCTTTAGCTATAGACGGATATATCCGTCTATAGTAAGACTAGCTGGTGAAATAAATGTGGAATGAGACAATAACTAGAGAGGACATCAATCAATTGATTGTTAAATGAAATTGGGTGACTAAGAAAATTGGAAAGTGACTTGTTTGACATATCTTTATTTTCAAGATACAAACCTCCTAGACACTTGTTCATTGTACTCTTCAATGGATAAGTTCCACAACGAGACAATTTCGGAGTTTACCCTTTGGTAGGTCCTAAACTCCTAATATTGCAACTTGCGGTCTACAATCTTACCCTCATTTTTTTACTTTACAATGTCGGGGAGTTAGTGACGTAGTACCGAGATTCAGTATCATCTTTTACAATCTCACGTGCTTTACAATATCGCACAGTTGGGTGGAATCGAGATTTAATATTACCTTCTTACAAATAGATAAGGTTGGGTGTTTTCGTATGGTGCCTGAGATTTAATATCATTTTTTTACGTACTTTAACTGTAGTGTGTGTAATGTGTTTAAAAACTAATAAAAATAAGTTCAATTGAAAGTTATGGATTCATCAACTATTGCATTAAAGAAACTAAGAGCAGTCTAAAAAAATTGCTTAATTATCTGTAACACTTACACATCTCGTGAATTTGAATGAACGGAATCATTGAAAAATTCTATAATAACTAATCCAATAGTAAAGAAAATAGACTATGGTAGTTTCATTACAAACAGGGGACCTACATAGTAGCAAAGGGTAGCACTCGCTACCCCAAATTCTCAGAAAATGGTTAAGATTATCGACTTTTGCTACCCCAATTTTTTTAAATATGCACTTTAACATAAATGTAAAACAACATCAGAAAAATTTGCTACCCCAAAATTTTATTTAAGGTTCACTCGACGATTACAAATGATACTAAAAATTGCTTTTACTATACAGATAATAAATTAAAAACATTATCTCGAATTTCATTTACAGATGACGACACTTTTAAGGAACGAAAGTTTATAGAAGTAACGATTATTCTAAAGTTTATAGGTGAAATATAAATAAGCACATGAAGTTCGAGATGATATTTCACCTATATATCTTACAAATGCTACAACCTACAACATTACTCTGTTAGTCCCTTCTATTGTGTGGAATTGAAACATTTTGTTTATTTGGTAATTTCAGTAGACTTCTACATTTCTATTTTAGTTATATTTTGCATGTAGAATGACAGTACTTTTTTTGGGTGAAACTCACTTTGTTTTCCCAAACTTTATATTTGTGCCAATAACAAATGTTACGATACAATATGTAATTATAAACGAATTTTTTTACATTATAGTTATTACTTTATTCACAAAATTCGTCACAACCTTGTGACGTGAGATAAAAGGGCAAGTGAAAGAGAATTATAATAGGTCATAAGCGGATAATTCTCACAAATAAGACGGTCTATAGTTTATTTGAGTGTGCTTGGAAGCAATGGTGGAGCCAGGAATGTCAGTCAGCGGAGGCGAAAATTTTCAACGGGGGCGAAACGGTAATATTATAAGAGGGTCTTTAAAAAATTCGAAAATTTTAACTAAAAATTTCAAAATTTTCAAATGTCAGTGTTAGGGTGCAAACCCTTGTCCCACATCGGTAGAATAAAGATGAAAGCTCATCTTTATAAGTGTCCAGAAAATATAATAGTACGAGGCCTTTTGGGAAGGAGCCCAAGAGTAAATCCGTGAGGGCTTGGCCCAAAGCGGACAATATCGTACTATTATGGACGATGACACCGACCGTCTGAGAGAGCCAACACGGGATATTCACACTTCCGCACAACAGTCAGTGGGGACGATCGCCTCTACTAGCCCCTCCCTGGCTCCACCAATGCTTGGAAGTTGGAAGGGTAACAATTTGCTTTCCATTCCCACAAAACTATCACAAAAAGATTTTGGAGTATAGTGACTAATGAAAGAACAAGGAAAGGTCATACCAATTTCTTAATAAATTCTCATATATATCGACATAGTGAGTGGGTTTTGGTGTGTGGGCATAAAGTTGGACACCAACAGTTTGGTTTTTGATTTGTCATTGTTACATGTTTTAGGGAAATGGATCCTCTCCATTTCTTTTAAATAATAATTACCCCTTTCATTCTCATTTTCTCTTTATTTTTATGCGTAAATTTAATCAGTTAGATGTTCTTAAAAATACGATCCGTATCATTAATAAAGATTTTGCCTCTCCATTTCTTTTTAGGAAATGGAGAGAATTTGGGCTCATGTTTTAGCTGTTTACTGCTCAGTTTGTTCATAAAGCTTTCTTTTTATGCATAGGAGTTTTTTTGGATCTTACCAAATGCTAATTTGTCATCAACTTGGCATGCTTGCTTGGTCCATACTTAATGTAAGTTAGCTTATTGGTGGGTTATGATTGGAGTAGTGATGGAATCGGGATTCTGAATACTGAATAATGTAATAAGATTAACAATATAATTAATGAAAATAGAAACTTATTTTGATGATATATATGTTGGTCGTTCATCGTCATCGTTAAAAATATGTTATGCTTTTATGAATTCATGATGAAAATGATCATTATTTTTTAAGAGCTATTTTGATAAATAATACTCCGTGTAACATATTTTAGTGAATTATAACACATAGAAACATGGTATAGAACGATAGGTAAAAAGCATATCCATGTAGACAAATATAATACATCTGTCTAAAAAATGGTTCCGATATTCATAACTTTCATTTTTAATAAATACTACTACTGTAGAGACTGCAAAGAGGCATATTTAGGTTAATCTCACTAGAAGATATTGTGATGCGATCTTACACATGAAATACGACTTTATGATTCTATATGTACTTCTAGGCTCCGCTCCTATAAAAATTTGACTCATGCAAATATGCAATCAATATTATTTTGACATAAATATTCATTTAAGTCATTTTGTTTATAAACCCTAGAGATAAAATTGCAACGCAATCAATTAAAACTCGATGCAACATGCATGCAAATTGAACCTTTAATAAATTAAAAAAAATTCAATCCAAGTTGTGAACTTTATAGCTAGCTGTGTATACGAATAAAGCTTAATAATATGATATGTAAAGTAGAAACTATTGAAATGTAAAGCAGCAAATCGTTACGTTTTATATAATTACAAAGTTTCGAGAATTTCTTCTAGGAGTTCGAGCCATTCATAGTTCGTTAACGAAAACGATTATATTCAATAATTAGGTGAAGATATAATAATATTATAATTAAAATCATAGTCTAAGATTAAGAGGATAACAACTTGTAAAGTGAAGTGATTAGCTAGCTGATAACCATCAAATTAATTAATTAGGTGGCTTTTCATAAATTGTCTAAGCCTTTTTACTATATGGTTTTTCATGAATATGTTATTTAAAACCGCTTTTACTTAATGAAAAATAAGATAGTGTCATTTGATGGTACAAAATTTGGATATTATTAGGCACTATGGTAATTTTATCATTATGTTCATTCCCATATTAATATCGCTATAAAACAGTCTTATCTAGTAGAAACTCATGCGTACCGACGTACACAAATTGTTTCATATGATTTCCCATAGTAAGACCCGTATAATAATAAACCCTACATAATTTATACATAATTTATATATGTGAGATGGTGGTCTCGAGACTCATTACTGCCATGTGATGTCATGGTGCCACCCAGACCTAGTAAAACCATAACATTATCGTATAATTACACCATGTAAGACTATAATGTATTCAATGAGATCATATATTGACCGTCATATAATATATGACTAATCCAAAAAGAGGATAGCCCGAAATTAACATTTAATTGTATTTATAAATGTATTTTGATAACTCGATATGTTATGATGAATAATGACACATTTAAATATAAAAGTTATCTATATAGAAAAACATTATATTATCAAAATAAATAATTTTTTAATAAGTCATTAACTAATTTAGTTAGATTTCTTATTATTACGTTGGTCGTATACTCGTATATATAAAATGGTCTTATGCAACAGTTTTGGATTTAGTTAATATCCGCTTCCAAAAAGGCCCATTATAGGAGTGATCCGGCCCAAACTAGATGGCGACCAAGAGCAAGGCCCAGAAGCTCCAGTAGTAATAAAGCCCACCTCTTTTACATTTGTATACTTCCCAAGAACTCTGAGTCTATGACCTTAAAAGTAGATGTAAAGCCTGAGGCCCCAAGGTAATAATATTAGGTGGGCTGATGATAATCATGGCCCAATCTCTCTTTCATTTTAACAGTATTTACAAAATACGACGGTTATAAGTAACGTCTTAACTTCAAAAGGTCTTAAAACAAGGGTTTGTGTTGAGGTATATGTAGTTAAGTACATTAGACTTATCATTATATCCAATGACATGGTAAACTTATCAATTGGAGCGGGTGTAGGTCAAGATTAGCTGGATATGTTATTTTGATTTTTGAAAATCGGATTATTTTGTAGGCTGTTATTATCAAGTCATTATGGATAATGGAAAATGTGCAACAATAAAAATACAAGTCTAGCATATCAAGTTGGGTCAATTCAAGTTTTGGGCCAAGTTCGGGTCCTCTGGTCGGTGTCGTATATGTAGGACGGAAATATTGCAGTAACAATGTAAAATAAAGGAACAGAAAGATATAACCCGAATTGTAGTACCGTGGTAAGGGAGTAACTGCCCTGAAAACTATTTCGGTACGACCGTGGTGGCGATCAGCAAGTTACCGGTAGTTCCCCAAGGATTTACACTACTGCCTCCGTCAGACACGCCTACTCAACCTTGAGATCAGGCCTGGAACGATTGCATAAACAGTACCCAAGAACTTTGAGTAAAGAGAGAAAGAAGAGAGGAGATGTTGTGTATTTCTGAATGCAGTAGAAGTATAGCCAAGAAAGACCGGAAGGAGGAGCCAAAAACCGCCCCTAGAATTTAGCAGTCAAGGCTAAAAGTGGGGAATAAAAAATGCACCCACTAACAGTCATTGACTGGCTAATTCACACATGTATAAATGAACCTAGACAGTTCAGTTATCTCACAACAAAACAGAACACACCCGGTCCAAAAAGATAGGCATAGCCCGCCGCAGGCGATTGCCAAATCCCAAATCCCGACGGATCCGGGCCGGGCTCGAGCTCAGGCACGAGCACGACGCGCGCGCGAGCTGAATTAAGCACCTCGCAAAGCCTCTACAAAAGGCTCCATTTACCCACTAGTGATATGGTAAGGGGAGTGGATATATATAAACCCATCAAACACCATTTTCCTCATCAATGTGGGACAATTGGAAACATTTTACCTAGCTTCAAAAGCCCCTATTTCCAATAGTATCGATCACGAATTAGGTTATTCAGGTCAGTTTAATTTTGCCAGGTACAAAACTCAAATGTACAACACTATTTTTCATCAACTAATTTTTTTCTAAATTAAATGTGTGTAGATTTTGACTAATTATTAATCATCACAAATTCTCATTTAAGATGAAGATATTCGTGTTAAAGACAAAGGCATAATGCATATGGAAAAACAAAATCTTTGTCTCGTCCATATAAATAGTGTATTACTTTAGCCATTTTATTCTTAGAACGGATATACTTCCTCCTATTCACTCATTTCTTCCTCTTTCATTTTGCACAAGAAATATGAAAATGATTTTGGACCACACAAAACATTCTACCCCACATGACCAGACAAAACCTTCCAAAAAAAGAAAAGAGGGAAAAAAATTCAACTATTATGAAAACGGAAAGAGGGAGGAAATAAGTGAATAGGTAATCAGTTAGTTTTGCTGAAAACGGGTCGGAGCAAGTGACGGGTAATGTCACTTACAAAATGGATAGGGGGGACAAGGTAGGGACACCCCCATATGCTTCTCTCTCTCCTCTATTTTGACGGATACGTACCGTCTTCAATGAGATTTTGTGATAGGTAATAAAGGAAAGTTTAGATGTGAGACACGAGACTCACAATAAAGAAGTTTGTTTATGATTGGTGTTTGTTTGTGTGGAGACACGAAACTTTATTAAGACACTTGCACAGTTACACACCGTATGTGATTGAATGTCACTTTATCATATTATTATTACTTGCGTGAATAACGTGATCAATTAGGTCACGACGCGGACATCCCCGGCCATGACGCGCTATATCTTTGATTGGTTTACATCCTTGTAGCCATAATCAAGCTAGGTCTGGTTACGATGGTAAATGGGAAATGAGATGACGATACGAGGTGGTAATGTGATATCGAGTCTTATTATTAATGTATTGGTTTAACATAAGGGTAGTATTAGGGTAATATTGAGTCTTGATATCGATATATAACCACCAATCGTTGTTCGGTTAGAATTCTACAATGGTATTCCATATATTCTACCAAGAAAAGTTATAATAAAAATAGTAATAGGTTGTTCGTAAGGGCGAAGTTTAGTGGTTAAAATTTTGGGAGAAATTCCCAGGAGACACAAGCTTAAGTTTCTCCAAGAGCAAATTAAAATTTTGTGGAGTATTCTTAGCCTGAGTCCATGCTTTGTAGACTTCGAACCTGTCATTCTCGGGTGGCTGATTTGCAAGCTATCACATATACGGTTGATATACCAGATGGTTTACCCAGTGAACACCGAAGGTAGCGGTTGCGGGTTCTCTCATCACAAAAAATAAAATAAAATTAGTAATAGGTCAAGGTTTGTTTAGACTTATGAAGTGGACTATCTTTCCTTAATTTTGATATGACCTTGACCGATTTACGGTATTTAACAAGAAGTTTTTTTTTGATGACTAGTGGGTTGAATCCTCCCTGGGCTCAAGCATTCCCGCACCACCACATGAACCATGTAAATCACCCCTTTCAGAAGCTGCAGTGGCCAAGTGATTAACTGGTCTTCAAGAAGTTATTTATACTAATTTAAAAATTACTTTCACTCTATAACTTCTCTAAAATCGATCAAGAGAAAATATACAAAATATATGTTTAATATTACATGTGTTTGATATTTAGAGATTGATACATGATTCCGATATTTAATGTCATATACGAGTACATGCATGACCAATCCCCAGTTGTCTAGGCTATGGCCACGACATGACAAAATATATACATACCGTTAGTTTACTCGTATTAAGTAGTTGACCTAGAAGTGTAGGACATTAGCACAGGAAAAAATCACGACGACCATAAAGACGGAGATTTCAAACTTACACATTTCATAATTTGCTTACACACATGTATATATATGATTGGATTCTATATGGATAATGTGATCTGAAGCAGACCCATTACTGTTGCCAAACTATAGTACAACTAATACGGAGTATCCCTTAAAACAAATATATATTAAAACGAGTTAAATATTGAAATAATTGAACATTTGAAGACAAATAATGGTTTTTTTTTTCCTATTATTCGGCTTTTGGTTTAGTCAGTAATTAACCCGTATTAAGCTTAAGACAAATATTCCTATTTTAAACGAATTATAATAATGTGATTACAGGGTTACCTAATTAAGTTGGATATGGAGTATAATATTTTACAATATGATTGTTTATTGGTAGAATTGTTTAATTAGTAAGGTGACCTGGTTATGGATTGATGCATGGATAATGTTATACACTGATGAACGCATGTTAGGTACTGATGATTTCCTAGTGGATGCTGACTCTGCCCATTCTTGTTGTCTTACCAAATATTTTTCATGGATCATGATTTGTCATTCGACCAACAAATTTATAAACAATTTTTTTTTTTTTTTTTTTTTGTCAGAAATATTTATAAACAATTAATCTCACTGTAAACGGGTATATCCATTTAAAGATATAGATGGTTAAATATATCACCACTTTCATAATAAGACGACCTCATCCTCCTACCTAGCTTGTTGTTTGTCTTGTTATGAAAGCCATGATATATTTGACCTGTCTACAATTTTAGATTGATAGTGTCCGTCTAAAATGAGATTTTGTGATTTATAAAATAGATGGAATAAATTAGAATACCTAAGATTAGGAAAACGGTTGTCTTATCTATTTTACATAAGGTGTTATTTAATCTATTTTATTCTTTAAATGGATATATCACTTTTAAGAAAGATCATTTATCATTTAAATTCTAGTCATGTGAGATTATCTGCTAAGCAGATTATGATAGAAGTTTAACATAAGTGTTGAGTGTTAAATTACGTCATTGCTCTTTCAAAATCGACTTCTGATCATGTGTAAGTCATGGTAAAGCAGACAAATGAAATTATTGAGGGTCTTTATAACAATTTTCATATGAGATAGAACGATTATATAAGAACACAAATAAAGATTCATGAGAGACTAACTCTTAATATAAAAGAATAAATTTGATTTAATAAACAAAACATTACATAGCATATTGTAAAACCGATGAAACAATCTTACCCGATCCTTAATAAAATTAACACAAATTCTCATTATAGACGGGAGATATCCGTCTATAGTTATACGAAGTATAAGACAAGCAACAAGTTGCATGATGAGCCCAAAAATGTCACCACTTTAAGCATATTTGACACGTCTTTTACTTTAGAGGGATATATCCGTCTATAATGAGACTAATTGTAAAATTAAAAGGTAACATATTAATGACCCATTTACTAAGCTTTTACTATAGTAGAGCATTTCACATAAGATAAAGATACTCCACCATTTTAAAAAAGGTTCCTTTCAAAAATGGAATTATTCCATTATTTTTATTACTACTGACATTAAATTTTAATATTACAAGATTCTATCATTTCCCAAGGTTGGTCACTATTTCACTTATTAATTCACTTATATAAGTACGGACAACAACACTATATAACGTCAACCACATGTTATGTAAACTCACTATAAAAATCCTCATCTTTTGGATCAACTATCTATCACTCATCACCGTCACTTCCTCCTCTCTCATTACTTGCCACATCTCCATATTCCGCTACAATTCTTAGGTAAAACCGTCTTACATTAATGTTTTATTTACCCACTTATATACATGCATAATCATAATTTATACAAATATTAATTAACTTAGTTGATAAAGTTACGAGGAATAATATTAATGACCTGAGTTCAAATCCCGTCAGCATGTTTTACGTGTTAAATGACATACCTAGCTATTTTTTACGTATTATGGTTACTTTCTTAACTGATCATTCTAATAAAAATAGCATTTTTTTTTCCTGATTTTTGAAGGTTTTAATAAATCCATTTTAATGGAGTTGAGATTGGTTGAAGCTAAATTCCTTACATTTCCTAGAGATGTTTGTGGAATTACAAAGTACCCATCTTTTTTCATTGGTGTTCATTCATATCCCAAGTCATACTCTTGTAAAGGTATGTTTTTTTCATTGTCGATTCGTCCGGTTCTTTACGTTTTTATTTTTTTTGTTACGAGTATTTTAGTCCAATCAAAGAATCAAATGAATTGGAGGAAGCATTAATTTTCTATACTACATGATACTGTTAATTTTTATTTGTATGGAAATTTTTGATTAGATTTATTATGGTTGAAGTTTTTTTTAGAGGAATAATGTTAATAGTAGAGATATATGTGTCTATTAGTAAATCAAAGTATTAATACTATAACACAATATTATTGTATCAAGTGGAGCTACTATTTAGATTTTAGCAATTAATCCCGTCAGCATCCAAATCGCCCCTCTGACTCGTTTTTCACAAAAAAAATAGTAGCTGGTTATTCAAGATTCGATGATGATATGATTTGTCTAAGAACTATAAACGAATAGTGATTCTCTCACAATATGCAGGTGGGAGGGCAAGTGGGCCGCTCCATATTCGTCCCACTTGCAATTATGTGAGAGAGTCACTATCCGCCACAAGCTCAAATGAGAAATTGCCTAAAATGATTGATTGCACCTCGATGATTATCTTAAGCTTTTGGTTGAGATTGTTTTCTCGCTCTAGTACTGAAACTTAATAATCGCCCAATTAATGATTTTATACCTTGATATGAACTTTTTTAGTTGATTTTTTTGTCAATTAGATCATGTCTTGATTAATAAAGGGTAAATACTAAAGAATGAATTGATTATCAATTCATTACTTGTCTGATATCTATATTCGCCGATTATTTGGGTAAGACCGTCTTATCAGTACTCTGTAGCTAAGGTGATGATTTAAGGTTTCGGGAGAAAACTCGACTCAAAACCTTTATAAGTCGGCCGATTGATTGTTTTTTTTTTTTTTTTTTACTGTCAATGTAGTAATTTGCTCAAGGGCACCAGAATCTACTACTGATGGTAAAACAAGTTCAACATTGCTCCTGCAAAGTCCATTTATGAGCAAGTTTAATGGGATAAACGGAGCACTTTCGAGTCTTTTTTTCACTGATACAAGAACTCTTGATTACTTTGATGATGAGTATGGAGGCGTGATTGTTAACCAGGATAGATTACCTTCTAATCCTAATGTTTTCGCTTCTTTGCTTCAATCATCGCTTTCGCAATGGAAAAACAAGGTAATAATCAGTCATTATTATGTCATCAAAACCTTCACTTTGAGGTTAAAGAATCATCTTTTGAATGAAGTTTTCGGGTTATGAAACATTGCAGGGAAAGAAAGGAGTTTGGCTTAAGTTACCCTCAGAGTATGCAGAACTTGTACCAATAGCAGTTAAGGTTAGTTCGTCTTTCGGTATTTTAGCTTGATCTTCACATGTTGTATCTGTTTTGGGCTGGTAGCATTAATTCAGTTACCTTTACTTTTGGTACTCTCTCGCGTGCACGTATCCATCTTAATCCAGAAAATGAGATTTTATTTAATAAAATGTCTGATTCTTGTACTTCACCCACATCCGTATCAGATACTTATATCCGAGTCTCTGTAAGATAGTATATGTGTGATCCTGTGTCGGGGGGACAGTAATTTATCGGGTTTTGAGATGCCATAAGCGATCACATGTCTGATCCCCTTACCCAATTACCCTGCTTGCTGTGTTCAAAATGACAGGAAGGTGACGTCTTTTATCGACTAGTGCGTCGTTGCATACTTGCATCAAGTCCAGTGACAGTCAATTGTTATACATTCATAATCTCTCGAGACAGGTACAACTTTTAAAAACATACATTAATTATGCAGGAAGGATTTCAGTATCACCATGCCGAGCAAGGTTACGTAATGTTGATCTACTGGATTCCCGAAGGGCCTTGTATGTTACCGGCCAATGCCTCACATCAAGTAGGAGTGGGAGGATTTGTAATTAACGAAAAAAATGAGGTTAGTTTTCTGAACATCCTTCAGATTATCAGATATGTACCGTCTGTCATTGATCGATTGTCTTTGACGACTATACATAGGTGCTTGTAGTGCAAGAGAAGTATTGTGCTCCACCATTTGTCGGCTTTTGGAAAATCCCAACTGGTTTCATTCACGAGGTAACTGAATATCACTTGCTAACTCGTATAACCATCCAAACAGCGCTTAGTTCTGTAGTTTATATAGAATTAGACCAGTTCAGTCGATTTTAACTCGTGTTGTTTGCTTATTGATTAGTCCGAGGAGATATTCACCGGAGCAGTTAGAGAAGTGAAAGAGGAAACAGGGGTAAGTGCTCTTTTTAACCCTTGAATTATCTCAGTTGGTGATACGGATGATGCTACATCTATAAAATTGCTAACTGTTCGTCTTTGCAGATCGACACTGAATTCACAGAAGTCATTGCATTCCGGTAATTATTAATTCAGTACATTATCATCGTCTTATTTTTTTCCTTTTTTTGTGTGTGTGTGTAAACGAAGTCACTAGGGCAGTTTTAATGGCAACTTGTACGAATATCCGTTATGTTAACCTTTGAGGCGTGTCCATAACAGACCATATATATTTGCGTGAAATTTGCAGGCACGCGCAAAACATGGCGTTTGAAAAGTCAGATTTGTTCTTCATTTGCACTCTAAAGCCCCTTTCAACCGAAATCAAGGTTGATGATCACGAAATAGAAGCCGCTAAGGTAAGCAATTTTATTTCCGCGTCTCTCCAATGCAGTCTACTCTATTCCAGTACTGTTAACATTTTCAAGAGAAGCTGATTTTTTTCGATGGATCTTTTTCATAATGAAGTGGATGCCCTTGGTAGAGTTCGTAAAACAACCATGGATTCAAGAAGACAACATGTTTAAGAAAGTAACGGACATTTTCCTCGCGAGAATGGGGAAGAGATACTGTGGACTTCATGCTCATCACTTGATTTCAAAATTCGACGATAGATCTTCCACTTTGTATTACAATGTAGTTAAGACTGAGCAGGATTCTTCTAACTGCAGAGGAAGCGACTGAGCCTAAGGTTAAGCGGTCACTAGATTCCATGACATAATCACGAAATGGTAGGATTTCTGAGACGGAGTATAATGTATAGAGTACCTTCATCCGAAACTATAAAAATCCAAGCTTGGATATGTATAGATGGATATTTTGAAATCGACGTAGATATGAATTTGTGCAGAATGTGACTGTTTTGTTTTGATTGCATTATTTGCATTTTCTTTCAATCTTTCATTATGTTTGTTTGTCTTCTGTTGGGTCCTCTATCAATTTTCTAGGTCCACATTTGTTACAATCATTTGAAAATATCTTTTGGTTTATCATACACGTGATTCTTTTGGTATTTCATCCGCGTAATGCGAGAGAATGATACTGAAATCTAGTACGGAGTATCAATTGAGAGTTGAGACGATAACATTATTTCGCAGTGCTTGTCTTGAAACGGTCCATTGAAACTTTTTTTATTTTTATTTTTTTTATTTTTTTTATTGCAGTGGTAAAGAAAGTTCTTATACACATGACATTTGACTCATATGGTCAAATAAAACTTAGAAATGTCTTCTTATAGAGTTATAGTAAAGTCATTTATGGCGGGATAAAGGTACAAACAAGACTAGTACATTTACCCAATCGAACCCTTCTTATACAAGGGAATTAAAATAATTAAAATATCAACAATCAATTTTACTCTCGGTGCGTTATTATATAATAACTTAATTTCTCTTAAATTTATTTAGAGTGCAGATTACTTACATTTGATTATTCAAATTATTTAACAATTTAAAGAATTTAGTCTTGTTCTTTCTAGTTTAATTTCACCTCAGTTCAATTCAGCTCGACTATGTTCTGCTCAGTTCAGCTCTTTTCAGTTAAGCTCGCTTCTATCAAATTTATTCTTACTTTAGATCTATTAAGTTCAAAGCAACTCAACTTAGTTCCGCTCGGCCTCATTCAATTTAGTACCGTTTCTTTCAAACTTTTAGCCGATAAGAAAAGGGAAATAAAGGAAGTGACACATAGAAATATCATACTCATGTTGAAAAAAAATATATAAAAAATTCTAGATATAAAAATTCGCATATATATTAGACAACAAACCATATTGGATTTACATGGTGACAAATTTGTGAGTTTAAAAACCGTATCGTCTTTGATCGTTGCACACCCCAATAGGCCAATACTATCGAAAGGGGGACGGGCATGCCACTAAAAGAAGCAGAACACCCATAAAACATCAAAACCCCCAAAAATAATTAAAAAAAGAAAAAAAAAAAACAAAACGGAAAAGAAAAAATATTTTTTCGCCGATCTCCGGTAAAATATCACCACTTCGCCGGAAATCCCCAATTTCTAGGGTTTATCTCTTTAACAAATTCACCTCAATCTCCAATCCTCCCCGATTACCTCAAATTCGTCGACTATACACCTTAAGATCGTCAAAATTAGGGGCAATTGCAATTCAATAATTAGCTAGGGTTTTCCGGCATGCGATAATTTTGATTTTTGAAATTGAATTGAAATTGTAAGAAGAATGCGGTTCAGTTTTGGGGGATGGAGTGGGAGAAAGGAGAGTGAAGGGGGAGGTAAAGAAAGGACGGCATTGTATCTAAATGTATATGATCTTACTCCTGTTAATAATTATTTGTATTGGTTTGGTTTAGGTATCTTTCATTCCGGAATTGAAGGTGATCTTTCGTCTTTCTTCGCTTTTTCTGTTCATTTGATTGTTTACGTTTTTTAAATTTTGTGTTTTCTCGGTTTTGTTTGATTGTATATGTTTTTAATGTTGTTCTTTGCTTGTTCCTTTTGATTGTATACGTCTGTCGAATTGTGTGAGGTTGATTTTGAAAAGGAAGCAGTGGCGGAACAAGGATTTGTAGTTAGAGAGCGAAAATTGTGGGGGAAATTTTGAACCTTTCATTGCCAAAAGGATGAGCTTCCCTGTTAGCCCTTTAGTTTCGTCACTGGAAATAGATGAAGTATTATCTCATGGATTTCTTCTAGTGTGCTCGGCTTTAGGCTGGTACATGGTATGTTTGTAAAAGATGATTGTGTATTGGTGTGCTTTTATTCGATAATCGGGGAACGAGTGGGGAAGGGAGGGGAGCATTTTGTAGAGGTTTATGAAGTTGTTTACTTTGTGTCATTTATGGAAGAAGCTACTTTTCGCAAATACGTGATGAATTCTAGATCTAAGCAAGCAGGCTTTACAAGTAGGTGGAAGTGTGGAACTTGTTATAGGATTAAGCTTTATTTTTACCATGCCCCAGCAAGATGGATGTCCCTTGATGAGCTCAATCTTGGAAAGAAGTTGAAAATGGGATGTAGGGAGTGGTTTGGTTAGGGGTGTGACTCATGAGTGTGTTGATCAATCATCATTACAAGAATGCCTCAGTTGGATCTGCTTACAAATAAAGTAGAATGTTAATGCAAGATGCTTCATAGTTCATACAGAGTGAAGATAATAGAAGTAGAAAATAAAAAGTAAACCAATATAGGAGACGGGCAGTGTGGAGCAATCGTTAACAATCAGATCATGGGAACCATCATGGGGAGCATGTATGGAAGTTCTTGAGATCATTGATGATTTGGTGAGTAGAAGCATTAAGAGCCAAAGAGTTGCAGTAGTGAATATGGCCTTGTGAGCTAGATATTGTGGTTGGTAGGAAGGCTTACAGGGGTTTTTGGGCGTGACAGTGGCAAGCGGGTGCAGGAGCATGTAAGGCAATCTGTGGAAACAAGTATTCGAAGGTAATACATTGGGCTATAACATGGCACTTGACACTTGCTCTTGACACTTCAACTCTTTAATTTTAGTGTCATACCTGTGACCGACGCGACACTTTAAGGATATGGGTAGGGATCTTTACCTGACACTTGCCATATCGAGACTTCTCTGCAGAGACAATATTACATGAACAGATTAAAGGATTGACAATTTTAAGGATTATGTTTTAAAACCTCTCTATTTTGTTTAAAAACCTCTAAATATTTTATTGTAGATAATTTTTTTTTTTTTTTTTATTTGAAGACGTGTCGCCGTACCTTTATCATTAGGACAGGGTCCTCATGTGTTAAAATTTGAGCCTGGAAGAGTCCCAACATTTTGTGATATGAACCCATGCCCAGTTCTTGTATGCGAGTTTAAGTAACATAGGTTGTAGAAGTAGGTGACTTTGGCAACAAGCAAGGTGATCCAGAGATGGGGGCCTGTCGGCACTGCTGGTTAGGACGGTATTGGGTAGCATATATGGTGCCACGAAGAGGGCCAATAACAATTTTATCTTGGGGAAGGGGAGGTTGGTGGGGTCTGATGATGTTGGGGAAGGGTTGGGGGTTAGATTCAGTTAACTTAGTTAATGTCCCACTTGTTGATCTTATTGATGTATAATATTGTTGCCGAAAACGATGTGCAAAAAAAAGGGAAGATCATAGAATCGCGGAGGGAGTAGTTCTCTTGTTAGCGAAAGTGATTCCAGGTGTGGAGTTCTCACTAGTATGAAAACTTCTGTTTCTGTATCCATGTTTATATACCATCCAGGTGCTAATGATTGTTCAAACTTCAAACTAGACTAGGCCAACCAATGTTGGTTGGTAAATATATGTGAATTGAAAGCTACACTTTTATAAAGAGCTAACGTAAATTTTGGGAAACTAGGATCTTCGAAGTTCAAAGAATCCATGAATAATTTTCGTGAATTTTTTGGGGGTAAACTCAATGCTTTTTGCTGCTCCAGGAGCTGTCTCTTTCTGTTATTTCATCGTTTAGCCTACTTTTAAATTTCTGCTTGTGCTTCAAGAATTGTCGATGATAATTTATTGTTCCAACTGTGTTTTCTTATGAATAACTCATGTCCTAAATTAGGAAGTCAACTTTCTTGTGTGGTACTCAAGCATGCTTAATGCTCTATTTGTCGATCATTGAGTCGCCATTTGCGTTCATCTATGGTTGACTGAGTGTCATTGTTTGCCAGATTAGAACAGAAGAGAGGCTTTATGGCTGTATTGCTCATAAATGGACGAAGAATTTTGATCTTTAGAATTGTATATTGATAATGTTCTTGTGTTCTTCCCCAGTTCAAATTTTATTGTGATTGGCTGAAACTATTACATCATGCAGTTCTTGAGTGTTGTTTTGGGAAACAATTACTTTGGCAATTCTTGTCTTCACACCTTGGATTCGTGTACCATGGAAATATACTGCTTGCTTAGTTGCATCTTACATTAGTTATACGACTTTTACAACATGATTTATACTCTGCATATGTTTCATCGTCATTGTTGTCTGCATTATTTGCTCATGTACCTCAAAATGCAGTTCATGGCATGGAGTATGGATTTGGAGCACATGACTATCCTACTAGTGGTGTGTTTGAAGTGGAACCCAGGAGCTGCCCTGGATTTATTTTTAGAAAGTCAATACCTCTTGGCAGCACGGACATGTCTCGCTCCGAATTTCGCTCATTTATGCAGGAACTTGCATCAAAGTATCATGGAAACACATATCATCTAATTGCCAAGAACTGTAACCATTTTACAGATGAAGTCTGTACGCGTCTCGCGGGGAAAGGTATTCCTGGCTGGGTCAATCGACTTGCACGATTAGGTGAGGACATGCCTTTTTTTTCATGGCTTCATGCAACTCATAGAAACTGCAGCAGTATATATGAACTTGTATGATGTGTTTTCGTTCATGAATGCCTGGTTTTAGATAATCAGTTTGCTAACAATTTATGATAATTGATGAGATCAGTGCATGGTAGACTTGATAGTTAGCAGCTGCATCCCTGTTTTCGAGTGACTATTAATTTACCTAAATTATGCTTGTGAAGCTGCAGCCTCATTCTTCAATTGCTTACTACCGGAACAAATTCAAATAGCAGCTGTTCGACAGCGTCCTGATCAATTAACATGCTCAGGCAAGTTCTCTTCACCATCCTCTTAGTTACAGGTCAATGAAGAGGCCATCATTTATTTGGCTATTTGTTTTGTAGTTGATTTACAACATATGAGTACGACCCCAGAGCACAATCAGGGCCAAGAAGTAGTTTATAATATTATATTACTACTACTCGTCATATTACCTCACGTACCCTTGTCTCCAATACTCGAGTCTAACACTTGGACATGGGTATGACACTTGAATACTTCATTTTATGACAAAATATGTTTTTTCCCCCTTAAATAGCCGAGTTTAGCATTTCAACATGTAGTCTGATATTTTAACCAAGCTTTGGTGACATAGGATATAAGTTTTGGTGGGAAAGGCTAGATGGGACGAAGTGGTGTATATGATGCATTAGTTAAATGTGATTACGTGATCTTGCAAAAGTGGGTTATTCCTTCACTCCCTTGTAAATGCTGAAATTTGGGACACACTTCCTAATAGTTTTTTCGCTAATCACCCTTTAAAAATATTTACATGTGTTGAACACTCCCCAAACCTACTTTCTATTGAAAAATGTTAACTTTCCGTTTTTGGGTTTCCCTTTCATTTTCCGTTGGGATAAACACACATAAATTTAATTAGATATCTCTTTTGGATGACTTGCTCGACATGGTGCAGCCTTTGTGCTATAAACATCTTCTGGAGGGTAGTGTTAACTAAATTATCAAGGGACAATAACAAAAATAATCTGCCGGCGTCAATGCTGAAAGTCTGAAACGTTACCTTTTCCCCCGTGAAGTTGTTGTGGGGAGAATTTGACATTGAAAATGTTTTAAAAGCAAGGAATTCTCTCGAAATTTGAAATGACATTTTGACAATCGATCCTTTTTCTTTTAGTCATTCTCAGACCATTAGACTTTGATATGTTGACTGTGATGTATACAACGACAAACGATTTCATTAGATCTTATATTGAGGACTAGAAGAGAACATATATGATTGATAGTAAGTAGTAACATTTGTGTATGTTTTTCTGTACTGCTACCTCTCTTCTGTCCATATAATTTGATCCCTTTGATTGGTCATGGATCAACAGAGGATGACACGGTATCATTGACGTCGGAATCCGATGACGAGGAGGTGGTGGATGATGCTGATCATCATTTACTTACTATACCCTCAGCCGACGTGGCATTTTTGCAGGAAAAACCTGTTAAACTTGCTAGGGAGCTTATGTAGACTTGTGATCATCATTGTTTTCATATTTTTCTCTTTAATTCATCCTCGGAACTTTTTGTACCATATTCTGTTGCTATTTTGTAATATTTTCGATTGTAACAGTCCGACCTTACACGAGTTGATTGTATGTCATTGTAACATCGTTTATGTTGTAGGAAAGACAATTGTAAATTTGTGAGGCCTGCCTATGATTAACTGGCTGCCATTGTAAGTCATGTTTATGTGCAAAATAGTGCACAGGATACACTATCTGAAGTTGTCTTGTTATTTGACCGTGTCGTGTTATTTACATTCTTCTCCCGTCTCCAACCTTATACTCCGTATGTGTGTCATGGATTTGTGAGACGAGAAATTGAACTTCTAAGGTAAAGACTCGTAAATAGTCCATGCATGCGTGAATAACTTGACCGAGGTGTGACCTAGCCTGATCTCGGATCAAACTTCTAAGGTAAAGACTCGTAAATAGTGCACCGGATACACTATCTGAATACTCGACGGCTCAGATAGCTGTTTTCAGTTTTCACTGAGCAAACCAGCGAAGATCCACGTCAGACTCGATTTGACTCGACTCGTTTAACAAATCTTATCTATACGCATATTTATTACGTAAAAAAATGGAAGTTAGTTACTTGCTCTCCAAGAAATAAACAACATTATAATCAAGATTACTAGACGTATAGTTGCACGTTACAAGTTAAACCACTTGGAAACAAGGATTATAGAGTGTGGATATGTAGTTTCATTATTGCACGTTACAAAAAGTCAAACCATACATATAGAAGCAACGATGATTATTGATCGGATAATATTTCCTCCATTCCCGTCAATAGTTTTCCAATCGACTTTTTTTTAGAAGTTGAATGAAGTTACAAAACACTCCTAGAGGCTTAGGGTATCACAGTGTCACCAGGTAATATAGAGATTCGGTATCAGCCTCTCACGTACTTTTATATAGAGTTCATATTAATATACCGAGATTGGGTACCATTCATGTCGTCATCTCATTTTCATAATATATATATGGTCATATGGGTTACCTTTTTGGGTTGCATCGCATAATAATAATAAAGGGAGTTTGTCATTTCTTTCGTCTTTTTTTTTTTCACAAAAGAATTATCTAAATTAAGTATAATAAGTTGCTACATAACGTGAAACATGAGACTTGTTTCACCATTTTTCACATACATTATCTTCGTTTTAATCTTTGTTCATGTCTCTCATTCTCTACCCTTCATTGTGCTTCATGGTATGTACCGACTTCTATCTTTTTACCATTTCTTTAGCACGGTTTTTCTAACGAGTATCTAGTTGCTACTTTTTCATAGTTTTTATAACGAGTGTCTAATTGGCCTAATAGTTAAACATGAGTAACATTTTATAAGGACTTTCTAGCTTGTTTTTATTGTATTTTTTGTATTGTTGCTTATATGAGTTAGTTTACGTTTGCTTTTGGATGCGTTTTCCTTATTTTAGTCTGTTGTACAGTTCAACTATTGAAATAGGACGTTAAAATTTACGTTAGGTGTAATTTTTCAAGAAAATATGAATTGCAATTCATGAATTTCTTGTAGGAAATTTACCGTCATTAGTATTACTGTTGGTTTAATTGCGGTAACAGAGAAGAACTAGAATCGAAAATAAACGAAATAGAGCAGAAAGATAGAACCGTAAGAAGTAGTGCCGTGGTAGGATGCCACTGCCATGAAAACTATTTGCCCGGTACGATCGTGGTGGCGATCAGCTAGTGCCGGTAGTTCCCCAAGGATCACACTACAACCCCTTTTAATTTTCAAGGCCTGAAGAACAGGAGCCCTTTGCTCACCCACTAACAGCCCCTTTTTTGTATTGAACACTGATTCAGAATAATAAAGCCCCTTTTAATTTTCCTGTCAAGTTGGTTCTCAACTTCATTCTTAAAGTTTATAAAAGATTGTTCTGCTTCATCTTTAGTCTTAAGCAAATAGACACGGGTGTATCTAGAATAGTCATCTATAAACGTAACATAACAATTCTTGCCACCTCTACTTGCAACATTTTTGAAGTCAGCTAGGTCGGTGTGAATTAACTCAAGAAGACTCGTGATCCTAGTAGTCACAGGTTTACTAGGCTTCTTTGTAAACTTAGCCTCAACACAGCTAGCACATTTAGAGAATTCTTGACTCGTCAAACTTGGAATTAAACTCATAGTTCTAAGTTTTTTAATGTAATCCACATTCACATGACCTAATCTACCATGTCAAACATCAATAGACTCAGCGATATAAGCAGAAGAAGATGCAATATTATTAAAAGCAGAATCAGTGTTCAATACAAAAAGACCCCCAGAAAGATAACAGGGCCGGCTGAATGGGTGTACAACCCGTGCGGTCGAACAGGGCCCCCAATTTAAGAGGGCCTAATAGTAGTCTGTGAGCTTGTTACATATAAATGTTAGCGAGATATAATGCCATAAAGTTGTTGGTGTCTTGGTGGTAATTGATCCAATTATTTCCACCAGAGACTCGAGTTCGACTCCTAGTAGAGTCCTTTTTTAACTTAAATTTTGCATTTATTTAAAATAAATAAATGAAAGGAACAATATCAAGAATCGAACCTGGGTTGTTTGTGAAAATGCAAATACTAACCATCAAGGCATTGTCATACACATGTTAATAGCAACAAACATTAATGTCTATACTAACCATCAAGGCATTGTCATACACATGTTAATAGCAACAAACATTAATGTCTATATCTTTGGCTCAAATTGAAATCTTCTTTGATGCGGTGATGTGTTTTTTCATAGTTTTTTATTTTTAATTCTTGTAGGTAGCTTTACGGGGTAATTATATTATGGACAATTTTTTGAGTTAGTCTCTCTTTCCATGTCATTTTGGTCGGAAATAATGACACGAAGTTTGATATTATTTTCTGTCAAATGTGAACACTTTTGAAAAACAAAATACAATAAGCTGTAACACTAACTTGATCATTGTGATTACATTTGACCATAAAATAGTCACAAAATCTCGTCTTATTTATTTCAGGCGGACTAGATCGTCTAAAATAAGAATTTGCGCAAATTTGTCTGTTTTTGATAATTTATTTGTCGATTATGTGGTTTAACCATTACTCTTCAAACAATATTCCAAGTATTTTAGTAATGATTAAGGTCCCAATTTAATTTTTTTTTTGTGTAATCGTGAAAAATATATATTCTTTTTTTTTTTTAAAAAAAGTAAGTATACGTATTAATAGTCGTATTAGTTAGGGCCCCTTTTCGGGGATTTCGCACAGGGCCACCGAAATCTCCCAGACGGCTCTGAAGATAACCCTTGTCCACAAATTCCCCATTACGCGACATTACCACCTTGTCAGCCTCAAAAACAAGTTTCAAACCCGCTTTGTTTAACAAGGCACCAGACACAAGGTTTCGACGCAATGAGGGTACAAATAAAACATTACTGAGAGCAAGTGTTTTCCCCGAGGTGAGTTTGAGAAAGATCTTGCCTTTGCTCGTGATCTTTGCGGATGAAGAATTACCCATGTAGACGCATTCCCCATCAAAGAACTTCCTCGAACTCAAAGCAAATAAACCCCTATCGACAGAGGTGTCTCAAAGCTCCAAAGATATCAAGACCCATTCAAAGAACATTACCCCACAGATTAGCTTCCACAACCACAATTGTAATAACATCATCATCCACAACAACATTGGCCTCGTGATTTCTTCTCAGAACATTGGTAGGCTTTGTGCCCAGGTTTTCCACAAACATAGCAGACAATAGGACCCTTAGCAGCTTTCTAAATCTTAGGAACCGGTTTGGTATGCTTCGTTGGACCATTCTTCTTTGCAGGACCCTGGTTCTTACCCTGACCAACCTTGGCCTTACCCTTACCCTTATATTTCTCAGCATAAGACGGACCACCAGACTCAACCAGATTAGCTTTAACAACAGCAACAACAGGAACAGTCACAGATTGACTAGCAGGAAGGTCTTTGAGGCGATTAGCCTCCTCGGTCCTCATATGTCGTATAAGTTCCTTAAGGGACAGATCTTTCTTTTTGTGCTTAAGTTGGTTTCGGTAATCAGAGCAGGAGGGAGAGAATTTATCTAGTAGAGCATTAGCTACAAAGATATCATCAAGTTTCATGCCCTCATTCACAACATCAACACATAAGTTTTCATAGACATGGACTTGATCCGTGATAGGTTTCCCGTCAACTATTTGAAATCCCAACCATTTTCCCACAACATATTTCTTTTTCCTCGCGTCATCAACCCCATACTTAGTTTCTAAAGCCTCCCAAATAAACTTAGCGGACTTATTCACAGCAAATAAGTCGAACATGGTGTTTGTCATATTATTCAAAATGTGCCACCTAGCAGTTTTGTTGTCCTTCACAAATTTTGCAATATCCTCTTCATTTGACTTAACATCTTTAGCAACAGGAGGGGTCGTCTCAACATCAGTAGGGGTGATAGGTTTAGGCGGGTCATTAAATAAAACATAATCAATTTCTAACTGCTCAAAATACATCAATAATTTCTGGGACCAACGCTTATAATTGTGACCATCCAACGACTCTAGTTTCGCCAATTTAGGAGCAATTTTCGAAATCACAGACATGGTTACAACAACTAAAATAGTTTTCAAATTGTTGGTTTAATTGCGGTAACAGAGAAGAACTAGAATCGAAAATAAACGAAATAGAGCAGAAAGATAGAACCGTAAGAAGTAGTGCCGTAGTAGGATGCCACTGCCTTGAAAACTATTTGCCCGGTACGACCGTGGTGGCGATCAGCTAGTGCCGGTAGTTCCCCAAGGATCACTGTGAGTGAATGTGTTTTATGAAGCTAAAGATAGGCATAGCCCGCTGCAGGCGATTGCCAAATCCCAAATCCGGATCCGGTCCGGGCACAGCGCGCGCACGAGCTAATTTAAGCACCTCGCAAGGCTTTCACAAAAACCTCCCTAGACCCACTAATGATAGTGTAAGGTAAGAGGAGATATATAAACACATACATCTTTCTTTTCCTCACCAATGTGGGACAATTTGGAAAAATGAACTTGCTAAATAAAGCCCCTATTTCCAACAATTACTTCCTCGCTTTCTATGTGAATTCGCAGTTGTGCAGAATTCCTGTTTCACGATATTGAGAAAAAAACATAACAAACTTTTTTATTGTGTAATATAGGAATTGGGGATGAATGCTCGAGTCGTGGAACGACAAAGTTTACTAAGAGCTTAAGTAATTGGTCTGGCTCAGAAGGATATTGCATGTATGCTCTGCATATAGTCTGTTTCCTGCAACTGTGCTTTTGATATTGTTTGAAGGTAATTATCTGATTAATTTTTTCGTTGTCTTCGACTTCAGTGAAGTTGGAAATGGATTCTGGGATTCTTGGTTTACGCCTATTGGAGATCAGGTAAACCAGAAGTTGAAAGCATCAACATGTTTCATTTATCGACTGTCAAACTTGTTCTAAATTCCGTTTATTAATCCTTGCAGGCTCAAATTGTATGCGATAAGGTAAAATAAATAATACTAGTTGTTGAAACCGCTTTTGCCTTGTGTTGTATGTTGCGTTTAAAATGATATTCTGATTCTCTAGGTGAAGAAGATGGAAAAACTCCGGCAAGGTTACAACATAGTTGGTCGCTCTCAGGTAAGTCCCTTTGTGTTCAGCTGCTCTGCTCTACTATAAAAAAATCTGATATTTACGTGTTTTAATTTCTCTGATCAATCTTATATCGACTATTGTAGGGAAATTTGATTGCACGAGGAGTCATTCAATTCTGTGAAGGAGGACCACCGGTTAAGAATTATATCTCACTGGGAGGACCGCATGCTGGTATTGCTTCAATTCCACTTTGTGGCGTAAGTGACTTTTTTCTTCAAAATGCTAGTTCGTGGGTAATTAATTAGTTAATTAATTAATTAATTGCTGTCATACCCTTTTCTTCGAAATGCTAGTTCGTGGGTAAAATTAATCGGTTTTTTTGCTTGCAGTCTGGTATATTTTGTGAACTCGCAAATATACTCATTCAATCCGATGCCTACTCAGACCCGGTTCAGGTAATTTAATTAATATCGCTAAACTGAGTAAATGCAACTGGTTACAGTTTGATACTTGCTTTCCTCTCATACTACTAAGTTTTCTAAACCTCCTTTTTAAATGTCGATTCGCTGAATTCGCAGGAACATTTAGCTCCTAGTGGCTATCTTAAGATCCCCAGTGTGAGTACAATTCCATTGCTCCACATCTTTTACATAATTCTACTACACCCCTGTCACTTCTTCAATTGTCGTGAAATTTTCGTTTTATTTCGTGTTCACTGAACCTTGCAAGTAATGTTTTTTTTTTTTTTTTGTATACAAGAAGCGATTCAGCAGCTTATGTTTTCTTGATTGCCAGAATATGAAAGGCTACTTGGACAAATGTAGCTTCCTTCCGAAGGTCAACAATGAGAAACCGGGTGAAAGAAACTCGACTTACAAGAAGCGTTTCAGCAGCTTAGACAATCTAATACTCATAATGGTCAGTTTCGACACTTGCTAGTTTTCGTGGGGGATATACTCATAATGGTCACTCTAATACTCATAATGGTCAGTTACTAACTAGCTTTTGGTTATCACAGTCTGAGCAAGACAATGTCCTGGTGCCTAAAGAAACGTCATGGTTTGGATATTACCCAGATGGCGCGTATACTCCTTTGCTTCCTGCACAGAAGGTACGCAAAGTTTAAAACACTTAAACACGTTAGCATCAAAATTGTCATTGTGCCCGACTAGCATAGGGGATTGATAGTCATGTATGAGTACATGTATTACAGACAAAACTGTACACAGAAGATTGGATTGGTCTGAAGACCCTTGATGATGCTGGGAGAGTTAAATTTGTCAAAGTGACCGGGGGACATCTCGGAATTTCAGATGAAGATATGAAGAAGCATATGGTGCCTTACTTGGTGAGCCAGAAGTGGAAAATATAGGCCAAAAATCTCGGAATCTCAAGATTGAATGGTGAAGGAACTCAATCATGATTACAATGTATTCTTATTGATTGGATTGATATATTGATATATTGATATATTAATAACAAAGTTATGAATGATGATATACATGTGTAAAATCATTTGTAAACTCGTCTTATGTAAATATAAAATTCCGGTGTCTATAATTTGTACTTTAAACAAAACATTATTATTATAGAGCTCAAAATTATTTAGAAGAAATTAGAGCTGGAAAATATTATTATGCTTTTACGATTTTTTAAGTTAATCTAATTTAAGATTCTTACAATTCAGAAAAGTTATGCTTTTATAAGTTAAGTTCAGAAAAGTTAAGTTTCTATAAGTGAAGTTCAGAAAAGTTAAGTTCCTATAAGCTAAGTTCAAATCGACTCTTATAAGTTAAATTAAGTATGGAAAAATTCGGAAGATGCTACACATACACAATGTGTATGGAATTTTCCATACACAACCACTCACAACGCGACACGTGGCAAACTATAGTTAACCTACATTAGTTATTAGTCTAAGGTTATGTTAGTAATTTTGCAATTGTGGTTAACTTGTTAACTATGAGTAGTGCACTATAAGAACCCGAAGGATGGGCCGGGCTGCGTCAGCCCGTGCTGAAGGCCAGCTATACCGTCACATATAAAAATTTGTGTGAAGTCTTTATAACTTGTACTTATAATTTTGGTGGATTTGCGTCCTCGTCTTTATTTTAACTAGAACAAATAGAAAAACTAGGGTTTCAGTTTGAATTGAATCGTGGAAGCTTATTTATTGCAACGAGCGTGAATTGATTTTGATTCTATTTGATTAAATTGAGAATAATTAAGCAGGCATGGAGGAACAACAACAACCATCGTTTTTAATGAGAGGAACTCGTTTCGATCTTACAAACTTCTTAATTAATCGTACTGGTGATGACTTTCCTCCAACTTTGGTTCGCAACGATAATCAAACTACTAATACTTATCTTATGAGAAACCGAAAAGTGATGATGCTATGTTTTTTCAGTCTGCCTCTCTCGTCACACGCTCTTGCTATTGCCCGGGCTGTATCTCTTGTATCTTCTGAGATGCACGCTTTTGGTGGTTTCGAACTTATTATATTTGTCGACTATTTTATCGACTGTGACGATCAAGATACCGCCTTGTCTGACTTCATCTCCAGTTTCCCGTCATTCTGTCTAACTCCCAAATCAACCCGTAGATTAGTAGGACCCACCATGCCACTCGCCTGTTATCCCCATGGTTTTTTGGTAAATCGAGCCAAAACGGTTGAGTGGCACAAACCTCTTGACTTATTTTTAAAATACGGAGTTGACGCCTTTCCCTTTACTTCTGAGCGACTCGCGTGGATTTCTAAGTGCGACCAAAAGACAGTGTCCGACAATTGCCTTGCCTCATTTTTGTGCTTCTCGCCCTTCACTTTCCCTGACGTTCGTACATTTCTCCGTAAGAATCTAGGAGGCGACAAAGAAAAAGCGACAATTTCTCATCTTCAGGATAAGCGTGTTGGTTTATACCTATGCCAAACGGGAAATTTGATACCTACACTCGATAATGTTCATAAAAATTGCTCTGAATTGGGACTAGAGTTTGAGATTATCCTGGTTTACATGCCTTTCAATTGCTTTGACAATTGCTTTGACGATGACCCTCAATTGTTCCAAAACCTTATAAATTCAACTTTGAAAGAACGAAATATATCCTGGTGGGTGTTCCCCTTCACTAACTGGGTAAGCAGAAGGCTCTTGCGCCTCTCTCACCAAGATAATACAGATGATCAGTTGATAATCATAGATCCCGATCCCAAATCTAAATATGTCGAATTTCATGGCGAAGCAGTCATACGCCACCACGGTGCAAGTGCATATCCCTTCTCTAGGGAGCTCCTAGTTAATAAGGAAGTGGAGAGGCTTAGGGGAATAAACCTCGAGTCGTTGTTGTCTAGCAGCTCACGTGATTATGTTCTGGTACATTATGGGTTTATTCATCGGGTTGCTCTCGCAGCGCTTCGAGGCAAACCTGTTTTTCTCTATCTTCACTGTGCAGAAGACCACCCTCGCAATTGTTTCGATAAACTCTTCTCTTATTGTAAAATGAAAGCACTCGATTTTAATTTTGATATGGTCTTTGTTGGCTTAGATACGTCGTCTATCCCAGATACTGGAAATTCTTGTGAAATACCATGGTTGGTATTCCCTTCCGACCCTAATCACTCTGATTATATTACAAGGGAAATTTTCGGGATGGCTGACAAATGTAGTACTATTATTGCTTTCGATGAAGATGGCTATATTTCTTCTCTACTTCCTTTACGGCTTGTATGTTCTTCCTGCACAGATTTCTCCTTGTGCAATAATCTGCACAATAATTGGAGTCCAGAATTAGCTGGTATTTCTTCTCTACTTGCTCTACGGCTTGTATGTTTTTCCGTCTTGTCATTTGTTCTTAGGCTTGTTATTTTAACACAAATACTGTTATACAACTTGTTGTACAAGAGCATTGTTCAACCATAACCAATTTAAAGTTTTTTCGTATTTTTATAATTTAAAGCTCGGATTCTTTCTAATAAAGCTCGTGATCTGTAGATCTAAGCTCAAATAAACACATTATAAAGCTCGAGTTCTATTCTATACAGCCAGTATAACTAGTTGTATAGTCTATTTATTGTTATTTTAACAAGTTAATTTAATTTATTGTGCAGGGAGTAAGGTGGAGTACTATGCTGATGCAAATAATCTTAAAAAGGTTACTATTGAATACTTTAATAAGGACAAAGCAGTTCTTCCATTGCTAGGAGAAGAGTACTTCTTTCCTGGTCTACCAGTTCGTGGGAGAATGAAACCATCAGAAGAAATACACGACTTTTATGATTGTGCTTATGAAGATGAGGGATACCAATATTTAGCGTCCAAAGTAACCTATTTTATGTTTGAGACTGACGAGGAAGCGCAATACCCAAAGGCCATTCACGAAAAAGTTGCCAGTATCGACGACACTAGTAATTTTGACGTCGTTTCCTTCCTTTCAGCTGATAACAGACAGTACTTGGTTCGCAATTGATAGATGAACCAACTCAACCAAAACCTTAAGGTGATAGTTGAGGCCCAACTATTATAAATATTCCTATTACGCTCCCTCACTCAAATGCCCATTGGGCTTGAAGAGTGGTTAGTTGTGTACCGGCTCCCCCGTACCGTGTGCTGGAATTCCACTTCGATTTTTGAGGAGTTTTGAGGTTGTCAGGATTCGAACCCGTGACCTATGGTCACACTGGCTCTGATACCATGATAGATGAACCAACTCAACCAAAACCTTAAAGTGATAGTTGAGGCCCAACTATTATAAATATTCCTATTAGCAATGATGGTTGTAATACTTTATTCGAAGTTGAGCGTCTTAGGAATAAAAAATGGGTTATGATTTGTTGCTTTTCCTGCCCTGTTTATTTCCAAAACATGTTGACATTGGTATATAGAGGTGTTTCGGACATCTGCTATGAGTTGAAAGATAAGCTCGGAGATAGTTTCGAGATGGTGTTGGTCTGTAAGATGCTTAGGGAATTTGAAAGTGATCAGTCAAGTTTCAAACAAATGTTGTCTGGTTTTCCTCCGTCATGCCTTGTGGTTCCCTTCTGGGACTCAGACTCTCGTGACTCTATATGTTGTTCACTCGGCTTTTCAAGTTCTCCGCAAGGTTTATTTCTATGTGCGGAACACAAGAAAATTATATGGCACAAAAGCTTAGGTGATATGGAAGAATATGGGTTAGACACATTTCCCTTCACTAAAGAGGACTATTGGAAAAAAAGAGGCGAAGAACTTGAAATATCATGGAATGTTCAGTCTCTTGAGACACTGTTTGGTTGCTCATCCTCATATGTTCTTGGCAAGAACCCGGGAAGTTCGGATTATTATGAGAAGACGTGTATCAAACAACTTAAAAAAAAAATCGTCGGTGTGTATTTGTGTTTGAGTGGGAATTTCCTAGCTACGGTTCATGAATTGTATGAAATCTGTAAAGCGAATAACATTGAATTTGAGGAGTTTTTTTCCAAAATGGGGTCTAAACACATACAAATTAACAAAATGGGTTAAGTTTCAAAGTATTTACCCAAAATGGGTCCACGTCATCACCGAAGCTAGGCTCGGATTCAAGTCGCTCTCCCGCTCAACGACCTTACCCAAAGTGTAACTTAATGTTCGCCCAAACCGCCGTATGCTACTTCAAGGCAAGTCGCTCGGGGGGTGAGCGATTTCAGTTCAAATCGTTCTCCCCCACAGCGACTTGGGTCTTTGCACAAAAAAAAAAAAAAAAAAAATGCAGCTTGAAAGGATCGAACTCAATACCACCCACGAAACTAACACTTATTCTATACTACCTAACCAACAGAGCAATCCAATTTATATGTCAAAATAAAGTGCTTAAAAATATTATTGAGTAATTGTTGTTCAAGTCCCAAAACGCATTTATTATTACTAACATTAAATATCTAATTTTATTCTCCCTATTAAATCATAATATTATCTTGGGTGTTATGGTTAGGGTGTGGTGGGATTGTTTTAAATTCCATGTTCGATTCCCATCAGCTACTTTTTTTTTTTTTTTTTTTTTTTTCCTTAGTCGCTCAGTGGCTGGGCGGTTTGACCTCTAGTCGCTCAGTGGCTGGGCGGTTTGACCTCAAGTCGCTCTCCCGCTAAGCGACCTTAATCTGAACCTGGCATCGCCAAAACCGAGCCTACGTGGACCCATTTTGGGTAATTAGTTTCAAAGTTACCACATTTCGTTAAATTGTTTGTTATAAAACCCTATTTTGGAAAAAAATTCTTGAGATTGTAATAGTGTATTGTCATTCGAGTGGTAAAAACTCGAACATGGATTTGTTTCAGGAGCAGATTAATATCGAATTGAGGAATAGGAATATATCATGGTGGGTATTACCGTATAAGGGTTGGGTGAGTCGGAAGCTGAAACGACTTTTGTACGCAGCGTGTAGCGATGAGTTGATAATTGTGGGGAATGGAGTTGTAGATCCGTATGGTAGAGATTTTATAAGTCAGCTTCAAGAGCTGACGTACTTGAGACGAGATTCATCTCCAAGTGATGGCAGTGGAGTTACTATAGAAAGCGTGATTTTAGAATTTAAGGGCAGATATCGAGTTGATTGCAGCAGCGAACCTGAACGTACCAATGACTTTCATCTTCAAGTGTTGCAGAATCTGACTGGAAAATTTTATTTACCTTGATTTTTCATTACATTTTCGTTCTCCCTTTTTATTTTTCATTTTCCCTTTTTTTTATTCGCATTTTGAGGCGTGCGTTCACCCATAGACGGTTCGGAAGGATGATTCATGTCAGCCGGCCCCAAATAATTTTGGGATTAAGGCTCTGATATTGTTGTTGTTGTTGTTGTTTATGGTAGATGTGCTAAATGTTTGACTTGTTGCTTTATAAATAAACAATCAGTCTACTTGAATAAATAAGATAAAAGCAAGAATACTTAGGAAATCGCAAATAATTTGTCTTTATCTACTCAAATGAGTTTTATTTGATCTGTTACAAACTTGTGACAGATATTATCCGTCACAAAGTGATAAATTTGTTATAGAGTATGCCTTATTGTCCGTCTAGTACCAATGTTTGACCTGTAAAAAAACAAAATTACATTTTTTTTTCCTAAGACGAGTTATATTATGAAACAGAGAGAGGCGAGTTATATTATGAAACAGAGAGAGTAGAAGTATTAAAATACTTCAAGAAGTATACAAATTAAGAAATAATTTTCTAAATTTAATGCCAGTTTTTCAAGAGCTGCTTTAAGATTCTACGTACATAAAAAAATGAATTAAAGGATATTTCACCTAAAATATTTTTTTGATTATTTATTTATTTGGCATCATATTTAAACTTTAACATGTGTGCTAGGAAAACCGTAGTACATTTTATAAACTAGTTGCTAATTCCGCACACTATTTTATTACTTCCCGCACATTTTATCTCTATATTCCATCACTACCCTTCATATTAAAAGGAAATTAAAAAATTAATAAAATTCTCTCCCTTACACACCACCCCTGACCACCCATCCCCTACCCTCAGACCACCCATCCCCCCACCTCTGACAACGCACGGAAACTATCGTCGTCGACCAAACACTCTCGCTGTCGACCACCATCATCGTCCGAAACCAATCACGGATCACCCAATCATTAGCACGACCCAATCCCCTTCTCCCTTCCTCAACACCGGCAAACGACCGTCGATCACTTCCATCGCCATAGACTCTCCGTCGCAACTCTTAGAGCATCCACAATAGAGAGGATTAAGCATCCTCTTAGTACCCTCTCTTTTCTAAGAGGACATCCTCTCTATTGTGGGACTTATGTTAAGTGTCCTCTTTACAAGAGGAAGGTAGTCACTTCCTCCACTTTTAAAGGATTTTAGACCATCCACAATAGAGAGGAGCTTATCTTCCTCTTATTTTACCTTACTCCCTCTAATTTTTCGACACCTCATTTTCTCTTTTATTCACTTTATTTCTCACCATCTCCATCCTCTTTCTTTTATTTTCTCACACAATAGAGATGATCTTCTTAGGTTCCTCTCTTACTTAAATTACTCTACCAATTTTTATTAAAGAAAAAAAGTAAAAGAATTATTGTCCATATGGCAAAAAGTGGTTGATTAGTAGGCACAAGGGCCAAAATTAGCTTTCCTCTAAAATCCTCTAAAAGTAGAGGAAGTGACTACCTTCCTCTTGTTAAGAGGACACTTAACATAAGTCCCACAATAGAGAGGATGTTCTCTTAGAAGAGAGAGGGTACTTAGAGGATGCTCAATCCTCTCTATTATGGATGCTCTTAGAGGAAAAATAACTTTGACCCTTGTGCCTACTAATTGTTTAACTGAGAAAAAATCTCATCTTTGACATCATTTATCTCACAATGCACCGGGTAACCTACTACTTGTTTATCGGGTCATACTTAAAAAAAAAAAAAAAAGTAAAATCAATAAAATCAATAACCCAACAATTAAAACAATAATAACCTTAATCCCTTTCCTTCCCTTCATCCCCTTCATTCCACAAATTTTGCCATTACTAGCAAGTCATCAAAAGAGCAGCTAATCAACAAGATATTACTATAACATCAAATTTTCTACCGTCATGCTAGTAGGCTAGTACCAGTACTTTCAAACTTTCCACAAACATTCTAAGCAATCTTTAGGCATCAGAATTTTGAAAAGTATGCTTTGCAAATGTTCCTTTCTTTAGCTCAAAAATCTTGAATCCTCATAAAGCCCATAACCAGAGAACAATTAATCAATGAAAATGATGAAGACTACAAGTTGGGTATTAATCAATTAATCAATGAAAATGATGAAGATTAAAAGTTGGGTATTGTTGATTTGGGGTTTTCTTTCAGATCTTGCACATGGGTTTTCATCAAACGTATGTCATCAAAACATTATAATGGAGATGGATGAAAGCATTGGTTGTGAGCAGGATGGGGAGGAGATAGGAGAGACAGAGAAAGTGATGGGGTTGAGGTTGGGGTTAACATTTTAATGGAGGTTGATGATAATGACGGTTTGATCTGAAAATAAAAATGGTGAAGAAGTTCTAATTTTAATGGAGGTTGGGGTTATCATTTTAATGGAGATGGATGATAACGAGGGCTTGATCTGGAAAAATGGTGAAGAAGTCCTAATTTGTGTAATTAGGAAAATGTCAGAAGATTTAGAAAGAAAGGAAGTAAAAATTAGAAGGAAGAATGGGATCCAAAAAGTCACTTGTTTAGAAACTGGTAATATCAAGTTAAAAATGGGCTTAGTCTATTACAAGTTAAATGATGTTAAAGATGAGATTTTTCTCAATTAAACACTAGGATGGATTAATATGAGAAGACGCGGCTTAGGATAGATTATTCCCGTGAAATAACCCTAATTCTTTTACTTTTTTCTTTAATAAAAACTGGTAGAGTAATTTAAGTAAGAGAAGAACATAAGATGATCATCTCTATTGTGTGAGAAAATAAAAGAAAGAGGATGGGGATGGTGAAAAATAAAGTGAATGAAAGAGAAAATAAGGTGTCCAAAAATTAGAGGGAGTGAGGCAAAATAAAAGAAGATAAACTACTCTCTATTGTGGATGGTCTTATAATCTTATTTTATTATTCGCCTCAATACTCGTGTCCACAAATAAATAGAAGAAAATAGAGACTAGGAAGCGTATATGGTTAAACATAAATTATTTAATAAGACGGTCTCTTACCACAAGACCCCTCAATTAAATCAAAACCCAAGCAATCTTTCACCTCCATGAAATTATTTCCTTCAGTCGTCCCTACTGCCACCATCTCTACCCGATTTGTAGTATATCTCCACAGGTATTTATCTCAAATCCATGAATTCTCAGCTTAAAACCCTAAGTTACCAAACTAAAACTAAAACCAGTAGTTATTATATATACTTCTACAAAAAAAAGGGGGAAAATTTGAAGAAGAGAAAAAAAGCTAGGGTTTGGGTGTGAATTGAATCGTCGAAGAAATATCGTGTTTAGCCAGTAACCTGATTTATCAGGTTTGATTTTTATTATTATTATTAAGTCTCTCTCTTTTCTAAGTTTATTTTATTTGAATTAAGAATCATCATTTATTTCTAAATTGATATTGATTTTGTTTATTTTGATTAAATTGAGGATAAGCAGCAGGCATGGTGGAAGAACAACCATCGTTTTTAATGAGAGGAACTCCTTTTGATCTCGCAAGCTTCTTAATTGATCGTACCGGTGAATGTTCAGCTTTGGTTCGCAATGATAATGAAATTGTCTCTGGTATCTTCTGAGATGCATGACTTTGGTACTTTCGAACTTATTATATTTGTTGACTGTTTCACTGACTGTGACGATCAAGATACTGTCTTGTCTGACTTCGTTTCCAGTTTCCCCTCATTCTGTCTAACTCCCAAATCAACCCGTAGATTAGGAGGACCCACCATGCCCCTCGCCTGTTATCCCCATGGTTTGTTGGTAAATCGAGCCAAAACGGTGGAGTGGCACAAACCTCTTGACTTTTTGTTCAAATATGGAGTTGACGCCTTTCCCTTTACTTCTGAGTGGCTCTCGTTGATTTCCCAGCGCGAAGAAACTGGAATGTCCTGCAAATCTTGGCGTTCCCTTTATAATTTTTTGTGCTCCATGCCCTTAACTTTCCCTAGCTATTCTACATCTCTCAGTAAGAATCCAGGAGGCGGTCCAGGAGAAGTGACAATTTTTCATCTTTACGATAAGTGTGTTGGTTTGTACCTGTGTCAAACAGGAAATTTGATACCTACACTCGATAATGTTCATAAAAATTGCTGTGAATTGGGCCTACAGTTTGAGATTATCCTGGTGTACATGCCTTTCCGATACGACGGCGACCCTCAATCGTTCCAAGACTTTATTAACTGTACTTTGAAGGAGCGAAATATATCCTGGTGGGTGTTCCCCTTCACTAACTGGGTAAGCAGAAGGCTCTCGCGGCTCTCTCACCAAGATGCAGATGATCGTCTGATAATCATAGATCCCAAATCTAAGCATGTGGAATTTCATGGCGAAGCAGTCATACGCCACCACGGTGCAACTGCATATCCCTTCTCTCGGGAGCTCCTGGTGAATAAGGAAGTGGAGAGGCTTAGGGAAGTAACCCTCGAGTCGTTGTTGGTTTACCGCTCACTAGATTATGTTCTCTGGATGGGTTCTGGGTTTACTCATCGGGTTCCTGTCGCAGCGCTTCAAGGCAAAACTGTTTTTCTCTATCTTCACTGTGCAGAGGACCACTCTCGCATTTGTTTCGATAAACTCTTCTCTTACTGTCAAATGAAGGCACTCGATCCTAATTTTGATATGGTCTTTGTTGGGTTAGATACGTCATCTATCCCAGACGGTGGACATTCTTGTGAAATGCCATGGTTGGTATACCCTTGGGACCCTAATCACTCTAATTTTGTGACAAGGACAATATTCGGAAAGGGTGACAAATGTAGTACTATTATTGCTTTCGGGAAAGATGGCCGTATTTCTTCTCTATGTGCTCTACGTCTTGTATGTGCTTCCTGCCCAGATTTCCCCTTGAGCAATAATCTGCACAATGAGATAAGTGCAGAATTAGCTGGTAATCTCTAGCCTCTAATAGTGTCATTTATTTTATCGCTTATTAAATGGTTTTCGGTATCAGTTACTCTGTATGTCTTAACTGTTCTTTTCCCTAAACTTCCTTTCATCAGGGATTTAGAAAATATTGGCGGTTTTGACATATGACAATTTTCCGTCTTGTCGTTAGTTCTTTGACTTGTTATTTTAATAACTTAATTTAATTATTATGCAGGGAGTAAGGTGGTGCATGCTTTTCCAAGTAATCTTTCCAAGCATTCTATCGAATCCAGAAATCACGTCAAGGCACTTTTTCCTTTGCTTGGAGAAGAGCACTTTTTTCCTGGTCTTCCAGTTCGTGGGAGAACGAAACCATCAGAAATGCACGACTTTTATGACTGTGTTGATTACGATGAGCGACGCCAATATTTAGCGTCCAAAACTGATTATATCGCTGTGAACGAAGAGTATGCGCAGTACCCTAAGGCGATCTTCGATAGGATTGCCAATATCGACACTAGTAATTTTGATGTCATTTCCTTCCTCTCAGCTGATAACCGGCAGTACCTGGTTCGCAATGATGTTTGTAAATCTCGATTTGAAGTTGAGCGTCTTCGGGATAAAAAATGGGTAATGATTTGTTGCCTTTCCTGCCCCCTTTATTTCCATAGCAATTTTTCATTGGTATATAGAGGTGTTTCGGACATCTGCTCCGAGTTGTATGATGAGTACTGTGATGCTTTTGAGATGGTCTTAGTCTTTAAGATGAGTAGGGATTTTGAAGCCGATGAGTCAAGCTTCATTCACATGTTGTCTGGTTTCCCTTCATTGTGCCTTGTGGTTCCCTTCTGGGACTCAGAATCTCGTGACTTTATATGCTGTTCGCTCGGCTTTTCAAGTTCTCCGCAAGGTCTATTTCTGCGTGCGGATGAAAGGAAGGTTATATGGCACAGAACCTTGCATGATATGAAACGCTATGGGGTAGACACATTTCCTTTCAGTAAAGAAGACATTCTGAAAAAAAATTCTGAAGAATATGGCAAATCACGGAATGTTCAGTCCCTTGAGCAACTGTTTGACTGCTCATCCGCAGAGAACCCGGGAGGTGCGAATTATTATGAGAAGATGTCTATCAATCAACTGCAAAAGAAGCTCGTTGGTGTGTATGTGTGCTTATGTGGGGAATCCATACCTATGCTTCAAGAGTTGTATGAAGTCTGTAAAGCAAGTAACATTGAATTTGAGATTGTGGTAGTCTGTTGTCTCTTTAGTGCTAAAAACTCGGACCCGGAGGTGTTCCAGAAGCATATAACTAGTGCCTTGAGGAAGAGGAATATATCATGGTGGGTATTACCCTATAAGGGTTCGGTGAGCCGCAAGCTAGTACGACTTTTGAGATCACCCATTGAAGAGGAGTTGATCATTGTGGGCAATGGAGTTGTAGATCCCCATGGTGCATATTTTATACGTCAGTTTGGAAAGCGTGAAAAAATGAGACGAGTTTCATCTTCAAGTGATGGTAGTGGACATTTAGAAAGTGTCATTTTAGAATTTAAGAGCAGATATCGTGTTTGAATGTGACCGCACTTGCTGCACTACACTGACATTCTTCCCACCCTGTTATTTTGAGCAATGGCATTGATCGGTGCTGATTAAGTGATTAGTTTGGTGATCGATCATCAGCATGCATAGTTGTTGTTACCCTTATTAATATGCTAAATGTTTGACTGGTTGCTAGGTAATTCTGGTATTCAACTTTGGGTTACATTAATTCGGATGGGTGGAATTCGGGAAACTGGTTTTATTATGGATGGATATGAAGCTAAATACCTCGGATTTCATTTTATCGCCTTGAATGATAATCTTCAGCACCCATTCCATTCTGGTGTCGTCTGATTTTTGACTTAAAATTGTGTTTTAGTGCCTGAAATTTGTGACTGAATATGGAGAATGTATTAAAAATAATGATTCCTACGGCTATTGGAAAAGTTCAACCAATAAAAAATAATTATTTGGTCAAAATGAAGTCACCTCGCTCAACCATCTCTACAATCTACTCTACTATCTCCACCTTCACAATGACGGCACTGCAACACCGTCATTATCCGTCGGACCGCGGCTCGATGTATTAATATCGCAACACGGAATACCGAGTTTGCATAGCAACACGAACCCATTAACTCGGACCCTTAATGTGCACATCCTCCTTGGGGGTGGGTCCTTCCAAGAAGTGATCTCAAGGCGCGAGGTTGATGTCCCACAAACACCTGCTCGCTAAACAACACCAATCACCACATCCAATCCCACTCAATCCAACACCACCATCATAATGAACAATTAAGTAAACCCTAATTACCAATATTCTCAAGGACACCCAATTGAATAATATTCACCATCACATACAAGCAATCATAATATTGAAACCGAGTAGAAAAATCCTACCTTTTAGCAATTCTTCACAAAAGTAAGCAACAACAAGCAAGAACTCAAAACCCCTCTTCTATGAAGTCTCCACCTACAACAATTATGGTGTAATCTATCACAAACATGTTCTAATACAAGAATATGCATGTACGTTAATTATTACTAACATTAAATGATAATAATTATCCTTAATTACTCATAATCATCATATATTTCTCTAATACAGTTGCTAATTCGCTGACATGGCATCTCAATTTTCTCTCTCGATATGACGTGTCATGATATTAGAGTAGTTAGACTATTGAAAAAAAAAGTCAATTAACTAATTGGAAAAAGAAAACAGAATATGGCATATGGAATTGGATTAGAATATAGAATCTTCCATGTTCGAAATGAAACAGAATAAAATCATGACGATTCCTTCCAAAATTACTGTTACATGCTCAAATCAAGGAAAATTATGCTAAATCCCAACTAATTCCCTTAACCAAAAACGCTCCTCAAATACCAGTATAAATTTCTTATACGAGCGAATCACTCTCTTTCACTTTTGTTATGTTCAATGTCTGTTCCATCCATTGTGTGCTTCTTCCCTTTTTATGTGTGGCCGTGTGGGTTTCTTTTCTTTGCTAATTTTCATTTTTTTTTCTTTTGTACAATTTATTTATCACCTCATTTATTTTGTGTATTTACTTATATGTTTTCATATATGTAAATTCCCTATGTCTCCGTCAATAATTTACACCTGATTTATTTCCCTCTCACAATCTATTTACTTGGACAGAGAGATACCTCTTCAGTAAATTAAATCAAATTTAAATTTTTAGCTCAACTTTCAGACTTTTTGAATAGTAACTTAATATTTATTGGTTGTCTTTATTATGTTTTTGAATTTATAAAAGAGCACAATATTTGATGGCCCTTATTAATTTCCTTTCAAAACCTATACCGAAAATGCTTTACAGTAGGTATAAATTATCAATTTATCCTAAACTAAATCATTATATATGTTAGTTATAATTAACTATATAAATTTAAAAGGTTAAAAGCAGACCCATGAATTTCACGGGTTAAAAACTAGTTCTAACCAATTACCAAACGTCATTACTCAATCATGGACTTTTTGCCATAATTTTTCCACACATTGTCGTTAATCTAAAAACAAAGAAACAAATTCTCTCTTTTACTCTTACTCTCAAAACTAGTATAAATCACGCGCATGCATGCACGGTATTTCTAGATCATTTAGTTTATAATGTATTATTTATAGATTTATAATTGACACATTATCATATTTTCATATTTTAATATTTTAATAAGGATAAAAAATTGAAATCGAAAAATAATAAAAAGAATTGAGTAAAGTCATAAAATATGTATTTAAATGTAGTTTTTTTTACCACAAACAAATGATTTCAATTTATAAATTTTCTCGTACAAATGTACGATTTTTTATATGAGAGTGTTAGAGATTATAACAGTTGTTATTTGCTTAACTCCATTAGAAAAAATTAATAATAAAATCAACTATTGATAATATTTATATAATATTAAGAGTTGGAAAAGATAAACTTCAATAGTTTTAACTTGAATGATGTAATATTATATTTACTCAAATTATTCTGTTAACTTTATTTTTCAAAATAATATTATACCACTACATCCACTAAAAATATCAACATTAACTGACGACGTTGTTAATAAAATCAAATATGATAAATAATATAATCATACTAGCCGTTCATTTAGTTTTTATCCAAAAAAAATTAACCGGTAAAACAAATCGAAATAACTGGGTAATGTCATAAAATGTGTGTGTTAATGATTTTATTTTCTAATTCTCAAACCATATTTTATTTCAACTAAAAAGATTATAATTAGAGTTTAATGAAGAGATTATAGTTTAATGTAAGGATAATGGTTTAATGAAAGAAAATTTTATTTATTTCCTAATTTAATGAAATGTATTTTGGAGGGAAATTTTTTCATAATTTTTATTCTGTTAGTATATACTATATAGGATGATTAATAAAATCTCAACAAATTGTTTAATCATTGATTTTATTTATCATATTAACAAGAATTCTAACATCATTAGTTTTGTTAATTGTTTTGTATCAAATTAAGTTGAATAAATTAAATTAGGGTTAATAAAATTGGGGATAATGAAAAATAGGGTTTGTGGGGTAGGTGAGGGTGGCAGAGATGGGGGCTGATGGTTGAAGAGGGCCGCACTAATGGTGGCGGAAGGACAAGGGCAGTGCGGACGATTAAATGAGTTTTCAGGTGGTCGTGAGAGGATCTTGGCGGTCAGAATCTGGGCAATGTCAAAGAGGGGGCGTGCGGGTCTAGGTAGGTTGGGATGAGGAATGGGCAGTTCTGGGTGGATGGCGAAGTGGTTGCCGTCGTCGGGTTTAGGTGGGTGGGGACGGTATGGTCTGAGGTAAGTGGGGATATGAGGGCGGATCTTAGCATGTAGGACATGGGGTGCGTTTGACTGGCGGGAGGTGGTGCATCAGGAGGGACAGTGAGGTGGTTGGATGGTTTGGACGGGGTGGTGGGTGGTGGGTTTGGGTTGAGAGTGGAGATGGGTGTAAAAATTATAGGGGTGAAATGGTCAATTATGTCCATGATTAAGTAAATCATGTACATGATTGAGTATGACCTATTACCAAAACACCTAAATTTTAGGGTTTTGGTATCTTAAATGAAAGTATGGAAATTACAAAAGTAAAGGTATGAGGTTATTCACTAGGTGATGAGGAACAAGATTATGTAAACACTCTTCCAAAATTCCTCCAAATAAAGTGTAGGTCTAAGATTTGAGGAGAGTAAATTGTAGAGATAAGTGGGAGAGGTATAGAAAGATGGTTTTAGGGTTGAAGGAAATTGTTGTTCACATGTTATATATATGAACCCCAAAACGGCAACACGGAATATAAGGCCAACGTAAAAACTGGGCCCAGACCCGGTTCACTCAGTCGAGTGCCCTAGAGTAAATATGTCCCTAGGCCGAGTGTGACCTAGTTATGAACCTGGTCACAAGCTGCACTAGGTTGATCCACTCGATCGAGTAGGAAGGCACTCGGCCGAGTGTCTCCTCTCACTCGATCTCGATCGAGTGTAGCTCATAGAAGGGAGGGGTATTACATAAAAGTAGCAAATAACAAAGGGCTAAGAGTAGAATCTTGATGCAGTTTAATCGTGATAGGGAATTGTTTCGTCTTCCCTACATTAGTCCTTATACAGTTATTATACTCGTAGTCTTGGTAGCACGAGCACTCCTTATACATAGCCGACATAGCCGTCCCGTGTCAGACACCCGACACTAGTCGGATACACGCCTAAACATGTTATAATTTTGACGAGCGAAAAAATGTCAAAAGAGACTGATTAGAAGATTGGTTTGGGTGAGAAATGAGAATTAGTAATAGTCAAGGTCAAATTTTACCTTCACTTATTTAAATTTAATATCAAACACATTACAAAAATAAAATCATACGTTATTTATAATAATAAAATATATGTTTTATTAAATTTAAATAGCGTGTCCCGTGTCCTAAATTTCATGGAAAGTCGTATCACGTGTCCATGTCCATTTTGGTGCTGCCTAGCTCGTAGTGGTTCCCCATACATGTTCATTATAACGTTAAATGAGAAATATAGCAAATCAACCCCACAACATTAATATATGGCCTGGTTACTAGGAATGTCAATGGGGCGGGGTGGGTGCGGAGGAGGGGTAACCCGCATCCGCGAACTATAATGCGTACCTACACCCGCCCCGCGATCCGCAGCGGGTTGAACGTTTCCCCGCCCCGCGGGGATCCGTTGACCCGCCAAATTACCTATCTCACAAAATATTTTTAAAAAATATAAATCTTGAATCTAAAACATGTTAGTTTTATACAAATAAGTTTCCACAAAATGGTCTAACATTTAATTAACTATTACACAAAATTTTCAAATCACGAAATAGTTTGAGCATTAGCATTTAATTAACTAGTACACAAATTTGTCTAGGTTTATGAGTGAGGCGGGAATCTAGGTAGCGCGGACACTCCTCCTAACTAACCGTCCCGTGTCCGACACCGTGTCCGACAACCGGACACCCGACACTCGTCGGACATACGCCAAAAAATGTTACCGTTTAGATGAGGAATAAATTGTCAAAAGAGATTGATTACAAGATTGGTTTGGGTGAGAAATGAGAATTAGTTATAGTTAAGGTCGAATTTTACCTTCAGTTATCTAAATTTAGTATCAAATATATTATAAAAATAAAATCATACGTTATTTATAACCATAAAATATGTTTTTTTTATTAAATTTAAATATCGTGTCCCGTGTCCTAAATTTCATGGGATGCCGTATCACGTGTCCGTGTCCGTATCCGTATTGGTGCTATCTAGGCGGGAATCAGCACAGCGGGGACATGCGAGGCGGGGCGAGTCTCACGTTATACCCACCCCCGCCCCACGACCCGCGACGAATGACACTTTTGAAACCCATCCCCACCCCACGACCCATCAAATCGTTACCCGCACCCGCCCCACTTGGAGCGGGCGTGGGGCAAGACCCGCCAAAACCCGCATGCATAAATTATTTGATAAGACGGTCTCTTATCATAAGACCAGTCAATTAAATCAAAACCCAAGCAATCTTTCACCTCCATGAAATTATTTCCTTCAGTCGTCCCTTCTACCATCTCTACCCGATCTGTAGTTTATCTCCACAGGTATTTATCTCAAATCCATGAATTCTCAGCTTAAAACCCTAAGTTACCAAACTAAAACTAGTAGGATTAGTTATTACATATACTTCTACAAAAAAAAGGGAGGAAATTTGAAGAAGAGAAAAAAAAGCTAGGGTTTGGGTGTGAATTGAATCGTCGAAGAAAGATCGTGTTTAGCCAGCAACCTGATTTATCAGGTTTGATTTTATTATTATTAAGTCTCTCTCTTTTCTAATTTTATTTGATTTGAATTAGGAATCATCATTTATTTCTAAATTGATATTGATATTGATTTTGTTTATTTTGATTAAATTGAGGATAAGCGGCAGTCATGGAGGAAGAACAACCATCGTTTTTAATGAGAGGAACTCCTTTTGATCTCGCAAGGTTCTTAACTGATCGTACCGGTGAATGTTCAGCATTGATTCGCAATGACAATGAAATTGTTAATGTTTATGATGTTATGAACGGAAAAGTGGTGATGCTATGTTTTTTCAGTCTGCCTCTTCCGTCACACGCTGTTGCTGTTGCGCAGGCCGTATCTCTGGTATCTTCTGAGATGCATGACTTTGGTGCTTTCGAACTTATTATATTTGTTGACTGTTTCGCTGACTGTGACGATCAATATACTGCCTTGTCTGACTTCATTTCCAGTTTCCCCTCATTCTGTCTAACTCCCAAATACACCCGTAGATTAGGAGACGCCATGCCCCTTGCCTGTTATCCCCATGGTTTGTTGGTAAATCGAGCCAAAACGGTGGAGTGGCACAAACCTCTTGACTTTTTGTTCAAATATGGAGTTGACGCCTTTCCCTTTACTTCCGAGTGGCTCTCGTTGATTTCCCAGCGCGAAGAAACCGCATTGTCCTCCAAATCTTGGCGTACCATTAATAAATTTTTGAGCTCCTTTCCCTTAACTTTCCCTAGCTATTCAACATCTCTCAGTAAGAATCCAGGAGGCGGCTCAGGAGAAGTGACAATTCTTGATCTTGAGGATAAGTGTGTTGGTTTGTACCTGTGCCAAACGGGAAATTTGATACCTACACTCGATAATGTTCATAAAAATTGCTGTAAATTGGGCCTAGAGTTTGAGATTCTCCTGGTTTACATGCCTTTCAATGACATTGGCGACCCTCAAATTTTCCAAGACTTGATCAATTCTATTTTGAAAGAGCGAAATATATCCTGGTGGGTGTTCCCTTTCATTAACTGGGTAAGCAGAAGGCTCTCGCGGCTCTTTCACCAAGATGCGGATGATCGGCTAATAATTTTCGGTCCCAAATGTGAGTATGTGGAACCTCATGGTGAAGCAGTCATACGCCACCATGGTGCAAGTGCATATCCCTTCTCTAGCCAGATCCTGGTTAATAGAGAAGTGAAGAGGCTTAAGGCAGTAACCCTCGAGTCATTGTTGGTTTACAGCTCACTAGGTTATGTTCTCTGGATGGGTTCTGGGTTTACTCATCGGGTTCCTGTCGCAGCGCTTCACGGCAAAACTGTTTTTCTCTATCTTCACTGTGCAGAGGACCATTCTCGCAATTGTTTCGATAAACTCTTCTCTTATTGTCAAACGAAGGCACTCGATCCTAATTTTGAAATGGTCTTTGTTGGGTTAGATACGTCATCAATCCCAGACATTGGAAATTCTTGTGAAATGCCATGGTTGGTATACCCTTGGGACCCTAATCACTCTGATTATGTGACAAGGACAATATTTGGAAAGGGTGACAAATGTAGTACTATTATTGCTTTCGGGAAAGATGGCCGTATTTCTTCTATATGTGCTCTACTGCTTGTATGTTCTTCCTGCCCAGATTTCCCCTTGAGCAATAATCTGCACAACGAGATGAGTGCAGAATTAGCTGGTAATCTCTAGCCTCCATAATAGTGTCATTTATTTTATCTCTTATTTAGATGTTTCACGGTATCAGTTACTCGGTGTGTCTTAACTGTTCTTTTGGGTAAACTTCCTTTCATCGGTGTCTCAGTTTCTCAGAAACATAATCACAACATGTTTTGATGGACAGAGTAGAGTCTCTGTCTTTCAGGTACACTATGTACCGTTAGGGGACTTCTATTTGCGTCATTTGATTCTGTTCCCAATGGCCAGCCTTGATATGTCAATATGGGGAAACAACCATGTTTTGTTGATCCAGAGGTTGAGAAAATATAAGCCGATTTGATATATGACAATTTTCCGTCTTGTCGTTTGTTCTTAGACTTGTTATTTTAATAACTTAATTTAATTATTATGCAGGGAGCAAGGTGATGTATGCTGCAAGTAATGTTTACAAGTATACTGTTGAATCCCGAAATCACCTCAAGGCCCTTTTTCCTTTGCTTGGAGAAGAGTACTTCTTTCCGGGTCTTCCAGTTAGTGGGAGAATGAAATCATCAGAAATGCACGACTTTTATGACTGTGTTGATGAGGATGAGCGAAACCAATATTTAGCGTCCAAAACTGATTATATCGCTGTGTTCGAAGAGGATGCAGAATACCCAAAAGCGATCTACGAAAGAATTGCCAATATCGACACTAGTAATTTTGATGTCATTTCCTTCCTCTCAGCTGATAACAGGCAGTACCTGGTTCGCAATGATGGTTGTGAAACTCAATTTGAAGTCGAGCGTCTTAGGGATAAAAAATGGGTTATGATTTGTTGCCTTTGCTGCCCCATTTATTTCCATAGCAGATTTTCATTGGTATATAGAGGTGTTTCGGACATCTGCTCTGAGTTGTATGATGAGTACGGTGATACTTTTGAGATGGTCTTGGTCTTGAAGATGGGCAGGGATTTTGAAGCTGATGAGTCAAGCTTCAGACACATGTTGTCTGGCTTCCCTTCATCGTGCCTTGTGGTTCCCTTCTGGGACTCAGACTCTCGTGACTATATATGCTGTTCACTCGGGTTTTCAAATACTCCGCAAGGTCTATTTCTGCGTGCGGATGAAAGGAAGGTTATATGGCACAAAACCTTGTATGATGTGAGTCGCTATGGGGTAGACACATTTCCTTTCAGTAAAGAAGACATTCTGAAAAAATGGGCTGAAGAATATGGCAAATCACGGAATGTTCAGTCCCTTGAGCAACTGTTTGACTGCTCATCCGCAGAGAACCCGGGAGGTGCGAATTATTATGAGAAGATGTCTATCAATCAACTGCAAAAGAAGCTCGTTGGTGTGTACTTGTGCTTTTGTGGGGAATCCATACCTATGCTTCAAGAGTTGTATGAAGTCTGTAAAGCTAATAACATTGAATTTGAGATTGTGGTTGTGTGTTGTCTCTCTAGTGCTAAAAACTCGGACCCAAAGTTGTTACATGATCAGATAACTAGTGCCTTGAGGAAGAGGAATATATCATGGTGGGTATTACCCTATAAGGGTTCGGTGAGCCGCAAGCTAGTACGACTTTTGAATTCTCCCATTGAAGAGGAGCTGATCATTGTGGGCAATGAAGTTGTAGATTTTGATGGTGCAGATTTCATACGTCAGTTTAAAAAGCTTCAAAACCTGCGAGAAGATTCATCTTCAAGTGATGGTAGTGGACTTTTAGAAAGAGTCATTTTAGAATTTAAGAGCAGATATCGTGTTTGAATGTAACCGTGTTTGCTGCACTAATCTACACTCGACATGCTTGGGAAACTGATATCTCCTCGAATGATAATCTTCAACCCCCATTCTGGTGTCGTCTGATTTATGACTTAAACTTGTTTTCCAGTGGCTGAAATATGTGACTGAATTTGGAGATTGTATTAAAAATAATGATCATGAAGTTTAAAGTTTCAAACAATGATTTCAAATTAGGTTAGGTTGTTTGTTAGAATAATTCACATACAAAGACGGTTAATAGATGTCACGTATCAACTAATGAATTTGATCTCCCATCTGTATTACACTAATTAAACTCTAATTAAAAAAATGTTAGAAATTAACGCACATCGACTAGAAAACTTTAATAATTTTAAAAAATCGGCAATTAAACGTAGTAAACACGGTTTAGCCATGAACTAAATGTTGCAATTCAACAATCGAAAATGGACCAAACGTGGAGACTCATCGTTCGACCATGGACGGTTGTTGAATCCAACGTATAACCATGGGCTAACATTGGAATTCAACGTGTAACCGTGGTGCCACGTTGAGTTTCAACGTGTAACCGTGGTGCCACGTTGAGTTTCAACGTTTGGCCATGACGGAAAAAAAAACGTTCACCATGGCCAACCGTTGGGTTCTCACGTTTGGTCCATGGCCGAACGTTGGGTCTCAACGTTTGGTTCATGACCGAACCTTGAGTGCACAAATTTTAGATGTACGCAGAAAAATCGCAATTTTTACTATTACTAAGTCAATACGTGACGTAAATCAATTATCCAATAGATTTAACGGTGCGCAAAAAAAAAATTAACCAAATAATGAAGCGATTAAGTTGTTCAAGTACCGGTGACTCGGGATCCGTCATGTTAATTAATCTTGTTAATTGTTGTTGTTGGTTATTTTTTTTTTATTTAGAGTATTTTTACTACAATTTGAGAGGAAATTTTTTAGAGAGAGAAAGTAGTGTGTGAGTGCAAGGGTAATTATCGTCTTTTTTTTCGAAAAACGTCGTCGATGAAAATCAGCCCGTTTTTTTCCATTACATATTGGCTTTACATATTGGCTTCTGTACTTTTGGTTGGGTAGCCTAAGAGCATCTCCAATGGTTACCTAAAAGGACTTACTTGCAAATAAAAAAGATTTCAAACTACTTGCTTAACCATTGGAGCGCTCTACATGAACTAGCTTAAATTGAGCTAGTAGCTCAAATTCATCCAAAAGATATATACACTAATAAAATATATGTATGTGGGTCCATTTAAGCAACAATTCTAGTAGTTTAACCATTGAGGGAGTTTGTAACTTAAAAATGTTGTACCTTAGAAATATGACGTGGAAAGTTAAGGTAGTTATATTGTTGCTAACCATTGTTGATAGTCTAAGAGCAAGTCCAATGATTTAGCTTAGAGACTTACTTGCAATTTTAAAAAGTTGCAAGCTACTAGTCAAACCATTGGAAGTGTATGTATAGATTAGCTTTGTTTAAGCAACTAGCTTCATTAAACTAGTTGCTTAAATTTGCTTAAATGGACCTACCACAAGGAAACAACCAATAAAAAGTTCAAAGCGTCTTGCTTGTGACGGACTAATCCCGTCACAAGCTGAAGACCTCTCACAAAAAGGGAGAGAGGACAAGGTGGGGCACCCCCCATGTGCTTCCCCACTCACCTCTCATGGGTATTTTGTGAGAGGAAATGATATCCGTCACAAGCTTTTGACGGATATCGCCGTCTTCATTGAGATTTTGTGTAAAAAGTTAGTATCTTAAAATGTGAGTCCAATCTAACTAGTGAAAAATTACTAGCTCAAAAATTTTGTAGCTTAAAATTTGATGCGACAAAGATAAACTAGTACGAACTAGCTTACCATTGGACTTGCTCTAAGTCTCTAAGGTTCGTTGTCATGTCCTTGATCATTTATTTGTAGACCAATTTCATTTCATTCATTATATAACTGACATATATTTAATTCGACTCTTAAGAAATTGTTATATTTGTTAAATAATCTTAGTTTATAAAAAGTCAGTTTTCGATTTGGAAGCCCTAATTTTTGGCCATAATTGTTTCCTTAATGATTGATGATTTTATTTTTCATATTTTTGTAAATAAGCTTAATTTAAGAGAAAAACGATTGTACATCAGATTTACTACATCATACTTAATGACTTTTTGAGTTTTTGTTTATTTTTTTCGTGTACTATAGAGTTTATAAATTACATTTTAGTTTTATGATGTCCAAAATCAAAATTTTTGAGCTTATATGTAAATTTTTTGAGTTATAGTGTAACTTTTTGAGATTAAAGTTTAAGTAAATTAACTCAAAAACTTTATAATAAAAATCAAAAAATTTAGATTAAAACTCAAAAACTGTATCTTAATGCTCAAAAACTATACTATCTGATGTAGTACATCAGATGTATAATCCACTTACTGTTTTATTATTGCATTGTTTTTTTAATAATTAAATAAACGGTAATGATGGTTGTATTTAAGCTAAATTTGGTATTAATTTTGGTATTAAGAATCAAATTATACATTTACCAACGTAATACAAACCTAAGGTTTTTATTTATCATTTCCCTTAAATAAATGGGTCTTTTGTGTTTAATGGACACACGATAAGAGTTGTCTAAATTCAAATTAATGTCTTTAATTCAACTTCTTAAATACAAACCTAAGGATGCAGCCTACCTCTAACGCCTCTAGCCCTCTACCCACCAGACGGCCTCTCTATTCGCCACCATCGCCCCCTTCCTCTATCACCGAACTACCACCTTCCCCATAACTACCACTAGCTCCGCCCTAAGCGGAGACGTAATTGGTCGACGGTATTTAGTAGTTAATTATTTCTGATATCGTCGGCCAATTACTTCAAATAGATTTCATGGATTAGTTTAATTACGTTAATGATGTAAATCATTGTCGACATGTGTTAATAAACTTTTTTAAAGTTAATTACACGTGGAACTGGAGGAGGTTGGGAGAAGTTAAGTAAGTAATTATAAAAAGGCAAAGTTGGAAGTTAGTCAAAAATTCTCGACGATTCAAGGTAATGTATCAACGCGTGGTACACAGGCATGCTTATTGCTTAATACCATATTCGTCGATCACATCGTTCATCTATGGTTGACCGAGATTCATTGTTTGCCGGATTAAAACACTAGAGAGGCTTTTTGACAGTAATTCTCATAAATGGACGAAGAATTTTGATAGCTAGAATTGTATAAATGATGTTCTTGTGTTCTTTCACAGTTCTTGGAATTTTTTTCTTAAATGGCGTTTTATACCCAAAAGCATTCGCGAAAATGGTGGTTAGCCTCTTTAACTTTGGCAAATTGTTCAAATAAACACCATAAATACAAATGTAGTAATTGGACCTCATAAGAGCATCCACATTAAAGTCTCATAAAAGTCGTGTATTTCTTTTGATGGTTTCATTCTCCCACGAACTCGAAGACGAGGAAAGAAGTACTCTTCTCCAAGCAAAGGAAAAAGTGTCATGACGTGATTTTGGGATTCGATACAATGCTTGTCAAGATTAGTTGGAACAACATGCACAACCTTACTCCCTGCATAATAGTTAAATCGCTTAAGGCCGAAATGTAAACCATCATATAAAATAGTTATCCAAACCACCTAAATCACGATAAAGGAATAGCGTGCGCACAAAAAACTAGATCCACCACCACTATCACCACCCTCCACAAATAAACAAATGACTATACCATTTAGGGTGTGAGTGGGAAAACACATGAGGGTGTCCCACCACCCATGTGCTTCTCACTTGTGAGAGGTATTATTGCTGTCTAAAATAAGGCGGTCTGAAGCAAGACAAATTGATTCCAATAATTTGTTTTATTTATAAATAATAAAAAAAAGTAAACGACTAAACAAAGGGAGTACTACAAAAACTACAATCAAACTACCACGAATCATCACAATTATCACTAATAATTATTAATTTTCTTGATCGAACTTCACCGGCGGCCGTAGGAATCATTATTTTTAATACATTCTCAATATTCAATCATAAAATCAACTAGAAAACAAATTTTAAGACATAAATGAGACCGACACCAGAACAAAGCGTCTTGCTTGTGACGGGCTAATCCCGTCACAAGCTGAAGACCTCTCACAAAAAGGGAGACGGGACAAGGTGAGGCACCCTCAATGTGCTTCCCCTCTCACCTCTCATGGGTCATTTCACTCATTTGTGAGAGGAAACGGTATCCGTCACAAGCTTATGACGGATATCACCCGTCTTTAATGAGATTTGTTGTAAAGGCAAACCAAAAGAACAACTAAAGACATAATTCACACCATTTAAATAAACAACCAACAACTATGCATGCTGATCAGCAGCGATCCATGTCGTTGCTCAAAATAACCAGATTTTCTTCATTGTAAGGTAAATCAATATTTGCTCCAGTCAGCTTCTCTAACCACTTCGAGTTGAAAGACATTAATACTAGACACGCCTGCATACAAATAGTAACAAACTTATAAATAAATCCAGAAATTGAACTTGCTTAAATACACACATAGCTAAAGCCTAAAGGTATAAAACAGAACAACGTACATTCATAATAGTCTAATGTTCCATTGTAGCATGTTGGGTGCAGTGCAGCAAGTGCGGTTACATTCAAACACGATATCTGCTCTTAAATTCTAAAATGACGCTTTCTGAAAGTCCACTAGCATAACTTGGAAATGAATCTTCTCGCAGGTTTTGAAGCTTTTTAAACGGACGTATGAAATCTGCACCATCAAAATCTACAACTTCATTGCCCACAATGATCAGCTCCTCTTCAATGGGAGATTTCAAAAGTCGTACTAGCTTGCGGCTCACCGAACCCTTATAGGGTAATACCCACCATGATATATTCCTCTTCCTCAAGGCACTAGTTATCTGATCATGTAACAACTTCGGGTCCGAGTTTTTAGCACTAAAGAGACAACACACAACCACAATCTCAAATTCAATGTTATTAGCTTTACAGACTTCATACAACTCCTGAAGCATAGGTATGGATTCCCCACATAAGCACAGGTACACACCAACGAGCTTCTTTTGCAGTTGATTGATAGACATCTTCTCATAATAATTCGCACCTCCCGGGTTCTCTGCGGATGAGCAGTCAAACAGTTGCTCAAGGGACTGAACATTCCGTGATTTGCCAAATCCTTCAGAAACTTTTTTCTGAATGACTTCTTTAGTGAAAGGAAATGTGTCTACCCCATAGCGTTTCATATCATGCAAGGTTCTGTGCCATATAACCTTCCTTTCATCCGCACGCAGAAATAGACCTTGCGGAGTCCTTGAAAAGCCGAGCGAACAGCATATATAGTCACGAGAGTCTGAGTCCCAGAAGGGCACCACAAGGCACGATGAAGGGAAGCCAGACAACATGTGCCTGAAGCTTGACTCATCAGCTTCAAAATCCCTGCCCATCTTCAAGACCAAGACCATCTCAAAAGTATCACCGTACTCATCATACAACTCAGAGCAGGTGTCCGAAACACCTCTATATACCAATGAAAAATCGCTATGGAAATAAATGGGGCAGCAAAGGCAACAAATCATAACCCATTTTTTATCCCTAAGACGCTCGACTTCAAATTGAGTTTCACAACCATCATTGCGAACCAGGTACTGCCTGTTATCAGCTGAGAGGAAGGAAATGACATCAAAATTACTAGTGTCGATATTGGCAATTCTTTCGTAGATCGCCTTTGGATATTCTGCATCCTCTTCGATCACAGTCATATAATCAGTTTTGGACGCTAAATATTGGTTTCGCTCATCCTCATCAACACAGTCATAAAAGTCGTGCATTTCTGATGATTTCATTCTCCCACTAACTGGAAGACCCGGAAAGAAGTACTCTTTTCCAAGCAAAGGAAAAAGTGCCTTGAGGTGATTTCGGGATTCAACAGTATACTTGTAAACATTACTTGCAGCATACATCACCTTGCTCCCTGCATAATAATTAAATTAAGTTATTAAAATAACAAGTCTAAGAACAAACGACAAGACGGAAAATTGTCATATCAAATCGGCTTATATTTTCTCAACCTCTGGATCAATAAAACATGGTTGTTTCCCCATACTGACATATCAAGGCTGCCCATTGGGAACAGAATCAAATGATGCAAATAGAAGTCCCCTAACGGTACATAGTGTACCTGAGAGACTGAGACTCTACTCTGTCCATCAAAACATGTTGTGATTATGTTTCAGAGAAACTGAGACACTGATGAAAGGAAGTTTAGCGAAAAGAACAGTTAAGACATACAGAGTAACTGATACCGTGAAACATCTAAGTAAAAGATAAAATATATAACACTATTATGGAGGCTAGAGATTACCAGCTAATTCAGCACTCATCTCATTGTGCAGATTACTGCTCAAGGGGAAATCTGGGCAGGAAGAACATACAAGCCGTAGAGCACGTATAGAAGAAATACGGCCATCTTTACCGAAAGCAATAATAGTACTACATTTGTCACCCTTTCCGAATATTGTCCTTGTCACATAATCAGCGTGATTAGGGTCCCAAGGGTATACCAACCATGGCATTTCACAAGAATGTCCAACGTCTGGGATAGATGACGTATCTAAGCCAACAAAGACCATTTCAAAATTAGGATCCAGTGCTTTCATTTGACAATAAGAAAAGAGTTTATCGAAACAATTGTGAGAGTGGTCCTCTGCACAGTGAAGATAGAGAAAAACAGTTTTGCCTTGAAGCGCTGCGACAGGAACCCGATGAGTAAACCCAGAACCCATCCAGAGAACATAACCTAGTGAGCTGTAAACCAACAATGACTCGAGGGTTACTGCCCTAAGCCTCTCCACTTCCCTATTGACCAGGAGCTGGCTAGAGAAGGGATATGCACTTGCACCGTGGTGGCGTATGACTGCTTCACCATGAGGTTCCACATACTCACATTTAGGACCGAAAATTATTAGCCGATCATCCGCATCTTGGTGAAAGAGCCGCGAGAGCCTTCTGCTTACCCAGTTAATGAAGGGGAACACCCACCAGGATATATTTCGCTCTTTCAAAGTAGAATTGATACGGTCTTGGAACAATTGAGGGTCGTCAAAGCAATTGAAAGGCATGTACACCAGGATAATCTCAAACTCTAGACCCAATTCACAGCAATTTTTATGAACATTATCGAGTGTAGGTATCAAATTTCCCGTTTGGCACAGATACAAACCAACACACTTATCGTACAGATCAAAAATTGTCACTTCTCCTGGGCCGCCTCCTGGATTCTTACTGAGAGATGTTGAATAGCTAGGGAAAGTTAAGGGAAAGGAGCTCAAAAATTTATTAATGGTACGCCAAGATTTGGAGGACAATGCGGTTTCTTCGCGCTGGGAAATCAACGAGAGCCACTCGGAAGTAAAGGGAAAGGCGTCAACTCCATATTTGAACAAAAAGTCAAGAGGTTTGTGCCACTCAACCTTTTTGGCTCGATTTACCAACAAACCATGGGGATAACAGGCGAGGGGCATGGCGGCTCCTAATCTACGGGTTAATTTGGGAGTTAGACAGAATGAGGGGAAACTGGAAATGAAGTCAGACAAGACAGTATATTGATCGTCACAGTCAGTGAAACAGTCAACAAATATAATAAGTTCGAAAGCACCAAAGTCATACATCTCAGAAGATACCAGAGACACAGCCTGCGCAACAGCAACAGCGTGTGACGAGAGAGGCAGACTGAAAAAACATAGCATCACCACTTTTCGGTTAATCAGGTTATAAACATCAACAATTTCATTATCATTGCGAACCAAAGCTGGAAATTCATCACCAGTACGATCAATTAAGAACTTTGTAAGATCGAAACGAGTTCCTCTCATTAAAAACGATGGTTGTTCTTCCTCCATGCCTGCTGCGATGCTTATTCTCAATTTAATCAAACAAAACAAAATAAATAAGTAAAAATTGCACTTGCATTTCTTCAACAACTGAAAAATTCACATAAACGAATTGAAATCAAAACAACTCACATGAACCAAATTGACGTTAAGATCGTGATTAATCACATGGTGATTAGTCAGGATTAAATATTAATAACCCTAAATTGGGAAAAAATAAGACAACAACAATCAATGATCAGTAAACTAGAAAAAGGGAAAAAATTATGAAACTATATAAAAAAAGGATGAAATAAAGTCACAAGAATAAGTTGAAGCCGGCGTACTGGTGTAATATTGACGGTTGTGTGAATTCAGCGTGGTTGTGGCGCTGAGTTCAGCGTTTCTTGCTTAGTTTTCTTGCAAATATGCCTGAATTTGAAAAGACAAGGTTTTATAATTATAATTATCCGATATAATTTAATACAAGAATTTATTTCTTATTTTGCTTTCTTAAATACACAACTTAACTAGTATTGATGCCCGGTTTTGCCCGGGTTACCTCTACTCACCATTAATTTTTTTTTCTATGACATATCCTAGAATTACGATGAAATAAATTTTGAGACAAATTTAGTACTCCCGCTATAAATATTTTACTCTTATTAATGAAACAATAGTAATAACGTTTTTTACTACTTGCCCGTAATCATTGTTACTTTTACTACCCCACCGTAATTATTGTTACTGTCACTACTGCCGTATTAATGTTGATAATTTCACTACTCCCGCCCTAATTATTGTTACTTTCACTATTGCCACATTCACTACTCCCGTTGTTGTTTATACCACTTTACTAATCTCGCTGATAATATTGTTACTTTTACTATTCAAATGAGTGATTACTATCATATAACTATATCGAATGTTACTACAATTCTTTTTTTTACTGACGAAATTACTTTTACTACTTAGGTATGCAATTTTAAGAGGATTATCTATTTTTATAAATATATTACATATATGCATTAAATCAAATCGAAAGAATTATGCAATATTATATATTATGGAATCTAACTTGAATTACTTATAACCTACTTATATTATATTTTTGTATGTTAAATAATTAACATCTATATATATCTAATAAACTATAAAATTTAATAAAATTGCATAGATTTTAAATTTAATATATAATTTTATGAAGATAATAATTAATACCATAAGTGTGCATGTTTTATGTTTATACTAATTATTTATTTTATTTTAAGGAAATTGACCATCTTTTAGTCTTCTATAAATATTTAGGAAAATTACCAAGCATCTTCTTTCTTTTAATATCCTTAAAATTGACCATCTTAATTAATTATTTTATTTTAAGAAAATTGACCATGTTTTGGTCTCTTACAAATGTCTAGGAAAATTACCAAGTTTCTATATAATTTAATTTTAACCCAAACTATATAATATTTGCATTGAGATCCCTTAATCGGGTCCATCACACGGTGCTAGTGATTTAAAACTATATAGTATAATTAATTTGTATAACTTTCTTTAATTACATTGAAGTCCCTTGGTTTCTGGATTTAATATATAGTATTGATTGATTGATGGGTTGTATTTATTATTATCCGTTTTATTATTGCTTTGTTTTTTTAATAATTAAATAAAGGGTAATAATTGTTGTATTTAAGCATTAAATACTTTGTAAATTTGGTATTAATTTTGGAATTAAGAAAAAAATTACATCTTCATCAACCTAATTAATACATATATTAAGTATTTGTTTCCTCTTTTAGCTTCTTAAATATTTCCCTTAAATAAATGGGTCTTTTTAAATTGTGTTTAATGGGCACAGGATAAGAGTTGTTGAAATTAAAATTAATGCCCCTAATTTATTTATATTTTTTGTCATAGAATATTGCCAGACCGGCAATCCTTCACCGCGCCATCCTCAAACTCCCTTAAAAACTGCCACCTCAGGATGCAGCCTACCTCAGACGCCTCTATCCACCAAACGACCTCTCTATTCGCCACCACATGCCCCTCCTCTATCACCGAACTACGTTACAACCTTACCCATAACTACCACCACCTCCGCCCTAGGTGGAGACGTAATTGGTCGACGATATTTAGTAGTTCATTATTTCAAATATCGTCGACCAATTACTTCAAATAGATTTGATGGATTACTTTAATTACGTTAATGATGTAAATCATTGTCGTCATGTGTTGGTAAAAAATTTTGAAGTTAATTACATGTGAAACCGGAGGAGGTTGGGAGAAGTTAAGTAATTATAAAAAGGCAAAGTTGGAAGTTCATTAAAAAATGTAGACGATTCGAAGTAATGTAGCAACGCGTGGTACACAGGCATGCTTATTGCTTAATACCATATTCGCCGATCACATCATTGTTTGCCAGATTAAAACACTAGAGAGGCAGGCTCTTTGACAGTACTGCTCATAAATGGACGAAGAATTTTGATAGTTAGAATTGTATAAAAGATGTTCTTGTGTTCTTTCCCAGTTCAAATTTTATCGTGATTGGCTGAAACAATTCCATCACGCAGTTCTTGGAATTTTTTTCTTAAATGGAGTTTTATACCCAAAAATATTAGCGAAAATGGTGGTTAGCCTCTTTAACTTTGACAAATTGTTCAAATAAACCCCCAAGTGCAAATGTAGTAATTAGACCCCATAAGGGCCATACACATTGAAGAGTCATAAAAGTTGCATTTCTTCTAATGGTTTCATTCTCCCACGAACTGGATGACGAGGAAAGAAGTACTCTTCTCCAAGCAAAGGAAAAAGTGCCTTGACGTGATTTTGGGATTCGATAGAATGCTCGTTAAGATTACTTGGAACAGCATGCACTACCTTAGTCCCTGCATAATAATTAAATCGCTTTAGGCCGAAATGTAACCATCATATAAAACAGTTATCCAAACCACCTAAATCACGATAAAGGAATAGCGTGGGCACAGAAAACTAGATCCACCACCTTCCACAAATAAACAAATGATCTATACCACAAGATAGACATTGGAAGAAACCACAATAGCATAACACTACCGAAAATGCAAACAACATCCACCGAGTGCAATAACGAGGCGAATTGTTTTTCAAATAAAATTGTAACTTAAAAAAATATATTGTAAAATCATATTTTTTGAGGGAATTTAAAGATGGATGCCATATAAGCTAAGTATTACGAAAGAAAGATAAAAGCAGGAAAAAAATAAGAAAATAAATATGGCAAGGAAGAAGATGCTGACGAAGTAGCAGGTTTAGGAGGAAGAGATTTTGCCATCTCAACATTCAAGGGGCGATCACCAAGTTTCAAATTGTTTAGAGCAAGTGCAGTTGTTGCTCTATGTAAGCAGAGTGCTCTGAATCAGGGACGACACACTCCACTACAACACCCCGAAGACCAAAATGTAGTTTCAAATGTTCAGCAGTGATATTAGAAACGAGGTTGCTGACTCAGACTGTTCTCTTCAGCATCTCTCAGACTGTTCTCTTCAGCATCTCGACCTTATATTTCTCGTATACACCTGGGCAGGACACTAGCAAGATTAACGAGGTTGCTGACTCAGATTGTTCACTTTGTTGGTAGAGATAAACAAGAATACAACCCCAACAAAGCACACATGGATAAAATAACAATTTCAACATAAGAAACTAAGAAAGCATCCAATAAACGCAATCGCCCAATCCCATTTGTTGCCACAAGACTGCAAGTATTGTGTAAGAAGAAACAAGATGGGCATATACTGATATAAGCCATAAAATTGTGACAACGGTTTTTCTTTTTTCTCAATAGTCAACTACGACATTCATTATATTTCATTCTCTCATTCACCTGATTGTTTATGCATCCCTTTTTGGGCTATTCCAACGGATCGTTTACACTGTCTATTTTAGGTAACTTTTATTTGGCCTTACTCGCACCCTCCTTTATCTATGCACCTAACTAGCCACCCCATCCAACACCATTGTTACGCCATCCCGCCACCATTAGCCACGAATTTTCGTCTCCAACACGGCCACTTTCAACCATCTCCGACCACCCAACTACCAAGCCAACTTGTTCCAACTAGTCACCATTATCCACAAATTGATCCACCCTATTTACAAAGCACTTAGCAAAGTTAATGAAAGGTGAAAACAGGGCTTGTAAAATAAGCAGAGTAACTAAGTAAAAACTAATGATCTATATTAATCACGAGAAAGTAACAGTCTTAAAACCAACACCGCAATTACCAGTTGAATTTTTCGATGATTTGAGACTGAGCTTGTTGAGCAGCGTGAGCTGGATGAGCCCCAACAGCCCTGATTACCTTTGCAACAGCCATTGAAGCAGCAGATGGCGGCGCAATTGGAACTTGGCTCATGGTTCCCCTTTCAGAGACTTCTTGTATTGCAGCCACGAGCCATGTATGTTTGATGCTCTAAATTGCAATCTGTTTTAAATCACCGGCTATAAATAAATTCTCGGCATACCGGTTTAATACCAGGCACAAGCACGCTTTCAGAAGGATCAGGAACAAGTTCCGGAACCATCGGAAGTGAATCAAAAAACGAGTATGAAACAGACCCTGCATAATTAGTAGACCTGTCAAACGGGTCGGGCGGATCGGGTCTCGGGTCAGGTCATAAGGGTCGGGCCAGAAACGGGTTGGGTCATACGGGTCACGGGACGGATTAGGGTCAGAATGCGGGTCAAGAAATAATTTTTAACGTCTTTTTTAAACGATTTTTTTAATTTTAAAAATATTTTTTTAAAATGTAAAATACATTTAAAATTATTATTTTAATCATATTCATCATATACAATAATTATATTGATATAATTATTAAAATAGGTCACGGGTCGAAAAAACCGGGTTTGTAACCCTAAAAACCGGGTCGGGTTTTCGAGTCGGACGAATTTTGACAGGTCTAATAATTAGCCATATTTGGCATATTTGCGTCAACAAGGTTTGCATATGAAGGAGGTTTTCAGTAAAAAAAAAATCAACACAGATGTTATGACACATCAAACATCCACTATGTTTCTTTATGTGTATTGATATACTCCCTCCGTTTCGATCAATTGTTATCTTTTGGTTTTGTCATAAGACCAAGGAAAGAAGAAGTGGTCAATTATAAAATGACAAGTGGAATAAATTGAGTGTGAATAATCAAATTGTTCATCAAGTTCATTCTTAAAATAGAAAGGACAACAATTGACCGAGATACCAAAAAAAAAGGACAATAAATGACCGGGACAGAGGGTATATTTACTAAAAACACAGGAAACAGACTACTCATGATAGGAACCCGGTCCACAATTATACAAAACCCTAAAAATAGAACCTAAACCAAAACCCTGGTCGTTAGATTACCGTATGAAGTTAATCAAATTCAGAGTAGTTGAGGTACGAGATGCAATTAACTGGATTATGAGTTGATTTAAATCGGTAAGAGAAATTAAACCCTAGATTATTAGAGAACTAGTATAGGCCCTGTGCAATGGAGAGTGTTTATAGAATTTTATCTTTTATTATACTATATTTATAGAGTGTAAATTAACAATTCATTATTTTTTAACGTTTTTCATCATTTATTTTAATTTGAGAGAGTAAAAAAATAATTTAAGTAATACTCATAACCTCTTTTAATAGCATATCTTTTAGCTACAACTTATCTTATCGAGAACGAAATTTTTATCATAAAAAAAAAACCTATAAGCAAATCTTAAATAGGGAACTATATTGAAATAGGAAAGAAATTAAGAGATTATATCAAAATAGGAGAAATATTTTAGGCGGAAAAACTTTGAGTTATTCATATTCATTTAGAGCATGTTTGACATTGATTCTCAAAAATGAGTTTTTGTTTTTCAAGCTTAATTTTTCAAAAGTGTTTTTCAAAAGCAGAAACAACAAATAGCTGCTTCTATTTCTATGGGTAAAAATATGGATTTTTAACTTTTGAGAATTTTTGTTTAACTATTAGAAAATAATGTGTTTGACCAAAAAGTATTTTTGAGACTAAAAACACTTTTATAAATTAGGTCAAACAAACACTTAGTATATAAGGGATTATTAATACCAAGCAGAAGAAGGAAGAGGAGAGAGGGTTTTAAGCTAGCTTGCTCTTCGAATTTGTTTATGCCTTCGTCTGGCTTCCTTTCTGGATATATTTTCCTCATTTTTTTTAGTTTCCAGTATTCTTTTTCCTAATTTTTTTTATGAAAAATTTTCATAAAATTTTTTCAATCAAATAAAGCGAAACAGAGAGATGACTTCGAATTTGTTTATGCCTAATTTTCATAGATGGCGAACTATTTTTTCCTAATATTTCATCAAATAAAGCGAAAATGAAGTTTATTTCAATCAAATGAAGTTTATTTCAATCAGTTTATTTTCATTTTCTTTTTCTTTAGGCTTTGTATTGTTCTGAGAATATTATGTCGCAAATAATATTTCAATCAAAATAAAGCGAAAATGGGTAAATAGTTCAATCAAATGAAGTTTATTTCAATAAGTTTATTTTCATTTTCTCTTAAAAATAGTTAGTGTTTTCATCATCTCTCTTTTTTACTTTGTAAATCAATTCTTCCCAAATTAAAAATAATTAGGTCTTTTAATTTTGGGCTTCTTGATGATGTTGTTGTTGTTGTAATTTGTCTGATTAATTGACTTGGGAATATTGGATTGATTTCTGGGAAATTAGAGTTTAGAGTTTTAGAAGAGATTGATGTTGAGGGTAAAAAATCGGGGTATGCTTTGAAATAAGACAAGGGTATATCAGTCATATTTTTAAAAAAATTGCCGGAATTTTCAACTTGGCGTAATTTTAGAAAAAAAAAAGTGATATTGTGGATGTAATTTCAAAAAAAATTATATAAGGCTGTAATTTTCGAAAAGTGATTTTTAAAAGGCTGTAATTAACAATTTTCTCTATTACTTATTCAAATTATCGTTGAAAAACTTGATGTTTAATTCATTAACATTAACATTCTTAAATTTTGAAGTTAAATTAGTCACATAAACAATTCAAAGTAAATAGGTTTTAACTAGTTTTTTTACGAAGTATAATCTTATTTGTTACTTAAGAATATTTATATTTAGTTAGATTTAAAAAGTGAAAAAGGGAAAATAATATAGAGATAAAACGAGCTTGAGCCGAGCTTTAGGTTTTTCTGAACCGAGCCCGAGCTTCAACTTTTTAGGCTTGACGAGATTCGAGCTGATCCCCAAGCTCGCTGATCCGAGCTCAAGCTCAAATTGACTCTTTTACAACACTATTTGTGTTTTTTTATACAGTCAAATTTTAATCATATAATAACAAAATTTAAATGTTTATTCATCGGATTAATTACAAATTTTCTTTTTAAGTAGATAAAATGATTCTCCTCCAGTCATAGAGCAATGTTGGAATTGTCTATTGTATTCATCCGACTCACTAATAATTTTATGATTTATTTATCTTTTCTATTTATAAATAGAAAAAAAAACTTAAAATTAAGTCGGTTTCACACTAATAAGTATAACATTGAACCTAATTACCTAATTCCTCTCGAATAAATTTTCATGAAATACACATGTTACAGTGGTGGAGTGTAACTGTATAAGTATTTAATTTTACACTACTTAGTGTAAAATTGTTTTATACAAAGATCGTGCAATATATGGAGATCAAGCTAAATTGTCATTTATTTCCCAAAAATTCGTTCACCATTGTTCTAAGACTTATTGGTATCCTCAAATTCTTAAGAGAGACGGTCTTTATTAATCTTAGTAAGAGAACTCCTTATAATAATAGGTTGTTATCTTTATTTTTAAATAATTAAGTTAATCGAAATAAATTGAGGGTAAGCTTGCCAAAATTTGAGAATGTTTAGGTCAAATTCGGTGCAAAAATACTTTGGGCTTTTTTCGTTGCATTTGTGACATAATATTCTCAGAATAATTCAGTTTAATTATTTAATTACCTTTTAATAATCTAGGGTTATTATCGTATTTTTTGAATCTAAATTTTCATTATAATTTTTAGTTGGTGAAGTTAAATGAATATTGACTTTTATGATAACTTATTAATTTAAGATATTGTTTTTTTTTTTGCAGTTTTGAAATTCCGACATCGATGGGTATAACAAGTTCTTGTTGTCATGGGCTTCCACTAATACCATTTCAGAAGATGGCAATACCTTTCTTGTTGCGTAGATTGGCATCAGACATCGATGGGTTTCGTGGTGTGTTGGGACAGAGACAATACCTTTCTTGTTGCGTAGATTGGCATCAGAAAATCAATACTGCAAAGCGACTCTCAGATACCGGTATAATTTAATTTAAATTAATTTATTAAATTTTAAATTTTCTAAAAATTGATTATATTTATTTACTTTTCATTTATTATTCAAAACATATACTCCGTATACAAGTTATAATTAATACTATATTTTACTATATATACAGCTCAACTACGATCTAATGAGATTTGTAATTTGAACCTAAGAGGCATTGAATTTCGGGGTTTGACACTTGGAGCCATACACGATGAATTAGATTTGATGGGAGCCCTTCGACGAGAACTAGTGACACTTAAGCTACATTCTGAGAAATATAATGATGTTACTATTGTGTAGGATGTTCGCTATGAGCTTGATGGAGATTTACATTTCGTCTATAATTTGTATGAGCCTAGCCCATGTACGAGGCCTTGTGGAATAAAAAAATCAAACTAACAAAAAATTTATAGACTTAATTTGATGCTACTGCAGCAGCGGTCGCGCAAGGCCTTGTGGAATAAAAAAAAAGATCTCGTAAAAAAAATCATTAACTGAATATATATTGCTACAACATATTTATGTTACGTATATTGTCACGATATATTAAAATTTACCACAATTTACTAAAAATTTAGCACGGTTTATTTGTATTGATACAGTATCCACATAATATAAAAGCGGGGTTTTTTAGAGCTTTTCTATTGGTTCATATTACTTAGGGATTTAAAAAATTTATTTATTTTTTTTGGCTATGTAGAGCCCTCCATGTCCATTGATCAGATTTATTTATTCTCTTATCTATACAATTTTATTAAAAATGTTACCCTAAAACATCACATAAATATGATGTGACAATTATTTATTATGACATCTACATGACAATCTCTATAAATGTTTTTAACTAATCCTATATGTCAAGTAAAAGGTTCCCTCTACATGACAATCTCTATAAATGTTACACAAGTAGCCTTAATTAATACTAATAGCACTGGAAAATATAACGTATGTAATCTATTGACTAGGAATAATACAATTAATGAAATCAAACAAAAGATATCTAATAATCAAAAATAAACAATTACATTTCGGTCACGGTAATCATTAGGTTCATACAAATTATAAACAAAATGTAAATCTCTATCAATAAGATACCGAACGTCCCAGAAAATGTTATAGCCATTATACTGAATTATCTCTAAACTTCGTCGCGAGATCCCCATTGTATCCAACTCATCGTGTAGTGCTCCCATTTTCAATCCCCGATACTTCATTCCTTCTAAAGTCAAATGATGAATCTCGATAGATCGTTTGCGAGCTGCGGATATCAAAGCTTATATTCATTATAAATATTGTTTTAAATATTAAATGACAATAAAATAAATAAAATCATTTCTTGAAAAGTTTATTATTAAATTAATAAAATAAATTATAGCAATCTTTGAAAGTCGGGAGGCAGTCCTGAGTTGTTGATGTCAAATCACGCAAGACGAGAGATACTGAGATTCATTCAATACACCAAAAACACCATGATTCTGGTACTCACGTCCAAACAGACTAACAGACCCCTCATTCGAAATATATTTTGTTGAAATCCACGACTGTAAGAACTTATCGTAATCTTTACGGTGAAACTCATATAACTGCAAAAAGAAAACAATATCATTAAAGTCAAGATTCATGTAACTTCATCTTAAAAATCGTAATGAAACATCAGATTCTAAAACACGATAAACCTAAATTATCAATGTGTAATTAAACAATTAAACAACATGCCTATTAAGGGAATATTAACTGTAAATCAAAACCAAAATTTATATTGCAGTTACAATATGAAAGGTTATATATGTTAGTTCATCTCCGATCCACGCCCTTTTTTTGGGTGGTCATATTTCCACTGGGATAACTCAAATGCCACAAACTTTTGAAGACAATAGGTCACATCAACAGATTCCCACAACACTCTAAATTCACTTTTCTTATTTGTGTATCATGTGTGGTTATATTAACTTGTAACCATACATTCTTTGTGTTACTTTTATTTACATCCACTTATTATTAGACCAGTTTACCACGAAATTTACAAAATATTATTAAAAGGTTAGCCTAAAAATGTCACGTAGACAATGCCACGTGGGATGAAAAAAAGCCGCGTACACAATAACAATGTGACTTGGCAAACTAATATGACATGGATTATCAATTTATTATTATATAGAGCAGTATTATATGTATTCGAAATTAAAAAACGGAATACATAAGAAATTAAGAACGAAAAAGAATAAATGAAGTTATAAACGGAAAAAAATATATTGTTACTAATTCACTTTTTTTTAAAGACACTAATTCTCCGTTGTTGTTGTTTTTACTATAAAAAAAATATACTATAACTTTGTTGTACATAGAAGATGTTTTGCAGAACTAATTAATCAACAAATGATCAATATAAAAGATCATGTAAAATATTATCTTAGGAAAATATAAAATATATGGAAAATAAAATATTTATTAAATTTAAGTAATTTACAAACAAATTCTGTAAATACTTAAGTAAAATTAAACACTAATAATAGAATTTTAAAAGGGTAGTAATAGCATGTATTTAGTTCATACAATTATTTCACGTAAAGGATAAGGTTTTCTAAAAAAAAAAATTGCATTGTTTAGCAATATATTTAGTAAGTAAAACTAAAATAATTATATTTATAATTTTGCGTTCATGGTAAATTTAAATGAGACCTTTTCCATTCCATTTTTATTGTTTACTTATCCTTTAAAATTTATTCCAAATTAATTATTTTTTCGAAATTTAGTATGATAAATGACTTAACTATCGGTATCTATACAATATAATAAAAAGGTAAGATGATTAGTTTATTATTTGACGTGTGTCATGTTAAGCAATTTTAAGTGTCACATTTTATATTATTTTTCTTTGCATTTTATTAGGAATAGTAAGAGACTATGAGTTTGTATGTATAAATCATGACATAATGGATTATCATAATTAAGTTTATTAGAGAAATTATGGTACAATGAATTTGCATAAATAAGTGTATTAGTGGTAACTTTCCAGTTGCTCACTGAATTTGTATAAATACTTCCTCATAGAAAAATAAGAGAACAAGCAAATACAAAATCAATATTGTAACTCTCTAAAGTCAAACACATTTTTATATCGATCAGTCATCTTTAATTCTCCATGGGTCATGTGAAATGTACATTGAAGACAAACATTCTATCTGCCCCCGTTTTATTGTGCTTTGAAAATCAATGAATTCAATTTCATATAAATTTTGGATCTCAAAAGCGCTATATTGCTACTTAAGTTTAAACTTTTTAGTTTGTTTGCATATTGATTTCTCCTAATTGTTCATACTTTTCATAGTATAAAGCTACAAATTTAAAAAATTAATATTTAAGTTCTGCGTAAAATAAAAAAGTTCAACTTCATAGTTATGAAGTCAAATAACCAAATCTGGTTTCTTCCTTGCTAATCTCTAAATCACGTGATTAGTATTTGTAATATCCTTATAAGGTGATTAACTTGCTTACATGTATTTTTTTTTATTTGACATGCAGATAGTACGTATAGATTATGTAATTGTACATGCAGATAGTGGTTTGATTTACATTGGTAAGACAAATTCGTCCAATTTCAAGATTCCGACATATTTGCAGTATGTGATTAGTCACAACAATTGTTTGGTTTGAAACGTGACGTAGAATATTCGGTTGTTATCCTACAAAATAACTAAATACAATGAAAATTGATGGGGCATATTCTGCACCGTTGACCAAGTCAACACACTGAGCAAGGTCAGAGACATCCACAGCAAAGTCAACATATCAGACAGCCTAGCCGGCGCAATCCATCGGCCTGTCACCTGGGTCCCGGCCTGGCACCTAGCCAGCCGGGACACATATCCGCGTACTCATATCCAAGATCCGTCGGCCGGCCTGCCATAGGTCCATCGGCCGAGGGTAGAACGGTCTTTCCACCTGCTAGCCACTTGGCCACTTGGCCACTACGTGACAAAAGGTGAAAGTCTATAAATACTCCTCAACCTTCATTGGGGAAAGGATCCCACAACTTAACCTAAATACACTATTCATCTGGTAATATCCTCTTTATCTCTCTACAATACATACCTAGCCAAGTAACACAACTTAATCCTTTAAGTTTACTGACTTGAGCGTCGGAGTGAGTACGCTTGGCACAAAGCCAAGCCCTCAGTTCGTTCAGTGTTGCAGGAGAAGCCGAGAGGAACAATAGAGGCAAGAAGGGTTCAACTCAAGACATTATTCTACAAGCCACGGGTGGTAACGATACTTGCTCTGGAATTACACCCGGAACAAAAATGATTACGCATATGACTTGAGGCAACAAGTTACATTATCATGTTTAGAATGTTATGTAGATTATAACTGTAATAATCCTCAAATTCACAATATAGCCCACCAAAATGAATTTAAGTTTGCATACTTTGTCATTAACATAAGAATTTCCACGTAAACAAAACTATGTGTTCTTTCTTTGTTTATAATGTCATCACATTAAGTATACATCGACTTATTAACAAAAAAGTACATTTCGACTTCGCAGCCCACTTTGAACAAACATATGCATGAATAAGTTTTAATAAGTATTATACGTAGTATTAACTAACCCACTTCTCAAACTAAATTCTTCCCTAAATTTTAACTCTTACCACAACATGGATTATTTCACAACACGTGTCAACCATTTTATATTTTATCTTAAAATATTTTATTAATAGTTGAAAGAAAATGGTCTCCATTTTCCTTCCCCTTCATTAAATTTCCGTATCAGAACAAAATTTTAAGGAAGCGTCTTGATAAAGCTCGTGCATTTGCACGGGTCACAAAACTAGTTTTGGTTCAAAACCATACATGGAAGAGCTTAGAGAATATGATCGAGTTAGTTTTTATTATTTCAAATATTACATTTAAATATTAATATTTTAAGTATCATTGATGTTTTACCTTTAAGGGGATGCAGGATACTCGACAACTTACAGGTAACCGTGACTCTGCTCCCCTGTCACAAAATAACCCACCACCCAAACCACGACCTACCTGCCTTGCTTGCAAACGACCTGGGCACAACTTCAAAACATGCTTCCGGGTCACAGGCAACTTCCCCGATTGGTGGGGGGATAGGCCTCGTGATAGGATTATTCTTCCACCCGGCGCCACCGATATGAGGCAAGCGATTATCATACCTGATTAACGAGGCCGCAACAAACGCACGACCTCACAAGGACCTGCCCGTGCCCGTATGAGTCAGGTTAATAACCCAGGTGCGCCATCCTCTTCGAATTCGGGTGCTTCTGACAACCTGAATTTAAACAACTTCCCTCCGACTGAGCTCGCCGAAATTGTCAAGTGGTGGCAGTCAAAGAAATCATCTGCCGAGGGACAACTCAATGGTAATATCATTGTCCTTATCTCCTCTTGGATTATAGATACCGGTGCATCCCACCACATGTCGGGACGCTTAACACATTTTTCGAACATTCATACGATTGCTCCTCTGTCTGTAGGACTCTCTAATGGATATCGAACCATAGCCACCAAATGTGGCGACATTATTTTATCTCTCGACTTATTTTAACAGATGTTCTTTATGCTGCTACTCTCCAATGCCACCTTATTTCCTTCTCTAGTCTTCTATTGGACGACTCCCTAACTATTCAATTTACTCGTAATTTATGTTTAATACATGACCGTTCCTCGAAGATGGTGATTGGAGCGGGTGAGCAGCGTGAGGGACTGTATTTTTTTAAATATGTCCGCAACCTCGAGCCTAAAGTCTTTATGGTGGGATCGGTGGATACGACTAAGCTTTGGCATCGACGATTGGGGCACCCTTCCACGGACATTACCGGTTTACTTCCTGTTTTTTCTAATAAAACTCGGACTATTTCTACTTTTCATAGCAAGTCTTGTGACATTTGTCTCAGGGCTAAACAAGCACGTACTCCTTTTTATTCTAGCCCTAATAACGCTACTTCGATTTTTGATTTAATTCACTGTGATATTTGGGGTCGTTATTCTGAAAACGCGTCTTGCGGTTCATGCTATTTTCTAAGAATTGTTGACGATTTTTCAAGGTCCACATGGGTCTATCTCTTACGTCACAAAAGTGACGCACCTAAAAAATTATTAAATTTTTTCGCTATGGTTGAACAACAATTTAATAAGAAAATTAAATGCTTACGAAGCGACAATGGCACCGAGTTTACGTGTCTCAAATTTTTTTCGATGAACAAAGGGTCATTTTTCAAACTTCCAATGTTGACACCCCACAACAAAATGGACGGGTCGAAAGGAAACACCGTCATATTTTAAACGTCGCCCGCGCCCTCTTATTTCAAGCTTTTCTTCCTATAATGTTTTGGGGGGAGTGTGTCTTAACGAGAGTTTATCTAATAAATCGCACCCCATCAAAACTTTTACATGGTAAAACACCATACGAACTTCTTTTTAATAAACCTCCTCTCATGGATCATATGCGAACTTTCGGTTGCCTTGATTTTGCCAAAAGTATTAATCGATCCCATGACAAATTTGCTTCAAAAATCAGAAAATGTCTATTTATTGGATATCCTTATGGAGAAAAAAGGATGGCGCCTTTACGATCTCGACATGGGTTCTTATTTCGAATCCCGAGACGTAGTTTTTATCGAAGAGACATTCCCTTTTCAGTCTCTCCACATACACGACAATACCAAAAACACCATCACCAATCCTAATGATTTAACACCCATTGATCACGTCTTACTTATACATGACCCACATTCCTCCACACCAAATCAGCCCCCATCGACCCAAACCTCTACACCTACGATGCCCACCCCTTCCACCGAGAACACCACCACCGAAGCCACCACTACGACCAATACCAACACCGAACCTCAACCCTCTTCGTCCTTACTCGACAACAATCTTCTTGGGCGCGGACATCGCATCAAGAAACCCAATTCCAATCTCAACGATTTTGTCACGACTACTCGTCCCTCGCCCACTACTCTCCACGCTTCGTCATCATCTTCAGGTACTCGCTTTCCTATTCACAATTATGTTAGTAGCAACAGGTTTTCCGCTAACCATCAAATTTTCTTAATGACCGTGACTAAAAATCACGAGCCAAGCACCTCCTACGAAGCTATGCAGGATCCAAAATGGAAAGCAGCTATGAAACAAGAAGTTATTGCCCTCGAAACCAATAAAATGTGGACCCTCGAAGCTCTACCTCCGAACAAAAAGGCCATTGGCTCGAAATGAGTATACAAAATCAAATACAATGCCGACGGCAAAATCGAGCGCTACAAAGCTCGACTGGTGGTCATGGGGAACAGGCAAGTCGAAGGTGTCGACTCCACGGAAACCTTTGCACCTACAGTAAAACTTGTCACGGTCCGAACCGTTCTTGCCATTGTTGCGGCCAAACATTGGGAACTCAATCAAATGGATGTTCACAATGCTTTTTTACACGGCGACTTATATGAAGAGGTATATATGAAACCTCCACCCGCGTTTCTTTCGAACGCTGACGGACGGGTATGCCGGCTACGTAAATCTTTATACGATCTAAACAAGCTCCTCGCTGCTGGTATGCTAAACTTGCCTCCGCCCTAACTAAGTTCGGATTTAAACAATGTCCATATGACCACTCCCTGTTCTCCATTACCACGCCCAATAAGGAAGTCCATGTGCTAATATACGTCGACGATCTCATCATATGTCGTAACGATTCCGTCATGATAATGCAATTCAAAGCCTACTTATGCAAATGCTTTCACATGAAAGACCTTGGTGCTCTCAAATACTTTCTTGGGCTCGAAATCTCTCGAAGCAAAACCGAAATATTTGTCTCACAATGCAAATACGCCCTTGATATTCTCAAAGAAACCGGTCTCCTCGGCTCAAAGCCCAAGCCGATTCCGATGGAACCCAACCACAAGTTAGCTTCCTCTACTACACCGCCCCTAAAGGATCCTCAATTATACCGCCGTCTCGTGGGCCGCCTTGTTTACCTCACTATTACTCGCCCCGAGCTCATTTATTCGGTCCATACTTTAGCCCAATTTATGCAAACTCCTACCACTGAACACTGGGAAGCTGCTTTACAAGTAGTTCGATATATTAAAAACGCCCCCGGTCAAGGAATCATTCACCAAATTGACAATAATCTTTCCCTCACGGCATACTGTGATGCCAGCTGTAACACCCCCATATACCGAGGAGCCTTAACCAGACCTTCCTTAGCATATAAAGGCGTTACCATCTCGGTTGCCCGAGGTAAGTAATCGTCAAAAGTCGATAAAAGAACAATTATAGTTATATTACAAGTGTTACAACCAACTAACAAAATAAAGGTACAACTCGTCAGCTACATGTTATCTCTATCAGAACTCGTGACGACACACCCTTGCCAGGACTCCAGCTAGCAACCATATCAACACCTGTTAAGACTGACTGCTCACCATAAGGGATCACGGCAGACATATAAACAAACAAGACAACCACACAAGGTCAGTAACTGAGATAAGACACAACACAAACCAACAACAATCGTCAACACAATACAAACACAACCAGTCACACACAATCACACCCACTCCCATCAATCTCCGTCACCGACTATCCACTGGACCAGCCCTGCCAGTGGGGGAACGCAGCCGTTCCCACCTAAGCCCCGCTCATCATACCGAGCGATAACCCTGTCCCATTAATGTGCACATCCCCTCCCGTGGCGGGTTCCACGGAGGGCGAAACTAGGGCGTGAAGCCACTCCCGCAAGTGACCCCACTCAGCCGAGGACGCACTGTAACACCCCGGCCCAAACCGGGTCGGGAGCGGTTACTTATGATAGCTCACCAGGCTGTGTACATGGCCCACAGATCAACACGGGTCCTTTATAGCGCATTTTGTCCTCACTCATGCGCATCCCGGAAACCTTCCCAGGAGGTCACCCATCCTAAGACTACTCCCAGTCAAGCACGCTTAACTTTGGAGTTATTTCGCATGGACTACCATAAAAGAAAATGCACTTTGTTGATATGAGTAGTACTTCTAATCCCTTTAAGCACTAGTCATTTAAGCCTATCACTGGACCTCTTCAATTACCGTGGGGTGTTACACGCACCTCGAGAACCAGAGACAATCAATCACAGACAGCTGCAATACAACAACATCCAACAAACTGTATACACCAACCGATTACCGCATATACTCTGCCACACAATCACAACAACAACACAACGACCACGACGCAACAACCGACACACTAGACCATCCACAGAAACTGAGTAGGCGAACCTACCTTTAAGCGACTGCAACGATTCCATGCCCATACACGCAATACCCAGCAATCAAGCAACACCTATATACACCATACAAATATCTATCACCACCAAGCTAACCCTAACTGCAAAGACAAAGATACGGGTGATGATGACGACATACCTACATGAGGAAACCTGGCAAAGGACCGCTACCTGACTCAAGCTATGCACTCCTAAGACACAAGGACCTTCAAAGGCTCTCATGGAAGGTATATGGTGAAGGGAAGGCAAGGAGGCGACATCTTAGTTTAGAAGAAAGAGGCGGAAATGATTTGCGGTTTTGGGAAAACACGATTATAAAACCCCGCTGTAAAGACGCTACTCGATCGAGTAACCAACCTACTCGATCGAGTGGCCCTTACTCGATCGAGTATCCAAGCTACTCGATCGAGTATCCAAGCTACTCGTAGCCTCTACACTATCGAGTACTACTCACAACTCAAGGCACTACAAAGCTTTGACACGCATTCCTAAGGACTATTACTGCTCCCAAGGTCGGTCAACGCTGGTCAACGGGTCTCTAAAAAGGCGGGTATCACACCAGCTATGGTACTTGCCCCGCAACCCGATGTTCTCTTTCTGCCTATCTTATTTTACTCGGATCTTCTCCCATATCTTGGAAGACGAAAAAGCAGAATACGGTGTCTCGATCATCCGCTGAGTCAGAATACCGAGCTATGGCATATACTACATGTGAACTTAAATGGCTAAAAGGCATTCTCGATTTTCTCGGTTTACCACACAAGCACCATATCAAACTTTTGTGCGACAATCAATCCGCTCTCCACATTGCCCGGAATCAAGGTCCAACATGAACGGACCAAACATATCTAGATTGATTGTCATTTTATACGAGACGAGATTCTAAAGGGTACTCTTACAACGAGCTACATATCTACCAAGAATCGGCTCGCGGACATTTTTACCAAAGCACTTGGACGTCCTCAGTTCTATGATCATTTATCCAAGTTGGGCGTTTCGAACCTCCACGCACCAACTTGAGGGGGGATAATAGAGCCGTTAGGCTCCAAGATTCTGCCATCATACACAATATCATATATATGGCAAAGATTAATATTTCCGCAAGGAAATATTTACAATTTCCATAAATATCGTAATTATAGCTGTTAGCTTTATTCTTCATGTAAATACAAAATACCTTTACTCTCCCTTGTGTATAAATAGCTTAGTCAGTATTCTTTGTAAGGCACAATTAATAAGATACAACTTTCATATACATTGATGTCATACAGTTTCTAATACTCTAAATTCACTTTTCTTATTTGTGTATCATGTGTGGTTATATTAACTTGTAACCATACATTCTTTGTGTTACTTTTATTTACATCCACTTATTATTATACCAGTTTACCACGAAATTTTGGTTCAAAACCATACATGGAAGAGCTTAGAGAATATGATCGAGTTAGTTTTTATTATTTCAAATATTACATTTAAATATTAATATTTTTAAGTATCATTGATGTTTTACCTTTAAGATCTCATTTGGTTGATACAGGAATTAAACTAACACCAGAAAATGCAATTCATGTGAATTATTTTATAGGCAAATTCAAAAGAATTCAGAAAATTCATTTGTTTGCGGATGTTGGAGTTGAATTCCAAGAAGTTGCCAACTACCTGGGGCTGTAGATAGTTCAATTCCCCCATTATATAGGCATTCAAAACTCTAAGGAAAATTGAATGCCTACATTTTGCCAAAAAAATTGGCAACTAAAAACTCTTTCATTTTTTGTAATTCATGGGATTTTGCAATTCACATAATTTACAAAGACAACCAATTCAAACGACACTTAAGTCTTTAACACATCAAGTCGGCTAGGGCTGGTCAGACATTCAGGTCAACATGGTTCCCCCGCCTCTCGGGTCACTTTCGACCCGGCCCGACCTGACCCTTAACTCAAGCCGGTCCCCGTGTCCCAAGCCTAGCCCGACCCGCGTCAAACAAACCCCATCATATGCCCTCCCTAAACCCACCATTCAGGTCAACAGTTTCTTGATCCGCTCCGTATTTTCGATGGGTTATGGGTTCCCAAGCTAAGTCTGGCCCGCCCCCAATCCTGCTCGACCCGATTCTGCCCGCCCATTTGACAAGCCCTAAAGTCGAGCGATTAAGTCAAGTTTCAACCTTGAATTAATGGGTCATGTGGAGCCACATGTCAAGACTCATAGGTTATGACCCTTACATAAGAAAAGACCAAAATCGTACACTTTGATACGAATTTTGGTTGGTTGCCACACAATTTGTTTCATTCGTTGTAAAACGGATATAACATAAACTGAAATTCATATAATGCATGTTCAAATAATTAAAATTTTCAACATTCATTAAACAAATGTATAACGAAAACATACATCATCCATGATTTGATCGTCATAATCATTTTGTAACTACTCGCCAGGGTTTTGGGGCCAGAAGCCATGAATAGGACACATATACATGACATCTTCAAAGCTTATATCCGCATTCGGGAAGGTGGCTATCACGTAGTCGTAGAAGTCCTTTTGCTTTTTGTTATTTCCAAGAAATTGAGATTTAGCAAGCGGTTAGAAAAAAAACGTGTTAAAAGCATACAAATATAGAAATACTCAATAGTCAAGGAATTTGACAAGCAATGAAATATTATGTCTTTTCCTCATTTAAGATTTATTATGCGGAGAAGTGGTGATTGACCCTAATAACTTTGTGTGATTGTGAAATTAACCCTTAAAACTTTTCAATTGGAGTGATTAGGCCTCGTAACTTACATAATAAGAGAAATTAAACCCCTTTGTCAAAATCTCACGAGAAATTCAATTTATCATATCACAAAAGTAAAAAGGGTTATGTTTTTATGAAAAATACAAAATAAAAGTCTAAAAAATTAATAAAAAAAAATTAAAATATGTATTAGGAAAAAAAAAATTTACGTTACGTATATTATCACGATATATATCGCTACAACATATTTATGTTACGTATATTATCACGATATGTTAAAATTTACCACAATTTACTAAAAATTTACCACGATTTATTTGTATATTGATACACAATCTACATAGTATAAAAGCGGAGTTTTTTAAAGCTTTCCTATTGGTTTATATTACTTAGGGATTTAACAATTTTTTTTTTGGTTGTGTAGAGCCTTCCATGTTCATTGATCAGATTTATTCTCTTATCTATACAATTTATTAAAAGATTACCCTAAAACATCACATAAATATGACATGACAATTATTTATTATGATATGTACATGACAATCTCTATAAAATGTTTTAACTAATCCAAAGGTTACCTCTACATGCTCAAAACATCATAAAAATCCAAAACAAATAGAATCTATATAAAAGTATAATAGATTAACCACCATCCATTATACTAGACAAGTGTCCTCCTCTCAGCAATACTTTTCCCGCTCAAGCTAACCTAATGATATCATTAATTAATTATTTATCATTTTCCCAAGCTTTTCTCTTTATTCTACTCCTCGCGTCTTTCAAGTTTCAACCCATTCATTCTGTATATCTCCGTCATCCAACAAGGAAAAAATCTGGATGTAGATTCTATAGTGGAGAACAGTCCAAGTCAGTAACCTCGTTCCTAATATCACTGTTGAACAGTTGAAACGGGTTTTTGGTGTTCGGGCTACTATAGTGGGGAAATGAATCATCTCCATTTCTTTCTCTCCATTTCCTCTATTAAACTCATTTAATAATATTTTTCCCACCAAACCTCATTATCCCTTTATTTTTACCCATAAATTTTGAGTTGTTCGATGATGTCAGAATACGATCTGGACCACCGAAAGAAAATGGCCTCTCCATTTCTTTTTAGGAAATGGAGAGAAACTCTCCTCCTATAGTGGAGTGTATCATCACTGATCCAGAACACGTTGCTTACATCTATAAAACATTATTAAAAGACTAACCTAAAAAAGTCACGTAGACAATGCCACATGGGATGAAAAAAGTCACGTATGCAAAAACAATGTGACTTGACAAACTAATATGACATGGATTATCAATTTATTATTATATTGCATTAATTTAATTCACTTATTTCCTTTACAAATCCATCCATATTCCATTAGCTTTAAACTTAATTAACTAAAAAAAACTACAAAAAAAATACGCATTAACTATAAGTTAATAATTTCAAGATATTTCATATGGAGTAGTATTATATGTATTTGAAATAAAAAAAACCGAATACATGAAATTAAGAACGAAGAAGATAAATGAAGTTGAAAACAAAAAAAAAATGTACCTATACAATATAGTTAAAATGCTACTTAAAACATTTAATTTTAATCCACATGTCGATTTTTTATTGGTAAATACTAATTCATCTATATTGATTACTTGATTATTTATTTATACAATATTATAAAAGTCTAGATTATGTATTAAAAAGTTACCTATAAATCTGTCACATGCTTATAAGTACAAAAAAATGAAAAAATATTATTTGCAAACACAAAAAATAAATTAATACAAACTCTTTATTTTCCTCTCATAAATTTGGTTATTAATCTACTTATTTATTTAACCTTTAATTTCTTTTATTTAATAGGATGTTTTTTTGGTTTTCTCTCGCCATCATTATAATTTGTAGTTATCATAATTTTTTTATCTCCCTTTTAATTCACAAAATCGTTCCTCTTCCCTCGAATAAATTGTTGAAATTAATCAATAATTAATAACAAAACGTTTCCTATATAACTATTATAACAATCCTAATTTTTATTCAAAAAGTTGGTAGGTAAAGTATACATACATAGATAATAAACTGAGTTCTTTCGCTTTTTATCCTTATTATGTTTTAAATTTATTAATAGTAAGAATGTTATTTAGTTATTGTTTTTGTGTTTGTATTGAAATTTCAGGAAGATGACATACTCAATTATCAATAACATTGCATGAAATCTATACTATCTAATTAAAAGGGTAGCTTAGAACATTCAATTTCATTTCACATGACATTTTCACACCCTATTAATTCTTATTCATTTTTATTGATTATTTAATTATATTGACAATATGACATGCATGGAATAATAATTGAATTATAAAACTATAATCTAGAATTAAAAAGTAAGCCAAACTATCTACCATCATCTGAATGTCATATTTTAAATTTTATAAGATAATTTCTAAACCACTCTTTTGCAAAGTGGATTTTGTAAAAAAAAAAAAAAAAAAGAATATGAATAAAGCAAATCTTTCACATTCCATTTCTCCTTTCCTTCATATTTATGTCTATATTAAATTTCATAATAATGAGAAAAATCTATAACTCAATAATCTATATATAAAATATATAAATCTAATTTAAAGGCAAACAAAACTAACTATCATCATTTACATGTCATATTTTAATTACATAACAAGACAACATCTTAAATAATTCTCCTGTAAAGTGGATCTTGTAAAAAAATAAATTATAACAATAATAATAATAAAGCAAAACTTATACATTCTATTTCTCTTTATTCTTTATTAATGTTTATATTAAATTTCATAATAATGAAAAATGATGCTCAAAAGTCGTGAACCTTGATTCATATTTATACCTATATTAATTTTGATAATAATGAAAAAAGGATGCTCAAAAGTCATAAAACGCATTCTCAATTCTTTATATATTTTTGATGGAAGACAAAATTTATAAGCCAAAATTTTTCTTATCTCTGTCGTCGGTAGAACTAAATGTATCATTAAACTTTCCTATTATTCTATTAACATCAAGCCAAGTGTATTAAGATTTTAAAATTATTAAATAATTTATTTACTTTTTATGTAAGTTCTATTGGTTTATGAAATGTTCATCACATTTTCAATTTCATCGTTTGTGTTTGTTTTGTTCTCATTTAGGGGATATCAAGATTTGTGGTATTGAGCTATTCATAGGTAATATACTTACATCTCCACGACTTCATTCTGATCTCATTCTCTTTTTCTTTCACTATTTAAGAGGAAACTTAAGTTAACAACGATAATATTTTATAAAACAAATTTCCCTATTTTGTTGGTTAATTCGGACTAATTATTGAGTTACTTTTTTTTATTATAAGGTTGATTCGTTGGAAAAAAAAGACTATATGAAGAAGTAAAATACTAGGATAGCTTAAATAACTATATATTGGAGACCAACTACAAGATTGACGGCATCAACGTGAATGACTAATAGTTTTTTTTTTCTTTTTTTTTCAAATGTATATTTTATTTTGGTATTTGTTTGTTTGTTTTTTCATCATTTTACCTTCGAAAAAATAGCAATATTCATCTACTTTGGCTTATTTAATTTATCGACTTTGATCTTTATGTTAACATGTAAATGCCCGTAATCTTAGTACGCAATCAATGATGAATTATTCATAAGGTGAGCTTACTATATGTTTTGATATTTTATAAAATTTCAATTACTAAAAACACTAGAAACATCACACTCAAAACAAAACATCCCGTGAATTTCACAGGCCACAAAACTAGTAGAATACTCAAAACCTGAACAAGCTGCAATAACTCTACTTGCTCTAAATAATTTGGAACTTGGTGGTCGCAACTTGAAAGTTGAGATGGCAAAATCTCTTCCTCCTAAACCTGCTACTTCGTTAGCATCTTTTTCCTTGCCATATTTTTTTTTCCCGATTTCATCTTTTTTTCGTAATACTTAGCTTTTATGGCATCCATCTTTATGAGCCAATTACATAGTATATATGTTATAATATTAACATCATCATTTCTGACATCATCTTCAAGAGTGAAATTGGGAAGTAGCTATCCTAATGAAGATATTAGGTAATATAGCTGTTCAAAGTCACTTTCATGTTTATGAGCCAAGAGGGTGGGTCACTCCCTGCCATGGCAAGAGCTTCCTTCAACCACACTTCCAGTCTCTCGATTTCACCTGAACACCGACATCAAAAAGAAAACTGAGAGTAATATCTCTAGCATATGAGCACTTATTAATATATCACTCTGAAATTATGAGCCTCTATTCAAACAAATCAACGCAACTATTTCACACAAAGGAGCATATCTTGTTTGTTTTCTTTTACTCATAACGACAATTTTGTTTAACAACCCCTTTTAAGTCTCTATAGTCAGCTCGTTTATGCTAAAGGACGTTTAAATCTCATACCATTTTCAAAACAAATTCGACAAACCTTGCTTCATATCATACAAAATGTTAATGGGTTCTCATCATTCTCCTCCTCGTCATGTACTTCAGGTCTCCTTGCGCATTTGGCAGCTCTATCTGTTAAAGTTCAGCAATATGGGAAGTACATGATTGCTACAAAAATTTAAGTTCAGTATATGGATAATAGCGTTAAAGTTTAAACTACAAAGTTTCAATCGATGAACATTCAATACCATATAATGACAATGAATAATTTTTAAGAAGACATGAAACAAAAATATTTCAATTTTGGCAATACTTTATCAAAAGGAAACAACAAATTTTACATAAGATAAAACTTGGATTATAACTAACCTACATTGACATTATAGATTTACATATGTATTCAATTTAATAAAATTGACCAAATTTATTGCAATAATATTTTTTTTTGATAAAAGACGGGATAAACCCAAGACCTACAGCGAGTAGGGTCTCAAAACCGAACGCAAAACAACCAAACAAGAAAACAAACAAACAAAAAACAAAGGGAAGAGCAAGGCTACACACAGCCAAAACAATCTACTCAAAGTGAAATCAAGATGGTCCTCAAAGCGCAATCCCCTTCTTCTTCCAAGACCTTATTGAATCCCAATTGTTAAGCCAATCTTCCAAGGTATATGGTAACTTTTGTAAGAATATTGGGTCCAATACTATTTATGTGGACACACTATTATACAGATTGTATTTGTTTGCTATCGTTTAAGTTTAGCCCAATATAGTGATCCATCTGGATAATAGAATACGGGCATATTAATTACGTCTTATAAAGTATGGGCCGGATATCTTAATTGTGTAGATACCCATTAGGTTACTAATGCATGATGGGCGCATTAGATTAAGGAGACTATATATAAGTCACCTGGGTTATGGTCCCTGGTAGCACACAATAGCCTAATCTCCCCGCATCCCATCAGTAGAGAGATCCGTGAGGTATGTGTGTCTACTAGAAGACCTAATCCTGAAGACCGACCCTTCAGACGGTTTATTCCAACCTCTCGTCATGTAATCAGGTACGCTTCCGCATCTAGTATTTACCGAATAATTTAGTATGAAGTTTATGGTCTCTATTCGGATTAATTCTAACAAGTGGTATCAGAGCCACCTTCATATTGAGTTATTTGGTATTCCGGTGATTCCATAATAAAGTTTCGATTTGAAATTGGGTCTGATTCGGTGCCAATTATGAACATGAATTGGGTACTTTTGCATGTCAATTGTCTGTCCAATTATTTATGTATCCACGTGTGACGTACATCAAAATATCAAATACAGAGTAGAATGTTGTATTGAATCTAGACATGCTTAATCTAGACCATGTGGATTATATGGGTTGATTAGTCCATATGTTTGGGTGCTTTTTTGATAAACGGTAAACCTAATCAGGTTGTATGGCACTAGTTCTTTCACATTGTTTGCAGAGGCGAAGCACAGGTATGGCCGGCCGGGCCGCGGCCCCGGCGGACTTTGAATAAAATATTTATACATAAAGATAAATGGAAATTAAAAAAGAAAAATATCCTTAATCTTCTCCATATTCTTCTTCCTTGCATATCAGGGAAAGGAGTGTTAAATTTGTAAACAAAAGAATTTCAAAATAATTACCATAATTAAAAATTTGATATTCTTAAATTATGTAAGCACCCGAGACATAAAACCTGTGTCATAGTAAAAAAAAAAACCAGAGAACCACAATTAGAAAAATAAAAATAAAAATATAGTGTCTCCATTGCTGATTTGCTCATTTGCCATAGAAACTTTGGACTTTAGAGATCCAATAAGGTAATTTCTCGTCTAATCAATTTTCACTTGTAGATTAGCAAAATTAGTACTCTTTTATTGATTGCTAATTCATCTTAAAGGGCCAATTACAAAATAAAAAATTAGGTTGGAAATAATAAGAATTTCAATTGCATAAAAATGGAGTAGTGAGGATGTGCTTTTTGTTGATGAGATTACTATTAGGTTGAGTGGTTTAGTTTTTTATTTTTTTTTATTATTTGCATATTATTATAATTTTATTGTTACTGATGAATATTGATACAAATTGTGTGATTATTATCCTAATATAAACGAAATAATATTGCTTATTTAAAGCCTCGATATAAAGTTATTATGATATTTTATACGCTTGGTGAACCTAAAAGTATTTCGGCCCTGGCTAAAATTTGGTCTGAGCTTCGTCCCTGATTGTTTGCCGCTGTGCGATTTTATATACAAGAATTTTGGGAATGTGGGTATCGTCAGGCTATGTTTATGACTAGAATTTGGTAATTATATGTAAGCCTTTTGTGATTAATTAGGGGTTGAACCTCTTAATAGCCGACTGTATATTGTCACGTATAGTTTTTTTTTTTTGACAAACGTATTGTCACGTATAGTTGAACTTATGGTTATGTACTTATGTGCGGCAACAATTAGGATTATGGTATAAAGTCTAGAGTATAAAGGTTAATGAGGCATACGGATAAAAGACTCTTAGCATTATGGGTCCTTAAAATAGTTATTTGTATATACAGTTAAATCCTTTTTTGTGATCTATCCTTATCACGGGTTTTAGTCTTTGTTCATTGTGGTAATGGCTTCATAGTGCTTATTTTGGTTTTAACATGCGCCTTTAGCCACGGTGATTTGTGATTTTGGATAAAGTTCTGGTCATACTACTTTTGACATGTGCCGAGTATAGTTGACATATGCATGTTTGAACTTAAGTAAACATTAATCAGAAGGCTTTTGGTTTTGATTACTAAGGTAGAAGGTAATTAAGTACTTGCTGATTTTTGTTTGAGGTTTATTCAGAAGCATGGTGATTGTTATGTGTATATCGCGCATGTCGGTTCAATTTTTCAGTGATGAATTATTCTTATCAGCTAAAGATATTTTATTATTTCAAAATATGGTTATTATGGGAACAAAATTAATTGAACCGGATTTATTATATGTGTGGTAATTTGACAAGTGAAAATAAGGTAATATAGTGGTTGAAAGACTACTTAACGCTAAAGGTTAAGTCACTTGTCAATTAAGGACTTGTGTTTTCAGACTTAAAAAAATTGACCAATCGGATCTATAATAACGGGTCTAATATTTTAGGTTGTTTGATTGACACAATAAGTTGCCAAAGTAACCTCTATTGTGTAAGTTGAATGATTTAGAATATTATGACTACAGTGTGTGATTGAGTTTCATGCGGATAATGGTCGGCCCAAAGGAAGGCTATTATTTGGCCGAAATTCAGTCATGCTTGTGGTGGTAAGTATGTAACAATTGTAAGGTTTCCATGTGAATATTAAGTCGGCCCAAAGGAAGACTTAATGTTTGACAGGAATTTATTGTTAATACTTGATTACTACACCAAGATGACCACTTACAAGTTAATTTTATGTCCAAAGACTAAACTTAATGTTGTGCTAGGTGTCTTGTGTTGATGGGGATGCCAATATTTGAATCTGAAAATCAAGTTAAGGGAGTGTTATTATGTTTATGACACTCATAAAGATTATGCCCATAAAGTTTTAAGGTGAATAAATTCAATTCTTGGGTTTAGTGTGTATAATTCATGCGAATAATGGTCGGCCCAAAGGAAGGCCATTATTTGGCCGAATTGCATATACACGTTGGGTAATAAATATGTGACGATTGTTTGGTTTTTCATGTGAATATTGAGTCGGCCCAAAGGAAGGCTTAGTATTCGACGTGAGTTTATCGTCAATATTTGATTACAATTACTAAAGAGTAATGTCTTTAACTAGTTAATATTTATGTTTAATAACTAAATATTAATTTTGCAAAGACACTTTAATTATTTGAATTTATTCAAAATATAAGGACATTGTTTTGTTCATTCAATTGACATTTATGCTCATTATATCTGTCATATTCGGTTACATTCTCAATTCGGATGAGACCATTTATTAAATGAATGGTAAGAGAATGTAAATATTTATTTCAGGCCGCGATAATCTTAACATTGCTTTAAGAATGTATAATTGTTACTCATAAGGAAAGGATCGTGTAGACTCACGTGATTTGAGGATGGAGTAGGACATTCAAAATGCATCGTTTAGTGATTATCTAAGGCAATATTAAGGAAATATTTAAGGGCATTGTTTCAGTTAATTCAGTTAATTAAGAAGCTGCTAAAGTCAATCTCAAAGAAATAATAACAAACATAAGGTTAGACTTTTTTAGTCGTTAGTTTGTTAAGAGTTTTGACATAGAAGGAAAATCTAGTATCAGTTTTAAAGCCTTGCGTGTCAGTAAAGTTAAGCTTCTCATTCAGTTTGTCTAATAAGGAAAATCTAGTATCAGTTTTATATCCAATCATGTTTAGTGGGTGAATTTGGTTTTTCCACCCACATAAGTATATTGATGCAAGTATAACTGAGATGTTACAAGCCAATTGATGATGAAAGATTCATCTATTTGGGGCATGTCATCATCTATGCTATTTGAGACAGTCAACTAATTTGGTTATCATTAATGACTTGTTCCTTTATTTGAATTTGGAAAATTCTTTTTTTGGTACCACCTTAGGTGGAATTCAGATATTTTTCGTATGGGCAAATTTGGTTCTTTGTCCATTGAGAAATAATTAATTTTGTGTTTTCCAAATTCAAATAATGATGAATCTATCATTGTTGATAGCTTTATATAGTAGATTTTAGTCTCTTTCAAGTAAGTTTGCATTAAAGTTCAGTGGATATAAAGAATAAGTCAGAAGTGACAATTTCTTTTCGGTATGACACATTATAAGGAATATTAAAGTTTTGTGTCAAAATGAAATTGTTGGCCCATTTACTTCAGTTTTCCATATTTAAGGGGATAAAGACAAATTAAAGGGAGATTAGATATCAAATGATTTCAGGTGTCTTATTATTAACATACATAGATAAGTGAACCATTTTATACTTAAGTATTAATGGTTTAAATTATTATGTTAATTTGTAGACGGAATTTAGGTATGCATATCTAAATCTCATTTGTGAGAAGTTTTAAGTTCTTGACGTTTTCAGTGATATTTGACTGAGTTATTTTACTCAGTAAAGAAATAATTATATCGTCTTTGATCATAAGTGTTAATACTTTGGCAAATGACTATTAAGGATCACAACGTCAAGGTTATTTTAAAGAATTTCTAGAGGAGTTTGATCATGTATTTGATATTATATTACACCATATGAGGATTCTTAATACGGATGGTGTAGTATGTATGCAAACAAGATCTTAAGGCCTGGTAAGGAGTGTGATTATTCATACTCTTTTCCATATTACTTTAGTTATAAGTTCTTAAGATTGCAGCTATCTCTGGATAAATTTCTAACAATACCATTGACTATTTAATCATAGTGTAGATAATGTACACATCCGGTATGTCCAACTAATTAAGGTTGAGGTTTAAAAGTCATAAGGTTAATAGTTGGACTTAAGGATAGTCAATGACTATTTTGTTGGATAGTACTTAAAGTTTTAAGGGTAATAAAGTAATGATCCCACAATAAAGCTATTTAAGACGGAAATTAAGGGGTTCATTGAGAATATTGAGTTTGAGTGGGAGAAAAGGTAATTGACATTGTTTTAAGTCTCCTTATACATGATTATAAGATCAATTTGGTTAAACAAACTCTAATATCTCAATAACCAATTTATTAGAAGATCCACATAATAAGGTAAATACAACTACATTAATTACATTGTTTTCCTATATGGATAAAAATGGACAACAATGTAGTGACGGACTAACTAGTTGTAATAAGAGTTAGATAATGGAATGGTAAAGATGATTTAATCTACTTTTGCCAAACCATTGAAGGTCCTAACTCATATAAGTGGATTGATGCCATAAAGAAAATAAGTCATTTGATGAATGATGATATTTGGACTTTGTTCCATCACCTAAAGTTGTGAAATATATTGGTTTCAAATATTCATTTGTTACCAAGAAGGGTGTAAAAGGTAATGCAACATTTAGGATCACTTTGTTGATAATGACTATAAGGATATTTTGGCATATTCGGTTTTTCGGTTACATTGGATGAATGTTAAAGATTTGTCTCTTAATGGTGACATTGATGAAACTATTCAGTGCAGTAACTAGAACTTTGATTCAATAGATTCAAAGTAGATTTTTTCGCAATAAGGGAATTCATCCAATAAATCTCAAGTAAGGTTTTCCGTCATAAAGATTACAAATGCCTTCTTTGTCATCTTATTTGTTTTAGATGAATGGGTAGATGATTGTAGATACTCAAGATTCAGTGGGATTAAGTAAATATTTCTAGTTAATACCCTTTCAGTAAAGGAGACAAATTAGTCTCAAATGCCCTAAGGAAAATATTCAGAAAAATTCATTAATGCTTAAATTCAGGTGTCTCGGGAAATACTTAATGTGTTTAAGTATTATGGTATATATTTAGCTTGTATGCGTTTGGATATTGCGTACATTCTAAAGTTTGTTGGACAGATATTAAGGCAATACGGATTAGGATCTTGGATCCACTAAGGGCAGCCAAATATATTGTTGGTCATTTATATTTGGAACAAAACATTATTTATAGGAGATCGATTCAGGTTGAGATCATTTGGTATTTCGACTCCTAGTTGGTTATGAACATTTGTCATGAGGCTGCAAATTCAGTACGGTATTGAAAGACCATTTAAGTTATTTTGCGACAAATGTACAATTGTAAAGTTTCTAATAACATTACAAGTGATGTACGGTTTAAGAAACAATTCAGAGTGAAAAGGTGTCAATTATACATGTTGATACAAACTCCATTTTGCGGATCCGCTTACTAAGGAATTACCACCCACGGTCTTTCTTGAGCTAATTGCTCAAATGGGTGTTTCGGTTTTAAGGAAATTCAGTTTAAGTGGGAGTTTGTCATGTTAGACATATTAAAGTTTATGATTATTAAGTTCTGCAGAAATAAGGTTTTCGGTTTACAATTTCACTCTGTGTAATTTTGGTTGATCTCACTAAGGTGGACCAGTTGGAAATATACATATTTTGGATCACATTTGGATGTTGTTTCCATGCTACGCACCTATATTAGATTCATGTCGTTGGTTATATTGGCATATGTGACCATTGAGGGTCCTGTTACGACAAACTGTAGCAAAGGCCGCTTTGATCCTGTGTTAGTATGATTGATGGACCGAATTGAATAAGACGGTTGGATTATTGATAGCACTATTGAGCGCGTAAGGTTATAAACTGAATACAATTTTTCAGGTGTGACACACTATCTGTATTTGACCCAAGTGGGAGATTGTAAGAATATTGGGTCCAATACTATTTATGTGGACACACTATTATACAGATTGTATTTGTTTGCTATCGTTTAAGTTTAGCCCAATATAGTGATCCATCTGGATAATAGAATACGGGCATATTAATTACGTCTTATAAAGTATGGGCCGGATATCTTAATTGTGTAGATACCCATTAGGTTACTAATGCATGATGGGCGCATTAGGTTAAGGAGACTATATATAAGTCACCTGGGTTATGGTCCCTGGTAGCACACAATAGCCTAATCTCCCCGCATCCCATCAGTAGAGAGATCCCTGAGGTATGTGTGTCTACTAGAAGACCTAATCCTGAAGACCGACCCTTCAGACGGTTTATTCCAATCTCTCGTCATGTAATCAGGTACGCTTCCGCATCTAGTATTTACCGAATAATTTAGTATGAAGTTTATGGTCTCTATTCGGATTAATTCTAACAACTTTTCCTTCCAAGCTTTAGACCACACACCAATCCTAAGAAAAACTTTGTCCGTAAAATCACTCCAATTGGGCTGTTTATTTTCGAAGATGGCCTCATTCCGCAATTCCCAAATCATGGTAACAATCGCAATGAAAAACGCATTCCAAAGACGCTTCTCAAAACCAGCAAAGGGAGACTCAACCCAAAAGATAAAGGCAGCATCAATTTCGTTGGGGCACACCCAAGTCACACCCCAAGTTTCACAAATATCCGCCCAAATGCGCCAAGAAAATTTACAATGCAAGAACAGGTGACTGACCGTCTCCAAGCAATCACTACAAAATATACATGTCAACTCCTCACGGCTTAAGCACTTGCATTTCAAGATTCTATCCCTTGTATTTATTTTTTTCCACAGTATAGCCCAAAGTAAAATTTCATATCGTGGAGGCGCAATACCTTGCCATACATGTTTGAACCATTCATTCTTGACTACCTGATTATATTTGAAATTGTAGTAAGCATCAACAAAAGAATGAGATGTGAATTTACCGGAATTGTCAAGGGACCAAATAAGGCGATCGTCTTCATCCCTTAAAGGTTTGAAGCCACTAATGATCGAGTTTAGGTTATCCAATAGCGATAGTTCCCATTGAAACAAATTCCGTCTCCATAGAAACTGCCAGCTCCAAGCGTCACCATTCCAATTACCCATCTCAGCCACACTACAACATTTCTGTAGTGACAGTGTAAAGAGCCTCGGGAAAGCTTCTTTCAAGGATAGATTATCAATCCAGACATCATCCCAAAATTTAACAGTATTGCCACAACCCACTTGTACTTGAATCCCCTTATTGCAATAATATTTAAGAAAGAGTTACACATATAAATAATTTAAAATTAGAGTGATATAAATTTTTATTTTTCGTTTAACCAATTGTAGTTTTAAAAATTAAAATGTCAATGTTTAATGTTAACCATGTTATTACTTGCCCTTAATATTTACAAATTCTATATTATTTCAGAAACGGCGTAAAATTAGAATTATGTAATATTTATTTGTTACTTAAAATATTCTAAAAATAAGAATAATTTGGAGAATCCACGTTTGATTCTCAATGACCACCATGATAAAGTTAGGGGATCATATTTAGCTAATGAATGATCATCTTACGTACGTAGTATTAATAGCTTTTTTTCATTTCCCAAGTGCACTTATATCTAAGACACTATAGTATATTTCCCAAATACTACATAATTAACTAATTAAGTCAGAGGGTCATATTAACTAGTTTCTCTATGTTACGGAGTATTTTTTATCACAAAATCTCATTTGTGACGGCGATATCCGTCACAAACTTGTGACGGATACCATTTTCTCTCACAAAATATCCATGAGAGGTGAGTGAGGAAGCACATGGGGGTGCCTCACCTTGTCCCCTCTCCCTTTATGTGAGAGGTCACAAGCACAAGCAAGACGCTTCGATTTTTCACAAGTTAGAGGGTCATATCATTGAGTATTATTGAAAACGTAAACTGATTCTGCATTGGATCAAGTTTTAAACGTCCATCTAATCTTAAATGGCGTATGGGCCTAAAAACCCGTAATAGGCCGAAGCCCGATAAGGCCTGGTTAGGGCTGCCAAACTAGGCCCGTAATATGGGCCAGGCCCGTCCGGCCTACATATTTGGCTCCTTATAGGTGGAGTCTGAAAAGAATGCAAAGGTGTAAGAGAGACTAGACTTTTGGGTTCGTACCCTTTCAAGAGCAGTAGCCCAAAGAGAAGGCCTAGCAATTAGTCCTACATCTACAAAACACATGTTAGGTGCAACTAAGAACTTAGAACGTAATTGTAATTCATATATTGTATGAGCACCTACCAGACGGCCCAGAGGCTAAAACCATCGAGTCCAATTCAGGGACAGTTACTCGGCTGCAAAATGAAAATTAACAAATACATCATCTTAGAAAATAAAATGATTATTCATATAAAGAAGATGAGTTAAATTAAACTAGAAGAAGTTATATCAAATTATATGAACATTCTTGAGCATTGATACAATGACGCATATATCATCTTACTAGAATAAAAGATAGAGGGTTATTTGATGAAAATAATCATAACCTATGTCTCGCCTTCTCAAACTAATCCCAACTATATATTAATCCGATCTTTACACTCATTTTTCTTAGACTACACCAGCCTAAATTTTGACTGGTTATAACTTATAAGAGGTAAAAGGTAAATATTCTACACCTCCTAGCCCCCTCATCCACCACCACAACCCCGGCCCATACAAAACAACGAAAACCCAAAAATATGACATAGGAAGGTTAAATATGACATTGCTAAGATAGTCCCCTAGATATGAGCCCCTTAAAATTTGTGCAAAAAAACAAACCTAAACTATCTAATGGAATGGAGGAAGTAAGAGAAAAAGAACTTACCAAAGAGATACCCAGACATCAATCTGTGCCCGAAATTGAACTAGCTGTGTATGGGTGAAAGCAGCACCATTAACAGATCTTTCAAACTCTCTAGTTTGGTAGTTTCCAACTACAGAAGATAACAAATCCGGGTTGCTAGATGCGGAAGTTTCTGCGAGCAAAGATTGCAACTTATAAGTTATAGACTATTAGACCATGCCACATCATCATTATAATTTAAATTTTTTTTGAAAAAACCATAACATTAAACACTAATTAAAGCACAATAAATATTAATATTTGCTTTTTATTTGTTAAGAAAATTAAACAAAAATTAAACTTGAAACTAAAGCCAATAAATCTAATATTAAACACAAATTATAATTCTCACCATAATCTTTCAAAATAATGCTACCCATTCAATCTACCTTGAATTATTGTTCACAAATAAAAATATAAAAATTTCTATTTTGAAAATTTTCTTGTAGGTTTCAATTAATCACATAGCTAAACAAAATTAAAGACAATAATAATAATAATAACAATAATCGTGACAAAACACTAATAAGCATAACAATATTCGTGGCAAAAAATTAATAATCCATGGCAAACGTTTGGTAAATTGTGGAAAATATATTTTGACGATATATTATGACAGTATAAGTATAGATTGATAAAAAAAATCTTACGAGTCTTTTTTGTCAATTGTGCTCAGTTCGACCGCAAATCCGAGGTTGCGTAACACCACCAACGTGACAATATAGCTAACCCCGTGAATTTTACGGATAATAGAACTAGTTATAAACAAAATGTAAATCTCTATTAATATGATACCGAACGTCCCAGAAAACATTATAGCCTTTATGCTGAACTATCTCTAAATCCCGTCGCGGGATCCCCAGTGCATCCAACTCATCGTGGAGTGCTCCCATTGTCAAACTCCGATACTTCATTCCTTCTAAAGTCAAATGATGAAGCTCGGTAGATCGTTTGCGAGCTGCGGATATCAAAGCTTATATTTTATAAACTTTATATTTGTTTTGAATATTAAATGACAATAAAATAAATAAAATCATTTCTTGAAAAATTTATAATTAAATTAATAAAATAAATCATACCAATCTCTGAAAGTCGGGAGGCAGTCCTGAGTTGTTGATGCCAAATCATGCAAGACGAGAGATACTGGGATGGATTCAATACACTAAAAATATCATGATTCTGATACTCACGTTTAAATAGACCAATAGAACCCTCATTCGAAATATATTTCGTTGAAATCCACGACTGTAAGAACTTATCGTAATCTTTGCGGTGAAACTCATATAACTGCAAAAAGAAAACAATATCATTAAAGTCAAGATTCATTTAACTTCGTCTTAAAAATAGTAATGAAAAATCAAATTCTAAAAACACGATAAACATAAATTATCAATGTGTAATTAAACAATTAAACAACATACCTATTAAGGGAATATTAACTGCAAATCAAAACCAAAATATATTGCAGTTACAATATGAAAGGTTATATATGTTGGTTCATCTCCGATCCAAGCCCTTTTTTTAATGGGTGGTCATATTTCTACTGGGATAAACTCAAACGCCACGAACTTTTGAAGGCAATAGGTCACATCAACAGATTCCCACAAGGCCACAATCCCACAACACTCTAAATTCGTGGCATTAGTAAAATTAATTGTCATGTACGTTTACATTGTAGAGTGAATGACATATCAATTTATGGGTTAGTATAAGATTTTTTTTTGAAATTGATCTCCAAAGTGTATGTTTCAGAGGCTGAGGAACCTAAGCTCATGAGCGAAGCACATAACATCGCAACTGGTGTAGACATGAACAATTCTGAGGCGGCAATGGGAGCTGATTCATGGGAATATTTAGCGAACAAGCCCATTGTGGCTGTCGACTCCGACAAGTGTACTGTTGCTGGTCCTGGAGTTTTGGGGGGTATGCTGGATCACCAACCTCCTTTGTTTTGACTGTCAAGGATTCTGGTGGGAGGAACATCCCCAATTGGGGTGGACAGATTGTGGTTAAAGTTGTTCCTCGGGTAGAGGTTGGAGGTTCCGACATAGATGGGGTAGTTATGGATCAGGGTGACGGCACGTATTCTGTTACCTATGTTGTCCCTCAAATAGGGTATTATATGGTCAATGTGGAATGTAATGGGTTTCCTATCATCGGTAGTCCGTTTCCTGTGTTGTTCTTCTGTGCAGGTTATTTCATTCTCTCTTTTATGTTGTTTGCTCTTCACTTTTCTATCTGCCATGTGTTACACGCTTCAAGAGTTTTGGTGTTTTGATGCCTTTCTAGTGTCACGCCTAGGTGAATCCGAGAAAGATAAGCCTGAAATGCTGCAGAGAACAGTTCAAGTCAGTAACCTCGTTCCTAATATCACTGCGGAACAATTGAAACGGGTTTTTGGTGTTCGGGCTACTATAGTGGAGTGTACCATCACTGATCCAGAGCACGTTGCTTACATAGAGTACTCAAAACCTGAACAAGCTGCAATAGCTGTACTTGCTCTTAATAATTTGGAACTTGGTGGTCGCCTCTTGAAAGTTGAGATGGCAAAATCTCTTCCTCCTAAACCTGCTACTTCGTCAGCATCTTCTTCCTTGCCATATTTTATTTTTTCTTCCTTCCTTTCTGTGTTCATCTTTCTTTCGTAATACTTGGCTTATATCAATATGGCATCCTTTTTTAAATTCCCCTAAAAAATATGATTTTACAATATTCTATTTTTAAGTTACAATTTTGTTTGAAAAACAATTCGCCTCGCATGCACAAGGTGGATGTTGTTTGCATTATTGTGCATTCTTGTGGTTCTTTTGTCAGTAGTTGCATTGAGTCTGTCTTGTGGTATAGCTCATTTGTTTATTTGTGGAGGGTGGTGGTGGGGGATCTATTTTTCTGTGCCCACGCTATTCCTTTATCTTGATTTAGGCGGTTTGGATAACTGTTTTATATGATGGTTTACCATTTTGGCATAAAGCGATTTATTTTTATTCACAGATCTGATACACATGCCGCTTTATCAATTGAGCGAGGAGGAGAACTGAATGCTATATTAACAACAATGCCAGGGAATGCTACGAATGTACATTGTACCAGAAATGCATCATGAGAGCATCAATTCCTATTTTGTCATTTTCTGCATTTTGTCGGTTTCCTTAATCTTGTCCTCCAAGACAATTTAGGCTATATAATCAAGAGGTAGTAGTAGCTTACTCATATCTAATTTCATGAACAATTCTCTGAGTATATCAGTGTAATTTGGAACCTAGATGATTATTGTCATCACAATTCTACCTTGACAACCTATCAGTAATATTGAACAGTTGCTTTTCCTCTATCAATCTTCTCTAAATTTCTTTATTTACAATAATTACATATTTAAATTAAGCTTCATCATTTGGTATCAGAGGCAGGTTCCTCACGACCCGACTTAGGGATGTCAATCTCACCCGCACCCGTTAAATATCCATCCACCCGATTTAAATAGACGGACGAAAATCCGAAATGGATGAATTATGGATGAAATAAAACACAAAGTAACTGAACTAGAAAAAATCCGAAATGGATGAATTATGGATGAAATAAAACACAAAGTAACTGAACTAGAATCACCCATAATGGTCTGATGGATAGCTTTAGCATGTCATTTGTAGATCGAGCTCTAATAACGGAAGAATTGGACTTGGAAAATATTTTACTAGTATTTTGAAAATTGAAAAGTACATATGGTTCAATATACAAGTGAAAGCCAGCCTTCTCATATTTACAAGGACAGCAAGCATTAAAATACTGACATCACAGCCTCAATACACACGGACGTCGTTGCCGGTAATCTGTACAGCTATCCTTGCTACACAGCTGCTCCTCCACAATCTTGTTTTGGGTGTGTGTGGCACCGAAGCCACATGCAGGAAAGTCTCGCTAAAGCTGCCTGACTTGCCACCCTTACTTTGTAAACCACGCTCGGGTCCGTTAAAATTTGGTCCCCTTTGACACTGGGGTAAGCGTTAAGCGAATACCAGGTAACATAAGACAATGGTGGTGCTACGGCTCCTGCCAACCGTTAGATGCATTTCCTAGTGATCAACAAACATGTGTTAGCTCCAAGTAAATCCTCAAATGAATGCCCAAAGGAACCATTACACCCTTGAAACAAAATTCAAGGTTTATAACTTATAAGGACCAAGAAGACTGAAACATCTTACTGTGAATAAAGTCAACAGCACGGCATATATCATTCATAGACGGAGCAAAGAGATAATCTCTAGTCGGAAGTACAAGGTGATCGATATCATGAGCCTACAAGTTTATCCAGAAACAAATTTATTAGTTGAGATACAAAAGGTTATGGAATCATCTACCAGAGGTCATTATAAATATTATTAAGCGTCTATGATGCAGTGGAGAATGAGGAGTCTAAGAATAAATGGATATGGGTACAACACAACCCATACACAACAGGAGGGGGGGATAAAGGTGCAAGCAGGGAGATAGATCAAGCATTCAAATAGATAAAAATAAAGGAGGGAGATACGTATCTGAGAAACTGAGACGATGATGAAAGGAAGTTCACCGAAAAGAACAGTTAAGACATCCAGAGTATCTGATACCATGAATCATTTAAATAAGCGATAAAATGAATGACACTATTAAGGAGGTAGAGATTACCAGCTAATTCTGCACTCATCTCATTGTGCAGATTATTGCTCAAGGGGAAATCTGGGCAGGAAGAACATACAAGCCGTAGAGCACGTATAGAAGAAATACGGCCATCTTTCCCGAAAGCAATAATAGTACTCACTCCTAGTCTAATTGTTGGTTACCTTTCTTTTGGACACCAAAATTAAGGAAATGAATTTGGACCACACAAAATACCCTACCCCACATGAAATTGAATTTGTACCACACAAAACTTACCAAAAAAGGAAAGAGAAACCAACACCCGACTAGCATCAAAAAGAAAAGAGGAACCAACAATCAGACTAGGAGGGAGTACTACATTTGTCACCCTTTCCAAATATTGTCCTTGTCACATAATCAGAGTGATTAGGGTCCCAAGGGTATACCAACCATGGCATTTCACAAGAATTTCCAATATCTTGGATAGATGATGCATCTAAGCCAACAAAGGCCATATCAAAATTAGGATCAAATGCCTGCATTTGACAATAAGAGAAGACTTTATCGAAACAATTGCAAGAGTGGTCCTTTGCACAGTGAAGATAGAGAAAAACAGTTTTGCCTTGAAGCGCTGTGACAGGAACCCGATGAGTAAACCCATAACCCATCCAGAGAACATAATCAAGTGAGCTGTAAACCAACAACGACTCTAGGGTTACTGCCCTAAGCCTCTCCACTTCCCTATTGACCAGGAACTGGCTAGAGAAGGGATATGCACTTGCACCGTGGTGGCGCACAACTACTTCACCATGAAGTTCCACATACTCACATTTGGGACCTAAAATTATCAACCGATCATCCGCAACTTGGTGAAATAGCCGCGAGAGACTTCTGCTTACCCAGTTAATGAAGGGGAACACCCACCAGGATACATTTCGCTCTTTCAAAGTAGAATTGATACTGTATTGGAACAATTGAGGGTCGTCAAAGCAATTAAAAGGCATGTAAACCAGGAGAATCTCAAACTCTAGGCCCAATTCACAGCAATTTTTATGAACATTATCGAGTGTAAGTATCAAATTTCCCGTTTGGCACAGGTACAAACCAACACACTTAAACTGAAGATCAGAAATTGTCACTTCTCCTGGGCCGCCTCCTGGATTCTTACTGAGAGATGTAAAATCGCTAGGGAAAGTTAAGGGCATGGAGCACAAAAAATTTACGAAGGGAACGCCAAGATTTGCGGGACATTCCAGTTTCTTCGCGCTGGGAAATCCACGAGAGCCACTCAGAAGTAAAGGGAAAGGCGTCAACTCCATATTTGAACAAAAAGTCAAGAGGTTTGTGCCACTCAACCGTTTGGGCTCGATTTACCAACAAACCATGGGGATAACAGGCGAGGGGCATGGTGGGTCCTAATCTACGGTTGTATTTGGGAGTTAGACAGAATGAGGGGAAACTGGAAATGAAGTCAGACAAGGCAGCATCTTGATCATCACAGTAAGTGAAACAGTCTACAAATATAATAAGTTCGAAAGCACCAAAGTCATGCATCTCAGATGATACAACAGACAGCCTGGGCAAGAGCAACAGCGCGTGACAAGAGAGCAGGCAAAAAAACCATAGCATCACCACTTTTCCGTTCATTACATCATAACATTAACAATTTCATGATCATTGCGAACCAAACCCGGAAGTTCACGAGTACGATCAATTAAGAACCTTGCAAGATCAAAAGGAGTTCCTCTCATAAAAAACAATGGTTGTTCCTCCATGCCTGCTGCTTATTTTCAATTTAATCAAACAGAACAAAAACAATATCAATTTATAAATAAGCCAACCAAATTAAACTAAGCATTTGACTGATTTGACGTATTAATACGTGGTTAAGATCAACCGGCAAGTCTTGCTTTGACATCTCACAACCCCTATCCTTTATAACATCATTTACATCGGTTTATAAGGCATCATAAGCTCATGACCGTCACAACTAAATATTTGTGATTATTCATCTAGCTAATAAATCATGATTCCTAATACACCCAAACCCTACCCTTTTTTTTCTAACTTTTCCTCCTTTTTTGTAGAAGTAACTTAAACAAAGACGGCGAGGACGAAGAATCCATCAATGTCAGTATATATGAGTATATAATAAGTGGGTAATATATATAACCAAACTCGCAGTAATCTTCATACAAAATCCTACCAAGTATTTCTTATATATAAGTTAACTATCTTCCACTTTTATATTAAAATTAGGAAAGTATTCCCTAATTTGTATATATATTTTTTTTAATATAATACATATTAACTATTTTCAATATTTCTATTAGAATTACAAAATATTCATTAAATATGATGAAAACTTCGATATAATCTAAAAAAAACCTTAAATATTTGTAATCTCCTACTTTACGGAGTATTAAGTATAATAATTTACAAAATTTTAGAATTTTAAAGAGATTAATAACAATAAGAATTTTATGGATTCTCGATCAAAAGGCGTATTTATAATCAAAGTTTGAAACTTTAACCTCAACACTCAAATGGGTAGAAGTAGAACATATATACAAATGAAGTAAAACAAATGACAAATTTTGATTATTATTTTTCCCTAAATAAAATCACGATTGTAATTACATTTTCTCATTTTCTTCAAAATTACACCCAAAACAACAATTCACCTTGCAATAATTTGGGAAAATTTTTAAGACCGAGAAGACATATACTAAAACAAGGGAACCCCATCTAAAACAAATGTAAAATAAACATTATAATCAACAATACTAGCTCAAAACTACGACATTAACATTATTGAGAGACCGTTTCACATGAGAATTAGTAACTACGCATGCTGACGATCACCAAACTAATGAGCACCGGTCAATGTCATTGCTCAAAATAACAGATAGCCAAAGGTATATAACAAAGCAACGAACCTTGATAATAGTCCAATGCTCCATCATAGAATGTCGGATGCAGTGCAGCAAGTGCGGTGTAGTTACACTGCAACACGATATCTGCTCTTAAATTCTAAAACGACTCTTTCTAAAAGTCCACTACCATCACTTGAAGATGAAACTCGACTCATTTTTTGAAGCTTTCCAAACTGACGTATGAAATATGCACCATCGGGATCTACAACTCCATTGCCCACAATGATCAGCTCCTCTTCAATGGGAGATTTCAAAAGTCGTACTAGCTTGCGGCTCACCGAACCCTTATAGGGTAATACCCACCATGACATATTCCTCTTCCTCAAGGCACTAGTTAGTAGTTATATGCTTCTGGAACACCTCCGGGTCCGAGTTTGTAACAGTAAAAAGACAACAAACTACCACGATCTCAAATTCAATGTTATTAGCTATACAGACTTGATGCAGCTCGTGAAGCATAGGTATGGATTCCCCACATAAGCACAAATACACACCCACCAGCTTCTTTTTAAGTTGATTGATAGACATCTTCTCATAATAATCCGCACCTCCCGGGTTCTCTGCGGATGAGCAGTCAAACAGTTGCTCAAGGGACTGAAGGTTCCATGATTTGCGACATTCTTCATGAAATATTTTCACACAGTCTTCTTCAGTGAAAGGAAATGTGTCTACCCCATAGCATTGCATATCATACAAGGTTTTGTGCCATATAACCTTCCTTTCATCCGCACGCAGAAATAGACCTTGCGGAGAACTTGAAAAGCCGAGCGAACAGCATATAAAATCACGAGATTCTGAGTCCCAGAAGGGAACCACAAGGCACAGTGAAGGGAAACCAGACAACATGTGAATGAAGCTTGACTCATCAGCTTCAAAATCCCTACTCATCTTAAAGACTAAGACCATCTCAAAAGCATCACCGTACTCATCATACAACTCAGAGCAGGTGTCCGAAACACCTCTATATACCAATGAAAAATCGCTATGGAAATAAATGGGGCAGCAAAGGCAACAAATCATTACCCATTTTTTATCCCCAAGACGCTCAACTTCAAATCGAGATTTACAAACATCATTGCGAACCAGGTACTGCCGGTTATCAGCTGAGAGGAAGGAAATGACATCAAAATTACTAGTGTCGATATTGGCAATTCTATCGAAGATCGTCTTAGGGTACTGCGCATACTCTTCGTTCACAGCGATATAATCAGTTTTGGACGCTAAATATTGGCGTCGCTCATCGTAATCAACACAGTCATAAAAGTCGTGCATTTCTGATGGTTTCGTTCTCTCACTAACTGGAAGACCAGGAAAAAAGTGTTCTTCTCCAAGCAAAGGAAAAAGTGCCTTGACGTGATTTCGGGATTCGATAGAATGCTTGCAAAGATTACTTGGAAAAGCATGCACCACCTTACTCCCTGCATAATAATTAAATTAAGTTATAAAAATAACAAGTCAAAGAACTAACGACAAGACGGAAAATTGTCATATGTCAAAACCGCCAATATTTTCTAAATCCCTGATGAAAGGAAGTTTAGGGAAAAGAACAGTTAAGACATACAGAGTAACTGATACCGAAAACCATTTAAATAAGCGATAAAATAAATGACACTATTAGAGGCTAGAGATTACCAGCTAATTCTGCACTTATCTCATTGTGCTGATTATTGCTCAAGGGGAAATCTGGGCAGGAAGCACATACAAGACGTAGAGCACATAGAGAAGAAATATGGCCATCTTTCCCGAAAGCAATAATAGTACTACATTTGTCACCCTTTCCAAATATTGTCCTTGTCACATAATCAGAGTGATTAGGGTCCCAAGGGTATACCAACCATGGCATTTCACAAGAATTTCCAATATCTGGGATAGACGATGCATCTAAGCCAACAAAGACCATATCAAAATTAGGATCGAGTGCCTGCATTTGACAATAAGAGAAGAGTTTATCGAAACAATTGCGAGAGTGGTCATCTGCACAGTGAAGATAGAGAAAAACAGTTTTGCCTTGAAGCGCTGCGACAGGAACCCGATGAGTAAACCCAGAACCCATCCAGAGAACATAATCAACTGAGCGGTAAACCAACAATGACACGAGGGTTACTTCCCTAAGCCTCTCCACTTCCCTATTAACCAGGAGCTCCCGAGAGAAGGGATATGCAGTTGCACCGTGGTGGCGTATGACTGCTTCGCCATGAAATTCCACATGCTTAGATTTGGGATCTATGATTATCAGACGATCATCTGCATCTTGGTGAGAGAGCCGCGAGAGCCTTCTGCTTACCCAGTTAGTGAAGGGGAACACCCACCAGGATATATTTCGCTCCTTCAAAGTACAGTTAATAAAGTCTTGGAACGATTGAGGGTCGCCGTCGTATCGGAAAGGCATGTACACCAGGATAATCTCAAACTGTAGGCCCAATTCAGAGCAATTTTTATGAACATTATCGAGTGTAGGTATCAAATTTCCTGTTTGGCACAGGTACAAACCAACACACTTATCGTAAAGATCAAAAATTGTCACTTCTCCTGGACCGCCTCCTGGATTCTTACTGAGAGATGTAGAATAGCTAGGGAAAGTTAAGGGCATGGAGCACAAAAAATTATAAAGGGAACGCCAAGATTTGCAGGACATTCCAGTTTCTTCGCGCTGGGAAATCAACGAGAGCCACTCAGAAGTAAAGGGAAAGGCGTCAACTCCATATTTTAACAAAAAGTCAAGAGGTTTGTGCCACTCAACCGTTTGGGCTCGATTTACCAACAAACCATGGGGATAACAGGCGAGGGGCATGGCGGCTCCTAATCTACGGGTTAATTTGGGAGTTAGACAGTATGAGGGGAAACTGGACATGAAATCAGACCAGGCAGCATTTTTATCGTCAAAGTCAGTGAAACAGTCTATAAAAATAATAAGTTCGAAAGCGCCAAAGTCATGCATTTCAGAAGATACCAGAGATACGGCCTGCGCAACAGCAACAGCGTGTGACGAGAGAGGCAGACTGAAAAAACATAGCATTACCACTTTTCGATTCATAACATCATAAACATTAACAATTTCATTATCATTGCGAACCAAAGCTGGAAATTCATCACCAGTACGATCAATTAAGAACTTTGTAAGATCAAAAGGAGTTCCTCTCAATAAAAACGATGGTTGTTCTTCCTCCATGCCTGCTGCGACGCTTAAGATCGTGATTAATCACATGGTGAAAAATTGCACTTGCATTTCTTCAACAGCTGAAAAATTCACATAAACTAATTGAAATCAAAAAAACTACTCACATGAACCAAATTGACGTTAAGATCGTGATTAATCACATGGTGATTAGTCAGGATTAAATATTAATAACCCTAAAACCCTAAAACCCTAATTTGGGGAAAAATAAGACGAAATTACAACAATCAATGATCATTAAACTAGAAAAAGGATGAAATAAAGTGACCTCGTAAGAATACGTTGAAGCCGGCGTACTGGTGTAATGTTGGCGGCGGTGTGAGTTCAGCGTGGTTGTGGTGCTGAGTTCAGCGTTTCTTGCTTATTTTTTTTTTTTTTTTTTTTTTGCAACAATTGGTCCTTGTTTTTTTTGGACTTAATTTTCTTTCTTAGAAGGTTCCGTTTGGTATTGTATTTCGGGTATCTGATTTGGTCAAATTAGCTTATTTGACCAAAATTTCAGGTATCTAATTTTTTTTTAAGCGTTTTTGACATTTAACCAAATAAGCTACCTGAAATTAAATGTTACCTAGAGTACCGTTTGAGATTTCAGGTACCTGATTTTGTTTAATTTTCCGTTTTTAGTTTTTTACCCACTAAATCTATACTACTCCCTCTAATTTTCTTTTATCTTCCCCTTTCTTTTGGGCACAAAAATTAAGAAAGGGAAGAAAGAAGGAATAAAGTAGAATAAAGTATTGTAAGTTGTGAAATTTATAGGTGAGAGAAAATAATAAAGAATGAATAATAAATAAAGAATAGATAAAGTAATGAGAGTTGTTGATTTTTAGGAGAGAGAAATTAATAAAAAATGAATGAAACTTACCAGGAAAGAGAGAAGATAATCAAACTTGTGTGAAAAAAGGAAAGAAAGAAGATAATAGGAAATTGGAGGGCGTATTAAATAATTATCATAATTATCATCTCCTTTTATACTATCAAAATCATTTATCTTTTCAGTTAGTTTGTCAAACATTTTTTTATATTATCAGTTACCTTATCAGTTCTTAATTTTTAGCTACCTTATCAGTTATCTTTTTCAGGTTTCAGCTAACTTTTCATGTTTCAGCTACCTTTTCAGTTAGTTTTACTAAACAAAACCTAAGTTTAGTGTTCAGTTCAGCTCCATTAAGTTACGTTCAGTTCAATTTCATTCAGTCCAGTTCAGTTCAGATTAATTTATTTCAACATTAGAATTATTATTCTTATTTTATATTCTTATTGATATCATTATTATTATTATATTAATTTATTTCCAATTGTTATTATTATTACTATATTATTATTATATTTATTATTAATTAATTCGTATTGCTTATATTATTATATTTATATTTAATTTATTATGTATTATTATAATACTATGATTAATGAGAATATTAGTAGTATTGATATTTATTATTGTTGTTGTTATTATTATTATTATTATTATTAGAATAATAATAATAATGATAATAATAACGATAATAATAATAATAATTTATGAATACTATTAATAATAATGAATATATTAATAAGGTAGTTATAATAATAATAATTATTATTATTATTATTATTATTATTATTATTATTATTATTATAACTACCTTATTAATATATTCATTATTATTAATAGTATTCATAATACGTACCCCAAAAAAAAATTATTCATAATATATTTATTATTATTATACTTAATATTATTATATTAATGAGTTATAATATTATATTTATTATTTTATTATATATCCATTATTATTAATAACATATTTGTTATTATTATATTATTTATTTTTTAGCTTTTACTATTAATATATTATATTATTATTGATAATGTTATTATTTATATTATTCATATATTATTATTATTAATATATTTAATATTATATTACTAATTTATTTTTTATGTATTTTATTAGATTATTATTATATTAATATATTATTATTATTAATGAATACTATTATTATAATATTTGTTATTATTATTGGTGATGAGGCATATTCTGCACCGCTGACCAAGTCAACATATTGAACAAGGTCAAAGATATCCACAGCAAGTCAACGACTTAGACAGCCTAGCCGATGCAGCCCGTCGGCCCGTTAGCCTGGGTCTCGGCATGACAACCTGCCAGCCGGGACACATACCCGCGTACTCATATCCAAGACCCCTCGGCGGTGAGTCAACATGGCCCGCCGGCCTGCCATAGGTCCCTCGGCCGAGGGGTAGATCAGTCTTTCCACCTGCTAGCCACTTGGCCACTTGGCCACTACGTGACAAAAGGTGAAAGCCTATAAATACTCCTCAACCTTCATTGAGGAAAGGATCCCACAACTGAACCAAAATACACTATTCATCTAGTAATATCTTCCTTATCTCTCTACAATACATACCTAGCCAAGTAACACAACTTAATCCTTTGAGTTTACTGACTTGAGCGTCGGAGTGAGTACGCTTGGCACAAAGCCAAGCCCTCAGTTCGTTCATTGTTGCAGGAGAGGCCGAGAGGAACGATAAAGGCAAGAAGGGTTCAACTCAAGACATTATTCTACAAGCCACGGGTGGTAACGATACTTGCTCTGGAATTACACCCGGAACAATTGGCGCCGTCTGTGGGGAAAGACACTAGAAGCTAGTCACATTCATTCCCAAACAAAAAAAAAACAACAAAAACCCACCCAAAAAGCTAAGAAAATGTCGAAACAACAAGACGCAGTCGTGACCGACGAAACCGCATTCTACCAAGATGATACTTTCAACAATTCTGGAGTCGTGCAGCCCTCCACCGGCGGAGTAATCCAACCAGAGTTCGGGATGCCAATAATACCCGACACGCCGCTGCTAGCCAACCAGGTCACCATCATGGGACATGTGGTTGACGTAGCAAAACTGAAAATGCTCCTGGACCTAATCAGTAATACGCCGGCTCACACTGTCACGCCGACAAGAGCGGCGGAAACCGTCCAGGAGACCAGGGCCCAAAACGTGACTCCGAGAAATTTGAACGGAGCACTAGGAGAAGCTGACCCAGTCAAGACGCCGGGGGAGCCCAAAGTGGGCGCGGCAGACCTAAGTCCTTCCCGCACTCGTGGGAGGACAGCGTCCCCGCCGCACGAACGAGGCTTACCCCAAAGGAGCCAGAGGAGTCCGACTCAACAGAGTTGGAGGAGAAGTCCAAGCCGAAGAAGGAGTCCTTCCCGCTACGAGGAGAGGAGCCGGATTAGGAATGCGAGGAGCCGATCGCCGCGTGTCGTTCGGCACGTGGTCAGACAGCCCCTCAGCGCCTACGTCCTAGAAGTCCAGGTGCCGACTAAGCTCAAGTTGCCACCTCTGTCATACAAGGGAGATAGCGATCCAGCCGACCACGCTGAGGCTTTCGAGTCTTACATGTCGGTATGGGAGCAGCCCGATGAGGTGCAGTGCCGAGTTTTCCCAACAACTCTGCATGGAATGGCTCAAAGTTGGTACAAGGGGCTTCCCGACGGCTCGGTATACTATTACGCCGACATAAGGGACGCCTTTATAGCCCAGTACTCTTGCAACAAGAGAAGGGCCGTGGAGACATCGGACCTCCTAACTATCAAACAGGAGGGAGGCGAGTCTCTACGGAGCTATGTGAAGAGGTTCGACGGAAAGGTCCAGCAGATTCGGGAAATCAATCCCGAATCGCGCGGCCTTCGAGCGATGAAGGGCCTCCCAAGGGGAGATTTAAAAAATGAGCTCATCAAGTGCGGAGGCCTGGGTTTGGACGCCGCCAGAAAGTTGGCCGACCAAGCCATCAAGGTAGAGGACTATCACAAGACCTGGGTAGGCCCCAGCGAGGCTGAGCACTCAGAAAAGAAGAGCCGCCGGGAAGACAACCCGGATGGAAGACGCCGTGACAACAACGGGTCACGGTCCGATGAAAGACGCCGTGAGAATAATAGGTCACGGTCAGACAAGTCTGCCTGGAAACAGAGCTCGGCGGATGCCGGGGGGAGCTCGGGAACGTACTACAAAAAACGGTACGATGATCACACCCCCCTAGTCGTGTCGGCCGCCGAGGTCTTCGCTTTGAGCAAGAATGAGGGCCAGAAGTGGGAAAGACCCCCTAGGCCAAGGAGTGACGGTGACACGAGCCAGTACTGTGAGTACCACGGCCACACCGGACACTTAACCAACAATTGCCGACATCTGAAGGATGCCATTGAAGAACTGATCCGGAAGGGGTGCCTCGGCAAATATGTTGCCAGAGGCCAAAAAACAGATGTCGGCGGATCAAATAGCAAGTCTGTTTCTGAGCGAGTAGGAGTAGTCAATGTCGTCATCGGGGACAACGAGAACGGTGGGTCCGCTCATGGGCACAAACGGCACTGGATGAACCATATCGGGCCATCAACTTTGTGCCCAAACACAGCCACCCCCGCTCCCAACATCCCCGATATGACCATCGGACAGGAGGACTATGAGGGAGTCATCGCTCTTCATAGTGACCCACTTATAGTCCGCCTGGACATAGCCAACCACTTGGTGAAGAGGTGCACGATTGACACAGCGCCTACACGAACGTTATGTACGGGAATGCTTTCTCGGCCTCGGCCCCGAGGGTTGAAGATTTGAGCCCCGCACCAACCCGCCGTACTGCTTTTTCGGGGCCGATCTGGTACCCCCGGGGTCGGGGATCGCCGGTGAGGTTCGGCGAGGGAGGTGCGCCAAGAATGTTATGTCCGTCGTAGTCATCGACGGCACGTCCGCCTACAACGTTCTCATAGGTCGGGTCACTTTGAGCGAAATCGATTTGTGATATCCATCCGGGCCACGACATTGATATATGTCTCGGACCGGGGAGGCGATAAACTCGTCTCGAAGAACGAGGAGGATCCCGATTTATGGGAGGTTTACGCTAATGGCCCCTCCGCGACGAATAGCTCGAAGGCCGACATCGTTATTATCAGCCCAAACGGAGACGTGTTTGAGCACGCCTTGAAGCTTACCTCATTGGCCTCAAACAATGAATCCAAGTACGAGGCGGTGATAACCGGAGTTGAGCTAGCTAAAACCGTCGGGGCAGAGCGTATCATGGTGAAGACAGATTCACTCTTAGTGACCAACCAGATCCGAGGAGAGTGCGAAGCCCAGGACTACGAGACGATAAGATATCTAGTAAGGGTGAGAACTGTCGCTACAGAACTAAAATCCTTCCGGATACAGTACACCCCCAGATCTAGAAACGACCGGACCATCGGCATGGTCGAAGGAGCAGAGACCGAGGAGGTAGAGATCGATCCGGGCCGCACCGTAACCGTCGGTGTCAACCTGGAACCAAAATTCAGAGCCGACCTCCTGGACCTGCTGAGGAAGAATAAAGATGTTTTCGCATACTCAGCCGGCCGAGATGCCGGGCGTGAGTCGGGAGGTGATTGTTCACAAGCTGAACGTACTCTCCACCGCTCGCCCGATCAAGCGAGAGAATGAGGAACTCCTCGGCCGAGAAGGACGAGGCCATCAAAGCCGAAGTAGATAAATTACTAGCGGCGGGTTTCATCATGCCTTGTACTTATCGTGAGTGGTTAGCCAATGTTGTAATGGTGAAGAAGTCATCGGGGGCATGGAGAATGTGTGTAGACTTTACCAACCTTAATAAAGCATGCCCCAAAGATTGTTATCCCTTGCCTCGATTAGATAGTTTAATCGACGCCACGGCGGGCTACACCATGCTGAGCCTGCTGGACGCCTTCTCGGGGTATCACCAAGTGTTTATGGCCGAGGAAGACATGCCTAAGTGCGCATTTATCACCGCCAACGGCACATACATGTACAAAATGATGCCGTTTGGTTTGAAGAACGCCGGAGCAACGTACACGAGGCTGGTGGACAAAGTGTTCCAAAACCAAAAAGGACGAAACATTGAGGCTTACGTTGACGATGCTATTGTAAAAAGCAAGTCCGACAAATGAGCATCCGGCCGATTTACACGAGACATTTTGTTCACTAAGGAAATACAAGATGAAGCTCAACCCAATGAAATGCAACTACGGTGTCCGGGCAGGTAAATTCCTAGGTGTACTTGTCGGTGCGAGGCATAGATGCCAATCCAGACAAAGTCCGAGCAATCCTAGACTTGCCGGAACCAAGGAATCGAAAAAGAGGTTATGATCTTGTAGGGAGAATGGCGGCTCTCGCCCGTTTCATCTCTCGGTCAGCCGACAAGAGCACCCCATTCTTCAAAGTGTTGAAAGGAAATAAAGACTTCAGCTGGGGGAGGAACAGAGCACGGCTTTCAAGCAATCGAAAGCTCATCTTCGACTCTCCCAACTCTGTCTGGCCGATCTTGGGAGACGCTATACCTATACATAAGCGATTACCTCGGCCACGGTCCGCCGTGATCATCGGGGAAGAAGACAAACAAAGAACACCCAATCTACTTTGTCACCATACATGTTGCCCGCCGAGAGAAATTACCCACTAATTGAAAAAGCAGCCTTCGCCGTCGTCGTTGCCACAAGGAAGTTAAAACCCTACTTCGACGCACACCCCGTGACGGTCCCTAACCGATCACCGTTGGAGAAAGCTTTGGAAAAATTCGAACAATCCGGCAGGCTCATCAAATGGGCGGTGGAACTCTCTGGTTTCGGCATTCAGTACAAACCAAGGCCTTCGATAAAGGGGCAAGCACTTGCAGATTTCTGGCCGAATGCACGTATCGGGAAGAGCCAAACCCAGGCATATGGGAGGTCTACACCGACGGCTCCTCCACGACGAACGGCTCAGAGCCGACATCCTTATCATCAGCCCAAACGGGACGAGTTTGAGTACGCCTTGAAATTCACCTTCTCGGCCTCGAACAACGAATCCGAATACGAGGCGGTGATAACCGGAGTCGAGCTAGCTAGGTCTGCCGGAGCGAACACATTGTGTTGAAGACAGACTCACTCATTTGTTGGTTACTAACCAAATCGAGAGGGAGTTTGAGGCTCGGGACGACGGAATGGTAAGGTACCTAGAGAGGGTAAAAGCCGACATAGCAAAGTTGAAATCTTTCCAAATCCGGTGCGTTCCCGGATCCGAGAACAACCGGGCCGACGCTCTCTCCAAACTGGGTCACTCAACCATCAAGAATGTCACCGAACCGTCTTTGGTAGATATCGGGAATGCGAAAAGCATCACCGAGACCGTCGGCATGGTGGGTAACATAGAGACCGAGACAACGTGGATGACTCCGATAATGAAATACAAACTTACAGGTGAATTGCCGGAGGGTCGCAATCCCTCGGCCAAAATAAAAGGATCGCCCAGGTACTTGGTGTTCGAAGGGGGCGTACGGAAGATCCGTAATAAGACCACTCTTGAAGTGTGTCGGTCCCCCCGACGCAGAACCGATCTTGACAGAGATTCACGAAGGCATGTGGACATCACATGGGGGCAAGAACACTAGCCCACAAAGCTCTCCGAGCTGGCTACTTCTGGCCCACCATGCTTCAAGATTCAGAACGAAGACCAAGAAGTGCACGAGCGCCGGATCGATGCATGCCCGGTGATACACGCTCCCTCCAGGGACCTACAACCTGGTTAGTCCCCTTCTTTTCGCACGGTGGGGGATGGACATGCTAGGTCGTTCCCAACGGCCTCCGGAGGAAGGAAGTTCTTAATCGTCGCCGTTGACTACTTCACAAAATGGGTTGAAGCCGTAGCAAGACCGGCGAAGACCACAGCGGCCGTTAGAAAGGTAATGGGAAAATGTTATAACTCGCCGGATTACCCCAAGTTATGGTATTTGACCACGGCCGAGAGTTTTGGAGCGACGATAATGAAGCGGTTAGAAGAGCTTGGCATCAAGTTTGCGTATTCCTCCGTCCGCCACCCACGAGCAACGGGCGGTGGAGGCGCCAACAAAACAATCCTCAGCGGTTTGAAGAAGACGGTTGAAGACCTTAAGGGAAGGTGGGCCGATGAACTACCGGCGTCTGTGGTCCTTCGGACCACGGAGAAAGAAGCAACGGGTTACACCCCCTTCCACTTAGTCTACGGATCCGGCGATCCCGCAATCGAAGCGCGGTGCCAACATTCAGAACGGCCACCTTTAACCCAGTTGAAAACGAGGAGGGCCTAAGAGCCTCCCTAGACCTGGTCGAAGAAAGCCGAGATACGGCACGCCTCAACTTGGCCGTATATCAACCGGATGAAGAGAGCCTACAACCGAAGAGTCCACAAAAGGGACTTAAAAATGGGAGACCTAGTCTTAAGGAAGTCGGCTGCCACCAACAAAGGAAATATTCATGGTAAACTGATGGCCAACTGGGAGGGTCCCTACAAAGTGGTCGAAGAAATGAGGCCGGGTACATACCGGATGACAGACATGGGAGGTGTGCCTTTGATGAGCCATTGGAACACCGATAACTTGAGAAAATACTTTGTATAGCGGCGGAGGTGTCCAAACCCATTGTGGACACCCCAGCGCACGATCATAACAAACCAATAAATCGCCCAAGTTTTCCATCAAAGTGTGTGTCCCCTTCACAAATTGCCAGCAGGCAGGAACTCAAAGAGAAGAACTGCTATCGAAGCCGCAACCCCGATTACCTCGGCCAAAGCCGAGAGCGACGGGGAACACGCCGGTCGATACGCTCAAAAAGAAACGTATACTCAGTGCAATTGAGACGCCAATCTAGCGGTCAATATGCCTACACAGTTACGAACGCTATCGAAGCCGCAACCCCGATTACCTCGGCCAAAGCCGAGAGCGACGGGGAACACGCCGGTCGATACGCTCAAAAAGAAACGTATACTCAGTGCAATTGAGACGCCAATCTAGCGGTCAATCTGCCTACACAGTTACGAACGCTATCGAAGCCGCAACCCCGATTACCTCGGCCAACGCCGAGAGCGACGGGGAGCACGCCGGTCGATACGCTAAAAAAGAAACGTATACTCAGTGCAATTGAGACGCCAATCTAGCGGTCAATATGCCTACACAGTTACGAACGCTAAAGACGTTAAACACAGTTGAGACATGCATTCAAACTGCCTCGGTCATGCCGAGTATAAAAACGAAGGCACTCAATTAATAACGCAAGAAGACAAGTAAAGGATCGTGATCAGAGTCCCGGCCAAGCCGAGGACCAAAAAGATAAAACTTTATTAAAGATAATTGCAAGGAGAGTACAAACGACGGCCGTCCCCATAAGGATAGCCTAAACTCTACCTACCAAAGCTTTACAAAAAGCGAGGAAACAAAAAAACAAAAGGTTACAGACTTGGGATTTGAAGCGCCAAAAAGATGGCAGGGAGAGAAGGCTCAATAATTGGCCCCGAACAGCTAAAGCTATCCGAGACGCCGGGTGAGTCCGGTGACGACCGCCCGTCTCCCTATGCTACGTTCCGCCCTCCGTCGTCGTGGCGCGAGCATCTTTGATGGCCGCTTTGAGGAAGGCTCAACATTTTCAAGTAACTTGACCCTCTCACCCTCCTTCACCTTCGCATCATAGGCCGCCTTGGCCTCGCTATCTCGAGCGCCTTCGATGTCTCCGCCTTCTCTGCAGCCGCTGCCTCCGCAAAGATCGCCTATCTCGTCCAAAAGTGGTCAAATTTATCCCACGGGAAAGAGCCCTCTGGGACGAGTCTTTTTATTGCCTCCCCGGCCGCCTCCTCGGCCTGGTCCCGGAATCTGGCGCACATTTTAGGGAGAAGAACATCTTGAAGCATTTCAATATCCTTCTCCCTTTGAGCAAGGGCAACTGCGCGTCCCTCGAGCGCCTCCGCCTGGTTGTGGGAAGATCCTTCCACTTTTCTCCCTTGGCGACCACGGCGTCATAAGCATCCTTGTACCTGTCCTGCTCCCCCATCATCTTGGCAGTGGCGGCATCAGCTTCCTCCACTTTGGCCCTCTCGGCCCCTAGCAGCTTCTCCATTTCCTCCACGCGCCGGCTGGCAGCAAAGAGATCCAGTTTAGCCTTCGGCTTCCCCCTTGCGCAGAGAGATCAAGTTTAAGCTTCGCGATCGGTGGCGCAGCTTGGCCCATGGTCTTCTCCTGCTCCAAGATGTAGGAGCCGGCTTGTTGGGTCCACTTGGCCATCCTCTTATATAATTTCACACCCTCTGCCACAAGCTCGGAGGGAGGAATCTTCTGAGCCGAGGAGTTGACGGTGACATTTTGTCATCACCCGCCTTCTCGATAGCCTTCTCGTGTCGCTTCCCAATTGCCGTTCGGTGAGAACGGCGGCCGCCGAAGGAGGATCTACAAAAATTTACAGAGCATCCATGTCACCATGCATTGACACATCGTAAAGCCGGTCATCCGGGATGTCCAACGAACCAGCCTAAATCCGAACCACAAGTTAGATCCGTACAGTCGGACCCTCTTCGTTCGAGGGCCGGTGAGTCGATCTTCTCCCGGCAAAGCAATGGAAGCAGACGGAGGCTCTTTTCTCTTCTTCGGAGAAAAGGCCTTAGCAACGGTCACCGCCCCATCAGCGATTTCGATGACCTCCACAGGCTCTGAACCACTTTCGGGGTCGAAGAGGGAGGCGCGACGCCGCCGCCAACACCGGACGCCGCCTTCCTTGTTCTCTTTGACACGCCCCGAGAACCCTTGCGGGCCGCCGCCGGATCTAGCGACTTCAATTTTGCTTATCCATGAGTTCGTTGGGAGACGGTCTCACGATCACGCAAGTCGGCCCGTAGGATCTTTGTATAACGACCTTCCCGTCTTTGTCAAGCCCTAACCTCTCCAAGTCCCTCTCGGACAGATCCTGACCAAACCGATCTGCAAGAAATCAAATAAAAGTTACATAAAAGAAAAACAAGGTTCCAAAACAGAATATAGCAAGCAAAGGTGGGCCTCACACCGACCCCACTCACCCTGGTTGAGGGCGGTATGAGGCGACGCGGCAAAGCATCTCGTCTCGAAGAATGATCCGAGTTGGGGCAGCCATCCTTTCTCGGCGTCAAACAAATGCATCGCCCGCTTCTCATCCGCGGTAAGGGGGACCAACGAAGCGTCCATCTTAACCTTACCCCGGGAGATACACTTCTCGTATTCTTCCGGGGTCTCACACCGAAGTAAACGGGGCTCGGGAAAGACCGTGGCAATGGGTAGTCCTCCGGCACTTGAACGTACACCCATCGCGTTGCCGGTCTTTGCAAGAAGTAAGCTTGTTCACGGAGATATAGCCAGGCTCCGTCTGCACGCTGTACCACCCCACTTTACCGGCAATTGACGGCCGTAAATGATGAAGGTGGCGGAATAAGTTGACTGTCGGGATCTCCCCCCTAAAAAGACAGAGCCACACAAAGCCAACTATCGTCCTCATGGCCAGCGGATGTAGTTGGGCCACAGCGACGTTCATGGCTTTGATGATGGCCGCGACATATTTATTTAGAGGAAACCGCAGCCCGTACTCCAGGTGCCTGATATACACGCCGGTGTGACCCGGGGGAGGGCAACAGACCACCTGACCCTTCTTAGGGATAACAATCTTGTACCCCTCACCAAGGGAGAAATGGTCTCCGAAAAATGTCTCGCCGGAACAACTGGCGAACTTATGGGACCAATCACGGTCAAGACTAGTCGTGCAGGGCTCGCCGTGATCCGGGATAGACAGCCTCCCACCATCAGAAGGAGTCCTCTCATCCTCACCAGCATCGTCATCCTCATCCTCCCGTTCCTCCAAAATTGGCGGATCGACTACGGGAGAGGGAGACCTAGGGCCCCCAAACCTTATCGGGATGGCGTCTAGCATCCCCTCCCCATCAAGACGCAACGGGGAACCCCCCGGCGCAGAAGTGCTAGTCCCGGCGTCAGCAGAAGACATAATAGCAATAATTATTTAACAAAATAAAAAGTGAAGAAATTTGTTTGTTTACCTTGAAGAAAAACACTCGCCGGAGTAATAACTCTGAAAATTAGAAGACAAGGAAGCCCTTGAGAGTTTAGAGAGAAGAAAAATTTTGGAGAATGAAATTGGTGGCCAATTTCACGGAATAACTGCCCTATTTATAGGGAAAAGCCCATAAAGAAGGACCAATCAGCGAATGTTGACCCATGAAGCGTCATCCAATCGCGCGTGCGGACACGTGTCGGACATGCAACCACGGGATGTCAATCGTTTGCAACGATTAGACGTCAATCAATGCAACAGTGACCAAGCGTCTTCAACACGCCCATTCATATCTCTCCGCCTATTCACCTTCCTCAACAAATTCCCAAGCATCTGTTCTCCGCCGGCCACTCGATCAACCAAGCTAGGTAGCGCCGGCCGGGGGCAATCAAAAGCAACCGGCACTCTCAACCCTGGTCTCGGCCAGCGTCACTTTCTTTTCCACATCGGATACCCTTTACGCATCCATATGGAGGGGGGATATGGTACGGCCTAAGGTAGACCAGGCCGAGGTAAAAGAAGCCGCCGCAGAAGAAGCCAATGCAGAACATTTGTTACAAATTACTTGCGCAGAATATACGCTCAAACGTACATCGGAGCCCATACCACGGCATAGACTACGCTGGGGGCAAATTGATGGGGCATATCGCACGCACCGACCGACCAAGTCAACATATTGAACAAGGTCAAAGATATCCACAGCAAGTCAACGACTTAGACAGCCTAGCCGATGCAGCCCGTCGGCCCGTTAGCCTGGGTCTCGGCGTGACAACCTGCCAGCCGGGACACATACCCGCGTACTCATATCCAAGACCCCTCGGCGGTGAGTCAACATGGCCCGCCGGCCTGCCATAGGTCCCTCGGCCGAGGGGTAGATCAGTCTTTCCACCTGCTAGCCACTTGGCCACTTGGCCACTACGTGACAAAAGGTGAAAGCCTATAAATACTCCTCAACCTTCATTGAGGAAAGGATCCCACAACTGAACCAAAATACACTATTCATCTGGTAATATCTTCCTTATCTCTCTACAATACATACCTAGCCAAGTAACACAACTTAATCCTTTGAGTTTACTGACTTGAGCGTCGGAGTGAGTACGCTTGGCACAAAGCCAAGCCCTCAGTTCGTTCATTGTTGCAGGAGAGGCCGAGAGGAACGATAAAGGCAAGAAGGGTTCAACTCAAGACATTATTCTACAAGCCACGGGTGGTAACGATACTTGCTCTGGAATTACACCCGGAACAATTGGTATTACTGTTATTATTATTATTAGTATAATCTTTTTATTATTATTTCAATTCAGTTCAGTTCAATTCAGCTCCATTAAGTTTAGTTTAGTTCAGTTCAGACAATTTCAGTCCAAAAAATCAGAGCCTTAGTCTTCCTATAGACGGGTATATCCGTCTATTACTATAGACGGGTCAAATACAATGAAAGTGGTGACATGTTTTTACCCCCACCAGCCCATTTGTTGTTTGTCCTATTAAGAAAGTGTTATTTTATTTGGTCGTCTTTTATTATAGACGGATAGTATCCGTCTATAATGAGAATTTGTGTTCTTGCAAATATGCCGAGTTTGAAAAGACAAGGTTTTATTATTGTCTTACTTTTTTAATAATTAAATAAAGGGTAATGATGGTTGTATTTAAGCATTAAATACCTTCTAAATTTGGTACTAATTTTGGAATTAAGAACCAAATTACGCATTTACCAACGTAATTAATGCATATATATTAAGTATTTGTTTCGTCTTTTAACTTCTTAAATACAAACCAAAGGGTTTTATTTATCAATTCCCTTAAATAAATGGGTCTTTTTTAATTGTGTTTAATTGGCACACGATAAGAATTGCCTAAATTCAAATTAATGCCCCTAATTAATTTATAATTTTTGTCATAGAATATTGCCAGACCGGCAGTCCTTCACCGCGCCATCCTCAAATCTCCATTGAAGACTGCCACCTTAGATTGCAGTCTACCTCTGACGCCTCCACCCACCAGACGACCTCCTTATTCGCCATCATCACTCATTCCTCTATCACCGAACTACCACCTTCCCCATAACTACCACCACCTCCGTCCTAGGTGGAGAAATAATTGGTCGACGATATTTAGTACTTCCTCCATTTCATTCAATTCCATACATTTGCCTTTTTGAGCACTATTCACAGGTAAGGAGAATTTTCGATACAACTTCTAATATATAGCATAAAATATAGTCATGTGAGATCTTGTTTTAATTGTCTTACCGAGTACATTGTAAATAATAAATTTTTATAATTTTTACTAATATGTAACTAAAGATATGAACAAAAGAAAACGAGCATTGATATACGTGTATAAAGTAAATGTATGGAATTGAATGAAATGGAGGAAGTAGTTCATTATTTCAAATATCGTTGACCAATTACTTAAAATAGATTTGATGGATTAGCTTAATTACGTTAATGATGTAAATCGTTGTGGGCATGTTTTAATAAATACCTTCTTCTTGCACTCCTAGCCGGCTGCTAGTGGTCTGCCCGGCTGGGAGTTCTCTGTAAGAATTAGCTCTTTTTCCCTTCTTCAATTACTCTCAGCCTGCTGACCGGCCGCCGGTGGCCTGTCCAGCTAGGAGTTCTCTGTAAGAATTTCCACCTTTTCCTTGGTTAAGTGTAGGGAGAGTCCCAGCCGGTGCGGGGGACCGGCTGGGAACCTCTTATCAGCTTTCATTCCTCTTCTCTTCATGCTTAGCTTCCCGAACCATCTCCATTGCTCTGATTCCTCTATTTCCGTCCCAAATCCTGCAAAACGGGCATAATATCATAGACTAGGGAATCGCGTGCAAAATGCAAGGTAAGATACACAAAACCGACTCAATCGGAGTTAAAACGCAAGAGAATGAAGAGGAGAAATGGTGTAAATAAATCATATATCAAAGTTAATGTCTCTACCTTTTAGTCTTAATGTCACCCTGTCAACTAAAATACAACAGAATATGTAAAGGCACATGTTGTATATGTAGTTAATGTTTACACTTTTCTACCTAATGTCTCCCCGTCAATTATAGTAGGTTAGATTATTTGAAGGCACATGTTGCATTTCTAATAAATGTGTCTACTTTTTGTCCTAATGTGACTGTAATCCCCATAAAATGTAGTGCAAAATAGTGGCGGAATCACTGTCGAATTGGATTAAAAACACAATGTTAAACTAAAAACTCAAACTTGAATTATTATAAATATAATCCAAGGGAACATTCCCAAAACGGTAAGTCAATACAAATGTCACTTTTACTAAAAAGGGATAAAAATTAAAACCTCAAAAGTGTTTAACAAATTCAACATAAATAAAATAAAAGTGTAGGATCTACTACTCACTAGCTCTCATTTGAACCCCGACAAAATCCAACACATGTCATGTTAAATACATAACAGCCACAATCAGTAGGGAGTAACTCAGGCGTTCTCCCAGCCACATTTCATCAAGTTGAACAAGTAATGCTAAAATAACAAAATACTTGAAAACTGAAAACATTAATAAATAACATTTGTTAAAACTTAATAAAGTAATAAACATTTCAAATTCATTATTCAACGATAGAGTAAACAAAGTAAATCAGGATCTCATTTATTCTTATTGAAATTAGCTTAGTGACTAGTCTAGATTTTCACTCGGGATATACTAAAGTACCAAAGTACCAAACTAGCTTTGGGAACTTAGTGCTACGCCGTCGGTGACCAACTCCAAGTTTCCGAGGCTCAGTGTCACGTTGTCGGTAAACAACTCCAAGTTCTTTAACTAGGCTACTCAACTATAGTAGAAGGCCGTCTTACCACGTAGTGCGAAAGTCCTAGTCTAAGCTATGTACATATCTCCCAGGATACACTGACACCCGGTTCGATCACTAATCCTCCGTAGAAGATCAGTTCTATAGCTGCTGGCAAAACTGTATACCTAAGTTTATTATTCTAAACCTTACACCTTAATTACTTATTCCATAAGTTATTTAAATCCATTTCAAATGATATTCATTATTCAAACTCCTTAAAAGGAAACTTTTCAAAAATAGAAACTTTCCAAATATAGAAACTCTCTAAAAAAATTGTACTTTCTCAAAAAGAAAACTTTCTTAAAATAGAAACTTGCTTATAATAGAACCTTTCTAAAATAGAAACTCCATAAATATAATAACATTCTAAAAATAGAAACCTGCTAAATATAGAAGGTTGTTAAAAGTAGTAATATACTAAAAATAGAAAACTGTTAAACTACTTAATATATCAAAATAGTTAATATTGGCTCGGGATGAATATAACAAATTCCATAAGGATGTTTCATAAATACATTTCATTAAATTAGTAGTAAATTTCATTAACTTAGTATTAAATAACAAAGTAATTGTTCCGGGTGTAATTCCAGAGCAAGTATTGTTACCACCCGTGGCTTTTAGAATGACGTCTTTGCTTGAGTCCTCCTTTGACCTCTCTTGAAACGATGAACAAACTGAGGGCTCGGCTTTAGCCGAGCGTACTCACTCCGACGCTCAAGTCAGTAAACTTAAAGAGATAAGCTGCGTTACTTGACGAAGTATATATTGTAGAGAGATAAGGAAGATATTACCAGATGAATAGTGATTCTTAGGTTAAATTGTGGATCCTTTCCTCAATGAGGGTTGAGGAGTATTTATAAACTTTCACCTTTTGTCACGTAGTGGCCAAGTGGCCAAGTGGCTAGCAGGCGGAAAGACCGTTCTACCCTCGGTCGATGGACCCATGGCAGGCCGACCGAGGGGTCTTGGATATGAGTACGCGGATATGTGCCCCGGCTGGCTAGTTACCTGGCCGAGACCCAGGTGACAGGCCGATGGGCTGCATCGGCTAGGCCGTCTAAGTCGTTGACTTTGCTGTGGATATCTTTGACCTTGCTCAATATGTTGACTTGGTCAGCGGTGCAGAATATGCCCCATCAATTTGCCCCCAGCGTAGTCTATGCCGTGGTATGGGCTCCGATGTATGTTGAGCGTATATTCTGCGCAAGCAATTTGTAAAAATTTTTTCTGCATCGGCTTCTTCTACCTCGGCCTGGTTCTGCTTAAGCCGTACCATATCCCCCCTCCACATGGATGTGCAAAGGGCATCCGATGTGGAAAAGAAAGTGACGCTGGCCGAGACCAGGGTTGGGAGAGCCGGTTGTTTTTTATTGCCCCCGGCCGGTGCTTCCTAGCTTGGTTGATCATGTGGCCGGCGGAGAGCAGATACTTAGGAATTTGTTGAGGAAGATGAAATAGGCAAAGAGATATGAAGGGGCGTGTTGAAGACGCTTGGTCACTGTTGCATTGATTGACGTTCAACTGTTACAACGATTGACATTCCGTGGTTGCATGTCCGACACGTGTCTGTTCGCTGGTTGGCTGACGTTTCGTGGGCTGTGCCCTGATTGGTCCTTCTTCATGGGCTTTTCCCTATAAATAGGGCAGTTATTCCGTGAAATTGGCCACCAATTTCATTTTCTCAAATTTTTCTCCAAAATTCTCATCTCTCTAAACTTTCAAGGGCTTCTCTCTTCTAATCTTCAGAATCGTTGCTTCGGCTAGTGCTTTTCTTCAAGGTAAACAAACAAATTTTCTTTTATTTCGTTAAGTAATTGTTGTGAACATGTCTTCTGCCGATGCCGGACCTAATAAACCTGCGCCGGGGGGTTCCCCGTCGCGTCTTGATAAGGAGGGGATACTAGACGCCATCCCGATAAGGTCTGGGGGCCCTAGGTCTCCTTCTCCTGAAGTTGATCCTCAAATTTTGGAGGAATTGGAGGATGATGATGATGATGACGGTGACGATTTCGGTGATGATGCTGAAAGGGCTCATCCTAATGAGGGGAGGCAGCACGTCATGGATCACGGTGACGCCTGTAAGGTCCGCCTTGACCGTGCTTGGACCCATAAGTTCGCTTGATTGTTCCGTGAAACATTTTTCGAGGGCCATTTCCACTTTGGCAGGGGATACAAAATTGTTGTCCCTGAGGAGGGTCAGGCCGTCTGTTGCCCTCCACCGGGTTGCACCGGCGTATACATGCGGCACTTGGAGTACGGGCTCCGGTTTCCGCTGAATGAATATGTTATGGCCATCATTAGAGCCATGAACGTCGCCGTGGCCCAACTGCACACGTTGGCTATTAGGACCATAGTCGGCTTTGTCTGGCTCTGTCTCTTCAAGGGGGAGGTCCCAACGGTTAATTTATTCCGTCGGCTTCACCACCTTCGGCCGTCTATTGCTGGTCGCGTCGGATGGTACAGCGTGAAAATGGAGCCGGGTTACGTCTCTGTTGACAAACTCTCTTCCTGTAAGGACTGGAAGGATCGATGGGTGTACGTTGAGGTGCCGGATGACTATCTGCTGCCCCGGTCCTTCCAGCACCAAGTTAATTTGCGATGTGAGACGAAGGCGGAGCATGACAGATGGGTCTCCCGAAAAAAGCTTAAGATTGATGCTAGCAAGGTCCCTCTTACTGCGGATGAGAAGCTGGCGATGCGGCTTTTTGAGGCGGACAAGAGTGGGGTGCCGAAAAGATGGACCCCAACGCAGATCATTCTTCAGAATGAGCTGCTCTGCCATGTCGGCCTCATACCGGCCCTAGCGCAGGGTGAGTGGGGTCGGTGTGAGGCCCATCTCTGCTCTCAATGTTTTATATTTTGAACTTTGATTTATTCCTCGCTTAACTCTTGGTTTGTTTCCTTTGCAGATCATTTTGGTTCGGACCTGTCTGAGGATACCCTCCGGAGAATGGGGCTGCACAAGGATAAGACCGTTGCTGTTTTGCATCCCAAGGCTCTTGCCCATGACCGCAGAACGTCGCCGAATGATCTCATGGATCAGCAGCTGAAAGGCTTGAATATGGAGGCGGCCCAGGCAAAGGTTGCCAGTAACATAGCGCGCCGGACGCGGAAAACAAAGTCTTCGGCGGCGACGGCGTCGACACCAGTTCCACCTCTCGTCCCCTCCGTCCAGAAGGAGACGGTGGAGATTGTTGATATTACTAATGGGGGGGACTCCGATGCGGAGGAATCTCCCCTTGTCCGTAAGAGGAAGGAGCCTGCTCCTGCTACTGCTGAAACTGCTGCCGGCAAGGAAATGTGTCCCCCAGCTAAGAAGGCCAAGCATGGTACATATCTATCCCGTGGCTCAGATTTAGCCGGTTCATTAGACGTTCCTGATGACAGGCTCTCCGGTATGTCCATGTGTGTTGACACTGATGCTTTAACTGAATTTTTGTAGATCAACCGTTGTCGTCAACTGGTCATACTATTGAACGGCGTGCCGAGAAGGAAACTGCGAAGGCAAGTGGTCAAGACGCCACCGTCGTCACCTCCTTCCCGAAGCCTACCCCCCTCCAGATTAAGTCGGAGGGCATAAGTTTGATCAGGTCACTGGCGAAGTGGGCTGGTACGGCCGGTGCTCTTATTGTGGAGCAAGAGAAGGCCATTGCTGATGCTGCCCCACAGCTCGAGCGGCTAAGGCTTGAACTCGACGCCGCGAACAAGGAGGCTAAGAGGGCCAAGGCTGAGGCTGAAGAGGCAGTCCGTGCTGAGAGGAAACTCATGGAGGACGCTGAAAAGGAGGTCCTTGCTGATAGAGCCAAAGCCGAGGCTGCGGCGGTGAAAGCCGCAAGTCTTTGGAGAAGTGTGACCTTGTTCAGAGGCACGCCGACCTTTATTTCCAGCAGAGGAATGAATTCAGGGGCCTGTTTCAGGCCCAGGGTAAGGTGAACCGGAACAAGGATGCTATCATCGCCCAAAGGGCGGAGGACATTGAGACGCTCCAAACCGTTATCCTCCCTAACATGTGCGCCAAATAACGGGACCTGGCCGAAGAAGCTGCCAGGGAAGTGATTGGGGAGCTCTTCCCTCTTGATGGTTCCTTTCCGTGGGACAAATTTGACGAGCTGTTGGACGATAAGCTCGAAGCTAAATAGAAAGCCGCGGAGGAGGAGGCCAAGGAAGAGGTGAGGGTGAAGCAGGAGGAGGAGGCGGCCGCGGAGAAGGCAGCCCTTGCTGAGAAGGCTAAGGCGGCCAAGGAGGAAGCCGAGAGGATGAGGGCAGCTGAGGCTGCTGAGGCTGAGGCTGCTAAGAAAGCTGAGGCTGAGGCTGCTGAAGCTGACGCTGCCAAGAAAGCTTCCGGGTTGCCCATCAAAGATGATGCTGCTACCGCTGCTGATGGCAAGCAGCAACAGGCATAGGGAGACGGGCGGTCGTCACCAGGCTCGCCCGGCGTCTCGGATGGCTTCAGCTGTTCGGGAGCCAATTATTAAGCCTTTCCTCCCTGCCATCTTTTGGCGCTTCAAATGACATGTTCGTAACCTTTTGCTTTTCCTTTCCTTGTATTTTGTACAACTTTGGTAGGTTGTGTTTTGGCTTATCCCTATGGGGACGGCCGTCGTCTGTATTCTCCTCACTTGTAACCTGTTATCATTTTTAATAAGAGTTCGTTTCTTTTGCCTCTGGCTTGGCCGAGGTCTTTACCTCCTCTTTTGAGTTGTCTTCTTGCGCTAATAGTTGAGCATCTCAACTGTACTTTAACGTTTTCACTTTGCCTCTGGCTTGGCCGAGGTCTTTTCTCGTCTTCGTCTGAGTGATCCTCTTACGTTATTAATTGAGCGCCTCCTTTGTTTACGCCTCGGCCTGGCCGAGGCAGCCTAGAGTGCGTATCTCAACTGTGTTTAACGCTTTCAAGGCATGTTGATCGCTTTTGCGGGTATCAACTGCGCTGGTAGTGACTGCCGTGGCGTCTACTTCTTGATGGTGAATGTCGTGGTGTCTACCACTTGGAGTGACTGCTGCGGCGTCTACCTCTTAGGGTGACTGCCGTAGCGTCTACTACTTGGGGTGACTGCGACGGCGCTTGCTTCTTGACAGTGACTGCCGCTCTTGTCGGTGTGACAGTGTGAGCCGGCGTCTGTCTCTTGACGATGACTGCCGCTCTTGTCGGTGTGACAGTGTGAGCCGGCGTCTGTCTCTTGACGATGGAGGCCGTGGCGTCTACCACTTGGAGTGACTGCTGCGGCGTCTACCTCTTAGGGTGACTGCCGTTGCGTCTACTACTTGGGGTGACTGCGACGGCGCTTGCTTCTTGACAGTGACTGCCGCTCTTGTCGGTGTGACAGTGTGAGCCGGCGTCTGTCTCTTGACGATGACTGCCGCTCTTGTCGGTGTGACAGTGTGAGCCGGCGTCTGTCTCTTGACGATGAAGGCCGTGGCGTCTACCACTTGGAGTGACTGCTGCGGCGTCTACCTCTTGGGGTGACTGCCGTAGCGTCTACTACTTGAAGTGACTGCGACGACGCTTGCTTCTTGATAGTGACTATGGGAAAAATAAACACTTTGATGGAAAACTTGGATGATTCTTCATTAGATATAAACATGCGTCGGGGTGCCCACAGTTGTCTTGGACACCTCCGCCGCTATACAAAGTTTTACCCGAGATTGTCAGTGTCCTAATGGCTTATCAAAGGCACACCTTCCCCAGTTAGCTGTCGGTCGCATCCATGGAGTTGCCCCCCTTTTGTAAGGATGGGCTTTTCCCCTTCTCTGATTTCTTCGCCACTTTGAAGGATTGCATGTTGCACCCTCTGGCAGATATCTGGACATTGACCACTTCGTCCTTCTCGTCCTTGGAGACGAGCTTATGCGCTTCCCCCCGGTCCGAGACATACATCAGTGTCAGGGCCCGGATGGACATCACTGCGTCAGCCTCGCTTAGCGTGACTCGGCCTATGAGAACGTTGTAGGCGGACGAGCCGTTAATGACCACGAACTCAGCTAGGACATTCTTGGCCGCATACCCCTTGCCGAACATCACCGGCAGTCTGATTGACCCCAGGGGTACCAGGCCGGCCCCGGAAAAGCTATACAGTGGGCTGGTGCAGGGGCTTAAGTCTTCAACCTTCAGACCGAGGTTGAGAAAGCATTCCCTGAACATGATGTTCGTGTAGGCGCCTGTGTCAATCAGGCACCTCTTGACCAGGTGGTTGGATACGTCCAAGTGGACCACAAGTGGGTCGCTGTGAGGGGCGATGACTCCCTCGTAGTCCTTCCTCCCAATAGTCATGTCGGGGACCGCTGTGTTGGGCACAAAGTTGATGGCCTGATACAGGTCGTTCAGGTGCCGTTTGTGCCCATGAGCGGACCCACCGTTCCCGTTGCCCCCGATGACAACATGGATCACTCATATCCGTTCAAAGATGGATTTCTTATCTGAACCGCCGACATCAGTCTTTTGGCCTTTGGCAACATACTTGTCGAGGCTCCCCTTCCGGATCAGCTCTTCAATGGCATTCTTCAGATGCCGGCAGTTGTCAGTAAGGTGTCCGGTGTGGCCGTGGTACTCACAGGACTGGCTCGTGTCACCGTCCCCCTTCGGCTTAGGGGCCTTTCCCATTTCTGGCCCTCGTTTTTGCTCAGGGCGAAGACCTCGGCGGCCGATACGACCAGGGGGGTGCGATCTTTATACCGCTGTTGGTAGTACATTCCCGAACTCCCCCCGGCACCAGCCGTGTTCTGTTTCCTAGCAGACTTGTCAGACCGTGACCTATTATTGCCACGGCGTTCTTCGTCGGACCATGACCTATTGCTGTCACGACGTCCTTCATCCGGGTTGTCCTCCCGGCGGCTCTTCTTTTCTGAGTGTTCGGCCTCGCTAGGGCCTACCCAGGTCTTGTGATAGTCTTCCACCTTTATGGTCTGGTCGGCCATCTTCCTGGCGGCATCCAAGCCCAGGCCTCCGTACTTGATGAGCTCGTTCTTTAAGTCTCCCCTTGGGAGGCCTTTCATCAGTGCGAAGGCTGCCAACTCGGGATTAATCTCCCGAATCTGTTGAACCTTGGCGTCGAACCTCTTCACATAGCTTCGTAGAGACTCGCCCCCCTCCTGTCTGATAGTCAGGAGATCTGATGTCTCTACGGCCCTCCTCTTATTGCAAGAGTACTGGGCTAAGAAGGCGTCCCTTAGATCGGCGTAACAGTATACCGAGCCGTCGGGCAGCCCCTTGTACCAACTTTGAGCCATCCCATGCAAGGTCGTTGGGAAGACTCGGCACCAGACTTCATCGGGTTGTTCCCACACCGACATGTACGACTCAAAGGTCTCGGCATGGTCGGTGGGGTCGCTATCCCCTTTGTATGTGAGTGCCGGCAACTTCAGCTTGGTTGGCACAGCGGTTTCAAGGACATAGGCACTGAGGGGCTGTCTGACCACGTGTCGAATGACACGCGGCGATCGGCTCCTCGCATTTCTAGTCCGGCTCCTCTCCTCGTAGCGGGAAGGACTCCTTCTCCGACTCGGGCTTCTTCTCCGGCTCTGCTGAGTCGGACTCCTCTGGCTTCTTTGGGGTAGGCCTCGTTGGTGCCGCGGCGACGCTGTCCTCTCACGAGTGCGAGAAGGACTTAGGTCTACCACGACCACTTTGGGCTCCTCCGGCGTCTTTGACAGGTCGCTTCTCCTAGTGCTCGTTCAAATTTCTCGGAGTCACATTTTGGGCCCTGTTCTCTGGGACGGGTTCCGCCGCTCTTGTCGGTGTGACGTGTGTGAGCGTACTACCAATTAGGTCCGGGAGTAGCTTCGGTCTTCTTTGCATCAACCACGTGTCCCATGATGGTGACATGGTCGGCGGGCAGCGGCGTGTCTGGCATATTTGGCATCCCGAATTCCGGTTGGATTACTCCGCCGGTGGAGGGCTGCGCAACTCCAGAATTGTGGAAGGTATCATTTGGTGTAGTTCGGTTTCGTCATTTACGAATACCTCTTGTTGTTTCGACATCTTCTTAGCTTTTGGGTGGGTTTTTTGTGTATATTTTTTTTTTTTTTGGGAATGAATGTTACTAGCTTCTAGTATCTGTTCCCCACAGACGGCGCCAATTGTTCCGGGTGTAATTCCAGAGCAAGTATTGTTACCACCCGTGGCTTGTAGAATGACGTCTTTGCTTGAGTCCTCCTTTGACCTCTCCTGAAACGATGAACAAACTGAGGGCTCGGCTTTGGCCGAGCGTACTCACTCCGACGCTCAAGTCAGTAAACTTAAAGAGATAAGCTACGTTACTTGACAAAGTATATATTGTAGAGAGATAAGGAAGATATTACCAGATGAATAGTGATTCTTAGGTTAAATTGTGGATCTTTTCCTCAATGAGGGTTGAGGAGTATTTATAGACTTTCACCTTTTGTCACGTAGTGGCCAAGTGGCTAGCAGGCGGAAAGACCGTTCTACCCTCGGCCGATGGACCCATGGCAGGCCGACCGAGGGGTCTTGGATATGAGTACGCGGATATGTGCCCCGGCTGGCTAGTTGCCTGGCCGAGACCCAGGTGACAGGCCGATGGGCTGCATCGGCTAGGCCGTCTAAGTCGTTGACTTTGCTGTGGATATCTTTGACCTTGCTCAATATGTTGACTTGGTCAGCGGTGCAGAATATGCCCCATCAGTAATAATTATTTTCAGGAAAGATATAAATAGTAAATTAATAGCTTATTTCTAAATCGGGTAAACTCGTTTTAATACTAAATCATTTATTAAATAAATAAAATAATTCTATTTAATATTTTATATCAAAATAGGCTTCTTACACATTCTGGAATTATATGTTAAATTACCAAAATACCCTTCTTACAAATATGGTTTTATCCAGATATTACTCGGTTTAACCGAAAGTAGTAATTACTTTATAAAATCGATTTCAACTTTAAAAATCACTTAAATTTACATGAACTCTTTTTATATCATCCCGTGCCAGTATATAAAATTTCATGAATTTATCACTTCATTTGATAATTAAAACGTAATAAAAATCGATAAAACCGCAAAACACGATTTAAACAATTAAAAATACTTTTTCACCAGAATAATTTACACAAAAATTTATATCTTTCTAAAATTAATAATCAGAGTCAAATATATATTTTTCGTAATTCTTAAGTGAAGAAAATAATTTAAAGCATAATTAAGTCTATTTTGGCCGAAATAATAAAATTATAAGAACAAACGCTAAATAAAGTTTAAGAACATGAAATTTATTATCTAACATCTCAAATTAATCAAAGGACCAAATTATCAGAATACTTATGATTTTCGAAATTGATAACAATAATATTACTAATATGTCGAAATAGAACAATAATAATAATAATGAAATAATTTCATTTGTAAAATACTTATCAATATGACAAATCTCATAAACATAATTATTTGACATAGAAATTAAAAACCAGAAACTTTCGGACTATACAACAATATTTTCGAAATGCATATTAATCAATAAAATATGAAAAAGCAATAAAACATATAATATACATGCAACTACTCATAAAACGATATGAAATATCGAGTCGGCCATCACGCGTTACCTTATATTGCAATCCGAGTCAATACGGTGTTCTTCCTTGTATGGATCTCCTTTATAACCTACAAAAACATTATGAATATATGGTCAAAACCATATAAAACGTTAATTAAAAGAAGGGATTAAAGAGTAATCGTCTTACCCTTGAATTGGATTAAAATTGAATGAATTAAGATAAGAATTGAAGAACAATATAGGTAGGACTTGTTCTTGAGTCACACGTCCAACAAGGAGCAAAGGAGGTGTATATTTTCTTTGTAAATGTGAACGAATAGGTTTAGGAATGACATGAGAATAAATTGATTAGCAAAATATAAAAGATATATATGGTGAGGCTTACTTCGCACAATTCTCACAGCTAAAATGGCAAGGAGCAATATGTTCTTTAACTAGTTTTACACTCGTGCAAAAAAATGCACGTGTCATAACAACAGATGTTAAGTGTTCAATATCGTAAGAATATAAATTGTTCATAGAGACGATATTGAATTTAATCGGGCCTCTTATTTATTATTGTAACCACATATAATGAATTGAGCTTCTTTATTCAAATGTTAAATTCAAATGACGGTATTGAAATTGTAAATATGATATTGTTGATACTTGATTACTAAATAAATGTTTTTGTCTCATAATAATGTTTTGTAGGACTTGTGATTTTTTTAAAGATAAGAAAATTAGTGTTGGTACTTTTTTATAATCATTAAAATCTTTACCATGTGTATTTTTTTTAACATTATAATTATATGAATCTTCTTCAAATTTTGCTAAATTTTGTATATTTCTTAACATTATGAATTATAATTATATGAGTGTGCTTTAATTCTTATCGAGACTTGCATTTTTTTTTTATAGGAATGTTATTTGGGTACCTATCAATAAGAAAACCAATACAAATAATTTATAATTTTATTCATTTTGTAAATTTTTTTAATTGTTTTCATTCAGATGTATTCCTAATATTTTAGGAAAATATATATGTATAATATGTAATTGTAAAAAAAAGTTAAAACTAAAATTAAAATATCGTAAAGTAGTTTAAAAAGGAGAAAAGGAAAAGCAAATCAAGTGAAATATAGGAGAGAGGGTAATTAAATGTGTAGGATGAACATGGGGGGTCCTACCTTTATTTTTTTTCTTTTTAATCCTTAAAAACTACGGACCAATAGGAGAGCTTTATTGGCTTCAGCTTTTATAGATAAAGGATTACAATTATCATACTTGATAAAAGGGGAAGCAAATATATATATGGCTCAAAATAAAAAGATGTATAATAATTCAAATGTTATCATCATACAAAGATATCTCATGATTCAAGCATTAAGGCGCCAATAATAGATTTCTATAATTAAATCAAAATCGTAAATAAAGAGTAAAAAATTAAAATCTCATAAATAAAATAAAATATACTCCGAGATTAGAATTTTATAAGAACAAAATGGGCTCAAGAGAAGTAAATTCCGAAATTCAACGAATTAACTCGGAATAGATCTAGAATAAGCATTAAATGAATAAATAAAACGAGGTAGAATAATTAGGAATAATATTAGTACACTTCGAAAGCAAAGAAATATTCGAAGTACAAAGGGATTCAAGAAAGAAAAGAAAGAAAAGATGTTGCTCGGTAATAAATACCAAGTCAAACCAGTTAAATTGTAATCGAAAGGGAAATACGATTACAAAATCAAATTAGAAAAATGGCGGGTGTTACAGTGACCCTGTAAGGCTGTAATTAGATGTTTATAAGTACGACAAATTATGTAAATGCACATGTTGTTGGTTTTCTCATCAATGTCTCAACTTTTAGGCCTAATGTCACCATGTACACTTACGTAGGTTGTTGGTTTAAGCATTAAAGGACGATGCATGCAAGTGTTGAGCCCAACTTAGGTATTTTAAATTTCAATATTCAACTTTTGATTTCGGTTTATGTATTGTAATTTTGGGGTCATTTTAGGGTTTGTTGTTTATTTTTATTTTTATTATAGTTGAAATTTTTACTTGAATGCGCGTAGAAGGCTAGAGCCATAATACAATTTGTTGTTAATTCGTAATTTTTTGTGTTTTAATTTTGGTTTGTTGAAGGCCGCACATGGTATCTTATCTATATAAATATAAGAACATTTCAAGCATCCTCATGCGTCCACGTCATCATATGAAGTTTTTTTTTCCTAAAAAAATAGTAAAGGTGGGACCCGCATCAAATAATCTGGAATTAATTTCGCAAAAAACTGCCATATTTTATACGTAAATGTTTATGTTTTGTACGTATCTTACAAAAAATATATTAAATAATAAACTAGCAATTTAACAAGAATTTTATATACTAATTATTAAATAATAAAATATAAATTTTCCCAATTTTAATTATACCAATTTTTCCATTATTAATAATCTTTATTATTAAGATGATTATGATATATTGAGTAAAATTTAAGAAAATCTACAATTGAAAAAAAAAAATACAATCTACGAATTTAAAACTCTGCATATATAAAACTAAGAAAAATACAAACTATATATCATATCATTAATTAATTTTGCAAATTACTAAATATACAGTAAATTGCTTACAATCAAACATAAATCCCAAATTTCAATTAAACAAAAAAATTACATATTTATAAATTTATAAATACAGATATAACTATCGTCTTAGATGAGATTATATGGGTCAAATCAAAATACCCATAAATGCATTAAATTTTTCATTAATATTAATGGTCATCACAAAAATTTATTTCATTTTAATTTGATTTTCTTATTTTTTATTCAGCCGCTCGATTACTATATCAAGGAGCAACTCACACTTTAGCTATCAAAAGAACAATTCATACTCGAACAGTTAAACTTAATGCTTCTTATATCTTAAATTCGACATTTAGAAACTCCTATTTACAAATGTAAATTGAATATAAATACATACAAAACTTAATCATATTTGTTAAATAGAATTATTAAAATAATCTTATCTTTATTAATTCAGAACACAATGCTGAATGGAGAATGCGCCACGTCATTTGCACATTTTTTTTTTAGATCCATGTTACTGTGGGTCCCGTTGGTGTGCAAAGAATTTATTTCTTCAAGTCGTTGCCAATACAACCATGCGACAATTTCCGTCTTAAAAAAAATTTATGAAATAATTACATACAATCGGAATAAATGAAATTAATTGCATATAATTTTATCTTTATTAATTCAGAAGACAATGCTGAATGGAGAATGTGCCACGTCATTTGCAAATTTTTTTTTTTGGAAATTCAGGTTATGGTGGGTCCCGTTGGTGTGCAAATAATTTATTTCTTCAAATCGTTGCCAATACAACCATGCGACAATTTCCGTCTTAAAAAAAAATTATGAAATAATTACATACAATCGGAATAAATGAAATTAATTGCATATAATCGGAATGAATTACAAATCCGAATAAATAAAATAAATTACATATAATCGGAATGAATTACATAATTAATAATAAAATTACATAATTAATAATAAAATTACATAATTACGAGAATAAATTACATTTAATTACGGGAATGAATTATATATAATGGGAATATATTACATAAATTAATGAACAAACAATGCGAATAAATTAAATAACTTTAATAATTTTTAAAACTAGATAGTACATGTTGTTGAGCGCTTAGTGAGAGATCTATGTGCCGAATATGGTGAAACTTTTACTGATGTTAATCCGTCTGTAACCGAAAATGAACATTCACCCGGTAGTTGTGGTTTTAACGCATCTTATTTACGTGGAGAATGTTCATTTCCAGTTAGATCACTGATCTACATTAAACATGTAGATCACTGATATAGAACTATTAGATAATTACAATAGAAACGTAAAAATAAAATATTCATCAAAAAACATTCATACCGTCCTAAATACAAAGCCGTGCAATTTTGCACGGGTTTAAATCTAGTATCTAGTTAATGTTTTACACTTTTTTGCATATGTCTCCCTATCAACTAGAATAAGTCAGATTATTTGAAAGCACATGTTGTATACCTAATAAATGTGTCTACTTTTTGTCCTAATGTGACCCTGTAACTAAAGTATGGCTGATTATGTAAATGCACATGTTGTTGGTTAATTATCTAATCAATGTCTTCACTTTTTTGCCTAATGTCACCTTGTAAACTTATGTATGTACATATTATTCGAAGTCATTATTCGGAATGAAAGCAAAAAAATGGGAACTTATTTACGAGATGTATAAGAAAAACTCACACGCTCTTGGTTTCAGCATTAGGAAAACAACTTCTCACAGAGCGAACGAGTCTGGCACCCCCAAAGTCGAAATATACTTTGTATGCTCATGGGAAGGAAACCATGGGAATGGTAGTAAACGAGTTGATAATATGTTAGCATTTACAATTTGGTAACATGAGAATGGTAGTAAAAAACCATTTAGGTCTCATGAGAGACCGTCTCCCAGTAACTTAGTGAGAGGCGTAATAGGGAAAAAAAATCAGTGGGTCCCTCACCCATCATGTGAGAGGTCTCTCAATAACACTATTGAGAGACCATCTCTCTGAAGTTTTTGTGCTTGAATAATATGTTAACATTTACAATTTGGTAACATTTTTGATAAAAATGTGAACAACTTTTTTCAAACCCGTGATAAGAGAGACAATTTGTAATTACCATTTATCAATCACAGTAGGTCTTATGAGAGACCGTGTCCCACTAACTTAGTGAGAGACATAATAGGGAAAAAAAATATTCAGTGGGTCCCTCACCTCATCATGTGAGAGGTCTCTCAATAACGTTATTGAGAGACCGTCTTTCTGAAGTTTTTGTGTATCAATATATATGTCCTTTATGTTTACATTTCTTAACATAATGCAACCATTCCATAACAGGTTGCATTATCAGTTTACGAGCATAAATAGTTTGCTAACATAAATGAATATGTCAACAACGGACATGTTGCCATTTTTGAACAATATGTTAGCATTTACAATTTGGTAAACATTATTGATAAAAATGTAAACAACATTTTTGCTAACATAATAAATGAATATATAATTTTTTTCAGACATGTTAACATATTTGTAATTACCAATATAAATAGCCACTATGTTTACATTTTTGAATTACCATAAATAATTTGTTAACCAATATTCACATTCTTAAAGAAGTTGTCACCCTTCCATAGCAGGTTAAATATTGGCAAAGTGTGGTGACAATTGTTCAAAAATACATGCCCAGAATACAATGAACGTGCCTAACATAAACTGAATAAAGCATGTCCTAAATACATAATCGACGTCCAAAGTGCGGCATAAGTTTACAGACCACAAATCATGTTCAAAATAAGGCCATAAAAGATTTCCAAAAAAAAGGCAATACAACAAGTCCCAAATAAACATAACATTTACAGGTCTACGGTTTCTTGGCAGCGGTCTTTTTCCCATGGTGCAGGTAATGGTCCGGTTGACCTTCGGGACCTCCTGCCTCCTCATTTGGAACGTCAATATCATCAAGTCCCAGGTCAAAAGACGACGGCTGCACTATCACAACTTCGATTAACGCATCTAACTTTCTCAACATCTAACAACACCAAAATGAATAAACCAATTTAACAACATCAAAATACGACAATTTAAGCCAGGAAACATACAAAAACTGTAAACAATTTAAGTCAGTTTGTGACCATTTCAATTACTCCGTATATAACAATTAATTCTAAAGTGGTTACAAGTAATACACTGCACAAATACATAACTATTACCTATTTTAAGACACATTATAATCCAGTTACATTTGTAACCAATTTGAGAACATGTTAAGTGAAGAAAAATCAAAATAATATCCCTCATTTAACTCACTTTGTGACCATCTCAAATATACAACAATAAACTCAAAAGTGGTTACATATAACACATTGACACATTGCCAAAATACATAACTAGTAACTATTTTAACACACATTGTAACCTACTCCTATTTTTCACCAATTCAGCACATGTAAATTAATGAAACATACAAAACTATAAACATTTTAAGTTAGTTTGTAACCATTTCAATTATACAACAACGAAGTCTAAAGTAGTTACAAATAACACATTGCCTAAATACAAAACAAGTACCTATTTTATCAAACTATATTACTTACCTACACTTTTCACCAGATTTTTACGACGTCACTTTCTCAACATCTAACACCACAAAATGAATAAACCTATTTAACACAAAAAATTAAAATACGACAACCAAATAAATATGCATGTGTCCATTATTAAAACATACTCTTAAAAAAATCAATGAAATCAAAAACCGCCTCCAACATGAAAATCTATGAAAAAAAATCAATGAAAACACCGACTCCGACATGATAATAAGTGAATTTTTTTTTTAAAAATATCGCCTCCGACATGAATAATTGATGTGACCATTATTTGAGCATATTTAGTCCCCTAATTGAGCCTATTTTGCATACTATTATAACATTCTATGGCCATTTTATCCGTCAAAACCTTCCCATTTGCTTTTCTATCGCATTTCATATGCTTTGTAGGAAAGAAGATAATAAGGCGGAAATTCCCGTCTTTCGTGCGTATTTGGAAGCTATTTGGCGATGTTTGATGGACTAGTATGAAGAGGAAACGAGAACTAAAGACCAATCCTACAAGAATAAAAAGAAAGTAAAGAAAAAGGATTTTGCCACAGAAGACGGGCGGATTCAGCACAAGACGCCCGTCCCAAGAGTGACAACCCGAGCGGCCAAGCAACAAAGACGCCCGGATTCTTCCAAAGAATCCGAGCGGATTCCCAGAAAGACGCCCGTGCCCAACCTCACAAATCCGAGCGTCTTCCTCCCATGACGGACGGACCGCGACATCTTCCGCCAAGATGCCCATCCTTCCAAAAAGACTAACGTTTCCCTGCTTAAAACTCAAAAGTGTAATTACTAATTTAGCCTTAGTTAACCTAATGAATCCCTACTATAAATACCCCATTTGAAGGGGGGAGAGGATCTCTCTTAGCTAGGAACAAATCCTTCTTTAGATTAGATTAGGAGTAGATTAGAATAGACTAATCTCAATCTTTCCACAAATCTCACATTAATCTCTCCTTAATTATTATTCAAGTTTATTACTCAAGTTTATTATTGGGTAATTAAAGATTATTGGGTTATTATTGGAGGATTGAAAACCCTTCATGAATCAATCAAGTTTCTTCTATTATTTTTGCTTTATTATTTGGATCATCTCAAGTTTGGTATAATTCCTTTACTCTTTAATCTTTATTGTTCAATTCTTCATTCTATTATCATGTTTATACTTGTTGTGATGATTGACACCATTAATGACATGTTTCCCATGATAATGAGTGAGTAATTTCTTTAGCTAGGATTAATGGGTAATTAAGGGAAACCAACATGGGATTGATTCATGCTTAATCTAATATGTTCACATGATTAATTTGTCTGCTTGTTGTGATGTCAACTTTATGCACATGTTATGTTTGATGAAATGCTAAGCTTATGAATCCTTGCATTTACAACCATCTCTTATCTATTCAACTACACTTGTAAGATATAAACCAACCCGAGTCTTGTTAGACCATGCATAGAAGTTGATTAGGAGGAAAGTAAGTCGACTTGTAGGTGTTGTACAATCTAATTGATTCGGCTCCGGGACCCAACTCTTCCTAAGAACCGTAAGATATAAATCAACTCGGTTCCTCCACAACATTAATTGCTTGCTTATAATTGTAAACATGTTTGTATGATCAACACCATGAATCCCCTATGACCCCATGATATCCTAGCATTTTCAATCATTTATTTACATCTTTCCTTTTATTGCTTATTTTACTTTATTGCTTGCATTAGTCTAGACACAACTACAAACTCAAAAAAATTGTGACACTAGCATAAATTGAGATAGATAGACTTAGAACCCAAAGCACACCGTCCCATGGATCGACCTCGTGTAACGCCCCGAAAAACAAGCAGGTAGCTCAAAATAGCTCTTTTATTAATAATAGACAGCGGAAAAACAAGAGCGTCACCGCCGTATTCGCCTTTGGAGAATACAAGGCTTACAATAAAATAAAATAAAATAAATAAACTATTAAAGTTAAAAACTAATAATTCTATAACTATACATTTTATACGTTTTATCTTCTAGGTGAAATTCCTCACACTTGACCTTCCCTGATACTTGTACCTGAAAAAGAGTGAGAGTAACGGAATCAGCCAACCACAGGCTGAGTATGACTCCAGTCACCTCCACCGGCCCTACCTTCCTTCATTTTAATATTTTAATAATGTCTCACAAGGTTGTGTGATAGGTCACATGGGTACAGTTGAATCATAAAATAGACACGCACAACCTGTCATTTCAATATGTAAGATCTTATTCAACTCTTATACCGGTCTACTATTATTGAAAGGAGAGACATTACGGAGCCGAAACTGCTCCGGGCCAAGCCCACCTCCATGTACATAGGATAAGAAACCGGGGTCTGAGACCCATCTCGGCCATTGCCGTATAACATAATTATCATTCATATGGGGTCATGCTTCCCCCTCCCCTCATCGTTCATATGGGGTCATACTTCCCCCTCCTCTCATCGTTCATATGGGGTCATACTCCCCCCTCCCCTCCTTCCATGTACATAGGACAAAATAATGTCGTCTCTATCCAATAATTGTATCCCGAATGCGACAATTGGCCAATAGTACATTATAACGATAGTACCATTATCACAGTCATAACTTTATAAGACGGTAAATAATATAACATGTGAGCAGTATAACAATCGTAAGACGAAATTAACAATAAAACTAATATAACCAATTATTTCTAATCTCTTATTTCAAATGTAAACAATTACTTATATCGACGAACGGTCTCGAAATCATACCTTATTTCCTTATATAATTGTATCTACGAAATATTATCAAACGAGATATTATGAAATATTTCTCACTTTCTCGCTTGTATTTGTATGAGAGTAAGATGGATTAGAACTCATTACTTATCTCTTAAAACAAAGGCATGTCATTTTATTTATAGTAGTAAATGTGCGGCCGCCAAAGCCTATGTTACCTCATCAAGTACGTAGGAAAATTACTTAAACTTTGGAAAACAAGGCACGTAGAATATACATGTATATGCATGCTTAACTTAGCATGACACATACTTGGCCTTGCTAAGGAATACACCCTCAAATAGCACGTGGCTCATTAAGATCAAAGCAATACTTTCAGTCCGTTTCTCATATAAACATCTTTTTGATATTACACAAAATCTCATTTGTGACGGCACGTATCCGTTACTTTGGAGTGACGGATACCATTTTCCCTCATAAATGACCCAAATAGAGGAGAGAGGGAAGTACATGTGGGTGCCCCCACCTTGTCCCCCCCTATTCGTTGATATTAAGGGCATTAGCAATAGATAAACCTTCAATAGGTTTGTTCTCATGCCACATAAGATAATATATAACTCATTTACTTACAAACCTCAAACCAACAATAGATAAACCTCTTTAAGGTTCATAATATGGCCCACTATACTATTTATTCTCTCACATTCTCTCTCCACAAACCTGTATACTATATTGTAACCCCTCTCATCCATGAACCTTGATAAGTGCATATTTTATATACTTTCATCCCCTATATTAGCTTCATTTTATTTGTTATTTAGCACTTACCATAGTGTCATGAGCTAATATTTGTTGTTCTAGTGTATTTGCTTGTCTTAACATGTTTTTGTAGGAATCTAAGCATTTAGAGGCTTTTTCCTATCATTTTATACACTAAGTTCATTAAGCTAAACAAGACCAAGTGATGGACTAAGCATGGAGCATTGGATTGGGTTTTGCATGGAGAAATTGATGGATTAATATGAGTAATGCAAATGTTGCCAATAATCAAAGTCAATGCCCAATGATCAAATCCAAGTCAAGGTGGAAAGCATAAGATTCCAACATGCTTAGGATGCTTTTTGGGAGCTCTAAAGATCATAGATGAGGCATTTACCCGGGTGATTAAGGAGCATTAAAGTATAAACTTTGGATTCCTCACGCAATTAAGAGAGGAATTAAGAGAAAATACCCGGAAACACACGACCCCGATTGGGGCCACCTAACCCCGATCGGGGCCGCATGCATCTAGGAGTTTACGTTTTCTTCTCCTCTCCTATAAATAGGAGAGGTGTTCCAAGGTCTTTGGCATCCAATTTTACGTCCAAGTTTTAGTTTACAATAGCCTTAAGCATTATAATTCTCTCTATAATTTTCATATTAGTTTACAAATTAGTTAATCTTGTAGTTGTTCAAACATTTGGTTCTAAGTTATTTCAAGCTTTTGGTTATACATTGTTCTTCCATACAAGTTCTCTATTATTAAGGTATTTCTATTTCTAGTTTGCAATTTTACATTTCTATTTTAGTTACCACATAGTTTATAATCAAGTATTCCATTTTACTTTAGCATTGTTCTTTTCTCATGTTATATCATCTAATTAATATAAATCTTATAACCATGTTTAATATTTCTTACAATTTAGTTTGCAATTTACATTTTAGTATGAGTAGCTAAATTCCCTAGTCTAGGGCTAGGAGAGCCATGCAAAACCAAATATATAACATGATAAAATAGATTAATAATAATATTGTTCATATTGCTTCTATCACATGCTTGTGCCACAATGTTTAATCTTTGTTTAGGGCCCTATTCATTTGATTAAGTTTGTTTATTCGTTCTACAAGTCGAAAGGCACGGAATCGAATTAGACTAAGCATGTATAGTAGGACGACCTAGTCATGGACGAGAGTTTCTCTAGGACCCGGTCTATGGTTGATGCTAATATCGTAAGATGGGTATCTTTAAGCCTAAGCAACTGACAATGTTATTAGTACCAAGTTTATCATGATTATATGTTTACCTTTGCATGCGTGACCCGAACCCCTTAGACTCCCTTTTATTATATAATTTTACATCATAATTCTTATTAATCATCAAACAACCAAACCAAACCAAATCGTAATCGACCTTGATAAAAATCTACCCATAGCAATTCACGAAGTAATTCCCGTTTCCTTGTGTTCGACCCCTATTGCTACATTAACTTGTTGTTTAGGGAATTTATCTTTGCATAGGTACGCGATAAGCCTATCAAACCTCAACACCCATGTCTAACAATAGAGGGTTTGTAGACAAACCTCTAAAATAATTGACACGTCATTCTACAAACCCTTTGACAAACCTCTATTGCTAATGCCCTAACTAGGTATCCGTGTTAGCGGACAATATATACAAAAAATGTCATCTTAGTCATTTAATAAAATAATATTTTTTTTTCCAGGGTATTACATCTCGACTTACCACTAACTAGTTGTTTGTTGAGTATTATAAATGTGTTTGATTGGATGTGACCCGACGGCATCACTCTACATCAAAAATATCCAACAAAACCAAAACCAAAACAAAAACAACCATAGATCCCTTGCATGTATCCATTATATAACGAAATGAATCACTTGCATTTGTCCATTACTAAACAAAAAAAGAAAACCACAAACAAATAAACTGAAATAAATATATAAAAATAAGAAGGTCGCCTTCGACATCATCGATTGTATTTGTCCCTCTAGTAATTTTCTTCACTGGTGCTCGTCATGTTGCTTGTTTCGTTAGCATATTTATGATAATATTTTGATTTTTTGTTGAATTGTGAGTAGTTTAGGAGCTTTTGTTATGAGTAGAGGAAGAGAAAAAATGAAAATAAGAAAGGAGAGAAGATGAAGGTAAGAGAAGATGGAAAAATGTGACAGCAAATATGAAATAATTAAATTTAGGTTTGCTTTTCAAATTCTGGACGGTAATTGTCACGGGGAAAGATAATTTCTTTATTATTTTTAATGCTCCAATGTTGTCAATTCCCATAAATATATGCACAGTACACATGCCATCACATCTCAACCCGTTTGTACACAAATGCTACTATTCGCCCTGGCGCAAAAGACTTATTGATATATATGTACATTAATGTTATCTAATATTTGTCTCAACGTTTTTAATATATCAAAAATTAGAATTAAGCTTTGATGTGATGAAAAGACGCTATATTGACTAATTTAATCAGAAAAATAATAGTGTATTCTATTTTTTACAGCTAGCACAACAACGATCAGCTCTACTACTGTTGTTATGTCCGCATCTGGCTGCACTACCTTCCTCGACGATTGGCATACCACTACCAAACGAGTATTTTCTTGTCGACACGGTATGTTTTTTTCTTACGTTTCGGTTTTAAAAAGTTCTTTTGTTTGTTAAATGTGTTTTCATATATATGTCAAATGCACCCATAGGACTTACTTTTCTTCTACAGCCAGTTAACCAGACAATCACCAATTTTAACCGGATCGCAAAATTGGTGTGGATTGTACCGTACCAATTTTGGAAATAAAAATTTCGGTATGGTCTAAGTTTTTAAAATATTTTGGTTTTTGTCCCTTTTTTTATCCTTGTCGGACCGGATTAAACTGAAAGAACTTGAATTAGCAATTTATTTTCTTATATTAGGTATATAAAATTCTTTGTTTGTTTGATTAAATATGATTAATTTGCCGTTATTAAACTTCAACAACTACAAAATCAAAATTTTAAGAGAAAAGTTGTCAAATATAGAGATCAATCCTAACCTCTACATAAAAAGTCGTTCACAAACCATTACGGTAGCAACATCTTATTCATTATCATTGTTTGTCATATACTCGGTATGTTAATAAAATCCAGGTGACTACGTGAGTAGATAAAGACAAATTGTTTAAGACTCGCTAGGTACTTGGTTTTTGTCTTTTTTAACCATGCGAATGATATTTAAGCCGTCACAACTTGTGACGGATATACCCGTTACAAGTCAAACTTAATGTAGACTAATTGTAAAAGGTCAAGCTAGGTGGCTTAGCTCGAAACTCGAAAGTATGCTAGTAGATGTATAGAACGCTCGGAGTATGTTTTCACAAGTTTTCTTTTTTTTTTGTAACAAGCCATCAAATCTCGCTTTTTCAATATGAAAACGGATATACGAAAGCAGATGGAATTCTACAGGTACATGACAAAGACGTTGAGGGAGACCGGTTTGAGCTTTCGAGAATTCAAATCTCTCTAACCCCGTTCTGCCACCCCAGAAAAATCAAACTAACAAAAATTTTATAGATCTAATTTGACGCTTAGTGCAGCAAAGACCATGCGGGAAAAAAAAGTCCCGTAAAAAATATCATAACCGAATATATATCGCTACAACGTATTTATGTTACGGATATTGTCACGATATATTAAAATTTACCACAATTTACTAAAAATTTACCACGATTTATTTGTATATTGATACACAATCTACATAGTATAAAAGCGGAGTTTTTTAGAGCTTTCCTATTGGTTCATATTACTTAGGATTTAAAGAGTTTTTTTTTTTGGTTGTGTAGAGCCTTCCATGTTCATTGATCACATTTATTCTCTTATCTATAAAATTTATTAAAAGATTACCATAAAACATCACATGAATATGACATGACAATTATTTATTATGACATGTTCATGACAATCTCTATAAAATGTTTTAACTAATCCAAAGGTTTAACTCTACGTGCACAAAACATTATAAAAATCCAAAACAAATAGAATCTATATAAAAGTATAATAGAGGAACCACCATCCATTATACTAGACACATGTCCTCCTCTCAGCAATACTTTTCCCGCTCAAGCTAACCTAATGATATCATTAATTAATTATTTATCATTTTCCCAGGCTTTTCTCTCTATTCTAATCCTCGCGTATTTCAAGTTTCAACCCATTCCTTCTGTATATCTCCGCCATCCAACAAGGATAAAATCTGGATGTAGATTCTATAGTGGAGAATAGTCCAAGTCAGTAACCTCCTTCCTAATATCACTGTTGAACAGTTGAAACGGGTTTTTGGTATTCGGGCTACTGTAGTGGAGTGTACCATCATTGATCCAGAGCACGTTGCTTACATAGAGTACTCAAAACCCGAAGAAGCTGCAAGAGCTGCACGTGCTTTAAATAATATGGAACTTGCTGGTCGCGACTTGGAAGTTGAGATGGCAAAATCTCTTCCTTCTAAACCTGCTACTACGTGAGCATCTTCTTCCTTGCCATATTTTTTTCTTATTTTTTTTCCTGCTTTCATCTTTCTTTCGTAGTACTTAGCTTATATGGCATCTATCTTTATCCCCCAATAAATAAATAATACTTGAGTCTGTCTTGTGGTATAGCTCATTTGTTTATTTGTGGAGGGTGGTGGTAAGGATCTATTTTTCCGTGCCCACGCTATTCCTTTATCTTGATTTAGGTGGTTTGAGCGATTTATTTTTATTCACAGATCTAATACACATGCCGCTTTATCAATTGAGCGAGGAGGAGAACTGAATGCTATATTAACAACAATGCCAGGGAATGCTACGAATGTACATTGTACCAGAAATGCAACGGATAACCACAAACACAATCAACCTGATAGCTCAGTAAATATGATTGGTACTAGAGCACATGGGCAGCCAGATGGATTACCAAGAGATCCTTTGGAATAATCATTAGAGCATCAATTCCTATTTTGTCATTTTCTGCATTCTGTCGGTTTCCTTAATCAGGCAATTTAGGCTACATAATCAAGAGGTAGTAGTAGCTTAATCATATCTAATTTCATGAACAATTCTGAGTATATCAGCGTAATTTGGAACCCAGATGATTTATTGTCATCACAGTTCTACCTTGACAACCTATCTTGCTTTTCCTCTATCAATCTTCTCTAAATTTCTTTATTTACAATAATTACATTCTTGTTTAAATTTAAGCTTCATCATTTGGTATCAGAGGCAGGTTCCTCACGACCCGACTTAGGGATGTCAATTTCACCCGCACCCGTTAAATATCCATCCACCCGATTTAAATAGACGGACGAAAATCCGAAATGGATGAATTATGGATGAAATAAAACACAAAGTAACTGAACTAGAAAAATCACGATTGTAATTACATTTTCTCGTTTTCTTCAAAATTACACCCAAAACAACAATTCACCTTGCAATAATTTGGGAAAATTTTTAAGACCGAGAAGACATATACTAAAACAAGGGACCCCATCTAAAACAAATGTAAAATAAACATTATAATCAACAATACTAGCTCAAAACTACGACATTAACATTATTGAGAGACCGTTTCACATGAGAATTAGTAACTAGGCATGCTGACGATCACCAAACTAATAGTCCAATGCTCCATTGTAACATGTCGGATGCAGTGCAGCAAGTGCGGTGTAGTTACACTGCAACACGGTATCTGCTCTTAAATTCTAAAACGACTCTTTCTAAAAATCCACTACCATCACTTGAAGATGACTCTTGTCTCAGCTTTTGAAGCTTTCCAAACTGACGTATGAAATATGCACCATGGGGATCTACAACTCCATTGCCCAGAATGATCAACTCCTCTTCAATGGGTGATCTCAAAAGTCGTACTAGCTTGCGGCTCACCGAACCCTTATAGGGTAATACCCACCATGATATATTCCTCTTTCTCAAGGCACTAGTTATATGCTTCTGGAACACCTCCGGGTCCGAGTTTTTAGCACTAAACAGACAACAAACTACCACAATCTCAAATTCAATGTTATTAGCTTTACAGATTTCATACAACTCTTGAAGCATAGGTATGGATTCCCCACATAAGCACAAATACACACCAACGAGCTTCTTTTGCAGTTGTGCGATAGACATCTTCTCATAATAATTCGCACCTCCCGGGTTCTCTGCGGATGAGCAGTCAAACAGTTGCTCAAGGGACTGAACATTCCATGATTTGCGACCTTCTTCACGAAATTTTTTCAAAAAGTCTTCTTTAGTGAAAGGAAATGCGTCTACCCCATACGTTTGCATTTCATGTATGGTTTTGAGCCATATAACCTTCCTTTCATCCGCACGTACAAATAGACCTAGCGCATATCTTGAAAAGCGGAGTGAACAGCATATAGAGTCACGAGAGCCTGAGTCCCAAAAGGGAACAACAAGGCACAATGGAGGGAAACCAGACAACATGTGAATGAAGCTTGACTCATCGGCTGCAAAATCCCTACTCATCTTAAAGACTAAGACCATCTCAAAAGTATCACCGTACTCATCATACAACTCGGAGCAGATGTCCGAAACACCTCTATATACCATTGAAAAACTGCTTTGGAAATAAATGGGGCAGGAAAGGCAACAAATCATTACCCATTTTTTATCCCGAAGACGCTCAACTTCAAATTGAGATTTACAAACATCATTGCGAACCAGGTACTGCCTGTTATCAGCTGAGAGGAAGGAAATGACATCAAAATTACTAGTGTCGATATTGGCAATTCTTTCGAAGATCGCCTTAGGGTACTGCGCATACTCTTCGCCCACAGCGACATAATCAATTTTGGACGCTAAATATTGGTCTCGCTCATCCTCATTAACACAGTCATAAAAGTCGTGCATTTCTGTTGGTTTCGTTCTCCCACGAACTGGTAGACCAGGAAAAAAGTACTCTTCTCCAAGCAAAGGAAAAAGTGCCTTGACAAGATTTCGGGATTCGATAGAATGCCTGTTAAGATTATTTGGAACAGCATACACCACCTTACTCCCTGCATAATAATTAAATTAAGTTATTAAAACAACAAGTCAAAGAACAAACGACAAGACGGAAAATTGTCAGATGTCAAATCCGTCTATATTCTCTCAACCCCTGGATTGACAAAACGTGGCTGTTTCCCCATACTGACATGTCAAGTCTTAGTCTCTATGTACCTGAGAGACTGAGACACAGACGAAAAGAACAGTAAAGACATACAGAGTAACTGATACCGTGAAACATTTAAGTAAGAGATAAAATAAATGACACTATTATGGAGGCTAGAGATTACCAGCTAATTCTGCACTCATCTCATTGTGCAGATTATTGCTCAAGGGGAAATCTGGGCAGGAAGAACATACAAGCCGTAGAGCACGTATAGAAGAAATACGGCCATCTTTCCCGAAAGCAATAATAGTACTACATTTGTCACCCTTTCCAAATATTGTCCTTGTCACATAATCAGAGTGATTAGGGTCCCAAGGGTATACCAACCATGGCATTTCACAAGAATGTCCAACGTCTGGGATTGATGACGTATCTAACCCAACAAAGACCATATCAAAATTAGGATCGAGTGCCTTCATTTGACAATAAGAGAAGAGTTTATCGAAACAATTGCGAGAGTGTTCATCTGCACAGTGAAGATAGAGAAAAACAGTTTTGCCTTGAAGCGCTGTGACAGGAACCCGATGAGTAAACCCATAACCCATCCAGAGAACATAATCAACTGAGCGGTAAACCAACAATGACTCGAGGGTTACTTCCCTAAGCCTCTCCACTTCCCTATTAACCAGGAGCTCCCGAGAGAAGGGATATGCACTTGCACCGTGGTGGCGTATGACTGCTTCGCCATGAAATTCCACATGCTTAGATTTGGGATCTATGATTATCAGACGATCATCTGCATCTTGGTGAGAGAGCCGCGAGAGCCTTCTGCTTACCCAGATAGTGAAGGGGAACACCCACCAGGATATATTTCGCTCTTTCAAAGTAGAATTGATACGGTCTTGGAACAATTGAGGGTCCTCAAAGCAATTGAAAGGCATGTACACCAGGATAATCTCAAACTGTAGGCCCAATTCACAGCAATTTTTATGAACATTATCGAGTGTAGGTATCAAATTTCCCGTTTGGCACAGGTACAAACCAACACACTTACCCTCAAGATCATCAATTGTAACTTCTCCTGGGCCGCCTCCTGGATTCTTACTGAGAGATGTAGAATCGCTAGGGAAAGTTAAGGGAAAGGAGCACAAAAAATTATAAAGGGAACGCCAAGATTTGCAGGACATTCCAGTTTCTTCGCGCTGGGAAATCAACGAGAGCCACTCAGAAGTAAAGGGAAAGGCATCAACTCCATATTTTAAGAAAAAGTCAAGAGGTTTGTGCCACTCAACCTTTTTGGCTCGATTTACCAACAAACCATGGGGATAACAGGCGAGGGGCATGGCGGCTCCTACTCTATGGGCGTATATGGAAGTTAGACAAAACGAGGGGAAACTGGAAAAGAAGTTAAGAATGGCAGTAGGTTCATCGTCACAGTCAGTTAAATAGTCGACAAATATAAGAAGTTCGAAAGCACCAAAGGCGTGCATCTCAGAAGATACAAGAGACACAGCCTGGGCAATAGCAACAGCATCTGAAGGGAGAGGCAGACTGAAAAAACATAGCATTAACACTTTTCCTTCCATCACTTTACTAGCATTAAAATATGTCTCATGATTATCATTGCGAACCAAATATGGATACGTACAAGTACGATCAACTAAGAACTTTTGAAGATGAAAACGAGTTCCTCTCAATAAAAACGATGGTGGTTGTTCCTCCATGTCTGCTGCGATGCTTAATTATTCTCAATTTAATCAAACAAAACAAAACAAATAAGTAGTTGTTGATGATTGCTAAAATTTCACATGGTGAATAGTTAGGATGAAATTGTGAAACTAAAAAAAAAAAAAAAACACAAAAAGGATGAAACAATAATAACCCTAAAACCCTAAATTGGGAAAAAATAAGACGAAATTACTACAATCAATGATCAGTAAACTGTAAATAAGGACAAAATTATGAAACTATTTAAAAAAAAAGGATGAAATAAAGACACCTCGTGATAATAAGTTGAAGCCGGCGTACTTGTTTGAGTTCAGCGTGGTTGTTTCTCGCTTAGTTTTCTTGCAAAAAAATGCCCGAGTTTGAAAAGACAAGGTTTTAATTTTTTTAAGGGATATTCTACACGGTACCTTTTAACTTTTCGACTTTTTATATGGTATCCCTATCCTTATTAAAACATACATGGTACCCCTGATTATTGTCATTATCACTAAGTGTACCCTTAAACTTTATTTTCCGTCAATTAAACTCAGTTTTAAGCGTTAAATGATTACTTAGACGCGTAACCAAGCTTGACATTTATCATCTCATGACATAAGAACTCTATTAGGCTCAATATCCATCTTTGGACTAAGGATGTCTTAGTCTAGTGGTTAAGACGGAGGTATTGTGGACAATAGGTCCCAGGTTCGAATCCCCCCTCCCCCTTATTGTAATGCGACTATGTGCGCGCTTCGTGAGACCAAAAAAAAAAAATATCCATCTTTGGACTTGATAATTTGGCAAGGAATCAATAAATTTTCCGTCAAAAACTTTTTAGCCCATATATATCAATAAATATTAGGATCGAGATGGATATTGAGCCCAATAGAGTCCTTACATCATGGGATAATAAATGGCAAGTTTGGTTACGCGTCCAAGTCATTACCTAACGCTTAAAACTGAGTTTAATTGATGGAAAATAAAGTTTAGGGGTACAATTAGGGATAATGACAACAATTAGGGGTACCATTGGAGTTTTAAAAAGTGTAGGGGTACCATGTAGAAAGCCGAAAAATAGAGGGGTACCATGTAGAATAACCCCACAAAATTTAGTGGTAAGGGTTTCAATCTCTTAAATATTGTCCCGGCGGTGGTCGGTAGAGAATACTCTTGGTCAACACAAAAAAACACAAAATTAAAAGAATAAGAATTGCTTACAATTTTTTCGCTCAGTTAATTGACAAATATGGTGGACCCACATTAAAATTATGACTTTAAGGGGTTGTTTGGTTGACACTTCAAAAACTCAGGAATTGGAAAATCTCATGAATTACAAAACACATGGGTGTTTGATTGTCATATTTTTTTGAAAAATGGATGAATTGAAAGTTTCCATGAACTTGCAATGCCTACATGTAGAAATTGACTTACATACTCCCCCATTGGTCATTGAAAGTTCTCATGTAATTTAATTCTTACAACCAAACACTGTTGTCAAAGTCACCCGAATTGGATGCAACTTGCAAAAGCATAATTCCCATAACTTTAAAAAACTAGAAAAATTAAGTTTTTTGATCAGCCAAACGACTCCTTAATTTATTGACTAAAGATTGCATCCATATAATAAAATATTACAATCAAATCAAATGTCAACTAAAAATAGGCTTAACATTGCCATTTTCCACTCTTAATATACCCTTAGTATAATAATTTGCTCTTTTTTAACTTGGTAGTTGGAGTTGATAAGGTTTCAATTTTATTTGTTTTTTTTTTTTTCTAAAATAAATTGTCCTTTTTTGTTAAGTTAATTAATCCTTATTAATATAGGTTGTTCTTAATAAAGGATAAGGAGCAAAAATCAATCATTTCAATTTTTCCTATTGAAAATAAAAGAAAAAAAGAATATAGGGGTAAATAGTATTTTTAATTGTTTGTAAATCGCTCTTCTAGATGTGTCGTATATTGTTTATATATGTTTCCGTTATAAGGCTAGTATGCGTGTTATAATAACAGAGTACTGATCGTATATTAGATTATGTTATTTCATAATAATCAGCTATCATTATTTTTAATAATGAAAACAGGTTCACACAACAATAATTTAATCTAAAAATCATTTGAATAATAAATCTTTTTTTATATAATTTTACTAACATTATAATCAGTACATTACAACATACTATTATAATTACAACTCATTTATGTAAAATTTTTAAATTTGTACAAACTTAATTAATTTAACCCTCACAAATGTTGTGCTTCAGCATGAGATCTCGGCTAATATAATACTTAAATAAATAAGATAAAGATGGAGTTGCATCTGCTAGTTGCTTTGTTTTATAAAGGTATGTTTTTTATGGACATGATTTATTCGATTATTTGTGTAAATAACCATTTTACCCATACCATGTTAACATCTATGGTTTTCAATTTTCTCATTACTTCACTGTGCCACCCTCACCCACCGCCCCTCCTCTACACGTCCTGACTCGCCTATATGACAATCCTGACTCTTCCATACCGGTAGTCCTTCACCGCGCCATCCTCAAATCTCCATTCTATGCCCCTTCACAAGAAGATGACCGCCACCCTAGGTTGCACAAAAACGAACACGGACACGACACGGACACGTGACACGACATCCCATGAAATTTAGGACACGGGACAGGTTATTTAAATTTAATAAAATATATATTTTGTAGTAATATATGTGTGATTTTATTTTTGAAAAAATATTTGATATTAAATTTAAATAAATGAAGGTAAAATTTGACGTTAAATATAACTTATTCTCATTTCTAAAACCAAAATCAACTTATAATCAAATTTTTTTCGACATCTCAATACTTGTCTAAAGAACATCATTTGCCCAACAAATTCAACCATATAACAATTCACGCCATTTACCTTAAATTCAACTTTCTGTTTGAAGGTGTGTCCAAATACCATGGACACGGCTCAAAATACCATGGACACGGCTCAAAATACCATGGACACGCGTCGGACACGGGTCTAAATAAAAGATGAAAGTTAGACACGGCTTTACAGGTGTCCGACACGTTTCGACGTGTGTCCGACACGGGTGTCCGACACGGGAACACCGATTAGGAGGAGTGTCCGTGCAACCTAGCCGCCACCTGAGGATACAACCTCCTTTAAGCGCCAACATACCTTTGAGGGCTCTGACGCCTCCAGCCACCGAACAACCTCCCTATTCGCCACCATCAGCCCCTCCTCTATCACCGAACTACCACCTTCCCCATAACTACCACCACATCTACCCTAGGTGGAGACGTAACTGGTCGACGATATTTAGTAGTTCATTATTTAAAATAGATTTGATGGATTTTGTTTAATTACGCTAATGATGTAAATCGTTATCGTCAAGTGAAAACCTTTTTTTTAAAAAAAAAAAAAATTAAAGCTAATTACATGTGGAAGGACCGGAGGAGGTTTGAAGAAGTTAAGTGAGTAATTAATAATTATAAAATAGGGAAGTTTATGAAAAGGCAAATTTAACATAAATAACCCAACGTTTATAAAGTCTTCCAAAAATAACACGACCTTTTAACTTTAATAAAAATAACCCAACCTTTATGTTTGTGCTATAAAAATGTCCCAAACTATTTCATATGTAGAACTTTTTACCTAATTTAAAATATCAGAAAATACATAAATGTAAAATTTAAAACTTTAAAACACCTTGATTCTATATTGCCATTATTTTTTTTCTCTTCAACTTTTCATGTTGTACATTACAATCAGGAACTAATGTTAATGAGTGTTCATGCTATATATTTTTTTCATTGCTTGGCAATTAGATTTTAGAGGAGAAGGCAAAAGCTTGATGTTTTAAAGTATCAAATGCTCCAGTTTTTTTCATTTTTATTTTTTTTGGTATTTCCATGTTTTAATACAAATTGAAAAGTTTTACAATTTTTTTTTACTTCAATTATATACAACTAGTATTAGTGCCCGGCTTCGCCCGGGCTACCTCTACTTACCATTAATTTTTTTTTCATAAAATAAAATTACTTAAAGTTACATAACCCATAAATATATAATTTTTTATAACATATCCTAAAATTACGATGAAATAAATTTTGAGACAAATTCACTCCTCCCGCTATTAATATTTTACTCTTATTAATGAAACAATAGTAATAACATTTCACTACTTGCCCATAATCATTGTTACTTTCACTACTCCCGCCGTAATTATTGTTACTGTCACTACTGCCGCATTAATATTGATAATTTCCCTACTCCCGCCGTAATTATTGTTACTTTCACTATTGCCACATTAATATTGATTATTTCACTACTCCCGTTGTTTCTACCACTCTCACTAATCTCGTTGATAATAATGTTACTTTTACTATTCAAATGAGTGAGATTATTATCATATAACTTTATCCAATGTTACTACAATTCTTTTCTTTACTGACGAAATTACTTTTTACTACTTAGACATGCAATTTTAAGAGAATTATGTATTTATATAAATATATTACATATATGCATTAAATCAAATCGAAAGAATTATGCAATATTATATATTATGGAATCTAACTTGAATTATTTATAACCTACTTATTATATTTTTGTATGTTAAATAATTAACATCTATATACATCTAATAAACTATAAAGTTTAATAAAATTGCATAGATTTTAAGTTTAATATATAATTTTATGATGATAATAATTAATACCATAAGTGTGCATGATTATACTAATTAATTATTTTATTTCAAGGAAATTGACCATCTTCTAGTCTTCTATAAATATTTAGGAAAATTACCAGCCATCTTCTTTCTTTTAGTTTCCTTGAAATTGACCATCTTAATTAATTATTTTATTTTAAGAAAATTGACCATCTTAATTAATTATTTTATTTTAAGGAAATTAACCATGTTTAAAAAAATTATCAAGCTTCTATATAATTTAATTTTAACCCAAACTATATAATATTTGCATTGAGATCCCTTAATCGGGTCCATCACACGGTGCTATTGATTTAAAACTATATAGTATAATTAATTTGTATGACTTTCTTTAATTACATTGAAGTCCTTTGGCTTCTGGATTTAATATATAGTATTGATATCACATTAAATTGTTAAAATCTTAAATTAGGTAAAAAGTTATACATATGAAATAATTTGGGATATTTTTGTAATACAAACATAAAGTTTGGGTTATTTTTGTTAAACTTAAGAGGTCGGGTTATTGTTGGAAGACTTTATAAACGTTGGGTTATTTATGTTAAATTTGCCTTTAAAGAACTCATTCTTGAGAAATTTAAGGTTTCCTTTTATATGGAGGATGAGTTCCTACCTACCTACAATTTAAAAAAAAAATAACCCAACCTTTGATATGTCTTCCAGAAATAACCAGCCTTTTAACTTAAACAATAATAATCCAACCTTTGTATTTTTGTCACAAAAATATCCCAAAATCTCACCTAAACTAATTTCTACTTAATATTGAGAAATGATATTTTGTAAAATAGTTTCATAAATCTTTATATAAAGTTTATTAACACTACATAAAATCAAATAATCAAGTAGAAAGTTAAAAAGATCCAAACTTTCATCTTCACCAAACTGTTTATTCATTTAGAAATCACAAACATGGCTATCAACTCTACAAATTTTCGCTAACATTAAAAAAGTTTGAAACTTGCAATCTTTTCCAAACTATTTTTTTTTTCAAAAACTTATATATTTGTTTTATTAGTTAATTTTCCATTTATAACTAAGAAAATTATAATTTTTCAAATTTTTTTGGTTATGATTTTTTTTAAGTATGATATCGCAAAATAAACTTTATATAAAGATTTATAAAATTTTTTTACAAAATATCATTTCTCAATATTAGGTAGAAATTAGTTTATGTGAGATTTTGGGATATTTTTGTGACAAAAATATAAAGATTGGATTATTATTGTTTAAGTTAAAAGGTTGAGTTATTTCTGGAAGACATAATAAAGGTTGGGTTATTTTTGTTAAATTTGCCTTATGAAAAATTATCCACGATTTGAAGTAATGTATCGACGCTGCCAAATCTTATCTTTATTAATTCAGAAGACAATACTCGGTGCACATTAAGCCACGTCATTTGTACATTCCTTTTTTTTTTTTTTTGAAATTCAGGTTATGATGAGTCCCGTTGGTGTGCAAAGAATTTATTTCTACCAATACAAACATGCGACAATTTCCGTCTTAAAAAAAAATTATGAAATAATTACATACAATCGGAACAAATGAAATTAATTGCATGTAATCGGAATGAATTACATAATTACATAATTAATAATTAGATTATTATAATAGAAATGCAAATGAAAAAATTCATCAAAAAAACATTCATATCGTCCTAAATACATACCCGTGCAATTTGGCACGGGTTTAAACTAGTAATTTATTATTCGAATTTCCAACTGTGTTTTCTTTTCTTGTGTGGTACTCTAGGTAGCACGGACACTCCTCCAAACTAGCCGTCCCGTGTCCGACACCGTGTCCGACACTCGGACACCCGACACTCGTCGGACACACCCCTAATCATGTTATAGTTTAAACGAGGAATAAATTCTCAAAAGAGATTGACTAGAAGATTGGTTTGGGTGCGAAATTAGAATTAGTTATAGTTAAAGTCGACTTTTACCTTCAGTTACCTAAATTTAGTATCAAATACATTAAATTTAGAATCAAATACATTACAAAAATAAAATCATACGTTATTTATAACTATAAAATATGTTTTTTTATTAAATTTAAATAGCGTGTCCCGTGTCCTAAATTTCATGGGATGCCGTATCACGTGTCCGTGTCGTGTCCGTGTCCGTTTTGGTGCTACCTAGGTGGTACTCAGGTATGCTTATTGTTTGCGAGATTAAAACACTAGAGAGGCTTTTTGACAGTATTGCTCATAAATGGACGAAAAATTTTGATAATTAGAATTGTAGATCGTATAAATGATGTTCTTGTGTTCTTCCCCAATTCAGATTGGCCGAAACAATTACATCATGCAATTCTTGGAATTTTTTTCTTAAATGGCGTTTTATACTCAAAAACATTCGCGAAAATGGTGGTTAGCCTTTTTAACTTTGGCAAATGGTTCAAATAAACCCCAGAAGTACAAATGTAGTAAGCATCTACATTGAAGAGACATAAAAGTCATGCATTTCTTCTGATGGTTTCATTCTACCACGAACTGGATGACGAGGAAAGAAGTACTCTTCTCCAAGCAAAGGAAAAGGTGCCTTCTTCTCCAAGCAAAGGAAAAGGTGCCTTGACGTGATTTTGAGATTCAATACAATGCTTGTCAAGATTACTTGGAACAGCAGGCACAACCTTACTCCCTGCATAACAATTAAATCGCTTTAGGCCGAAATGTAAACCATCATATAAAACAGTTATCCAAAACACCTAAATCACGATAAAGGAATAGCGTGGGCACAGAAAACTAGATCCACCACCTTCCACAAATAAACAAATGAACTATACCACAAGATAGAAATTGGAAGAAACCAAAATAGCATAACACTACCGAAAATGCAAACAACATCCACCGAGTGCATGCGAGGCGAATTGTTTTTTCAAATAAAATTGTAACTTAAAAATAAAATATTGTAAAATAATATTTTTTGAAGGAATTTAAAGATGGATGCCATATAAGCGAAGTATTACGAAAGAAAGATGAAAGCGGGAAAAAAATAAGAAAAGAAATATGGGAAGGAAGAAGATGCCTACGACGTAGCAGGTTTAGGAGGAAGAGATTTTGCCATCTCAACGTTCAAGGGGCGACCACCAAGTTTCATATTGTTTAGAGCAAGTGCAGCTGTTGCTTGTTCAGGTTTTGAGTACTCTATGTAAGCAGAGTGCTGTGAATCAGTGACGGTACACTCGACTACAACACCCTGAAGACCAAAAAGCAGTTTCAAATGTTCAGCGGTGACATTAGGAACAAGGTTGCTGACTTGGACTGTTCTTTTCAGCATTTCAGCCTCATCCTCATCTTTCTCGGATACACCTGGCCATGACATTCATTATACTGATATACGCCATTAAATTGTGACAAAGGTTTTTTTTTTCTTTTGTCTCAATAGTCACCTACGACATTCATTATATTTCACTCTCTCATTCACCTGATTGTTTATGGATTGTTTACTTTCTTTAGCCTTACTCACATCCTCCTTTCTCTATGCACTCAACTAGCCACAACATCCAACACCATTAATCACGAGAAAAGTAAAATAAAAAGAAATGGAGAATTACCGGTTGAATCTTTCGATGATTGAGACTGAGCTTGTTGAGCAGCATAAGCTTGATGAGCCTCAGCAGCCCTGATTACCCTTGCAGCAACCATTGAAGCAGCAGATGGCGGCGCAACTGGAACTTGGCTCATGGTTCCATTTACATAGGCTTCTTGTATTGCAGCCACGAGCGATACATGTGTCGGATGCTCTAAATTGCAATCTGTTTTAAAGCACCGGCTCTGAAGAAATCCTCGGCATACCGGTTTAATACCAGGCACAAGCACGCTTTCAGAAGGACCAGGAACAAGTTTCGGAATCATCCGTAATAAATCAGAAAATGAGCATGAAACAGACCCTGCACAATTAGGCATGTTTGGCATAAACAAGGTTTGCATATAAAGGAGGTCTTTAGAAAAAGAAAAAAAAAAAAAAAAAAAAAACAACACAAATGCTATGACACATCATCAAACATCCACTATGTTTCTTTATGTGTATTGGCGGGATATTAATATATTTACTAAAATACACAAACAACAAGCATTCGATCACTGGAGTCAAAGCACTAGCTCGCGGGGCTACCTAAGACTAACTTATTGGATCACCGGAGTCAAAGCAGTGTACTCAAATGCCTTGACAACAAGAACCAATCCGCAAGTAAGATATACAAAATAGAGAGACCAGCAGTGAGTTATAATCCCACAACGCAGCAAGCTTCCCAAGTTATCTGCAAGCAAACTCAACCTCACAGATGAACAACTTCCCGACAGTATGTATACACAAAAAGAGTAACATCCTTAACAATGATTTCCGTTTCCATGGAAAATAAGAAGCAATTCGCAATCAAAACACCAAAACTCTTGAAGCGTGTAACACATGGCAGATAGAAAAGTGAAGAGCAAACAACATAAAAGAGAGAATGAAATAACCTGCACTGAAGAACACAGGAAACGGACTACCCATTATAGGAAACCCATTACACTCCATATTTTAACAAAAAATGAAGAGTTTTGTGCCACTCAACCGCTTGGGCTCAATTTACCAAAAAACCATGGGGATAACAGGCGAGGGGCATGGCGTCTCCTAATCTACGGGTTAATTTGGGAGTTAGACAGAATGAGGGGAAACTGGAAATGAAGTCAGACAAGACAGTATATTGATCGTCACAGTCAGTGAAACAGTCTACAAATATAATAAGTTCGAAAGCACCAAAGTCATGCATCTCAGAAGATACAAGAGATACAGCCTGTGCAACAGCAACAGCGTGTGGCGAGAGAGGCAGACTGAAAAAACATAGCATAATTATACTCCCTCCGTCTCAGTCAATTGTTGTCTTTTCTATTTTACGATTGCATTTGATGAGCAATATGATCATTCACACTCAATTTAGTCCACTTGTCATCTTATCATTGGTCCCCTCTTCTTTCCTTGGTCTTTGTGCCAAAAACAAAGAACAACAAATGACCGGGACGGAGGGAGTAGTTTGATTATGGTTGCGAACCAAAGTTGGAAATTCATCAGCACCAGTACGATTAATTAAGAAGTTTGTAAGATCGAAACGAGTTCCTCTCAATAAAAACGATGGTTGTTGTTCCTCCATGGCTGCTGCGTTGCTTATTCTCAATTTAAACAAATAAAATCAAAATCAATTCACGGTCGTTGCAATAAATAAGCTTCTACGATTCAATTCAAACTCAAACCCTAGCTAATTTCTAGTTCCTACGAGTAATTTCTATATTTCAGAAAAAAAAGATAGGCATCAACACTTTTCGGTTAATCACTTCATAAGCATCAATAATTTCATTGTTATTGCGAACCAAAGTTGAAGTTGAATGTTTACCAGTGCGATCAAAAGGAGTTCCTCTCGTTAAAAATGATGGTTGTTCTTCCTCCATGCCTGCTGCTGCTGCTTCTTCACAATTTAATCTAACAAAACAAAATCAATATCAATATATAAACATCAATTCTTATGTGAGACGGATTTAAATAAAGACGGTTCTAATACCTGATTAAAATAAAGAAGGTTGTGAGACCAACTTATTTATTTAAATCGGTTGTAAATTGTAATACTCCCTCTTATTCTATATTTTCTTCCTTATTTTCTAAAACGGATTATTTCCCCTTTTTTATTTTGGAAACTTTTACAATATTATTTTCTCCATCCCTCTCTTCTATCACCAAAGCCACCCAACTCTTTTACTCATATTTTATTACTTTTCTTAATGTTTTGGCCCACAATTCTTTACACGGGGTAATCTATGTCGTCCTTGTAGAATGATATTCTAATTTTATTAAGATATTATAATATTTGAACACATTATATGAAAAAAAAATATGGTAAAAACATTATTTTTTTAATTCCTCTTTATGTTTCAATTAATTGAAATTGACGGGGTATATAGCAAAAGAAAGATAACATTTATAAATGTCGTAAAATTTACGTGATGCAAGATAATTTTTATTTCTCATATAACTTATTTTAAAAATAAAATCTCATAATTTAAGATTTAGTATTTGCTTTGATGTTTAATTATTATTTAGTTTTCTTTAAGGAAAAAAGAAGCAAAATTAATATTTATTGTGCTATAATTAATGATATAGTTTTTCCAACTTTTTACTTTTTAAATAATGCATGATGATGTGGCTTTTTAAAATGAACATACAAAGGGGAATGGTGAAAGTTTATGCTTTGTTGTTACCTTTTTATTATATTTATAGATTATTGTGAAATCGAAAAATATTATGATAACTAATAGATTATTTTTTTTTTTTTTTTTTGGCAGCTGTAAATAAAGTTTTACCTAACTATCCATAACCCTACATGCAAGACTATGGGCATCATGATTAAAACGCCTAGGGACATAACTAAAAGCTAAGCAATGAAAGTAAGAAAAACAATCAGAAATCTCCTCTAAAATAGTCTTTAGAAGAAGGTGACGTCTCTCCATTCCTGCAAGCTGGAAAATCAAAGATAAGCAATCTGATGAAATCTCCAAATGACGCAAACCCCTTTCACAAGCCCATCGAAGCACTAAGAGCACACCAAGACCTTCAGCTTGCAAAGCAGATTCCACCTTAATTTTCTTTTCCATGCTATGAAAAATGTGGCCATTTTCAGACATAGCAATCCACCCAACACCTGCCTTATCAAATCCCTTCCAACCCGCATCCACCATCACTCGCACATAACCACAATCGCCAATCCTACCCACAACACAAATTGGATTACTATTGCGAACCCAATTAGCATTATCCCTTGCTAATGGTGTTGAGTTCCCTTCTAAGGCACAAGCACCCTTTTTTATCTCCTCAATAGCTTGAATCCCGGTACTTACAATTTGTGACCAATGTTTAAAAAACATTATAGGATGAAATTCCACACCCTGAAAAAGAATTTGATTGCGAGTACTCCATATGCACCAAAGTGTGGCAAGAAACCGGATTTGTTGTTCCTCACGACCCTCCGATTTTTCCAGATATACCATCCAATCAATAATCCAAGAGTCAATTTGCAAAAACGAAGTCTGATTCGTGCGAATGCCAAGTTCAGAACATGCCCACAATCTTCGGGACACAGGACAGTCCCTAAATAAGTGCTCCATAGATTCTAAGGCCATCCCTATTATTTATTTCATAATATACTTAAACGTTTTTAATTAATAATTAAGTCGAGTCAAATCGTTTCACCTCTCTCAATTTCAGTTCAGCCCCAATAAGCTTACTTCAGCCCCATTCGGCTCCTTTTAGCTCAGTTCAACCCTAATAAGTTCAGTTCATCTCACTTTAGCGCCAATAAGTTCAGTTCACCTATATTCAACGAAAAAGAGCATGGCTTATAGAGGTCTAAAGGGTATTAAACTAGAAGTTAATGATAACGTGTATGTAAAAGGGTAAGATTCATGTCTAAAAAAGTAATTCTGTATTTATAAATAGATTGTAGTTCAATCTATTGTTTCAATATGTCGTTGATTGGGAGTATCCCCTACCGACAAATGGAGCAATCTCGTTCGGGGGTACTGAAGGCGATTTAATGGGTTGACCCCTCCTAAGTTTGACTTTTTCATTCGCAAGAGTTAGGAATCGGACCATTGACCACTTATTTAAGAGATAACAATGCTTACCACTCACACGAGTCAACTTTGGTATGATTAGAGGACTGACAATTAGGAATCGGACCTCTAATCCCTTATTTAAGAGAAGAGCCCTTACCACTCACATGAGTCAACTTTGTTACGATTAGAGGATTGACAATCATGTTTACATAAATTATAGATAAAACCTTAAATTGAAGATAGGATTGATCTGAATACTCGATGATGCTGGTTTGTTGGGGATCCCCGATGAAATCCACAACAAAAAAAACCAAAACTTACTCGACCCAATCCGACTCAAATAATAATATGATCACAAAATCTTATTGAAGACGACACGTATCCGTCGCTTTGGAGTGACAGATACCATTTTCTCTCACAAATGACCCAAATAAAGAAGAGAGGGAAGTACATGGGGTGCCCCACCTTGTCCCCCTATCCGTTTTATGAGTGGCATTACCCGTCACTTGCTCCGACCCATCTTCAACAAGACTAACTGTAATATGATTGACCAAGTCACTATGATCATATAATGTACCCCATTTGGGTAGCTTCTCAGCTTAGTGAAGGAAGTTGATCATTACCCTGTCATTTCTTTTCTTTCAAAACAATCCCAAATAATTGTCAGATCACCAAACAAACTTGATAATTACAATTATAATAATTATAATAACCATAATCATAATAGTAGTAATATTTTGTAGAAGTAATTTTAATATTTCAAGTAATTAGAAACACAAAATCATGAAACTTTCTAAACCAATTTTCACATCAATTTTATCCTTAATCTTTGTTCATGTTTCTCATTCTGTTCCCTTCATTGTACTTCATGGTACTTTCTTTCTCCTCCCATGAATTGTTTTTATTTATTTATTATTATTATGATGTATTATTAATGTGTGTATTATATTTGGGTTTTACTAACTCTCGTATGTATGAGACGGTCTCTTAATAATGTTATTGTCGTGGTTTTGACCTCGTATTGTTGCATTTTATTTTGAATGGGTTTCCCTTGTTTTAGTCTGTTGTTATGTTGTTGGGATTCAATTTTTTTTTGTAGATTATTATAAGGTGAACTGTTGAAATTGGACCTTGATTGTTATTGTGGGTGTAATTTTGAAGAAAAATGGTAATTACAATAATGAATTTCTGGAAAAAAAAAAAAGGATTACTGCAATTAGTGTTACTTCATCAGAGTTCATCTGTTTGTATATGGTTTTATTAATCTGAGGTTTTGAGGATAAAGTTTCAAACTTTGACTATAAATAAGTCAAGGAAAATATACAAGTTTTATGATATGATGAATTATAATCAATGGCGGATCCATTGGGGCTAGCAGAGGCGCTCGCGCCTCCTAAACAATGGAATTTCCAATTATTTTTTTTATAGTACGGTCAAAGTGTCGTCTTAGAGAGCATGTAGAGTCAAATGGGAAGAATGGGTAGAAACCGAGGAAGTAATGATTTTGATGAAGGATTTAAGAAAGATTGTTTAGTAAAGCTAGTAGTAGAACTTAATCAAGTAATGTAATTTAGCTTAGTAGGTAAAGTGTCGTAGGTTTGCGCCCTTAAGCCCTTGTAATTTCCTAATCTGTAATCCAAATCACAAATACTTCGTTGATGGTTGAATGTATTCTTGTTTAGCTGGTAAAGTTACGCGAGGTTTTAGAGTTGATCTTGTATCCAAGGACTTGTATTGCATACTTAGCTGTGTCAATGGCTTTATTGCTTCTTGTGATCCACTTGTTCGTTAGTATATCCTTTTTATTTCACGGTAATAACCGTTCAGAAACATAGACAGTTTGTTTCCATATGACCCATAAATCATAATGATATTCCGTCGAGTATTGCACATTATTTGCACCATTTGGCTCTTCTCTGCCGGTACAAGTAGCACAAAAAATTTAGTGAGTCAGTTTGCTTTATTCAATCATATTAGTCTCTGTGTCCATTTGAAATGGAGGAGTTTCGCACTTCTGTTTATGCATACAACTTAGAAATACCTATATATGATGATGTGGTTCTAACTTCTAAATCATCTTGCTTTTGTTTGTACATTTTCAACAAGAATATGAGGTCATGTTTAATGTTCAAACTCAGTTATGGATGATTTTTTATGTAATGTAGGAATTGGGGATCAGTGCTCGAATCGTGGTATCAGCCGATTTACTAAGCACTTAAGTGATTGGTCTGGATCAAAAGGATATTGTGTGTATGATCTTTCTCTCTCTCTTTCAACCCCCTTCAGTTTCACAATTATATATACTTGCAGTGGCACGTTGCTCCCGACCATTGGCAAAATGCAGTGAGGAGATAAAGTGTCTGCTTTTGACACTGCGGTAGAATATTAGCTTTAAAAAGAATTTTTAATTAGATCCCTGTGAGTTATGTCAGCCGAGTGCAAGGCACGGATCAGACCACTATTAAGACGATCGGGAACTACTTTGACTTGATCTGCATATAATCTTGTTCTCCTGCAACTTTTGCTTTTTAGATTGCAGCATTTCTGTAATGCTATGTGTGGTCTAGTTTGCTCTTTCGTAAACATAGTGATGACTGATGTGTGTGATTATTAATCTTTTTTTTGTTTTTGTCTTCCAACTTCAGTGGAATCGGTAATGCTTCCTGGGATTCATGGTTTACGCCCCTTGAAGATCAGGTAAAGCGGGAATTGGAAGATGCCAATATTTTACATTCTATTCAAGATACAGTTCCTTTCTCGATTCTCAAACTTGTGTTCTAAACTCTATTTTGTTTGTGGTTGCAGACTCAAATTGTATGTGACAAGGTAAGAAACAGCTGCTGATTGTGCTTGGACGTGTGATACGAATTTTAAATTGGTAATCTGACGATCTGGTATTGGTCAATAGGTGAAGGAGATGGAAGAACTCAGAGAAGGCTACAACATAGTTGGTCTGTCCCAGGTAACTCTTACCGCTTACTTGCCCTACTATTTCTGGTTTAGAAGCTTTTATGTGTTGTTTCACTTGCCTTTTATGTGTTGTTTCACTTAAGTTGTTTCAATCATCTATTTATTTCCGTTGCAGGGAAATCTGATCGGAAGAGCAGTTGTCGAGTACTGTGAAGGAGGACCTCCGGTAAGTAAGGAAAAAGGCTCAGTTAATGTCTAGCTCATTATGCTCATTCGTCTTTTGATTTTCATCTGCTTCTTGGTACCAATGACTGTGTTCATACTTCATAACAATCTTGGTTCTGTACACTATTGCAAGTTGCAACTTCAAAGTCGATTCTTCGATATAGTTGGGACTTTGGCATGTTATCTTATTTTGGCTTGTGCTGTCGTACCCCTCCCCCATTAAAGCACCTGTTTTCTTAAAGAATCATGGTCAATGCTTCAAGCAGGTTAAGAATTTAATCTCACTGGGAGGACCGCATGCTGGTCTCGCTTCAGTTCCACTTTGTGGGGTATGTGATTATTTCTTCCGGTTTTTTTTCCTTTTATTTATTCCTCATAGATAACAAAATGATTCACTCAAGCTTTTTAAAATCGATTTATATCTGCTGAGAGCCCTCTGCATGCCTAGTATCTTAGTTACTCCGTATTTTATACAGTTCGCTTATTTCGGCGACGTCCTTTGGAAAAGGTCTATATTTATTTGTTCTTCTCCATACTCGAAGGACATGGAGGTCTCAATACTGTCGTAGAGATGTAGTTGCCGAAAAGGAATCTATCCTTTTCTTCAAAATTTTGAGTTATGCATAATCGAGTTGGTCTTTTGCTTGCAGTCTGGTGTATTCTGTATACTAGTAGATTCACTCATCAAGTCAGGGATCTACTCAGACTACGTTCAGGTGACTTACTATCGCTAATCTGAGTAAATGCAGTATTTCTGTTTACAGTGATATTCCATTCCTCTGTCATAACTAATTTTTCCGAGGTTTCTTTTTTTAATGCAATTCGCTGAATTTGCAGGAACATTTGGCTCCCAGTGGCTATCTTAAGATTCCCAATGTGAGAACAATTCCATTTCTTTACAAGATTATTTGTGTTAAACCTTATCGCTTGTTCAAGCATGGTTCGACTTAAATTGTCACTTCTGTAATTAGTAGCTTAAGACTGCGTATGATTTTTAATTTTTTTTTGCGGGTATTCATCTTGGTTTTGTTGTTCTTGGTTGTCAGAATATGGATGGCTACTTGGACAAATGTAGGTTTCTTCCGAAGCTCAACAATGAAATACCGAGTCAGAGAAACTCCACCTACAAAAAGCGTTTCAGCAGCTTGGAGAACTTGGTACTCATAATGGTAAGTTACGCTTATGATCCCTTTCTAATTTTCAGTCTTGGCATGTTTATGACTAGTTCTTGGCTGTCACAGTTTGAGCAGGACAAAGTCCTATTTCCTAAAGAAACCGCGTGGTTTGGATATTACCCAGATGGCGCTTTCACCCCTTTGCTTTCTCCACAGGAGGTATGGAATTATGGAAACTATTATTGTAGGCACTAAAAACAACAAAAATGCAAAATATAAAATAATGAAATTACTTTTGAGTTAATATCAAATTTACCCTCAGTTTAATTATTTTGCCACGCTTAAAAACCCGAATTTCAATTTGGGTTATTCTGAACTTAAAGCAAATCACAGAAGTGCAAAGTGAATTCTTAATAACAAGACGAGCATAAGCTGTCTCTCTACAACCAAAAAAAAAAAAAAAAAAAAAAAAAAAAAAAAAAAACGAATTCAAAGCATGCAGACATAATTCAGAGTCTGTAATTGTGTATATTACAGACAAAACTATACACCGAAGATTGGATTGGTCTGAAAACCCTGGATGATGTTGGCAGAGTCAAATTTGTAAGTGTGGCGGGGGGACATCTTCGAATTTCAGATGAAGATAAGATGAAGTATATGGTGCCCTACTTGCGGAGCGAAGACTCGAAAATATACGGCCGCCAGATCAGAGGCGTATACAGAGCTCCTACAGTCGGACAAAATATCTCAGAATCTTGAGATTGGATGATGAGAGGATCGCGATCGTCCATGTAAGGCGGCAATTGTCGATTACCACGTATTCTTATTATTTGGGTTGATATATCCCGTATTCATTAGCCAAAAACAAATCGGACAGGATATCATTATGTACATGATTCTATTTAAAGGGTGATAACTGATAAGCCTGTGGATGAATTGGTGATGTCTGTATGTAAGTTGGCCATTGCAGAAGTATTTGCGCTTTTAGCAAAAAAAATTTGCCTCGAGTTTCCAAATGCAAAAACGGCGTAATTTTTTTGCTCTGAAACGAATGTGCATTTAATTAGGAATAAGCTGTTATGCCAGCATTTAAAAGCCAATCCAAAGTTCAAAATTCCGACACAATAAAGCAAATAATTGAGCTGGAATCACCCCAGACGGTCAGATGGTTAGCAGCGTGTTATCCGTAAATCTAGCTCTAATAAGAGATGAAATTGACTTGGAAAATATTTTTACTAGAATCTGAAAATTGACAAGTACATATGACTTAGTAATATACAAGGGAAAGCCAGCCTTCTCATATTTACAGAGGCAGCAAACATTAAAATACAGAATAAAATAGCTCGGATCTAGATGCACAGACATCAGAAGCCTCAATACACACGGATGTCGTTGCCGGTTATCTGGAGGGCTCTGAGAGTGCAGCTATCCTTGTTACACAGCTGCTCCTCCACAATCTTGTTATGGGTGTGACACCGAAGCCACATGCAGGAAAGCCTCGCTAAAGCCGCCTGACCTGCCACCCTTACTTTGTAAACCACGCTCGGGTCCGTTAAAATTTGGTCCCCTTCGACACTGGAGTCACATGGTTCATAGCCATCGAGGTCCGTCGTTGACACCACTACCACTGAACGATCGTCAAATTCAAACAAGTTTCCCACAGACGGCAGCCCTGAGCTTCTAACTGCCAAATCATGTGTGGGACTGATGCCAGAGTTCTTCACCATCAAATTGTAATATTCCTTGACAGCCTGTAAATACGATGTTAAATTTGAGAATAAATCCACTACAATTGAGCAGCGATGAAAGAGCATCTTCTGGAGAAGGGTAGCAGTAGATTCCGAATTGGTCGTTAAAACAGTCGATTCCTCCTCTTTTCAAAGAGAAAATGTCAGTTCCACAGTTGGCCCGGAATGAGAACAAAAGGAGTAAGTGGTTCGAGGGAATGACAAGCGAAGTTAATTGTCACCTAATTTGACCTGATTGTTCTGAGGTTTCACTAGGGATACGAGGTTTCACTGGAAATAAGATAAACCACCAAAATAAGAAAGCGTAAAATACCTGCCACTAGGGAAAAGCAAGTAGAACTCTAGGTTTGATCGACCTTACGTAACTATAAGCATCCTCAGGAGTCATTTTCTTGTGTTGCACCTGCATATATAGAACTTGAAATAAGAAACAGAAGTACCTAGCAAACTGAGCCCACCAAATTAAGTACTTAGTTGAGGTAAGCGGTAAGCTAATACCAGGTAACATAAGACAATGGTGGTGCTACGGCCCTGTCAGCTTTACAATGTACATAAGTCATCCAACCGTTAGATGCATTACCTAGTGATCAAGAAACATGTGTTAGCTCCAAGTAAATCCTCAAATGAATGCCCAAAGGAACCATTACACCCTTGAAACAAAATTCAAGGTTTATAAGGACCAAGAAGACTGAAACAACTTACTGTGAATAAAGTCAACAAGTGGTATCAGAGCCTTAGGTTGTTTGCATGCAAATCGGTTATTGTTTTTCCGAGTTATACGATTAACAAACAAAACTTATAAATTTGTGTTTATTATGATATATCACGAAATTTACTATGCATGTTAAAGTTTCTGGTCCTAAAATGTATTTAGGATATTTTGGTTAATTTATGGATTTTTATTGTTCATTTTGTATAATAATGGCATTAAAATTTGATTTTATGATAAAAATGTCATTTTTGGACTAAAATTAGCTAAAATTTGATTTTTCCAGTGGTTTTTGGATATGTTTTCAAATATATTATATTTTGATGACCTGTAATTGTTCATAATTTTATGAGTTTTTATGCTCGAAATATGGATTTTTCAAGATAAAATCGAATTTAAATGAAAAATAGGTTAATATGAGTTATATTTTGAATCTGGTCATAGAAATTCAGTATGTTGTCACATGCAATTTTACAAGATGTGTGTAAAATAATTGGAATTAAATATTGGAGTTGGATTAATTCATGGGAAAAAACAAACTCCCCCAAGGCAACCAAACATGTTTATAGCATTTCATGGGAATTGAATATTGGAGTTGGATTCCAGTGAATTGTAAATTAACACGGGAGTTCTATTCCCGTATGAACCAAACGAGGCCTTAAAACTAAAGCCAATAAATCTAATATTAAACACAAATTATAATTCTCACCATAATCTTTCAAAATAATGCTACCCATTCAATCTACCTTGAATTATTGTTCACAAATAAAAATATAAAAATTTCTATTTTGAAAAATTTCTTGTAGGTTTCAATTAATCACATAGCTAAACAAAATTGAAGACAATAATAATAATAATAACAATAATCGTGACAAAACACTAATAAACATAACAATATTCGTGGCAAGAAATTAATAATCCATGACAAACGTTTAGTAAATTGTGGAAAATATATTTTGACGATATATTATGACAGTATAAGTATAGATTGATAAAAAAAATCTTACGAGTCTTTTTTGTCAATTGTGCTCAGTTCCACCGCAAATCTGAGGTTGCGTAACACCACCAACGTGACAATATAGTTAACCCCGTGAATTTTATGGATAATAGAACTAGTTATAAACAAAATGTAAATCTTTATTAATATGATACCGAACGTCCCAGAAAACATTATAGCATTTATGCTGAACTATCTCTAAATCCCGTCGCGGGATCCCTAGTGCATCCAACTCATCGTGGAGTGCTCCCATTGTCAAACCCCGATACTTTATTCCTTCTAAAGTCAAATGATGAAGCTCGTAGATCGTTTGCGAGCTGCGGATATCAAAGCTTATATTTTATAAACTGTAATGGTTACCTATCATGGGTAGTCCGTTTCATGTCTTCTTCAGTGCAGGTATGCTGTTTGCTCTTCACTTTTCTATCTGCAATGTGTTACACGTTTCAAGAGTTTTGTAGGTTTGATTGCTTTCTAAAATGCGCCTGCCAATTCTGTTCATTCTGTATTGACATGTATGACGATTTATGTGAATTCTCTCTATTGCTCTCTCTTTATAAATCGTTGTTATTTGACTTTTTTGTACTATAACTGATGAATTTGTCATCCAGTTTCATCCTAACAGATTCTTGATTATATTTAGAAGTACTTGGGTTGATAATTAGTTATAATGACATGTTAATCACTAAATAAGTGCACACCTGAAGACATCCTTCAAAATCAACAAGATTATGATTTATGAGCTTATTTTATTGTCATGTATCTTTACATTGTAGAGTGAATGCCATATCAATTTATGGGTTAGTATAAGATTTATTTTGAAATTGATCTCCAAATGGTATGTTTCAGAGGCGGAGGACATGAACAATTCCGAAGCGGCGGTGAGAGCTGATTCATGGGATTATTTAGCGAACAAGCCCATCGACTCCGAGAAGTGTACTGTTGCTGGTCCTGGAGTTTAGTTTGCGAATTATCTTCTTCCATTTGTGCAATTACATGGCCGCATCGACCATCATCATATGTGCTGATATACTCATGGGCTCATGGCCACAAGCTCGCCGTATTACATAAATAATTTTTAAATAAAAATAAACCGTCTCACAATGTGAGACCTTCTTATTTTATAATGTGTTGTATAGTTTTTTTTTTATTACCTAAACTAGTTTTTGTGCCCGTGAAATTCGCGGGTGAATTTGAGTTTAACTGTGTAAGTTCATGCATTTTTGTAAATTTTTTCATTTCGAACATGTTGACAACTTGTTAAATACGATAACACGCAAAACTGTTGCACGTGAAGTAGTTCATTTATTTTGGTGAGAAACAAAACAACATATTAAATTTTAATTTCACATGAATTAAGATATTAAACGGGTAAGTAATGTAGTGGTGTCTCAATTTAACTTGAAACTACATAATTGAACATTGAGAATTGTGATACAAAATTAATCATGTCAATTGAATAATCAATACATGTGAAACCCATTTTCATAATTGACTTGTGTTATCTTATATAGAATCATAAAACATACTTGTATATACGACCTAAAATAATATATTGAAGAGTACATACGTGTACATACTTTGATGTTTAATTGTTATTTAATCTTTTTTAAAGTGGGAAAAAAAGAAACAAAATTTACTATTTATTATGCTTTAATTAATGATATATTTTCAACTTTTTCTTTTTTTTAAATAATGCATGATAAAATGACTTTCTGAAATGAACATAAAAAGGAGAATTGTGAAAGCTAACTTTGATCGTCTCTATTTTTTCATTTTGTTTTTCTCCCTCTTCAACACACTTTTTTTTATGTTGTCTTTTTGTTACTTTTGTTTGTTTCACATAATTATGTTTGGCTTTATTTTATTTTTTTCACATCACTATATATTTTATACTCCCTCCTATTCAGAATAACTGTCCCATTTGCCATTTCCGTCTATTCACATAATTGTCCTATTTGCCATATTTGGACATGTTTTTTGACTTTCCTACCCTTGGCTCTTTTCTTTATTTACCACCCCTAAACCATCATATTCAATACTTTTCATTATTTAACTCATATATTCTTACCCCTATACAATACTTTTCATTATTTTAACTCCATTCCTTAATTTTCTTGCCATTGTCCAAATGGGACAGTTATTCCGAATAGGAGGGAGTATATACAATGTTAAATAACATAGTTTTAGAAGAGTTTACATGGGGTAATCTATGTCGTCCTTGTAGAATGATATTCTAATTTTATTACAATATTATAATATTTGAACATATTATATGAAAAAAATATGGTAAAAACATTATTTTTTTTAATTCCTCTTTATGTTTCAATTAATTGAAATTGACGGGGTATATAGCAAAAGAAAGATAACATTTATAAATGTCGTAAAATTTACGTGATGCAAGGTAATTTTTATTTCTCATATAACTTATTTTAAAAATAAAATCTCATAATTTAAGATTTAGTATTTGCTTTGATGTTTAATAATTATTTAGTTTTCTTTAAGGAAAAAAGAAGCAAAGTTTAATATTTATTGTGCTATAATTAATGATATAATTTTTCCAACTTTTTACTTTTTAAATAATGCATGATGATGTGGCTTTTTAAAATGAACATACAAAGGGGAATGGTGAAAGTTTATGCTTTGTTGTTGCCTTTTTATTATATTTATAGATTATTGTGAAATCGAAAAATATTATGATAACTAATAGATTATTTATTTCATAATATACTTAAACGTTTTTAATTAATAATTAAGTCGAGTCAAATCATTTCACCTCTCTCAATTTCAGTTCAGCCCCAATAAGCTTACTTCAGCCCCATTCGGCTCATTTCAGTTCAGTTCAACCCTAATAAGGCTCTGTTTGGTAGCGCATTTCAGGTACCTTTTTTCATCGAAGTAGTTTTTTTCACAAAAAATTCAGGTAGCTTATTTTCTTGAACGCGTTTGGCAAGTAGCATTTTATAGCAAAAAAGGTACCTGAAATGAAATGCTACCTAGGGTATCATTTGGGATTTCAGGTACCTGATTGTATTTTGCTTAACTTTTTTACCCTTCAACTTTTTATATATTACTCCAATATTATTATTTTTTATATTATGATCTCAAATAAACCCAATTAAATAGTTTTTACGGAAATGAAAAGCGTCCGTGATAATATCAATACTTTAATTTAGGGTGCAATTTAATTAACTATTTTTATGTATGGTTTAATAGAAAACTTACTTCGTATACATAAAATACATTTTTTTGATATACTGTTTGATATATTTTTTTTTTTACGTTATCGTGATACTTTAATTATTGTTTCCGTCATTTTGAAACATGTTGAAGACTTGTGCAATTATAGTGAAAAAAATTGCATTTTTTTCTAATTACTAACAACGCCAACGACAATAACACAATAATAATAATAAAAACATAAATGATAACAATAATAAGCCATGTCCTTTTACGTCATTTGACCAAATATCAGCTACCTTTTCAGCTAGTCTTCCAAACAGTTTTAATAAAAATAAGGTACCTTTTCAGGTCATTATTTTCAGCTACCTTTTCAGTTACCTTTTCAGATTTCAAGTAGCTTTTCAGGTTTCAGGTAACTTTTCAGCTAGTTTTACCAAACGGAGCTAAGTTCAGTTCATCTCACTTCAGCGTCAATAGGTTCACTTCAGCTATATTCAGCTAAAAAGAGCATGGCTTATAGAGGTCTGAAGAGTATTAAACTGGAAGTTAATAATAAAGTGTATGTAGAAGAGTAAGATTCATGTCTAAAAAGTAATTATGTATTTGTAAATAGATTGTAGTTCAATCTACTGTTTCAATATGTCGTTGACTAGGAGTATCCCTTCCGATAACTGAGGCAATCTCCTTCGGGGTACCGAAGACAATTTAATGGGTTGACCCCTCATAAATTTGACTTTTTTCATTCGCAAGAGTTAGGAATCGAACCACTAACCACTTGTTTAAGAGATAACAACCCTTATCACTCACGAATCAACTTTGATACGATTAGAGGATTGATTTGAATACTCGATGATGGTGGTTTGTTGGGGATCCCCGATGAAATCAACAACAAAAAAACCAAAACTTACTCGACCCAATCCGACTCGAACGAATAATAATATGATTGACCAAGTCACTATGATCATATAATGTACCCCATTTGGGTAGCTTCTCAGCTTAGTGAAGGAAGTTGATCATTAGCCTGTCATTTCTTTTCTTTCAAAACAATCCCAAATAATTGTCAGATCACCAAACAAACTTGATAATTACAATTATAATTATAATAATCATAATCATAATCATAATCATAATATTATTTTGTATAAGTAATTTTAGTATTTCAAGTAATTAGAAACACAAAAGCATGAAACTTTCTAAACCAATTTTCACATTAATTTTATTCTTAATCTTTGTTCATGTTTCTCATTCTGTTCCCTTCATTGTACTTCATGGTACTTTCTTTCTCCTTCTATAAATTGTTTTTATTTACTGTATTTATTATAATTGTGATGTATTATTAATGTATGTATTATATTTGGGTTTTACTAATTCTCGTATGTATGAGACGGTCTCTTAATAATGTTATTGTCGTGGTTTTGACCTCGTATTGTTGCATTTTATTTTGAATGGGTTTCCCTTGTTTTAGTCTGTTGTTATGTTGTTGGGATTCAATTTTTTTTTGTAGATTATTATAAGGTGAACTGTTGAAATTGGACCTTGATTGTTATTGTGGGTGTAATTTTGAAGAAAAATGGTAATTACAATAATGAATTTCTGGAAAAAAAAAAAATGGATTACTGCAATTAGTGTTACTTCATCAGAGTTCATCTGTTTGTATATGGTTTTATTAATCTGAGGTTTTGAGTATAAAGTTTCAAACTTTGACTGTAAATAAGTCAAGGAAAATATACAAATTTTATGATATGATGAATTATGATCAATGGCGGATCTATTGGGGGTAGCAGAGGCGCTCGCCCCTCCTAAACAATGGAATTTCCAATTTTTTTTCTAGTACGGTCAAAGTGTCGCCTTAGAGATCATGTAGAGTCAAATGGGAAGAATGGGTAGAAACCGAGGAAGTAATGATTTTGATTAAGGATTTAAGAAAGATGGTTTAGTAAAGCTAGTAGTAGAAGTTAATCAAGTAATGTAATTTAGCTTAGTAGGTAAAGTGTCGTGGGTTTGCGGCCTTAAGCCCTTGTAATTTCCTTATTAGTAGTGGAGTCTTGTGGGGTAGTTGAGAAATGCTGGTAAGTAAAGCTAATAATAGTATGTAATTCAAACCACAAATACTTTGTTGATGGTTGAATGTATTCTTGTTTAGCTGGTAAAGTTACGCGAGGTTCTAGAGTTGATCTTGTATCCAAGGACTTGTATTGCATACTTAGCTGTGTCAATGGCTTTATTGCTTCTTGTGATCCACTTGTTCGTTAGTATATCCTTTTTATTTCACGGTAATAACCATTCAGAAACATAGAAAGGTTGTTTCCATATGACTCATAAATCATAATGATGTTCCGTCGAGTATTGCACATTATTTGCACCATTTGGCTCTTCTCTGCCGGTACAAGTAGCACAAACAATTTAGTGAGTCAGTTTGCTTTATTCCGAAGCCAGCGAATAGTTAGTCTCTGTGTCCATTTGAAATTGGAGGAGTTTTGCACTTCCGTTTATGCATACAACTTAGAAATACCTATATATGATGATGTGGTTCTAACTTCTAAATCATCTTGCTTTTGTTTTTACATTTTCAACAAGAATATGAGGTCATGTTTAATGTTCAAACTCAGTTATGGATAATTTTTTATGTAATGTAGGAATTGGGGATCAGTGCTCGAATCGTGGTATCAGCCGATTTACTAAGCACTTAAGTGATTGGTCTGGATCGAAAGGATATTGTGTGTATGATCTTTCTCTCTCTCTTTCAACCCCCTTCAGTTTCACAATTATATATACTTGCAGTGGCACGTTGCTCCCGACCATTGGCAAAATGCAGTGAGGAGATAAAGTGTCTGCTTTTGACACTGCGGTAGAATATTAGCTTTAAAAAGAATTTTTAATTAGATCCCTGTGAGTTACGTCAGCCGAGAGCAAGGCACAGATCAGACCTCTATTAAGACGATCGGGAACTACTTTGACTTGATCTGCACATAGTCTTGTTCTCCTGCAACTTCTGCTTTTGAGATTGCAGCATTTCTATAATGCTATGTGTGGTCTAGTTTGCTCTTTCGTAAACATAGTATGACTGATGTGTATGATTATTAATCTTTTTTTTTTTGTTTTTGTCTTCCAACTTCAGTGGAATCGGTAATGCTTCCTGGGATTCATGGTTTACGCCCCTTGAAGATCAGGTAAAGCGGTAATTGGAAGATGCCAATATTTTACATTCTATTCAAGATACAGTTCCTTTCTCGATTCTCAAACTTGTGTTATAATTTCTAAACTTTATTTTGTTTGTGGTTGCAGACTCAAATTGTATGTGACAAGGTAAAAAAAGCTGCTGATTGTGCTTTTGACGCGTGATACTGTTTTTAAATTGGTAATCTGACGATCTGGTATTGATCAATAGGTGAAGGAGATGGAAGAACTCAGGGAAGGTTACAACATAGTTGGTCTGTCCCAGGTAACTCTTACTGCTTACTTGCCCTACTATTTCTGGTTTAGAAGCTATGTTGCAGGACCTCCGCAGAATCAAGTTTTGGCAAATTGGTGAGGTTACGGTTCTAAAGTCTAAACATTGGTGAATATCAGCAACTTATATCAGTAAATACATAGATGTGGTTTGTTTTACCACGATGATACGTTCCAACTTCCAATATGTAAAGGGCCTTTTGAAATGAACTGATATTTGGCCATTTTGGTCGATATTAGTATCGACCAATACAGTCAGTACTTGCCCAATGTTTAATGAAATGCCTGAACCTGGCCCAGTTTTTAACCTGCACAACCAAACTAGACTGATACAAGTCATACAACTAATATGGCGTGTTATAAAATGTGCCATTCAGTGCTACTATAGCCACAACTTGAGCTTCTATTAAGATGTAGCAAATTGGACCTTATATGTGTTGTTTCACTTAAGTTGTTTCAATCATCTATTTATTTCCGTTGCAGGGAAATCTGATCGGAAGAGCAGTTGTCGAGTACTGTGAAGGAGGACCTCCGGTAAGGAAGGAAAAAGGCTCAGTTAATGTCTAGATCATTATGCTCATTCGTCTTTTGATTATCGTCTGCTTCCTGGTACCAGTGCCTGTGTTCATAACAATCTTGGTTCTGTACTCTATTGCAAGTTGCAACTTAAAGTCGATTCTTCGATATAGTTGAGACTTTGGCATGTTATCTTATTTTGGCTTGTGCTGTCGCACCCCTCCCCCATTAAAGCACCTGTTTTCTTAAAGAATCATGGTCAATGCTTCAAGCAGGTTAAGAATTTAATCTCACTGGGAGGACCGCATGCTGGTCTCGCTTCAGTTCCACTTTGTGGGGTATGTGATTATTTCTTCCAGTTTTTCTTCCTTTTATTTATTCCTCATAGATAACAAAATGATTCACTCAATCTTTTTAAAATCGATTTATATCTGCTGAGAGCCCTCTGCATGCCTAGTATCTTAGTTACTCCGTATTTTATACAGTTCGCTTATTTCGGCGACGTCCTTTGGAAAAGGTCTATATTTATTTGTTCTTCTCCATACTCGAAGGACATGGAGGTCTCAATACTGTCATAAAGATGTAGTTGCCGAAAAGGAATTTATCCTTTTCTTCGAATTTTTGAGTTATGCATAATCGAGTTGGTCTTTTGCTTGCAGTCTGGTGTATTCTGTATACTAGTAGATTCACTCATCAAGTCAGGGATCTACTCAGACTACGTTCAGGTGACTTACTATCGCTAATCTGAGTAAATGCAGTATTTCTGTTTACAGTTCGATATTCTATTCCTCTGTCATAACTAATTTTTCCGAGGTTTCTTTTTTTAATGCAATTCGCTGAATTTGCAGGAACATTTGGCTCCCAGTGGCTATATTAAGATTCCCAATGTGAGAACAATTCCATTTCTTTACAAGATTATTTGTGTTAAACCTTATCGCTTGTTCAAGCATGGTTCGACTTAAATTGTCACTTCTGTAATTAGTAGCTTAAGACTGCGTATGATTTTTAATTTTTTTTTGCGGGTATTCATCTTGGTTTTGTTGTTCTTGGTTGTCAGAATATGGATGGCTACTTGGACAAATGTAGGTTTCTTCCGAAGCTCAACAATGAAATACCGGGTCAGAGAAACTCCACCTACAAAAAGCGTTTCAGCAGCTTGGAGAACTTGGTACTCATAATGGTAAGTTACGCTTATGATCCCTTTCTAATTTTCAGTCTTGGCATGTTTATGACTAGTTCTTGGCTGTCACAGTTTGAGCAGGACAAAGTCCTATTTCCTAAAGAAACCGCGTGGTTTGGATATTACCCAGATGGCGCTTTCACCCCTTTGCTTTCTCCACAGGAGGTATGGAATTATGGAAACTATTATTGTAGGCACTAAAAACAACAAAAATGCAAAATATAAAATAATGAAATTACTTTTGAGTTAATATCAAATTTACCCTCAGTTTAATTATTTTGCCACGCTTAAAAACCCGAATTTCAATTTGGGTTATTCTTAATAACAAGACGAGCATAAGCTTTGTGTCTCTCTACAACAAAAATAAAATAAAATAGAATTTAAAGTATGCAGACATAATTCACAGTCTGTAATTGTGTATATTACAGACAAAACTATACACCGAAGATTGGATTGGTCTGAAAACCCTGGATGATGCTGGCAGAGTCAAATTTGTAAGTGTGGCGGGGGGACATCTTCGAATTTCAGATGAAGATAAGATGAAGTATATGGTGCCCTACTTGCGGAGCGAAGACTCGAAAATATACGGCCGCCAGATCAGAGGCGTATACAGAGCTCCTACAGTCGGACAAAATATCTCAGAATCTTGAGATTGGATGATGAGAGGATCGCGATCGTCCATGTAAGGCGGCTATTGTCGATTACTGATTCGCTTGATGAGCTTATTGAGATCGCTGAAGATCCGTAGCTGATTGTTCTGGAGTCTGGACAAAGGCTTTTAAACATCATTACCACATATTCTTATTATTTGGGTTTATATATCCCGTATTCATTAGCCAAATACAACTCGGACAGGATATCATTATGTACATGATTATATTTACAGGGTGATAACTGATTAAGCCTGTGGATGAATCGGTGATGTCTGTATGTAAGTATTTGCGCTTTTAGCAACATTTCTCTTGCCTCAAGTTTCCAAATGCAAAAACTGCATTTTTTTGCTCTGAAATGAATGTGCATTTAATTAGGAATAAACTGGTATGCCAGCATTTAAAAGCCGATCCAAAGTTCAAAACTCCGACACAATAAAGCAAATAATTGAACTGGAATTGAACGCCAGATGGTTAGCGGCATGTTATTCGTAGATCTAGCTCTAATAACAGATGAAATGGACTTGGAAAATATTTTTACTAGAATCTGAAAATTGAAAAGTACATATGATTTAATATACAAGGGAAAGCCAGCCTTCTCATATTTACAAAGGCAGCAAACATTAAAACACGGAATAAAATAACTCGGATCTGGATGCACAGACATCACAAGCCTCAATACACACGGATGTCGTTGCCGGTTATCTGGAGGGCTCTGAGAGTACAGCTATCTTTGTTACACAGTTGCTCCTCCACAATCTTGTTTTGGGTGTGACACCGAAGCCACATGCAGGAAAGCCTTGCTAAAGCCGCCTGACCTGCCACCCTTACTTTGTAAACCACGCTCGGGTCTGTTAAAATTTGGTCCCCTTCGACACTGGAGTCACATGGTTCATAGCCATCGAGATCCGTTGTTGACACCACTACCACTGAACGATCGTCGAGTTCGAACAAGTTTCCCACAGACGGCAGCCCTGAGCTTCTAACTGCCAAATCATGTGTGGGACTGATGCCAGAGTTCTTCACCATCAGATTGTAATAATCCTTGACAGCCTGTAAATACGAGATTGAGCAGCGATGAAAGAGCATTTTCTGGAGAAGGGTAGCAGTAGATTCCGAATTGGTCATTAAAACAATCGATTCGTCCTCTTTTCAAAGAGAAAATGTCAGGTCCACAGTTGGCCGGGAATTAGAACAAAAGGAGTAAGTGGTTCCAGGGAATCGCAGGCGAAGTTAATTGTCACCTAATAAGCCACCAGAATAAGACAGAGTAATATACCTGCCACTGGGGAAAAGCAAGCAGAACTCTAGGTCTGATCGACCTTACGTAACTATAAGCATCCTCAGGAGTCATTTTCTTGTGTTGCACCTGCACATATAAAACTTGAAATAAGAAGCAAAAGCACATAGCAAACTCAGCCCACCAAATTAAGTACTTAGTTGAGGTAAGCGGTAAGCCAATACCAGGTAACATAAGACAATGGTGGTGCTACGGCCCCTACCAGCTTTACAATGTACATAAGTCATCCAACCATGAGATGCATTTCCTAGTGATCAAGAAACATGTGTTAGCTCCAAGTAAATCCTCAAATGAATGGCCAAAGGAACCATTACACCCTTGGAACAAAATTCAAGGTTTATAAGGACCAAGAAGACTGAAACAACTTACTGTGAATAAAGTCAACAGCACGGCATATATCATTCATAGACGGAGCAAAGAGATAATCTCTAGTCGGAAGCACAAGGTGATCGATGTCATGAGCCTACAAGTTATCCAGAACACAAATTTGTTAGTTGAGAAACAGAAGCTAAGGAATTGTCTAACAAAAGTCACTATAAATTATCTATGACAAATGTAACCATAAAGAAACCCTGGCCACAAACATCAAAGGATAAAAAAGGTCAGATGCAGTGGAGAATGAGGATTCTAAAAAAATAGATGAATATTTCCAAATAACGAGCGTGAACTACTCGTAGTTCTTAAATTGTAAAGACAGCATTCGGTACAACCAAGTTTCTTACCCTGCCATGAGTAAGGCCTTTTAAGACACTAGGGTAATGCTTTGTAAATCACATGCTACTACGCTAGATTGTTCGGCACACACATTTGCCTGAGGCCGCGCAAGATAAAGAAGGCATGAATTGGCTAAGAGGTGCCGTCATACGTAGAAAGAATAAATGGATATGGGTACAACACAACATATACACAGCAAGAGGAGAGGATAAAGGTGCAACCAGGGAGATAGATCAAGCATTCAAATAGATAAAAATAAAGGAGAAATGATACGTCTCAAAGTTTCAAGAGTCTTTAAGATTTCTATTTCAGCAGTTGGAAGAAAAAACCAATACATTTAGAAATACAGAGATATAAATAACCAACAAGAAGAACAAGAGTAGAAGGGCAGAAGTTTAGAATACCCTAAATTGCTCATGAATGGAACATAATATATTGGTACAAGAACAGTCAAACTTACATGATAAAGAGACGTGGGAACCAGAGTCTCATAAGGCTCATTTAAAGTAACCACTCCACGAACACCAAGTTCCTTCAACCGCGAAACATCGCCAGGAAAAGGAACAGCACCTAGTAGCACAAACTGCAAAAAGAAAGTTTCTTGAATGTTTCCTTACATGATATCTCATATGAAGTTTTAATTTGCTCCTCATCCAAATCACATTGATGCAAATAAAACCACAAGTACTCGACAATTGCAGTTAAAATTGAAACATTATATACTCAATCTTGGGTTTACTAAAATAGGAGTATGAGTTAAAAGATCAAGAATTTCAAAACGTCAACATAATCTTTTACCACAGGACGACACCGGTCAATATTCAAGCTACAATTTTTATTAAGGGTGTATTTGGATGGAGGGATTTGGAGGGAAAAGAAAGGGGGGGAGAGTATAGGATTTAAAATCCCTTGTTTGGATAGCAAATGAGGGTATAGAGAAATGGAGGGGGAGAGATTTGGAGGGATCCAATTTCCCTCCTCCAAGGCTAATCAAAATCTCTCCACAATAGGCAAGAAATTGTATCCAAACACCCACACCCCATTTCCCCTCCCTTTCTCTTCTCTCCCTTTCCCTTCCCTCCTTCCCCCTCCTCTCCCTATACCTTCACTTTTGCTATCCAAACACACTCTAAGGCCTTGTTTGGATAGGAAAAAAGGAGGGAAAGGAAAGGGAGGGGGAAGGAGGGAAGAGAAAGGAAGGAAAGGGGAGGGGAGGGAGAATGGAGGAGATGATTTTCCCTCCAAATCTTGCCTATGTTGGTGGGGAAATAATTTGCCTTGTAGGAGGGAAATGGAATCCCTCTACCTTCATTTTGCTAACCAAACAACGGATTTCTCATCCTTCCAATTCCCTCCCCTCCCATTCCCTCCAAATCCCTCAATCCAAACACACGCTAAGTGTTAGGTAAATGTATTGTTAAAGAAACCGCCATGGTATAATAGTTTTGAATTGAGGTTAAGCTAGTATGTGAACCGCATTACAACAATGAATCCGCCATACTAATATGTGAACAATGAATCCGCCATACAAATATGTGAACAATGAATCCGCCATACTAATATGTGAACACTCTAGTAGGCTACTATGACCACAGCATTACAACAATGAATCCGCCATACTAATATGTGAACCGTCTCACACAAGACTTATTAATGAAAACATAAGTTATTTCAAATAAGTTCATTACCACAATTCACTATATACTCAATCAAACTAAAACAAAATGTGAAACCGTCTCACACAAGACTCGATCAACGAACCTGATCAACTGGGTCCCACCACCGGAATTCAGCCTGCAATTTGTTACGAACAACATTATACAACAAAGTAGGGTAAAATAAAACACGAGCACCAGCTCCAATCAACACCATTTTTGGGTCCCAAACGACGTCGTTTCTCCGATCATTCCGCAAACCCCTAACCCTAACCCTAAATTCTTCATCTTCTTTTTCATCAATACTGTGATCATCAACAACAGATTTCTCCGATCGCTCTTTACCCTCGATTTCTAATTCCTCAATATGCATATCCAATCAAGAAAATACCCAAATTAAATCAAAGAGAAGTAATCTACAAACACCCAATTAAAAATGAATTAAATCATCAGAAACCCTAATTCAAGAAATGATTTGAGGTTCGATCAAGTGATAAAATTGGGGCAAATGGATTCAGATTAAAGGGTAGTTAATTAGTATGAGAAAGATGAAAACTTGATGAAGAATTAACAAATTGGGAAATAAAATTGAATTTGGATGATGAGAGGACAACAAGATAATTAGGGATTTAAGAAAGATAGTCGAGAAATGTGTGTAGAAGACAAAAGGCGAAAAGTTAGGGATAATGACTTAGGGAACTAATTAATTAATTAATTAATTATGATTTAATACCTAATTGATAAAATCGGATTAATGGGTTTGAAGGATTGATTAAATTAGGATTTTATTCCTTTCTTTTTCTCTGGTGTTGGATAATTGGATATTCAATTGGTCTCTCTTGTGACGGGTTATTATTTGTGGCGGATATTTTGTGAGATAAAATGGTAACAAAATGGGTTAGTGGAGAAAGAGGACCACATGAATAGTGTTGCAGAGAGAGAAAAAATGGGTACTTTGTGAGGTAAAATGGTATCCGTCACTCAAGAGTGACGGATAGGTGCCGTCACAAACAAGAATTTGTGTTGGATATTTTGGATCAATAGGTTTTGGTATAGACGGGTGGGGCGAACAGACGGGTAAAGACCTCTAATAAAATGAGTAGGGGGGACAAGGTGGGGCACCCCCATGTGCTTCCCACTTTATGACAAATGGGTATTTTGTGAGGAAAAATAGTATCCGTTTATACGTATAGACGGATAGTGTCCATCTATAATGAGAATTTGTGATTTTGGATGGGGCTTGTTTAATTCACAAAATATCATTGAAGACGGTGATCTATCCCAAGTTTTGTGACGGATATCGTTTTCTCTCATAAAATACCCATGAGAGGTGAATGGGGAAGCACATGGAGGGTGTCACACCTTGTCCTCTCTCCCTTTTTGTGAGAGGTCTTCAGCTTGTGAGTTTGTGACAGGATTAGCCCGTCACAAGCAAGACGCTTTGTGTTTAATTTGGGTGCAGATAAATGATACTCACTTCTATTTAATATAAACTTTTTTATTTTATTTTTCGTCTATTTACAATAATTTACGTATTTTCTTTTTTGGTCAGCCATAAGCGTTCGTGTGGTCCAAATTTAATTGTATGATGGATAATGTATTTGTGTTCAAATTTATTTATATGGTGGGATAGTGTATTCTTTTAATTTTTGTGTCAAAATAAAATGAGAAATTAATTGTGAATAAGAGGTAGTATGAGATTTATATTGGAGAAGGTTATGTAACATTGTTATTAGGGATGTCAATGGATCGGGTTCGGGTCGGGTGATGCTTCATCCGCATCCATCCATCACATTAAAAATTCCATCCAATCCATCCATCATCCGCGAATCGTATCATCCATCACCCGTCCATCAATCATCCGCGGATGAAACGGGTGGATCGGGTGATAAATGGATGGTTATATAATTATGTTATAAGCCTAAAAAAGTATTGAATTTTATTTTACCCAAAAATATGTAAGGTAAATTAGTTTTAGACTACGTACTTTAAAAATATTGTAACTTAATGTTTGCTCAAATAGTATATAAAGTAAGTAGATTAGTATTGGTTATCTTAAATTTTATATAAATATGTATTTTTTTTTTCAAGAAACGAAGAATATCGGGTGGCGGATGGATGACGGGTTGGATTTAGCTTCATCCATCATCATCCATAATCCATTTATTTCATCCATCATCCATCCATCATCCATTTATTTCGGGTTTTCATCCGTCCATTTAAATCGGGTGGATGGATATTTAGCGGGTGCGGGTGAAATTGACATCCCTAATTGTTATAAGGCGTGTAATGGATTTATAACTGAATACTTCGTACTCAAATAGCAATATATCGATGTATAGTTATTATAACTTTATAAGGTTGTTAAATGTTGTACATCAATTTTACGTGATAATTTGTGGTAGATGAGTATTTGTTAAGCTTTATAAGGTGGAATTAAGATAAACATTCAGTTTTGTACGGGTTTTAAGTTGTTTAGAAGGAAATTTGCTAATGTCAAATCTACCGAATTCAATTTGGTTATGTGAAAATTTGTGTATAATGGTAGGCTTGAATCTTTAAAGATGATGTACGTTCAATACCTAATCAATAAATTCGAAATGGACACAAATTCTTGCTTAAAATTTAAGATCTAGGACCACTGTATTTGTTTTAAGTTGTTTGGAAGGAAATTTGTTAATGTCGACCGAATGAATTAATTTGGTTATTTGAAAAATTTGTGTATAATGGTAGGCTTGGATCTTAAAGGATGATGTACGATCAATACCTAACCAATAAATTTGAATTGAACACAAATTCATGGCTCAAAATTCTAGAGAGGTCGAGATCCACCTATCAACATTCGAACACAAATTCATGGCTCAAAATTTTAGAGAGGTCGAGATCCACCTATCAACATTCGAGTTCAAGGGATTTTGACAAGGCCTAAAATTCGTTGTTATCCCTAATTTTAAAATCTTCTTTTAATACCGGAAATAATTTCAAACTACTTCTCAATTATTTGTAGACTATTTGACTCCCTCCGATCCACATCAAAGGTAATATTTGGTTTTGGGTGGTCTCCAAGGCCGTACTTTTGACCATATTTTCTTCATATATATACATTTATTTTTTGCACAAAAAATAAAATTTTATAAAAGAGTTTTTCATACCAAAATCTACATATATAAGTTTTATATTTCAAAGTTCATAATTTTTACGATATTGGTGGTCAAAATTTTCGAAATTTGACCACCAAAAACTAAATGTTACCTTTGATGTACATCGAAGGGAGTAGATAAAATTGGTAGTGTTTTGAGGAGGGATCAACATCTCTCAACTACCATGACAAACAAAATTTCAACCTCTCCACAGAAAATGACTATTTAATTGCGTTAAAGTTTCCTCATGTACAAACATCACAATTTCGGAATGAAGGTGATTGTGCAAGAAATAGACATTTACTCCATTAATGTTGTCAAAACTCGGAAAGGAAAGTTATTATCGACCTTCATGGTCCTACTCCGCTCGAATCAACCCAAAAAAAAAAAAAGATTGATTCTGCTGAAAGAAATATCGATGATAAGGTGGCCTAAAGGCTACGAATTAAAAGTGAAATTAATTTCCGAGACTGAAGCATAATACATGAGGCACCCCGAAAGAGGTCTGATAATATCTTCTGGTCAATTCAACTGGAACTTGTATTTAGGGCAGCCAACATTGTCTCAACCCTCGTAGTTTCGAGCTCTTTCTTGACCAGTCTCTTAACTCTGTAACTTTGCTGGTTTTTGCTTACTACTTGGGCGCAATTGTGTCTTTTACCAGCATGTTGATGATCAGTCAGCTAAAATCTGTAAGAATATAATAGATCGTGTTGCTCCTGTACAACCTGTTGAGCAACGACAAATGCCAGCAACCAGATTAAGTTTTGAACTTTGTAAATGATGTCTGATAAAAATGAATCACAACAGAAACATAGCATTAGCTTTAGGAGTACCAACTACCAAGTGAGGACATCTAATGAAAATAAGACGGTAAATCACGGTACAAGATCATATACCTAGCAGGGATTCAAACGAAAGACAAGAGTAGCAAAAAAATCCGCACACAATCGAGTTAATGTCAGGGCAAATCAAAAGAGTTGGCGTGTTACTGTGGAAACAAAGCAGAATCTTGAATATGCTGTTAACGACTCAACGGTCCTGTCCAGACAAACGTATTGGTTTATTCAATCTTAGCTTGAGAAAATTGAAAGCATCTTGAATGGAGCCACATGTTTTTGCAGTCGAGCACTTGAGCATGTACCATAGCCGGCATGTTCTTGCAATCAAGTTACGGTCGAGTCAGTACAGGTCAGATCAAAGTAAGAGTTGCCAATGAATCTGCAACACGTTTCCCTACGTTCTAAGGATAAAGCCCTCCTTTAGTTCAGTACTCAGTAGTCTCACTTTTATTTTTATTTTTTTGACAGTCACGAATAGATTACTCATAACATGGCCTCTTTAGCAGTGGCATGAGCAATCCTATTAAGATACCTAGGGCAATGACTAATAGAGAAACAGTGGCACGAGACAATTAAATCCGTAATGGTAGATAGTGGAGTACTAGATAGGATCGGCTTGACTTCTTGATTCACAAACCCCAAAAATGTGTGTTAAACACAATCATAAAATTAGCAGCCAACTTTGTCGAGCTCAACTGATAGTCTTGTGCATTTCAATTCAATTATTTAACTATTTGAACCGGGTTTCTCAAATCTGGATTTTAGGGGCCTGAAATGCACCCCCGGAAAGGAACAAAAAAAGAGTTTACAAGCATCAAATTCTCACCCTCAAGACAATTTTGAAGGAAAAATAGTCGACAAACAAAATTCATTGCAAGCTTTCAGCCACCTCAAAACAGCACATAATAACATAACTCACGGATACGAAGACTATTTACATGAACTAATAAGAGGTGCTTACCATTTTCCATTGAAAATTAACAGCCCCGCATGTTTCATTAGTATCAGAGAGACCAGCTTGGTTTCATATATCAATCGAGAATTCGAGATGCAAATTCAACAGTAGGAGATTATGTTGCAGATCTCAGCATTCTCCTTTCATCTCACGTAGTTGTGCTAGCGACTGCATTTCCCTCATTCCACTGATATACTTTTCAATGTCCTTTACGTAACAATCCTTAACTTGAATCCTTTTTTCAATCATTAAGCTTGATAGCTTTACCACCTCGGACACATTCCTTCCTTGACAAAGCCCAACAAGAAGAACAGAATATATATCAGAATCAATCGTCACCACAAACCCCTTCTTCTCAACATCTTCTAATAAATGAAATACGTCGAGGAATCTGCCTTCACCACACATAGTCTTCAGCAAAATACTACAAGCCAACCCATCAGGCCTCAAGTCATTATTCAACATCCACCTAAAGAGCTTCTCTGCATCTTCGAGTCTTTTAGTATTCAAAAGACCCGTCACAAGAGAACTATAGCATTCTCCGACTGCAACATGATCTTCAGCTACAATCCTACCAACTAATTTATACGCCTCGTCAATAGATCCTTCAGCACAAAGTCCTTTAACTAACACACTGACTGTAATTCTATTAGGAGAGCACTTAGAACTCCCCATACGATCCAAAACAGATAACGCCTCACTTGATTTTCCATTCTCACATAAACATTGGATCACTGACGTATACGTAATAACACTAGGAGCACACTCCCCACCTTCTTTCTCCATCTCCGCTAACAATTCCAACGCCCTCTCAAAATCACCAAACCTACACAACCCATCAAGGAGAGCAGAATACGCCACCAAATTCGGAGTACAACCATGACCCCTCATCGCCTTAAACAACAAACAAGCAGCATCCAATCTACCAACACCACAAAAACCCTTAAGCAACGACATATACGTAATCATATCCGGACACAAATTCCTCGACTCCATTTCCCTCATCAACCCAAATGCAACATCAAGCTCACCTTTCTCACAAAACAACCCAATAACCAAATTATAAACGGTCGAATCCGGCCTACAATTAAAATCCTCCATCTTCCTCAATACCCACAAAGCCTCATCACAAACCCTACTTTCCTTACACAAATTCAACATCACTTTAAACAATTTCAAATTAGTTACACACCCTTCAACCCTATAACCCTCAACAACCTCCCTAATAAAACCCGGGTTTCGACGAATTTCAAGCACATTACAAGCCATACCATACATATATTTACTATGCCTATAATTAGATTGAATCCCTGACCATATAAAAAACCTAAGACCCATTTTAGGATTATCAAAAGACAATCTTTTTAACACTTCAGTAACACATTTTGCATCCAATTTATTATCAAATTGAATTAGGGTTTTTTCAGGGTTTTGGGGGTGATTCAGGAGATGGGTACAGTATTTTTCTGCAATTGATGTAAGATTAATTCTTGTAATGTGTGAAAATTTAGGGGAAGTTAATCTAAATTTAACATGATTGAATAATGAAATTGCCATGTTCTTCATCTGAGATATCAGATTATAATTATACAAAAAGATGTAATTTTTATGAAATTAAATTGAGGGTTTTTAAGGATTACTTACATGAATGTATGAGGATGATGTGAAATTGTTGCAAATACGACTACGCCGCAGGAATGAACGGGTTTTTGTGTATGATTTATGAGTTACCGTATGATTTATGAATGTCGATTATTCTTGTAGGCTACCAAGTTTCACTTGTGAATTTGTGACAGATCCATCATAATCTTGCGACGGGTTACATATTATTTATGTGGGTGTAGATAAGATAAAGCAGATTGTTATACACTGTTTTTGTTTTCACAAATTCTTATTTCAGACCGCTATATCCGTCTGAAATGGTCAGACGGATACCATTTCCTCTCACAAAAAACTCATTTAGGGTGTGAGTGAGAAAGCACATGGGGGTGTCGGACACCCCATGTGCTTCTCACTAGTGAGAGGTCTTAATGCGGTCTGAAAATAAGGCGGTCTTAAGCAAGACGGACTAGTTTGTTTTATCTACCCACATGAATAATACTCGACTTGTCGCATGTTTGTCACGGATATGCTTTTCAGAAATGAGAATTTGTATAGGCTGTTATCTTTTGTAATTTGAAATTCTTGCAATTAAATAGGATGTTAAAAAAAGGTCAAAGCGTTGTTTTGAAAACTTTTAGAAAATAAGTGTCGTATAAAAATGTTTTATTGAGAAAGGAAGATAATGTTGTCGCGGGGGTTGGAGAAAATTGCTCCCAAGACTTGGTACAGTTGACGTTGGCAATGTGTGCAGGTCGGTATTAGAGGTAGCTCATAGCCGGTTGACTAAGTGTCTAAGTGGATATAATTGACCATATTGCCTATATGCGATACCTAGTTATGTAAACTATAAGTTGTTTGAACTTGTTATGGATTCACCCCCGTTGGAGGGGGTGTAGGGTGGCCGGTCTATGAGTAAGGAGTAAGGACACGGGCCAGTGTCAAGGATCGTCAAGTCATTGCAAAATAGGCTCAAGAGCTTCTTGCCTGAGCTAATGACTAACTCGACTTCGAGAGGTTAGATTTCCTCTCTCAAATCATTAATTACGGGAAAATTTCTGAAAATTAGACTTGTGGCAATGACAATATTGTCGGAGTTTGAGCACATGTCAAAATTTGTATGGCAAATGTTACTTTCTCAATGGACTAGTGAGAACTCCAATGGGCCGGATTCAACCAAGTCCGTCTTAGTCTGAAACTAGATCGACGAAATTGACCCAATTGGATCTCATAGGTACAATTAAGTTGGATTCAAACTCATAGAGCCTAGTTCAAACCCGACTCATAACCATCTATCACTATTTACACTTGTTAGCGTTTTCGGTGGCTTAAAGAGCCGCGCTACTAGTATGTAGGTTAAGATGGGGTTATGGGGTTATGGGGTTATGGCCTTGTAGTCATCTGCCCACCAAGCACGCCTACTTCATCACAAGCACAAACTGGCCCAGTTACTTGGGCTTTCAATTAGAAACTGCTCGTATCTTTATTGTTTCTTGTCTTGCCCAATTGTTGACGAATTACTCAAATCGTCAATAATTTTAGGGGTGTTTGATTGGGAGGTTTATAACTGAATGGGATGAATTTTAGTCATTTTATTGTTTGGTTGAGTCATTTTGGAATGGAATTCTAACTCCGTCTCAACCCCTTGGAATCTCATACTCATCTCCTTTCTATGGATTCAAACTTCATTCTTTGATGTTTATTTTTCTAATGAACCACATGTTTTGAAAGGTATGGAATTAGAACCTCATCCTTCTATAGATTCTCATTCTAATTCATTCCATTCCAAATCAGTCAACCAAACGACCTCTAATGAACTTTTTATTTTGCGCTTTCCACACCAAACACTGGTTAAACTATGGACAAACAATTTAATTAACAAAATGAAACTGACAACTAATTTTGACTAACTACCAGAATAATCAAAACGACTAATTACAAATTAAGAGACGTTAAACTAATCGACCTAAAATGTATTTTTATTTGTAAAACGAAAACGACAAATTACTAATTGAAACAACATTAAATTAATCGACGAGAACGAAGTACAGTAATTTTCTAAGAATTACACGCCGAATTGCTAATTGAAACAAGGTTAAACTAATTATCGTCCCTCAAACAAGCAGTTGTGACTAGTGGAGCTGGGGGATTGAAATTTCCGAAGTTTTTAGTTGATTTTTTCGATTGTACCTTAGAAGTATATTATACGCATTCGCCCCGGCCCCTCCCTAAATTTTTTCGCCACTAAAGCTCAAATCTTGCTTCCGCCATTGTAGACAAAGACGTAAAACCACCATGTCCAGACCCAGTCACGCACGTGAAACCACTATGCATGAGGGGTTTTGAAAGATAATTACAAATCATTGAATTCTATTAATCATATGAAGCCACAACAGAATAAGGTGGATTCAATCTTACAATCTAATTAAACTAAATTTAATGATTGCACGATCATGTGGACTTGATATATCATGTCGTTTCCGGTTTTAGAAAAGTCCACCAACCAAACATGCTTCCACATCACTTCTGTCCTTCCTAAACTTTATTTGACCTTTATACCCTTCATTACAAGTTTTTAATTTTCAAAATATCTTGCTTATCACGGTCACAAGCGTATGACCTCAAACAGCATCCCTTTCACTTGTTTTTTGTGAGAGATTACAAGCTTATAACGGAATAGTGCCGTCACAAATGAGAATTTGTGTTTAATTTTATACTTCCTCCATTTCATTCAATTACATACATTTGTTTTATACACGTATATCAATGCTCGTTTTCTTTGTTCATATCTTTAGTTCCATATTAGTAAAATTATAAAAATTTGTTATTTACAATGTACTCAGTCAGACAATTAAAACAAGATCTCACATGACAAATATTTTATGCTATATATTAGAAGTTGTATCGAAAATTCTTCCTATTTGTGGATAGTGTTCAAAAAGACAAATGTATGAAATTGAATGAAATGGAGGAAGTAGTTCATTGTTGAAGTACATAGATGTATGAAATGAGAAATTCTCGAGTAGTGGATCTACCACGACCTATATTGTCATAGATCAAATCAATAAAGATATCGAGATTAGTTAAAATGGACATACCAACTCCATCAGATAATAATAAGGTTTGATATCGCCTTACAACATACTTTTTTTGGAAACAGTCATCCTTGCAAGAGGATAATACCGAGAGTTTGAGACGAGATGCTACATGTTGACATTATCGCATCTTCTAAACAACATAAATTCTTGTTTTGTCTTTAATGTTAAAACGATCAAACAGATACAGGAGACACAAAACAAAATACCTAAAATATGGTAGTAAACAATTATCTCAATATCTCGTCTTATTTACCTTCTTACACTTAAAACAGATAAAACCGTCCTCATTGTCCAACCAATGTGCCAATGAATTATTCGATTAATAATGAGCATTTTTATGTTATCGCACGTTCCAACCAACAGAAATTCTTATTTCGTCTTAAACGTTAAAACGGTCAAATAGATACATGAGACACAAAACAAAATACCGAAAATACGGTAAACAATTATCTCAAGATCTCGTTTTATTTACCGTCTTACATTTAAAACGGATAAAACCGTCCTAATTATACAACCAATATGCTAATGAATTATTGGATTAATGAATAATGAGCATTCATGTGCAATCTAACATGTCACACTACTTTACCCGAACCCAGCACATTCCCAGCACAGCACACGTGTAAGCTACTGTACCCACACGTGCATTTCGGGTCAACTTTTTCCTTTGAGAGATCTGGTCAATGGTCAAATCATGGAGGCATGGAGCTTCATCACTTCATTGTCTAATCATTGTGTCCCTCTTACACGAATTAACAATCTTACAAAATTCACAAATTTTAAATAAAACGAATCATCATTATTTATAACCGTCTCAGATAAGAATGACCGTATACAATTATGTTAGAAAAATGTTTTTTTCTTTTATGTAAATGAGATTCACATTCTTCAAAATTTTAGAAAATCACTACATAGCAAATTTTTAAAAGAAAAATAAAGAGTTAAACCTAAGATAATGGACTCAATTATACATTTTTTTTTTCCAACAAGAACCTAAACTATTAACTTTTCCAATTAAGGATCCGGCCTCCATATTCCGTCAGAGTTGCCATCAAAAGTAACGGTTATTAATTTTACATTTTGTGTAAAGCCCTTTAAACCCAAAGAAAAGATTCGCTTTCTCTTTCCAAATGGTCTTCCTCCAATTCATGGACTATACAACCAGATGTATATGTTGTACGGTGTAGAACCTGAGCTTTGTGTCAAAGTATCCGAGCTTTATATTAAAGAATATGAGCTTTATTAGAAAGTATTGAGTTCATTCATTTACACATTAAAAACATGAAATTTAAATTAGCTCAGGAAAAATTACAAGTAAGCTCGAATTCTTATACTTGGATGTACCATGCTTATGGTACAACTGGATGTATAATCCTATTTGTGGTCTTCCTCCCATAAACCTCTTAAACGAATTAACAATCTTACAAATTTAAAATTCACAAGTTTTAAGATAAGACGAACCGTCTTTAAATATAACGAAACCATCTCATATAAGAAGGATAGTATATAATTATGTTTGCAAAAAATGTCAAAAATTCTTGTTTTTTTCTTTTTGTAATGCGATTCACATTTTTCAAAGTTTTTGGAAATCACTACCTATAGCAAGACTTTTAAGAGAAAAATAAAATACTAAAATTTCTTAACAAAATAAATCACTAAATAGTTAGACTCATGTTTAATAGAAGAACTGAATATACATGGATTACCATTCATATCAAAATAAATAGGTACCATAAATAACACCTAAAAAATTCTCAATCTAACTGATCTTGTGTAAGACGGATTTACATTGACATAATATAAAACTAATCTCACTAACATGGAAAAGACCTACTAAAACCAAAAAGCCACAGGATTCATTTTACAATATTTTCGTATAAAACCGAATATATATGTCTTAATCAAGAGGTTAATTAATGGGTTATAGTAGATTAGTAGATAATATGTCTGAAGTTCAAATTCTCAACCCCGTTATTTACTGCCTTTGTGACTCATTTAAAACCTTAGACAATATTCTTGTCTAAAACCGAGTTATATAAAAATAAATGCTTTTCCAAAGGAATCCATCTCAAGTTGCATACTTGCATGTTGAAATCATTAAATGAAAATCCAAGAATGATGCTAGACTGCTAGTACTATATGAAAGCTGTCCTAATGTCCTATACTTCATATAGATTCAGAATTCCAGCAACTTAACCTGACAATTTAAGTGGTAAAATACAAACATTGCATCTATGAACCACAGCTAATATGTGAAGAAAAAAAATGTAAAAATGAAAGAATTTTTATGATGATGACTAAAACATGAATACACCTTACAAAGTTGAGTAGTCTTGTCAATCCAAGTCATAGAAATTTATTTAAATCAGCCTTTACCTGCAATTACTGACCCATTTAATCACCAAATCTTTAATTGGAAGGGAACATATCATTATTACATTATCATCCGTTATGATTTGATTGAACACCCCACTCTACATTAATAAGTTATTACATGAAACTACAAAAATAACATATTTATTTTATACTTCCTCCATTCAACTCCACTCTACTACTTTACTTTTTCACGTTTGTCAACGCGTGTTTTACGCGGTAAATATCGTTAGCTACGTATTTGCAGAAATTATAAAAGTTAGATATTTTTAATGTCTTTCGTAAAGATTTAATCAAACAAGATCTCACATGAATATATTTTCACTTATGTATTGAGAGAAAATTGAAATTGAATGTTAAGTTATGAATAGTGTAGAAAATAGAAAGTGGTAGAGTGAAGTTGAATGGAGGAAGTATGCATTAATGGTATGATATTTGACCGATTTTAAGTTGAGACGAATAGTGTCGTCTTAAATAACAATTTGTGATCTACATTCTACTAATTCAGTTTAGTATTACTCTTTCCACTCCAATAAATCCACATTTTCTTCTACCATAACAATTTTACAAAGATGTTTTCACTTTTCCTAATAATCTATCATCGTGATTATTTATTTATTTATTTATTTATTATTGACTAGAGATAGATGTGGACCACGACGTGTCTGATCGTGCTGATTCATGTTAATCCATGTCGTGCTAATGTGGGCCATGAGTCGTGCCAGCCTAACCGTTCACATGCCCACTTTCATCTCTACTTTGATCCACATTCTTCCTTCTACTTTCATTTTCCTCCATATGTTATTATATTACCTCTTGATATTTGTCGAAAATGTATGTGAATTGGAGGAAGTAATACTCCTTTGTTTACCTAGCTATTTTATTTATGAGTGTATCATTCACTTGTTTACATGTTTATTGAAAATATTTTTAAAAGATAATTTGATCACTCACATAAATCATTATATACTTGTCACTTAATTACACTATCCACCAATGGTCCCATCTCATATCCTTAAAGCAATAGCAATATTAGTTTTTAACATTGAGGTTGTTACCAAGAATTTTATTTTAAAAGTTCTTCTATTGCATTTAAAAGTTGATTTTTATTTTTAAAATTCAAGTTTTAAAATAAGAAACAAGTTTATAAATATTGACTAATGTACAACCAATAAATATAACTTTTTAAAATGTGTGAAACTATTTAACATTATTCATTTTATAGTTTTTTTTATCAAATAACTTTATATAAAGTAATTTTATTGTGAACAAAAATTCTTAGAAATTAGGGTTGGTATATTATGACATGACATGTGAAAAACATTATATAAAGTTCTACTGTTATTATTGCTCTTAGTCCTTGTAAAAAATCAAAAGTAAATAAATGAACTGGAAATATTTACTCATATTTATTAGCCACAAAATCTCATTGAAGACGGGCGATATCCGTCACAAGTTTGTGACGGATACCGTTTTCTCTCACAAAAGACCCATTTAGAGGTGAGTGGGAAACACATGGGAGGTGCCCCACCTTGTCCCCTCTCCCTTTTTTTTGAGAGGTCTTCAGCTTGTGACGGGATTAGCCCGTCACAAGCAAGACGCTTTGTTTATTAGCATATACTTCTTTTGTCCAGTGAATAATTTACAGTTCCTTTATTTTGTGAGGGGAAAAAGAAGTAACTACTCCCTCCTATTCTAAATAACTCTCCCTATTTCCTTTTTCGTCTATTTGGCAAACTTTTATACTTATTTTAATCACCCCACCCCACAATAATATCCCACAATACTCATACTTTATCTTATTTTAATCACCTTACCCCACAACAATACTTATTTTAATCACACAATACCTTCTCTCTCTCCAATCTCCTACCCCACTACAATACTTTACCATATAATACTCCCCTCCCTTAATTCCCGTGCCCTTCATAAAAGGGGAGGGTTATCAAGAATGGGAGGGAGTATAAATTATTGGCTGGGACGGAGAGGATAGTAAGTATTTGTATGATTATTTAAATTATGAGGTATTTTTCAGATAAGGTGAAATTAAGATGAAAAATTTATTTTATTTAACAAATCATACTACGTATTTTATATTAAACAAAATCCATCTGCCACCATTACTAAGATGTAGTCCCAGTTCCTTCTATAAGACCACGTAGTAAGTAAAGGTCAATTGGTAGGTCGTGACCTTTTTGGTAACGTTAATAGCATAATTAAGCAAAGTATAATTGGTGACCTTTGATGGTTAATTTGTGACCTTTTGCATCAAAAGGTCAATTTGTGACCTTTGTTGAGCAAATTGACCACCAGTGACCTACAGGTGAATGACACTTTTTATTGGTTGAACAATAAAATAATAATAAATAAAAGTATATAATATGATAGTGGGGTATGATTGAGAATGTTGTGAAGTGGAAAATGATTGGGTTGATGACCGCAGGTCGCGACCTTTCGCTTTGGGAGAGTGAAAATGAGTCAAGGTTAATAAGGTGGGATTAAGAGTAAAATCGGGTCGTGACCTAGTTAGCGTGACCACTGCTTGGGGATGGTCTAAGAGAACCAAACTTTTCGAGTTCTATCAAATGATTCAAATCGAACCTCAAATAATCATAAAAAAGAGCGATTATTATTTGGTCCCAACGGCCGGAGAAGGACGTGAAACGGTGAAGGGTTGCAATCGAGTGAATAGTGTAATTAGCGTGGGAAGGGGGCCGAAATCACGTGCAAATCACATGGGAAGTGCTGAAGTGAGCCTCGTACGACATTAATACAAAAGGAGAGTACACGTGGGATGATGATTGGAGATGAATAATTGAGGTAATTAAGGTAAGTGGGGGACACATGGGACAGCTATCACGCACTCCTGGGGACATTCAATCATTACCCAACATCTTGTCGACTCTTCCCACTTGCCATTAATATTTTTTTATTAATCTCCGTTAATATGTCCATCTTAAGAATAAAATGATCAAATAAAATAAATTGAACTAAATTGGGTTAAAGTGAGTTGACCTAAACTAAATTCAAATTTAATAAGATTAATAGAGATGAAATAAACTAAACTGAATTGAACTAAAGTGAGCTGAAATTAAGCTGAAAAAAAACATGGCCTGAATAGGACAACTATCTTATTATTCCATAGGCATTTACTTTTCTCTTATCCAACGTATTTGACTCATCTTATACGTTTTAAATAAGAATTTGCGGAAATTATATAAGATCATCTTACAAAAATATAGTTTTCATTTAGTCAATATACAAGTGAAATATTTAGAGAAGAAGGTTACGAAAACAGATTATAATTAAATGAAAATCTCAAAATTATAAAAATTGGAGGTATAAATGGGATTAGCCATACCTAAAGGGTGGGAAGTGAAAATTTCTTTTATATTAAAAAAAGAAAGTGAAAATTTCCAAAGTATATTGTTTTACACACGAATATTAAGGTAAAGAGAGAGTAATGAGTTAATAGTTATTTAAAAAATAAAAAATAATTTGAAATGAGTAGGAAATGTAATGATCCCCATCCACTCGCGTTGCTTTATTTATTATAAAAAGAATACGTAAACTATTGAATGACTTAGTTGAAAAAAACAAGTGTAAACTAATGACTAAGATAACGAAAAAGAGATCATTTACTCAATAGTAAGTCTCTCTTGTAACTGGTCAAATATCACCCAAATGAGTAGATAAAACAAAAGTAAAAATACCTAGAAAATTTACAAATGGTCTGTCTTTATTTCCTCAAGTGGATTTTACTTAACCCGTCACATGGTTGTAACGGATATTATCCAGCCAAATGAGAATGAATTTATGTTTACTCGAAGAGTCGAAGTGTTGGATTATAGGTTGGTTGTATTAAATGCAAGAAGGATTGATTAATGATGAAGACATTATGAACGTGAACCGTGAACTCCCGTGCTGTGCATGTACTGTCCTAGCTATAATTCAATTCCAAGGTTTAATCATTAATGTACTCACGCTTATTCACATCAAACTCATTTCTCATTTAAGTTGTGTAGGTTACTCTTCAACCAACTAAGCAACTACAATCATGATTCATACCATGAATCTTAATAATAATAATGATAAACTCAATTATTCCTCCATATACGGTTCATGTCGTTTTTATAATTTAAAGACGACTCATGTTTATCTTCCTTTACGAAAAAAAACTGTTAATTTTCATAAATTCTTTCTTATACGTACTTCTTTGAAGTATATCTAAGATATTCAATGCATAAAATGAGAGCGATGGTTTCTATTAATCTGTTCACAATTAATGTTGTTTAATTTAGGAGATAGATCGTGTAGAAAGTAAATGGGAGAAAGCCGGGGAACGAAAGGAAAAAGAGGGAGTAGCTTCAAACAAATTGTTAATAGCCAAATAATTAGGTTAAATGTACTACTACAGTATTAAGTAAAGCAACTTTAATGAGGAAATAAAAGTTTGAATTATAGCTCCCTAAAAGATCACAAGTCTCCCTTTTCCTTCCCACTAATCACAAGTTTCATACTTTCATTCCTAGTTAGCAGCTGGTGCATGCACACGCAGAACATAATAATGCGAGAATCTAATCCAATTAAAGGCTAATAAAAATTGGCTAATTTGTAGTTTAATTCAAAATTAATTTTAACTTTGAATTTCGTATGATCAAAAATAAAACTACGGAGTACAATTCTTTACTTAGTAAGATGAAATCAAATGATGACGAGAAATCTTCACACAAAAATGACGGTTTTTCTTAAAAGGAAAGTTAAAGTTACAATTCATGAAAACTGAAGTATCAAAGCATTACAGTCTTTGCCACAACGACGCACCCGAACATCTACCGAAAATCATGTATTATACGCATCATGATTACAACCTCATATAGTAACTTTTATCAGCTAAACTAGCTGATAAGTGTTCTTAAACAAGCCACGTATTATAAACATCTATCGAAAATCATCATCAAATTTCCTTCAGTAAAATCATCATCAAATTTCCTTCAGTAAAATACCCATTTGCCATAAAGTGGGAAGCACATGGGGGTGCCCCACCTTGTCCCCCCTACCCATTTTATTAGAGGTCTTTACCCGTCTGTTCGCCCCACCCGTCTATACCAAGACCTATTGGTATACCACTAAAACTTTAGAGAGACGGACTTTCACTAAGTTATTGAGAGACCAACATTTCGTACCCTTTTATTTATATTTCGTACCCCTTTTGTTGTTGATCGTATTATAGTACTTTCGTACCTATTTACATAAAAAAATGTACTGATTTTATCTTTAATCATGATTTGTACCTATTTTATTACCTTTAGTACCACTTTTTCTTAAAATTGTACAATGGTCTCTCAATAAAGCTTATTAAGAGACCGTCTCTCAAGAGACCTACTCTTGGTATACATAAGGGACGATTTTACATAAAAACATGATTGGTCGAGTACTCACTGTAAAAAGTTAAATTATTTATATGATTTTTGATTATTTACAATAAAGTAAGATGGTACTCCACTACACAAGTAATGATAGATCAATATCATGTGATGATTGAAGTGTCACACATACCTCTTCCACACTACCTTGTTTCCCCACAAATAATAATGTCACCCCATTTCTTCCTATATAATAACCCTTCATTTCCATTCCCTTCATTTCCATTCCCTTCATTTGTCAACAACACCCTTTTTATTTCCTTTCTTCCATCCTCACAAATACAATATTTCTCATAAAACTTCCACTAAATTTTTTAAAAAACATACAAATATTATTATAATTATAATTATGGTTGTTGAAAAAGAAGATAATTTAGGTCTAAGTTTAAGCTTAGCATGTAACACTAACACTAATAATAATAATAATAATAATAATAATAATAATAATAATAATAATAATAATAATAATGAGAAAAATCATCAACAAATGAAGTTTTTGACGATGATGAAAACGACGCCGTCTAGTAATAATATTACTTCTAATCCACTACAACTCAACCTCATGACGTCGACGACGGCTTCTTTATCTCCTTCCATTTCTACTCCTCCGGTCGCCGGTTCGTTTCGTCAGAAGCTTCCTTGGAATCGAAGCAATGACGCTTTCTTCGCCTCCGGTCAGTCTTTTTATATAGATCGGTTTTACATTAACTTTGTTAAACGATCGTTTCAGTAAGGTCATAAATTATAGAATAAGACGGTTCATTTTTATATAAAAAAAATATTATAGGTTTGTAGATTTAATTTTTACCTTTAATTAAAATACCATTTACAAATCATAATTTTTTTTAACAAATGTCTATAACAAAGGGAGTAGATGGTTATTTTTTAAGATATAAGGCGATTTTATACAAAAGTTGGCGATACGATAAAGAAATTATGTTATCTAAATTATGGTGGAATAATTTTTTTGTAGATCGGACTTTGGACACGTGTCCAATGGGGGTAGATGTGAGCAGACCGAGAGGCAGTGGTGGCGGAGACGAGGAAGACGGAGGAGTGTCGTCTCCAAACAGCACATTGTCAAACATGAGCGGAAAGAGGAGCTTCTGTGGCGGAGAGGAAACCGAAGGCGAACGAGCGTCGTCTCGAGGCTTGAGTGACGAGGAAGACGGTGGCGAGAATTCGAGGAAGAAACTTCGGTTGACTAAGGATCAGTCTGCTACCCTTGAGGATAGTTTTAAGGAGCATAATACTCTCAATCCCGTAAGTCTTCTAAGAAATCGTCTATTATTTTGTTTCAATTATTTTAATATTATCAAAAAGCATAAAAAGGTAAATACGAGTAAAGAAATGATTGAGACGATGAATACTGATATTTTCGGCGATTTTTTGTGTTGGATGTGCAGAAGCAAAAACAAGCTCTTGCTAAACGGCTAGGACTTAGACCACGTCAGGTGGAGGTTTGGTTTCAGAACCGTAGAGCAAGGTGAGATATTTCAATTATTGTTCGAGGGTATTTTGGTCATTCGGACCATTTAAGTCGGGTCATTAGGGGTTTTGGTCAAATTTGAGTGTGCTAATGACTTCCATTTCTGGATCCAATAAGTTTTGTTTCAGACTGTTTGAAATAAGACGGACTAAATGTCATTATTTTTTTAATAGAATGTAACCATTTAATGACAAAATGTTATAACTAAAATTGTTACTTTTTACCCTGAATTGATGGTAATATTTTATCAGAAAATAGTAACATTTTGTAGTAAAATGACTACATTTTGTTCGTCTTATTTAAGACGCGCTTATTTCAGACGGGAAATAGCGCGTCTAAAATAAGAATTTGCATTCTCGATCATTCGGGTCATGTGTTTTAAATACGTCATTACAAAGAACATGGTTTAGGGGTTATGACTTCTGACTTATGAGCCGGGTTTATTTTTTCATTTTGAATTGGGTCACCTTTGAGTTCAAATCTACACAAGTTGGACCGATCAATGTCGTATCTATTAAAATTATTTACTTACATAAATTACCGATTGTACTCTTTGTTTAACGTCGTAATAAATTCTTGTAAAACAGGACAAAATTGAAGCAAACGGAAGTAGATTGCGAGTTTTTAAAACGATGTTGCGAAAAGCTAACGGAGGAAAACAGAAGGCTACAAAAGGAAGTGATAGAGTTGCGTACATTGAAGATGTCTCCACAGTTTTATATGCACATGACCCCTCCAACTACCCTCACAATGTGCCCTTCGTGTGAGCGTGTCGCGGCCCCGCCCTCCGCTTCCTCGGTCCAACCTCAAACCGGCCTTGAGTCTAGGCTTAATCATCGGCCAATGCCTCTTAACCTGTGGCCTCCTACCCCAGCCTCAGTTAGGCCCCTTTGAAGCCCTTCAAACCCGGTTGTGAATCGTGATCAATGGGATTTGAGGGTAATTTTGTCATTTAACATGTTTAGTGAGAATTACAATGACTAGTTAGTTACTCCTATTTGATTAATACTGTAATGTTAATCTGGAATTGTAGGATTAAGATGAATGAACATGATCATCTACTTTCATTGAGCAATTTTCTCCCTCCTTGTAGTTCTTTTTAAAGACTCGCGTTGTAAATGTTTTTTTTTGGTGCGGAAGAGGGGCAAAGCCCCAAAATTAACTACTAGCTATTACACGGGGAATAGTTATACCAAAGATGTCCTCCCTAAGGACGGGACGAAGTTCATTGCAAGCAAATCAGCCGCGTTGTAAATGTAGAACGAGTCCAAAACAATTTCTATTTTACGTAATTGATAATGTGTGTTTCTTCGTATTAGTTAAAGTTATAAAAACATACTCGAATTTGTTTACATTTATAGATATCAAGGAAGGCGTTTTATTTGATAATTCCTCCCTCCTGATCATTTATTTATATTTGTGTAAAATACTTCTCACTACGAATATAAAAAATAAATAAATAAATTTGACCGGAATATGTATACCACCTCGGATGGTATACACTACGATTTCATTAGAGCATGACAAATTGAGCTAGATGAAAATAACGGTAATTAGAATAGTGAAAATGACAATAGTAATAACGCATGACTTATTTGTTCCAGAACCAGTTTATAGACTATACATCTGAGGTAATACCTCTTATTGTTTATTTTCTGAGTTTTATTTTAAAAAATTAGAGTTCTGCTTTAGTATAAAGTTTTTGAGCAGATTTACTAAAATATTACACTAAAAAAGTATAATATTACTCAAAAACTATATTTATAAATGGTAATATGCTCAGAAAAAATGTGTATATGCTCAAAAACTACAAGGTCTGAGGTACTACCTCAGATGCGTAATCCTTTTTCTCGTTCCGGAACAAGTTTCAGATAACTAGAGTAAGATTGAATCCTATTTTAGCAAATAGTTCTTTTTTTTTTCTTTTTTGATTAAAAAAAAATTATTCTTTTTTACCCTATTTACCCAATTATTTATTTCTAAAAAATTCCACGAATTTACAATTTGACGGCCCAACTTAGATCAATTCAAGTTTTAGGCAAACCGTTCTGATATCTCCACAAGCCGACTTAGATCATTTACAGCCCAAAGCCCAACTTACCTCTTCATACCAACACTCAATCAAGCTAAAGTTACCCATCAGTCAAACACAACTGTAGCAGAGAGAAAATGGAAGAAAAAGCTGAAACAATAAATCTGCCCATCATTGATTTAACTGCCCTTGACCGCCGTTCTACTGCTGCTTCAATTCGGCAGGTCCACTCTTTTATTAAATTTCCTATTTTTATATACTCCGTTCCCGTCTCAATCATTTATTTATTTTTATAATATTTGTTACAAGTGTTTTAATCAAATGTAAATAAATGATTGAGATCATTGAGACAGACGGAATATTTGTTATCTTTTAATTAATTCATAGTTCTAATTTACCGGTCTTAGTCTGGTTAGGTGCTATAATAGATACTCGATTTGTCCCATTCAATAGTTTACAATTGCTTTATACACGATTAGAGGAGGAAATGTAATGGTTTTCACCCAAATGGATTTGTTTATTACTGGGATAGGAAAGTGTAAACTATTGATTGAAATACAAAAAAAAAGTGTAAACTATTGACTGAGACGGAGGGAGTAATAGGTTACAGGTTCAAATCCGAGTTAGTTGTGCATAACCAATTAGCCATCGATATTGCAAACTGATTCTGAGTATTTCCAACAGCGTAAAAGAAATTCGCTATTCTTTGGATATCGAGTGTATTGAAATAAATCAAAATGGCTCATTACGTCCATTATAAGGTTATAAGTTACTAACTTACTTAGGAATGAGTTAAAATGGCTCTCTAAAGTATGAGCTGGTCGATGAAAACCGCGTCTATTTGTTAATAGCACAACTGGGTTTAAGACTGTATACACCCGAATACCCGATCCTCTAACCCTGTCATTTGTGCGATCTCTTGAGACGCTGAGATAATGTTGTCGTCGTTGTGTATGAATGACTTGTTCAGTGTTCAGTAGCCTTGCCTGCAGATATCTCATTGTCGTATATCTAGGTTATGATCCTCTAACCCCGTCATTTGTGTGAGCTCTTGAGGCACTGAAATAATTTTGCCGTTGTTGTATATGATTGCCTTGTTGGCTTGTTCAGTAGCCCTGCCTGCAGATATCCTGTTGTTGTAAATCGAGGTTATTGATACATTGGATCGTTTGGATTTTAGGCGTGCATTGAAACTGGATTCTTCTACATTGTGAACCATGGGGTGGAGAAACATCTGCTTGAAACATTGTTTGACGAGAGTAGAAAGTTCTTCGAACTCCCTGGGGAATACAAGATGAAACTGTCTAGGAAGGAAAATAGAGGGTATTCTGCAATGTACGCCGAGAAGTTAGATACTACTTTGGATATTAAAGGTTTTCCCTGATTGTTGTCAACGAAATGCATTACTTATCCCAAGTTACTTTTCCTTTCATTTACCCTTTGTATTCAACTAGATTTTCATCTATTTAGTCTTGGAAATATCATATGTGATGACAGCCCATGACGGTATTTGGTTGCCCTCGCATTAGAAACAAGAAATGACTCTAAAGTTACTATGACGGAAGACATTGCTTTGCACTGTAAATTTCGCCTCTCCATTCTGTTACATTCAGCTGTTACAGAACGATAGCATCAACGCTCATTGCAAATAACTTGGAACCTTCATTTTCCTGAATTAGTATCGGCTGATTGAAACAAATTAATCCGAAAACAATATGTTAGATCAGATACTTTATTTTACACATTTAAGTTCAAAGGAATCATTATACCTTTACTGACATTTATGGACAGGTGATCCTAAGGACACTTTTTACGTTGGCCCGATTGATGGGGAAAACTGTAATTTGAACCAGTGGCCTTCTGAAGGTAATATAATTATCTTGTCTTATTTTCTTGTTGAATTAGCCATTATCTTTGATTCGGGCCTCCATATACATGCTAAAGCAGTAAAGTACACCTACTTTTTTGTTGTGTCTCGGCACTTATTTAAACGTCTGCTCTTTATGGAATGCCAGAACTTCTTCCAACCTGGAGACCGACTGTCGAAACATACCATCAAAAATTATTGTAAGTTCAACTATCCCAATAGGCAGTACTGCAGTCGCTTCTAATATCTGCATTGTTGTATGAAATTATCGTTCAAAGTTAACATTGTTTGACAATTAAAGTCAATTGTGGACAATATAAATGGGTTTGACGGAGTTTTAATTAATGAAAGCTTCATCTCTAGAACATATTTCTTAATGTTATTTCTTTTCGGGGAAGGAAAGGCTGGTGTAATAACGGATCATTGGAACAGCTATTACTTCTCCCTTTTGTGCTCCTTTTTCGCCTGTTGTCAGTTTTGCAATTGTGCTACACCCTTTTGGTTGTATTCTTCATGCAGTCGAGTCACTCAGTGTTTTTCTTTCGTTGTGTAAACCTACAGTTCTGTTCTTAGAGTTTGCTTAACGGTAGAAAGTGTGATGCATCAGGAGTGCTGCAAAAAGTTTACTAAGGCTGATTGCTTTGGCTTTGAACCTAGAAGATGAGATGTTTTTCATCAGAGCTAAGGATTCACCAGTGCCGTTTCTTCGCCTTTTACATTACCCAGGTCCTGTGAAAGTTGCCGGCTATGCTTATAGTTTGGCAGTATTGCAGTGACATTTATTTCCGATTTCTTGGTTTTCTTTTTTCATTCAATTGTTGTGTTACGCTCCTCTTTGCAGGTGTTTGATTATATTATGGTCCACCAAAACAATACCTGAATAACGCAATTGGAATTGCTTTTACCATCATCAGTTCATTAAAACTTCTTATCTTCAATCAGGTGGCTCGAGTTGCTCCCGTGAAGAAGTTTTAGGTGCCTCCGCTCATTCAGATTACGGAGCGATCACTTTACTTGCTTCTGACGGTGTGCCTGGCCTCCAGGTACGTCAGATGTAGTCCAATTTCTTCCCCTACTACCTCCTAGCACGCAATTTGCAGGAGCCATTGAGGCCTTGGGTAATGTTGTAACTCGACTAACAGGGTATTTTACTTTTGACCTTGGGGTAGTGTTTTACAATAACAATATTGTGAAGTGGTATTATTCTGATAAGTATTTTTTTCATATGAGAATCATGCTCTCACTTCTTTTACCTCGTTTCTTTAGGTTTGCCGGGAAAAAGATTGCCACCCTCGTGTTTGGGAGGATGTTCATCATATCGAGGGGTGAGTCTTAAAATTGAAAATAAAATTGCACGTTTGGTGAATATTCGGTTCAGTTGGATGTTACAGCAGATCTGAAATATAGTAGTAATTCACTTGGTAAATTTTATGTTGATCAGTTAAAGTTGTTCTCCTTAAGATCACAGAGCTTTAGAATCTTGGGTCTTGTAAGTATGTTTTCTGAAAAATTTCAAACAATCTCATCTAGAAAGCTGAGTTTGTGCTCCTGCGTCTATCAGTGTCGGATTTTTTCCTTAGAGTATGGCCAGAGGCCAGATTACCGAGTAAATATATTTCCAAAGTGTTACGGAGTACAATTTACAATGGTCCAGAAGAAGTAATGTTTGACCAATATCTACTAGCTAGATCTATACTGGTTATTGGTGTCAGATTGACTATTGTTTTGCTGTAAATAAAACTGCAAAGATACTCGACCTCAGAGTCGTGGACCTCTGTCTGGTTTTCTGTACCGTTGAATTCAAACCGGTCTTTTTTGAAGGTGACTGGTTTTGAACCTAAGTCATGACTATCATCACTCGAATTCTGTAACACCACATGAATTTTTTGAAGGTGACGGGTTTTGAACTTGTCATGACTATCATCACTAGAATTATATAACACCACATGTGCATTTACAGGGCCTTTATTGTCAACATTGGGGATTTGATGGAGAGATGGACTAACGGTTTATTCAGGTACATGTTTCTTACATGTGTAGATCTGGACGTTTTGCAATATTCATTCGTATAGAACATAGTTCTCTGTGTTTTTATTCACTGATTCTGTTTTATGATTTGCTTGTAGGTCAACATTGCACAGAGTTAATCCAAAGGGAAAGGAACGATACTCAGTAAGTTTCATTTCTCCGCTTCTGTCTTTATACAGCTCGCTTCTCTGTTTTTTCTTCTGTTGTCTAGTGCCTGGAACTTCTAAATTTCTATGCATTTCTATGAATATTTGCGATCGCTATCTGACCTGTGGCAATTACAAAAACGACGCAGGCTGCCTTTTTCTGTGACCCTCATGCAGATATTGTGGTAGAGTGCTTAGAAAGTTGTTGCAATGAATCCAATCCCCCAAGGTAATCACAATTTCTGACCTCAATAAGATTAAAGTCCTACATGCGACCCAACCATCACTTGCTGATGAAATGGGTGGACCGGGTTTTTTAAAGGTTTAAGAAGTGATTACTTAAATATCTTTTGGAGTGAAACGAGCTCAGGCTAAAATTCCTTTATCTTGTTGATTGTAGATTTCGTCCTATACGTGCTGGAGACTATTTCCAAGAACGGTTCAGGCTTACATATGGCGATTAGGGCAACCAACAAGCGACAACTGCGTACGAACTCTGTACCTTTTTACACGTTCTTTTCAGACATGAAATGCCCATTTTGTTGATACACTTGTAGCATGAGTACTATTGTTTTGATGTAAAATGATGTTACGTTCCAATGATTCGAAGGTTTACCGTGTTGCAAATTTAAGGGTTATTACTCGAGCAAACAAGAAATTAGGGCAAAAGAAGAAATTAGGGCAAAAGTATGACGAATCATTAGTTCATTACCATAGTAAAATTAAACAGAAAATATAATTCAATCAATATGTTACAAAATCAAATTAAACGAATAATGAATAAAAATCATTCTACAACATTGCGACACAAACAATTCAAATTAATTTCTGAATTAATCAAACAAATTACAAACAGTACAAAAAACAGATCAATTATCATTCCACAAGAAAGAGTAATCACGACGTGATTTAATAAGTTCGACCAAACTTGGCTCCAAAGGTACTGTCTTCTTAGTTCGGTCAAACTTGGGATTATGGCCGTCGTTGATCGAGTTCTTGCATGCCTTTAGGGTTTTGATGGTCTTGTTCTTGCAATGCACGTTGGTGACATTCTTGCTGATTTTCTTCTCTTGGACTACTTTCCCGGCGGCTAATTTAGCGAAGCATTCGACTGACGACATTGATTTAGGCAAGGTGATGATACGAGTGAATCTTCGTTTCTTATGAGGATTGTCAGGAGATGGGTACACTATGGTGATCTTCATCTTCATACTAATTAGCTTTTTTGTTGTATGTATTTTTTGTTGTATTTAGTTGTTATTATGGTAATAATGATTATAATTTGGAGGACGATAATACATGACTTATATATACTGCTCTTACTTGATTACCAAGTATTTCCTAATTTAATTTTATATTAATTATTATTTAATTAACTCAAAATTTTCCCCGTTGACTAGTTTAATTAGAGAAAAAAAGGAAAGTTGGTGTATGTGCGTATATCTATTACTTTTTGTTGGTTTAGTAATGGATTATTATGAGGGTTTATTAAAAAAAATTTTTTGTCGCGCGATATTTACTAATGTCGCCCGTTTAAATTACTAATTTACCCTTATATAATTAACCCCCTTACCAAATTACCCCTCACCAATTAACACCCTAATTAATACTAGATCAGTCAATGAGGTCCACATTTCATTTCCCCTGCTACTCCGCCGGAATTCGGAAATTGCGCAGCCACTTCACGGTAGTGGTAACGACGACGACAAAAACAACAATTAAGACATTAACAACTACAACAATAACAGTTAAGGTAAATTATTCTATTTAGTTTTCAATTCATTTATTTGAATTGTCTTAATAGGTATAGAATCAATGAAATATTGGGTAATTCTATTGTAATTTCTGGAAAACTGGTCGTATTCTTGGTAATTCAATAAGTGTCTTGGAGGTTCATTAAAGAGAGTGATATATAGTGGAATAATTGCAGCTAGTCTAGCTATAGACGGATACGATATAGCTAAAGACGGGTTAAATAACTTTAAAGTGGTGACATTTTTTGCGCCCACCACCCCACTTGTTGCTTGTCCCATTACAAATGTGGTATTGTGTTTGACCGTCTTTACTTATAAACGGATATGTACCGTCTATAACGAGATTTTGTGGAATAATTGAGGGTATGGAATAGGGGTGCTAACGAGCCGAGCCGAGCGCGAGCTTGGCCTTGCTCGGCTTGTGCTCAAGAACTAAAACTCGAACTCGAGCCGATTTCGAGCTTACCCGAGCTTGTAGAAAATGTGCTCGATATCAAGCTTGCGAGCTTTAACGCGAGCTCGAGCCAAACTCGAGCTCAAATCGAGCCTATATATAATGGTTAATTTTTTTATTTTTTTTCTTTCGATATTTTCAATAACAAGGCTCGAAGGTTAAATGTAAAATATTTGACAAATCAGTGAGACATTTGATATACGTGATATAAAGATATAATCATGATAAAATATTTTTATAAAATATGAGGAATATCTTATATAGTCACACAAGTTCGAGCCGCTCACGAGCTTTTCGAGCCGAGCCAGCGTTTGCTCGGCTTGACTCGTTAAACTCTCGAGCCGAGTTCGAGCTCGAGCCGATCTCGCACGAGCCGAGCTTTGACCGAGCTTTTGCCGAGCCGATCTCGAGTTGCTCGCGAGCTGTCTCGTCTCATTAACACCCCTAGTATGGAACGTGGAGAGTTGGAAGAAAGAAATAAAGATGAGAATGAAATATGTGGTCGAACTGTTATAGGCCACCTTTGTTACATTTGTCCTGATTGATTTATGAGGGGCCTTAATCATATGTGATAATTCAATCATACAAACTATTTTAAACGTCTGCTCTTTTTGGAATGCCAGAACTTCTTCCAACCTGGAGACCGACTGTCGAAACATACCATCGAAAATTATTGTAAGTTCAACTATCCCAATAGGCAGTACTGCAGTCGCTTCTAATATCTGCGTTGTTGTATCACTTGTATGAAATTATCGTTCAAAGTTAACATTGTTTGACAATTAAAGTCAATTGTGGATAATATAATTGGGTTTGACGGAGTTTTAATTAATGAAAGCTTCATCTCTAGAACATATTTCTTAATGTTATTCTTTTAGGGGAAGGATAGGCTGGTGTAATGGCGGAAGTGTGCCTGGCCTCCAGGTACGTCAGATGTAGTCTAATTTCTTCCCCTATTACCTCCTAGCCCGCAATTTGCAGGAGCCATTGAGGCCTTGGGTAATGTTGTAACTCGACTAACAGGGTATTTTACTTTTGACCTTGGGGTAATGTTTTACAATAACAATATTGAGATTTGAGAAGTGGTAAATTATTCTGATAAGTATTTTTTTCATATGAGAATCATGCTCTCACTTCTTTTACCTCGTTTCTTTAGGTTTGCCGGGAAAAAGATTGCCACCCTTGTGTTTGGGAGGATGTTCATCATATCGAGGGGTGAGTTTTAAAAATGAAAATAAAATTGCACGTTTGGTGAATATTCTGTCAGTTGGATATTACAGCAGATCTGAATTATACTAGTAATTCACTTGGTAAATTTATGTTGTTCAGTTAAAGTTGTTCTTCTTAAGATCCCAGAGCTAAAGAATCTTGGGTCTTGTATGTATGTTTTCTGAAAAATTTCAATCTCATCTAGAAAACTGAGTTTGTGCTCCTGCGTCTATCAGTGTCCGATTTTTTCCCTAAGAGTATGGCCAGAGGCCAGATTACCGAGTAAATATATTTCCAAAGTGTTACGAAGTACAATTTACAAAGGTCCAGAAGAAGTAATGTTTGACCAATATCTACTAGCTAGATCTATACTGGTTATTGGTGTCAGACTGACTATCGTTTTGCTGTTAATAAAACTGCAAAGAATTTTTTGGAGGTGACGGGTTTTCATCTTTAGTCATGACTATATCACTCGAATTCTGTAACACCACAGTCCACATATACAGGGCCTTTATTGTCAACATTGGGGATTTGATGGAGAGATGGACTAACGGTTTATTCAGGTACGTGTTTCTTACATGTGTAGATCTAGACGTTTTGCAATATTCATTCGTATAGAACATAGTTCTCTGTGTTTTTATTCACTGATTCTGTTTTTATGATTTGCTTGTAGGTCAACATTGCACAGAGTGAATCCAAAGGGAAAGGAACGATACTCAGTAAGTTTCATTTCTCCGCTTCTGTCATTATACAGCTCGCTTCTCTGTTTTTTCTTCTGTTGTCTAGTGCCTGGAACTTCTATATTTCTATGCATTTCTATGAATATTTGCGATCGCTATCTGACCCGTGGCAATTACAAAAACGATGCAGGCTGCCTTTTTCTGTGACCCTCATGCAGATATTGTGGTAGAGTGCTTAGAAAGCTGTTGCGATGAATCCAATCCCTCAAGGTAATCACAATTTCTGACCTCAATATGACTAAAGTCCTACATGCGACCCAACCATCACTTGCTGATGAAATGGGTGGACCGGGTTTTTAAAGGGTTTAAGAAGTGATTACTTAAATATCTTTTGGAGTAAAACGAGCTCACGCTAAAATTCCTTTATCTTGTTGATTGTAGATTTCGTCCTATACGTGCTGGAGACTATTTCCGAGAACGGTTCAGGCTTACATATGGCGATTAGGGCAACCGACAAGCGACAACTGCGTAAGAAGTCTAAGAACTCTGACCCGGTTTTTTAGACTTAATTTCTTCAAATCAAATTCGGTTTGGGTTTCGTCTTATGAGTTTGATTAGTTTACTTTATTTTAGTTCAAAAATCCATCTAATTATGTTTATGGATTTGATCATTTGAAGAAGAAATTAGGGCAAAAGTATGACGAATCATTAGTTCATTACCATACTAATTAAACAGAAATTATAATTGTTCCGGGTGTAATTCCAGAGCAGATATTTGTTACCACTCGTAGCTTGTAGAATGACGTCTTTGCTTGAATCCTCCTTTGATCTCTCCTGAAACGATGAACAAACTGAGGGCTCGGCTTTTGCCGAGCGTACTCACTCCGACGCTCAAGTCAGTAAGCTTAAAGGGCTAAGTATGCGTTACTTGACTAAACGCGTATTGTAGAGAGATAAGGAAGATATTACCAGGTGAATAGTGATTCTTGGGTTAATTTATGGATCCTTTCCTCAATGAAGGTTAAGGAGTATTTATAGACTTTCACCTTTTGTCACGTAGTGGCCAAGTGGCTGGCAGGTGGAAAGACCGTTCTACCCTCGGCCGATGGACCTATGGCGGTGGCCGAGGGTCTTGGATATGAGTACGCGGATATGTGCCCCGGTGCGCTAGTTGCGGCCGAGACCCAGTGACGAGACCAATGGGCTTCATCGGCTATTTATGTCTAAGTCGTTGACTTTGCTGTGGATACCCTTGACCTTGCTTAGTATGTTGACTTGGTCAGTGGTGCAGAATATGCCCCATCAATTTGCCCCCAGCGTAGTCTATGCCGTGGTATGGGCTCCGATGTATGTTGAGCGTATATTCTGCGTAAATATTTTTGTAAAATTTTTGGTATCGGCTTCTTCTGATGCATCGGCGTGGTTCTTGTTAGGCCGTACCATATCCCCCCTCCACATGGATGCGTAAAGGGCATCCGATGTGGAAAAGAATATGACGCTGGCCGAGACCAGGGCTTAGAGTGCCGGTTGTTTTTGACTGCCCCTGGCCGGTGCTTTCTAGCTTGGTTGATCAGGTGGCCGGCGGAGAGCAGGTACCTAGGAATTTGTTGAGGAAGATGAACAGGCGAAGAGATGCGAATGGGCGTATTGAAGACGCTTGGTCACTGTTGCATTGATTGACGTTCAACTGTTGCAACGATTGACATTCCGTGGTTGCATGTCTGACACGTGTCCGTTCTCTGATTGGTTGACGCTTCATGGGCTGTGCCCTGATTGGTCCTTCTTCATGGGCTTTTTCCTATAAATAGGGCAGTTATTCCGTGATTTTGGCCACCAATTTCATTTTCTCAAATTTTCTCCAAAACCTTCATCTTTCTAAACTTTCAAGAGCTTCCTTTCCTTCCAATCTTCAGAGTCTTTGATCCGGCGAGTGTTTTTCTTCGAGGTAAACAAACAAATTTTTCTTTTATCCTGCTAGTAATTTGTTGTGAACATGTCTTCTGCTGATGCTGGACCTAGTAAACCTGCGTCGGGGGGCCCTAGATCTCCTTCTCCTGAAGTTGATCCTCAAATTCTGGAGGAATGGGAGGATGATGATTCTTTTGGTGATTTTGGTGATGATTTCGGTGATGATGCGGAAAGGTCTCGTCCGAATGAAGGGAGACAGTACGTCATGGATCACGGCGACGCCTGTAAGGTCCGCCTTGACCGTGCTTGGTCCCATAAGCTTGCCAGTTGTTCCGGCGAGAAACTTTTCGAGGGCCATTTTTTCTTTGGTAGGGGATACAAAATTGTTATCCCTGAGGAGGGTCAGGCCGTCTGTTGTCCTCCACCGGGCTACACCAGCGTGTACATGCGGCATTTGGAGTACGGGCTCCGGTTTCCGCTGAATGGGTACGTTATGGCAATAATTAGAGCCATGAACGTTGCCGTTGCCCAACTGCACCCGTTGGCTATGAGAACCATAATCGGTTTTGTCTGACTTTGTCTCTTTAAGGGAGAGGCTCCAACGGTGAATTTATTCCGACGGCTTCATCATCTCAAACCATCAATCTCGGCCGCGTCGGATGGTACGTGTGCAAATGGAGCGGGGTTATGTCTCATGTTGACAAACTTTCTTCTTGCAAGGATGGCAAGATCGGTGGGTGTACGTTAAGGTGCCGGATGACTATCCTCACGCCCGCTCCTTCCAAAGACCAAGTTAATTTGCGGTGTGAGACTAAGGCGGAGCATGACAGATGGGTCACCCCGGAAGCATCTTAAAATGGATGCCAGCAAAGGTCCTTCTTAAGGAGGATGAGAGGTGGCAATGAGGCTCTTTGAGGTGGACAAGAGTGGGATGCCGAAAAGATGGATTCCCGACGAGATCATTCTTGGGATGAGCCGCTTTGCCATGTCGCCTCATACCGGCCCTAGCACGGGGTGAGTGGGGTCGGTGTGAGGCCCATCACCGCTCTCAATGTTCTGTTTCTCGAACCTCGATTTATTTCCTCTACTTAACTCTTGCTTTGTTTCTTTCGCAGACCACTTTGGACCGGACCTGTCTGAGGATATCCTCCGGAGAATGGGGCTGCACAAAGATAAAACCGTTGCTAACTTGCATCCCAAGGCTCTAGCCCATGACCGCCGGACGTCGCCGAATGATCTTATGGAACAAACGGCTGAAGGGCTTGAGCGAGGAGGAGGCCGAGGCGAAGGTTGTTAGCGGCGTAGTGCGTCGGACGCGGAAAACAAAGTCTTCGGCGGCGACGGCGTCGACACCGGTTCCACCTCCCATCCCCCCCCTAAGAAGGTGGAGATTGTTGATATTCCCGATGAGGGGACTCGATGCGGAGGGATCTCCCCTTATCCGTAAGAGGAAAAAGACGGCCTCTACCGCCGGCAAGGAAGTGCCTCCTCCGGCCAAGAAGGCCAAACATGGTACTGTCATCTGTGGCTTAAATTTAGCCGGGTCATTAGGTGCTTCGATGACGGGCTTTCGATATGTCGAAATATGTTGATACGATGCCTTTATTAAATTTTTGTAGACCGCACGCCGCTTTCGCTCTCGTTAGGCGACAAGTGGAGGGGATCTGCGCGGCAGTTGGTGATCAAGGCGTCACCGTCAACTCTTCATCCCGAAGGCTTCCCTATCCCAGCCCGCAGTCGGTGGTCAAAGTGTCACCACCGTCCCTTCATCCCGAAGGCTTCCGTCTCCGGCTTATAGAGGAAGGCACGAAGGCGATTAAGGAGCGGCGAGGTGGAACGTGGTTACGGTGCTCGTCTCATGGAGCGGGAGAAAGCCGTGGCTCGAGCTGTTTTTGAGCGTAATGCCACTAAGCAGGTGGCTGCGTCGGCGAAACTGGATCTCCTCAATGAGCAGAGGCTTAGGGAGATCTTGAGAAGGCGCTCTTGGCCGAGAAAAAACTCGGGAGGACGCCGAAAAAGGAGGTCCTTCCGAGAGAGCCAAGGCCGAGGCCATGCGGCGGCCGAAGCCGCTATGACGCCGAAGTCGCGAAGGTTTTTGGAGAAATGTAACCTTGTTCGAGGCGTGCCGACCTCTATCTCCAGCAGAGGAACGAATCCGGGGACTGTTTAAGGCCCGGGCGGAGGTGATTCGGGGCAAAGAGGCCATCATTAGGCAAAAGGAGGAGGACATTGAGATGCTTCAAACCGTCATGCTCCCCAAATCGTGCGTTGAATTCCGGGATTTGGTAGGAAGAAGCTGCTAGGGAAATGATCGGGAGCTTTTCCCTCTTGATGGTTCCTTTCCGTGGGGCCAATTTGACGAGCTGCTTGATGACAAGCTCGAGGCTAAGGAGAAAGCCGTGGCGGAGAAGGCCAAGGAGGCGGTGAGGGCGAAGATGGAGAAGGAGGCGGCGCGGAGAAAGCGACTCTTCTTGAGAAGGCTAAGGCGCCAAGGAGGAAGCCGAGAGGATGAGGGGCTGATCCGCCGAGGCCAAGGTCTGTGGTCGAAGGCCGAGGCCGCTAGGAAAAGCTGCCGGGTTGCCCATTGAAGAAGATGCGGCTATCTGCTGCGATGGCAAGCGAACAGGCATAGGGAGACGGGCGGTTGTCACCAGGCTCACCCGGCGTCTCGGATAGCCTCGACTCCTCACACACTACCATGTCTTTGCTTGATGAGAACAAGTTTACAAAGCAGTCTGCGTCAATTGTCGGGAGCCAAATATTAAGCCCTTCCTCCCCGCCATCTTTTAGCGCTTCAAATGACATATGTGTAACTTTTGCCTTTCTTTCCTTGTATTTTGTACAACTTTGGTAGGTTGTGTTTTGGCTTATCCCAATGGGGACTACCGTCGTCGCATTCTTTTCACACCGTAACTGTTATTATTAATAAGAGTTCGTTTCTTTTGCCTTCGGCATGGCCGAGGCCTTTACCTTATTTCTTTTACTTGCGCTTTTAAAAGTTGAGCGTCTCAACTGTATTTAGCGTTTCCACTTTGCCTCTGGCTTGGCCGAGGTCTTTTCTCGCTTTTGTCTGAGTTGCCCTCTTACGTTATTAATTGAGCGTCTCTTTTTTGTTTCCGCCTCGGCTTGGCCGAGGCAGTTTAGAGTGTGTATCTCAACTGTGTTTAACGCTTCTAAGGTATTTTGAATATTTTTGCGAGTATCAACTGTGGCGGCCGCGACGGTCGCGGTGTCTGCTTTCTGGATAGCGTGTTACGCGGCGTCTACCACTTGGAGTGACTGCGACGGCGCCACACCTCTGGGGGTGACTGCCGTAACGTCTACTACTTGGGGTGACGCCACGCCGCTACATTTCTTGATGGAGATCACCGCTCTTGTCTATGACAGTGTGAGCGCGTACATTCTCGGATAGCGTGTTACGCGGCGTCTACTACTTGGAGGTAGGCGAGACGGCGTCACGCCTGCGGGGGTGACGCCGTAACGTCTACTACTTGGGGTGACCGCCACGCGCTACATTTCTCGATGGAGACCACCGCTCTTGTCTATGACAAAGTGTGAGCCGGCATCATTCCGGATAGCGTGTTACGCGGCGTCTACCACTTGGGTGGCTGCGACGGCGCCACGCCTGCGGGGGTGACCGCCGTAACGTCTACTACTGGGGTGATCGCCACAGCGCTACATTTCTTGATGGAGACCACCGCTCTTGTCTATGACAGTGTGAGCCGGCGTCTGTTCCTGGATAACGACCGCCGCTCTTGTCGGGATGACAGTGTGAGCCGGCGTCTGCCCCTTCATAACGACTGCCGCTCTTGTCGGGATGACAGTGTGAGCCGGCGTCTGCCTCTTCATAACGACTGCCGCTCTTGTCGTGATGACAGTGTGAGCACTTTGATGGGAAAACTTAGATTATTCTACATTAGATACAAATATGCGTCGGGGTGCCCACAACTGTTTTGGACACCTCCGCCGCTATACAATGTTTTCACAAAATCGCCAGTGTCCTAATGGCTCACTAAAGGCACACCTCCCTCGTGAGCCGTCAGTTGCATCCATGAGGTCGCCCTCCTGTTGTAAGGATGGGCTTTTCCCCCTCTCTGACTGTCTTACCACTTTGAGGGATTGCATGTTGCATCCTCTGACAGATATCTGGACGTTGACCACCTCGTCCTTCTCGTCCTTGGAGACGAGCTTTTGCGCTTCCCCCCGGTCCGAGACATACATTAATGTCAGGGCCCGGATGGATATCACTGCGTCGGCCTCGCTCAGAGTAACCCGGCCTATGAGGACGTTGTAGGCGGACGAGCCGTCAATGACGACGAACTCAGCTAGGACATTCTTAGCCGCATTCCCCTCGCCGAGCATTCCGGGCGATCGATTGAACCCCAGGTACCCAGGCCACCGGAGAAGGCATGCAGTGGATTGGTGCAGGGGCTCAAGTCTTTGACTTTCAGGCCGAGGCTAAGGAAGCACTCCCTGAACATGATGTTTGTGTAGGCGCCTGTGTCAATCAGGCACCTCTTCACCAGGTGGTTGGATATGTCCAAATTGACTACAAGCGGGTCGCTGTGAGGGGCGATGACTCCCTCGTAGTCCTTCCTCCCAATAGTCATATCGGGAATGTCGGGGGCGATCATTTGTGTTGGGCACAAAGTTGATGGCCCGATCATGACTCGTTTAGGTGCCGTTTGTGCCCATGGTGACCCGCCGTTCTCATTTCCCCCGATGACCACATGGATCACTCCTATCCGTTGAAAGACGGATTTCTTATCTGAACCGCTGGCGTCAGTCTTTTGGCCTTTGGCCACATACTTGTCGAGGCTTCCCTTCCGGATTAGCTCTTCAATGGCATTCTTCAGATGTCGGCAGTTGTCAGTGAGGTGGCCGTGCAACCGTGGTACTCGCAGTACTGGCTCGTGTCACCGTCCCCCTTCGGCTTGGGGGGCCTTTCCCATGGCTGCCCCTCCTTTTTGCTCCGGGCGAAGACCTCGGCGGCCGTTACGACCAGAGGGGTTTTATCATGGTAATGCCTTTGGTAAAACGTTCCCGAACTCCCGCGCCGTCGAATCCTGTTTCTGGCGAGATCGTCGGACCGTGACCTATTATTGTCACGGCGTCTCTCATCGGACCGTGACCCGTTATTGTCACGGCGTCTTTCATCCGGGTTGTCATCCCGGCGGCTCTTCTTTTCGAGGCTCGGCCTCGCTGGGGCCTACCCGGTCTTGTGGTAGTCCTCTACCTTGATGGCCTGATCGGTCATCTTCCTAGCGGCATCTAGGCCCAAACCCCCGTACTTGATGAGTTCGTCTTTTAAGTCTCCCCTTGGGAGGCCTTTCATCGGCAAAGCCGCCTTGATTCGGGGTTGATCTCCGAATTTCTTTGAACCTTGCCGTCGAACCTCTTCACATAGCTTCGTAGAGACTCGCCCCTCCTCTGTTTGATAGTTAGAAGGTCCGCGTCTCCACGGCCCTTCTTTTGTTGCAAGAGTCTTGGGCTATGAAGGCATCCTTTAGGTCGGCGAAACAATATACCGAGCCGTCGGGAAGCCCCTTATACCAATTTTGAGCCATCCCATGCAGAGTCGTTGGGAAGACTCGACACCAGACCTCATCGGGCTGTTCCCATACCGACATGTAAGACTCGAAAGCCTCGGCGTGGTCGGTGGGATCACTGTCTCCTTTGTATGTGAATGCCGGCAACTTCAGCTTAGTCGGCACGGCGATGTCAAGGACATAAGCACTGAGGGGCTGTCTGACAACGTGTCGAATGACACGCGGTGATTGGCTCCTCGCGTTTCTGGTCCGGCTCCCCTCCTCGTAGCGGGAAGGACTTCTTCTTCGACTCGGGCTTCTTCTCCGACTCTGCTGAGTCGGACTTCTCTGGCTTCTCTGTGGCAGGCCTCGTCGGTGTTGCGGCGACGCTGTCCTCTCGTGAGTACGGGGAGGGCTCAGGTCTACCACTAGCACTCTGGGCTCCTCCGGTGTCTTGGCAGGGTCGGCTTCTCCTAGTGCTCCGTTCAAATATCTGGGAGTCACGTTCCGGGCCTTGGTCTCCTGGACGGTTACCGCCGCCCTTGTCGGCGTGACGGCGTCAGCTGGCGTACTCCCAATTAGGTCCAGGAGCATCTTTAGTTTCGCCGTGTCAACCACATGTCCCATGATGGTGACCTGGTTGGCGGGCAGCGGCGTGTCTGGTATTATTGGCATCCCGAATTCCGGTTGGATTACTCCACCGGTGGAGGGCTGTACCACTCCAGAATTGTGAAAGGTATCGTCTTGGTAGAATGCGGTTTCGTCGGTCGCGACTACTTCTTGTTGTTTCGACATCTTCTTAGCTTTTTGGGTGGGTTTTTGTGTTTGTTTTTTTTTTTTTGTTTGGGAATGAATGTGACTAGCTTCTAGTGTTCCTCCCCACAGACGGCGCCAATTGTTCCGGGTGTAATTACAGAGCAGATATTTGTTACCACTCGTAGCTTGTAGAATGACGTCTTTGCTTGAATCCTCCTTTGATCTCTCCTGAAACGATGAACAAACTGAGGGCTCGGCTTTTGCCGAGCGTACTCACTCCGACGCTCAAGTCAGTAAGCTTAAAGGGCTAAGTATGCGTTACTTGACTAAACGCGTATTGTAGAGAGATAAGGAAGATATTAACAGGTGAATAGTGATTCTTGGGTTAATTTATGGATCCTTTCCTCAATGAAGGTTGAGGAGTATTTATAGACTTACACCTTTTGTCACGTAGTGGCCAAGTGGCCAAGTGGCTGGCAGGTGGAAAGACCGTTCTACCCTCGGCCGATGGACCTATGGCGGCCGGCGAGGGTCTTGGATATGAGTACGCGGATATGTGCCCGGTGGGGCTAGTTGCTTGGGCCGAGACCAGTGTGACAGACCGATGGGCTTCATCGGCTAGACTGTCTAAGTCGTTGACTTTGCTGTGGATACCCTTGACCTTGCTTAGTATGTTGACTTGGTCAGTGGTGCAGAATATGCCCCATCAATAATATATCTACTGCAACAATTCATTCGATGTTACAAAATCAAATTAATCGAATAATAAATAAAAATCATTCTACAACATTGCTACACAAACAATTCAAATTAATTTCTGAATTAATCAAACAAACAGTACATACAAAAAGCGGATTAATTAGCATCCCACAAGAAAGAGTAATCACGACGTGATTTAATAAGTTCCACCAAACTTGGCTCCAAAGGTACGATCTTTTTAGTTCGGTCAAACTTGGGATTATTGTCGTCGTTGATTGAGTTCTTGCATGCCTTTAGGGTTTTGATGGACTGCTTCTTGCAAGGCATCTTGGTGACATTCTTGCTGATCTTCTTCTCCTGGACCACTTTCCCAGCGGCTAATTTAGCGAAGCATTCAACTGACGATATCGATTTAGGCAAGGTGATGATACGAGTGAATCTTCGTTTCTTATGAGGATTGTCAGGAGATGGGTACACTATGGTGACCTTCATCTTCATACTAAATAGCTTTTTTGTTGTATGTATTTTTTGTTGTATTTAGTTGTTACTCGTATTATGGTAATAATGATAATAATTTGGAGAAATATAATACATGACGACTTATATATAGGGATTTATTTTACTACGCTCTTACTTGATCACCAAGTATTTCCTTATTTAATTTTATATTAATTATTAATTAATTATCTCACAACAAATTCCTACGTTGACTAGTTTAATTAGAGAAAAAAAAAAAGGAAAGTTGGTGTATGTGTGTATATCTATTATTTTTTGTTGGTTTAGTAATTACTAGATTTAATGCCCGTGCGATGCACGGGCCACTTGTAATATTCGGTGTTACTTAATATTTAACCACATCAATATAAAGCTAAAAACCGAAGATGTTTAGTCTAGTGGTTATGACGGAGGTATTGTGGCCAATACGTCCCAGATTCGAATCTTCATTTCCCTGTATTGTAATGCGACTATGTGCGCGCTTCGTGAGATAAAAAAAATCAATATAGAACTAAAATAACTACGGAAAGGCGAGTAAAGTGTAATGTACTTGCAATACTGATGACGCGGAAGTCATATATCCAAATTGAGTTATTGATAATGAGAATTACTATCATATTGCGTTAGTTCGTTTAATTCCATAGTGTATTAAATCTGAATTAGCCACTTCGTTTGCTACTACTCTTACTCAAGTGTACGTATTAAAAATGATTTAGCTACTTCGTTTGCTCTAAATATTCCACTTCTCCCGCATTAACAATCAAGAATGAATCACTCCAAACATTGATTTAAAATCCCCTTTCAATTTCCATTTATGTTTTAGCGGCGAGCGGACAATAGCAATTTGGCTTTATCAAAGAGAAAATTAATTAGTTTTAGAATTCTACTACTTATCTAATAAACTTGATCATTATACTTACAAAGTTATTTTCTTCATATTGCTTAAAACTAAATCTAGCGCCGCTAAGATTCAACATTTTAACTTGAGAAAACACTTGATTTGTGTACAACTCTTAACATTGGTTTGCTAACAATACAATTCTCTGAGTTTTATAGTGTAGTTAAGATTGTAGTCGGATTCTTTTGTTGTTTGAGACTTGAGAGTAGTTTGCACAAAGTTAGATACTTTTTGAAAAAATATTTATGATCTTTTAAATTGTAATATGAAATAAAATAAAATTATAAACTACTTTTACAAATTGGTTATATTGTACTCTGTAATAGTCATAAAAAGGAAGCAATTAAAAGCAACAATATATTCTCAATAAAATTAGTTTACTCATCCACCATATTCGAAGAATTGGAGAAAGTGTTACTAAAATATAGACCCAAAAGCAAAAAAAAAGTTCCTTCTAGTTTTAAGATTGCAATAATCTGACATTAATTTTATTTCTCTTAATTTTATAGATTGAATAGAACTCTGTCATCGACATTAATGACTGACTGTAATATATGAGTATTAAAACGTAAAGAAATTGTATTGTATGACGCCAATAAATAACTAAATAAATTTGTGAACCGTAAATTTTAGAAATACCTGTTTACTCATAGTTAGTACAATAATAATTCCAAAGCTATCATCACCGACTCACCGTATCAAACTATCGTTAAACCTGCAAATAATTTGGCACGATTAAATTCAGGTGTTGATCAATATCAATATTATTGTAATAAAGTCGTACAATGAAAATACAAACAATAACAAATAATAAGATGCTAAAAAATTTCACAAATCTAATAACAAAATATTTAGCAGAAAATAAAAATAATAAATATGTTATGTTAAGAAAAAGTTTCCTTTATTAATATAGATAGATAGATGTACTGTTTAATCTACTTGTATTAGGGTAATTTTATTAAATATTAAGAAATCTACTTTTATTAGGATAATTTTATTAAATTTGTTTCGAAATCTACTCTTGTTAGAAATTCTAAAAAATTTAGACTCTCTAATATCGCTCGAAAAGTTCCTGCTTTATATATATGTATTGATTATTATTATTATTACGGTTTTTCTAACATGTGCCCAATGGGCACATGTTAATCAATCCTTATACCCTACACCCAGGTGTAGGGTGTTTCCTACTCCTACTAGTTAAAAAATAAAATAAACAAAAATTAAAAGATAAAAATCCACTTTCTACAAAAATTAAAAGATAAAAACCCACTTTTTTAAGCAGTTATCAGTTCTACGTTTAACATAAACTCTTCTTCCTCCAATTTCAAACCTAGATCTTCCATACTTATCAAAAGAATTATACATAAAATTTAATTTCCATCCAACCTATTAGTATTGTAATCATAGATTTACGTTTTGAATGATTATCTACTAAACAGGTAAGTGTATTAATTGAATTGAAGTTTTATTTTTTTCTCTCATCATTCGTTGTTGTAGATTTGTGATTTCAAGGGTGTGATTAATCATATGGAATTATCATATTCACTTTCAATTTAGTGAATATGGTAATTTAGTTTGATGAATATGTGTTACCTAGTGAGATATTCATCATATTACGATATTATATTCATTTTGAGTTTAGTGAACATGATAGTGTAATTTAATGAACATGTGTTATGTATTATGATATTCACCATATGAAATTACTATATTCATTTTGAGTTTAGTGAATATGATAACATAATTTGATGAATATGTATTGCGTAGTGTCATATTCACCACATGACACTATTATATTCATTTTGAGTTTAATGAATATCATAGTTTAATGTAATGAATATGAGTCATATTCACCCTATGACCCTATTATATTCATTTGAGTTTAGTGAATATGGTGCTTAATTTGATGATTATGAATTATGAACTTGAAAAATTTCAAAACGACTAGATGAAAATTATGAATTTAATTAATCTGATATAATTTTAAAGTTGAGAAATTGAGTAATTTTAAAAAGAAGAAGAAACGTATAATGAAACATGACTTGAAAACATGTACTGGGTAGCTGTTATTTTTTTTGTTTTGTTTTTTATTTATTTTTAATCTTCCTATAACTTCTATGGGAGTATCCTGCTCCATACTCCTGGGAGCAGGATATAATTTGCCCATGTCAATAGTTGGTTTTGGCATAGGTTAAGCATCTAATTTTGTTATCCTATAATTTTTATGATTACATTCCTTTAATTGCCTTAATTAAACAATTCTTTCTCTCTCCAATCAAATATTACATATTTTCTCAATATTTTGTTCCTCCACTAATAACGTATAAGCCTCCTCCATATTTTGTTATCCTATAGTTTGAAGATTTTTTCATCATCAACTAGTACCAGGCTAATGGATTGCAACATAATTATTTCCGATACAACACAATATTCTAATGCAAGGTACCTATTTTATTGGTTATGTACTAAAATTTATTTTCATTTGGAGTTCTTATGCTAGTTAGTTTAACGTAGTGTTGTTAGATCTAATGTCATATATGTGTGATTGTGTGTACGTACAGACGGAAAAAGATTTTTTTATATAAAATTCATCCAATTGCTCGAGTCGATGAATTCGGATAACAAAATTAAATTTCTAATAGTTTGATATAATTTGCTTATGTAGGCCGAATATAGGTAATGTTATTGACTTGAACAATGTTCCGGAGGAAGAAATATGTGAGTTTCAAAATTATGGGATGGATTTGCTCAATGACAGCGAAGATAGAAATGCTAATGATAATTCTTTTGAACCTTTTATTGGTCAATGTTTTCTAAGCGAAGAAGAGGCCTATCGATTTTATGAAAACTTTGCTAGAAAGAACGGGTTTTCAATTCGTAAAGGCCGATTTGCAAATAAAAAAGAGAAAAGGATTAGGAGAGATTTTTTTTGCCATCGAGAAGGTTTTCCGGATACAAAAATTGTTGAATCTTCTAAGGAGCAACGTAATAGACGAGAAGTGGGTGGCAAGGAAGTTGCACAAAAACAAGTTAGAAGCTGTAAACTTTGTAAAAAGTCGGGCCATAATATCACAACTTGTCCGGACAAAGAAAATGTTGACGTGAATACCACCTCTACAACTGTTGCGAAAAAGCGGAAAAAAGATGCCCACGAAGGATTGAATCCCATTTTAAGTATAAAAAACTAGATATTTTTTTATCTATTGTTGTTATTTTTAAGAACAATGGGATATTTTTTTGACTCAATTTTGTAGCAATACAGGCAGAGAGAAAACAGAAGAGAAGGCTGAAATGATCAATCTGCCCATCATTGACTTAACTTGCGTTGACCGCCGTTCTACCGCTGCAACAATTCGCAAGATCAACTTTCTAATTATACCTTTTCTCTCAATTAATTAATTAATTAATTATTCTAGTTATTTAACTTTACGGGTTTAGTCTAGTGGTTAAGACTTACAAGGGTGTTACGTAATAAGTTCCGAGTTCAAATGTTAGGCAGTCGTGCTTCGATGCAATAGCCATAGTAGTCTTTAGATTTCGAGTTTATTGAAATGGATAAAAATGGCTCATTACTGTTAGGAAATTGAATTGCACGAAACAGAATTGACAATAGTTATAGTTGACAGTATTTCAGTGACATTGATTCAATTGTTGTGTGGATTATTTTATGTTCCTCAAAAGAATACCTGCACAAAACAATTGGAATTGTTTTTAGCATCACCGATTCACTAAAACGTCTTATCTTCAATCAGGTGACTCGAGTTGCTGCTCTGAAGAAGTTTTAGGTGCCTCTGCTCATTCTGATTTCTGAATGATCACCTTACTTGCAACTGACGGTGTTCCTGGGCTCCAGGTACGTTACGAGTAGTCAAATTTTTTATGATCAAGTATTTTTTTAACATGAGAATCATACTCACTTTTTCTACCTTGTTTCTGTAGGTCTGCCGGGAAAAAGACTGTCATCCTCGCGTTTGGGAGGATGTTCATCATATCAAGGGGTGAGTTTTAAACCGGAAAATAAAATTGCAGGTTTGGTGAATACTGTCTCAGTTGGCTGTTATTGCAGAACTAAAATATCGCGCCATTTCAACTAGTAGTAGATTATCAAATATACGAGTAAGAAATACGGAGCAAGGGTTTTTCTCTCTCAAAAAAAAAACTCTCTCTAAAAAAACCTAGCGTCCATCATATTATACAAGGAGCTCCCATCAATTATCAAATCGATCGATGGTAAGCCCCAAAATTATTTCAAATTTCAATCAATAATATGCATATCTATTTTCTATTCAATAAAAGTCTCCCTTAGGATGAGAATCGTTTTTCCGTTCCTTATTTCGGGGTTTTTCCATTTATTCGTGGGGTTAGTTTCATCAGTAATATAGTCAAGAGTAGTTCGTTGATGGTTTGCAGCGTGTTCTTTCAAAGGGTAAAAGTAATTTGTCAACGATCTTTGGAACCAGTCAGAGTAAATTTTAAATTTTATCTCATAAATCAAACGAAGGATCCCCTCAAAAGTTACATGAAGATAACGATAATAGGACGAGCTGGTCAGATGCTATTTTGAGATCCCTAATTTATTATAAAATTACTTTTTTTTATTTTCATTAGATTTGTTTTCGATTATAATTCACCTTATGACGTTCTATTAATAAATTGTTTTTTTCTCTCAAAAAAAATAAATATGGCGCCATTTCCTGAAATTGTTGTTGATTATTGGTGTATATGATTTGCTTTGGGATTCTGTAACACCGCAATTGCATTTACAGGACCTTCATTGTCAACATTGGGGATTTGATGGAAAGATGGACTAATGGTTTACGGTCCGTCTTGCTTCAAACCGTCTTATTTCAGACCGCAATAAAACCTCTCACAAGTGAAAAACACATGGGTGGTGGGACACCCCCATGTGTTTTCCCACTCACACCCTAAATGAGTTTTTTGTGAGAGGAAGTATCCGTCTGACAATTTCAAACGGATATGACAGTCTGAAATAAGAATTTGTGAATGGTTTATTCTAGTACGTGTTTTTTACGCGTTGATTTGAACGTTTTGTAATGTTCATTTGTATAAAACACCTTCTATGCTGTTTTTTTTTTTTTTTTTTTTTTTTTTTTTTTTTTTTGTGCGGGCACCGATCTGTTTTATGAGTTGCATATTTATGAGTAGTGTCAAAAAGCAAGTATTACCTGAATAGTCCAGATCTTGTGGATCAGGATGTGTATCTGAGAATTACAGACCCTGTGGATATGAGCCGGATCTGGATTCACTATAGGACTTACGCATCTGGATTTGGATCCTATAGGATCCTAACTAGATTCTATCCATTGTAATTCCTAAATTTATAACGGTTACGCTTGATACCGAAAAAAATCATTTTAATCTAATCTTATCTATATTAATACAAAAGACAATACTCAATCCTCGGCGCGCCACGTCATTAATGCAGTTTTTTTTTTGTTTTGTAAATTCATGTTATGGTGGGATCCGTGAGTGTGCAATGTATTTATTTCTTTAGATTTCTGTCTTTTCAAACATGCGATAAATTCCGTCTTACAACAAATTCTATGAAATAATATTATGAAATTTTTTTATGAATTAATATTATGAAATAATTTTATACATTCCGTGTAAATAAAATTAATAACATATACGCAAAATGAATTACAAATGCGAGTAAATGAAATTGAATTACATAATTTTTAAAACAAAATTACATAATAATAAAATTACATAATTTCAAGAAGGAATAACATTTATATACGGGATCGAACATAAAACGCAAATGAATTACATATATATGTTAAAGTTGATTATATTAGATTATATTTCTTTTATCCGGATGTAAAGTTTTTTATGTATGCAACTTTTATTTACAAGAGTAGATTACGTTATTTCCTTATAAACCAGTGTATGTGAACACGTGTTTGTAACAAATTTAAACATAAATTATGTATATCGTAGATTTAGACCAACTAGATAAGTATAATAGAAATGCAAAAACAAATATACATCCAAAAACATTAATATTGGTCCAAATATATACCCGTACAATTTTGTACGGGTTTAAAACTAGTTGTTCTATAAAACTAATTTTTAGTAATGCATTTGGTGTTGTTAATGAGAAAATTGTCTTCTATTAAGAGTGCTATTAAGAGTACAGAGTGTATTTATTAACGATACACAAATTTTTTTTTACCTCGTCAATGATAATTGGATTCTTATATACTTCGTAACAATTTTTTTGCATCAGCGATAAAAAATTATACTTTTTTCCTTCCATTGAATTTTATATATTTACTTTTTGGGCACTATTCATAAGTGAAGTGAATCTTTGATATATGACTAAGATCTTGTTTAAATTGTCTTAGTATAAATATATTATGAATATCAAATTTTTATAATTTTTATCAATGTATAAAATAAATGTATAAAATTTAATGAAATAGAAAAAGTAGTATACTCGTACAATTTTTTATCAATGTCTACTATATTGACATATAAGTTCAACATGGAAAACGAGAAGACTAATGTTCACTATACAACCGTCCAAAGTCATAGTCATAGTCCAAGTCCACAATCAACTATTCAACTCTTATTTTCACACTTTCACGTGTAACACTTTCAAACAAACTTTCATATTTTTGTTCCCATTCCATTAAATTAGTGGCAGACGGTCTCTCATGAAACCTAGTATTTTTTCAAACAATTTTTTTATTAAACATGATTATATTAGTCTTCAATAAAAAAAACAGGTTAAATATAATATTATCTCATAATTGTTCATTTATTCCCCTTCTCATTTTGCAAAAAAAATAAGCAAATAATTTTAAACCACATAAAACACTCTAGCTACATGCAAATCAATTTGGACCACACAAATCTTTATAAATTTTTTGTCCAATCTATCTATAATGCCAAACAAACTGATTAAATATAAATGGGTTGTATTTATCATAACCCATAAATAAATATGATAAATAAAACAAAAACCAAGAAAATAACAAACTTTTATCCCATTTAAGACGAATATATCTTATCTTAGATAGTATTTGATCCGTTATCCACGTAATACGAATAAAACCGTCTTAAAGAAGACCAATCGCCAAAAAGAAAAATAGACTAATCAAATACAGTATAAATACGTTGCCTAATTGTTGTTAGAGTACGTTGCAATAACTCTATCCACTCGTCTAAATCGTCCACCTAACTCAAACTCATATTCATTAAATCAATCAATTATCATTGAAAATCCCATTTATTTCTTGAATTTCATCAACCCAATTCAATTACTCAATCTAATTTCCATTATAAATAATCCCATATTTTAATTAATTAATTTCCACCATTATTGTTGTTCTTGAAGAAAAACAAATAAAAAAACCCAGAAAAAAATGGTGGAAATTGAGGGAGGAGTTGATTATTTACAGGATGAGAGAAAAAGAGCGAATTTTGATGTGGACGCCATGAAAGTAATATGGGCAGGTGGTAAACATTTACACGAAGTTGGTGATCGTGTGGCTCGTCTCGTTGCTAGTGATCCTGTTTGTTTCTCTATCCTTTAATCTTTTTATTATCGTTTTTCGTAAATTATAGAGTAAGACCGTCTTATAGTGTAAGACAAATACGATCCTATCAATAAATGAGTGTTTTAAATTACTCGTATAGTCGTATTATATATCGCCTCACAGGGTAAGACCGTCTTGTAATTTTTTGTGTTTTTTGTTTGTATTTTTGATGAAAGGTGTGATTTTTGTGATTTGGGTTGGTTTTTAATTGTATGTATGGTTGGAAAGTTGAAATCTTTTCGAGATCACAAATTCTTATTTGTGACGGTCACACGAACTCACGAAGTCAGGCTCGATTTATATAATGTTATAAAGAAAAGGGGTTGTGAGAGTCATAACCTTGGCGATAGAGGAGTAGCCCCTTGCCTTACTAAGTGGTAGTTCTTCTCCTCTTTTATCGATGTGGACAACCCTCACATATGGGACTTTGGGTTTTTTCACACAGACTCGACTAATTCATTCAATTAGTAATTCAGACCGGACAAATTCAACTGTGCAACTTTTTTGCTCGTCCGACTGCAAACTTTGGCCCATGAAACCCAGGTCACATAACCATGGGCTCTGATACCATGTTAAATTTAACAACGGGCCTGGGCCGCACCCGAACGGAGGAGAAAGAGTCCACATACAACAGGCCCAAGAGGGTTCCACCCTAAAACCAATTGGCGATAGAGGGAGTAGCCCCTTGCCTTATTAAGTGGTAGTTCTTCTCCTCTTTTATCGATGTGGCACATATGGGACTTTAGGTTTTTTCACATTTAATCAAGCAAAATAATTAATTAAGCTAGCTGCGCTTTTTTTTATTGTCAAATGGCGGTCATTTGATGTAATTCTCAATGCGATTCTCATATTTTGGTTAACTAAAAAACGTCCCTAAACTGATCATGCAGCGGCATAGGGTAAGACTACGTACATTTGACCCCTTGCGTACCCCATAATTTGTGTGAGTTGCTAGGATGTTGGTGGTGGTTGTGGTTGTGATTGTGGTGGCGGTGTTTGTGTTTGTGGTGTTGTATTAAAGATTGTTTAATTAAGGCAGTAATGTAGTGGGTTGCTGACCGAGTTCTGTGGAGTCCTATTAACAAATAACAACTGGTAATATTTGAATATTTTCAATGATACAAATGTCGGATTGATTGTTAAATTATTCTGCTTATCAATGCAATTATGCAAACTCAGAATTCAGAAATATGGGTGTTACTCCCTCTTGGAAAAAATATTGGAAACTTATGGGTGTTACAATTAAACGTGGGTGTGTCGAATTTATGATCTAGCATACCCAATGGCCAATACGGCAATACTCCAATCATTGACTCAATACTACTCTAGCTGTCAACTTTCTACACAAATATTGGCCCAAGGGCATGTCAATACCTAATTTATGTTGTTTCCAAATTATGGGTTTGCGAGTTTTTTTCGCAATATTTTGTGATTTGGTGGCTACTGCTACCCCTTGCTACTACTTACCTTCGCCTTGGACTTGTAATGAAAATTATGTTATCATATTTAGCATTCTGGTCATATGCTTTTTGAACTTCCATGGTATGGACTATGGAACACATTGGATTAGATGTAGCACTAGTGTACAAGCGCCTTAAATATTACGAGGACATGAGTCATTTGCTTCCATTTGGATTGATTGCCAGGCATTTAAAAAGGATGACAGGATGCAGCTAGAAAGGAGAGCGCTACTTAAGAATACTCTTAGAAAGACAGCTCATGCTTGGAAGAGAATCAATGAACTTCGTCTGACTGGTTAGATATGCTCTGAGGCTTCGTTAGTTGCATTACATTCATTGTCTGTAACTTGTCCCGTAATTATAGTTGTAATGTTAATGCTGCAGAAGAGGAAGCCAGTCTATTTAGGTTTTATGTGGATGAACCGGCTTTCACAGACCTTCATTGGGTAATCATGCATCTGATAATTTTTGTTCTTTATTTTCATAGTTATTCCAAATTCGCAATTTTGTGTTAATTTAGTTTGTGCTCTTTAGGCTTTATTGTTGTCCAAAAATCTTATCGATTTTTTTCTGTGGCTAGGGAATGTTCATTCCTGCTATCAAAGGACAAGGCACGGATGAGCAGCAGCAGAAATGGCTTCCATTGGCATATAGAATGCAGATTATTGGATGCTATGCTCAAACGGAACTTGGTCATGGTTCTAACGTTCAAGGTTTGGAAACTACTGCAACATTTGATCCTGAGGCAGATGAGTTTGTCGTTCATAGTCCAACACTAACTTCAAGCAAAGTAAGTTGTAAATCAAGATGTTACAATGGCCTTAAATTGCCATTTAGATAGACGATTTTGTTGCTTTAATTGTTAGTTGTTGAGTTTGGCGTGGTGATCATATTTCAGTGGTGGCCTGGCGGTCTTGGAAAAGTTTCAACGCATGCACTTGTTTATGCTCGTCTGATAGTAGATGGACAAGAACATGGAGTTCATGGTAACTAACTACTATATCTGGTTTTTCACTTGGGTGCAGTTGTTTTTAATGTTTCTCTGTTTGTTTCCTTTTGTGTCCTATTCAGTGCTTCTGTCTTGGACACCAGGGTCTTATTATGTGAGTGTATTGTAATATATGTGAGTTTTTTTAACGGTGTGTGTACTTTTGTCTTAAGGTTTCATCGTGCAACTGCGGAGCTTAGATGATCACCTACCTTTGCCCGGTATTACCGTTGGTGATATTGGATTGAAATTTGGAAATGGTGCATACAATACTATGGACAATGGAGTGCTACGACTAGATCATGTGCGCATCCCTAGGGATCAAATGCTTATGAGGTGCGTTCTCTAAACTGGTCAAACTTGTCCAATTTAGGAATTTTTATATGGAAGTTTTATCAGTTTCCCCAGTAGCGTGTCTTAAATGAGCCGATATCGCAAGACACAAGTGGGTCATATGTTTTTGTGATTCCCTGTGTACAGTCTGTTTTGTTGGCTTGGTGTTAGAATTCTAAAGCTGATTTGCATGATCTCAGGGTGTTACAGGTGACCAGAGAAGGGAAAGTAGTGGAGTCTAATGTCCCTCGACAGCTAATCTATGGTACCATGGTTTACGTCCGGCAGACAATTGTGAATGATGCTTCACGTGCTCTGTCAAAAGCAGTTTGTATCGCTACTCGTTACAGTGCTGTTCGCCGCCAATTTGGCTCTCAAAATGGTCTTGAGACTCAGGTATTGAAATATTAGACTATCCAAACGTTAGGTCTTCTAATGAACAAACCTCTTGAGTTCAGTATTCGTGCTAGATTTGCTATTGGACCAAAGTTTTATGCGACGAAAATTGTGTGGGCCAACACTCATATGGGTGTGTGTGTGTGTGTGTGTGTGTGTGTACATGTGGGTTATTTTCCACCCAATGTCAAAATCTATCTACTTTTTAAATATCTTTGTTAATCCGCTGTTTGTTGTAGGTGATTGATTACAAGACCCAACAAAGTAGACTGTTTCCACTGCTTGCATCTGCATATGCTTTCAGATTTGTTGGCGAATGGTTGAAATGGCTTTACACCGATGTAAATGAGAAATTACAGGCTAAAGACTTCTCCACACTGCCTGAGGTCCATGCCTGCACTGCAGGCCTTAAATCTCTGACAACTTCATTTACTGCGGTATGTGATTTTCCTTGATGCCCAACCTTAAATGAATGTTGGTTCTATCATCATTATAATCTGGTCTATCTAGTTTAAGCGGTTGTTACTTCTTGTCGTCATTGCCTGTATATAATTATACTCCTCACCAAAAAGATTCATCACCTTTACATTATGGTCCATGCCGAAATGAAATTGATCACAGTTTAAATTTAATAGGCTAAAAGCCAATTAAAGGGTACTTTTGTGTTTCAGTTGTGCTAGTTCACAGGCTGCATGCTTGTTTTGATATGTTGGTTATAGGCTTCCTTGGTGGCCTAATATCAAAAAAAAAAAAAAAAAATCTTTGAAAGTAGAATATGGTTCTCCATTAAGTGTTGCTTCTTATATCTCATCGACTGTAAAAGTTAAAATAGTTAAATAAGTATCCTATTCAAGTACTCCAACTCTTTTTTCTATGCTATTGTCTACTAACTTATTTCTTTGCCATATGCCATTATCTTTTATACAGGATGGGATTGAGGAATGTCGGAAGTTGTGTGGTGGGCATGGTTATCTCTGTAGCAGTGGTCTGCCTGAGTTATTTGCGGTCTATGTCCCTGCTTGTACCTATGAAGGTGACAATGTTGTGTTGCTACTTCAGGTACTACTCAGTACACATTGCTTACCATGTTTTTTTTTTTTTTTTTTTTTTTTTTTTTTCCCCGAGAACCAATGAGCCACTAAGGTAATGTTGTTGGTGGTGTTTGCTGAGGTAGATATAGTACAAGATGTGACCTTTAAGGCATTAGTGTTGAGGTTAACGTTATCCATCGCGAAACTTAAATCTGCGTCTAGGAATCAGAATATGAATTCAGTAACAAAAGGCAGTTTTATGGTTAATTATGGCTTGAGAAGAATTGATGTTAATTCTAGAGTATAACTCGTTACTCTTCTCTCTCCGTCCTCTAGGTTGCTCGATTTCTGATGAAAACTGTATCCAAACTGGGATCTGGGAACCCGCCTGTTGGTACGATTGCTTATATGGGGAGGGTGGAACATCTGATGCAGTCTCGTTGTACTGTTCAGAAAGGTATGAAATGCTCTTTCTCCTCGCTAATTACCCGCCTGTTGGTACGATTGCTTATAGGTCTATCTTAGAATTTTTGCCCTGTCCTTGTGTTGTTGAGGGCTTATTGTTAATGCTTGTTTCCTTGCAGCTGAGGATTGGTTAAATCCCGACGTGGTAATTGAGGCTTTTGAAGCACGATCTGTTAGGATGTCTGTTGCCTGTGCTCAAAATTTAAGCCATTTTCCAAACCAGGAAGAAGGTAAAAGAACAAAAATTCTCATGTGAAATTGTCTGTCGATGAATGAACAAGTTCTGAACAGTTTCGATGATGCTGAAAACCATTTCTTTCAGGCTTTGCGGAGCTCTCGGCCGATCTAGTAGGGGCTGCTTTGGCTCATTGCCAGCTTATTGTCGTTTCCAAGTGAGTAACTACTGAATGTGTTCATTATTTTTCGTTCTTGTAATCTTGTCTTGATCTGTGATCCTTGATTTCACGTTTTATATTGACACGTTCCAAATTTGCGCCAGGTTTATTGCGAAACTGCAACAAGAGATACCTGGAGACGGAGTAAAGGAACAGCTGCAGGCACTCTGCGGTATCTATGCTCTTTCAATCGTCAAGAAGCATCTCGGCGATTTTCTAGCCACAGGCTGCATCACTCCTAAGCAAGCTTCCCTTGCAAATGACCTTCTCAGATCTCTATTCTCTCAGGTTTCAATCATCTTACACTATTTTCCTTCTCCCAGTTGCTAGTGTTGGACATGCATGTATCTAGTAGTGTCAGACACCGCTATTTTGCGGGAAAAAAAATTTGGACAATAAATAAGGCAAATATCAAAGGAATATTTCCCTGCCAAAAAAAAAATCAGATCAAAATGAACCTATTATTAATAAATATCAGCCGAAACCAAAACAATTACTGATTTGTTTCATGCCATAACCTGACCTGATCTCTAGGCTTTATTGGAGGACAAAATATTATGGGTTTGTTTCGGTATTTGATTCTTTTTATTTGGGTTGGTTCGGTCTTGGGTTATCGTGAAGCTGTTCCGGAACTAATCAATTGTCATGCCTAATTTTAATGTCGAATGAGGTGTTGTGTCTAGGGCTGAGCAAAAAATCCGCTTATCCAAACCGATCCGATATCCGTTCTGAATTTTTGGATATCCGATCCGAAAGTTAAGTTTGGTTTGGATATCTGATCCGAAATCTTCGGTTTTGGTTTGGATATGGATATTAGAATTAAAACATTTGGATATCCGATCCGATCCGAAACTATAGTTTTTTAGTATAATTTCGAGAAAATAAAATTTTATTTGATAAAACAACTTCATTAATGTTTAAAATATTAAAGAAATATGTTAAGTGGTACTTAAATTTTATGTCGAGAACATTGGAATAAGAATACTAAAGAAACTCATCACGTAAGACTATGAATATAATCGTGTTTCAAACTTAATTTAAAATAAATTCAAAAGTATGGATATCCGCACTGATCCTATATTTTTGGATATCCGAAGCATTTGGTTTGGATATTGGATATTGGATATCTAATTTCAAGATTTCTAATATGGATATCCGATCCAAACTAACACTTTGGATCGGATACCCGATCCGTGCTCTGCCCTAGTTGGGTCTACACGCAACACATGCAACATGAAGTGCTGAAGAGACAGTTTTTTTTGGCTTATTTCTCTTTCAACTGACTCAAATCTTTACAATCCATGATTTGTAGGTCCGTCCAAATGCGATTGCTCTAGTCGATGCTTTCAACTATACTGATCATTTTCTGGGATCAGCTTTGGGTCGGTATGATGGCAATGTATACCCCAAGCTGTATGAGGGAGCCTGGAAGGACCCTTTGAATCAGACTCAAGTCTTGGATGGTTACCATGAATACGTCCGGCCTATGCTCAAGCAACAGCTCCGGAATTCCCGCCTTTAGTTTTCTCCCAAGTAATAGAAATTCTTAATAATAATTATGCCAATTGGTCTTGTGTCAGACCGTTGTACACGTACAACACACTAGAAATATCTTTTATTAAATTCCGTGCAAGACATAAAGGTGTCGGTTGTATGCTTACAACAATCTTACTTGATAATTTGTTTAAATGTTTAATTGTGCACATTCATGCTTATATGAAATAAGGATGGAATTCGGGACAAAGTACTGTACTTTGTACATGTAAATATCGTATACTGTCTTCATTTCTTCATGTTTTACGTATATGGATTGGGCGTAATTTAAAAAAAAAAAAAAAGAAAGAGCTTTCCTAGCAGCCGCAGCTTCAGCAGCCTCAGCCTTGGCCTCGGCAGCATCAGCTGCCCTCATCCTCTCGGCTTCCTCCTTGGCCGCCTTAGCCTTCTCAGCAAGAGCTGCTTTCTCCGCGGCCGCCTCCTTCTCCATCTTCGCCCTCACCGCCTCCTTGGCCTTCTCCGCCACGGCTTTCTCCTTAGCCTCGAGCTTGTCATCAAGCAGCTCGTCAAATTGGCCCCACGGAAAGGAACCATCAAGAGGGAAAAGCTCCCCGATCACTTCCCTAGCAGCTTCTTCGGCCAAATCCCGGAATTCAGCGCACAGTTTGGGGAGCATGACGGTTTGGAGCATCTCAATGTCCTCCTCCTTTTGCCTAATGATGGCCTCTTTGCCCCGAATCACCTCCTTTGGGCCTTAAACAGTCCCGGATTCGTTCCTCTGCTTTGGAGATAGAGGTCGGCACGCCTCGAACAAGGTTACATTTCTCCAGCTTGACTTCGCGACTTCGGCCGCCGCGACCTCGGCCTTGGCTCTCTCAAAGAAGGACCTCCTTTTCGGCGTCCTCCTCTCGGCCAAGAGCGCCTTCTCGGCATCTCCCCTAAGCCTCGCTCATTGAGGAGATCCGCTTCGCCGACGTTGACCCACCTTAGTGGCATTACGCTCAAAAACGGCTCGAGCCACGGCCTTCTCCTGCTCCATGAGACGAGCACCGGTAACCACGTTCCACCTCGCCGGCTCCTTAACCGCCTTCGTGCCTTCCTCTATATTTTTGGGAGACGGAAGCCTTCGGGATGAGGGGACGGTGGTGACACTTTGACCACCGACTGCGGGGGGAGGGAAGCCTTTCGGGATGAAGAGTTGACGGTGACGCCTTGATCACCAACTGCGCAGAGATCCCCTCCACTGGCACGTGATAACGAGAGCGAAGCCAGTGGTGGTCTACAAAAATTTAATAAAGGCATCGGTATCAACATATTTCGACATATCGTAAAGCTTTGTCATCGGGAGCACCTAATGACCGGCTAAATTTGAGCCACAGGATAGATAGGTACCATGTTTGGCCTTCTTGGCTGGAGGAGGCACTTCCTTGCCCGGTAGAGGCATCTGTCTCTTTCCTCTTACGGATAAGGGAGATCCCTCCGCATCGAGTCCCCCTCATCGGGAATATCAACAATCTCCACCTTCTTAGGGGGGGGGGAATGGGAGGTGGGCAGGTGTCGGCACGCCGTCGCCGCCGAAGACTTTGTTTTCCGCGTCCGACGCACTACGCCGCTAACAACCTTCGCTTCGGGCCTCCTCCCCCGCTCAAGCCCTTCAGCCGTTGTTCCATAAGATCATTCGGCGACGTCGCCCTGCGGATCATGGGCTAGAGCCTTGGGATGCAAGTTAGCAACGGTTTTATCTTTGTGCAGCCCCATTCTCCGGAGGATATCCTCGGTGCAGTCCGGTCCAAAGTGGTGCGAAAAAAACAAAGCAAGAGTTAAGTAGAGGAAATAAATCGAAGTTCGAGAAACAGGAACATTGAGAGCGGTGATGGGCCTCACACCGACCCCACTCACCCCGTGCTAGGGCCGGTATGAGGCCGACATGGCAAAGCGGCTCATCCTGAAGAATGATCTGCGTCGGGGGAATCCATCTTTTCGGCACCCCACTCTTGTCCACCTCAAAGAGCCTCATTCGACCTCTCATCCTCCTTAAGAAGGACCTTGTGGCATCCATTTTACGATGCTTTAGGGTGACCCATCCTGTCATGCTCCGCCTTAGTCTCACACCGCAAATTAACTTGGTGCTGGAAGGAGCGGGGCAGCGGATAGTCATCCGGCACCTTAACGTACACCCACCGATCTTGCCAGTCCTTGCAAGAAGAAAGTTTGTCAACAGAGACATAACCCTGCTCCATTTGCACACTGTACCATCCGACGCGCGCGAGGAGATTGATGGTTTGAGATGATGAAGCCGGCGGAATAAATTCACCGTTGGAGCCTCTCCCTTGAAGAGACAAAGCCAGACAAAACCGATTATGGTTCTCATAGCCAACGGGTGCAGTTGGGCAACGGCAACGTTCATGGCTCTAATTATGGCCATAACGTACCCATTCGGGTGAAACCGGAGCCCGTACTCCAAATGCCGCATGTACACGCCGGTGTAGCCCGGTGGAGGACAACAGACGGCCTGACCCTCCTCAGGGATAACAATTTTGTATCCCCTACCAAAGAAAAAATGGCCCTCGAAAAGTTTCTCACGGAACAAGGGCAAGCTTATGGGACCAAGCACGGTCAAGGCGGACCTTACAGGCGTCGCCGTGATCCATGACGCATCTTGTCTCCCTCATTAGGACGAGACCTTTCCGCATCATCACCGAAATCATCACCAAAATCACCAAAAGAATCGTCATCCTCCCATTCCTCCAGAATTTGAGGATCAACTTCAGGAGAAGGGGACCTAGGGCCCCCCGACGCAGGTTTACTAGGTCCAGCATCAGCAGAAGACATGTTCACAACAAATTACTAGCAAGATAAAAGAAAAATTTGTTTGTTTACCTCGAAGAAAAACACTCGCCGGATCAAAGACTCTGAAGATTGGAAGAAAATGAAGCTCTTGAAAGTTTAGAAAGATGAAGATTTTGGAGAAAATTTGAGAAAATGAAATTGGTGGCCAAAATCACGGAATAACTGCCCTATTTATAGGAAAAAGCCCATGAAGAAGGACCAATCGGGGCACGACCCATGAAGCGTCAACCAATCGAGAGAACGAGACACGTGTCGGACATGCAACCACGGAATGTCAATCGTTGCAACAGTTAAATGTCAATCAATGCAACAGTGACCAAGCGTATTCAATACGCCCATTCACATCTCTTCGCCTGTTCATCTTCCTCAACAAATTCCTAGGTACCTGCTCTCCGCCGGCCACCTGATCAACCAAGCTAGGAAGCACCGGCCGGGGGCAATCAAAAACAACCTAAGCACTCTCATTTTGGTCTCGACCAGCGTCATATTCTTTTCCACATCGGATGCCCTTTACGCATCCATGTGGAGGGGGGATATGGTACGGCCTAACAAGAACCACGCCGATGCATCAGAAGAAGCCGATACCAAAAATTTTGCAAAAATACTTACGCAGAATATACGCTCAACATACATCGGAGCCCATACCACGGCATAGACTACGCTGGGGGCAAATTGATGGGGCATATTCTGCACCACTGACCAAGTCAACATACTGAGCAAGGTCAAGGGTATCCGCAACAAAGTCAACGACTTAGACAGCCTAGCCGATGGAGCCCATCGGCTGTCACTGGTCTCGGCCGGACAACTAGCCAGGTAGGGACACATATCCGCGTACTCATATCCAAGACCCCTCGGCCAGCCTGCCATAGGTCCATCGGCCGAGGGTAGAACGGTCTTTCCACCTGCCAGCCACTTGGCCACTTGGCCACTACGTGACAAAAGGTGAAAGTCTATAAATACTCCTCAACCTTCATTGAGGAAAGGATCCACAAATTAACCTAATAACCACTATTCATCTGGTAATATCTTATTTATCTCTCTACAATACACGTTTAGCCAAGTAACAACAACTTACCTCTCTAAGTTTACTGACTTGAGCGTCGGAGTGAGTACGCTCGGCCAAAGCCGAGCCCTCAGTTTGTTCATCGTTTCAGGAGACCGCAAGGAGGATTCAAGCAAAGACATCGTTCTACAAGCTACGAGTGGTAACAAATATCTGCTCTGGAATTACACCCGGAACACATAGATATATCACAAATAACTAGTTTTGAAACCCGTGGAAATCCACGTGGCTTGTACAAATATATTTATCAATTATAATGAGCTAATTGATTAGTTAACATGTATAACTAATGAACAAACAAAGGCTATTTGGAGGAGGATAATGCTTACCTTTCAATTGATTAATTAACCTATATAAATACCAATTACAATGAATAATATTAGAATTAATTTACAATTAAAACCAAGTTTTCTTTGTAATTAGTAACCACCATTTTACAAAATGAAATCATAATCTTCTTAATAGCATCTTGCTAACCTTGCTCCTAAATTCATCACTAAAAAAATCAAATTAATAAGTCAAATGAAAAACTTCACAGTTTTTTGTACAAAAAATAAAGTCCAATCAAGAGCTCAATTATTGAGTTTGATTTAGAAATGAATTTGTTTTGAAGATTGAGAAAAAATGGTGAAAATTGAAATAATAAAAAGTATAAACTATATGAGATTCGCGGAAAATAGACGTACCATATTTATCGATGAAGATCCAAAACTAAAATTTTGCTTGTGAAAACATGGGTCTTTATAACAGATAAGAAAGACTAATCTAATAGTAGCAACTCTTCATCTCCTCTATTAGCAATGTAAATTTTGCTTGTGAAAAAACTAATGGGTGAAATTCTCAGGAGACCCAGGTTCAAGCCTCCCCAAGAGCAAAATCTTGTGGAGCATTCTTGGCCTGAGTCCATGCCTAATAGACTTCGAGTCTGTCACCCTCGGGTGGTTTACCTGGTATACGTGGTTTGCAGGCTATCGCGTACACCCGCGGGTTTACCCAGTGCGCACTGAAGGTAGTGGCTACGGGTTCCCTCGTTACCAAAAAAAAAAAAAAAAAAAAAAACTAATGGGTTTAATTGGACTTTTAATGGAGAAATGGTATGAATTTATTATATAAGAAAAATGGTTGATGTTTTAGTTTCCCGGCTATTGTTTATATAGATTTAAGTTAACATCCCTCTCTTAATTATACATTATACATATATTAATATAACACATTTGCCTTTTTAATTGTACATCACACAAATGGTTCTAATGATTTAGCGCTGCCACGTGTCACAATATTATGCTCAATCTAGCATTTTTATATTATTATATAAATAGATTACAAGTATTTTTCTAACATTATTTTAAAAACAATTCAAGACAATAACTCCTCGTATTAATCAACTTACAAATAAAATCAATCAGCACGTGATAGGTAATTTACAGGTGATCATAACATCACTCGAAAATATATTCCATGAAGATATCTTACAAAAGTTGAGCTATTAGAGTAATCATCTCACATAATAACGAGCAGAATGTGTTTTCTTTTTGACGTTATCATTCCCCTAAATTATTAACCCGAAAAAGACAATATTAAGATACACACTTTATTAGTCCTACACCTCATTTTTGTCTCTTTTTTTAGCCTTCCTCCTTTATATACTCACTCCATGTAGTACTATAGTATTCCTCCATACAAACCATTATATGGAACAAACCTCTTCCTCCTCTACTACCAAATTCTTCACTAAAAGGCCAAGAGAAGGTAAAACTCTCAACGATAGTCGGAAAAGATGCAAGATAGTTAATAATGGAGGCGGTTTTGAAGGGAAGCAGCCTACGTATAGGGGTGTGAGGATGAGAACCTGGGGTAAATGGGTGTCTGAGATTCGCGAACCAAGGAAGAAGTCGAGAATATGGCTAGGGACATACGCCACGCCTGAAATGGCTGCTCGAGCCCACGACGTTGCGGCTTTAGCCATAAAGGGTCACAATGTATTTCTCAATTTCCCTGAATTAGCCCATCTACTGCCTAAACCAACTAGCTTGGCTCCTAGGGATATCCAAGACGCGGCTTTTAAAGCCGCGTTGGATTTTCCCAGCGAGCCAAGCAAGTTGTCCAATGACTCCACTACTACTACTACTACAACAACAACAATTACCACGACATTGTCGTCCTCATCATCTTCTGCTAATGATAATAGCTATGATCATCTTCGTAATGACGATTTTGATGATACGATATTCTTTAACTTGCCAGATCTTTTCTTAGACCTTGAAAATTTCATGGAGTTTAATTTATAAATTAATTAATTAATTAATCAATTAGCACTTATTGTTGTAGTGTTGTACATACCTTCTGCTTTGAACTTACTTCATTATTCAGTCATGCATTTTGCTACTTTTGTTCTTGAATAATTAAGGATTATGCAAAATATAGGAATGTTTTTCCTACCTAATTACCATTAGCTTACTTTTCATAATGAATTTATGACTGTTTTTGATGTTCCAAAATAAAACACCGTTTCGATCTTTTTAGTGTACCTTATATTATTACAAAAAAAAAAAAAAAAAAAAAAAAAAAACTAAGTTGAAATCCTGGCTCCGCCACTGGTCGCAGCTTATGAAATAAAACCCTGGAATTCTCGAAACAATTTTACATAATATAGATAAATTGTTTCAAATGCATTAATGATGGGAGACAGATTAAGAAAAGAAGAAAGTGAATTATATGCAGAAAACAAGGACTAAAGAACAAAAAATTAGAAAAAGAAATCAAAGTCACCATTAAAAGATTGTTACTTTAATTAGAGAAATAAAACTTTGAGTACAAGCTTGGCATCAATTTACTACTACTGTTAGATATACTTTATTCTTTTAATTAATTAATTTTTCTTTTTCGGAAAGGTTCGAAAAATTAATAGGATCCAAAGAAATATGGAAAGAATAGCTAATATGTGGTTCTGTGAAAATACATTCATATTCAAGTTCGGAAAGAGAACTTTGTCGTCCTTGTGTTCCTTTCCGAGTTTCAGAACTGAACTGAACTAAGCCGAATGCTGCAGAGGTAGAATATCTGTTCAATCTAAACCCAAATGGTTTGATACACAGTAAAACAGACATTATACATCCTGCAATCTTGGCTGGTACCTGCAAAACTACAGTCCTACCTATCGACGAGATTCTTTTTCCGCCTACAACAGTGAATAGCTGCAGATGTTAGCTAACCTAACTGGTGAAGTCATTGAGTAGTCAGTACTCAGTAACTAAGTACTAATGACCTAGGTTCGAAAGTCGTCTACTTTAGACCGGAAAATAAATCCTGCACAAGCAGCTACTACTTTCCACAGATTAGAAGACGACTAGACGTGTATTCAAAATCGAAACAATTTGTAACAGATTTCTTACTAAGCATTAAAGGATGGATCCAGCAAAACACGACTAGACGAGTACTCAAAATCGAAACAATGTATGTAATTTATAGTTATAAGACTGTAATATACATCAAGATTTACAACATTGACAATTTCTGAACAAAAGGCGTTTTCTCATATCCCTCACCCCACAACCAACTTCCTGTATGTAAACTGTAAAGTATTTGAATGTGATTTTCTGTTGTTTCTACACATGATATTGACAAAGGTTACATACCTAAACTCTGGTAAACTTCACAAACTGATTAAATGACAGTCTCACTCGTATATGAAGCAAATAAATCACCTTTATGTATTCTTCTTTACATGGTATTATTGTACAGCATCATCCTTGACATGATTTCCCATCAGGCTTCTACGTGCTTGCTCTTCAAAAATGAATTTGACGATGAACATTCTGCTCGCTAGTCGCTGGTTCAGTCTTCCTGCAAGCATGACCTTAAATTTGAGATATACTGTGCTAAAGAATTTAACATAAAAAAAGGGATCAAGGTCTGGTTTATATAATTTACCTCTCCGGACCGCCTTAAATGTAAAGACCTTGCAGGAAAAATATAGAGCGAACTGTCAAATCGTGCTACTCGGGAATTTGAATCTGGTTAAGTCTGCTAAGCCAAATCGAATGCAAAATCATGTGGAATACATCATATTTAACAGGTCTTAAATTCCAGAGAAAATGTCTTTGCAACATCTTCAGGTTGGCGAGCATTTTAAGGTACCGTCTGAGAGGTATAGCCTCTAGAATCTTTTTGAGCTCGGGAATATCCTTCTCGGCCACTATGACAGAAAACGCACTCCAATCAAGGACATCATTGAACGGAGGGACAAAATTGTCGGCAATAATCACAGGGACACACTCGTAATATATAGCCTCCACAATCCTAGGGCTATTGACTTCAAACCCCATAGGGCAAATGCAAAACTTGCTAGATTTCATGTGTTGAACATATGTCATTTGCCTCGATACAGTGCGAGGAAGGGGTCCATAAATCCGCATTTGATCGTCTTTGTTATGCCAGTGCTTTAGGAGTAGTGGCCGGACTCTCCCGTGCATGTTACCGGCAAAGAAAGCGAGAATGGAACGTTGAGATACTCTTATTCCACCCCCAATATTCCTAAGTGGCTTTCTCGGTCTTCTTATGGTGGTTTCCGGAAGAGAGACATCTTTTCCAGACTTGAATATTCCTTCAGATAGATCGGCATTACATAGAGCTTTTATAGTGTTCGTGATTAGCTCCTCGTGTTCCTTCAATGTGTATGGACCCTATAAACAAAAAACTATTCATGTCAACAGAGGAGGCAAGATTAAAGAAAACCAAGAATCCCAATGCAATATGAAATGAACTGTATACGATCATGTTTTCTGTCATCTCGATTCCCTTTACAGTCTTTCCTTAGGAAAGACTGTCCCATGCTAGAATACGGCCGAGCTTCTAAGTTCATAAGGTGAGATGGCAACTTAATCCTAAAATCACACTCGAAAGCTTAAATCCTCAAATTGTCCTGCCATGAGACAGTAACACAGCTCCACAGTGGTTCCTGCCAGACGTACGCAACCTTACCACTATATTAACAACATATAGAGGCTTTTATTGAGCCATTGTGCTTGGCAACGGAGAGAAATATAAATGTTAAAACTAAAAATGAATAAGATGATCAGAAGTTGAAATCCTCAAAACAGTTAAGCAGGCAATCTGATGATGATGCATTTGCAAAGTCAGGAGTAGCTACATACCCAGTCATGGCAAGCCACCAGAAAGTGATCAAAACCGTGAGTGCGGTTCCAGAACGGATATTTTGCAGCCAGTGAGTTGACATAATCCCTCAGGAAAAGAGAAAGAGGGGCTAAATTATGAGACCCCTCAACATAAAGAGCTTGCTGAAGCTGGCGTGCGCTGTATGGTAAATAAAACAAATGAGCTTTTTCAGGGTCTCTGGTCACAAACTGCCTGTTCTCATGCATTAACTTCATGAACCAGCCCTCAGATGCGTATATTCCACTAAGATGAGGTTCATGGAATATTGGTGATCGGCCGTCTGGGTATATGTACACTTTAAGTATAAGTTCCATCAGCTCATAACTCCTGTTGTAGACCATAAAAATGTCGATAAGTACATCAATCCTATAAATTTTTCTTACTACTTGACTACTATCTTGACGGGTTTCCGTTCATGACCATTACCCCAGTGCACTAAAAGAGGTTCCTGTTACAAACAAGCTCGGTAAGGGGGCGTAGCGGCGTACATATGCAGCCTTTCCCTTGCAATAACAAAGAGACTATTCCCAATCGGCCCTTAGCCGATGATGGACAAACATTAACATTATCACAATCCATTTTGCTCTATTCCATAATCATCCATGGTAAAGAATGAGAGTATTTGAGAAATTGGAAATGCAAAGAGCAGACAACCATTTATTGCCTCGTAAAAAAATATTACTCCCTCTGTCCCGGTCATTTGTTGTCGTTTTCCATTTTTGGGTGTCTCAGTCATTTGTTGTCCTTTCTATTTTAAGAATGAACTTGATGAGTAATTTAATCATTCTCATTCAACTTGTCCCACTTGTCATTTAGTTATTGGCCCTTTCCTCTTTTCTTGGTCTTTGTGCCAAAACGAAAGGACAACAATTGACAAGGACGGAGGGAGTAGATGGTTTTAAGAGTCATTTTAGTTCGTTTATAATCCCATAGCCAAAAGAACAGATATTTGCTTAACTATTTAACATACAGATAGCCCTTAGAAAAAAAGTTGCAAGGAATTCTAGACGGTACAGTAAACTAACGAGTGGTATACCTTTGGAAAAGAGTAACATTCCGAAAAATAGGGGCATAAAGATCAGTATCCTCAGCAGACACTTGGGGATACTTCAATTCCTTTCTGGCGTACAGGAGAGCCTCGTTTGGTGATAAGGACCAGACATGTCTCTGCACCGAAGGAAGGAGTAAAATGTAAGCAGTGTGAGGAAAACATCAATCCAGCATTTTAACAGGAAAAGACCAAAAGCATAGAAAACCAAATAAACCTGCAATGCTGTTGGTGGAGTTCGGGGAACGGGAGGAGGGAGAGACACAACTAACTCATCATCTTCCCGTTTCTTCCCCTTTCTCCTCCCCCTCCTCCTTCTAGACGGCCTAGTTCTTTCCTTGACGGTTTCCACACCCCGTATAAGTTCACTTGAGGAATTCAATGGAATAGGTAACGCTATTTGACGTAATGGCCAATTTCCTCCATGTCCCAACCTCAGTTGCAAAGAATTACTCGCAGTTGAAACTCTAACTAGTGGTGAATGAAGCCATATCAGAAGCGGAAAAGGAAGAAGCGTGATTTGAAGTATGAGACCAAGTGTTGTTGTAATTGCTACTAAAACAAACAGCTTTTTCCAATCAAATTTGTACAATAATACAATAAGACGTATTACTATTCTGTTCATCTCATTTCTTTGTATTGCGCCCTCCAAGAACTTCCTGAAATTATCACAAACACAGCAAATCTAAGAGCAAGTTACATATTTCATTTCCTTATTATGTGCACAAATTTTGGTACAGACAATGCGGAACCAGGTTCTGTAGTTAGTGGGGACGAACTAGTAGTCCATTAGGGTACACAACAAGGGCAGTCGGTCCCTAGTTCCGCCACTGCTTTGCTCAGTAAATGAATGGTGTCTAACCTTAAACTCGGCCTACTCAAGTCTCGATTATTACACTTGCCTCTACATATTTGTGCTTTAAGCTTCTAATACTCCGTACATTGCTAATACTCAAACACTCAGTGGCGGAGCCAGGATTTTAAGTCGGCGGGGCGAAAATTTTCAGCGGGGCGGAAGGGTAATATTATAAGAGGACCTTGAAAAAATTCGAAAATTTTAACTAAAAATTTCGAAATTTTCAGCGAGGACAACCGCCCCTGCTAACCCCCCGCTCCACCACTCAAACACTAATATAATGGTTGAAGCGCTACCCTACTCAATCCGAGCTGACTAAATTCTACCCACTCTGTTCCAATCGTTTATTTACCTTTTTATTAAAATACTCCTAGCAATGAAAATAAAACGTAAACAAATGACCGAGACAAAAGGGTATGTCTTTTTTTGTGATCATAATAGTGTAACAAGTTGACATTTTGACAATTCTACTGAAAAGCTTAGAAAGCGAGTCTTGAGACAATCTTACATGTGACACTAAATCGCTTTATATATTCATCATTTCTAATGGCTAATGGGCAAGTCTAACATGTAACACCGTCTCATATAATGCCATTTTCTTAGGTTTTTGTTATCGAGTAACTCTTCTGAGAGACCGTATCAGATTAACACATTGTTTACCCTCAAATTATAATTACACAAGCAAGAAATATACGAGAAATAAGAAACTATCATGCAACATTAGACAAAAAAAATTGAAAAAAAATACAAATAAATAATTTAAGAATCGCAGAACTTACGAGAAATAAATGGATGATCCCCCTTCAAAATACCAGTATGAATTGATTTTTGTTGAAGAAAAAAACCAAGAAATTAAAATTGGTGGTAATGAATTGAATTATAAGGAGTATTAAATTAAAAAGAAGAAATGATGAGGAAATTATGAGAAATTTGGGAAGGTGGAAAGAAAATAGAAAGAAACCCGCGGCTTTGCTGGTTAACGGCTGTCGACAGAAAAAGTTTCAATAAACATTCGTGTAATATTCATCTTATATACTCCATACTTAGATCAACTGCTAGTTGGTAGACTTGTCAAACAGGTCGGATTGAGTACTTGAGTCATATATAGATTGGTTAAAATGTTAATCTTTATAATGGATAATAGATATGAATTAGAGATATACTCTCTCCATACCAATCCAAAGGTAATATTGATTTTTCACACTTGCCGAAACACGTTTTGCAACGTAAATATTTTTAGTTACACATTATTAAAAATTATAAAAAATTGATATTCTTGTAACATTCATGACGATAAATCAAACAAGATCTCACATAAATAATATCGAAGATTCCTACGACCATAAATAGTGTCATTTTGGTCAATGTTACCTTTGGATTGATATGGAGGAAGGAGTATAAATTAACAAGGATATAAAGTTAAGGATAGAGTTAAAAAAATAATATAATAATTTAATTTAATATTAAATTTTTTATTATATTTATTAAGGTATTTATGACAAAATTATGCGTAAATTGTTGTAATTAATACTTGTTTTAAGCTTTTTTTTTTCCTTTTTGGGACCTTAAATACAGCCCTAAGGGTTGTATATATCATTCTCGTATCAATTATATCAAGTGGTTCTTATAATCATGTTAGTAATTAAAAGTATTGTAATTAATTTTTAGTCATTATTTTACATTTCATAAATAAATACTCCCTCCTATTCTTAATAATCCTCCCCTTTCATGAAGGGCACGGGAATTAAAGGAGGGGAGTATTATATGGTAAAGTATTGTAGTGGGGTATGAGATTGAAGAGAGGGAAGATATTGTGCGATTAAAATAAGTGTTATTGTGGAGTAAGGAGAATAAAATAGGTATTGTTGTGGAGTAAGGTGATTAAAATAAGATAAAGTATAAGTATTGTGGGGTATTGTTGTGGGGTGGGGTGATTAAAATAAGTATAAAAATTTGCCAAATAAGGAAATAAGGAGAGTATTGTGAATAGACGGAAAAGGAAATAGGGAGAGTTATTTAGAATATGAGGGAGTATTAAGGGTTTATATTCACATTTAACTAAACTTATCTTTAACCCAACAAATCGAACAATTAAGTCCTTGTTTTAATCATAAATCAAAGACTTATGTCGAATTCAGGTCAATCAGGTCACAGAGTTAAAAATTACTGGTCATAATTCTGTAAAAGCGGCCTAGATCACATGAACAAATTAATCATTCATACGAAATACGTTTGTCCGTTTTGTCAAATTGCTGGAAAAATACCAACTGCACATGTAGCACATGGTTAGCTCAAGGGTTGACAAACTACTACTACCAACTAAGTACCAAGCCCTCCAGTCAACGGCATACACAAGAAGACTATTATGTTAGAGCATGTACAATAGAGAGTACATTATCATCCTCTTATTTTTTCTCTTACCCTCTCATTTTTTGACACGTCATTTTCTCTATGACCCACATTCATTTTCACTATGTTCATCCTCTTCTTATAATTTTTGTCTACAATAGAGAGGATCCTCTCATTCATCCTCTTTCATTTTAATTATATTTTAACTTATATTAAAAGGAAACAATAAAATGTAAATATTAAAAATGGAAAAATATGATTGGGTAGTTGGTACAAGGGCCAAGAAACCATTTCTTCTAATTTTAGAGGAAGTAGTGATCATACTCTTGCTAAAAGGATGTTTTATAGAGGTTCCACAATAAGGAGGACCTCCTCTTAGATGAAAGAGAGTGCTAAGAGGAGGGGTAATTCTCTCTATTGTACATGCTCTTAAACGCAAATTTTTTGTTTATGATGACAAAATTAATATCGGCCTAAACTTAAAACGGACTAAATATGATTGATTATAAACTTGGTTCTTGGCGAAGTATAAGAGAGGTGGACTTTATTGCTACTAGAGCTTCTGGGCCTTGCTTATAGTCCATCTAGTTTTGGATGGAACACTCCTATGATGGCCTTGCTTATAGTGTATATCGGGTTTTTAGTTATGATACGACGATAGAGCGTTTTGGGTGGCACCGAAATGATGCGATTAGCTGGTATTGAACTAATATCATCTTCTCACATTCATTATGTAAAGTTAACTAACATAATGGATTTATGGATCTTGTAACAAGTACTCCGTATATGAGAGAGTTAGGGATAAATGGATGATAATAAATTGGGGTGGATCAGTTTTGCATGATCCAAACTCAATCTCATTACTTAGCTGATCATTTGTCTAGATTTAAAGCCAGTTCATAGCCAATAACTCATACTTTATCCAATATATTTTTTTAACAATTCAAATCCTTAATGATTGACCATATAATTCAAAAACCTAATTTAACTATATAAGAGGCATAGTATGACAAAAATTGAAAATTTAGGTAGTATATAGAGGTTACATACTTAAGGTTTTTGATCAGATCATGTTCAGGTATAAATGGACCGATAATGAGTGTTCCGGTCGTAAATCCAGAGCAGATGTTTGATACCACTCGTAGCTAGTAGAATGATGTCCTTGCTAGAGTCCTTCCTGCGGTCTCCTGAAACGATGAACAAACTGAGGGCTCGGCTTTGGCCGAGCGTACTCACTCCGACGCTCAAGTCAGTAAACTTAGAGAGGTAAGATGTTCTGCTTGGCTAAGAGTGTATTGTAGAGAGATAAGGAAGATATTACCAGATGAATAGTGGTTATTAGGTCAATTTTGTGGATCCCTTCCTCAATGAAGGTTGAGGAGTATTTATAGGCATTCACCTTTTGTCACGTAGTGGCCAAGTGGCTATCAGGTGGAAAGACCGTTGTACCCTCGGCCGATGGACCTGTGGCAGGCTCGCCGAGGGTCTTGGACATGAGTACGCGGATATGTGTCCGGCTGGCGGTTACCATCCGAGACTCGGTGACGGGCCGATGGGCTCCATCGGCTAGGCATTTGTCCGAGTCGTTGACTATCTTTGTGGATACCCTTGACCTTGCTCAATATGTTGACTTGGTCAGCGGTGCAGAATATGCCCCATCAATTTGCCCCCAGCGTAGCCTATGCCGTGGTATGGGCTCCGATGTATGTTGAGCGTATATTCTGCGCAATTTATTTTGCAAAAATTTTCTGCGTCGGCTTCTTCTGATGCATCGGCTTGATCATTCGTAGGCCTACCATATCCCCCCTCCACATGGATGCGTAAAGGGTATCCGATGTGGGAGAGAATGATGGTGCCGGCCGAGGCCAGGGCTGAGAGTGCCGGTTGTTTTTGATTGCCCCCGGCCGGTGCTTCTTGGCTTGGTCGATCGTGTGGCCGGCGGAGAGCGGGTACTTAGTAATTTTCTGAGGGAGATGAACAGGTGTATAGATGTGAAAGGGCGTGTTGAATACGCTTGGTCACTGTAGTATTGATTGACATTTAACTGTTGCAACGATTGACATTCCGTGGTTGCATGTCCGACACGTGTACCGCTTTGGCGATTGGTTGACGCTTCATGGGTTTGTGCCCCTGATTGGTCCTTCTTCATGGGCTTTTCCCTATAAATAGGGCAGTTTATTCCGTGATTTTGGCCATTACTTTCATTTCCTCAAATTTTCGAAAATTTTCTCCCAAAATCTTCATCTTTCTAAACTTTCAAGGGCTTTCTATTCTTCAAATCTTCGGTCTTCGATCCGGCGAGTGTATTTCTTCAAGGTAATCAAACAAATTTTCTTTTATTTCGTTGGTAATTTGTTGTGAACATGTCTTCTGCTGATGCTGGACCTAGTATACCTGCGCCGGGGGGTTCCTCGCCGCGTCTAGACGAGGAGGGGATGCTAGAGGCCGTCCCGTTAAGACACTGGGGCCCTAGGTCTCCCTCTCCCGTAGCTGATTTGCCCCTCGCGGAGGGGTTGGAGGATGAGGATGATGCTGATGTTGTTAATGATGATGGTGATAAGAGGGCTCCCGTTGATGGTGGAAGGACGGCTATCTCGGATCATGGTGAGGCTTGCACGACTGGCCTCGACCGTGCATTTACAAATAAATTCGCGAGCAGCTCCGGAGAGACTCTTTTCGGAGATCATTTCTTCTTCGGTGAGGGGTATGAAATTGTTATCCCTAAGGAGGGCCAGGCGGTCTGCTGTCCTCCCCCGGGTCATATCGGCGTGCATATTAGGCATCTGGAGTATGGGCTCCGGTTTCCTCTGAATGAACATGTCATGGCCATCATCAAAGCTATGAACGTTGCCGTGGCCCAATTGCATCCGTTGGCCATGAGGACGATAGTCAGCTTTGTATGGATCTGTCTCTTTAGGGGGGAGGTCCCATCAGTTAACTTGTTTCGTCGCCTCCATAGTCTTCGGCCATCAAAATCTGGCAAAGTGGGGTGGTACAGCGTACAGACGGAGCCAGGCTATGTCACCGTGAACAAGCTTACCTCTTGCAAGGACTGGCAAGGGCGATGGGTGTATGTCCGAGTGCCGGAGGACTACCCATTGCCTCGGTCTTTCCAGAGCCCCGTTTACTTACGGTGTGAGACCCGGGAAGAGTATGAGAGACACGTCTCCCAGGGTAGCAAGGTTAAGATGGACGCTTCGTTTGTCTCTCTTACCTCGGATGAGGAGCGGGCAATGCGGCTATTTGATGCTGAGGAGGGATGGATGCCCCCGACTCAGATTATTCTTCAGGATGAGCTGCTATGCCGCGTCGGCCTCATACCGGCCCTCAGCTGGGGTGAGTGGGGTCGGTGTGAGGCCCACCTTTGCTTGTTATGTTCCTTTTTCAGAGCCTTGTTTCCCTTCCTTTATGTAACCCTTGTTTGATTTCTTGCAGATCGGTTTGGGCGGGATCTGTCTGAGAAGGACTTGAAGAGGCTAGGGCTTGATAAAGACGGGAAGGTTGTTTTTCGGCATCCTACGGCTGATTCGAAAGATCGCAGGCTAGCCCCCAACGAAATCATGGAGAAACAGACGAGGGGGTTAGATCGGGAGACGGCCAAGACACGGGTTCTTGGAGGCGTGCCGAAGAGATCGAAGAAGGCAGCGCCCAAATCGGCGGCGGTATCAACGCCAGCTCCTTCTTCGACCCCGGTGGTCCAGGTTGATCATGTGGAGGTGATCAACGTTACTGAGGAGGAGGCGGCGGTTGCGAAGGTCCACTCTCCGAAGAAGAGGAAAGATCCACCGCCTGCCTCCACCGTTGCCGGGGAGGAACCTGCCTCCGCCAGCCCTCAAAATAAGAGGGTCCGAACTGGTACGGATCTAACTTGTGGTTCGGATTTAGCCGGTTCGTTGGGCGTTCCTGATGACAGACTTTCCGATGTATCGATGCATGGTGACATGGATGCTCTCTGTAAATTTTTTGTAGATCCATCATCGGCAGCCGGCGTTCTTACTGAACGTCAAGCAGGGAAGCAGCCTGAGGAGGCGACTGAGAAGGCGGGTGACAGGAATGTCACCGTTGACTCCACACCCCAGAAGGCTACTCCTTCCGAACTCGTGGCGGAGGGTGAGAGAATATACAAAAAGTTGGGGAGATGGAGCCGTCTAGCCGCCTCCCTCATCATGGAGCAGGAAAAAGCCGCGGCCCAATCTGGGCCACTGATTGCAAAGCTCAAGCTTGATATCTCTGCTGCGAAAGGGGAAGCCGGGAAGGCTAAGCGCGATCTCGGTGCTGCCGAGAAGCGTGTGGAGGAGGTTGAGAAGCTGCTGAAGGCCGAGAGGGCCAAAGTTGAGGAGGCTGATGGTGCCACGGCCAAGATGATGGCGGAGCGGGATAGGTATAAGGAAACCTACGACGTTGTGGTTGCCAAGAGGGATGAGTGGGAGGATCATTCGGAGCGGCGGAGGTGCTCGGGGACACACAGGCTATCCTTGCTCAAAAGGAGAAGGATATTGACATGCTTCAAGATGATCTCCTCCCCTAAAATGTGCGTTCAATTAGGGACCAGGCCGAGGAGGCGGCTAAGGAGGCAATCGAAAGCTCGTGGAGGCGGGCTCGTCCCCGATGGCTTCCCGTGGGATAAGTATGACCAGCTCCTTGATGAGATGGCGAGGGGCTGAAAACAGTGCCAGTTCGCCGAGAAGGAGGAGGCGGCGAAGGCGGCTCAGATAGCGTTGGCTAAGGCGGCTTGTGAGGCAAAGGAGGCCGAAAAGGAGGCTGAGAATGTCGGGCCTTCTTTTGAGCCGGTCACCGTAGACGCTGCTGCCTCTGATGGAGGGCAGCGTCAGGCATAGGGAGACGGGCGGTCGTCACCAGACTCACCCGGCGTCTCGGATAGCCTTAGCTGTTCGGGGGCCAACTATTGAGCCTTTCCTCCCTGCCATCTTTTGGCGCTTCAATTGATATGCTTGTAATCTTTTGCTTTTCTTTTTCCTTGTTTGTAAACAAAAAAAAAACTTTCTTGGTAGGTTGTGTTTAGGCTTGCCCCTATGGGGACGGCCGTCGTCTGTATTCTTCTCTTAACTCTTTTAACAAAGTTTATCCTTTTGGCCTTTGGCTTGGCCGAGGCATTGATCAACCACCTTTGTTTGTCCTTTTGCGTTATTAATTGAGTGCCTTCGTTTTTACCTTTGGTATGGCCGAGGCGGTTTGAATGCACATCTCAACTGAGTAACGTCTTTTATGTACTGACCGATGCGTCCCCGTCGCTCTCGGCCAATTGCCAAGGTAACGGGGTTATGGCTCGGCAGCAATTCTTCTAGCGTACCGGTCATTGTGTCCCCGTCGCTCTCGGCCAATTGCCAAGGTAACGGGGTTATGGCTCTCTAAGAAGCAATTCTTCTAGCGTACCGGTCATTGTGTCCCCGTCGCTCTCGGCCAATTGCCAAGGTAACGGGGTTATGGCTCGGCAGCAATTCTTCTAGCGTACCGGTCATTGTGTCCCCGTCGCTCTCGGCCAATTGCCAAGGTAACGGGGTTATGGCTCGCAGCAATTCTTCACGGTCATTGTGTCCCCGTCGCTCTCGGCCAATTGCCAAGGTAACGGGGTTATGGCTCGGCAGCAATTCTTCTAGCGTACCGGTCATTGTGTCCCCGTCGCTCTCGGCCAATTGCCAAGGTAACGGGGTTATGGCTCGGCAGCAATTCTTCTAGCGTACCGGTCATTGTGTCCCCGTCGCTCTCGGCCAATTGCCAAGGTAACGGGGTTATGGCTCGGCAGCAATTCTTCTAGCGTACCGGTCATTGTGTCCCCGTCGCTCTCGGCCAATTGCCAAGGTAACGGGGTTATGGCTCGGCAGCAATTCTTCTCTTTGGGTGGCAAACTACGGAGGGGATAAGCAGTTGGATGGAAAAACTTGGTTGTTTCTTTATTTAAGATCACGCGTTGGGGTGTCCACATTGGGTTTTGACACCTCCGCCGCTACACAAAGTACTTTCTCAAGTTGTCGGTGTTCCAATGGCTCATCAAAGGCACACCCTCCATATCTGTCAGCCGGTATGTACCCGGCCTCATTTCTTCAACCACCTTGTAGGGACCCTCCCAGTTGGCCGTCAGTTTACCGTGAATATTTCCTTTGTTGGTGGCGGCCGACTTTCTTAGGACTAGGTCTCCTACTTTTAAGTCCCTTTTGTGGACTCTTCGGTTGTAGGCTCTTCTCATACGATTTTGGTATCTTTTGCCAAATTGAGGCGTCTTTGTATCCCGGCCTTCTTCGACCAGATCTAGGGAGGCTTTAAGGCCTTCCTCATTTTCGACATAGGGTTAAAGGTAGCCGTTCGAATGTTGGCACCGTCGCTTCAACTGGTAGGACGCCGGATCCATAGACTAAGTGGAAAGGGGAGTACCCCGTTGCTTCTTTCTCCGTGGTTCGTAGGGACCAGGAGGGCCGGGTAGTTCGTCGGCCCACCTTCCTTTAAGGTCTTCCACTGTCTTCTTCAAACCGTTGAGGATCGTTTTATTGGTCGCCTCACTTTGTCCGTTGCTCGTGGGTGGCAAACGGAGGAGTATGCGTACTTGATGCCAAGCTCTTCTAACCAGTTCATTATCAGGTCACTCCAAAATTCTCGGCCGTGGTCGAACACCATGACTTGGGGCAATCCGAAACGGGTTATAACATTTTCCCAGATTACCTTTCGACGGCGCGTGTGGTCTTCGCCGGTGCTTCGCTACGACTTCAACCCATTTGGTGAAGTAATCAACGGCGACGATCAAGAACTTCCTTCCTCCGGAGGCCGTTGGAAATGGCCCTAGCATGTCTATCCCCCATCGTGCGAAAGGGAGGGGCTAAGCACCGGTTGCGAGGTCTCGGGAAGGAGCGTGTATCACCGGGGCGTGCATCTGGCAGTTTGCGCATTTCTTGGTCTTCGTTCTGGAGTCCTGAAGCATGGTGGGCCAGAAGTAGCCGGCTCGGAGAGCTTTGTGGGCTAGCGTTCTTGCCCCCATGTGGTGTCCGCATATGCCCTCGTGAATCTCTCACAAGTATTAGCTGCGTCGGTTGGACCGACACATTTCAAGAGTGGTCTTATTACGGACCTTCCGTACGTTCCCCTTCGAATACTAAGTACCTGGCGGCGATCCTTTTGAGCTTAGCCGAGAGATTGCGGTTATCCGGCAACTCACTTGTGAGCTTGTATTTCATTATCGGAGTCATCCACGTTGTCTCGGTCTCTACGTTGCCCATCATGCCGACGTCCTCGGTGATACTCTTCGTATTCCTGATATCTACCAGCACGGTTCGGCTGATGTTCTTGATGGTTGAGCTGGCAAGTTTGGAGAGAGCGTCGGCCCGGTTGTTCTCGGACCTGGGGATGCACTGAATTTTGAAAAACTTCAATTTTGCTGTGTCGGCTTTTACCCTTTCCAGGTATCTTACCATCCCATCGTCTCGCGCCTCGAACTCTCCTCTGATTTGGTTGGTAACCAATAGTGAGTCTGTCTTTAACACAATGTGTTCTGCTCCGGCGGCCCTGGCTAGTTCGACCCCTGTTATCACTGCTTCGTATTCGGATTCGTTGTTTGAGGCCGGGAAGGTGAACTTCAAAGCGTACTCAAACTCGTCCCCGTTTGGGCTGATGATAAGGATGCGGCGCCTGCGCTGTTTGTTGTGGAGGACCCGTCGGTGAATACCTCCCATACACCGGGGTGTACCTCCTCTTGATATGTGCACTCGGCCAGGAAATCTGCAAGTGCTTGCCCCTTTATCGAAGGCCTTGGTTTGTATTCAATGCCGAAGCCGGATAGCTCCACCGCCCACTTGACGAGTCTGCCGGATTGTTCAAATTTTTCCAGTGCTTTCTCTAATGGCTGGTCGGTTAGGACCGTCACGGGATGGGCATCGAAGTAGGGTTTTAACTTTCTTGCGGCAATGACGACGGCGAAAGCCGCTTTTTCAATCAGCGGGTAATTCCTTTCGGCTGGCAACAGTGTGTGGCTGACAAAGTAGATTGGATGTTGCTGTTTGTCTTCTTCCCTGATGATCACGGCGCTGACCGTGGCCGAGGTAACTGCTATGTATAGGTATAGCGTCTCCCCTAGCATCGGCCTGGACAGAGTCGGGAGGGTCTGAAGATGAGCTTTTAGTTGTTTGAAAGCTGTGCTCTGTTCTTCCCCCCAGCTGAAGTCTTTATTCCCCTTTAATACTTTGAAGAATGGGGTGCTCTTGTCGGCTGATCGAGAGATGAAACGGGCGAGAGCCGCCATTCTCCCGGTCAGTACCATAACCTCTTTTCGGTTCCTTAGTTCCGGTAGTTTTAAGATTGCTTGGACTTTATCTGGATTGGCATCAATGCCTCTGGCACTGACGAGTACACCGAGGAATTTACCTGCCCGGACACCGAAGTTGCACTTCATTGGGTTGAGCTTCATCTTGTACTTCCTTAGTGAACAGAATGTTTCCCGTAAATCGGCCAGGTGCTCGCTGTCGGACTTGCTTTTCACAATAGCGTCGTCGACGTAAGCCTCGATGTTTCGCCCTTTTTGACTTTGGAATACTTTGTCCACCAGTCTGGTGTACGTTGCACCGGCGTTTTTCAAACCAAACGGCATCATTTTGTACATGTATGTGCCGTTCGCGGTGATGAATGCGCATTTAGGCATGTCCTCCTCGTCCATGAATACCTGGTGATATCCCGAGAAGGCGTCTAGCAGGCTCAGCATGGTGTAGCCTGCCGTGGCGTCGATTAAGCTATCTATCCGAGGCAAAGGGTAACAATCCTTGGGGCATGCTTTGTTAAGGTTGGTAAAATCTACGCACATTCTCCATGCCCCCGATGACTTCTTTACCATCACGACGTTGGCTAACCACTCGGGATAAGTACAAGGCATGATGAAGCCCGCTTCCAGTAATTTATCTACCTCGGCCTTGATGGCGTCATCTTTCTCGGCTGAGGAGTTTCTCATCCTTTGCTTGACAGGGCGAGCGGTGGGGAGTACGTTTAGCTTGTGAATGATTACCTCCCGGCTCACGCCTGGCATCTCGGCCGCTGAGTAGGCGAAGACGTCTTTGTTTTCCCTCAGCAGATCTAGGAGAGCGGCTCTGAATTTTGGTTCCAGGTCGACGCCGATAGTCACGGTGCGGCCTGGATCAATCTCTACCTCCTCGGTCTCCGCTCCCTCTACCATGCCGACGGTGGTATCAATGGGTTTGCCATCCTGTCGTAAGGATGGGCTTTTCCCCTTTTCTGATCTCTTCGCCGTCTTGAAGGATTGCAGGTTGCACCCTCTGGCGGATGCTTGGATATTCACCACCTCGTCGTTCTCGTTCTTCGAGGTGAGTTTATGCGCTTCCCCCCGGTCCGAGATATACATCAATGTCAGAGCCCGGATGGACATCACCGCGTCAGCCGCACTCAGGGTGTCTCGGCCTATGAGGACGTTGTAGGCGGATGAACCGTCAATGACCACGAATTCCGACATAACGTTCTTGGCTGCACCTCGCTCTCCGAACATCACTGGCAGTCTGATTGACCCCAGGGGTACCATGCCGGCCCCAGAGAAGCTGTACAACGGGCTGGTGCAGGGGGTCAAGTCTTCAACCTTCAGACCGAGGCTAAGAAAGCATTCTCCGTACATAATATTTGTGTAAGCGCCTGTGTCAATTAGGCACCTCTTCACCAAGTGGTTGGCTATGTCCAGGTGGACCGTAAGTGGGTCGCTGTGAGGAGCGACGACTCCTTCGTAATCCTTCTTTCCGATGGTTATATCGGGGATGTTGGAAGCGGGGGTTGCTAGGTTGGGCACAAAGTTGACGGCCTGATATAGCTCATTTAGGTGCCGTTTGTACCCACGAGTGGACTCGCCGCTCTCGTTGCCCCTGATGACGACATTAATTACTCCTTTCCGTTCTAAAACGGGTTTCCTATTCGATCCGCCGCCATCTGTTCTTCGGCCTCCGGCGATATATTTGCCTAGGCTCCCCTTCCGGATCAGTTCCTCAATGGCATCTTTCAGATGTCGACATTCGTTTGTTAAGTGGCCGGTGGAGCCGTGGTACTCGCAGTATTGGCTTGTGTCACCGTCACCCCTCGGCTTAGGGGGCCTTTCCCACTTCTGACCTTCGCTCCTGCTCAGGGCGAAGACTTCTGCGGCGGATACAACCAGGGGGGTGTGATCATTGTACTGCTTTCGGTAGTACGGTGCTGAACTCCCCCCCCGGCGCCCGTCAAGTTCTGTTTCCTGGTGGGTTTATCGGACCGTGACCTATTGTCGCCACGGCTCCTTTCTTCCGGGCTGTCCTCCCGGCGGCTTTTCTTTTCTGAGGGCTCAGTCTCGCTGGGGCCTACCCAGGTTTTGTGGTAGTCTTCTACCTTGATGGCCTGATCGGTCATCTTCCTGACGGCATTCAGGCCCAAACCCCCGTGCTTGATGAGCTCGTCTTTTAAGTTTCCCTTTGGGAGGCCCTTCATCAATGCGAAGGCCGCCAGTTCGGGGTTGATCTCCCGAATCTGTTGAACCTTGCCGTCGAACCTCTTCACGTAGCTTCGTAGAGACTCGCCCTCCTCTTGTTTGATAGTTAGGAGGTCCGATGTCTCCACGACCGTCCTTTTGTTGCAAGAGTACTGGGCTAAGAAGGCGTCCTTTAGGTCGGCGAAACAGTATACCGAACCGTCGGGAAGCCCCTTGTACCAACTCTGAGCCAGCCCATGCAGAGTTGTCGGGAAGACCCGGCACCAGACCTCGTCGGGCTGCTCCCATACCGACATATAAGACTCAAAGGCCTCGACGTGGTCGGTGGGGTCGCTGTCTCCTTTGTACGTGAACGCCGGCAACTTCAGCTTAGGCGGCACGGCGACGTCGAGGACATAATCACTGAGGGGCTGCTTGACCACGTGACGGATGATACGTGGCGACCGACTCCTCGCATTCCTAGTCCGGCTTCTCTCCTCGTAGCGGGAAGGACTCCTTCTCCGGCTTGGGCTTCTTCTCCGACTCTCCTGAGTCGGACTTCGCTGGTTCCCCCGGGGTGTGCCTCGTCGGTGTTGCGGCGACGCTGTCCTCTCCCGAGTGCGAGATGGACTTATGTTTACCACGACCACTTTGGGCTCCTCCGGCGTCTTGATATGGTCTGCTTCTCCCAGTGCTCCGTTCAAGTTTCTTGGAGTCACGCTCTGGGCCCTGTTCTCCTGGACGGCTTCCGTCGCTCGTGTTGGCGTGCCTGCGTGAGTTGGTGCACCCCCAATTAGGTCCAGGAGTGTCTTCAGTTTTGCTACGTCAACCACCTGTCCCATGATGGTGACCTGGTTGACGGGCGGCGGTGTGTCCGGTAATGTCGGCATTCCGAATTCCGGTTGGATTACTCCGCCGGTGGAGGGTTGCACTACTCCAGAATGGTGAAATGTATCATCTTGGTGTAGCTCGGTTTCGTCGGTCACGACTACTTGTTGTTGGGACATCTTAGCTTTTGGGGTGGGTTTTTCTTGTGTTTTTGTTTTTGTTGTTTGGGAATGAGTGTGACTAGCTTTTAGTGTCTAAGTTCCCCACAGACGGCGCCAATTGTTCCGGTCGTAAATCCAGAGCAGATGTTTGATACCACTCGTAGCTAGTAGAATGATGTCCTTGCTAGAGTCCTTCCTGCGGTCTCCTGAAACGATGAACAAACTGAGGGCTCGGCTTTGGCCGAGCGTACTCACTCCGACGCTCAAGTCAGTAAACTTAGAGAGGTAAGATGTTCTGCTTGGCTAAGAGTGTATTGTAGAGAGATAAGGAAGATATTACCAGATGAATAGTGGTTATTAGGTCAATTTTGTGGATCCCTTCCTCAATGAAGGTTGAGGAGTATTTATAGGCATTCACCTTTTGTCACGTAGTGGCCAAGTGGCCAAGTGGCTATCAGGTGGAAAGACCGTTGTACCCTCGGCCGATGGACCTGTGGCAGGCTCGCCGAGGGTCTTGGACATGAGTACGCGGATATGTGTCCCGGCTAGCTGGTTACCATGCCGAGACTCAGGTGACAGGCCGATGGGCTCCATCGGCTAGGCTGTCTGAGTCGTTGACTATGCTGTGGATACCCTTGACCTTGCTCAATATGTTGACTTGGTCAGCGGTGCAGAATATGCCCCATCAATGAGTATTTTCGATTTTTTTATAATGACTAGTTGTTGCACCGCGCCCTATCGGGCGCGGTGCCCCAATTTGGTAAAATGGTTAGCGGAAGTAAATCGGTAATATATTAAACTATCAATAGAAAGGGGCGTTGTCCATTAAATATTTATAGATTATGGAACGTGTGTAGTATCTATTCCAAAACTGGCGTAAATGGGCAAAAACAGTATAATACAACAATCGCAAAATAGAAAGTGGAATGACGACACCAGAAGGACATAAGCCTTTTTTGGCGAAGAGATTTAGGGACCGAGATTACAACACGAAACAACTACACGAATGGTGATGAACAAATACATAACACACATGATAAGCTTTGCTAAATTATTCTTAGAGGGGACATAATCTTCTTTGAAAGCTCTTATCAATGGTGAGTCAAAATACATCCTGCTGATTCTCTATGTTTTAAACGGTCTCCATGTAAACTTCCATTCTCCGTTCTTCCAATGCTAAAATTATTCCTGCTAATGCCGCTAAGCAGTCAAAGTACTTAAAAAACAAAAATATTAAATCAGAAACAAGAGAGTTGTAAATTTAAGATTACTCAAAAAAAGTTGCAAGTTTTGAAATGTGAAGGCCAAAATAAAGTATAAAGCGATAGTCATAAATAAAAAAACAAAGAATAAGAAGTGAAAGTAGTTTAATTTGCAACGAGGAATGGAGATACAAGAGAGACCAGGACATCATAACATATTGATTCAAACACCTACATGTATCCTATCAGAAGAAAAATCTCCAAATCATAAGTCAAAGAACAAATCCTACAGAATTAAGAATAAAATTAAGCCAGCTTCAATCAAACCCTAATCACAATACGCCTCGATCAACTTTTCACACAACCCAATCAACCACCAAACTACTCATAATAAGGGAGAGCACATCAACAGTAAAAGCAAAACACCAAAATAACCTAGCAATTCACCTTTTACTGATCCACCAAAAAGTAGATGAAGAGGAGAAATGGTAGTGTTGCTTCTCCATATTCTTCATACAAGCAAACAGTCAATCGTATTACGGAGTAGATTAAGCTGTGCCACTGTGCTCGTAAGTCTGAACAATCTCCCGATGTAAAAAACCGAGAGCGATAACGGAGTAATTCTCTCCTCTTAAATTCACAAATAAATTAAAACCTTGAACTAAAAACTTCTCGTCAAAGCCATTAGTAGCTTTTCTTAACTCATCAATTTCACAAACTTTACACTCATCCAAAACACATCATCAACAACTTTTACTACTACTGCTCCTACTACTACTACTACTACTCCTCCTCCTCCTCCTCCTCCTCCTCCTCCTACTCCTACTACTACTACTACTACTACTACTACTACTATAACTACTACTTCTACTATGACTACTACTACTATTTCTACGTTGCTGCTGATTATTATTATTTTACTCATTATCCTTCTTGTTGTTCATATATCTAAATAGCTAACTGCAGTAGTATTATTACTACATTTTAGAAGAGGAACACCACGAAGTTGATTAAGCTTTGGAACAAATATAGTATCATCTTGGCCTAAAATGAAAGTTTTGTTCAACAAGTGTTAGATCAACTACCTCTACAAACTCCCCAAGTTGTGAAATTTTCAATAATAATCAGTTGAAACATACAAGAATATTTCGCCGTCTATTGCTGATAAAGGCCAAATTAAAGGAACGAGGGAGGGGTTGAAATTAAGGCCTACTCTTGTGGTTTATGCTAAGAATATGGTATTCAACACATGAAATTGATGAATGGTCAGTACCTGCCATTTCTCAGTACAAAGAGCAGCCTGCCTTCTCTCTTCGTAGTAAGCCAGTTTCCATAGCTTGACTCCAAGCTGTAAATGACAACATCAGCACTTACCAAATTCAAAAAAACATTAATCCCTAAGGGTGTGTTTGGATTGAGAGAATTAGAGGGAAAGGGAGGGGAGGGAAAAGGAGGGGTTTAATTTCATTTGTTTGGTTACAATATATGGAAGGAGGGAAATGGAAGGGGAGGGGAATGAGAGGATTTAATTTCCCTCCTTTAGACCAAACTAAAATCTTTCCATCATTGACAAGATTTGGAAGAAAAACTTTTTTTGACTCTCATTTCATCCTCCTCCTCCATCCACTCTACCATCTCCCTCTTCCTCCCCTTCCATCACCCTCTCATCATTTTTGTTATCCAAACAACCATAATTTATTTTCCCTCCCCTACCTTTCCTTCCCCTCACTCCCCCTCCCCTCCCTTTCCCTTTTAAAATGGTATCTAAACACACCCTAAGAGAAACCACTTCTAGGAAACAGATATAAATAAAGAACAGTTTAATCAGGTATGTATATGCCACAAAAAGGAACATCTCAGTGTATACTGATCGTTTGAATTGATATGCAGATACTTTGATTGACTATTTGACGAAAAAGAAAATTTTTGGATACAAATTAACGCCCTTTCCAGGGGCAATTGTATCTCCTCATCACTAAACTGGACCACAGGCAAAGCTTTTGATACTTTAAGGGGATACGGTGACTCGAGTTTCCAAGATGCCTTCTTGGCTTTGATCTGCAAAATGAGAAACACAAAGTTCATAATATGAATCTTAAAGATTACAGCTCGAGCAACGATGTTAGCGATTTGTTATCAACTACTACCTACAGTGTAGTGTAGAAACATTAATTGAAATAACTCGATAAGAGCAGAGTGTTTTATGGTAGGACACAGTGGAATTCTAAGGCCTTAAGGAAAGTTTTCAATTGGAAGCCCTACAAGTTATCTGGAAACTTTTAATGTTCAGCATGTCGAACTGGTATAAGCTTAAGAAAGTCAATATATGTATAGGGTAAACATTTATGACAGCTGACCTGCTTTGATCACTGCACATCAACACGACATATTTGTTTGTGGCCTTGAAAATTTTGAAGAACGCAGCCGTATACTCTTCTAAGTCATCTGAGGCAAGAGTTAGGAATCCATATGGTCCAAGGCCACCTTCGACATTTGCTCCTTTCCTGCTGCACCGAATTTGTGGGTTAGTCCATGTTGCGTCCAACTCCTCTGCCTTCTTGAACTCGGTTTCCTTGAATGACAATTCCACATCTACCTACAAATTAAAACGGAAATGTAAGAGCGCATTAACCTAGACTAATTACGCACCAATGATGTCTGATGGTACTAAAGAAAGAAGGAAATGAAGTGTACTCGATTTTCTCATACTGTTTCCACTTCCTTGATTGGCCATAGTACTAATTGCTTTTCCGATTTGTCAAGCACAATTGTTCTTGGAATAGCCTAAACCGCAAGTCCATAATAATTAGAATAGTTCAAATCATTTGCAAAGGAATTACTCAATATCCATATATATGTTGCAAAATGGTAGGAAGAAAAAGACATCATTTACTCTTGAACTCAAAGCCAACCCTTTTTCTTGTCGATCTCGGTCGATGATTCATTGACCCAAAAATAACCCAGAAATTAAATTGCCCCAAATGATTAATTGAATCCATGGCCAAAGCACTTTTGGCAGATTGATCGTCGACAAACTCAACAAAACCAAATCCCTCGACCTTCCCTGTTTCTCGATCTACAATAATCCTAGCTGCAAATATTTAAACTAATTCATGAGACTGTGGACTTCAACATTTATAAGAACATGGCAGCATGATACTCCCACTAATTTTTATATAGTGTTCTCAACTTTCAGCCGACTACATCGATATTTAATCCCCCTTAAAAACAAGATATATGGCCAATATGGATATATATTGTGAAATGTATACTCGTATAAATTCATCTCTACGAATATAATGATAGAAGTATATTAATTTTACTTCGAAGTAAAATTTTATAAAAATAATGTTTACCCTTCATCAGCTCGATAAAAAATGCCTGGATAAATTGACCCTAACGAACACCAAATAACAGCATTTAACTAAACAGTATGAACCTTGAAATAGTTAAAAATGTATAACTGATTCCCTTACTTACCTTCTGAAAGCCTTGAAATAATCCCATTATTTTCTGAGGCCAAAAGAGTAAAGAAAGTTTGAGAATCTTGCGACTCGACAACATCTTTCACTTGGTTATTTTGCTTAACAGAAAGGGGTGACGAAGAATAGATGGGTTCCTGAAATTTAATGAATAAATAATAATTATTAAAAATGTAAAAGTCATGTAACACGGACTACTTGTTCATATCTCATTCACTTCCCTTGTGCCTTAATGGTTTCTGTCTATAAAATGTAAAAGTAGGATGTGCGAAGCTCCACCTCTATGTTAAAAAATAACGACTCTTGCATCGTCAGAAATGAACAGCATTTGCAGAAATCTCCTCTTACTATAACTGAAAGGGTGTTCGACATGACCCTCACGTATTGCTCTCCTCACACCCCGCTACCCTGACTTTCCCCTTCCATTTCCTCCATCGTAAACTGACCACCCATCCCCCAAAAGCAAATAGAGGTTGTGTTGTAAACATAGAAAACAAATAGGAAATTTAAAGGTTCAATTGGGAAGTGAATGAGATACTTAAGCATGCTCGTTTAAACTTATTCTTCATCCCATGAAACTCTTACGTGAACCGCCTATAAAATCAACACATACAATGTCTAACAGGTTTAAATTAAGAATGACACCGTCTGCGCACGTCTTTCTTCTCAGTCTCTCTTCTCCCATGTTCCACAGATTAAATCATGAAAAATCACCTTCCTATTAGAAATTTTTTCAGCTAAATTCAGAGTTCCCATTAGAAAACCAGTCCAACAATACAAGACTACCAATATACTTCAAGAGAAAAGAATGAATCTAGCCAAAAATGTGTAATAACTAAACTAACAACCACCGAGAACCGTGCTCACAACTTCATAAAACCGTAATAACCTATTTTTTTGGCCAATAGCAAGGAGGTTAGTGTATTAAATTAAATCCAACTCCGCCAATATCAAAACGCTTAACGAAAAATCCGAAACACATAGAAACTCATCCCCTACCAAACTACACAGACAATCTAGCTGAGACCCTAATAATATCATCAATAAGACTTAGCTGAGACCCTAAATGGCAACCTTGTTACCCACGTTTAATGTGATTACACGCAAAGGAATCAAAAAACACAGCTCATACCCTTATCATCAATAAGAAACCCAAAACGCCCTACAATAATAATACCTAGTTTTCATTTTAAAACTGAATTCACACTTGAACACAATGAGCTCTTGTATTATACCGTCTTAACTAAACTTGCGAATTTTTCAAGTTTTTTTTGGGTGGCAGCTTTCGCATTTTCTTAGTACAAAGTTCTTCTGAAATGGTTAAATCTTGGGCATAAATTTGTAGTATCTTTTATCTTGAAATCATAGACCTTTTGTTTGACAGGCGCACCATTGTAAATGTCAATGTTACAGAAAACATTGTGAAGTATAGAAACTGATAACTGCAGTTAAGTTTATAAATTTTACCCCATTGGCGAACTCCGAATTTCCAGCAAAAAGAGCTCCATCACAATATCAAAGCTTCAACCAGTTCCAATTATAAAAATCAGATTGTTATAACAATGAATGATATTACAGAATCATAAAGTTTAATGTTGTGGTAAAAGAGAGAGCTATTAGCAGGCAATAATTACGATCAAATGCTCAATTTGAAGACAAACTAACATTTATCAAACCAGCATCTCAAGCAGATGAGAGGCAAGTCCAGCTAGCAATAGTGCAGTTGACCTTCAGAAATAAGTTCTACCTTAAAAGCAAGACAATTTTGTGCATCAAAACAACAAAATGCTCCCAAAATGTCACAACCCCATTTCATAACAAACTTCATCAAGCTGATGCAAGGAATTTAGGTAATCAGGTACTACTCCCTCCATCTCAGTCATTTGTTACCAAAGATTAGAATACCCTCACAAAGAATTTAAAAAGGTAAACAAATGATTGGGACGGAAGAAGTAAGAATTATCATCACTGTAAATATCAAATGGCTTTTTTTATTTATAAGTTCATTAATTTTCATGTGACCCTTGAAACCAATTAAACAACCTCGCCAAGAAATCAAACTAACCAACATCTAGAAATCAACTACAAAGAATCATCTTGACAAGAAAATGTGACAAATAGCAGTTGACATGCAATATAAAAAGGGGACAAAGGATACATAAGCATAATAAATGGTGATATTATTGAGCACATTGTTACTCAACTCTTCATTGAAATGGTAATATTATTGAGCACGTTAAGGCATTGAATCGAGATTGTGCGTGTACAAGTACAAGGCGAAATGATATTGTTAATACTGCTTAGTAAAAGTGTAAAATCATGTCATATGTTTTACCTTATAGTCAGGAATTAACACATAAGTAGTCACGATGATTCATAGGGAAAAGCAAAACATTTATCCAATTTGGTGGAATTCTAAGCGGAAGCAAGTTGGTAGTGTATAGAAAGGGGCATACACATAGTAGGCATCATTTTATAACCAGTTGCTTTGATGGGAAAAAAGCAAGCCTTTTGAGACACCCAAGTAACGTTGAAAATCAATGCAAATTAAAGGGAATGCGTAATTGAGGAATGACATGCAACTTAAAAGTAAAAGAATTAATTACCTGGTGACAATAATGACCAAAATCTTGAAAACCAGCAACAAGAACAACCATTGAGGGTATCAAGATCATCATCGGAACCGTGCGGACTCAAGTTGTAATCGAGGCGCCAAAATTATAGTCATTAAATCCTCGACTTCATCTCACCAAACAAATTCGTAAAAACCTAGCTAATCAATTCAACCGACTGAAGATCATACCTATATCATCAAAAATTAATTGATCAAACTTCTAAAAAAATAGCTATATCAACACCATCAACGCAAAGAAAGAGATGATATACGCATTGAAAATGTCGATACCCAAATCAAAAGGCCATGATAGTAATGAAAACAAAATTAAAAAGCAAAAAGAGACAACATACCGCCTATCTCCGATCTCTGACCTCCGTTCAGCAACCACTTCAAAACAATACCAACTAAAAAGGAAATGGGGATTTAGATAAAGGAAAATGAGTGTGAGAGAGAGTAAGACGGAGAATGGGTGGACTAAATGGGACGATTTAGGCATGCAGTCAAGCAGGAAAAGGAACGATTATGAAAGAGAGGTGAATGTTGTAGAAGAAGCGGTAGTGTGACACGCAAATAAAGAGGAAAAATAGAGAAGGGCAAAATGGTCGGGGAATTGAAAGTGTTCTTATTTACGGCTTCTGATAAGAAGGGGAGTTTGGGATTTTTAAAGGAGTATGGAAATTGGATATGGAAATGTAGATAATGGATTATTCGGGATTCAAAGAGTTGGGGTTGGATCAATCGATCAGATTCTTTCTTTCAAATCAATTCCATCCTGATCGATATCAACCTCGATTGTCATCTCTTAGTTGGGCTCATTAAATATACAAATATACGGACGGGTCTTATCATGAGATATTCCTATGATACAGTTTATGCATGTTTTATTGCCATGGGTGGTATCAGAAGTCAATAACATCGGTTGTCACCATCTCATTTTCCATAACTAAAATCGATTTTAAATTACCTCGTTCTTGACATTCAAACTTCCATCCTCCCATCAACCAAGTTATTCAAGTCGAGTCAAATACACCAAGTCTAATTTTGAACCACCACGCCCAATACACTTGGCAAACGAGACAATCGTGTTGGCTTCGGGTTGGGTCAATTTGAATCGCGTCATTTCGGGTCTATAGACTTCGGGTCATGTGGGGACAGTCCGGGCCATTTCAGGTCCGGGTCAACTATTATCAAGCTATTTGCAGCAATAAACATTCAGGTCCTATTATACTGGGTCGGGTCAAATTCGGGTTTCAGATTGGAGTTCGAATCGGGTCAATTTTACCAGGTCTAAACCCCCCACCCACATATTTGGTTTAATGGACAAGGGGATGAAAATATGAAATGATGAATCCAAATCTAAAAAAGCCCAATCCAATCCAACCCAAACCTACAACACAACATTTCCACAAATTAAATACCCATAACCTCATTTCTACACTTCACATCTAGGGTTTCTACGTCCTCCATCAAAACCCCTCTCCCTCCTCCTTCCGTTCTCCTCAATTCTCATCCTCAACAACAACAATGGCGAAAGCAAGAACTACCCCAAGAAACCCAGATCTAGTAAGAGGAATAGGCAAATACACAAGATCACAGATGTTCCATAAGAGAGGTCTTTGGGCTATTAAAGCCAAAAACGGCGGCGTTTTCCCTACTCATGCTCCTAAACCTGTCGTTTCTGATGCTGTTGTTAAACCACCTAAGTTTTATCCTGCTGATGATATCAAGAAACCGCTTATCAACAAGCGTAAACCCAAACCCACCAAACTCAGGTTATTCTTCGTCTTGTTGTTTTTGTTATTTTTCGCTTTCCGTCTCCGTTATTTGTTTACCTTTGATTAAAATATCCGTCACTAACTCGGAATTTTCTCGTTTCTGTTTTAATTTTTTGTGACTTATGGACTCCGTCGCAATCATTTGTTTACTTTTGATTAAAATATCGTCGCATAGGGATACTCCGATTTATTATTTTTGTGATTTACGCTTTCCGTCCGTCCCAAACAGTTGCCTTTTGATTAGAATGTTGGATACTCTCTCCGTTCCAATCATTTGTTTACCTTTGATTAAAATACGTCACATAGAACAAAAAGTAATCTGATAAATGAGACGGATTGATTGTTTACCTTTGATTAAAGTAACCGTAACAGAGAATAAAAAGTTCCAATCATTTGTTTACCTTTGATTAAAATACCGTCACATAGAACAGAAAGTAATCTGATAAATGAGACGGATTGATTAGAATGTTGCTTATTCCAGGAATAAAAAAAGTAAACAAATTTGGGTTCTCCCTCCGTCCCAAACATTTGCCTTTTGATTAGAATGTTGGATACTCCATACGAATCATTTGTTTACCTTTGATTGAAATAATTGTCAAATCAGAACTCAGAATGGCTAACCCGTTCTAATGTTGTTAAGGCGGACATAGTTGAATTAGAGGACTGTTTGGATATTAATGTTTTTATCGGGAATTTTTGTGTATAGGGCGAGTGTGACACCAGGAACCGTGTTGATAGTGTTGGCTGGAAGGTTTAAGGGAAAGCGTGTTGTTTTCTTGAAGCAGCTTTCTTCTGGATTGCTTCTTGTTACTGGTATGGCATCGTATCCTATGCGTTTTTACTTGTATTTCTGCTTTTCATTTACGTTCTTACCTGATGTTCCGATCATTTGTTTATTCTTTGATTTCTAAATTTACGCTAGTTGAATGTTTATATAGATTGTTGTTGGGTTGTGATAATGTGAGTGACAAAAAGGTGTTTTAAGTGTAATACCACGTCTTTCAAGCTGCCCATTTTCGGTTTTGATAATGTTATACTGTGTCTCAAATGATTATTACTCAGTCTGTCCCAATCGTTTGTTCACCTTTGATGAAAGTACTATTCAGAAAGAATGGAAAACGTAAAAATATAATGAGAGGGTGATAGTGTGTAGCATGATGCTATTGAATCCATGGATGATGAAATCAGATTGTTAGTTAAGAAATTTGTTATTTTATGAGCATATGATTAACAAGTAAGCATTGTTGTGTTATATAGGGAGTTCATATAAGTAAAATTAAATTTTGTTTGGTTAAGGTTTAAAGCACTCCAGTTACAAGTGATTTGGGTTTCTATTGTATTGTCCTAGTTAGATAACATGGTCTTTCTTTTTAGCTTTTTAGCTTGATGCGGGTGAGAAGGGTCATAGATTCATAGTAAATCTAATACGGTAATTACTATTGGTATGTTTCGATGTATGTGCATATAATACTTGTTTGTGGTTTTTATTGATTCAATATTTTTACCCTTTTGGATGCGAATCTATTCCAGCTTTGTGAACTTCCAACACATTATCTTCCATGATGCTTAAAGTTGATAATGCATCCAATAATTATGCCGTGAGCATGTAGAGTTAGCCTGGTAATAGATATCTGTGTTACTCAGACACGCAGACACGTGTCGATACGGCTATTTCGGGTGAATTTTCCTGTTTTGTTGTCTAAATTGAAGTGTCGAAGTGTCGGTGTCCGACACGACACGGCACTTAAGTGAAGTGTCGGAGTAACATAGGTAGATATTAGAAGTTTTATGTTACATTTGTGATTATAAATTCTGTAAGCCACTTTCTATTTTTAGCATATGGAAAATACGTAAAAAATATTGTTAAATTGGGAATTCAAATTCTGTTTGGTTAAGCTTCAAAGCATCTATTACATGTAATTTGGGCTTCTATCTGTACTCCTCGTTAGGTAACAGCGTCTTCTTAGCTCTTCTGGGTTGAGAAGGCTCGTAGTAACTTAATATACCGTAAAGTATGTTTGATGTATGTATAATAGTAGTACGTGGCTTTGCTTCAAAAAAATAGTAGTACGTGGCTGTGTTCCTAAATTATTCTTTTTTTTCCCATGGAAATACCTTCCTGCATGTCATGTAGTTGAGCTTTGTGAACTTGAACACATTTAAATTATGGTTTAATTCAGGTCCCTTCAAGATCAATGGTGTTCCTCTTAGAAGGGTGAACCAAGCTTATGTGATCGCAACTTCAACCAAAGTCGATCTATCTGGACTCGATGTACAAAACATCGATGACAAATTCTTCTCCAAGCCAGCTGAGAAGAAGAAAAAGAAGGGTGAAGGAGAGTTCTTTGAGGCTGAGAAGGAGGTCAGTTATTATTAGCACATTATTTCGTCAATTTTTTCACTGTCCCAGTTATAGAGCTCGAGACTTTGAGAGTAAATGTTTATATAATTACCTTAAACTTCATTGGTTTTTAATTACAGGAGAAGGAGGTTATCCCTCAAGAAAAGAAAGACTCCCAAAAGGCGGTTGATGGTCCATTGACAAAGAACATTGAGGCTGTTCCTGAGTTGAAGGCATACTTGGGAGCAAGGTTTTCATTGAAGTCCGGCGTGAAGCCTCACGAGCTCGTATTTTAAACACCTTTAGTATTCTAAATTTCTATGGTTTTTCAGTCTTTTGTGCAAGTTTTGAAATATTTGTTGGCGAATCAATACTTTGGTTTAGCTGGATATATCTCAATGTCTCATCATGACCATCTGATTCTACATTTCGAAAATGAGTTGGTGATATTTGAGAGTTAATTGTGTTACTCAGTAGTATTGTTCTATTATCTGACTGTTACTTGTGGCATGGGAGAATGGTATTAAAAATTGGTCATGGTTGCGGTACACTGATACCTGACTGCTGTTGAGTTTTGCTCATTTGGTTGTCTGTTCTGGTTAAGAACAGCGCTGATTATTGCTGTCGTTCTAGTTTCATACTGTTGCAGACTTGCAGTCTTGTGTTTTGATGTTTAGATATAGATTTAACGTCTATCATCCATGTTTGTGCACCCGGCTGAAGGATAGTCGGGTTCTTCTTGGAACTAACTATTTAGTAGAACTACCTGATCATGCAACCATCTCTTACGAGGTCTACTCACACCTGGAAGAGGCTTCGGCTTCTTTGGCCGAAGCCCCAATGCTTCCGCTTTCAGAGTCTAAACTCTGATCCCTGACTTTGGAGACCTGTGATTCTGTGGGTCGAGTTTGTCGTAAGAGCGAATATAGCGAAAGTATAGTAGCAACATTTGAAATTTAAAACGTTTTTTCAGAGAGAAATTCAAAATAAAACATTATTTATTTATCCAAAAATGCAAAAGTATTAAAAATACTTTGTAAAATGGAAAATAGTGTATTGAAGACTCGAAGTATATAAACTTTTTATGCCAACCAATGGTCTAGAGACTAGAGTGTAGACCGATGTTGACTTCATATGAACGGGTCTGACACGCTTCAAATACGCGAGTCCGACCTAAGTTGGATAAGGCTGATCCGAAAATCAAGTTACATTGAACAAAATTGACCCATTCAAATAAGCGAGTTCGACCTAAGTTAGAATAAGGCTGAATCCAAAAAATTAAAGTTATATAGAACAAAATTGACCAGACTTGATCCTTGATTAACCTAGTGTTGCTCCAACCTAGGGTGACGAGGTCAATACTACTCGATCTCTAATTGAAGGGATACAAAATGATTCGTATTGATCTAAAATTACTCAAAATTACTAATACTAAAGTCATATTAATATGATATATATCGACATAATCCGAAAGTAATTAATTTTGAAAAATACTCCTTGTTAATCAAAGTAGTACAGAGTAGTAATTAAAGTGTGTAACCATTGATTAAAAAATGATTTACTGGAGTAGGCATTTCGGGCCGGGTCAAGGTGGGCGTCACGAATCGGCACGGGCGCGGTAAAGAAACGAGGTGACCCGGGCTCGGCACGACCGAGTAAGAGGCGGGCCACGATGCCAAATTTCCAAAAAAACATGCGCTTACTCGCTTAGACACAACACGAAGCACGATGGGTCAGGCACGACGATTTCATTAAAAATACCTGAAGCAAGATGGGCGGCACAAGCCCGGCCCGACTTTGCTCGGGCCACGATAAGGGGGTGATAAAAGCGGACCGGCACGGTACGGCTCAAAAGCACGATTGACCGTATCTGGGCCCGGCCAAAATTGTAACTAGGCACGGCCCATTGCCTACTCTACCCCCCAAGGCCCCAACGACCTAACTTACCAACATTACATTCACAGACACGTCTAGTTGTGCACCATCAACAAATCAACACCTGACACGTCATAACTAAAATCTGACCTGTCATAACACGTCATCACTTTAAATCTTCTAAACACAAACGGAGTCCGTTTTTGAAATAATGCTCAAAAATAAAAGAATTGTCGTTTTGGGTCGGTTTTGAAAACAATTATCGAAATGGTGTCCACGTAGGCTCGTTTTTGACGAGCCTGTAGGAGGCTTAAACACGCCATACGTATTGGCGTGTTTACTTCACTGAACACGCCATACGTAATGGCGTGTTTAGGCAGTCCAAAAAACTAAACCAAAGACAGAAGCTGGACAACATAAGCAAAGGAAACACGCCATACGTAATGGCGTGTCTTGAGAACAAAACACGCCATACGTAATGGCGGGTTTCAGCAGCCAATTTTCCAACCCCTTTCCAGTGACTATCAAATTGCCAAAAACTAAACACGCCATACGTAATGGCGTGTCTTCCTCTTTAAACACGCCAATACGTATGGCGTGTTTAGCCAGTTGTATTTTTTTTTTTTTCATTGCTGCACAAATTCCCTTCGTCCGTATCTTTCCTTTGCCAAAACAGAAAACCAAACTCAACAATGCTCAACAATGCAAAGGACAACACAAACCATTGCCTATTATAAATAAAAACCGAGTTTACACAACACATATGTTTCGCACAAGGGGATTAAAATCTAAGTTTTACAACTAAAATGTCAAAGAAATTAACCATCTAAAATGTCAAACAAACCATTAATCTTCTAACTATTACATCATATCCTCAAGTCTTCTTCTTGCTTTTTCGTCGAAGGCGATTCCAAAACCCTTTCTTAGGCTCCGGGGTACCTTCTTCATTGACGGCTTCTTCATTGACGGGTGACATTGAAGACATGGAAGGCATTGAAGACATGGCCGGCATTGAAGACATGGAAGGCATGGAAGACATAGAGTGTCTAGCCGGCATGGATGAGTTCGAGCGTCTACCCCTCCTTGTGTATTGAACCAATGGTGCATCGTCATCCACATTCATTAAGTTGAGGGACTCTTGAACCATTGATGAACTTTCTTGCCTTGGTTCTACGGTTGGTTGAAGGAGATGGGAATAGCCTACATGTTCAAGCGATTGAGAGGAGTAGTCCCGTAGGTGTGAAACCATTGTCCGGAAATGTGGAGGCACCTCAAGAGGCATTTGTCGAAGCTCCGTATCACATGTATTATGGACATTGACGAAACCTTGCGCCTAAAACAAAATAAGTAGTATAAGCTAATCACATTTTATGATATATTGGTTAAGAATTTTAAGACAAGTATATTAAAGTGTACTTACAAGATATTCTGTGGCTCCAAAGGGTGCTTGATAAGTAGCTTGTGGGGGAAAAGGGTTCAAGCGAAGAATAGTGCGATCCCGGTACCAAACCATGTAGGGGTCGAAGTAGTTCATTTCAATATCATCCTCTTCACCACGAAACCGAAAATCACCCCTCCTAACCCAATTTGCTATGTAGGGTTGATGTTTTTCAATCCAATTCCGTGAAGAGGCACCCCTTTTGTCTACTTTGTGCAATTTTGGTTCGGTATCAGAGTTTAACGGGATAATTTGTTTCCACCCAAATTGACGAGCTACCCTATTTGGAAAATGCCACTCAACAATGTCGAAACAAATCATAGGGGCCATCACTGTCCAATCGTCGGAGTCATCATAACAAAACGGGGGCAAAAAAGACAAAATCTGTCGGGTGTAAGGTTGCCATGTAAACTGATCATGTCGCATTGAATCAAAAGCATCCCTATACCCAATTAGTGTGGTCACCCCTTCCGGCCTCTTACGAATCACACTTGCCCACCTACGACCCAATGAGTCAATCCTGATTTGATGTTGTGAACCTAATGGGTTTGGTCCATGATGGGTAGCATTAACGGGTCTCGTGAGTGTAGGTCGACCAATACTAATCCTCTCCCATGCCCACAATTGCAATAGAACAAGGGGACCTCCAATGTCTTTGGACTTTACGTTGCTTGCTCTACATAAATTGCGATACAAAGTAGCAAGTACGGCACTTCCCCAAGAGTAGTTATCTAAGTTACTCAAATCCCTCAACAAAGGCAAATAAATAACTTGTATGTCATTACCACTCTTATCCGGAAACATGATAGTTGCCATTAAGATAAGCAAATATGCCCTCACATATTGATGTAGAACATCTTCATTTGCATCTTCCGGAAGACCACTAAATTTTTCTAACAACCAACCAATCCTCAAAGAAGCCCCCTTAAGGTCTTCACTACCCGGTGTTTTGCCTAAGAGTTCAGTTATTAACAAGGGCCAATTATAAGCGGTTGGTCCACTAATAATATCCCCTCTAATCCGTAGCCCTAACAACACTTGAACATCTTGCAAGGTCACAGTAGCCTCGCCAATAGTCAAGTGAAATGAATGGGTTTCCGGCCTCCATCGCTCAACCAAAGCACTTATTAATTCCACATTAAACTTTAAACCCACTAACCTATGAATAAAAAAAACTGAGTGTCCCTAATGAAATCAACTACTTGATCACTTACCAAAAACCCCTTGTGCGAAACTAAGTGTGACCTACATCGAAGGGAACCAACGTCCCGCCCTTCCAATATTGCCTTGCTCCGGTGTACCTCTTGTTGTGTGAGAAGTTCCGGGTTCACCGGGCCTTGTTGTTGATGTTGTTCCATTATTCCTACACATTTAAAAGAAGATTATTAGATTAGCATGAAAATAAATGTCCAAATAATTAAAAAAATTATGGTAATAAAAAAAATTAAAGACAAGTGTAAGTAGTAGAATACCCTTGTGAATTGTTAACTCTCAAAGTACATGTTTTTTTATTGTGGCCTAAACCACGACACAAACTACATGTGACCTTGTTCTTGCTCTTCTCATCCATTTCATTAAGAAATCTTTTATTCTTCCGTCTTCCTTTTCCCCGTTTATTTTGCTCATCGCATACTATTTTAGGCCCATTGTAAGGACCCCAATAAGCCTCATCTTTCAAAGGGTGAAATTTAGAAGCATATGAAGCTAAGTGTTCTCCGGTAGAATAGGCGATGTCCACAAATTGAGTAGCATTTAAACCCTTGTTTTTACAAACGGCATACACATGTGAACATGGATACTTGTATGTTTGGAACTTGTTACAAGTACATGTCCTCTTGGATAAATCAACGGTGTGCAAATGGTTACCATGTGACATGGGTCGAGAACCTCTACGTGTTGTGACTTGGTACACCCCTCCGACATGGTCAAAAGCCACAATCTTATGGTATGCTCCTTTTTGGCAATTTTCCTCCAACAAGGTTGTAATCTTCGGACTATAATGAAGCCCCTTCATCAACCGTTTCCTTGCAAACTCACGTCGCTCAACAAAGTATGCATTGACTCTAAAAAATACACACTTTATGATTGCCGTTACGGGTAGAAAACGTGCTCCTTTAAGAACATTATTAAATGCCTCCGCCAAATTAGTAGTCAATATTCCATATCTATGTCCACCATCATGGCAAATTGACCACTTCTCTATTCCAATTTCAACAACATATTGTTGTGCCTCTCTATTCAACTCACCTAGGCGACGAAATCCTATGTCAAACTTCTTGTTTTGTAATTGCATTGCCGTTGACCCAAACATTTCTTTAACTGCAGTATTTCTAAATCTTGTATTAACATTTGAAGCCAAATGACGAATGCAAACCCTATGATAGGCATACGGCTCCTCCCACCCACTACCAACTTCACTCATTGCTTTCATAATCCCTTTGTGTCTATCGGAAATGACACACAACCCACTTCTTTTGGTAACAAATACTCTTATGCATGACATAAACCAAGGCCAACTATCGGTATTTTCGGCTTCAACAATAGCAAAAGCAACCGGGAAAATTTGATTATTAGCATCAATTGACATAGCTGTCAAAATTGTTCCCTTGAACTTTCCATATAAGTGGGTTCCATCAATGCTTAAAACTGGCCGACAATGTTCAAAGCCATCAATACATGGTTTAAATGCCCAAAAAACACGCTTGAATTTTTGCACATTTGGGTTAGTTGTTGGTGTTGTATAAAATTGAACAATAGTGCCAGGATTAGATTCTTTTAAGCCTTGCATGAAACGAGGTAGCAACTCATATGATTTATCCCAATCTCCAAATATTTCCTCAATTGCTCTTTGTTTTGCATTCCAAGCTTTGGTGTATGAAATTGTGTAACCATACTTATCTAAAATATAAGTAACAACAGAGTTTACTTTATATCCCCAATCTCCCTCAACAAGGTTACGAATCTCATGACTTATGAATGCTCGTTTCAAATTCATGTGGTCTTGAGGTACCATGTCACAAACACAAGACTCATCATGAGGACCTTTGTATGTCACAATGGTAAAAACTTCAGAATGAAAGTCTTTTTGTGTAGCCCTTAACCGCCAATTACATGGTGTAGGAATCCGGCCACATTTGAAGGTAATAGTATTAGGCTTTGATTCGGCAACTTTGAAAAATTGATTTGCTTTAACACAATATGATGTCACCTCATCGCTAAGTGAAGCTTTGTTTGGGAACACTTGTCCAACCGCAAACTCTTTCCCATGTTCATATCTTACCATATTTTCCCAAGTTTTCCAGCTATTCAATTCATCCTCATCTAATTGATCAATCTTATTAAACTCAACGATGGGAGCACTAGCAAAGACAAGATCATCATCACCATCTTCTTCATTTGCCAACAAATTCTCATCAAGTATTGCCAATTCCTCATCAATCTCATCACCTTCTAAGTTACCATCAAATTCCCCTTCATTTACGTAATTAGTTTCAAGTGAAACAAATTGAGCAACATCATCTAGCCTAATACTTGGTGTAGGAATGACAATTTGACTAGTAGAAACTTCTACAAATATGTCCATTGAAGGAGCATGTGAATGACGAATACTTGCCCATAACGCTTTAAAGGCTCCCTCATTATTAAGAGGAACAATTTTGAAACACCAACACTCGGAAATTTCATCATTACCTTCAATTGAGTACCCAAACTTTGAACACCAATTCCCTTATAAATCTCTTCAACTAATTCAAGATATGTCATCTTTGTACTAGCTAGAATAAAACATTGATTCCCTCCTCTATAGGTTACACATCCATTTTGCTCCAACACTTCACCATCCCAATAACAAATAAGAGGAAAATCACAAATTTCCATTCTATAAAAAAAAAATTGAACAAATTTAGTATAAATCAACTACCAATAACCTAATTTCCCTAAAATACATACCTAAACAACAATTAAAAATCAGAAATCGTTCATCCTACCTAATTAGGGTTTCGAAAATTTGGGGCTTTTTTTTAACAACCTTAAATTAACACATATAAGTTGTAGATCTAGGCACAAAACAACATAATTACCAACAATCAAGACAAAATAAGCAAAATCTACATTCAAAAGATGAAATTAAATAAGTTAAAAGAATTAAATTACCTTGCTAATTAGGTAGAATGTATAATTTGAATAGCAAAAACCCAATATAATGCGGGAGATACGGGAGATTCACGGAGATGAGTGTGAGGTGAAGAAATAAGAAGGGGAGTGAGGTTTGTTGAGGTTTGTTCTATCGCGGTATGTCTTTGTGAGGCGAAATAATGAAGGTTTTGTTTAGTAGAAAGGGACGGAGGGACGGATATACTAAAAAAAAAAAAAAAAAAATTACTGCCTAAACACGCCCATACGTATTGGCGTGTTTGTCTCTTAAGACACGCCATTACGTATGGCGTGTTCTATTTTCTTCTATTTTGCGGCTACTAGACTCGGAGTGTCGAAATTTGTCGCTTAAACACGCCATACGTAATGGCGTGTTTTATTCTCAAGACACGCCATTACGTATGGCGTGTTTCCTTTGATAATATTTCTCGAACACTTGTCTTTGGTTTAGTTTTTGATCGCTAAACACGCCATTACGTATGGCGTGTTGTTCATTGAATTAAACACGCCAATACGTATGGCGTGTTTAAGCCTCCTACAGGCTCGTCAAAAACGAGCCTACGTGGACACCATTTCGATAATTGTTTTCAAAACCGACCCAAAACGACAATTCTTTTATTTTTGAACATTATTTCAAAAACGGACTCACACAAACGTCACTCTTCATTTCTATTTCCTTTTTTCTTATTTCCAAAAAAATAAAATAAAATCGGCGGCAAAATTCAATGCGATTACTGCTTAATTTCTTCTCAGATCTGATGATCTGATTAAACAATTGTTAATTTGTTCATAAAATTGTGGATTAGATGTGGTCAACTTGAATAATTTCGCAATTATATTAGTAATTTTAGTTTATAGTATAATTGATAGATAGATTAGACGAAATTCTTCAGATTTTGGAGGTTTAATTTTGATAATGGCGGCTCCGTTCTTCAATACACCTTTTCAACCGTATGTTTATCAGGTTCGGAACACATTTTTCTATGATATTAGTATTAATTAATATAGAGTGATTTTGATTTACTGTGTTTTTTTGTTGAATTCTGTTGTTGTTGTTGTTGTTGTTGTTGAATTCTGTTGTTGTTGTTGTTGTTGTTGTTGCGATTTGTTGTTAGGTTTAGGTTGATGATTATCTATGAAATTAGTGATTTATGCTAATTTATGAAGTTAATTTGATGTGTGGAGGAATTTTGATTGATTGTTTTGATCGAATTTTGTTGTTCTCGTTTCGATTTTGTTGTTTTTATGTGAGAGTAGTGATTTGTGCTAGTTTTAGAAGTTCATTTGATGTGTGGAGGAATTTTGATTGATTGTTTTGATCAAATTTTGTTGTTCGTTTCGATTTTGTTGTTTTTATGTGAGAGTAGTGATTTGTGCTAGTTTTAGAAGTTCATTTGATGTATGAAGAACTTTAGATTTATTGTTTTTTCGAGCTTTGTCGTTGTTGTTTTGATTTTGATGCTAGGTTTAGGTCTTCTGTGAAATTAGCAATTTATGTTTGTTGATCAGTTTATGAAGCTCATTTGATGTATGGTATACAGTTGTTTGCGGAATTTAACTGGTCTAAGCGGGATTCTTGTATGAGAATTTGTTTCGAGCCATGTTAGTCTGGAGAATTACGTAACTGTTATAAGGTGATGATGAAACATCATGACAATTGGGAGTTTGAAAGTCAGACAGTGGCAATGCTAGGATTCAATGTTACGAGGGGACGTGCTAATGCAATAGTAACTTGGGAAAAAAGATTGAAAATTAAACTAAACAAATTTATAGATTGCTTTTAGGGGGCGGCACTCGGCAGCCCTAGGTAATCCCTAGGTCCAGCATTGATTGGAGCTTTTTTTTTCCTTCAAGTAAACAAATCTCACTGTGTTGTGATGTATTTTATTTTACCCGAGCCTTTTTAGGTAGGTATGTAGTTGTTGTGATACCAACAGATTTTACAATATATAGGAGAGTTCTAGCGAGGTTTTGGAAACACACATAATTGGAGATCAGATACATTGTAAAGTTTGGAAATCCTCAAATTCAATGGTGTTTTAACTTTTAAGTTCCTTTGGGTTTGACACGAGTGAGTTGTTTGACGACGTAGATTCACAATTGTCAGGGACTTAACTTGATGAGGTTGTGTCAAATGTTGGATGAAGCTCATCTAAAATGGAGAGACATGCTTATGTGATGTTAACATGTGATGACACACTCGCACATACAATGTTCTACCTTCGGGAATCTCACCCAAATTTTAGGTTAAGACCCGTTGCTTTCAATAAATAGTTGAGACTAATTACTCTGAATACCAGAGTGCCTGTGACTTGGCTTCGTACTAGAAGGAAGATGTGTGAGATACCTAAGGGGTTCCTCGTGATAGGATAACTAACAGCCTAGTTTGTAAAGAACTTTGATTGACTTTTCATTTCTTTGAACTCTGTAATTTAAGGTAGTGGTCGTGTACCTCATGTGTCTTCACATTTCTTTGGGTAATTATCCTGTTCAGGTAGGAGTGCGGGTCCAATGGTATGTGCTTAATTTTAAGCCAATATCACGAACCAAACAAATTTTTGAGATAAATATGTCAGTTTCATTCATTTCATTTTCCTTAATACAGAGTAGATTTTATACACGTGCTCTAAGTGCCTCTGGACCAAACAGGTGCTTATGTGAGGTTTGGCCAAATATGCTCCCCTTAATGATCAAAACACACATTCAACTTCTAGAAGTCATGCAGAAATTGAAACTCCTTTCCACCGAAGTAGACATCCCATCAGTAGTATATTGAACTTAACAAGAAAGAATATTACTGTATCAAAAATTTTTCCCTTTTAGAATCTTTTATTGGAGGCGGTCTTTTCAAAGTAATGTGGTACTGTGCTGTGCATTTTAGAAGGATGTTACATTTATCCAAAAGACAATGCTCTTGCCAAGCCATAACAAGAAGACCACCACTATTTTCTTGGATTCTGCTGATAGTGTACATGAATTTTATACCACATCAATCTATTATTTGGCGGGTGTCGCTTTCTCTTACACCAAGTGTTAGTTTAGTGAAGCATAAGCTACTTACCAACCAACAGTTTGAGTTTGCCTTGCCTGAAAGGTTGCATACTTCCTAATCTATTGAGACCCTTCAAGCTCCTGCCACTAACTAAGAAGTTTCTTGTTTACATCCTTAAATGAAATGGTCTTCTTATTGCAGTGTATAGTCTGTTATTAAATGTCATACGTTTGTTCATGACTCAGCCCTTAAGCATTAAACTGATCTTTTGTCGTACAGAGCCCACAAGAAGCTGTCACGCCTTTTCAGATTCTTGGTGGTGAAGCTCAGATAGTTCAGGTATGCTGATAAATGCTGAAGTTTCATATTCATGCTCACAAAAAAACAAAAGATTGAAACTTACTTTCTTTTCTGCTGAATGGTTTTACCGTAACTAGATTATGCTGAAGCCTCAAGAGAGAGTAATTGCTCGACCAGGTATGCCTTAAAATGGCTTAGATTGTTAAACTTCTGTCTTATTATTGTTCCATTCTCTCTTGAACCTCACTGCAACACTGTTCTCTTTTTCTGTGATATTGGGTGGGGGTTGGGGGATGGGGGCACAATTCTTTCTTGTGATTTCAGGGACACAAATAACAATTTTTGCTTGTTCAAAAAATACCATTAATCATTTTTGTAATGGATTTGCGCGAAAAGGAAATGAGTTTACTGAAAAGCTTAACCATAGGGATCAAACTCGTTGAAAGCTGCTAAACTAAAGTCGATATTATGAATTAATTTGGCAGGTAATCCTGTAATAAGATCGATGATGCATTGATAAAGAACAGACACTGAATGCATTAAATACATTAGTGACTTATGCCTAGCAATTAATTATGCAAAGACAGAGGTAAAAAATAGTGCTGGTAACACAGCTTGCAGGTGGGATTTTGAAACTGCAATTATATTCAGTCACACGTGACTTCATGCTAATTGTCACTGAGCTAAGAGCGCTTTTAATCGAAGTAGATAACTAGATACTTTTTTGACTTGCAAGCTGAGAGTGCCTTCTCTGTTCATTACTTAATTATGATACAATATGCTTTTAAGAGTTGCTTGGAGAAATATTAATTATAAATAGTTTGCAGGCTCTATGTGCTACACATCTGGGTCCATTCAATTGGACAACGTCTACGTTCCTGAACAAGAGGCTGGAGTATGGCATTGGTTCTTTGGCAAGAGCGTGACTAGCATTGTTCTTCTCAATTCTGGTTCCACTGATGGATTTGTTGGAATTGCTGCGCCTTCACTTGCTAGAATTCTACCGGTTGGTCTATGAGATTATTTTATGTAGTTGACATTATGTTCATGTTGCCTGGTTTAATGATCTTATATTTCTCTGATGTTTTTTCTTTTTTCTTATAGATTGATTTGGCAACGTTTGGTGGAGAACTTCTGTGCCAGGTATAATATTCGAGTTCTGATCTCTAAGTCTTTGACATCTCTTGTTGTAGAGTTGCATTTTGTGATCGTTCGTTTGTTTAATTTTGACATCTGATTTTAGTAATTGTTTGTAGCCAGACGCATTTTTGTGCTCCGTAAACGATGTCAACGTTACTAATACTACTACTGACCAAAGAGTGCGTAACGTTGTTGCTGGTGCAGAGGTCAGTTGCTAAGCCATCTCTCAACTTGATCCTTTTTAATACATACAAGGCTTTAGAGATGCTATCATGCTAAGAGTAACTGGCTAGATGAAAATATTTTTCGTTTCATTTCTTTATTTCCTGTTTTACCTAGAATCAAGGTTTTATGCAAACTGACATTCTCATGTATGTTTTTGCTCTGAAGAGTTTTTTGCGGCAGAAGCTATCTGGTCAGGGCCTTGCATTTATCGTTGGTGGTGGATCTGGTATGCGTTCTTTCTTGTAGGGTATCTTGTATTTTATCTCTGAAAATTCTCTGTGAAGCAGGCTTTCTTTCACTTCTGTATGCGTGTTATGCATTACTCCCTCTATTCCACTTTTATCGCCCTCATTTCACTAAGGGGTCATTTCGGAGAGTATGTCTTGAATTAACTACATAACCCTACGAGGCTATGACTTAGAGATCCTGCTAATATTGAGTTATCGGAAAGCGTAAATTTAGATGCTGAGTTTTTTTCCCATAATTATGGGAATGCGGGAAGATCACAACAGTAACTGAGTAACATTCTAACTTAGAAAGACGGCGAGAGAAACAAAAAGGAAATGAGGACTACTAAAGTAGTTGGGAATAAAGATTCACGAGTAATTAGCTTGAAGTTCTATAACACATTCCAAGGTGTCAGTGCCTGTGGATCGTTTCAGTTTGGGCAGTTGCCATTGTACATTTGTCTGAGAATATAGGCCTCAATGACAGCCACTTTCATCCTTTTCATTTATTTGTTATTGGTTTTTGAAATATCGTATATGTTCAGTTGATAACTGTGGGATAACTGTGGATTATTACTATATAATCGATATAAACCGATGATTCTCCATATATATTTGGGGTATAATCATTTTTATGTTCCATCTATTTCTCGTAAAAGATAAATATTCATATTCATATCTTATAAAATTGGACTTATAGGTTATAGGCCTATAGCCCTCTTAACATTAGGTAATGCAGTGACTGCCTATAGTTAAGACACAATCAGCTAGTCATTTGTATCTGCATAACTTCCCTAAATTCAAAGACGGGTCAAGTGCATTTGCTCATCTGTTGTGCTTAGCGTAGGTTCTTATTTTGCATTTCTCCTTCGTTTAGTTGTGCAGAAAAATCTGGAGGTGGGAGAAGTACTTGCGGTTGACGCTTCTTGTGTTGTGGCCTTGACAACGACAATTAACGTTCAAGTCAAACATAATGGTCCCATGCGAAGAGCAGTTTTTGGGGTAAGATTGTTCATCTTTTGTGATTTATTATTTTTTGGAACTAGGTGTTATCGGGTGGACCTAGCAAATAGCATCTTCAAGGTCTCTTTTTTTTTTATGTGTTCTTCAAGGTCTCTTGATAGCCTTAAAACCACTCTGGTTTTTATGTGATCTCTAGTCAGCATAATGATCTTTAGTATAATCTTTTGAGCACACTGTCCACATTTTAAATCAGTACATGAATGACGAACCCTCTGGATTATTAATTTCAAAATAAAAGCTCAGTCAAAGCATTTTATGTTTATTTAACCAGCTCTAAATCCTTTAGATGTGATGAAATTGTAGGCGGAGAATCTAGTAACAGCCATTCTTACGGGACCTGGGATAGTTTTCATCCAGAGCTTGCCCTTCAATAGACTTTCTCAGCGTGTTGCCAGGTAATCTCGTCTCTTCTGTGCTCCCTCTCTTCAAAGCCCTTTCTTATACATCTACTTTTGGAACGAAGTTTTACGAATAGCAAATACAGTTGGGCTTTTGGTTATTTTGGGAAGTAGATTACTTGTATTATCCTTCTAACTTAAAAAATCAACTATTGGTGCAAGTTGGGCTGGGCGTCGTTTTGGGCTTTTTGGTCATTTCAGGTAACACACATATCAAAAGAAATACTCCGTCTAGGCGTCTAACAGTAGGTCTCCCTTGTGACGGGTCGGATCTTGCGACGGGTATTTTGTGAGTGGAAATGGGTAGAGGGGACAAGGTGGGCACCCACCCCATGTGCTCCTTCTCTCACCCTTATGGGTTTTTTGTGTGATAATATGGTACCCGTCACAAGTTTGTGATGGATACCCTCCGTCATAAGGGAGAATTTGTGATAATCTAATATCTATAACATGTTGCAGTAGTAATCTAATATCTATAACATGTTGCATCGTTTGAAAGGAAAAGAAAGGGAGGGAGAGTAGGGGATTTTAAATCCCCTGTTTGGATAGCAAATGAGGATGGAGGGAAATGGAGGGTGAGAGATTTGGAGGGATCCAATTTCCCTCCTCCAAGCCTAATCAAAATCTCTTCACAATAGGCAAGATTGATTTTAAATCCTCCACTCTCCCTCCATTTCTTTTCCCTCTAAATCGAGGGGAGGAATTTGGAAGGATGAGCAATCCATTGTTTGATTAGCAAATTGAGGTAGAGGGAGTTGGAGGGGAGGAAAATGGATCCCTCCATTTCCCTCCTACAAGGCAAATTATTTCCCCACCAACATATGTAAGATTTGGAGGGAAAATCACCTCCTCCATTCTCTCTTCCCTCCCCTCCCCTCCCTTTCTCTTCCGTTCTCCCCCCTCCTCTCCCTTTCCCTCTTTTTTTTCCTATCCAAACAAGGCCTTAGTCTTTGACTGTTGTTTTTATGGCAGGGCTGTGACCGCTCCAAACGTAAGGGAGAATCCAAGGTTCTTCATTCAGTTAGCCGTATTCTTTTTCCTGGCGTATGTTGTGATTGTATCGTCGTTGATATTGACTGATGTATAGCAGTAGCACGACCAAGTCGTTTTGTTCTAGGCAGTTGGTTTAATGTATTGTTCTCCTTGTGATTGCTATCCTCTCCCCATTGCAGAAATAGTTAAATAGTACACAACTAACGGGGCAAAGCAGGATACTTTGATTTTCTCCAATTTGTTTCTTGTCCAACTTAATTAGTCTTTCAACATATGGAAAATGAAAAATTGGAAGAACAAATTTGGTAGACAAACATGTTTGATTGAGACGATTCTTTTCTTTTTGTTTGGGATTTGTGCTTTGCATCTGATTTCATGTTAGGGTGTGATACTAAATCAATCTGATGGTTATTAAGTACAAAATGTTGGTAATTAGACATCTCCGAGTACATAAACTCTTGGTTAAGACGGGGCACTATCCGTCTTAAGTTTAAGCCGGGTCAAATATACTAATGTGGTATGAATAAGAGAAAAGCAGAATGCATTGGAAAAGGTAAAAAATTTGTCCTATATATCATGTTAGGTGATATTTAACATGTCTTAAACTTAAGGCGGATAATGTCGTCTTAAGCTATACTAGCTGCTCTGTATATGGGTAATTGTGAATTTACTCGCAAATGTTTTAAAAGGCTAGTCGAAATAACATTGTAGGAGACGAAATCCGTGAGAGTAAAAGCGTTCAATGGTATACTAAGTTCCACGGTGTTTAGTGGAAATAAATTGAACAATTCAAATGTTGTTTATCAATTTTTTGATCAGATAGTGTCCATCTTAAATAAAAATTTGGCAGTTAAATGTTGACTTCACTTGAAGACGTGAAGTACAAAAGTAAGAGAGAAAATCAGTGACATGTCCCTAAATTTTGTTAACTTCCGTAACAATGTGAGTTAGCAACTTAGGATGGCCACGTAGGAGTACTTGTGTTAGTTTTTTTTGTTAGACAAGATAATTGTGTTAGTTGTGTGCATACTACCTTCATGAAGATGAAAGATCTTAATTAATTCAAAGCGCTTTGTTTGTGATGGTCATAAATTGTGACGGCATAAATATTATCACTTTAAGATAAGATGTAATCATTTATAATCAAATTTTTTCATTAAAATTGTCACATTTTGGATCCGTCACAAATTGTGAGTTGTAACGTGTTCACACCTGTCAATCTGTCACAAATGAGAATTTGTGTAATTAAGGAGAATAGATTCACAAAATCTGAATATGAATTTCAGGATTTTGGATATGGATGTTATGACTTGCAAAATTGTGAGTTGTAACGTGTTTACACTTGTTACAAATGAAAATTTGTGTAATTAAGGAGAGTAGATTCGCAAAATTTGAATATGAATTTCAGGATTTTAGATGGATGTTATGACTTGCAAAATTTGGACTTAATCTTAGATTCATGGAGTCACGGACTATACCTCAATTCTATAAAATTCATTTCACAATTTGAGTCTACGCTCCTAACTAGAGCTAGACAAATTTAATCGTTGAGCTGCCTAACTTAACCTGTTAGACAAATAAGGATTGGGTTAAATCGGTTATATATAAAGCGGGTTGACTTTAGTTTCAGTTTCGGTTCCAGTTCAATTTCGATTAGGTTCATTTCAGTTAGCCACTTTAACCAGCTTATACTATTTCGAGTCCGATACGGTTTGGGTCAGGTTAACTTCAGTTCAGTTCAGTTTTGGGTCATAATTTTCTTGAATAAACAATAAAAAATTGGTTTAAATGTATCTCATACTTTCCAATTTGAATGTAATGATTCACGTTAACACTAATAAATAAACAATCAATGAAAAAACACCTAAATTATGAGTTTATTATGAGAAACAATATATATGTTTAATTCAAGTCAATCGGTTCAGCTTTATCGGTCCAGATATATAATCAGGTTCGAGTATTATTCGGTGGATCCGCTTTCGGTTCGATTTGGATTGAGTCGGGTTTCAAATACTATCCAAGTTACTTATATCGTGTGTTAATTTGGTTATCAATATTCTCAATCGTTTTTTCGGGTTCAGGTTTATTTTGCCATGTCTTCGTCTGAGTTGATCCGAGATTAGACCAATATAACCAAAAAAAATGTTATTTGAACCAACCCAAACCCTTGAACCGACGCGAAATACATGTAACCCGATGCTGACTTAACTCGATGGATGACTCGATAACAAATTAGCTTAACACCGTTCCAAATAATATGAGCATTTATGTTAATTGTTTAACTTCAGAATATAATTAAATAACCCGTGTTAACCTAAGAAAATCCAAACCAAGTATAACCTGTTTTGTTATAACCAGATCCGTAACTGATCGAGTGACCAGGTTATGACAAATCACTTTGCCTGACACTCTGACTAACCAAACACAAAATCAAACCCCCTTACAGTAGAGTGCCTGACCTAATTGGTTGGCCAACACGACAACAAGGTCATCTATACCCTAGCTCGTCTGACTTGGAAGACACTCCCCCTTTCCTCCGACTGATTTAAGACCGGTTCTCTCAAACACAACTTCGCTCGTCAAATACTTTTTTTTTAAAAAAAAAAGAAGAAAATTGGTCAATCTAGTCTGCCCAAACACGACCTCGCCCGAGTAAAGGTCAAGCTTTAACCAACTTGTGCTGGTTCAAGGCCAAGTAAAGCTATCTAAATCCGCTTCTGAATCGACTTAACCGGGACGAACACGTTCCGTAGTGGTGGCTATCATTACTTCACGGTAGCCGCCTTCCAACAAATCGATTAAAGGCAAGTAATCATATCTAAACCCGTCCTTGAATCAACTCAATCGAGTATGTCTCGGGGCTCCTGTGGCGGTGGCTCCTTCTACCTGTTGGGAAATGTGTCCTCAACAATAGTGCGATCATATGATTCAAAATCATTATTAAATCTCATTTTAAAGAATACAATTGGGAAGTAATATTGTTCTTTTATCTATTTGGTCAACATATATCGGTAATGATTGGTCGACTAGAGTTTGACATTCTTGTCGTGAGACGGTGGTGATCGATTGACCCCTAGGTCATACCTAAAGGGCAATACACTTAATTGATTATTTAATTAATCGTATAACGTTGCGAGTTAATTAAATTACTTGAAAATTGACGGACGATTTTGGAAGTAAAATTTACGTATCAAATTGAAATGTGATTAAATGAGATACGGTCTGAGTAATTAAATTGTATAATTACTCGGATGAAATAAATTGTTTAATGTAACAATTAAAATGAATGAATTATTATAAATTCAATCAGTTGAAATTTATAAATGGTAAAATATTCTGGTACGAGTAATTGTGAAATTACTAAGTCAATTTTGTATGTGACGTATTTTGATAATACGTTGATTTTTAATATGTTAAAAATTACATGACAAATATATGTGACATGTGACATGTAACATATAGACAATTGACAAAAATAATATGGACACCATGTTATGTAAAGTGCCGAAAATAAGAGGGGAATGAACTTAATATTGTGTTTATATTTTAAATAAGAAAACATAATGATTATAAAGTGATCTAGCCATGCAAGCCTATGAACATTGTTAAGAGCAACAATTTCATGCATTGGCTCCTTCCTTCCTCCACTCCCACCGGTTTTGGGAAGTAAAAACACTTGAGTTTGTTTTTCTTATTTTGCCTAATATTCACTAAGAAGTAGTGGATGTTCATTCACTTTTTACTTATCAAAATATAAGAGTTTTAGAGAGACAAAAATCCTCTCTTCTTCTTCCTCCCATAAAACCGAAATTATTAAGAGTACATAATAATTTTGGGTCATTTTTCTACTAGATTAATATTATACTAGTATTTATAATATTAATTAGATTAAGTGTTAAGCCTTGGGTATATAGCTTGGGGAGAGATCTTATTCTTAGATCTTGTTCATCCATTGGAATAGCTCAAGAACAAGAAGAGAAAGGTGATCTCTCTTGTGCCCAATATAGCCGAAATATTGAATGTAAGGACATTATTTCTCTTCTCTTTTATTAATGTTTGCATGCATAAAATCCGTTTTAATTTTATGACAAATTAATTAGACATATATGAGTATGTTAAGTATGTATATGAATCTACATTTCCTTCAATCGGTATCATGAGCCACGGTTGTTTGCATGCAAATTGGTTAAAAGTTTTTCCGAGTTATATGAATAACAAATAAAACTTGTAAAATTTGTGTTATTATGATATATCACGAAATAATTACATGCATGTTAATATTTCTGGTCCTAAAGTATTTTAGGATATTTTGGTTAATTTTTCGGATTTTTATTGTTCATATTTAATAATAATGACATTTAAATGTGATTTTATGAGTAAAAATGTCATTTTTGGTCGAAAATTAGCTATACTTCGAATTTTCACTTGGTTTTTGGATATGTTGTTACATATATTATTTTGAGATAACCTGTAAATTTTCATAATTTTTGGACTAGTTATGCTCGAAAAATGATTTTTTCATCATTAAATTCGGATTTAAGAGAAAAATAGGTTAATATGAGTTAAATTTCGAATCTGGTCATAGAAAATTAATATGTTGTCACATGCAATTTTACAAGATGTGTGTAAAATAATTGGCTATAAAGAAGTCTGTTTGCATGATTTATGGATTTTTGAAGAAAAATAGCATAAATAGTGACATTATTAGTGGAAAATTAATAAAACATAATCTATGACTTAGGAAAAACGTCTAATGTTGCATTTTATCATATTTTTCAGATCTAAAATTGAAAAGTTAGTGAAAATAATTTTTCCATGTTTTTATGATTATTTTATTAAAAATCGATAAACCGCAACATTGTTTTTCCGGTAAATTTTCGAAATTTTTAACCTAAGTTTTTGAACATTATGAGTGTCATGGAATTTTTCCAGAATGTTCATGAATTTAAATTTCAAATTTTGAATTTATTTGAAATTTTGTGATTTATTTGAAGTTTAATGGCTTATTTTTGTAATTTTTGGTCCAATTATGAACAATTTTATAAATAAAAGTTAATTATGGTCAAATTATTAGTGAAGACTATATTTTGAGTCCTAAGAGGTTAGGGTAATTAACTTATGCATAAATATGAGTTTATGCATTTTTGTGATTATAAAATGTTGAAATCACGCAAATCCGTAAAAACCGAGTAATATACGATATTGGCTAATTAAAAGGCGATTTAGCATAAAATTGAGCATGTTCATACATAATATAATGCTGCATTTTCTTTATGATTGTCATAATTTTAATTTATGTAATTTTGAATTATGTAATTTTACTTAGTATGGCCTTAGATTTTAATTGGTATTTCCCGAAATGTATGGGAATATCGATTCGGTTGTAATTTTTATTGTGATCTCGTATCACCGTTTTGTAATTTAATAGATTTATTTTATTTTAGTTACAAATGTATAATAGGAAATTATATAATTTATTATGTAATTTTATTCATTCCGGAGTTCCAAAAGACGGATTTCTTCAAGAATGGCGATACATAAAGACGGTGTTACCTCGAGATGCGTGTCACAACCGAAGTTCAAGGGACCAATGGAGTTGGTTTCCGAATTTGTAATAAATTAATAGTTTTTCTATTTTAGGAAAGGCCATACTAGGATTTATTTATCTTTATGCTTGCATTTTATTTTATGTCACATGCATCGCTAAATCGCCATAACTAAACATGCATTGTCTTTTTATCGAGTTTATCGACCGTGTCAATTAGAATTATCGTAGTTCACCGCTTTAGTTCACTTAAAACGTGATAGATAAAAAATTGACATGACCTCTCGCTAAAACTATCAATTGAGACATAGCCTTACCAAATAGTAGAAACCATGAAAACCTATTTCGTGAGGGAGTGCACTCGGCCACACCGGGGTACAAACCTTGTTACGTAGGGGAAGTGGGTGATGAATGTTAATCCACCGAATTCATGTTGATGAGAGATGTATCGGCCCCACCGTGCCCAAGTTAATGTGGGTTTGGATCATGGACACATTTATTCGAAATTTGGATTGAACTCAACAAAAGTATTTGATAAGGGATGTATCGGCCCCACCGTGCCCTTGTCGATGTGTTTTGGGCTAAAGATAATTGTTAATGTAATATTATCGACCGAGAGTTCTAAAAGTAGAATCGATTAAACGTTAATCCACCGAGTTATATTGATGAAGGATGTATCGGCCCCACCGTGCCTAAATCGATATGAATTTGGGTCTTGGAATCATTTATCATAGTTGGGTAGAGGTCACTATGTAAATGCTATACTTGTTTACAAGTATTAATATAACGATAAATGTTTTGTTTTCCACTATTCCGTTATCATATTGTTCTATTTCTTTACCACAATTCATATACGATATCATTTCGTTTTTGATTCAAATCTCCATTAAAATATCGTAACTAAAGACAAATATGAATTTGCTTCTAAAACCTCAAATGGACCATTGCTAAGGATCTCTTGTAAAGAGTATAGATTAAAGTTATTCATTATCAAACAGGTTTTTGATTCTTGACTAACACATCTACTTGCAATGGATTGTTATTCATATACTTAATTGAATTAAGTATCTTGAAGCGATAAATTGTTTTGGTAATTAGATTTGTTGGAATTCGTAATTGACCAAAATAACGCAACCACTTCAATGAAAGTTTTAAGACTAAAACGAACAAATGAAGAGTAATCTTCATAAGATTCAACTTTGCTTCTCTAAGTAAAGACTCATTGAATTGAGTGGGAGCATTCTCTTAAACCGTTAAGATGAGGACGAGGTTCAAGAAGTAGAGATTATAATGGAATTGATACAAGGTAATGTTAAAGGTAAAGTTGTTGAGAATAACGATACTAAACCTATCAATCCCGACCGATAAAGTTTCCATTGTCTTAAAATGTTGGACACGAGAAAGGAAACTACCCCAAATTATTGAAGAATCAACAAGTTAGTTGTGGGACATCTAATGGGACATTCTTCTTTAAAATGTTTATTTGATTAAACATAAATTTTGCTAGTACTACTTCGTCAATATTAGAAACCAGTGGAGGTTTTCATCATTATGTTTGACACATAAGATGATTAGAATATGACGACTAGCATCAATAATGTCGAGAGATAGAGTAATTGTGTACTCAATCTAGTTTTTGGATTTGGAGTTGTACTTAATTGTGACTATTAAGTACATAAACTCTAAATAAGAATACAAATTTGTTAAGATACAAAAAGAGGTTTCACTTTTGTGATCCTATACACCACGATTTGATGTATGGCTAGCCCATTATCAAGGTGAGTATATTCTAAACCAAACTAGAATGATATATCATGAAGATGATGCAAGACTCAAATTGGTGACCCAAGATTGAACCTTAAATTCTGGAATGATTAACGCAAAGAGTTATCGAGTACTCTTGAAACCATTAGATTGTTAATGGTATATGCGTATCTTGTATTCAAAGCAAGATGTCTCGTGCCTTTTGGTTGAAAAAAAGATCGAGGTTGTAAATCATTGATCCAAAATAGGTTGATCATTTTCTTTTACCAACGATTTAAGTTGACGCTAATATGTTCACTTAATAAGGTAAAAGGAGAAATCTTTGAAGGATTTCAAAGAGTTCAAGGAATCACGATTTAGTCGTGATGGGATTATCAAAGTGAAGACTTTGATATAAGCCAAATGAATTGTGACATAGTATCACAAATTAATCTCTTTTAACACGCATTATGGGATAATGTATGATTAGATAAGAATTCAAACGCTATTCGATAAAGTTTGGACTTCGATCAAGTTAGTTTGAGTTACTTGATCCCTTTGGGGATTTTATCATTTTTGTCTAAATTATTTTTCCACTAAATCGAATCATATGAGATATGAAATGGTAAGGGTACCATGGTTGTAAGTTTTCACAAAGAAACAAATGCTCAATTTTTCCCTCTTCAATTAACACGAGTACGACGGGTTGCGGCTCGTGAAGCTGTCTTTCTAAAAATACAAGTTTATTTCTAGAAGACAGAGTGGGAGAAATTAATCAAGAGCCACAAAGAATGCCACAAAGATTTTATGTCGCAAGAAACTGGTCTTTCTTGGCTACATGAGACGTTTTGTGTAAGATGTTGTTTCTTTAAAACCTAGGAGGTTAAATTCGTCAAATTATTGAAAATGATGGATTCATGCTACTTTTAAGAAAGTAAAGAGCTTATAACTTACAAAGAAATCGTTTGATTCAAGATTGATTACTTCTGGAAAGTAATGAACATATGACTTACATAAGAGTGTTTAAGTCACAACTCAATACAAGGCTTAGAGCCATAAAAGTCCGAAATAAAAGGCTTGATTAGTGACAAAGGGTTTTGCACTAATAAAGAGATATTTCATAGCAAGATTGGTTGATTAGTGACAAAGGGTTTTGCACTAATAAAGACAAATTTCAAAGTTTGATTGGTTGCAAAGGGTTTTGCACTAATTGAAATGCTTAAGTCTATTTGGATCTTCTTAGGGATTGTGTTTCATTATGAGGTTATGAAATACATAGCAAGTGAATCTAAAACCCACTTCTTCAATTAGAAGGAATGTATTCAATACATATCTTGAGTTTTGAAGATTCTTGCAATCCTAAGATAATGTGAAACTTAAGAGAGGGTCTTAAGTAGGACATCAATGAGTTGGAATCAACATTTTGGATCATGTGATAAAACATTTCTCGATAAGTCGAGAAGTTGTGTTTATACATGGAGTTTAGTGGGAGTTACGGAAATTTTAATTAGTCCGATATGTGGATGACGTATTGATCATTGAGAATGATTTAAGACTTTTTGAGTATTATAATACATCTTGAATATCCAGATTTATGAAGATAAATCCACATGATATTAGCGTCAGTAAGAAGTCTTATGTTGATAAGATTCATGACTAGTTCAATTAAAGTTGAACATATTTGATTGATTCCATTGCTTCCGCTGCCGGATCAATTAAATAGGTAATGATGTATAACACTTCATATACTTCGAGTATGATGAATTGTTTTCAAAATCGAATTTTAGTAATCTTTGCCAAGTACGCCATAAAGATTACCCTTAAGTGCATGCAGAAGCATTAAGGAAGTAAAGCAAAGTGTTTATGATGCAATTTTGTGTAAGTGTGTTACACAAGTGACAATTGACAATTGAGGTTGCGCATGGTTTCCGACAAAACCATAATCAAAACACATTAGGATGGTTAAGATACCATTGTGGCTATGATAATTAAGAAGTAGATTTTCTAGAATCGTTCTAGGCAATAAAGAACAATGAGAGATATTTATAACGGAAATTGAGTACACTTGCAGTCATGAGATGTGCAAGAGGATGAGTCCCGCACACTGTGAAAATGGTGGGAGCTATTGTTAGGCTAGAGGGCCTATGTCTTGATTGGATCTCGACACGTACTCAGAGAGTTTAGTAATGCAAATGTATACATTACAAAGGAAAACGAATATGTAGTAAGGTTGAGTAAGGTACAAGAAGTTGATAAAACCTACTAACCAAAGCCTTCTCATAGGCTAAACATGATGAGTCATGTCATTTCAATTGAATTGAAATGAACAACTACGTACAAGACCAAATTAGATTATAGAACATGAAATAGTAATGAGGCATTGACTATTCATATGTGATAATCGCATTTGTCGTTCGAGTTTTACTTTAAAACTCTTTTATTATACTTTGTTACATCCAAACGGGTTGTAGAGACAATTGAACCCCGTTAAAGTGAACACGGATTAACATTGTATTCGCCCATAGTTACTTGTATGAGGTGACGTCTCGAAGTGACTAGAGTGTGATGCGATTGATGGCAAGTTCAAGTGCCATACAGTCATGTGAGATGACTAGTCGATCACATAGGCAGATGTTAGGAACACCTTGTCGGGCCTTATGACCGCTTATAGAGTTCTGGCAAATTTATATAGCCTGGTCGTGGCGAGAGCTGTTATAGTATTCAAATGAGTCGATTCTTTTGACTAAAGACTATTCACCTAAGATGGCTCAGTTCAGATTAACTTTGATTTGTGTTACTACGACCTTCGTAAATGGGGTCAAATGGGCATATTTTGGGTTATGATGGCTGTGGCTAGTCGAAGGGAATGAGTGCGATAGGAATTGTCCATCCCCTTGTCAGGGTTAAAACAATATCTCAGGGCCACTCGAGGAGTAATGAACTGGAAATGCGTGGCCACGCTCGGAAGGTATCCAGAGTGGATAAATCCGGTCAATCAGTTATTCTCCAGATCGAGGAAACCACTCTCGATATGATCACTTGCAAGTACGACCTGAAAGACACCTTGCATTGAGTGGGAGATAGTAATAGGACAAGAGAATTGGTGACGCACACTTGTCGAGGACAAGTGGGAGATTGTTGGGAAATGTGTCCTCAACAATAGTGCGATCATATGATTCAAAATCATTATTAAATCTCATTTTAAAGAATACAATTGGGAAGTAATATTGTTACTGTCAACTGGTCAACATATATCGGTAATGATTGGCTGACTAGAGTTTGACATTACTGTCGTGAGACGGTGGTGATCAGTTGACCCCCTAGGTCATACCTAAAGGGCAATACACTTAATTGATTATTTAATTAATCGTATAACGTTGCGAGTTAATTAAATTACTTGAAAATTGACGGACGATTTTGGAAGTAAAATTTACGTATCAAATTGAAATGTGATTAAATGAGATACGGTCTGAGTAATTAAATTGTATAATTACTCGGATGAAATAAATTGTTTAATGTAACAATTAAAATGAATGAATTATTATAAATTCAATCAGTTGAAATTTATAAATGGTAAAATATTCTGGTACGAGTAATTGTGAAATTACTAAGTCAATTTTGTATGTGACGTATTTTGATAATACGTTGATTTTTAATATGTTAAAAATTACATGACAAATATATGTGACATGTGACATGTAACATATAGACAATTGACAAAAATAATATGGACACCATGTTATGTAAAGTGCCGAAAATAAGAGGGGAATGAACTTAATATTGTGTTTATATTTTAAATAAGAAAACATAATGATTATAAAGTGATCTAGCCATGCAAGCCTATGAACATTGTTAAGAGCAACAATTTCATGCATTGGCTCCGTCCTTCCTCCACTCCCACCGGTTTTGGGAAGTAAAAACACTTGAGTTTGTTTTTCTTATTTTGCCTAATATTCACTAAGAAGTAGTGGATGTTCATTCACTTTTTACTTATCAAAATATAAGAGTTTTAGAGAGACAAAAATCCTCTCTTCTTCTTCCTCCCATAAAACCGAAATTATTAAGAGTACATAATAATTTTGGGTCATTTTTCTACTAGATTAATATTATACTAGTATTTATAATATTAATTAGATTAAGTGTTAAGCCTTGGGTATATAGCTTGGGGAGAGATCTTATTCTTAGATCTTGTTCATCCATTGGAATAGCTCAAGAACAAGAAGAGAAAGGTGATCTCTCTTGTGCCCAATATAGCCGAAATATTGAATGTAAGGACATTATTTCTCTTCTCTTTTATTAATGTTTGCATGCATAAAATCCGTTTTAATTTTATGACAAATTAATTAGACATATATGAGTATGTTAAGTATGTATATGAATCTACATTTCCTTCACTACCTCACCGTAACCGCATTCAACAAAATAGGTTCAAGGTCAACTAAACCTATCTAAACCCGTCCTTGAGTCGACCCAACCCAACCCAACCCAACCCATCCACGGCCCGTGACGGAGACGGTGACTACCTCTACTTGGCGCCTTCGTGGTAACCGGCTACCACCAAAAGGTCGCACTCGAACACCTCAATAAATATACAAACATAACGCTCCTCTTGATTCCCATACCCATACCCCCAATTTCTCCTTTATCCTCTTTCCCCTCTTTCTACAAACCCTAAACCTAATCCCTCTTTTTACTTCAATGGCCTCCACTCAATTCCTCACCTTCTAATCTTCAATCAATCGATTCTACTCCTCGATTCTCTCTCCACTGCTTCGGATTCAAGCGTCGATTTCTCAATTTCACTCGATTTCGGTGAAGATATATATACATATATACATCGAATCACTCATTCGTTGTTAGCAGAGAATTCATCGTATCGCTTCGATCAATCGATTGATTGAATAATCAATCAAAGGTTCGAGTTCCGCAGGTGAAGATCCGGTGTTGATTTTCGAAGAAGATTCTTTCGTTGATTACTAAATCGATCTGCTAGATCTCGTCGAATTTGATCAATTTACGCCGATTTCTAATTGTTTCGGCAGCAAAATTAGGGTTTTGATCGAGAAGTTGATTGGTTTTCGCGGCGGATAATCAATTAGGTGTTTCTATCAACGTTGAGTAAAATTTGCGACAAGAAGAAATCGAAGGCGGCAGCAAGGCGAAGGGAGATAAAATCGATAATCTCGTGTTTTGTTTTTGTATTAATATTTGATTAATTTTAGTTTTTGAGAAGTTTTCAATTAGATAAACCGCCTCTTGATCAATAACCCTTACTGCTTTTTCCAGTAAGTTAGGGTTTTGATGTTTGTGCGGTGTCTAAGTATATCTATTATCTTGTTCGATTGATTGATTTCGTTTTTTCGAAGAAAAGAAAAAAAAGTTTGTTGAAGTTATGGCAGTTTATTATAAGTTCAAAAGTGCTAAAGATTATGATTCAATAACCATTGACGGTCATTTCATAACGGTCGCGAATTTAAAAGAACGAATTTTTGAATCAAAGCATTTGGGAAGAGGTACTGATTTTGACCTCGTCGTAACCAACGCTCAAACTAATGAAGGTTGGTTTCATGTTCTTTTTAGGTCTAAATTTCGCTTCCTATAACTTCAAATTTGATTTAATTCATCAATGCATCATCATCATCATCTAGCTATGTAGTTTAAACATGTAGTAATTAGTTGAATTATTGTATATGCTGTTATTTTTATCGTAATAGTGTTAAATTGTTTGCGCAAGATTGGATTTGTCCGAGTCTGCGCTCAGCTGCCGCTATTGTGTACATGTTAGTGTGTCATTAGGTGATAGAAACCATCAAAAGATAGCGGTTTGCTGCCGCTATTGTGTACATGTTAAGAGTGTCATTAGGTGATAGAAGCCATCAAAAGATAGCGGTTTTACAACTTGTTTATATGAGGAGTCCAGGTTTGTGCACTACTGGGTGTCATTAGGTTACATAAGCAGTCAAAAGATAGCGGTTTTACAAGTTGTTATATGAGTAGTGCAGATTTGTGGGCAACTGCTTTTTTTTGTGTATACGTTGAAGTGTTATTAGGTGACAGAAGCCGACAAAAGGTGGCAGTTTTACAACTTGTTATATGAGGAGTACTGGTTTGTGCACATGTTAAGAGTGTTATATGAGGAGTCTGAGTTTGTGCAAAAGAGAATGGTTTGACAAATTGTTATATGAGGAGTCTGAGTTTGTGCAAAACTGCCGTTATTGTGTATATGTTAGGAGTGTTATTAGACGACAAAAGCCGTCAAAAGATATGAGGAGTCATTGTTTTTAGGTTTTACAAGTTATATGAGGAGTCCGAGTTTGTGCACAACTACCGCTATTGTGTACATGTTTAGTGTGTCATTAGGTGATGGAAGCTGTCAAAAAATTGGTTTTACAAGTTGTTATAATAGACATTCTCATGATAGTATTATCGTGACTCGTGAGACTAAACCTATATGGGATGCCATTCCTTATTTTAGTGGATTAACTAATAGGTACACGCAGACAGGTTTTATGGTGAAATGGTTTGGTCTCACATTATATGAAACATAAGACGGACCTAAAAAAATATTAATTGTTGCTGAAACTGTGTTAGCAATTGATTAGGGCGAATGGAATTACTGCTGCTGTTGTTTCTCTTTGTGTCTACATTAGTCGAGTTTGGGTGTTTCGATTTTTAGTATTGGATAGTTTGAATTCATAGGTGAACCATGTTATAAAATATCGGCAGCAATACCACACTGCGATGAATCTATTGAGGTTTTGACACTATTTTGAGACTGGCGGACTTGAGTGCGAAGACCCTGAATAGGCTACAACGGCTGTTGATTAAGCCGCTATGACTATTTTCGAGGTCAAGACATTCGAGATTTAATACCATGAGCTGAACTAACATTTTCCTCTTTTGCCCCCCTGTAAATTAAACTCATGCTGGCTTTCATCAGGCTATACATTTTTAATTCTGTTTTGGATGTATTATTTAGTCTCTCCTTGCAGCTCTTCAACCCTTGTCTCTTCTGCGATTTCAGAGTACCTTGATGAAGCAATGTTGATCCCTAAAAACACTTCTGTTTTAATACGCCGAGTTCCAGGAAGGCCTCGCATGGCCATTGTCACGCAACCAGACGAGTATTGCTCAAACTTCATGCTTTATGATGTTTTATAGATTGTAAATAAAATAATTGGTGCCTTGGAATCTGTTGGTATTAAGGACTGTAGTTTTCTGAAATACGTCATGTAAAAATGATGTGTATTTTCGTAGCAGTGATGGTGTTTGTTCTTAAGTGAAGCTTTTTATTCTGTCTGTAGGCCTAAGGTGGAGACTGAGGTTGTAGATGATCAACTTGCAAACAGTAGTAACTTCATGACTGCTGATTCCGTGGTGATGAATAATGTACATGCCCTTCGTGAATAAGCTTCCTTTATATCTGTTCCGATGTTTATGTACGACATACCTGAACATTGCTACTTATTTTCAGTTTGAATCGGATTTTGGTGATTTTGGGAATGATCTTTATGCGACTATTCCTGAAGTGCCAACTGGACAATCAAGTAATCCAATGCAGGATTCAGCTCCTCCTAGTAAAGCTGATGAAGAGAGCAAGTTAAAGGCATTTCTTGATAATCCTGGTTTTGACTGGCAACGGTGGGCGGTCAACTTTTTACTAGCATTGTGATCAGTGCAAATTACTTTATTACTTTATTTATTATAAGCTCCTTTGTACTGAATTGCAATTGTCATCTTAAAATATGCAGTCAAGGTGGTGATGGTTTTGGCCAAGGGAGAGGTTTTGCTAGGGGTGGAAGGGGTGGTGGACGAGGTTTCGGTATGTGTCATATGATTTGCATGCGTTATCTATGTAAAATGCTGATATAGTTTTTGGCTTTCAAGTGTCAGTCCGGAAAGACTCATTATTATTTCATGTGTCTTTATGTTAGGTCGTGGTATTGGTTTGGAGCGTAAAACGCCTCCACAGGGCTACGTCTGTCACAGGTGTAAAGTTCCTGGTAATTCCTTGTTTCTTAATGTCTTATCTTTTTTCATTTGGCATTTCTTGCCGTCTTTGGCTTCTTATTTGTTGTACAAATTTATTTGTTTCAGGCCACTTTATTCAGCACTGTCCAACGAATGGTGACCCAACTTTTGACCTTAGGAAAGTAAAACCTCCTACAGGCATTCCGAAGTCGATGCTTGTTCCTACACCAGATGGCCTCTATTCGTTGCCTAGTGGGACATCTGCTGTCTTGAAGCCAAATGAGTATGTTCACTTTTGTACGTAGCATATATATTTGTGTATTTTTAATGGAGTTCATGAGCTGACATAGCAATATCAACTTAACAGGGCTGCTTTTGAAAGAGAAATTGAAGGGCTACCTTCCACTCGGTCTATGGGGGATCTTCCACCAGAGCTTCATTGTCCACTTTGCAAAGAAGTAATGAAAGATGCTGTATTAACCAGCAAATGTTGTTTCAGGAGTTTTTGTGACAAATGTAAGCTAGTTATGTACTAAAAAGCTCCTTTTTCTTGAAATATATGTTGCATTCTTTAGGGCGTTTTTGAAGGTCATGCGGTTCTGCTCATATTCGAACTCAAGGCCCCCCATCTATATGATCTCGTCAACTTTGTTGGTTGTTATATGGTTTAACAAAGCTTTAGCGATTCTTGTGTTTTTAATATTTAATATTGCCAAAAAGAAGAAATTTGTACTTGTTTACAATTTGGTGTTATTGGTTGTGATTTCCTTTGTACTTTGCGCGTGTTAGGATGTGGTGGACATATTTACGATGACACGTGTCATTTTGGAATGAAAATTGATGTGTGCGACTAAGTAATCCATTTTGCTAATATGGTGTCATGTTCTTCTATTATAAATACAGTAAACAATTTTCTCGAATCTTTCAATGTCAATCAGGTATCAGAGACCACATCATTTCCAAGTCCATCTGCGTTTGTGGAGCAAACAATATACTTGCAGATGATCTCCTGCCAAATAAGACAGTTAGGGATACAATTAACCGTATCTTGGAATCCGGTAACAGTAGTGCTGATAATGTTGGAAGTGCTGCTCATGTCCAAGGTATTGAAATAAGGACACGTTTTTTCTGATTTTTTTTTTTTTTTTTTTAAGATCTGAAATTCTGACATGTTATCCTTCTTTAGATATGGAATCTGCACGCTGTGTTCCGCCTAAGAACCCGTCACCTACTCAGTCTGCTGCCTCAAAAGGAGAGCAAAAGATTCCTGCTGCAGTCGAAAATTCTCCAGTAAAGGAGGTTGTAAATGGGAATATGACTAACGATGCCCCATTACAGCAGTCACAGCTACAGAACTCTGCAAAAGAGAATATCGTTAAAGTTCCAGATGTATCTGAAGCTACTCATGAGTCAGCTAGTGTGAAGGAACATGTATCACATAGTAATGTTCTTCCTGTTGAGGAAGAAGTTCAACAAAAAGTGGCAGCTAGTGATGCTGGTATGTGACTTGAATGTTTGGCTGTTTATTTTTGACGTGAATTGATTGTTGTCTGGGTTAACTTCTGCGCGTGCTTCCTGGCCTTTTCTCTCCTAAATAATATATTAGACCTGCTGAAAAACCGGGTTGGGATGGACGGGTATCATGAGTGGGGAACCCCATAAACAGTTCTAGTTTCCCCGTCCTCCACAGCGTGAGAATTTGTCTTAATTTGATTCCTTTTTAAAGTTTTTGTTGGTGACCATGTTCTGGTCTGGTGGATACTTCTTTTCTGGTTATGTCCTTCCTTCTGATAAAACTGATTTTTTTGTCAAGGATTACATTAAAAAATGATATCAAGAATATGTGTTGGAGATATTAGCCTAGTAGATGTCGGAATTGAGTCTTTTTCTTTTCTGGTGATGAGTTTCTTTTGTATGGCTGTCTTTCAGGAAAGAAAAAGAAAAAGAAGAAGAAGGTGCTAATGCCTCCAAATGGTACGCCTATTCATTTTTTTTTTCAGAAGTCTAAACTTTTTGGGGTTGCTTTTTTTTTTTTTTTTTTTTTTTTGACATGGAGGTCCGTCCACTTTGATTTTCTCAGGAGCAGAAATGCCCTGGATGGGAATGCAGCCTGTGATGGATGGATATGGCGGCCCTGCCAACTTCAATCCTTACTGGCAAGGAGGAATGCAGCCTCCAATGGATGGATATATGGGACCTTTTCCTGGGAACATGCCTTACAATATGGGCAATATGGGATATGGCCCAGGCCCTATGGATATGCCATTCAATATGGGATATTGTCCAGGCCCGATGGATATGCCTCAGAACTTTATGTTCCCTCCCCAAATGATGCCTCCTCCTCCTCCTCAGAGGTATATGAAATTGATTGATTGTGTATATCGTCATTTTAATGATGTGTTTATGTCGACTGTCTTTTTGTGCTTAAATAGTTGGATGCACCACCTTGTTTTGTTTAGAAATAACCAACACGCACTGCCCACCCGAAAGGTATGCAGGCAAAGGGTCATATGGAGATTGTTTCCAGGTGACCCTGAAATTTGTCTTGTCAAGAATTGTATCTACCTATTGCTGATTTGCTGCACAGTATAACAAGCGCAAGCACATTCCGTTTATTGTGATATTTTGTTTATTTCATCTAAATATTAGCTAAGAATATGTGACTTTGTGAGCCTTTTGGCTTCATTGGAAATGAGAAGTAGTCCAAGGAATCTAAATACGTCATGCTTGCCAATTAGTAGGCTATATGTCATATGTGAAGTTACAATGGGTCGTTTACGTTCATTTACATTCTTCTTCATTTGAGCTTACTGCTTTGGCATTCCCGGCCTGTTCTAATCTTGCTCCAATGTACAGGGATCTTGCAGCTGAATTTGGTATGGGAATGAATGTTAGACCACCACCAATGATTAGTAGAGAAGAATTTGAGGCTAGGAAGGCTGATTTGAGAAGAAAGCGAGAAATGGAGAGACGATTTGAAAAGTAAGAATCACATTTAACCTTTGGTTGTCTTGTGTTGATGAAATAGGATATAATACCCGAATCTTGCACAAACTAATATACCAAGTATCAGATAGCAATGGTTTTTGGTAGTATGACATTTGCTAATTAACTTCTGTATCCTGGATACTATTAATTGTTTGCTTACTCAACTGGGTCGTTTATTGCAGTAGGGAGCTCCCTCCCAGAGACCATGATTTCCGAGAAGGTAGCAGCAATGCCAATCCCTTGCCGATGAAGTCGAAACCTGTATGTTATTTGGTAGCTCAAATTTTTGTCAGCTGTATATTTGATTACTTGTATTGCAGGGGTAGTTCTTCATGGTTGCATTCCGCGTTTTGGGTAGCAAACGGTTCATATGCTTCTAGATTATTCGTTAATAGGAGTTTTTTTTTTATGCGCTATGAGGTTAACTATTATTATTATTATTATTATTATTATTTTGTTTTTTTTTTGTTTTATGAAAGTTCGAATTGATTTTGGCTAGTAGTCGGGCGATTTCAGATGCTTGTCGCCTCCCTTGGTCTTCGTTGTTGTGGTGAGCGAGGGGAAAAAGACCAAGAATTGGGATTTGTGGGGCTGTCAATTCAGCTTATACCATTTCGTGTTTTCTGGGGTTTTATGTACGGAGTAATTTTTTTCCGACAATTTCTCCTGCAAAAATATGTAACTGCGGTTCTTGGAGGATCATCTGGCTTGTATCTGTTGTACATTGTGGCCTGTGTATATGGGCTGGCTGTAGGAAGATGTCTGCTCCGATCCAAGTTTTTGAAGAGGGCCGTCGATTTCAGTTTTTTTTTTACCTTTATTACAATTTTGTTTTTACTCTCCCCCAGTAAATAGAATCAAATTGACAAAGTTATAATGTGATTTACTCAAAAATACAATACTTTAATTGTTTCATTATTGAGAAATCCATACTAATGTTTTATCACGGCTTGTAAAAGGTTGAAAAAAAGAAGTCAAAATGTGATCTAGTTCCTAGGCAAATTGATGAGAGAACTAATCTCGAGTAAAAACGAAATAATTTTTTTTCACCATTTTCTGAATAAATTCTCAGTTGTCCGTTTTTTTATTTTACTTTCTAAAATAAATTTTCTTGAAGTTGGATTTATTTAAAAAAAATACATTGAGACATAATTTAAATTAATTAATGATAATAATAATAACGATATTGATTGACGATAGAACCGTATAAATTAACAAGCTAAGCAGAGTAGAAGTTGAGCAATGTAGTTTAAAATTCCAATTTCCCAAGGCCCAGTACTCGGTTGATTATATAATTGGGCCTTAGTTTACCCTTACATGTGCATGCACGCTATTTTTTCTCATTTTTGCATCTTATTGACTTTTTGAGTAATTGAATTCAATGTTTGACTTTTCACGTGTTTGATTTCATTCAGAAGCCCCTACCAATTCGTAGGTCTTCAAGCCCAGACCGCTATGACGACCGTGACCGGGACCGGGAGCGCGAGCGTCCCCATGATCGTCACCGTGAAAGGGAGAGGTCAAGAGATAGATCCTCCGTGGACTATGATCGGGAGCGTGACCGTGAAAGCCACTATCGTAGGTCTAGCCACAGCCACCGGTCAGACCGGGTTTCCTCGGAGCGACGCGACAAAGAAATTTCCCGCCTGCCAGCAAAGAGGAAAGCTGAACACCTTGAGCTTGACCATGATATTGACCGTCCAAGAGAGCGAGAACGGGAACGGGAACGGGAACATGACCGTGAGCGGACCCACCGTCACCGATCCGAGTCAAAACCACCCGCCACGGCGGCTGAATCAGCGGCGGCTGCGGCTCAGGCGGCAATAGACAAGAAGCACAAGGCAAGTGTGTTTTCAAGGATAAGCTTCCCAGAGGAGGAACTGCCCAAGAAGAGGAAGGTGTCTGATGAACCGAAGCCCAAGTCTAAATCTGCTGGGAAAGACCATGAGACTGGCGGATCCGGTTCCGGGTCCGGACACCACCATCAGAAGAGAACTGCCACCACGTCGTCTATGGCAAATGGGTACCATGATCATGAAACGGTGAAGAAGAGCGTGATGGCAGCCATGGAATATGAGTCGAGTGATGATGAGCGGCATTTTAAAAGAAAGCCCTCGAGGTACGAACCCTCTCCTCCGCCAAGGGAGGAGTTAGATGAGACTGCCGGGAGGAGGCATCGCAAGCATAGGTAGTTAAACGGCAGTTCAAAAGGAGGGGAAGGTGCGGCCTACTGATATTGGCCCCCAACGACGCAGCGATGCAACGATATAAGCTTGCTGGAGATATATATGCGCAATTTTCTGCTCCCTCTTACTTTGGCGTACTCCCTAACATTGTAATTCTATCCGTTTTATCAATGATAATGTAATAATCAACTGTTTTTCTTGTTTTTAAGTATAATAAAAAAAAAAAAAAAACTTTTTGCATTATATTTTTCTCTTGTCGCTTCAAATATAGTTGCTTTGAGCTTTTCGCCGTCTTTGAAATTTGCTTCATAACTAGACCATAAGCATAACATATACCAATACTGATATTGACTATTGAGGCTTCTTGGACGATTGACGGGCTTCACACCGCCGAATCTTCGTGTCCTTGCTTCTCTTTCGTCTTTTCCCTTGCGTCTTCTTCATCTTTCTCCTCCAAATGGTCTACACCAAATTGGTTCAGATTAGGTCCAAGAAAGATCCGACTGCAAGACTCACAACTTGGTGATTGCGATGAATCTTCTCTTATGCTATTACTCCAAATTGTCCGTCTTCTACCACAATGACGCCTTCTCGACCTCAAAACAATTCGACTTTTCTTTTATGAGCTTCGAAAATACTCACCCTCCACGGGCTTTGAGGTTAGTGAAAAAGAAAAAAGATCAAAGTTGGTTGTTAAAATTCAAATAAACACAAATATCTATATTTAGAGTCGGATCTTCAATTTTTAATGAGAAAAAAGGGCATATAGAATAGGCATGGCAAAAGTAATCGACCCGAATAATCCGAATTGACGACTCGAGCATGATCTGTAACTCGAATTGATATGACCCGGCCTGTTCTCATGCAGTGGCCATGCCGACACCCGAACCGAGGACCCGAGCATGATCAGTGACCTCAATTGCTCTAAACCAATATGACCAACCTAAATGTTTCGTTGCAAATTGACCGTTATCCTAAACAAAATTGATAATAATAGACACAAAAGAAAACCCAATCCGAAATGACTCGACAGTCAACCCAATCTGGTACGAATTCTGGTAAACCCGAAAATTACCCGACCCAACCAAAGCCATTAGAGAGATTATATTGGGCTATAGAAACAATTAACATCATCAAATAAACTCATTTAGAATTTGGACCATTTCAAATTAAATGGGCTTCACTTCACTTAACTCAACTCTCCTCTACAAAACCCCTCTTTTTATTCCTCCTCAAACCCTAATTTCCCTCATTCTCTCCAACAGCAGCAGCAGCAGCAGCAGCCAACAATGGGTACACTCTTCTCTCTCAATCTCTCTCTTTTTTCTTACCATCTTTATTTCATTTTAAGATTTAAGATGTTCGTTCATCAATGATGATTGAATCGATTGATTTTAATTTGAAATTGGAATTGAAACAGGGGCGTACAAGTATATCCAGGAGCTATGGAACAAGAAACAATCAGATGTTATGAGGTTCATTTTTAGGGTTCGTACGTGGGAATATCGTCAGTTACCTTCCATTGTCAGGGTTACTCGTCCCACCCGACCCGATAAGGCTCGTCGTCTTGGCTACAAGGCTAAACAGGTCTTCTATCGTTTCAATCATTTTTTGTTTTTGAATTTTTTTTGATGTTTTTTTTTAATTTGGAATGCTAGATTTTTCTGGGAATGTATTGAAAGGGTTATTGTTTATGTTTGTGATTGATCTGTAGTTTCTCTGATATGCGAGACGACTTTTCTATAATGTTAATGTGAGACGGTTTCTCAGGGTGGTTCTTGTTAAAGCGTGGTAATTGGGAAATGATTCGGATCTTACTTGGTTGATTGTTTGGTTAATGCTGGTTTTCAGCCTTTGCAGTTTAGATTAGAGACCGAGTATCGAGTATCGATATGATCTGGTACTAGTGAGATGCATGTAATGTTGTATTACTTAAGCTGTTACAGTAGTTATTTTGTTTTCTTTGAGAGCTAGATTGTGTTTGGACCGGGTTATTTGAGATGGCTGCGTGTTGGGGGATGTGTTAGTGTCTGCTCATTGTTTTGATGCATCTTATATTTGTTGCAAGTTTTTTACGTGTGCTGGGTTGAATCAAGTTGGCTCATTGTATAATTGCGTATTTAGATTGTGTTTTTTAGGTTTCATTAGCTCGGGTCATGATCATTTCATGTTCAGTGGTTACTAGTTCAATATTTGTCATGTGTAAATAGGCTCTTGCCATTTGTCTGATTATTTGTTATCTTTGCTTCAGCATTTGTGAGGTCCATTACTAATAATCCATGTTTATACCTGGTCAATATCGGGTTCAACAGAGTTTTTGCGAGTTACCTTTCGCTTCAATTTGAAATCCTCTGTTTAGGTCTAGTTTGTTCTTGTGGTACCTTTTTGGTGCAAGGTTAGCTTACCTAGGTCATTATGATAATAGTATAGATGCATCCTGGGATGTTCAATCTTTTGTTTCAATTCGGAAGCCTCTGTTTGGATCTAGTTTTGTTCTTGGGTTTATTTGTGTGAGGTTAGTTTACCCTGGTCATTTATGATAATATAGATGTTTTTAGTGCTGTTGAAGCTGCTTAAATTATTATCTTTGGTGGATTTAATTTAATTTGATTTGATTTATATTATTAAGTCAATTCTGTGTCTCTTACCAATCTTCCATTGTTTGTTTTAATTGAGTGGCTAGTCAAGCAACTAGCAAGTACAAAAGCTTTAGAAACTTGTTGACCTATGTCTATGTGCAATTTGCGATTCCAACCTTCTTTGTAACTCGTAATTTTTATGGAATGACAGGGATTTGTTGTTTACCGTGTCCGAGTGAGGAGAGGTGGTCGCAAGAGGCCAGTTCCCAAGGGTATCGTGTATGGTAAACCAACCAACCAGGGAGTTACTCAACTCAAGTTCCAGCGTAGCAAGAGGTCTGTTGCTGAGGAGCGTGCTGGTCGCAAGCTTGGTGGACTTAGGGTCCTCAACTCCTATTGGATCAACGAGGTACATAACTTTATTGCTGATTCTTTTTACTTCCATGTATTACTGTTTCTTCTTCTAGTCAGTTCCATCAATAGTACGAAAATGATGAACCTATTAATCGTGGCCAAGCTCACTTTTGGGTATGGACTGTATTTGGGCTCCGTGTAGTTGAGTCTCTGATTCTGGGCCATAGACGTTTAGCCAACAACACTTTGTAATAGGCCATAGCTGTTAGTGGCTGCCCTACTGGCTGCTGCCGCTCTTGTAGTTGCTGCTTCTATTATTACCATCACTGATCGTCTATTTGCCTGTCTATCTCATTATCTTTTCTCCTCTTTGGCCGCCCCTTAGTCAAACTCCTTAATAGTTCTATTGTAACCTAAGACGTACTATTCTTTAGTTTATAGTGGAATCTGATCGAGTAATTCAAATAGGCTTGTTATGTCTTTATTCCCCAGTATGACATAATTTTCCTGTGTCTTCGTTCCCCAGTACGATGTAATTTTCCTGTGTCTTTGTTCCCCAGTACGATGTAATTTTCCTTGTGTCTTCATTTCCCAGTATGACTTAGTTTTCCTTGTGATATATTTTTTAACTCCCAGAGGAGGTTACATAGACTCTTTAGCCATAAGTAGACCGGTGAACATAGATTCCCAGAGGAGGTTACATAGACTACTAGATAATGCTGTGAGAAACAACCCGAGAATCAACTGGTCATGGCAAGGAGCCATTGAGGCATCGGAGCAATGTTTCCAATCTTCTTACGTTTACCTGGTTTTATGCAGGATTCAACCTACAAGTACTTTGAAGTGATCCTGGTAGACCCAGCTCACAATGCCGTGAGAAACAACCCGAGAATCAACTGGATATGCAACCCAGTTCACAAGCACAGAGAGCTCCGTGGTCTAACCTCAGCTGGAAAGAAATACAGAGGACTTCGTGGCAGAGGCCACCTTCACCACAAAGCCAGACCATCCCGCAGAGCTACCTGGAAGAGGAACCAAACCAAATCCATGCCCCGTTACCGTTAAGTTTCAGCTTTATGCCTTTCCTTCTGGTGTCATTAGAATTTGGAGGGTCGGTTTTTGACAGAACAAGTGTTTTGGTTTGTATTCGGAATTTTATCAAGGTTGTTGAAACGTTTAGACAACTTGAGATTTCTTCGGTGTCTCTATTGTTGCCTCTTTCTTTAGCTTGTTTCGAGATTTCTATATTTTCATAATCTATTAGACTATTAGTACTAAAATTTTCTAGCAATTCTTACCAATGTCGATTTTGCAAATCATTATATTAACTCATCGTCATAGACTTCCTCCGACATGCTCTGATTTTGTCGAGGTTATCATACCGAGAATTTTACGTTTTCGTTTTTGACCCATTTTCATAATGCAATAAACGCATTTTTATCCCGATCAATTTATATTTTTTGACTAAGGAGGAGCTCAATATTTCAGGGAGGTGAATGTTTTTTAGTCTAAAACGGGTTTGGGTGATTTGTTTTCATATCAAATTTCGCTAAAAACATTGTAACTCGCTGGAAAATCGAGTTTTGTACAAATTCATTTTCATTCCCTATTAAAAAAAGACAAGTGAGCAACAAAATGAGCAACTTTACTTCCCTCTCATCTCAAGGCAATTAGTAGATTATACAACCAGTTGTATACGGTTCTATGGTGTAGAATCCGAGCTGTGTGCTAAAGTTTTCGAGTTTTATTAAAAAGAATCTGAGCTATAGTTTAAAGTTTTTGAACTCACCCACTTAAACATAAAAAAAATAAACTCTTACAAAACTCGATAAAATTGCATATAAGCTCGGATTAATGTATATAGTTGTACAATGCTTATTATACAACCAGTTGTATAGTAATATTTGTGATCTCAAGGAGGGTAATTGAACCTTACGGGGTAATACTATACTTCTTAGTGAATCCACCGTTCCTCAATTTTAACGACTTTACATTTATTTACAGGGAAATGAAGGGTAATATTTTAATGCATTATTGAATACATTAATTGAACTCTATTATATTAGCTTCGTTATTATTTACTTATTAGCAAGCGATTTATTAAGTAAGTTGTTAAAGGTAGTATTGATCAAGTGGATGAAGGTACGATATACAAGTAGATTATCCTATTGAATGTTGGCAAGTTGGTTAGCACATCTCGAATCTAATCCTCTCACTTTGAAAGTTATATTACTATTATGACGGAATCGACAAATTAATAAATTTAGGCTTTTGAAACGCATCAATCGGCATCTTACTTCATACTGTAGAATTATATAGGAGTAGTTGCTTACTTAGTTACTTGCTTGCCCCATACCATAATTTAGAAAAAGGAAAATTCCAACAAAATTAAAAACCCCCAAAATTAAACCCTAATTCCCTAAATCCCCAAAAAATCGCAGATGAAATTTAGGGTTTACAAAAGATTTCCAATCTTCAATCACCAGTTTACCAATCTCAGAAACTCCCAATTTCGTCACAAATTCAATCGCTCAACAATACGCAATCAATTTCGAAATTCATCTTCTTCTACTTCTGCTAATTCTTCCTTCAATAACGGCTCTAATTCCACCTCTTCCGACGGTAATTTTGTTTCCTTCATCTCATAATTGTATTATTGTAATTGTGAATTTATAATATAGGATGTGAAAGTTGAATATAATGGTGTTGAATTGTGTAAATTTGTGTAGGAAATGCATATTTGTTACCAGGTGCAACAGTTGCCACCTTACTTATGCTTGCTGTTCTTCATGCTCGCCGCCTTTACGACGATAAGAAGGTTTAATCCACCTCTTCATGCATATTTGGTTTGGCTTTGTGTATTTTAAATGTTGGTTTGGATTAGTTAGTTCGGAGTAGGGAACTTAGAACGGGTTGCGTTTAGATTGCAATGTTTGGATTGCAATGTGAATGTAGGATTTTGAGATAGGGACCCCGTTCGAAATTGACGATACAACAACATTACCCTAGTGCCTCAATGGCTCCCGCAAATTGCAGGGTAGGGGGGGTCAGATGTACGCAGCCTTACCTTGTGTTAGCAACACAGAGAGGCTGTTTCCGAATGACCCAAGATGAAAATTTCAAAGTGATGGGAAAGTGGTAATGGGAGAGGGAATTATGTTTCATTTTGAGTTGCCAATGACAATGTTTAGAAAAAAAGTTGAAAGAGAACGGGGAAGTTGATCCCGGTTCAATGGTTCATGGTGTGTTAAAAGAGAACCAAAGGCACCGTAATGTTTAATAGATTATGTTGCTGAAGTTTCAGAAATTTTGTTACATGTTTTGGGCAAGTGTTTGTCAACTTCTCATGGCTCACTTGGGATGGTGATAAACTGATAATTATAAATTGCTAGGGTAATAGACTCAAAATAAGTAGAAATAGGATGAGATTGGTGTTGTATGGACCGGTTAAGGTGCACCGGTTAAGGTGTTGCTTTGTGACCTTGAGGTCCCGGGTTCAAGTCCTTGGAGCGGCCTCTTGCCAAAATGGCAAGGGAAGGCTTGCCCCGATTACACCCTTGTGGTGGGACCAGGGTTACCTAATTCGCTCGTCCCCCCTCCGAATTGCGAATTAATTCGAACGAATTAATTCGCAATTCATTTTCATCTTAATTCGTCCCAATTCGCGAATTATTTGTTGAGATGAGCGAATTATATGATTATGCTAAAAACCAAAAAAAATCTGGAAAAATTGAAGTATAGACAAGATACTTGGTTATTTTGAAGTTTGAACTTTGAAGCCAAGCAGAATGATTTGATTCACTATTGTAGATTTGTAGATTTAGCTTTAATTTGATTTTGATTTCTGACAGGAAGATGATTTTTTTTTTAGCTTTGTTGATATAAAAGGATAATCCTTTTGCGAATTGGATTCGACGAATTACCGAATTTTAAAATAATGTAATTCGCCAGCGAATTGAATTCGCTAAATTGAACGAATCGCGAATTAGAATTAAGAAAGCGAATTGAACGAATTGCGAATCCGGTAACCCTGGGTGGGACCCTTCCCCAGACCCTCGCCTAGCGGGGACGCCATCGTGCAGCGGGCTGCCCTTTATTGGTGTTGTATGGACGTGGTGGTTGTGGAGAGTGGAAAGCGGAGGCAAGGGAGGAAATCGTTACCCCCATATAGGGCAATACATTACTTAGGATGAGGCGGATAATTATTCTCCCCTTAACTGAGCAACTATTACACGCTCTTCTTCGTTTCTATCTTCTACTAGCATTATTTTCCTCCATTCTCGAGCTCATTTAAGCTCTGTTACCTCCATGATAAGCTTGAATGGTAATGATGTGATGATGTGTTTATTGGTATTATAATGAGGTTTGTTTTAAGCTCTGAAATCAATTTTGTATTTGGATAGGTTGAAGAGGCAAAGGCAAAAGGGATAGAAGCAGGGTTTCAGCCTGATGCTAAAGTAAAGCAGTCCTACAGTCCTACATATGTTTACATGTCTGATAATATAAAAGTATATCCTTTTGTTAGTGTATTTTACTTAAAATTTAACGTCTTTTGTGTTCTTTGTGTTGCTTAGGCATCATTTTTGAGCATTCTACCCTTGCGCACTGTTTCTCGTATTTGGGGTTCATTGATGAGTACGGTGAGACTACATTACAAATTTAGTTAAAATTATTGTTTTGAGTGGCCATATGGTTGTCTGAGATGCAAATCTATTTGTCTAATTTGTCGCAGGAACTTCCTGTACAAATGCGGCCGTATGTTTATAAAGCATGGGCGCGGGCATTTCATTCGAGTAATTATCATCTGCATTTTTCTCAGTGCTTGTATTTTACTCTTTTTCTTTCTCCGAATTCTGAACTGCTGGAATTGGAGTATTCTTATAGATGACTGTAATATGCAGACTTGGAAGAGGCAGCCTTGCCTTTGGAAGAATACTCTTCAATGAGGGATTTCTTTGCGAGGGGGCTAAAAGCAGGTTCGAGACCTATAGATAGCGATCATCAATGCCTGGTAACTGGTAACAGATTCTTGGTTTCTGCAGTCAACTAATATCTAGTTTTGGCATGCATCCTTGATGGTTAATAATGGTTGTTTATTTCACTTTTTTTGTGACAGATATGCCCTGTGGATGGTATTGTTGTGAGGTTTGGGGAGTTGAAAGAACCTGGTGCTATGATTGAGCAAGTGAAAGGTTTTTCTTATTCTGTGTCCGCTCTTCTTGGTAGAAATTCTTTCCTTCCTATGGTCTCTGGGAGAGAAGTGGCTGAAGAAAGCAGTGCGACAGGAGAAAATCTCAGGGATCAACCCGAGAAGTCATGGTGGAGGGTTTCCTTTTCTTCTCCTAAAATTCGGGATCCTATAACTGCTAGGTATGGGTTTATGACCCCACTAGTTCAGTGTTCTATAATTGGTCATGCATTCTGTTGCTATCGTGTTGCGTAGTGTGCATGTTTCATGGAGCTGATTTTCACTACTCATCATGTTTTGATATTGCAGCCCAATGAAGGGTCTTTTCTACTGTGTCTTGTACCTAAGTCCGGGAGACTACCATCGAGTACATTCACCTGTTGATTGGAACATTCTTGTTCGCAGACATTTTGCAGGTGATGCAGATTTTTTTTTTTTTTTTCATTTAAAATCTCTACGTGGATTAGATTTTTATGTTGTTGAAGGGATTTGGATTTATCTGTTTGCATGGTGTTGATATTCAAGTTTTACTCCCTAGACATTAAATGTGGCTTTCTCTGTTCGCGTCTAATTTTGCTAGATGCCAAATTTTAGTTGTTCAAGTTTGTTACCTGACACCAATTCTAGGCGTACTTTCTTTAACGTTTTCTTAGATAGATAGAGCTTTTTATGGTATTCTTAAGAAGTCATTTTATCGCTGCAGGCCATCTTAATCCTGTGAATGAGCGAGCTACTAGAACCATCAGAAACCTCTATGTTGAGAATGAAAGGGTATGCACACTTTTTGACTCTCACAAATTCACTTGTTTAAATGTGTTCCTGTTATAGAAAATTAACCGACTCTGTGACTTTAACTACCAAGAGAGAATTTTGGTATTGAGCCTGAGACTGATTCAATATAACTATAGTTTAGTTTTCCTTTCATATTGAATCTGCTTTTCGAGTCATTTGATCAGTTTCTTCTTTTGCAGGTGGTCTTGGAAGGTCAGTGGCAACAAGGATATTTAGCACTTGCAGCTATTGGTGCTGCAACCATTGGCTCAATTGAGGTAGACAATATTGTATTTTTTGTGCGCTATTAGACTTGTAATACTTTATATTATTTGTCACTTTTTTATTTTATTTTACGGACTTTTCTCTGTTTTGCATTTTGTCAGTTATAACAGTTGAATTGCCTGTATTTTTTGGTTCATGAGATTTTGGCAAGCTTTGTTTAAGTAAAGTCAAGAGAGCACAAACAATTCATGGGTAATCTCTGAGAAATATATTACTTTTACAGAAAAAAAAATCACCTACAACTTAACTGTAGCAGTGATTTCATACGTTAAAAAGTCAGCGCAATTGAAGGCTTAAAGCCGAACAGTTTTTTACTTGAAACGTTGTATTTTAAGACCGTTGTTCATTTGGTGCAGCTTTTCATTGAACCAGAGTTGCGGACTAATCGGCCCACGAAGAAGCTTTTAGAATCAGAGCCACCGGCAGAGCGTGTATATGAAAGACAAGGTGCTGGGTTGATGATCAGGAAAGGGGAGGAGGTTAGAATTTACCTAAATCTTGAAATTTTATTGTGGTGGCGAGCCTGACATGTATTTTACAAATTACAACCAATGACTAATGGTCGTCTTGTCGTATGTTGCCTCAGGTTGCCGCTTTCAACATGGGATCGACAGTCGTGCTTGTCTTCCAAGCTCCGGTGGAAAAGTCATTCAAAGACGACACGACACCAGATTTCAGATTCTGTGTCGAGCGTGGTGACAGGGTCCGTGTTGGTGAAGCACTTGGGAGATGGCGCGATAACCAGAATGATCATTGATGGATAGTTGGATACTATAATACTATAATCTGAAGAAACCCTTATGGATTATTCGCGTGGAAATTATCGTCATTGGTAGACCTTACAAATGGGTCACTCGAGTTTGGTTTGTTTTGTTCAAGTTAGGATTAGGTGAGCTTTACGATGGTTTGACATTTTTTTGGGTAACAAATTCAAAATGTAATTCTAAATTAGCTATTTCAATCAATTTCAAAAGTTTTTAGTTGGGTTACTATGGATTGTTAAGTCTAATTCAGTTTTTGAGTTCAGTTGCTCGTGCCAGTATAATTTCAGCAGGTATCAGTTTAACAACGCTTGGGTCACCGAAGCTATAAAAATCGACTTAATACCAAATTACACTGGTTAGAACATGTAAATGGTTTGGTCCTAACGCAACATTTACCATCGTGCTCTAAACTCATAAAGACTCCGCCTATTGTGAGGTAAATACAGGCGTTCACTCTTTGAAATCATAACTTCGTTCCTGCAGAACTCTCAACGATTATTGTGTCGAGAATCGCATGAAAAGCAAACTTATCCTTCATTCTCATATTCCCACCAGAATGAAAAGACCACAAACTTACCCTTGAAGGCATGGCTCAGAATTTGCCTTCGGAAATCAATGGCTCTCAAGTCTCACCCGTTCACAATAGTGAAACCAAGCAAAACACGGATAAAACTACCAGGTCTTAAATGGTATGATATCGAGTATGCTTCTCCTTAAAATCCTCCCACGTCAAGCTAATTGAATACTCTTCCGTAGGGACTGAATATCCCCACATAAAGCGCAACTTTCTCTTTGAATAAGTTAAGTTGCCTCCCGAATTGAGAGGTCCCGGGTTCGACTCCCTACACGGGAGTGCTGCGGTTACCTGTCATCCTAAGGGATGTCTTACCATTGCATGTGCCCGGGGGATTAAACCCCTCGTCATCAAAAAAAAAAAAAAAAAAGAAGTTAAGTTGCCTCCCTGTCGAACATATATGAAAAAGGAAACTAGCTTTATAATGCCATGCTAGCGATGCTCTGCTTCTTCATGGGGGCTGTAAAACGTCGTCGACGTTTTATAACAAATCGTCGACGCTTTTCATAAAAAAGACGCCTCCTACCCTTCCTCTTCCTCTCTCTACCAAATTATCTCCCAAGCAAAAAACACTAAAAAAAAAAAAAAAAAAGATGTTCTAACTCGACATCAACAAAACAACTACACGAGAAATCGACAACAACAAAACAACGATTCAATGTCAAACAACGAGCAATCCACATCAAATGCTAACAACGAATCTGAGGAACGTAATTACACAATCTATTTTCATTTCAATCGATTTAGTATGATAATTGAATTAGATGTTAAGTTGATATATTGAATTACATGTTAAGTCTTCATAGAATTAGGATGAATGTAACAAACACGCCCAAACCCGTCGAAAATAGTTGTAGTCGTGTATATGGACGTGCAAACTCAAAGTCCCCCATGGTGACGGACGTGCAAACTCAAAGTCCCCCATGGTGATGGACGTGCAAACTCAAAGTCCCTCATGGACTAGGACGTGTACATTCAAAGTCCGTCATGGACAGGGACTTTGAATTTCAATGTCCACCATGGACAGACTTTGAAATTCAAAGTCCCTGTCCATGACGGACTTTGAATGTAAACGTCCTAGTCCATGAGGGACTTTGAGTTTGCACGTCCATCACCATGGGGGACTTTGAGTTTGCACGTCCATATACACGACTACAACTATTTTCGACGGGTTTGGGCGTGTTTGTTGCATTCATCCTAATTCTATGAAGACTTAACATGTAATTCAATATATCAACTTAACATCTAATTCAATTATCATACTAAATCGATTGAAATGAAAATAGATTGTGTAATTACGTTCCTCAGATTCGTTGTTAGCATTTGATGTGGATTGCTCGTTGTTTGACATTGAATCGTTGTTTTGTTGATGTCGATTTCTCATGTAGTTGTTTTGTTGATGTCGAGTTAGAACATCTTTTTTTTTTTTTTTTTTTAGTGTTTTTTGCTTGGGAGAGAATTGGGTAGAGAGAGGAAGAGGAAGGGTAGGAGGCGTCTTTTTTATGAAAAGCGTCGACGATTTGTTATAAAACGTCGACGACGTTTCGCAATCGGGTTCTTCATCTGCTCTTCCAACCACCAATGTACTATGTACACTGTCTACAGTACACTTAGTTACGACCACAAAGAATTGTTACGGCTTAAACAGTAACTACAAAAGCTCATCGCAACATATTAAGGACAACCGAAAATAACATTTAGAATTTAGAAGGCTCCATAAACTAGATCACAAAAACTTATACTAAGGTCGGGGCAGAGAATTTTCGGTTTCAGATAAATTTTTGAAAGGCTCCATTAACTAGATCACAAAAACTTATATGTGACGGTCTCACATATGTGACCAGTCCCATTAAATGAAAAATACGTAGGATTTGCGCAGAGACAGTCTCATACGAGAGTCATTGTTCCAAGATAAGACGAAAGATCAGGATAGATTACTAGAAATGGCAAAAAATCAGGCAAATTAGAATAATCTACACAAACGGAATATTGGATCAACAAAAACAATGATAACGGATGTTCGAGTACCTCTTCCATTATAACAAAAACAATGTCTTGCATTTACATTGTTACTCTCACGCGTGTATCCGATCACTGTATTACTCTTTCATTCTCCAAATCACAGTCTACTGAACCAATGAATCAAATCTCTCTCTTTTTTCTACATGTTACGCTTCTCTATATCAAGCCTTTGTTCCTGAAAAAGCAACCCAAACATAATCTCCTATCAGAACAACCTTCGAAAGTTTGCAGCAGTCATTCACATGAACATTCACAGCGGCCTACAGGATGAAATCAAACCAGTAACAAAATCCTCACTCAAATCCTTAAATCTAACGAAACGCACAAGCAATATTCTAAATACTTCAACCAACACAATCAATAACAAACTAAGGAGAACAGAATTAGAAAACTCATGTCGAAACCTTCTGTAAGCAAAGTATTGCCATCAACAAGTAGATTTATGATGCTAAAATCTACCATCAAGAATCAACCAACTACAAATTAGAGGGGTATGTAGGATGAACTCTTTATCAGTACGAATACTTGAAGAACTCAAGTACTAAGATCAAGACCATAATATACATGTATTTGTTTAAACCGACTTTAAATTAATCAAAATGTTCTTTTGAGTACCACAAGTTACATTATGGGAATAAGTTATAACCGTCTTTATAATAGTATGATTTTTCATCGTAAAACCACTATTTCACAAACAAATTCACAAAAACAACACAAATTGGCAAAAATCTACCATCAAAAGAACCCTACAACAAACATAAAACCTACAATTGATTTCACGATTACAACGATGACAACAACAACATTACACCAGTGCCTAAAGGCCTCCGCAGATAACATGATAAAGAAGTCAGATATATGCAACCTTACCCAGCATTAACCAATAATAAGAGACTATTTCCAAATGACCCATGACGAAAATTGCATCGAAACACAATTAGAAATCAAACAATCAAAATAAACCATCATCAAATATGTAAAACCAACAAAACTTCATAAATGAAAAGGAAGTACCTACGTCTGTTTTGAGAAAGTTGAAGAAGAAGGAACACGTTTGTTTCGAAACATCATGTAACCAACAGGCAAAATCACACCTACCATCATCACAATTGCACCTATCAAATACCTCATTGGACTTGCTGATTCTACTTCTACCCATTTTCCCACCTGCCAATTCAGTAGCGGATCCACAATTTACAGTTAGGGCCTTAGGGAGTCAAAAAAATAGCGGGGAACCTAGCTAGTAGCAAAGGGTAGCATTCGCTACCCCAAATTTTCAAAAAATGGTTAAAATTATCGATTTTTGCTACCAAAATTCTTATATATGGACTTTAACATGAATATAAAACACTAATTACAAAAATTCGCTACCCAAAATTTTATTCCTAGGTTTGCCCTTGGGCCGGGGCGAACAAATAATATCATATGATCAAATAGAAAAAAGTCGAAAACTTCTAACTAAAAAATTCAAAATTTCCACTGTCAAGCGAGGGCGAGCACCTCTGCTAACCCACCTATAATAATCCCATTAAGGGTCAAATAGAAAAAAGTCAAAATTTTAACTATAAATTTCAAAATTTTAACTGTTCAGCGAGGGCGAGCGCCCCAGCTAGCTCCATTTTAAGATTATTCATAAACCAATTAATTATTCAGTGTTGATTACTGTTTTAAAGGAAGAAATTGAGGATTAATCACTGTATTTGCAGGGTATGATGAATTAATGATGATAATTAGAGATCTAAGGTAAGAAAATTGACAAATTAAAGAGGAAGAGGGAAGATTACAGGCATTGTTATGGTGGATTGAGGATCTGAATTGCTGCTGCTGCTGCTGATGATGATGATTGACGAATGAAGATTAATTTGATCAGAGAATTAATTGATTATTGTTCTTGTGTTTTCAGTCACCTGACAGAACTAGTGGAGTTATTACAAAAGTTGATGGTACAAATGAACCTTGACTACAATTGATTTTAGCTACCTTTGGAAGACGGGTCGGAGCAATGGAAGAACGGGTGAATGCCACTCACAAAACGGATAATGACAAGGTGGGAAAGACCACGTGTCTTTCTCTCTCCTCTATTTGGGTCATTTGTGAGAGGAAATGGTATCCGTCACTCCAAAGTGACGGATACGTGCCGTCTTCAATAAGATTTTGTGATTGATTTGACAGCTCGAGTTATCACAACCTGAAAACGGACAGTGCCCTTTTACAATAAAGTAAGTGGGAAGACAAGTGTGGAAAAATGGAGCACCATATTGATAGTCTCGGTCTTCTGTCCACCAAATTTTCATTTTTTGTATTTGGCTCGGTCCGGTGTTAGACCAATGTTCACCCCTACCTCTAGTTGGGCCGGTAAGCCTAATTGACTAGTTCAAGTCTTTATCAAAGGGATGGGCATATAACCATTTGGCCCATCTTAGAAGTTCATTCATGGTCCAATAAAAGTTAACTTGGATTTTAAGAGGTCTTAGACTAATGATTAGAAGCAAAGTTGATGGTATAGGCAGGACACTGCTTTGCGATTTCATAAAATGCAGTAGTTCTTCTGGTGGAGAAAGGTTTTGTAAATTAGTTTGGCTTAAGCTAGTAGCTTCATCAAGCTACTTGCTTAGATGGGTCCACTTACCAAACAACCAATAGAAAATTAGCTTCAATAACTTTTTATTTATTCTTATTATTTGATTTACAATTTTTTATGTTTAGGAAAAAATAATTTTCTAATAAACCATTGGAATAGTTTACTAGCTTATAATAGTATTAGCTTAAAGGGATGAGGTGGAATTGTCAAGCTAGTTGATTGTTGCTTACCATTGTCCTTGCTCTTAGGCAATAACAAAAAAAAGTTAACTTGGGTACACTAAACTAGTACTTCGTAGTAACATAAAACGTTCAGTCGTGAGTCGTGACTTGTAATGACCCGAATGATTCCGAAAATGACAATTCGGAATTCACATACACGAAATGTCGTAAACGGAAACAACCTAACAAAAAAACCGAAGTTTCAATTGGCTGACCCTATCGGAAGTGTATATCATATCGATTCCTAAAGTTAGTTTTATATAATCCGTTTGTCAAGTCGAACGTAAGGATCTAAAATGTTGAGACACATGTAATTATGTAAATATTCCGGTCCCGAGGCCAGACATCAATAAGATAGAACCAGAGGCTAAACTGAGACTTGGGTGAACAGAAGATTATTTTCGGTCGAATTCTCGTCTCAATGTGTTTATATATGTAACATTGGATAATGGATCTCATAATTCACTACAAAAAGCAAAAAAACCGAGATATATATGCACAAAAACCCGAAAAAACATAAGAATTCGTTATTTAATCTGAAGGCGATGAAGCGAGTTCTCAATGTCTTCGAAACAACCAGCTTGCTGAAACATATTCTGAATCCCATCAATCCATTGTTGTTTATGAACTTTGCTTTTACACTTGAACTCTAAAAACCCTTGTGCTGTTTTCAGCCCGAAGTAGGCGTCTGGATTGTCGCCGCTTTCTTTTCTGAACGGCCATGTCGTGAGCTGATCACAGACTCCGTAAATCAGACCTGTTACGACAAAAATAAGCATTTCAGTAATTCAGTCGGGTTTTTACCTGGTAAAACTAAAACCAACCTAACTCGAGTGACCCACCCCAAACCTGATCTGACCCTGTTTTGAACTGTCCTGAAAATGACCTTATTCGAAATGACTAATTTAAAACCAAAACCGACCTAACTCGACTGACCCACCCCAAAACTGTTTTGACCTGTCCTGAAAATGACCTTATTCGAAATGACTAATTTGATCCAATGTACCCAATTCATAAAGACTGGCCAAACCAACAATCCATTCCCGGAACAGAAAGATGTTTTAGAGACGGGACTCGAGAGTCGAACTTACATTTATCCTTCTTAGAGAAAGCACCACCAACATGTTTGCTTTTCAATTTAAGCATGACTTGAGATTTTTTGTTTATGTAAATAGACACTTGCCTCCACCTTAACCCACCTGAAAATAATCAGAATCAACAATTTGTTTCAGATTTACGCAATTCCGACATATACTAAAAATAGTCACTAGATAAGTCTGCGTATATCCGCCCCCCTGCTACCCACCTCGCCGTAACATGAAGTATTAAACAAAAAATTAAGAATGTAGCAAAGTAGTGGCTCAAATATTAATTAAAATTAATTAGGATTGTTAAATTATTATATGCTACCTACCCTTCTCTAAGAGGACATGCATCCTACTTCAGCTTAATTATATCAGATAATAAGATCATGGGTACCAAATCAGTATCGAAAGTCAATCATCAAAATCTAATCCACTGAAAATTTAACATTTTTTTTTAAAGTAGTATCGATAGTAATAAAATGACTGTCTCATATCATAAGACGGTTTTATTTATTATATAGAATGTTTGATTACCTTTAGTGGTATGCTGCATGAGTTCACCAACACAAGGGAATTTATGTTCTTCTGATTCACTGTTGTATGGATCTAATTGATTAACATCTCCTAATCCTTTATCATATGGACTAATACTTGCATTCTTCTTTGCATCTTTCGGTAATCTTGCTCTTAATGCTGATTCTGCTCTCATTGCTGCAACGAAAAGCGTAAAATTAATGATCAGAAACATGAATTTACGCTACTGTCACAAAATGGTTAATACATTAACTGATTAGGGTCAGAAACATGAATTTACGCTACTGTCATAAAGTTAATGATCAAAAACATGAATTTACGCTACTGTCGTAAAATGGTTAAGAGCTGATTAATATCAGAAACATGAATCTACGCTACTGTCGTAAAGTTAATGATCAAAAACATGAATTTACGCTACTGTCGTGAAACATGAATTTACTCTACTGTATTAAAGTTAACAATCAAAAACATGAATTTACGCTACTGTCGTAAAATGGGTAAGAGCTGATTACAGCCAGAAACATGAATCTGCGCTACTGTCGTCAAGTTAATGATCAGAAACATGAATTTACGCTACTGTCGTAAAATGGGCAAGAGCTGAATAGGATCAGAAACATTAATTTACGCGACTGTCATAAGGTAAATGATCAGGAATGTAATCAGAATATATACCAGTCGCAGCAGCGGCTGTTAAGGTCATGAGATCGCCAGGGCTTTTGATATCAACAGCTGATTTAACAGCAGAAGCGACACGATCATGTTCAGCTCCAGCACCTTCAGCCAGCTCGATACAATGTGATGCTAAAAGCTCAGAGGCAGATGCCACAGCGCGGCTCATTTTGGAGCCTGAGCTGGAATCTTCAGTTGCAGCAACAGCAGCCAGAGCTGATGCAAGTCCTGCAATGGTTAGAGCGGCGTGCATATGAGCATTCTCTGCTCTTGCTCTGTCCTTTTTCCTGACTGCCGTGTGGTTCGAGTCTTTGTGGTGGTGGCGGTCGTGGTGGTTGTGGTAATGAAACCATTTGCCTAATGCGCCTAGTCGCCAGTGATGATGAGCATTATGGTTTGGGTGCTTATCCACCTATTATTCAGAAATCAAAAACCTTCATTAGCAGCCCTTTCTTTGATGCCGACGGGATTTGAACCCAGGTTATGAGTGTCACATCTGATTACTTAACCAACTAAGCTAACTGATATATGTATATCCCTTTGTACATGAAAATGAACTTGTAATAAAACAAGTTTTTCCTTAAGCAAAATTAAATTAAATTTATAAGTTATATTGCAGTAGATGTATACATCTGATGTATTACCACCAATTCTATAGTTTTTGAGCATTATAATAAAAAATTTGAATTTTGTTTTAAAAATTATGAGTTTTATTATAAAGTTTTTGAGTTTATTTACTTAAACATTAAACTCGAAAAAATTACAATAAAACTCAAAAACATTACATATAAATTTAGTAAATTTTAAGTTTTGATGAAAAAAAATTAAAATCTAACCTATAAATTTTAATAAGCTCGAAAAAAGTATAAATATACTCAAACAAAAACAAATAAAGTTTGATGTAATAAGCTCAAAAAATATATACATATATGCTCGAAAACAAAAAAGTTGGACGTAATACATCCAATGTATGTTCCTTTTTCTCGTTATATTGCACCAAATATTCCCTTCAATCCAGACCAAACTACCCGCTTTTCAAATTTCTCCTCGGGTTTTTGTAGGCCAGGGGTAGTTTGGTCTGGATTGGAGGGAGTACGTATAAGAAAAAAGTGGACTTACAATATGAGGAGGTGAAGAAGGTGGTGGTAATGGTGGTGGTGGTGGTTGTTTTTCTTCGGGGATCGAAACCGGGTTCAAAGGGTGTTTATCAAGGAGGAAATGTTTTTGTTTATTAGCAAGAGCCTTAGAGATTTCTTCAGCAGAAACACTCCATGATCTTGACAAGAACTCCATAGGTTCTTTTGGTGTTTGAGGTTGAACTATTAATGGTAGTGATTTTGTTAACTTAAGTTCTCCTTCTAATTCTTCTAATAATACTTCTCCTCCTATCTTCTTCCATGTTGGAATTTGACCTTTCTCCATTTTTCCTCCTCTTTTTTTTATTATTTGAAAAAAAAATGTTTTTCTTTTGTTCTTGTGTGCCAGCTACCTCTTCCTGCTAAGAAAATTAAAAAAAAAAATACATATATTAAAAATATTAAAATTATAAAGAAGTAATAGAGGTAAAGTGAAGAAAAAACTCTATCAGGTGGTTTTCGTGAGGTGCAGATATAAAAAAAAAAATTAAAATTATGAAAAATATCTCATTAGGATAATTAGATCCGACCCAAATGATAAAAATCAATGTAGTTGAGGGAAAGCAACGAAAAAAGGATTTTACTGGGTTGTTTTCGGAAGGTGCAGATATAGGGTATCGATAACTAGTACTAAGTAATAAGTATTGAACATTTCATCAATGTATAAATGCCTAAGTGAGAGTGGATTAGAAGTGAAGAACTAAATGATGATGAAAATGAGAGGTGAATAAGTAGGAAAATGTATGAGTTATTTGTGGACTTGCTTACCTTATTGAACTTGTTAGGAGGAACACACAAATTTTGAGTACATAACATAACAACTTGTGTAGGACATGTACCTATATATATACTCACCTAATTTTGACATGACATGGAAATGTGAGGTGGAATATGCTAGGACAAAATTATAATAAAATAAAAGGATTATATTTAAGAAAGAATTGGTTAGGGAGATAAGAGGAAATAGTTGAGGTTTAAGTATAACATGGAGTGTTTTTTTTTTCTTCTTGATTAAAAAATTGTTTGGTGGTATATGTGATTTGAAAGGTGATGGATGTAATGTAAGTTCCTATACATTTTATTTATTGATATTATTGTATAATTTGTATATAAGTTAAGAAAATTATGGAGTTGTTGCAATAGTCTTAAAGTATATTATTTGCGGTTTATTTGGGTTTGTAACATCTGATTTAATTAGTTCAAATTTGAATTATTAGATAACAAAATTCCTATAATGTTTTGGCGTCGTTATATTTATATTTAAAGGTTTAAACTCGTAATATTTATTAACTTAACGTCATTCGCATGGTAAGCACAACATTAGTCATTTGAGTGCGGAATATTTGTTATATTATTAATATTACAAATATGATTTTTCTAATATATGGTCTAAGGGTACACATTAATAACCTGAATGACTTAAAACTTACAAAATCTTCTCGTTAGTTATGATAAAAATGAGCTTATGAATACCTTGTAAATTATACCATATTTAGGTTACTAATATGTATAATTAAAACAGACATTAAAAAAACTGTTGCTTACATATATTTTTAATAAAGAGAACAAACAAAGAAGAAAACAAGGGAGATGTAAATGATGCGGGTAAGGTGGAGTGATGCCTCACAACACTCGTGCATCTAAGCGCGCATATCTAAGCCTAAACTTTCATTGATTGATGAACTTTAGTTTATAATTAAAATTATAATTATAAATACGTAAATTATACTATGAGACCGTTATATGGTACAATTACTTAAAAAAATACCATTTTCTAGTACCTAGTTTATATTAAAAGGATACCATTTTTTATTATTACAAAGTGACCGCTATCATTTTTTATCTGTCGCATCATATAACAGTCGCACACAATAACTACTCGACTAATCGTTACATTATATGAGAATATATTATGGTAATTGCATTTTTTGTTGATTAATTAGTAAGAGGCCGGTGATTATTGCTTTTGTTGAGGGAGAATCTAGGAGAAGACGTAGACTTTCGGTTGTTTGTTGCAATTCTTGCTAATTTTTAAGTTATTATAGTACATTTTAAATTCTAATTTTAATACTTTATGGTCACGTAATTGTGTTGTTGAACGCAAACACCAAGAGAAAATTCAGGTTCATCAAGCCTTTGACTCTTTAGAATTTGAGGTGGTCTTGGTGAGGTACCCAATGAAAAAAGTTCGTCTCTATTCCAAATGATTTTAATTAGAATATTGCGTCAAGCGTTGTATAATAGAGTTTACATAAATTGTGAGTTCACAAACAAACAGATCAGATTTAATGGGTCTCTGATAGGTTAGTGGCTCAAACCTTTGTAAATTTGACAAACATATCGCCACACCTGTTATATTTTTTGAGTCGAATCGATCAGTTAAATGAGCGAGAGAGCCTTGAACAAACCTATTCCATATATAGCATTGAAATCTAAGGGAGATTATTGAGTTGGCCAACTAGATTTCGGCATGCAGAAAAATGTGGGTTCGTTAACTGTTTTACGAGTTTTTTTAGTATATAAAACAGTTTTATATATGAGATTTACTCTTATAATTCTCAATTTTTCATTTCATATATATATACCGACTTGCGGTTATATATAAAACAAAGATAAATTCATAATTTTGACGTGATCTTTCTTATACATATATCGTATGACCTTCTGATAATGACTTGATCCGACACACGATATTGACTTCTTACAAAAGTTTATATTCCTAATTGTACGGGTTAGACATTCCATGTTAAAAGAGTGCTACAAGCCCTTCTATGAGTTGTACGCATCGTTGAAATATCGTCGTTGCAATCATAGTGTACGAAATTACAAATGAATTTGACATTTAAACATTATTATTAGTCTCCTTGAACAAAATTTGTCAATATCATCATCATCATTATTTCCACACTTTACTTCTCATCAACGATCTATTTGGTTTTAATATGTGTCCTATTTGCAATGTTGTAGTATAACTAAAGATAGCCTTGACTTTCCTGTATCAAATTAATTCATATTTACCATGTTTTACTAAGTGTGGATTCTCTGTCGCATTTTCGTGTCTTATCTTATATTCTCTATGTTCAGTGATTATTTTGAAGGAAGGAAATAAAGTAAGCGCCTGTTTCTTTTGATGAAATTATCGAATCGAACTAAATCGAACTTAATGAATGAATCAATCGAATCAACTTAATGGGATTTGAATCGAATCAACTAAATCGAACTAAAATAATAATAAAAAGATTATATTAATAATAATAATAAATACTCTATATTATAATAAAAATAATACCAATAATAATAATAAATATTATTATAATATTATTCATTAATAATAATAATATATTAATATAATCTAATAATAATAATCTAATAAGATATATAAAAAATAAAATATTAATATAATAATAAATAAAGTAATAATAATAATATATTAGTAATATAAATGATAACATTATTAATAATAATATAATATATTAATAATAATAACTAAAAAATAAATAATAATAATAATAATAATAATAATAATAATATAATAATAATAATAGGTCTAATATAATAACTTATTAACATAATAATATTAAATATAATAATAATAATAAATATATGATTAATAATATTAATAATGAGTATTGATGGGGCATATTCTGCACCCGCTGACCGAGTCAACATATTGAGCAAGGTCAAAGATATCCAAAGCAAGTCAACACCTTGACAAACTTAGCCGATTTGCGAACTGCTCGGCATTGTCACTGGGTCCCGGCTAGACAACTAGCCAAAATGACACATATCCGCGTACTCATATCCAAGACCCCGGCATGGAGTCAACAGGGCCCGCCGGCCTGCCATGGGTCCCTCGGCCGAGGGTAGATCAGTCTTTCCACCTGCCAGCCACTTGGCCACTTGGCCACTACGTGACAAAAGGTGAAAGTCTATAAATACTCCTCAACCCTCATTGAGGAAATGATCCAAAAATATAACCTAAACACCTCATAATCTGGTAATATCTTCTTTATCTCTCTACAATATATATACTTCGCCAAGTAACACACAACTTATCTCTTTAAGTTCACTGACTTGAGCGTCGGAGTGAGTACGCTCGGCCAAAGCCGAGCCCTCAGTTTGTTCATTGTTTCAGGAGAGGCCGAAAGGAGGATTCAATCAAAGACGTCATTCTACAAGCCACGAGTGGTAACAAATAACTGCTTCGGAATTGCACCCGGAACAAGTATATTAATAAATTAATAAATATTAAATAATAACTTATTAATATAATAATATTAAATATAATAATAATAATAATAATAATAATAATAATAATAATAATAATAATAATAATAATAATAATAATAATAATAAATATGTTATGAATAATATTAATAATAATAAATATATTAATAAATATAATAAATATAATATAATAATAATAATGATAATAATAATAAATGTATTAAATATAAATATAATAATATAAACAATACGAATTAATTATTAATAAATATTATAGTAATATAATAAATATAAAAATATAATAATAATAATAATAATAATAATAATAATAATAACAATAGTAAATACATTAATACGGAGTATAAAAATAAGAATAAGAATATCAATAAGAATAATAATAGTAATGTTGAAATAAACTAATATGAATCGAATCGAATCGATTCGAATCGAATCAATCAATCGAATCGAATCGAATCAATTGAGTGAATCAATCGAATCGAATCGAATGGAATCGAATCGAATCGAATCAATTGATTAGAACTGAATTTAAGTCCAAAAGAACATGGCCTAAGTGTAAACTATATTGACTGAAACTGACGAAGTATCTCATAATCTTTTCATTGGACACACATCAACATCATTCATTAATTTTTTTTAAAATATTATAAGAGGATAATGTGTCATAAGATTAAGGTAATGAAACAGAAAATAGGTTTTGTGTTTCACTTAACCACTTGGAAGTCTTGAACTATAACTCACAAATTTATTTCTTCAAGATACAAATCCATACATGGCAATAATGTATGATGGTATTTTTAAACAATAATCTAGAAGGTGAAGTACAAAAATGTCCTCAAAACATCCATAAGATGGATTTACAAACATAATCATCAGTTTAAAAGCAAGTTGTTGGACCTAATTAGAACCACTTAACACTTAATCATACATTCACACTCCTATCCTATAGTCCTATACAATGTATAATGAGTATGTACCTATCTAGCTCGATCTAGTTTACCGATCCTTGTATGTAATTAACTATTTTAAAAGAAGTAAACCTTCTATATAAAAACTATCTCGACCTTTTTTTTCTTTTTTGACGAGAGAACCTGCAACCGCTATTTTTAGTGCGCTCTGGATAAACTCTCAAGACTACGAGTATTTGTGATAATTTTCAAACCACGTAAACCAGATGGTGTTTAAATTGGCATTTACCAGCATGTCCCTCAAATGTCATTAAAGCCTTTTAGCGACATTGCATAGGCAGCATTTATCCATACGCTGCTATTTGTTTACGCGGCATTTACTTATGCCGCCGAGTCCATATTAAACGCCACTAAAGACATGCATTGTTGTAGTGTCAATCAACCAGGGGTGACAGACTCAAAATATAGAAGGCATTGCCTGATTTGTCTCAGGCAATAAATAGGAGTAGCTTTCACAAGAATACAAGATTGCTCCTGCAGAAATTTGAACCTGAGACCATTAATTAACTATTTTACGTGATAATCCTTATCTATTTTAGTGTCAATACATCTCGTCCCATAATCCATACATAAACAATGTAATTAATATATAAATAATGTAATTAAGCAAGTGAGAAAGTAGAAATGCCAACGATTATGTAAGGTAAAAAGAGAACAAAATCCTCGAAGATGTAAAATGATGATACCTCAAGATGGGTGTGTCTTACAATCCAGATTCTCAAACTGTCGGTATGGTTTCATATTGACTCAGGGAAGACTAATTAGGACCACTATTCCACAATCTAAATACTTACATAAATTATTAGTACATACTTCGTATCTTAGACAATGAGCTTCAAACTTTGTTACTTTTGTAGTTTTGTAGCTTAAAATTATGTAAAGATTTCACTGAGATCTTGGGTGCACGTGAGTCAAGAACCAATTGAAACAATCCGATTTGGTCTATGTGGGGTTCAATTGCTCACGTGTCGGACTGCTAGACGTCATCCGATGATACTGAATTTAGATAGTATTGAACTTTCTTACATGTTCATATGTAGAGTTCATCACTTAAGACTTTTAATGTACCATGCGTATCGTATATAATTCAGTAGTATCTTGTGACAGAGCTGACACCATCTCATTTTTTAAGTATACATTAAATACATAAAAAAATACAAATCAAAACATTTTGAGTGGGAGTGGAAACTAATAAGCAATTGCGTGATAAAAAAGTTTGACTCAAGAGTTTCGAAATTTTCTTACTAGGATAGTTAATGTTTTAGCTAATGGAACAGTTTTATGCACTCTTATATGAAACAGTTTTACCTAAAATAACGATATCTTTCACTATAATGTTAAGTTAAACCACGGGTTACTAGTGAATGATTAATTTTTCAAGAAAAAAGGTGAAAAAGGAAGGTAATTATAAAAGGTTGCTAATGCTTAATCAATCACCTTTGTCCTTTACATAAATTCTTACTTAGTGAGAAAATTGCAATCTTTTTGGAAGACAAAAATGTTATAGTAATAATATTTGAAATCTGCTGTCAAAAAAAAAAAAAAAAAAAAATATTTGAAATCAGGGACATTGTAAGTGAAGAATAATTGCTTTATTTACTGTAAACTTTCTGTGCACTCAAACTAGTTGTACTAACTTAATATCTCTTGGTGGTTGGCATCATCTATAAGACTAAGTAACATCTTGCTGCTTAGGCTGGAACTCACGTGGCACCAGGTGGACTAAACTACAATTCAGATTTAAGATCGCTTACAAGTTGCAAAAAAAATCGAACCTAAAAAATGTACGGTTTTTCGCTTTGATTGTCGTGGTTGTTTTGTTTGTTTTGCAAACCTAGGTAGAGTTAAAGGAGTTAGTAGGAACAGTCGTCATCGTCAACAATGATAAATTTCGGTTTTGTTGTCTATAGTTATTTTATTTCATTGCTAAAACAACAGTTTTTTTGGTTTATAATGTACGAGTAGTAAGTTTTAACTTTTAACCCTCATACTTTGAATTCAAGATCTGTCATTGTGTTAAGCAGGTAGTCTTCCTTACCATACCATACCCAAAACTTGGAAACCTTTTAGCTAAGTGTTAAAATTATAGAGGGGAGACGATTGCATAAGGGAGAATTGCATTATTGATTGATATGATTCTGATTCATACATGGATGTATATATAATAAACCCTACTAGCATAAACCCTAGACGATAGCCGGCCCTAATGAGCCTAATACCCTAACATCCTCCCGCAATCGTAAAGGCAGTACATTGTACGAACTTTACGATTGGAGAAATACAGGCGGATAATAATTAAAATAAAAACATGGATTTTCAAATCTTCATAAATCTTCTTTACGAAAAACTTCTCATCGTCGCAAGGCAGTAGATATTGCGTACAGGACTCGCCAGACACTTCTTTTTGGGTGCGTATAGGACTCGCCAGACAATTTTCTTGCGTAACTCGCCAGTCTTTTTGGGTGCGTATAGGACTCGCCAGACAACTTTCTTGCGTAACTCGCCAGTTTTTTCAGTGCGTAACTCGCCAATTTTTTCGGTACTACCTTGGTTAGAACTTAGAATTGATGATTTTCGAAAGAGAAGAATCACGTTTTCTTTCTTAATTTTTAGGTTTGGGCAATTTATTCTAGGTAAAAAAAATGGAAAATCAACAAAAGTGAAACACAGCACAACATTAGCACCTCATCATCACAGCCCTTCAATAAGTAATGATGAGATGAGATGAAAATAAATCATCTAAATGGATGAATATGGCTGATGTACTGCGCATACAGTTGTAGCCCTTGTTTAAAGGAGTGGAACTTCGGCACTGATATTTTGAGTTTTTAGGCTCTGATACCATGTTAAGATAATAATAGAATTTCCATAACTATATGCGCAATCTTTGCCACAAATAAAATATTCAGTATCCTATATTTTCTATACACAGAAAAGTTCTAGCTCCAAACATTATAGTATTTGTATAAAGTATAATATAGATTATAGAGTATAATTAAAGAGTATAATTAATACAAATAAAATCTCCAAAATCTTATGATGTATAAATAAACTTTACCTTTTTAAATAACGTACAAAAATTAGCTATGATGTATAAATAAATTTTGACATTAAAACTGAGTTTGATTAAAGCTAAGTAAAAAAAATCAACTGATTATATAAATAAAACGTGTCAACTTCGCTCTTGTCAATCTTTCCATCTTATACAACTATACAAGCTAACATGTTTTAATGTCCAATATAAAAATGTGATATTATTATTGTTATTTTGTGCTTTTTTATATATTCTCTTTATAAAAAGATATAGGATGCTATCATTATTTTTAATAATAAAAATAGATTCACAAAAAAATAACTTAATCTAAAAGTCCTTTGAATAATAAACTTTTTTTTATAATATTACTAACATTATAATCAGTAGATTACAACTTACTATTATAACTACAACTCATTTATGTAAAAAATAAAGCTCAATTAATTTAACCCTCACAAATGCCGTGCTTTAGCACGGGATCTCAACTAGTAAACTTGTAAGAGAATAAAGATATAGAAGCGTAACAAACATTAATCTTATCTATATTAATACAAAAGACAATACTCAATCCTCAGCGCGCCACGTCATTAATGCAACCACTTTTTTTTTTTTTTTTGGAAATTCATGTTATGGTGGGACCCGTTAGTGTGCAATGTATTTAATTCTTCAGATTTCCGTCTTTTCAAACATGCGATAAATTCCGTCTTGCAACAAATTCTATGAAATAATATTATGAAAAAATTCTATGAATTAATATTATGAAATCTTATCTTTATTAATTCAGAAGACAATACTCAATCCAGGGCGTGCCACGTCATTAATTCAACCTTTTTTTTTGGAAATACATGTTATGGTGGGACCCGTTAGTGTGCAATGTATTTATTTTTTAATAAATTTATACAAACATGCGACAAATTCCGTCTTAGAACAAATACTATGAAATAATATTATGAAATAATTTTATACATTTCGAATAAATGAAATTAATGGCATATAAGCGAAATGAATTACAAATCGGAATAAATGAAACTAATTACAAATAAATGAATTACATAATTTAAAAAAAAAAATAATAATAAAATTACATAATTACGAGAAGAAATTACATTTAATAGTGGGATAGAATTACATATAATGCGAATAAATTAGATGCATAATTTTTATAAACTAGATAGTACGATATATTTTTTTTTAAAAAAAAATATCCTTTGTTATTTCCTTTTAAACCATTGCATGTGAACACATATTTGTAACAAGTTTAAACATTAATTATGTAGATCGCTGATTTAGACCAACTAGATAAGTACAATAAAAACGCAAAAAAAAAAAAAAATACATCCAAAAACATTAATACCGGCCCAAATACATACCCGTGCAATTTTGCACGGGTTTAAAACTAATATTATTTTAATTCAAAAATTAAAAGCTACTTTTTTTTCATGAGTAAGTTTGTGTAAGGCTGTTTTACACTAGTGTGATACACATCTAAATGCAAACTTATATAGGTGAGTAAACATAGTTACTTTAATATACTGTTTTACAATAAAATTGCCTGCAACTGCATTATACAAGAATTATTTTGTCATCTCCACTCGTGAAAGTCCTTGAAAGTTGAAAGTAAAAGATGCAAATCAATTAACTTTAGGCTTTCTCTTTATTTGGTGTAAAATCAATTAACTTTAAGCTTTATTGAAACAAATCTTTCCACTACATTTCAACTCGACAGATGATTGGCCATCTTTTTTATGTACACCCTAGTTTCTCACATATTATGGGCATAAGTTACGGTTTTTCAGTTATATTGTTGATTTGTTAGTCTACATATGTATCGATTAAAAGGTAAAAGGTTAATAAATGACCAGGACAAAAAAATAATAATTACGGTTGTATTCGATGAAATCTGAAAATAATGCAAGAACAACATAATTTGGATACTTTGATGAATGCGTTCTAAACATCATTAGCAATGTATGTACGAGAGACAATCGTTTCAAACTACTCGTATTAATCAAACATCTCTTGATTAACTAACTAGTCCAAAAACTCATCAAGCAAAATTTTGATCAAAAGTAATTAATTTGAAGGAAATTATTTTTGTCTAGCTAGAACTTATATTGATATTGCCAAGAGAGAAATATTGCCCCGGCCACTGAAAATATAAAACCTCACAGACTTTGTAGCATACAGATTTAAACCTCGAGAATCAATACGATATTACATTAAATAACAAGGAATTTAAGCAAACTCACAATATATTTTATTTTATACATTACTTCCCAAACTCACTCACACCATGCATAACTTAAAAACATTAAATTAAAACCATTTACAATTCATAAATTCCCATAAAATTCCAAATTAAAAAAGAGCACTCTTGGGCTTGGGCCTTAGGGATAGGCCTCAGATGTTGGAACTGGGCCATGGCACCCAATAAAGATATCACCATACACAAGTCCAGCAAGCCCACCACCGACAAGCGGGCCGACCCAGTAAATCCAGCTTTGGGCCAAGTCCCCACTTACGATGGCCGGACCGAACGAGCGAGCCGGGTTCATCGATCCGCCGCTAAATGGGCCTGCAGCCAAGATGTTTGCCCCAACAATGAATCCAATAGCAATTGGAGCAATGATACCCAATTGACCCTTCTTTGGGTCAGCTGCTGTGGCATATACGGTGTAAACTAATGCAAATGTGATGACAATTTCCATTACAATTCCTTCTAATGCGTTCATTCCTGATGCAACTCCGTGGGCCGGGATCTTTCAGTATTGTGTAAAATCAGATTGAATATAATATAATTAGTCGTCAAGATAAATATTGAAACAATCAATATAACCGAAAGTGAACTAAAAATACGTGTGTGTAATGTAAAGGTTTTATATGAGTGTTTGTTATGATCAGAAAAGTGTATTATATTCCCAACAATTTTGTGTATTACAAGAGTGATTATGATTTTACACAACAATTTTGAGATCGTTGGACCATCAAAATCAAATCGGAACTATAAACTAAGTTGACATTTGCACTTTCTTAGCTATGCTATTTAACATTTTACACAAAATTGATTATGATTAGTATTGAATAACCAAATTACTCTTATCCATCCTAAATTTATAGTTCCGATTTGATTTTGATGGTCCAACGATCTCAACTATTCAACGTTGACCAATATTTTATTTTGAGGCATATTTTCCAAAATTATTGACAAGTTAACCTGAATTGACTAACAGAATTAATTTAAGACACAAATTTAGAATTTACAAAGTATTACTCGTGTACTCTTTCTGTTCAATCCAATTCACTATATTACTCAATTCTCCCTCACGTATTCGATCAAATACAGTGAATTGGACCGAACGAAGAGGGTAACTAATAAGGGGAAAGGGTTTACCTTGCCATTGGTGACAAACTGAAGAAGAAAACAAGCAACAATAGATCCAAGAACTTGGGCAACCCAATAAAAGAAGCCAGTGATGAGGGTGATGTGGCCACCAACAGCCAATCCAAAGGTGACAGCTGGATTCAAGTGTCCACCTGATATATTGGCAGCTATTGACACTCCAACAAAGAGAGCAAATGCATGAGCCACTGCCACTGCTACTAACCCTGCTGGGTCTAATGCTCCATCATCTGTCAACTTGCCTACAAAATTACACACCCATTTGAGTTTGAGTCGGATTCGAGTTGAGTATGATTCAGAATATGAGTTCAATGTTGATTTTTTTTTAAGAAATAATCGACATATTTTTTAGAATCTTCTTAATTATTTCCTAGTTAGTAGAAAGATTATAAGGTACTACGAGAATAACTCCACGTACCCATTATTAACAATTTAACATCGATATCAAGTTCAACCTTTCCAGTAAAAGTGTATATACGGTGTCATAGTTAATATGAGTTCGAAATAATAGTAGTATAGGTGATATTTAAGTTATATCAAGTTTTTAAACAAAATCTAATACGATAATTAACCCTTAATTAAACAGCTAAACTTACTGAATGCGACCGCGGATCCGACTCCAGCAAAAACAAATAGAAGGGTTGCAATAAATTCAGCTAAATATGCCCTTAATGAAGCAGCACTAAATGAATCACCAAAACTTCCAAAAGCCAATTTAACCATTTTTCTTAATTACTTAAACAAAATTAATTTATTTTTGTAAATAATAAAGTAAAAATACCAAAATTAGCTAAAATTGTTGATGTTCTACGGCATAAATTGCACAGTTTATATATACTAATATTTGAGCTATTGTAATTGGTTGCACCGTCCATTGGACCCACTATAATGACCTGGCTGATTAATCATTAGCCGTCCTAACCGTCCATCTATTTGATTAAGGGCGCATTATCAAGTGCATAACTAGTTAATTACACTATTATCTTCTTAATTCAGTGGGGGAGCGAGAGACGGTAAGAAGAGACCGTACGATTTGATATTAGAGGGAACGAGAAATTCCAGCGAGAGTGAACTATTAATGTAATAGCGCAAAACAGAGAAAAAATTGGAAATTTCAACTAAAGTTTCAATTTTTAATTGCTCAGAGTTATCACTAGGCTCTGTTATTTTGGGTTGAATGAAGCTAAGTTGAGCTGAACTAAACTGAAATGAGCTGAACTAAAATAAGTTGAGCCAAAGTGAGTTGAATTGAGCTGAACTGAAGTGGGCTAAAGTGAGCTGGATGAAAATTGAAATTAAGCCGGAAAAAACAATGCCTAACTTACTCGTATATTTTAACCAACTGAGTCAAACCATCCGAAAATTTGTCTCGGTCTGTCACTAACTCTGGTATGGACCTTAAATGAGTTGTGGACTTGGTGTATGTGTATTTTGATAATGTATATCCCTTGTAATATTCGTGAGATCATCACTTAATTTATGTATTTTTCTAATTGTAATTAGGCTGTAATGCTTATCTATAGACTTAAATTAAATTAATTAATTAACTTTCGGAACTTTTTTCTAAAATTGTTTTATACCAACTAAAGATAATATCAATATAATGATAGAGTGGAGTAGATCCATAGACAACAGACGTGTGTTGCTGCTAATAATCTAATCAGTTAGTCTTGTTATAGACGGATATATTCGTCTATAGTTAAAGGCAGGTCAAATAGCTTGAAAGTGGTGATATGTTTGGCCCCCACCATCCCACTTGTTGTTTGTCATATTAAAAATGTGGTATTGTATTTGACCCGAATTTAGTTATAGACGAATATGTGCCGTCTATAATGAGATTTTGTGTAATCTAATAACTTGATGAGTATCTTCAGGGTGGATGTATCGAGGGGTGTTCACGGTCCAAACCCGGGCCGGTTATAGCTTTAAAAAAAAATCATTTGTGATCGGTGAAATACTATTTATGTAGATAGATAAGACAAAAGCAGAGAGTAATACGAAGTAATATTTTGTTTTATCTACCAAAATGAGTATAACTTGACTCATCGCAAATTTATGACAGATATGTGCATTACATGGAAGACTTGTTATTATAGGAAAGATCTTACTCTACAAATCATACAAGTTACAACACATGTCAAAAAAATTTGAAAAAGATTAAAACTTAGTTTAAAACTCTGCCATATCGGACTTTTCATTAATTTTTATCATTTCTTTATTGTTCAGACTTATTCAAATCGACTCAAACCCAGTATATTATAGTCAAACTAATCGAACTACAGTTCTCCCAATCTCTTTGGAGTAAATTAACGATTTAGAGTAAATTAGATAATATAAAGGATTAATGAAGAAGGGATAGATTTGCCTAAAATTAAATCCCGACCTTTAATTAGGCAAACGAGAATTGGAAATGAAGCAGAAAAATGAAGAGGATCTTGAATCGGAAAAAAATCAATGATGAGAAACATAAAATAGTGAATTACCAATTCAAGAAGGCAAAAAAGAAGGCCGCAGCAGTTTCGCAGGTGGAAGTTAATGCCCTACTGTTCATGCCAGCATTCAATGCTCTCAACGTCACTTAACTCATCACATTCAATTCAATCTCTTCATTTTTTTGCTTTCTTTGTTTAGTTTTTTTAGCAATTTTTAGCATCTTTGTCCCACTTTTTTAGTGGGTTTTAATTCTTGTTTAAATCTATCTATCAATCATTAAAAACTGTTTATACCCCTAATTTCATTTAAGACCGTCTTAAGTTTAAAGACGACATCTTTCATGCTTTTATATGGTTCATTGAATGCTAGACTATGTTGTAAACTTAAGATGTTTTTAGGGTTTTATTTCTTGTTTCAATCCATTTATCAATCATTAAGAATTGTTTATACCCGTAATTTCATTTAAGACCGTCTTAAGTTTAAAGACGACATCTTTCATGCTTTTTGGTTTATTGAATATTACCTGTAGTGACTATGTTGTAAATTTAAGACGGACATGTTCAGGACGACATATTTCATGCTATATGGTTCTTTGAACGTTACCTATAGTGTCTAGGACCATGTTGTAAGCTTAAGACGGTCGGTCGTGTTTATATTTGTTGATTGTAAACAACATCTTTTAAATCAAGTAACTGAATGTCTTGTCCTTATTACATGTCCTATTGCATTTAATTCTCTTACTGCTACTTTAGATTGTTAGTTGGAGGAAAAGCCTTGAGCATGATTTTATACATTTATATACTTACAAAAATAACTTGGTTAAATTGGGTTTGTATTTTTAATGAAAATCCAGATGAATAGTTACTTTTAAAAAATCATTAATATTATAAAGTTTTGATCTTTTTTTATGTTTTAATGGGGAGCTTGAAAGTAGTTATTGGAGATGAAATTTTGGTTGAAAAGAGAAATCTTGATGAAAAGAAGCAACATAGAAGGTCAAGAAGGTGACAACAACATTGCATTATCATCAATTTTATTGTATAGTTTATACATTCTCCGTTCTGATCATTTGTTTACGTTTTCTATTCTTTGTTAGGAGCGTTTTAATCAAAGCTAAACAAATGACTGAGACGGAAATTAGTTTATTGGGTTGTTGTTTTAACTTTCAATAAACAAGTTTAGACTTTACATCACTTTTTTGTTTGTTTTGTTCAAATGGGTTGTAATTGAATATTTTATTGTTTTTGGACTGTGTTTATGTCTTCTACTGATATGTTTACTGACAAGTTTGGGTTTGGAGATGTTAAAATGTTCTGTATTGATGATGTCCTAGTCTAGTGGTTAAGACTTAAGACGGAGATGTTAAATGTTGTATTTTGAAACTCTTCAGTCTGGTAGTATGCCACTGTCTGATCTGTAAATTCAGCAAAGGAGATTGTTGCGTAGTTTGCGGCCTGAATGCTGTCTGATCTGTAAATTAGCTGTGTAAAGTTGATTTTGTATGATCAGTGAAAGTATACTATGTTCATTTGAGGTTTTTGCTTACTAAACGCGCCCATTATTTCCTCTTCAGTGCTTCTGACAGGAATGGTGAACTTCCGGGTGTTGGGATTCTGTCTTTTGTCGAGCGCAAACATAATTTACCACAGGTAAGCTAACAGACCTTAGCCAGTATAGTCTTGATTACCTTTGCTTTCTAAACAAAGGTAAACGAATGATTTGGACAGAGGGAGTACTTACGAATGTTCAGTTTTTCCGAATAAACATTGCTTGAATTCCTGTTACTATAGGACTCGCCAATTTCTACAAGAACTTCTCATGGACAATCCATTGATTCAAGTACAAGCTCATCAAATCAGCGCGCTTCCTTGGAAAAGGATGTAAGTTTTCATGTTCCTTTTATTTGGGAATATGACCGGCTTTTATATTTCAGCTTTGGCATTTATCTTTTGTCTGATGTTATTTTATTTGTATAACAGATACAACTCCTTCAAATGCGGCTTCAGCAGGAAAAATCAATGCGAACAATGCTTGAAAAAGCAATTGGTCGGACTTCTAGTACATTATCACCAGGTCATAGGCATTCTGCTTCTCAGGTAAGAAATGAAATCGTCGACTGTTTTGATTAACTGCTGAATCCTTACATTGTATTCCAAACTTTACAGAACATTCGAGCATTGTGGATATTCTGATAGTTGCTGACTTAGAATTTTTTTTGTTATTGACAGACGAAGGAGTTGATTAGCGAGATTGAATTACTTGAAGAAGAGGTTGCCAACCGAGAGCAGCGTGTTCTTACACTTTACAGGAGCATATTTGAAAAGAGTGTCAGTAGACCGCCTTCTGAGCAAAGCTCTGGCATGACTTCTCCTGCTCATGCTAAACCCAAATTAAGAAAACACCCAAGCATCATCACGAGTGCATTTTGCTCCTCCAACAACTTCCCCTTTCGAGCTTTCTCTTTAAAAAGCGCTTCTGATAATAGAGACAGCAGGATCAGAACTGCCTCACCTTCCACAGTAAAGACCGGCAGCATCCACTACAAGAAGTCTTCTTCCGCTGTCATCAGGGTAATTTATCAAATCGTAAACTCGTGTGCTTACTGCCAGTTATCGGTATAAAAGTATTTGGTTATGAGAATGTTTCAGGTTGATGGAAAATCGCCTTTCAGAGACAAACCTCCTGGTGCGCGGACATTAAAAGATCATTTACATCAATGTCCCAGTAAATTGTCCGAGGAAATGGTTAGGTCTATGGCTGCAGTCTACTGCTGGCTTTGTGGTATAGTATCGACAAAGCCAGAAGTTAAACCACCTTCAAAGTCATGTGCTAATTTACCTCCTCAGAGTCGCAACCTCGAGAATCATATTTCCAAGTCTATGGTAGAGATATCGTCGATGCCAACTAACAAGAACCAATATTCTCAAGCTTCTTATGCAATCAACAACTACAGGTTTGTTCTGTAAATCTGTGAATGTTGCGCTGCAAAAGGTTTCCTTGAATTTAATCTGATGTGTATTTTCAGAGCCCTCGTCGAGCAACTAGAAAAAGTGGATGTGAGTCAAATGGAGGCCAAAGCGCAAATTGCATTCTGGATCAATGTGTATAATTCTCTGATAATGCATGTATGTATGGATCATACTTCAATCAATGTGACTGTCGTTAAATTTGTGTTCGACTTTGTTTTCCCTGAACTCGGAACTTTTTGGTTTCTTGTCTTCTGCAGGCGTATTTAGCATATGGAATTCCGCATAGCTCACTGAGAAGAGTAGCTCTATTTCATAAGGTACTGCACTTTTACGAAGTTATGAACTACTGAGTAAACGAGTTTGATTTCTGGCATTGCATTTTAGACGCTAAATTGACAGGTTTTTCTGGTTAGTGCAGGCAGCCTACAACATAGGGGGTCTGGTCATAAGTGCAAATGCCATAGAGCATTCGATATTCTGCTTTCATACTACGCGAGTTGGAGGGGTAATGGCTTCTAACTTTCATTTTCATCCTTGACTAACAGATTTCTTCTATTTCACGTGTCTCTATGACCGACAGTCCCGAGCAATTTATTGCTCCCAGATAACTGACTGGCTGTTGATGTTTCTCGAGTTAACTAATTGTCATTTTGGCTGTAAATACAGTGGCTTGAAACCATACTATCAACTGCATTCAGGAAGAAATCTGCAGAAGAGAAGCAACTCATCAGTTTAAAACTCGGTCTTCCTAATTCGCAGTCTGCAGTTTGCTTTGCATTGTGCACTGGTGCCTTTTCTGATCCTGTGGTAAGTTTCCTTTCTGAAACCGCGCCCTATCTTAAACAAGTGGCCTGGAGTTCGATTCCCGGCTCTTGCGAATGAAAAGGTCAAACTTGGGAGGGGTCAACCCATTAAATTGCTTTCAGCTGTCGGTAGGGATACCCCTGGTTAAGACCCAAAATAAATAAATAAATAATTGTCATACAAAATGAAGTGAACTGAATTAAATGGAACTGAACTAAATTTTGACGCGCAGCTGAAGGTGTACACGGCAGCAAACGTAAAAGAAGAACTAGAAAAGGCAAAGAGGGAGTTTCTGCAAACCAACATAATAGTAAAGAAATCAAAGAAAGTGTTCCTACCAAAACTTCTCGAAAGAGTAGCACGAGAAGCAAACATGGGTTCAGACAGCCTCTTGAAATGGGTTTGTGAAAACGTCGACAAAAAACTTCAGAACTCGATCCAACGATGCCTAGATGGTAACAACGGAAAGAAAGCGTCACAAATCATTGAATGGTTGCCTCACTGCTCTAAATTTAGATATGCTTTCTCACAAGAGCTTGCTACTAAGCCTTGGTGGATTTAATTATATGAGATCGATTTTTCGGATTGTTTAATTTGGCATCTAATTGTTGTACTGTATGAGAGAATGGTGTTAGAATGTTGAATGATTCTGTAGTATTTGGTTGTACAAAACAGTGATACAGTATATTGCCTTAATCCGTCCGTATTCTTATGTAAAGCGGTTTTATTTACACTAAATTATCCTACATTTTATTTTACCTAAATACCATGTTCATATATAAGTTCTTTTTTTAACTAGCTACTCTTGTTTTAGACTTTTAGTAAGGGTATATATGAATTTAATGAGTGTTTTTTTTATCGAAACGGTTTTACACAAGACCGACTCGTTAGTTTAGAGTGTAAAAAGGGCGGTTAGTTGAGAAGACCAATTCAGCTGGCGGGAAGGAAGGGAATATAATGGAACATGAGGAGAGAAAATAGGGAGTGGTAGAAAAATTCTGTTGAGAACTTGAGAAGCTTTGACTAAGAATTATTTTTATTAGCAAAATATTTTTTATTTTTTATTTTTTATTTTTTGGTTCAACTGAGTACGAGTCACTATATCAGTAGTCATTACGTATTTATTATCAAACGTGTTAACTTTAGCTTTCTAGTTCTCTTCGGAAATAAACTTTACTTACGAGTTACTCCGTATTAATTTGTGGACAGACTTCTAACGGTAAACATTTACACTATGTAGTTGTTTTCTAAACAAGGTTATAGTCAATAGGCATATGCATAAAACAACCGATCATACATGTGGCAAACGTAGTAATTTTTGGGGGCAGATTTAGGTCGTCTAACAAATACAGAGTAATTGTCCTATAACATTTTTACCCAATTTTTTTTGCGTAAATTAACCTCAAATAATTACCTGTGATTTTACTTAGATATTCTGAGTAAAACCACATGTGATTGACAAGATGTCATAAACATGTTAACTTTCATAACTTACATTAAAAATATAACAGGTCTTTATATAATGTCTTATACTATAAGCAAAGATAATTATACAATACACCTTTTTATTACTTACAACCTTAGTACATTGATCTTTCCAAAAAAAATCTGACATCTTTGAATCAATCCATTAAAAGCAAGAAATAAATAGACCAAATCTACACAATCATCGTGCTGTTTTTTTTTTGTCTTATGACACAAAAGTCCGAGTTAATGGCATTCAATATGCAGTCATTTTATTTTGACATTGAATTTATCTTGTGTGTGTGGGTGTTTGAGCTAGGACACAATTCGAATTTGCTTTGAGCCTTTGACATCATGAGAAACACAAACAAATTAAAAATGGAAAATACTCGTTCTGTTTATTTGTTTACTTTTGGAACAAAGACCAAAGAAAGGGGAAAAGACTAATTATTGGATAACAAATTAAATAGACCAAATTGTGTGTACAGGGATTAAATTGTCCATCAATGACATTCCTAAAATAAAAAGGTAAACAATTGATTGAGACACCTTAAAATTGAATAGGTAAACAAATAACCAAGGAGAACGGAGTAGGCCCTGTTTGGTAAACAGCGGATTAATTTCAGCATAAGCAGATTGCAAAAGCAGATTATAAATGGAAGATTTTATCAGAAGGTTTGACTAGCATATTATAATTAGCAGAATTGATTTGAGTGTTTGATAATTGGCAGATTACGATTAGTAGATTGTTAGTTTTCTTTGTAAAATGGAGAAAAATTTCCTATTTTACAATATGCATACTAACCAATATCTTTGGGGTAAGCGAAAAGATATTGTAAAAAACAAAGATATTGACCCCAAATATCTTTGTTTCAATATCTTGTTACCAAACACTAAAATTAAGATATTGATTGGTCAAACATCTAAAAGCGCTGAATATCTTAAAATTTGGCCAATATCTTTTTCAAAAGCCATAATATCTGCATGCTACGAAAACAAATCTTATGTTGGGTAATTATACAATCGAGTGAATTCAATACTTCTAAGTTACTCCGCATAATTTATCATATATGCAACAGACCGACATTCATGTAACAAAGAAAACTGTCATAAACTACTATATCAATGGAGTACAGAGTATAAGTAACATTATTTAAAGTACGTACGCGACTCTAAGCAAAGTTTTAAATAAACACAAATTCATATAAAAAATCGCCTTACATACAAAATTCTTATAAAACATACTTTTTAATATACCATAATAGTGTAAATCGGCTTTACGAGAGATTATACTCATAATTAATTTTGTTTTACACAACATCAATGGTGCAAAAACCTTGAGCATTTAAATTAGTTAGCAAACACTCTTTTTAGTTCAATTACTCAAAACTAAATTCGATATCTCAGACCCAAACATCGCAAATATAATCGTATTAAAATTCACAAAAAAACTACTTTACCGTCCTTATAATTCGACCCAACTTCCGTACATTCTCTACTAAAAATACATAAAACCCTAACTTCCAAAAAACAACCTCGGATACCAACAAAAAAACCTCAAAGGCAGTTACTAATCTCCCCCACTAATCACTCTATTTAAAGACTGGCGGTTAATTTTAAGCAGTTATTTTCCCTTCTTAGTCTTTCTTCATTCTAATCTCTCTCTAATTAACCAACTAATTAATTACCTTTATTTACCCCTCCCCATTAACTTCCTCCTCTTTTTCCTCAGCTAATTCACTAATTTTACTGACCTCATTAACCTAACACAACAATGACATTACTAGATTACTCTAACCTCATTATTAACCCTTTTACTGATAATCATGATGATGGTAATTATGGTTATGGTAATAATTTTCCATCTGAAGCTGAGCTTCTTTGTTTTGATCCTCTCCCACCTTCGCTTTTCGACTTTAATGTCGTCGATTTCAACCCACCACCACCTCTTTCCATCCCTCCACCTCCTGCTCCGCCTCTTCTTAATCTTGATGATTACTTTTTTCCTCCTAATAATCTTCATTTCGACGAATTAATTATCCCTAATGATAATTACCCTTTAATCGAAGATTACCCGCCTCCAATTTACCTTCCTAGTGAAGATCCTTACCCTTTTGTCCAAGACTTTTCGGGTCAATTCCTCCCTTTTCCTAAGAAACACAAAATCTCCTATCCCGAAAATTATTATTATAATAATAACAACAATAATCATTTTGGCCTCGATGTTTGTGCTGGTGTTGGTGGTGGGGGTGGGAAGGTGAGGGAGGTGTCGGCGCAGAGTAAGGCGGCGAGGGAACGGAGAAGGAGGATAACTGAGAAAACACAAGAGTTAGGGAAGTTAGTACCAGGAGGTACTAAGATGAATACTGCTGAAATGTTTCAAGCTGCGGCTAAGTATGTTAAGTTTTTGCAAGCTCAATTAGGTTTACTTAATACCATACAAAATTTACCTGAGGTAATTCTTTTTTACTCTAATTAATCTTTCAATTATAAATTATTTGGTTTGAGTTTGTTTGATTGAGTTTGAGTCGGGTGTGAATTGACCAGTTTAAAACTTACATGAGCTCGAAAAGAACATAACATATGTGAATATTAATTAAGGTGGTTATTTGCATTTATTCCATATGAGTGATTTTGAGTATTTGCAAATTTTCCATAATTTTGTGTGTTAGTTGTGAACTTGTGATTATTGAGTCGGGTTAATGAGTCCTCGAATATAATTTATTTAGTTTGAGCTCGTTTAATTGAGTTTGAGTCGGGTCTTGACCAGTTTAAAAACTTGCATGAGCTCGATAAGAACTTAACACATGTGAATAATTAAGGTGGTTATTTGCAAAAGTTCCATATGAGTCGATTTTAAGTATTTGTTTCATAATGTAAATTGCTAAAGCCGAAATGGTTATTTGGGTCAAGTATTTGTTTGGAAAGGGTAGTTATTGGATTGGACAAAGCTACTTAAGCTTAATTAGATGTTGTTAACACTTGACCAAAACAACGAAATAAACGAAACGTGCTAATTTTGTTGATTGTGGAACCCTTGTTTATAGGCCTAATGATAGGCAAAGTTGTTACCTTAAAAATTCCAATTACAAGAATCCAGAATTTACGTTACAAAATAAAATAAAATAAAAAAGTTTTTCGTAATGTTTACAAAATTCTCATAAAATTCAATAAATGTGGCAAAATTCGGAAGACGAGAAATTTACATTACTCACTACTCTGTACATGTTTACCAGAGTAAAATTTAACACAGACGGTATGGTATATATTTATGTTTGTTAACTATAAATGCTTTTTACCACTATGGTAATCGTAGATGGATGTTATTTTTGTTGCAATTATCGATCATATGTATTTTTTTTCCATGAAACATTTAGTTGACAAAATTCGATTTATAACTTGCAGGAAAATATTAAGGAAGCAAACTTGAACAACCTTCCGATTTTGGGATCACTCGGAGTTCAAGAAAAGCTTTATACGAAGGAGAAATGTTTGTTTCCTATGGATTTTTTACCCATATTGGAAAAACATTTGGATTTTGAAGCAAACCCTACAATTTCAAAGGATATAAATGACCTAATTCGTTAACCATGTTCATTTATATTCATGATTTAGATTAGAATGCAATGCAATTACATCTAATTAACAACATTAGTTTAGTTGCTAATTGTAGTTGCTTCTGACAAGCTAAGTTTAGTTTAGTCCGTAGGTTTCCTGAGAGGCCGTCTCTCACTAAATTAGTGCGAGACAGTAGCTATTAATTCTTAATTTGCTTACCTAATGTTGGCTAGGAATTTTTATTTTCGTACTTTAATTATTTGTTGTATGTCGATATGTTAATATGTTAACTATTAACATATTCATTTATTTTATTAAATCATGTATTTCCGTCCCTGTTATTTTTGGTTAAATATTTTTTATTAGTTTCTCCGTTTCTATTATTTATTTAACTTTAATTAAAGCATTTTTCAAGAATAACATAAAAAATAAATAAATACTTCCTCCTATTCTAAATAACTGTCCATTTGTCATTTCCGTCTACTAGTTTTATACCCGTGCAAAAAATGCACGGGTTGCTTTTAAAAATGCAATCAAATTATGAAGATTTCTGTAAAATTCATTTAATTTCAATAGATAGGAACCGAACAATCATATGACACGACTATTCTGAACATATACCTTTTGGACTTTTGGTCTATATAAAAATAATGTTAAGCAATATAGTAGACGAAATATTAAGCAAATATCTGAAAGTTCAAACATGTAAATCCCATATTATCATTTAAGACGGGTATACCTATCATAAGTTTAAAACGAATCTAATACGGAGTATTATAAATAAGACTAAACAGAATGCATATGCATAGGGAAAAATCAAAAAATTTGTCCAACATCGGCATTTTGGATGATATTAGACTCGTTTTAAGGTGATGACGAATACCTCTATTTTAATGAAATGTATACTCCATCCTATTCACTCATTTCCTCCCTCTTTTCGTTTTCATTATAGTCGGATTTTCATCCCTCTTTCTTGTTTTGGAAGGTTTTGTGTTGTCCAAAATCAATTGTATGTGGGGTAGAGTATTTTATGTGGTCCAAAACCATTTTCTTATTTCTTGTGCAAAATGGAAGGGGAAGAAATGAGTGAATAATAAGAGAGTATAAAGAACGAACTATACTTTGTGGATTTTAAAAATATAAAAATAATGAAATAACAACAATGGAGTATTATTTGTGGGATACTCATACTATATGGCTATTGACTTTAGTCGCTATTTTCATATGGTTGGTCCTCGTTCATTGTTGTAGGTTAAATGGGCCAAAGTGAGTGTTAAAGACTCGGCACATACCCATATACTCTTAAAGAAACCTAACCTACTCAACTTTTAACACACACCCTCACGGCCTCACCTAGTCACCGTGACTCTTTCTTCGTCAAAAAAAGAAAAGAATGTGAAAAGCCTCACTCTTAAATCTGAATCCTCTCTATCTCTCACCCTCCCTGCATATTTATATGTTTGTTATTGTCTTTGTCAAATTTTCCAATTGTAATACTTTATTCACTTTTTTTGATTTTTTTCTTCGTATTTTCCTCTCACACCGGGTTTGCATGAGGATTTTAGAAGTCAAATTTGAATTTATTTTATTGGGGTATTATATGAAGTAATTAATGTAAGTATTTTTCCTAATTTATATTTGTTTTTTTAATAGTCGATTTAATGGCTTTATGAGCATATTATTTGGTTTTTTTGCCTGTTTCATGTCAATATTTTTTACTGTTTCAAAAATTTTATTTTTTCGCAAAAATCTGCTCAGTATCGCTATTCGCTACAACATTTCTTTTTCAGAACTGATAAGTATTATTGTTGTGATGATTTTTTTTGCGATTTGATAGGATTTTTTTTCTTTTACTTTGACTAATTCTGTAATATATTACTGCATTTTATGTATACGTTTTCTTAAAAAAAATTCCTGTTTTTCAATTTTTTTTTTCCGGTTTTTCAAGTTTTCTTATATTGATTTTATATCTAATATTTTTTTAATGAAAGTTACTCATAAAAAAGGATCATTTTATATAATTTTTTGATTTTTGTCCTTGAATAATTTTTCTGGTTTATAAATGTACAATGTTATATTTTTATCGTAATTTTTATTATAATAATTTGTAGTGATCTTTTTGTGAAAATAATTATTTAGATACTGTGATTAGTGGTAACTTTTTTAACAAAAATCATTATTATCATATCATATGAGCATATTATATAACATACTCCCTCCACACACCTATTTTCACCTCATTTGCTTTTGAAAGGTCAAAGTTTCCGAACTTTGACCGTAAATAACTTGGAGAATAAAAATTATTGGATAATAAAATAAAAATATTCACACTTATTTTCATGATAACTTTCACGAAAAAAAAATTTCAAGTAAAAAAAGTAACATATAGACGTCGAAAATTACGGATTCATAATAATAATTAACTAATAATATAGTGACGGAGTAAATAATGAGTAGTGGAAATAGGAGAGAGGGTAATTAATCAAGGAAAATATGATAATAGAGGAGAGAGGAGAATTAATTACCAAATGAGGAGAGAGGGTAAATAAACATTTAGGCTTGAACGTGGGATGAATTTTTCCTAAAATGCTGCAGCCAATAGGAAGCTTTTAAAGGCTTCAGCTTTTAGAGCATCTCCAATGGTTATCTAAAAGGACTTACTTGCAAATAAAAAAGATTTCAAGCTATTTGCTTAACCATTGGAGCACTCCACATCAACTAGCTTAAATTAAGCTAGTAGCTCCATGGAGCTAGTAGCTTAAATGGTCCCACAAGAAAATATAACCAATAGAAAAATAGTTGTCTCATTTATTTTTTATTTAGTAATTAAGAATTAAATAAATTAATAAAAAAGTGTGTTAGTTAGGTCTAATCAAGCTAATACTAAATAGGATTCACCATTGGAGTAACTTGTAGCTTGAAATTGTGTTACTCAAAAAAATGATGTCCCATTTGCCATATTTGGACATGGTTTTTTACTTTCCTACCCTTGACTCTTTTCTTTATTTACCACCTCAACCACCCATAACCCATCATATTCAATACTTCTCACTATTTAACTCATATATTCTTACCCATATACAATAATTTTTATTATTTTAATTATATTCCTTAATTTTCGTGCCTATGTCCAAATGGGACACTTACTCAGAATAGGAGGGAGTAATTGGTATAAATGAAGTATTTACTCTTCAACTATTAATGGGTTCTCCAAAGAAATACAATATGCAAAGCTGTTAGGACTTTAATTTGGGCTATACCTAATGGCCCAACCCAATTTTACTGACCAAATAAACGCATCAATGAGGCAACGGTCAATAAATATAAACATTACGTGTCCGGTCAAAGTTGGCCCAATAGAACATACCCGAACATAACTTCATTGAAAAACATTTAATAATCCGGCCCAAATTATGGCCTGGACTAGATCGACTGGCCCTAGATCTGTCAAACGGGTCGGGTCCTATGTTGAGACATAATGGGGGTCGAGTCGAATACTTGTCGGGTTGGGATCAAAATACGGATCAAATTTAGTTTCTAACTCCTTTTATTTTTACTATATTTTAAATAAAAAAATATTTCTTTTACGTAATCAATGTCAAATGTTAATTGTGGCAATTGATATTTTACAATGATGATTGTTTGTGTTAACAATTATATGACCCTTAAAAAGAAATGCAATGTTGATTCGACAAAAAAGGGTGTTCCGCTTAGAGAATCACATGTCTGATATATCAGTATTGTACATTGTGTATGTCAAACTTTTTCACAATATAAATGAAGCTTGAAAAAATGCACATTGAAAAAATGGATGAGAAAACACGTTGCTCGGTCAGAAGACTTCGCTCTATCATTCTTCCGCCTAGCTTTCTTGTATGTGGTCGCGAAAGGAGATGTCACTATTTAAATGCAAAGTCTTTGGTTCGTGGATATGAAAGCGCGATATTTTTCCAACAATTACATATAATTCGCATTGGCCGAGCTTTAGCGTGATTTACCGGCACGCGAAGAAGCACAAAATAATTAAGACAAAAAGTCATGTCATGAATTATTTTTAAATCTTGACCCTGAAATGATGGGTTAGATTGGGTAGGGTTTACGGGTCGGTCAAAATTTAATAGGTCTAATTGACCCCGATACCCAAGTCTACTCTCAAATATAAGTACACCACAAATTCTCATTTGAGACGACATCATCGGTCTTAAGTTGAAGATGGGTCAAGTTTCATATTGATTGTATTTATAAAGCCAATAAATATATGTTTTCTCAATATATTAAATGAAGCGTTTGTTTCGCGTATGAGTATGAGTTTGGAATCAGGAATCATACCTGATTGGTATGAAGTTATAACCCAATTCCTCATTCCATGTGTTTGTTTTAATTCCGAGTAGTATGGATATAAAACCCTTATGTTTGACAAACAAATAGTTGGTATAAGTTTGACTTATTCCTAAGTTTTTTTTTTGTCAAAAGCTACCTAAGATTTATCTTACTTACAAATACACTACCTATCATTTTATTTTTTGCAAGACAATATCTTTAATTTTAAAGTTTTGTTGAAAACTACCAAAACCTATTTTTCGACCAATTTTTTATCAAACTCCGGCATGGACCTTATTTATTCCAATTCTCACGTAGGAACTCTCTTATTTCCCCATTCCCCCCCCCCCTTTCCAATTTCTCTTTTACCATAGTCCCTATGCCTATTTCCCTTTCTCCTTCACCTATTTAGGATTGGTGAATTTTATTGTAATCACCCATCCACTATTTTGTAATGACAAAATGTAAGCAATGCAATTAAAAAGAATCATTACTTGAGTACATTACATTGCATTTCAAGTCAAAATAACCTAATATAACATCTATTTGAAGTCTACATTAGCCCACATTGAAATACATAGAAAACAAATATTGAAAACATCAATCCTATGAAAATCTTAGCTTTCTTCTTCTATGACCTCTACATCTCCAACGCAAATCTTCATCTTATCACATTTGACTTCAAACTCCTTCAAATGCATTTTCTCCTTAACTCCTTGCTTGAGTTGATTAACTTTTCTCATCACACGAAGCTTCAACATGTTTTAGGTACAACATGAATGCCACAATTGCATATCTTTCTTCTAGTTTAGGTTTTCGTGGATCTTATTGAGGTACTTGGTATTGGGCAAAATCAGAAATAAAGATGAAGGAGATAAGAAGAAAGATAAGGAGGATAGGAGAAGAAGATGGTTATGAATGAGAAAAGGTTAAATGAGGACAAGAACGAGGAGAGAAGAGAGGGTGTTGAATTTTTTCCAGGGAAAACAGAATGAAAGGTTAAAAAAAAAAAACAGTTCTCACATGATAAAAGGAGTAAACAAAGTCAACGCCGGAGTTTGTCCAAAATTTGGCCGGAAAATGAATTTGAGGATAAAGCTGATGGCAAATGTGTAAATAAATTATAGTAAAAATGACCATTTGGTCAAGCTTTTTACTAAAAAAGGATAATGGAGAGTTTGGTGTGGATGATCCATATTTAGTAAGTGGGGTCGTGGGGAGTTTGGTGAAGACGGATTAAATACCGTTTTAAACAAGTATTATTGTAAGTACACGGATTTTATACACCCCCACACACCAATCCAACGCACTAATCACATCAACCCTCATCACCCACCCCCCCACCGTTAGATCAAACACACCACCCCTATTTTTTTCAGACCACCCCATTTTTATACACCCACACTCCTTCTAAAATACATCGATAACATTATAGTATCACATTCGTATTGTACTATTCACACTCTTGCGCTGTCCTTCTCTCACCTCATTATCGGTTAAGATTTAAGATCGTCATATTGTATTTAAGTTTAAAACGGATCAAATATTAATTCATACGAAATATTATATTTACAAGTATATACTCTACTGAGACATTTTTTTTTTTAAATTTTAAACCTGATACATTTTTTTTATCAATCTAAATATCTAACTATTCAACTCGTTTCATACTTAAAACGGATATTACGTCTCAAACATTCAAAATCACACATTTTGTACAACCTCCCCCCACTTTTATTCGACCGTATCGTATTACACACTCACAACACTCTCTTTCTCTCTCCTCATTCTCCCCCCTTTTTTTATACAAACAAAAATCAAAACTCCGTACTCTCTCAACTACACTCTCTTTTGCTCAATCCAAAACCCTCGATTTCTTACTTTCTTCGCCGGAGATTCCTATTTCCTCTTTCGATTGCTCTACGTAAGTTTAATTAACTTCTAATTCAATTGATTTTTGATTTGTTTCGTGATTTCTGAAAAATTAGGGTTTTTTGGTGCTTTTTTTGGTGTAGGTTGAGGTAAATGACCGTTGTCAACGCGATAAATTCGACGGTTTAGATTTCGTCACCTTATGGAGGGAGGTAACTTCTTTCTTACTTTTACTGTTGTGCTGTTCTTCATTTTTGCTGTTTTCTTTTTTTAATTTTAAATTTGGTAGTTTTAGTATAAATTAGGGTTATTACTGTGTATAAGTATAAATTAAGCATGTAATTAGTTCAAACCAGTGAAAATGAAGAAATGTTGGAAATTCGGTGTAGTCAAGAAACTATGTTTTTTTTTTGGGTGTAAACCATCCGGTTTAATCCGGATTCGAGCCGGGTAGGGCCACTAGGGCGGTAAAGCTTTCCCTCATGAGATTTAACACTGCCGCGTTCCCAGGACTCGAACACGAGACCTCTGGTTAAGCTAGAACAACCCCTTGCCAGTTGATCTAAGTGCTCATGGATAGTCAAGTAACTATGTGGTGTTGAATTAATTGTAGAGTTTCAAATATTCTAGAAACATTTGGAGTTAGAAATGTAGAAGATTGAAGTAGGGAAATAGTTGTTGGTTTGTATTATTATCTGTGGGGTTGTATATTTACTTATGGCTTGTGTTGTGCTAGATCAATACCAATGGATTATGATGACAATGATATCTCGCGGCATAGTCTTCAATTAGCCAGTGAAGGTAGGAATAGAAATTCAACGGGGCTAAAACCGTACGAGTTTCCAAAGTTTGACTTTGACGATAATCTCCAAGGTCATTTAAGGTTTGATAGCTTAGTTGAGAACGAGGTATTTTTGGGTATCCCAAGTCAAGAGGACAATCAGTGGATTGAGGATTACTCCCAAGTAAGTAATGGAATGGAGTTTAACTCGGCTCCAGCTGATCCATGTTCAAACACGAGAAGAGATAATGTTTGGTCTGAGGCAACATCCTCAGAATCTGTCGAAATGCTATTAAAATCTGTTGGTCAGGAAGAGATGATGCCTGCAGCGAGCATCATTCTTGGGACGAGTGTGTGTAAGGATCAAAGTGGTTCAGCAAGACATGTAGAATCTGATATTGACTTAGATACGAGAAACTCTGACAACATGGGACCGAAGAATGAATTTCATGAAGATTCTAGTCAAAACAAGCCCCTGGATGAGCAATTGCCTCTTGTTGAAGTATCTGCACTAAATTCTGAAAATGCTGGATTATCATTTGAAAATCCTCATAATCTGACCCAAAACACCGTGTCTACAACGAGTGTCATTTCAGCAAATGAAGGAGAACATGATACTGAGCCAGCTGATGAAAATGTACAAGAACCTAAAACAACTGGTTGCTCCAAAATGGTGGCGCTTGGTGCCTCTGAAGCCTTAGTGCAAAAAAATGCTGATGTTCCACACACAATCTGCAACGAGAGCGGACATGAAATTAATGCTTCTACTCGGACAGGGATAGAAGACACTGTGGTTTTGGACCAAAACACAAGAAAAAGTGGTGTTGATATATCTAGCATAGGTGATACCCCTTGTTTAGAGTCCAGAGTAGAGAACAGTGTAGATACTGTTGCGGCAAACCTTGACTGTCCCAAACCAAAAGATTCTGGTAGTATTCCAAGTAATAAAGAGTGTAAGCTGTTATTCCCAGAAGGATATGAGAAGACGTCCTCAAGAGCTTCACTGCAGACTGACGATCTTGAAATTAAAACATTGGCTACAAGTAGCGATATCGGAAGTACCCTTGATGGGATTCAGGAAGGGTCTGTAGATGGTAGCAACCAGCATTCTGCTGAGCCGGGGTACTTTGCTGAACATTGTACAATACCTGATGGAAAGAGGGATTCTTTCATACAAGTGATTCCCAGACCGGATAATTCAATGTCAGAGGATGTGCAGACAAGTCAGTCTCCAAGTAGGACATTGTGTGAGACACCTTTGTTAATAGTGGAGACTACGAAAGACACTACAAAAAGGGCTGATACGATTAGTGGTACTGATATTAGTAAATCTATCAAGCCGGATTTGTTTTCTTCTGATGTTGGAAACCACCAAACTACAGTGGTTGAAGGATGTGTTAATGATTCATCATCCACCCAACAGGGTCTTGGTGTGCATTTGGCCGGTGATGTCTCTGGTGTTTCCTCTCAAGTGAGTGAAGAAAACTTGCCTCATGCACAAGCTGAAATTTCTGTACCTGGAGAGGTTATTTGTGGAAGTAGTGAGCAGGATGGAAAACTCCCTGTTTCTCCTGGTAATTTGGATCCTGAGAATGTCGAAACACTCACTACTCACTTGGAAACTCAGTCTGTTGGTGAAGAGGAAGTGATCAAAAGTAATGATGGTCTTCATAATTTACAGGGTCAAACCTCTGGCGGAATGGAAACAGGTACTATACACACTATTTGATAACATCCACCCAGTTTACTATAGGAGTATGGTTTTTTATATTTTTTTGTTCGTTTATTTGTTTGTGATACTTGTCGTTTTTTTAGATTGTCAGACTTTTGTTTACAATATGTTTAAGGAATAGATCTTATGGGTATAAGTTGCAATCTTTGCTCACAGAAAGTTTTCTCACTTTTTAGACTCTGAGATTTTTGTTTACAATATGTATAAGGAATACATCTTATGGGTATAAGTTGTAATCTTTGCTTGTAGAAAGTTCTTCCTTTCGAATCGGGCCTTTGATTTAAAAAAACTTCCAAGTTCGATGATATAAATGAAAAGGAAAGAGTAATACATGTACTTTGTGCTTATTGCTATGTTACTCCGAGTTTTCATATTACCCTCCTTTGCCCAAGTCGACCCAGTTTGAAGTTGATATTTTGACATATGTATGATATCTGGGCACTTCATTTTAGGCGAAAAACACGATTCTTTTCATTAAATCGAAGGACACTCACACATCCTCGTTGTAGATACTTCTAACCGAGCCTGAGTAACATTGGGTCACTGTCTCCGCAGACGAATGTTCTTGTTCTGCTCATTCGCTTTGTATTAATCATATATGTATCTTTCCTAAAATGCGAGTTATGTGTCCAGAGGTTGATAAGACGTCTTGTGGATCTCCAACCATTATTAGTTCAAGTGAACCTTCTGGAATGGAGACTAATGGCCCTGAAGATGCTAAGGGTTCTGAGACCACAGAACATGCTATCAAGGGTAGCCAACCCACCTCTGAGGATGCAAAAGGAAAAGATTTACCAGGAGATGACAACAACTTTACATTTAAGGTGAACGCGATGCCAGATACAACCCGGGAGTCAGAAACAAGTTGGTCGCCGTTTCACGATGCTGACAAATCCATCCCTACTATTGTAAGTATGTCAGGCATTCAAGAGACAATATTATGACATACTAGATTAAGTATTTAAATTCCCAAGTTCAGTAGGTTTATATTGCACCAAAGTTCTTGTTAGCTTTTCTTTTAAATCTTCAATTGCGCGTTCTAGGTGGCAAATGAGAGTATACCTCCCTGCAAAGGGAAGATGGAAAGAATGCATTCGCCCAAAACTCCTCGTCAGAGTGCTCGGACTGCGGATGTAGAGTCTTCACAGGGGACTTCTAAAGGAACTCATGAACGCAAAGGAAGACGAACATCAGGCAAAGGAGCTACTAAGGAGACTGCCAAAAAGGGAGGTCAAGCAAAGGGCCCAAACCAAGAGAATTCTGCTGGAATAGATAATAAAAATCTTAGTAATTCATTGAGTGCACCTGGTAGTAGTCCATATGTCCAATTTGGGCACATGCAGTCTCGGCAACCTTTCACGGATTTGCAGCAAGTTCAACTACGAGCTCAGATCTTTGTATACGGATCTCTTATGTCAGTTATTTCTCCCTTATATCTTTTAGTATAATTTGTCAAACACTCTTTTATACAGTATATGGTTTTTTGCGAAACACCACCTTTTATTCAAAAAATTGTGTAACACTCCCTTTATAATCATTTTCTATGTTTAATACTTCCAATTTTCAATCTCCGGTGAGAGAAACCAATTTCCAGCCATTTACTCGTTTTGACATGTGAGAAGAAAAAATCCTGACTCCTCTATTTCTCCCTGATTCCTCTAATTCCTCTCTCACTAAGCCCTACAATAAATCCATCACCTTCAATATCATAATCAACATAATCATACAAAATCCTCACTCCTCTTCTCTTTCACCATAATTAAATCGCCAAATAACTTCTGGGTTTATTAGGTAGAAAAAGAGGCTGTGAAAGTATAAGAGATGACAAACAAACAAAAACGACCGAAGATTCAAAATTGGGAGTATTAAACAAAAAAAAAAATTGATTAAAAAGGGAGTGTTGCACAATTTTTTTGAATAAAAGGCAGTGTTTTGCAAATGACCATAATTAAAAAGGAGTATTTGACAAATTATCCTATCTTTTATTTTATTCCTATAAGTTGATATATGCTTCATTGTATTAATGCTCAAGAATGTACGTATACGTGATATAACTTCTAGCTTTAACTTATCGACAACCCACTTTTGTACATCTTTATTTATATGAATCATTTTACTTTTCATGATTATGGATTTGTTAATTTTCATTTTGCAGCCAAGGAACCGCCCCGATGAGGCTGTATGGTTTCAGCCTTTGGGCCGTCGGTAGGTGCTCATATATATAATGAAGTTTGATTACGTTCTGAGTTGCTGCTTCTGAGTTCTGACACGCGGCTTACGCGGATTTGTAGATGCAGGACGGATTACTTGGGATTCTGTTTGGCGTATTGCTGTCGAAAGGGTTCGGACCCAAAAGTCTAATTCCAGCCCTGAAACACCTCTGCCTTCACCCTCAGGTAAAGTTCCTAGATTTTCTTTTTCTATGTTTCCGACTCTTCATTGGTCAGAATTTGATTATTGTGCTAATCTGATATGGAGCACTACAGGTGCCAGGGCCTCTGATTCGGCGGTTAAACACTGTTCACATCCAAGTAAAGTGCTATCCACACCTGTAAGTAAAGTCAGCAGTAAGGATACTCCTACAATAAAGGCGGGTCCTATGATACCATTGTCATCACCTCTTTGGAGCATTTCTACACCGTTGCGTGATAATTTGTCTTCTAGCACAGTGCATAAAGTGATGGGGTTTCAGCAGACTGCTACACCTTTGCATTCTTTTCAGACTCCACCTATAGGGAGCTTCAGTGGTCATTCACCTTGGCCATCTCAAACATGCTTCCCTGGTCCATGGCTGGCCTCTCCACAAACCACTTCATTTACTCCTAGTGTTCAGTTCCAACCAGTAACCATGACTGAAACAGTGAAGTTAACGCCTGTCAGAGATAATTCATTGCCATTAGCCTCTGGTATGAAGCACACGACATCCGTAACTGCTGTTCACTCGGTGGCTCCCGGCCCCGTGTATGGAGGAGCATCTCTACTGCGTGACACAAAAGTGATACCACCTGAGCTACATTCTAGTGATTCAAAGCCTAGAAAGAGGAAAAAAATTGCGACCTCTGATCATAGTCCTTCCGCTTCAGCCTCTGCACCTCAAACACTGCCGGTCGATGCGCTTCACTCTTCAGCTGTTGGTGTTTCAGCTCTTGCACTTCCTCAACCTGATGCTACTCTGGGTTCATCTATTGCTGTTGATTCCATAGTTTGTTCCGTAGACACCTCTAAGAAGTGTGAACCAGACACCATGAAGGGTGTTATGTGTTCTGACGAGTGCCTGAAAAATGTCTTGGAAGCTAAGAATCAGGCAGAGAATGCTTCAGTTCTTGCTGCTAATGCTGTTACTCACTGTGAAGATTTGTGGGGCAAGTTGGCTAAGGAAAAGGAGTCTGGACTTACCTTGGAATCGGAATCAAAGTTGATTTCAGCGGCTGCTGCAATCGCTGCTGCGGCATCTGTTGCTAAAGCGGCTGCAGCAGCTGCAAAGGTTGCGTTCAGTGCCGCACAGCAGGCGAAATTATTGGCTGATGAGGCCTTTCTTTCCAGTAAACATGGTGTTGTGGTTTCATCTAGTGCAAAATCCTGCACTGATGTGCACGATATACAAAATGCTACACCGGCATCTATATTGAAGTCTGAGAATTCGTCTAATGAGCCAAACTCAATTCTTGTTGCTGCAAAAGAAGCTGCTAAGCGGAGGGTTGAAGCGGCTTCAGCTGCTTCAAAACAAGCAGAAAACTTGAATGCTATAGTGAAAGCTGCTGAGCTTGCTGCATCAGCAGTTTCTCAAGCGGGGAAAATTGTTGCTATGGGTGAGCCATTATCTTTGGTTGATCTAATAGAAGCTGGGCCAGATGGATACTGGAAATTACCTCAGACTCAGGCAGAGCTGGGTGCTAGATCGAGTGATGAGAACAAAGACAAGTTTAAGGCTCCTTATTTAAAAGAAGTTGATGATGTTCATACCAAGCCCTCTGGGGTAGTTTCAGTAGCGAGGGGAGGATCAAGGGAAAGGAGTCATTTCAAGATGCACCAAGGGGAGAGATTAAAGGACTCTGTGGATGCTGGGATGAGTCATACTGATGGCATTATGGGGTCTGTTGACGCGCAAAAACCCAAGTCCGGGAGGGACGGAGAAGAGTCCCTCATGGCAACTAGTAATATGCAAAATACACTTTCTGATGAAATCATCATGGAGGGTTCTCATGTTGAGGTTTGTGTCTATTGAATAGACTTCTTATCATGCTTTTGTTTCTGCTCTTTAATGTCTAATGTATTAATGTCCATTTGTTTCTTGCCATTTAGCTTTAGCTCTAGAGTTTCTCATTTCATGTGAACTATTATTAGTTTTAGTATTTTTTGGATGACTCTTAATTGTTTATGTAGGTTTTGAAGTGTGGACGTAACTTGAAGTCAGCCTGGTATTCCGCAAAAGTCTTAAAGTTAGAAGTTGGAAAAGCGTATGTGTTATACAACGATCTCGCTTCAGAGGAAGGTATTCCTCACAGTTAGTCATGTCGATTGCATCTGTTCTTATTTCCTCTTACTAGAAAACAACAAATAGAAAGCTCCGTATTAAATTGTGAGAACAAATATATTTCAACAGTTATCAAATTGAAGTTCTACTACTGTATATCTAACATAGGGGATTGGTGGCCCATAGGGCTTCTGGAATCAAACATGTAAAATTAAATGTCTTTTAACAACAGGACAATGTAGAAAAAATTGCGGTCGTGCTAGATAGTTGTCCTGCGGTTCATGAATAGCAGCAAACCTGCCAATCTAGAGCATTCTGTTCCATTGTCACAATTTGATTATATCCTTTTTATGGTTGTCCTGTAAGATAACACCGAAAATTGAAAAACGTTGCCTTTGAAGATTAGTCATGTTTCTTAATTCTTACGTTGCAACCCTCAATAACAATATGCAACTTTTCTTAACCAACTTTAATTTTGTTTTTGAACCACATCTATCGGCTTAGAATTCCATTCGCTGTTTATTGTTTAAGATGATTTTGCCTGAATGTTCCTTTTCTTTTCTCACCTTTATTGGTTCTCTCCTTCATCCTTTCTGAAAGTCGATAAAAAAAGAGCTGATATAGATTTACCTTTTCTATATGTAATCCTAGAATCTGGCAACCTTTGTGAGTGGGTACGGCTTGATGGTGAAGGGGAAAAGGCTCCTGTGGTACGTGTTGCCTATCCTTTTAATTCGTTGCAATATCAAGGAACAAGAAAGAGGCGCAGGGCTGCTTCAGGGGATTACGCTTGGGGCGCTGGTGACAAGGTTGATGTTTGGATTGATGACTGGTATGCTACTGTTATTAATCTTTGAAGACATTTATCTAGTACTCCCTTCGTCCATCCAAATCATTTAAGTGTTTTATTTTTGCGGGTCCGTGCTAGTAAATTATTTTTCCTATTTAGATATATGATGTGTGACGGAGACTTCTTACCTCACTTGCATATGCTTACATAAAAAGTTAATCTTACCACAAAGTAAACAGTTCGCATGGATAGAGGGAGTGCCTTCTTTGTTATTTTCTTGTTATAATCCCGTAGGTTGTTGGGCCCATATAACAAGGATATTTACCTATTTGGCTAGTAGCTTGTCATTTACTTTCGGTGTTCAGAGTTTCAAGGTATTTCAATACTGATTTTACCTGGTAGTTATCTGAGTGTGGTGTTGTCTATGTGCCAGTCTCGAACAATACAGCTTCAACTATATGTATCTATGATTTTAGTTTGAACCATCAGGATTTTCAGAAAGAATACTAGTCGTAGTTTCTCAAGTTTGATGATAAAAAATGATTAATAGACGCTTGGTTGGAGAAAATTATATTGGTTTACCGTTTATGTGCTCCTTTATTGAGTAGAGAGATGTTTTATTACAATTGTTACGCTTATCGTATTTAGTGAATCTCATTTCTCCCCACCTCCACTTGTAGTGATTCATGGATCTTCATTGAAAGCATTGGGACTTGGGAGTCGAGAGACTCCAAACTTATTATGTTGTTATTTCTCCAGTGTTTTTTTTGTTGTCTTTTACTAGTTTTTAGGGTTTTTATAGACCCTTGTTAGGTTGCTTTCCATGTTTTAAATTAATTTTTCTTTGATTCCACGTTTTTTCTTTCAAGCTTGACTAGCTTTTCTTGCTGGATCTAATGTTTTATAGTTTCTGTTGTTCATAACTGACAAGTGACAACTCCATATTTTTGTTTCCAGCTGGTGGGAAGGTATAGTAACTGAAAAAAATGAAAAGGATGAAACCACTTTGAAAGTTCATTTTCCAGGTTTGTCATTTTTGAGTTGGTGCTTTTTGGACTTGTTTGTGGACGAAAGCTACCCATTTTCTGCCCTGTTTTACCCCTTTATGCTCACTCTACTTGTTGCAGCTCAAGGAGAGACCTCAACTGTCAGGGCATGGAATCTTCGGACATCACGTTCATGGATTGACGGAAAGTGGGTTGAATGTACTTCTTCAAAACCTCATCACTCTTCTGATCAGGTATTATATATGTTAAATGTATACTAGAACGCTTGCCCATTGTTTGGATAGAGGGATTTATGGGGGATGGGAGGGAAAACTTCCTTACCTCCCTTTCCTTTTTCTTTGGAGACTCACACGCGGCCCGGGCGTGGTAAAACCTCAGATAGACTTCGCTTGATACTCATCAGCATAACATGTATATATCCATTGTTTGTGTTCAGAGTGATACACCACGAGAGAAACGACAAAAGATGGGAAGTCCTATCAATGGGAAGGACAAGTTATATAGTGAAGGGAAGTTGGCCGTGAGGGATCCTGTGGAATCAAAAAATTTGCCTTTATCGATTAGTGAGAGAACATTTGACATAGGTAAAATTACGAAAGAGGTTAGTAAGGGTGTTGCACGTAGACCACTGAGGTCTGGGCAGCAGAAAGAGGGATCAAGAGTGGTATTTGGGGTTCCAAAACCTACCGGCAAGACGCAGAAATTTATGGAAGTCAGTAAACATTTTCCTGCTAGTAAGGGTGACAACCGCAAGGAGGCATCTGAGCAGGTCAAATTTCCAAAGTACGTGATGCCACAATCTACAGGAACACAGGGATGGAAAGTTCCTTCAAGAAATGTAACCAGGGAAAAAAGAACAGTTGAATCTAGACCAAAAGTTCCTAGCACAAGAAAATCTCATCGGACATTGCCTCAGAAAGAGAATTCTGGCTCTAGATCAGGTGATGTGGACAGCGGTACATATCATGGTACTGATGCCGAGGATTCTGTTGGTCATGATGTTAATTCGTCAGCGAAGATGGCAGATCATGGTTTTGGTGTTACTGATGAGCCAGCAGAAGCTCCTTTATCATCTTTGATTTCCCATACTTCGAGCTCTGCTTTGAAGAAGGTCCCTTTATCACATAGTAGACCGGGAAGACTGAATAGAGGAAAATTAGCACCTTCTGGTGGAAAGTTAAGTAAGATAGAGGAAGAGAAAGTCTACGCTGCTGATTCTGGTAAATTTGTTGATGAAGCTTCTGGACCCCGTAGATCTAATCGGAGATTTCAGCCGACACATAGAGTAAGTACTCTGTGTTAATTTGCTACAAAGATATATTTCTCTTTTTTCACTGTGTATGGTAAATTTTAACTGCATACTGTTAGAAGTTGAGATTATACGAGATATGTGGTAAATTTACTAAAATACAGAGTAGTAAAGAGCTGGTGCATTCTTTTTCATGTGTACTTGTAACTGGGCCCATTTGATGTGTACATTCGGAAGAATAGGACGGGTGGGAATCAGACTGGACTTGTGACACGAACCATTTACTAGACGTGGTCATGGCCAGAAAACTGCCATTCTATTAGTAATCAGTGGGAAAACACCACCTTCAATACAAATGCTTCCTGCAAGCTTATCTGCTCTTTCTGGGCCTAGATAATCTACCTAGTGACGAACGGACATTGGTGGACACTTGATAAGTATTCAAGGTTTTTTTTGTAATGCAGTTATTGGAAGGCCTGCAGAGTTCTATGGTAATTCCCAAAATGCCCTCCCTTTCACATGACAAAGGTCAGAGGAATCCGAGTAGGAATGTGTTCACTAGAGGTATCATTCTACTTCATAAGCATAATTGTCGAATTTTTCTCACTTCATCCCCACGATAAAACATGACAATGTTATCGTCCTCCTTGTTACAGGAAAATAACCACGTGAGACGAAAAACCACGAGGATTATCCATCCCAGTACTGTTCTGGAAGAACGAACAAGCTACTGATTTATTAGGCTATATCTACATTCTGTATGTATATTTATAGTTTGCATTTAGGAGGTAAGACTTGCATTTACCGTAATTCAGCAGTAAAATCTGTTGTGTAGATGTTTTTAATTTAAATGTAGGGTCATGTAGATTGGGGAGCCTACTCTTAGGGCCTCCCAACAATTGTAGAGCACATGATTGCACTTGGTATAGTTAGGCGTCAAGATGCCTCTCTATAACAATGTGCTTCTTTGTTCAATAATTGTCGACTTCTTTTGAGAACACGATTTCGGATATTTGAGATTTGAGGACTAGTTGTCTTTAAATGTGATGTATGGACTCTGGAGTCAGGGAACATTTTGAAGGTGTGAAGTGCTGATGGGATCTCCGGTTGATTCGTGATTAGGGTTTCATATGGTCGGAAAATTGTTCTATAAGACCACTCTTACTGTAAGACAGGCCCAACTAAAACAAAGCCCAATTTTTTCTTTTAATTTCTTACTTTCACTGACTACTCCCTCTTACTACGTCCCGCTCTCCCCTGATGCCTATAATTATTCGCCGCTGATCATGATCCTACCATTTGGCTCGCCCCATGGCGTCAATCCTACATCGCTAGGACCCCCCTTCACAAAGTATTCATCTCTCGTGAGTTTAACTTAAAAACACAAGTTATCAAATTACAACTATTAGCTATTAAGCGCAAAATTGATTACAAAATAAAGCAAAAGTCTTAAAATGTGAAGAAGTTGAATTAAAAATAAATGTTCTTAAACTAAAATCTTACGCGCTTTGCTGAAGTAAAACATGACTCGAACCAGGAGTGTCAAGTTTTATGCTATAATTACGATATTTAATTGTGTAATCGTAAAAAAAATATGTAATTGTACGTAAAAAAAATATGTAGTCTCCCATACGGCACCTTTTTGAGATTTCATACGCCGTCACCGAAATCTCCCATACGGCCCTAGATTGAGTCATACACTCATATACTCCACGACCTATAGGCTATAGCAGTTGCTGTCTAAGGATGAATTTGGCATGGAGTATGTAATTGTACGTACATCTATTACGATTAACGAGAGGTTCCATTGATTGAAACATAATTTCCTTGATTATAAATCTATAGACATAAAATAAGATGGTTTTAGAGTCGGTTTTACATCTCAAGATTCGATCTTTGGACAATTTCCTTTCTAGCCTGATATTTACATCAATCTAGCTCACATTTAACTGACAAACCCCGTCAAAAACACTGCATCAACGCTAACACCGCCTTTAGGTATGATTTTGATAAAAAAAAAAGATGGTCACTGTAGCTACAAGTTTTCACAATCACACCCGTCGCAAAAACTCATCTACGTCAGCGTCCTTGGGGGAACCCCAACCCTCTCCAACAGTTTTGTTTCCGAGTTTACGCCAGCCATCACTAACAGAAACATCGCCGTTGTCTTCAGATGTTCCATTAATAGACGGCCTGATACGCCTCTTGCATATGCAATCAGCAGGAAATTCTTGGAAGTCTCCTTTTCCTAGTTTCATTTCATCCGGTTCTCCCATGAAGCCCCTCTGAGCCGACTTGACCTTTTTCGCAAATGTACTCCACCCCATTGTGTCCCGAGACATGAATAAAGCACTAAGCTTTTTCGCATTGGGTTTAATTGTCCTCTTGTGGCCCATGTACCGCCTGAATAACATCCGCGAAATGCTTAGTAAGTGAGATATCTTACAACTCTACAACATCGAGAATTCATAAAAGGATTCTTGTTATTTTTTACATATTATATAATCCCAATTTACGCGTAATAATAGATTAAGCATTACTCCATATGAAAAAAAAATGCTCTTTAATTGATAACATCCTCGTTAAAAAGACCGACTATTATGTTTCACATTTTCCAACACTAGATGATATCGCACAAGAAAAACGACATGATATGTTTAGCAGCATTCGGCATATTAAGTCTTCGGAAATGTTTGTTAGTGATAGCTTGACGGAAGAAAGAAGACGATTTATTTATTACTCCCTCCGTCCAGGTCAATTGTTGTCCTTTGGTTTTGGCACAAAGACCAAGGAAAGGGGAATGACCAATTATTAAATGACAAGTGGAACAAATTGAGTGTGAATGATCAAATTGCTCATCAAGTTCATTCTTTCTGGATAACAATTAGACACCCCAATATGGAAAAGGACAACAAATGACCGGGACACAGGGAGTATTCAGCAACACATTAGCGGAATAAAATTTCAGGGAAGTGCGGAGTAAAGAGCTCTTACCTTCGACCTGCTAGTATCTTTGCCATGTTACCATTGTTGTTGGTGACAAAGACATCACTCTCATCACACACAATGTAGTCTATAGCAGCTAGGCGGGAAGCGAAGGGCAACAGAGATTTCAACTCCTCGGCAGCAAGCATATCTTTTGTGTAGAAGTTGGGGAAAAGTCCCCGCAGAGGTTGTAGAGTGGCCTCCCCACCATAGATTTCGCCAGAAGCCACATACAGATAGGTATCATTTTTGAAGCCTAGTGCTCTAAGCATGACACCAACTTCTTCGGGAGTGAGCGGACATTTCCCTCTTTTACGCTCTTCAAGTGGGCTCAAATCCTACATACATAAAGAACAATTTAAAATAGGATAAACAACAACAACAAAGCCTTAGTCCCAAAATGATTTGGGGTCGCCTAACATGAATGTCATTCAAAACCGTTTAGGCGTGTGAAACATTGTAGAATAAAGTCATAAACGGAAAAGAATTTGATGGCGTATCAGCTACCAAGGAAAAGAGTAACTTTACATGCAAACTTTGTAGTACACTTCGGATGAAAAATGATTACAACACATTTGCAGAAGTTGGGTCGAAATTATTTATTTTACTAGAATGGTCGACTCTCAAAACTAAATGGCCATCATGTCCGACCAACAAAGGAATATCTAACAATAATCATACAGTCATTAGCCACCATAGGAACAAATGCTAAGTTGCTAACATTGAGGTAGTTTTTTTATTTATTTTTTCCGTTTGAGGCAAAATATAGAAGAAAAGGTAAAGGCAGAATGGATGCTTACACGATCTTCGCCTAGAACTCTAGAAGCACGAACAAGTGTAATATTTCGTTAAAATGGAAAATGTTGAAATCTAGAAGTTTGTACTCCAAAATACGAGTAAAAGTTGTCACACTGGCGACTGAACTAAGACATGGTGTTGCAAGTATAAAGTTTCAATGGCAAATCATATTCAGCAAACTCCGAGCAATGGTAAGGACAACTTAATCACGTATATGAGAACAATCTAATCAGGGCGAGCCAGTGGTTTCTACAGATTCACAGGATAGGAATTGTTGAAAATTTGAAACTAAGACTGAGAAGACTAAGACATGAGACTGCAGCCAAAAAAACATAAATTTGGCAACAAGTCTTGTATGATATGGTCTCATATCAACGTGAGAGCAACCAACCAAATCCGTATGCATTCCTTACTTGTTTATAGGGTTAAGGGGTTGGTCCCACATGTACAACCGTCTCATATAAGTTTTTGTGTTAAGATAAAGTAAGGTAAAGGAGCTCACCGGTAAGGTGTCCCAACGCTTCCTTATTTCACGAAGCTCGTTTCTTTCCTTTTCACCTCCCCCATAGTAGCACCCTGAGAATGCCAGCATGTCAGGTTCGAATCTGCACGAGTTCTGAATTATCAAACATAGTGCAGGAAGAAACTGTACCCTCAGATTTGTACAAGATATTTTAAGTTAATCCAATTCCCCAGCCATGATGGCATGCAATTCAAGTTTGTTCTTGAGTCAACAGTTAGAATTTCAAAGTGAGCAGTAAGTTGTTTACATTTCTATTATAGGCAAGTTAGTTCACTTCTAAGGAAATTCTGCCCTTGACCAACTCATGTGGGCAAGTGTCCCCACATTAATCACAAAGATATAAAAGCTATGTTGTTCGGACTCGTCTATAAGTATCCGATACGGCTATTTTTCGACCAAAATTCATGTTTTGGCCTAAAACGGAGTGTCCAGTGTCCGTACCTATGTCCAAGTGTCAAGGGTCCGACTCAGGGACTTGACTAAAAATGAAGAGTCCGAACTTAACTCAAACGCAAAAGATACGGAGATAATATACTTAGAACGAGATAATATACTTAGAACGAGAAGGCTAGAAGCAGCTGAGTAAATGAGCTCCATGAACAATCAAACGTAATTATATCAACCTTCGTATTAACTAGTTTAAACTTTAAACTCAATGAAACCAACCTTACATGAACAGCAATAAATCGTGATGCCATTCGACGTATTCTCATGACTACTTTAGCACCAAGTTCCTGAATAGGCTTGGTAAATCTCAGAGCATGATAGTTAACACGGCATCGTAACTTCTGAAGTTCTGAATCAAGGTCATTTGCCAGCCTATAGTCAAACTTGTATAGCTGCACAACCTGCACACATCTAAGCACTGTCAGGCTTCGAATATCTTCTATTAGAACAGGATCACGTGATTTAAGCATTTAGTTTGGGAGTCCTTTCAATGTCATATTAGCGAAAGTATAGAAAAAGATAAAATTTGATATACCATGGGAAACTAAAGTTTTCTTACACGTCTTCTCAAGAGTATAGGTAAGACTAGCTCAATATAGTCTTCCGGGGTTGATTTTCTTGGCACTCGCATGGTATATGGTGGCTTTTCCATAGATCTCATGACTTTATCAGGCACTCTTTTAACAATTTTCACATCTTTGGCAAGAGAATGTATGAACCAGTCAACATCAAAAATGTCAGCGAAGTCACTACACAGCAGAAGGAAAAAACAAATCAGAAAGAGGATTACGAAGGTATGATTTATAAATTTATTCTATTCTATTTGGTGGCCGCATTCAACTTAATCAAAGTTCTTATACCTCCCATCTTTCCAGTATGAATTATGATCCAGTGAAGGAACTACCAAAGTAGCATTGAGTATGCGAGCTACAACTACAGCGTCTGTTATCTGTGAAAACAAAATAAAAGAATAAATATGCGAAGAAGCATTTACAAGTTTACAAGCTTAATAGTTACACATATGACTTCCCACTTACCCCGGTCCTTTGTTGATTGAGCCCTCCACTAGTCGCTATAAGCAAATAGCCATTTGATAATCTCTCAGGAACCGCCGCTACATAGAACCACAACAGGAGCATTAATTTATGACCATGTACCACTCAACTTATTTTTAAACGACTCAAAGCGAACTGAGGCCCTTGTAGCACTGAGGACCATGGAGCATGACGAAAGCACAAATCTTGTAAACAAAAGACGCTGTTTTCGCAAACGAATTTGTATTTTCAAAGTAACTTTTTCTGCAACAATACCCTTTTTTGGATTTTAAATGAGGCTTACAAATAAAGGTAATGGGGCAAAGAGAAGGGCATTAAAAAAGAACTAGAAAGATGCTAATAGCATAATCGAATGCCTTGCTAGCTACACCATATTCAGAAGGCACAACGAGGACTTTTGGCTAGTGACTTACTGAGCCTTAGGCTAGAGCATGTCCGAGGCGCATTTTCAAATTAAGCCACCGATAATATCACATGTCAGAGTAGGAGCGGGGGAGAGTCAATAGTCCATTCATACATCATATATACCCAACTAAACCTGGTTTTGTAACAGAGAACTGAAGGAAGGGGATACATATGAAATGGTAATGCAAAAGATGAGGCGGCTTTTTATCGATAAAGAATATCATTCCCCCCCATTTCAACCATTATTCTCATCTTTTAGAGCCAAAAGGAAGGACACACACTTTTGAATTCAACGAAGTAGGTAGGAGAGGCGGATAAAATGAGACTTACAACGAAAATAGATTGCACTTACAACGAAAACGTCGCCCTCTTTTACTGCATCCATAATAAGCTTCTGTATAACTTGATTTCCATATATTAATTCGTTCGCGATGGCTTGCAGCCTACAAGAACAGAAAATCACATTATTCGCACAGATAACAGCTTCAAAACTTGCAGAGCTATTTAGAACAAAGATATAACACTCTCAGGAATCAAAATGCTCTTTGCTATACCGGGTTATAAGCAACTGCATGTGAAAGAGACGGAGGGCAGCTAGTCTCATCAATCAATAGCACATAAAGCAAGAAGCATACTCAACTGAAGATAATCCACCCACCTAACTCACCATGATGGAATTACTCACCGTCTCACTCAACAGTCAACACTACAGTTATCCCCTCTAGTGCCATTGGATAAGCAAGTAAAAAAACAAAAGGTTCTAAGAGAGTAGTAGCACATTGTCGATGCTCTTTACAAAGCGGAAATCCTACACGCACACTGCTTTCTCAGCAGGCTACCCCATACCAACCCAATCATTGTGCGTATTTCCCTGCATTAAGCAGAAGATTTTTTTCCTTTTTTGCTAAAAGTGAAATTATTCCTAAAAATGGCTAGTCAAACACGAGAGAATTCATCATAGGCTAATTGCCACTCCTAATAGAGTCACGATGCAGATACAAAGCTACATGTTAACCAAGCAGCCCCCCTCCGCCATTGTCATCAGAAAAGTGACAATAGTACTACTAAGAACCAAGCACTCATCAAATCGGCTCTAAACAAAAAAACTACAGCAATGGGATTTATTATGACTTAACTTCTAGAAACAACTACTATGAATACCAAGCTAACAGTTGTGACAGTCTGAAATGTACTTCCTCATAACCAAAAATCCGAAATGTACACCCTCTCCTCTAGTCTGAAATCTACTTCCTCGTATCTACGTAGTAGCGTTATTTTCCTTTCTTGGCCAATTCAGTGGAATTACTACATTTCTAAATCTGGCTAAATCATTCCTAATTGGCATTTCCCTACAGTCTACCCGACTTGCACTCCTAAATATCGCGACAAAAACAAATGGAGCAATTTCAAAGAATACGAGAGCATAATTAACTACACAAAAGGAAATACTAATAACAACCCACAAAACTGAAACCAATAAAATCCACCAACATGTATATTAATACTATACTACTCAGCTGGAGCACAACACTGTTGCAAACTCCATGAATACTTGCACATATATGATCAACAAAAACATCAGTAACTACATTATTGATAACTTCCAAAATTAGTACTACTCTTTCCGTTTCAGTCATTTGTTTACCTATTATAATAAGCGTAGAAGGTATTTTAATCGAAGTTAAACAAATGATTAGGACAGACTGAGTAAATTGGTAAAAAAAATAAAAATAAAGAGAGAATACCCATGTATTGTAGATGCCCTTCTTAATCAAACTTTGAGAGTAGTACTCAAGATCAGAAACAACATGTCCAGTAAACAAAGAAATTAAACCAAACCCAAACAACATAATCCCACACACAAATGACCATGAAATTGGCTTTCTTTTAGATCTCCAACAACTTATATTTTGTTGTTTAACATCAATTTTGCTATTATTATTATAACTATTAACAACTAAATCAGCATTTTCATTAAAATCAGCATTAGCATTACAATTACCATCCGAAAATTGCATTTTTTAAGGTTTATCTACTAACTCATAATCAAAAGTTACTAAATTGGGAATTTGAAAGTTAGAACCCTCGAAATTGAATTGGGGGTAGGCATAAAGAGGATGAATTTGAAAAATTGAGTACAAGATTTTAATATCTGGGTAGGATTTAAATTAGGATAAAAAAATTACTAAATTGGCACTACTAGAGTTAGAACCCTAAAAATTGAATTGGGGGTAGGCATTGAAATTGAGAGAAAGAGGATGAATTAGAAAAATTGAGTGACTACCCAGATTATATAATGGGATTTAAATATCTGGGTAGGATTTAAATTGGGATGATCTTTATTCTTGAGTGAGGTACAAGTGTTGCAGTGACGTAGTGGACTTAAACACAAAATTTTATTTAAATGAAGGATACCATTTCCTCTCATAAATGACCCAAATAGGGGAGAGAAGGAAGCACATGTGCCCCCACCTTGTCTCTCTATCCGTTTTGTAAGTGACATTACCCGTCATTTGCTCCGACCCGTCTTCAGCAAGACTAACTGTAAAAAGTGTGTATTTAATGTAAGTGGTTTATGTTTATGGGTATGTGACTTAGCAAATGGGTCAATTGAGTCGGGTTAATTTTGGGTTGGGTCTGCACATTTCGGGCCAGGTTATTTGGATTCAGGTCATTTTCAGGTCAACTATTATCAAGTTATTTGTTGATAATCTGTTAGCAACAATAAAAATTCGGGTCGGGTTATACTGGATCGGGTCAAGTTCGGGTGTCGGGTTGGGTTATTCCGATCGAGTCATTTTGGTCGAGTAAATTTTGTCAGGTTTAGATATGTCCGGCACAAATGAGAATTCGTGATCGTAAAATTAAGCGATATTTTAACTAAACAATAAGTCTCTTTTAATTCTTTAGTCTAAGAAAGTATGAAAGTGGTAGTTATTTGATCCGTTTTAAACTTAAGATAAATAGTGCCAGTCTTAAATAAGGATTTGTGTTAACAAAATACCGTAGCTTTTATTTCGTACAAATCACATTTATTTTATAATAAGGGCATGGAAAAATTTATAGTTACTGTTTTTCAATGTTTTATTGTAAAATTGTTTTATATGAGACGATGATCTTAAATGACGGAGAAGTGTTGCCCTGAGCCGACTGAGGTAATGGAGGAAGTGGACATAAAAAGTGTGTATTTAATGTAAGTGGATTTATGAAGGACCATATGAAAATGAGAGAAAATGATTTTAATTCTTTTAGATTTTGTATTTATAGAGACTATCATTTGTTTTAATTGTTTGTGCTCTTTTTATCTAGCATCTCATTGATTTTTTCTTGGACTAACTAGCGTCTCATTTGATAAATGATAACTATTGATTTCTGAATGCTAGTGATTGATTTTGGAATAATAGGAACAAGAAGATTTTTGTGTTGGCTTGTTTTATTATTTTTGTCCCATTTTAAGTCGGCTTTATACATAACAATTTCTCTTTTTATATTGTATGGAGTATTTGTTATAATAGTCAGTTTTTATAAATTTTAGCTTTTTTTTGGTGCATACCGTTCATTTATCTGAATTCGAGTCGGATAAGCCTATTAGGCGTCAAACTCTCCCTCACGAGTTATGAGTTTTAATATTGTTGATTTGTTGCATTTTTATGACTCGAAGATGAGACATCCGATTAAGGTAGAACAATCATTTATTAGTTGATCAAAGACTGAATTTCTGCATGTCACTTTATCTTTTCACTAATTTTTCATTCTTCAAACTCGAACTCATATATCCTCAAGCTCACTCAAATAATTTGTCACCTAAAATATCCACTTAACTTAGGCTCTATTCGTTTGAAATTTGAATGAATGGTGAGCTAAGTGGAATCAAAAAAAGTGAAGTGAGTTAAATGGAGCTGAATTGATTTGAAATTTGCTGAGATGAATAGAGCTGAAATAAACTAAAATGAAGCAAACTGAATTAAATTATTGAATTGAGCTAAATTGAATTAAAGTGAGCTGAATAAGAATTAAAATTAAACCGAAAAAAACATGACCTTAATTTACTCTATTTTTTCTTACTAGATTTTTATATCATACAAATTAATAAAACAATGCTAACCATATTATTCATTGATCTCAGACTTGAAAATCCAAGACCCATTTCAACACTTCTTTTTACATTAAAGTTACTTTTTTGGTATTTGCTTAAAACTATGCAAGTATGAGCTTCAAACTCTTACTGGTACAGTTGTACGTCTTCTCATACTGTATTAAAGTTCACAAAATCTCATTGAAGACGGCACGTATCCGTCATTTTGAAGTGACGGATACCATTTCTTCTCACAAATGACCCAAATAGAGGAGAGAGGGAAACACATGGGGGTGCCCCCACGTTGTCCCCCCTATCCATTTTGTGAGTAGCATTACCCGTCACTTACTCCGACCCGTCTTAGCAAGACTAACTGAAGTTCAGTTAACCTGCTCGTGAGTTAGAAAATGAAAAGCATTAAAAAAAGATTCGTATATGGTTCTGGGTTACACCCATCAAATACGAGAGTGTCAGAAGTCCAAAATATTCCATCCTAAAACCAATTAGAGTAGATCACTCTTTCCTATTTATTCAATGTGGGAGACTAACATGCGCTTTTTCACACGGCCCCTCACATGTAAGATCTTCTTTTCGATCCATCAACCATTCCTTTTCGAACCTGTTTCGTCGGGCGGGAAGCTAGGAACATTGTCGCTTTTTTGGACCCGCCAAATTGTGGCCCAGTTTCACCTTTTTTCGGATGAGAACATCGTCGCTTTTCCGACCCGTCTTCGCCTCATAACCCGGGACTAAACATTGGGCTCTGATACCGTGTTAGATTCGTACATTAGCCTGGATCGGCCTCACTTAGTAGGAGAGAGTGTCCACTTCACAAGCCCAAAGATGTTCCATTTCAAAACCAATTGACAATGGGTGGAGTAACCCCTTGGGTTATAAAGTAAATCACTCTTTTATATCAATACTATATATTAATTCCAGAAACCAAGGGACTTTCATGCAATTAAATAAATCTATACACATTAATTATACTATATAGTTTTAAATCGCTAGCGCCGTGTGATGGACCTGAACAAGGGACTTCAATGCAAATATTATATAGGTTTGGTTAAAAATATAAATTTAGAAAATATTAGAATATGGCGAGTTTCCTTAAAACAAACGGGTCCCACTTATGGTACTAATTAGTATAAATATGTTAATTATTTAACATACATAAATATAATATATAAGTTGTTCCGGGTGTAATTCCAGAGCAGTTATATGTTACCACCCGTGCTTGTAGAATGACGTCTTTAGTTGAATCCTCCTTGCGGTCTCCTGAAACGATGAACAAACTGAGGGCTCGGCTTTGGACCGAGCGAACTCACTCCGACGCTCAAGTCAGTAACTTAGAGAGGTAAGTGGTTGTTACTTGGCAAAATACGAATTGTAGAGAGATAAGGAAGATATTACCAGATGAATAGTGATTCTTAGGTTCAATTGTGGATCCTTTCCTCAATGATAGTTGAGGAGTATTTATAGACTTTCACCTTTTGTCACGTAGTGGCCAAGTGGCCAAGTGGCTAGCAGGTGGAAAGACTGATCTACCCCTCGGCCGAGGGACCTATGGCAGGCCGGCGGGCCCTGTTGACTCACCGCCGAGGGGTCTTGGATATGAGTTCGCGGATGTGTGCCCTGGCTGGCTGGTTGCCCGGCCGGGACCCATCCGACAGCCGACAGAGCCTCGTTGTTAAATTTGTCTAAGCCGTTGACTTGCTGTGGATATCTTTGACCTTGCTCAATGTGTTGACTTGGTCAGCGGGTGCAGAATATGCCCCATCATAAGTATATGTTATATTTTGGAAACTATTAAAAGGTAAGTAAATCAATTCAGATTTCCAAAAAATATAACATTCCATAATTCATTCTGCGCAAGTGAAATTTTTCTGCCCCGGCTTCTTCTACCTTGGCGTGGCTCTGCTTAGGCCGTACCATATCCCCCCTCCACATGGTTGTGTAATGGACATCCGATGTGGAAAAGGCAATGACGCTGGCCGAGACCGGGGTGGAAGTCTTCGGTTGTTTTGATTGCCCCTGGCCGGTGCTTTACGGCCTGGTTGATCATATGGCGGCGGAGAAACAGATACTTAGGATTTTCTTTGAGGAAGATGAACAGGCAGAGAGATATGAAGGGGCGTGTTGAAGACGCTTGGTCACTTTGTTGCATTGGTTGACATTCAAAGTTGCAACGATTGACATTCCGTGGTGCATGTCCGACACGTGTCCGATTCTTGATTGGTCGACGTTTCATGGGTGTGCCCTGATTGGTCCCTCTTCATGGGCTTTCCTCTATAAATAGGGTACTTAGTCCCTGAAATTGGCCACCAATTTCATTTCCTCAAAAATTTCCTTCTTTCTAGCCCTTGTGATGAAACCTCTCTCTAGCTTTCAGAATTATTACTCCGGCGTGGCGATTTTCTTCAAGGTAAACAAATAAATTCTCTCTTTAACTCGTAAGTTTTGTTGTAACATGTCTTCTGCTGGTGTTGGACCTAGTAAGCTGCAAGGCTGGGGGTTCCCGTCGCGTCTTGGTGAGGAGGAGATACTAAACGCCATCCCGATAAGGTTTGGGGGCCCTAGGTCTCCGTCTCCGAAGTCGATCCAAAAGCTCCGGAGGGTGGGGAGGATGATGATGTTGATGATGACTGTGAGGAAGGATTCCTTACGGTGAGGAGAGGCCGCCTATCCTGGGCCACGGCGAGGCGTGCGTGGTAGTCTCCGACGTGCCTGGACCAATAAATTCGCTTGATTGTTTCTGGTGGAACTCTTTTCGAGGGTCATTTCTACTTCGGTGAGGGGTACAAAATTGTTATCCCAGGAAGGGTCAGCGGTCTGTTGCCCTCCTCAGGGCATATCGGCGTATATATCAGGCATCGGAGTATGGCCTCCGGTTTCCTTTGAATAAATACGTCGCGGCCATCGTCAAAGCTATGAACGTTGCCGTGGCTCACCGCATCCGTTGGTGTTGGGGACGATAGTTGGCCGTGTGGCTCTGTCTTTTCAAGGGGGAGGTACCTACAGTTAATTTATTCCGCCGGCTTCATCATCTTCGGGCATCGACCCCCGGTAAGGTGGGGTGGTACAGCGTGCAGATGGAGCCGGGCACCCTCTTCGTTGATAAGCTTTCTTCTTGCAAGGACTGGAAGGGGCGGTGGGTGTATGTCAAAGTGCCGGATGACTATCCTTTGCCCCGGTCCTTCCAGCACCAAGTCAACTTACGGTGCGAGAGTAAAAGGGAGCGTGAAAAATGGGTCTCCCAGAGTAAGCACAAGATGGATGCCAGCAGGGTTGCTCTTAGTGCGACGAGGAGCGGGCGATCTGTTGTTTGATCTTTGAGAAGGGATGGGTGCCCCCGACTCAGATTATTCTTCAGGATGAGCTGCTTTGCCGCGTCGGCCTCATACCGGCCCTCAACCAGGGTGAGTAGGGTCGGTGTGAGGCCCATTTTTGCCTGTTACGCTCCTGTTTTTAGAGCTTTGTTTTACTTCTTTTATGTAACTTTTGTCTGGTTTCTTGCAGACCGGTTTGGCTAGGATCTGTCTGAGGAAACCTTGAAGAGGTTGGGGCTTGATAAGGACGGGAACGTCGTTGAGCAACACCCTCAGGCTGACACGCGTGATCGTAGATTGGCTCCCAACGAACTTATGGACAAGCAGCTGAAGGCGCTGGATCAGGCGGCGGCTCAAGCACGGGTTCTCGGGGTGTCGAAGAGAACATCAAAGGCAAGGTCAGGTCTGCGACGTTGTCGATCCCAGCTCCCTCTTCAACCCCAACGGTTCAGAAGGAGCATGTGGAGGTCATCGATGTCTCCGAGGAGATGGTGACCGTTGCGAAGGGCCCTCCTTCTCCCAAGAAGAGAAAAGAGCCATTGCAAACCTGCATCGCTGCTGGGAAAAGACTGATTCACCCGGTCCTCCAACTAAGAGGGTCCAGACTGGTACGGACCTAACCTGTGGTTCAGACTTAGCTGGTTCATTATGCATTCCCGATGACAGACTCTCTGATGTGTCGATGAATGTTGACATGGATGCTGTTGTGTGTAAATTTTTGTAGATCGCCGTCGGCAGCCGCCGTTCTTCTTGAGCGGCAATTAGAGAAGTAGCCTGAGAAGGCGGGTGATAGGAGTGTCACCGTTGACTCGCACTCAGGAAGGTTCCCCCGCCGAGCTTGTGGCGGAGGGTACAAAAATATCCAAGAGGCTGGCGAAGTGGACTCAATCGGCCGGCTCCTACATTATGGAGCAAGAACAGGCCATGGCCCGGTGGCCATCGATCCAACGGCTCAAGCTTGATCTCTCCGCTGCAAAGGGAGAAGCCGGGAAGGCTAAGCTTGACCTCCTGGCTGCTCGGAAGCGTGCGGAGGAAGTTGAGAAGCGACTGCGGCCGAGAAGGCCAAAGTTGAGGCCTGGCTGATGCCACCTCTGCCCGATTCTTTGGAGGAGCGGGACAGGTATAAGGGTGGCTACGACGCCGTTGTTGCCAAAAGGGAAGAATGGAGGGGATGTATGAGGCTCGGTCGGAGGCTCTCGCGGACACTAGGGTCATTTCTTGCCCAAAGAGAGAAGGACATTGAGGTGCTTCAAGATAAGATCCTCCCGACCGTGCGCTCAATTCGGGATCGGCCGAGGAAGCGACCGGGGAGGCAATCAAGAGGCTCATTCCCGAAGACTCCTTTCCATGGGAGAAATTTGAACAGCTTACGGACGAGATGGCGGATCCGCGGAAAAGGCGGTTGCGGAAAAAGAGGAGGTGGCGAAGGCGGCTCGGATAAGCCGAGGCCAAGGCGGCCTATGCTGCAAAGGTGAAGGAGGCCGAAGAGGAGGTGAAAGGGAAAGGTCAAGGCATGTGGAGATGGCAAGCTTTCCTCTGGGCGGGCCACCGAAGAAGTTGGCCTGCCTTGCCGATGGTGGGCAAAGCATCAGCGTAGGGAGACGGGCGGTCGTCACCAGACTCACCCGGCATCTCGGATAGCTTTAGCTGTTCGGGGGCCAACTACTGAGCCTTTCCTCCCTGCCATCTTTTGGCGCTTCAAATATCATGTCTGTAATCTTTTGCTTTTCCTTTCCTTGTTTATGTAAAACTCTGGTAGGTTGCGTTTTGGCTTATCCCTATGGGGACGGCCGTCGTCTGCACTCTTCTTGTTTGTAATCCGCTGTGATTAATGAAAGTTCGCTTGTTTTGCCTCTGGCTTGGCCGAGGTCTTTTCTTGTCTTCTTGCGTTATTAATTGAGCGCTCTTTCATCTTTACCTTCAGCTCAGCCGAGGTAGCTAGAATGTGTATCTCAACTGCGTTTAACGTCTTTTTCTTGAACATGTTAGCGTGTTGGTCGCTTCCTCTTTCACTCTCGGTCTGGCCGAGGCGTCGGATTTGCATTTCCCAACCGCCGTTGTGAACATGTTAGCGTATCGACCGTTGTGTCCCCTGCCTGGCCATCGGCGGACCGAGGCGACCAGGGGTTACGGCGCGACAGCGTAAGTTGGCGTTTCGATCGTTGTGTCCCCTGCCTGCCCTTCGGTTGGCCGAGGCGACTAGGGGTTACGACGCGACAGCATGAGTTGGCGTATCGATCGTTGTGTCCCCTGCCTGTCCTTCGGTTGGCCGAGGCGACTAGGGGTTACGACGCGACAGCATGAGTTGGCGTATCGATCGCTGTGTCCTCTGCCAGGCCTTCGATTGGCCGAGGCGACTAGGGGTTACGACGCGACAGCATGAGTTGGCGTATCGATCGTTGTGTCCCCTGCCAGGCCTTCGGTTGGCCGAGGCGACTAGGGGTTACGACGCGACAGCGTCCTTGGGGTGACTGCGCGGCTTGGGCCGTGGCGTCTACCTCGATATGACTGCGGAGGGGATAAACACTTTGATGGAAAAATTGAGTGATTCTTCATTAGATGTAAACCTGCGTTGGGGTGCCAACAATTGTTTTGGACACCTCCGCCGCTACACAAAGTATTTCCTGAGATTGTCAGTGTTCCAATGGCTCATCAGAGGCACACCTTCCATGTCGGTCAACCGGTATGTACCCGGCCTCATTTCTTCAACCACTTTGTAGGGACCCTCCCAGTTGGCCGTTAGTTTACCATGAATGTTTCCCTTGTTGGTGGCGGCCGACTTTCTTAGGACTAGATCCCCTACTTTCAAGTCCCTTTTGTGGACTCTTCGGTTGTAAGCTCTTCTCATTCGGTTTTGGTACACCGCCAAGTTGAGGCGTGCTGTATCTCGGCTTTCTTCAACTAGGTCTAGAGAGGTTCTTATGCCTTCCTCATTTTCAACCGGGTTAAAGGTGGCCGTTCTGAATGTCGGCACCGTTGCTTCAATTGGCAGGACTGCTTCGGACCCGTAGACTAAGTGGAACGGACTGTACCCCGTTGCTTCCTTCTCCGTGGTTCGCAGGGACCATAGGACGCCGGGTAGTTCATCGGCCCATCTTCGCTTTAGGTCTTCAACTGTCTTCTTCAAACCATTGAGGATTGTTTTATTGGCTGCCTCCGCCTGTCCGTTGCTCTGTGGGTGGCAGACGGACGAGTATGCAAATTTGATACCGAGTTCTTCCAGCCAGCTCATTATTGTGTCACTCCAAAACTCTCGGCCGTGGTCGAATACCATGACTTGGGGTAACCCAAAACGAGTTATGACATTTTCCCAGATTACCTTTCTTACATTGCTTGTCGTCTTTGCGAGGAATCTTGCTACGCCTTCAACCCATTTGGTGAAGTAATCAACGGCGACAATTAAGAATTTTCTTCCGCCGGATGCCGTTGGAAATGGCCCTAGTAGATCCATCCCCCACTGTGCGAAAGGAAGGGGATTAAGTACCATTGCCGAGTCTCGGGACGGCGCATGTATCACCGGAGCATGCATTTGTGATTGTTGCATTTTTGGTCTTGGCTCGGAATCGCAAGCATGGTGGGCGAAGTAGCCGGCTCGGAGAGCTTTGTGGGCTAGTGTTCTTGCCCCCATGTGATGGCCGAGATGCCTTCGTGGATCTCTCACAAGATTAGCTCCGCGTCGGTGGACCGACGCACTTTAAGAGTGGCCTCGTCACGGACCTCCTGTACAATTCCCCTTCAAACACCAAGTACCTTGCTGCGATCCTCTTTATTTTCTGCGAGACTGCGGTCTTAGGTAGTTCATTTGTCAATTTGTATTTCAATATCGGAGTCATCCACGTTGTCTCGGTCTCTATGTTACCCACCATGCCGACGGCCTCATTAATGCTCTTGGCATTCCGATGTCCACCAAAGACGGTTGGTGACATTCTTGATGGTTGAACGACGAGTTTTGAGAGAGCGTCGGCTCGGTTGTTCTCGGACACTGGGAATGCATTGTATCGAAAAGATTTCAACTTCGAGGTGTCGGCTTTTACCCTTTCCAGGTATCTTACCATTCCGTCGTCTCGAGTCTCGTACTCTCCTCGATCTGATTAGCCACCAAAAGTGAATCTGTTTTTGCAACTATGTGCTCCGCCCCTGCGGCCCTAGCTAGCTCGACTCCGGTTATCACCGCCTCGTATTCGGATTCGTTGTTTGAGGCCGAGAAGGTAAATTTCAAGGCGTACTCGAACTCGTCCCCGTTTGGGTGATGATAAGTATCCGGCTCCGAGTGTTCGTCGTGGAGGACCCGTCGGTATATACCTCCCATACTCCGGGGTTTTGCTCTTCTTGGTATGTGCATTCGGCCAGGAAATGCCCGGTGCCTGTCCTTTTATTGAGGGCCTCGCTTTGTACTTGAATCCGGCCGGATAGCTCTACTGCCCATTTGATGAGCCTGCCGGATTGCTCAAATTTTTCCAATGCTTTCTCCAACGGCTGGTCGGTTAGGACCGTCACGGGATGTGCGTCGAAGTAGGGTTTCAGTTTCCTTGAAGCGACGACGACGGCAAAGGCTGCTTTTTCAATCAACGGGTAATTTCTCTCGGCGGGCAACAGTGTATGGCTGACAAAGTAGATTGGGTGCTGTTGCTTGTCCTCTTCTCGACGATCACGGACCGACCGTGGCGAGGTAATCGCTATGTACTGGTACAAGAGTGTTTCCCCAAGATCGGCTGGATAGGGTTGGGAGAGTACGAAGATGAGCTTTCGGTTGTTTGAAAGTGTGCTCGCTCCTCCCCAGCCCGAAGTCTTTATTCCCCTTCAACACCTTGAAGAATGGGGTGCTTTTGTCGGCTGACCGAGAGATGAAACGGGCTAGAGCCGCCATCCTCCCGGTCAGCATCATGACCTCCTTTCGATTTCTCGGCTCCGGTAGGTCTAGGATCGCCTGGACTTTGTCTGGATTGGCGTCAATTCCTCTGGCACTGACAAGTACGCCGAGGAACTTACCTGCCCGGACACCGAAGTTTCATTTCATTGGGTTGAGCTTCATCTTGTATTTTCTTAGTGAACAAAATGTCTCGTGTAAATCGGCCAAGTGCTCGCTGTCGGACTTGCTTTTTACAATAGCATCGTCGACGTAAGCCTCAATGTTTCGCCCTTTCTGATCTTGGAACACCTTGTCCACTAGTCTTGTGTAAGTTGCGCCGGCGTTCTTTAAACCAAACGGCATCATTTTATACATGTATGTGCCGTTAGCAGTGATGAATGCGCATTTGGGCATGTCTTCCTCGGCCATGAATACCTGATGATACCCCGAGAAGGCGTCCAGCAGGCTCAGCATAGTGTAGCCTGCCGTCGCGTCGATTAAGCTATCTATTCGAGGCAAGGGATAGCAATCTTTGGGGCACGCTTTATTAAGATTGGTAAAATCTACACACATCCTCCATGCCCCTGATGATTTCCTCACCATTACAACATTAGCTAACCATTCAGGATAGGTACAAGGCATGATGAAGCTGCGCGAGTAATTTATCTACCTCGGCTTTGATGGCCTCATCTTTCTCGACTGAGGAGTTCCTCATCCTTTGCTTGACGGGGCGAGCGGTGGGGAGTACGTTTAGCTTGTGAATAATTACTTCCCGGTTCACGCCGGCATCTCGGCCGCGAGTAGGCGAAGACGTCTTTGTTCTTTCACGCAGATCTAGGAGTGCGGCTCGAATCTTGGCTCCGGGTTAACACCGATAGTTACGGTGCGGCTGGGTTAATCTCCACCTCTTCGGTCTCCGCTCCTTCAACCATGCCGACGGTGGCACCCATGTGCTCGCCCTCCTGTTGCAAGGATGGGCTCTTCCCCTTCTCTGACTTCTTCGCCACTTTGAAGGATTGCATGTTGTACCCTCGGGCGGACACTTGGATATTGACCACTTCGTCCTTTTCGTTCTTTGAAACGAGCTTATGCGCTTCCCCCTGGTCCGAGACATACATCAATGTCGAGCCGGATGGACATTCGCATCGGCCTCGCTCGGGGTGACTCGGCCTATCGAGAATGTTGTAGGCGGACGAGCCGTCAATGACCACGAACTCAGACATAACGTTTTTGGCCGCACTTCCCTCGCCGAATCTCACCGACGGCTGATTGACCCAAGGGGTACCAGCCGGCTCCGAAAAAGCGTACAACGGGCTGGTGCGGGGGCTCAAGTCTTCAACTTTCGGACCGAGGTTGAGAAAGCATTCGCTGTACATAACGTTTGTGTAGGCGCTGTGTCAATCGGCACCTCTTCACCAGGTGGTTGGCTATGTCCAAGTGGACTACGAGTGGGTATTTGTGAGGGGCGATGACTCCTCGTAATCCTTCTTCCCAATAGTTATATCGGGGATGTTGGAAGCGGGAGTATTTGTGTTGGGCACAAAGTTGATGGCCGATACGGCTCGTTCAGGTGCCGTTTGTGCCCATGAGCGGACCCACCGCTCTCGTTGCCCTCGATGACGACATGGATTACTCCTATCCGTTCGAAGACGGATTTCTTATCTGAACCGTCGGCATCAGTCTTTTGGCCTTTGGCAACATATTTGCCGAGGCTCCCTTTCCGGATCAGTTCTTCAATGGCATTCTTGGATGCCGGAGTTGTCGATAAGGTGACCGGTGTGGCCGTGGTACTCACGATCGCTCGTGTCACCGTCACTCCTCGGCCTGGGAGGCCTCTCCCACTTCTGACCCTCGCTCTTGCTCAGGGCGAAAACCTCGGCGGCAGACACGGCCAGGGGGGTGTGATCATTGTACCGCCTCTGGTGATTCGTTCCCGAACTCCCCCGGCGTCCGCCGAGTTCTGCTTCCTGGTGGACCTGTCAGACCGTGACCTATTATCGTCACGGCGTCTTTCATCCGGGTTGTCCTCCCGGCGGCTTTTTCTTTCTGAGTGCTCGGCCTCGCTGGGGCCTGCCCAGGTTTTGTGGTAGTCCTCCACCTTAATGGCTTGATCGGTCATTTTCCTGGCGGAGTCTAATCTTTGGCCGCCGCACTTGATGAGCTCATTCTTTAGGTCTCCTCTCGGGAGGCCTTTCATCAGCGCGAAGGCTGCCAGTTCGCTGTTCAGCTCACGAATCTGCTAAACCTTGGCGTCGAACCTCTTCACATAACTTCGGAGAGATTCGCTTCCTTCCTGTCTGATAGTCGGAGGTCCGAGGTCTCCACGGCCCTCCTCTTGTTGCGGGGAATACCGGGCTAGGAACGTGTCCTTGGTCGGCGTAATAAAGTATACCGACCCGTCGGGTAGCCCTTGTACCAACTTTGTGCCATCCCATGCAGTGTCGTTGGGAAGATTCGGCACCAAACTTCATCGGGTTGCTCCCATACTGACATGTGAGACTCGTAAGCCTCGACGTGGTCAGTTGGGTCGCCTTCTCCTTTGTATGCTATAGGTGGCAACTTCAGCTTAGTCGGCACCGGGGTATCTAGGACGTAGGCGCTTAGGGGTTGTCTGACCACGTGTCGAATGCCACGCGGCGATCGGCTCCTCGCATCCCTAGTCCGGCTCCTCTCCCCGTGGCGGGAAGGGCTTCTTCTCCGACTCTGGTGAGTCGGGCTTCTTCTCCGACTCTGGTGAGTCGGACTTCTTCACTCCTGCGGGGGTGCCTCGTCGGCGCTGGCGCGACGCCATCCTCCCGTGAGTGCGGGAAGGACTAAGGTCTACCACTAGCGCTCTGGGCTCCCCCGGCGTCTTGACAGGGCCGGCTTCTTCCAGTGCTCCATTCAAGTCTCTTGGAGTCACATTTTGGGCCCTGGTCTCCTGGACGGGTTCCGCCGCTCTTGTCGGTGTGACAGTGTGAGCCGGCGTACTAGCAATTATGTCCGGGAGTAGCCCGACTTTCTTTGCATCAACCACATGTCCCGGGACGGTGACTTGGTCGGCGGGCAGCGGCATATCTTGTTCCTTGGGCGTCCCGATCGTCGTATCGGTGATCGGCGGCGGTGGGACTGCCCGATTTCTGAGTTGTGGAATGTGTCGTCTTGGTAGAATTTGTTTTCCACCAACACCTTCTCTGGTTGTTTCGACATCTTCTTAGCTTTTTGGGTGAGTTTTTGTTTTGTTTTTTTTTTGTTTGGGAATGAATGTGACTAGCTTCTAGTATCTTTTCCCACAGACGGCGCCAATTGTTCCGGGTGTAATTCCAGAGCAGTTATATGTTACCACCCGTGCTTGTAGAATGACGTCTTTAGTTGAATCCTCCTTGCGGTCTCCTGAAACGATGAACAAACTGAGGGCTCGGCTTTGGACCGAGCGAACTCACTCCGACGCTCAAGTCAGTAACTTAGAGAGGTAAGTGGTTGTTACTTGGCAAAATACGAATTGTAGAGAGATAAGGAAGATATTACCAGATGAATAGTGATTCTTAGGTTCAATTGTGGATCCTTTCCTCAATGATAGTTGAGGAGTATTTATAGACTTTCACCTTTTGTCACGTAGTGGCCAAGTGGCCAAGTGGCTAGCAGGTGGAAAGACTGATCTACCCCTCGGCCGAGGGACCTATGGCAGGCCGGCGGGCCCTGTTGACTCACCGCCGAGGGGTCTTGGATATGAGTTCGCGGATGTGTGCCCTGGTGGTGGTTGCCCGGCCGGGACCCATCCGACAGCCGCCAGGCCTCGTCAGGATTAAATTTGTCTAAGCCGTTGACTTGCTGTGGATATCTTTGACCTTGCTCAATGTGTTGACTTGGTCAGCGGGTGCAGAATATGCCCCATCATAAGTATATGTTATATTTTGGAAACTATTAAAAGGTAAGTAAATCAATTCAGATTTCCAAAAAATATAACATTCCATAATTCATTAAATTTGTAATTTAATTAGTAAATAATAATGTTTGCTCTTAAATAATATTCTAATCTAATATTTCAGATTTATTTAAATATATAATAATCAACTATTATGATAGTAACCTTCCATATGAGTAGTAAATTAGTAAATAATAATGTTTGCTCTTAAATAATATTCTAAACTAATATTTCAGATTTATTTAAATATATAATAATCAACTATTATGATAGTAACCTTCCATATGAGTAGTAAAAGCAACAATAATATATAGCAATGAGAGTAGTGAAAGTCATACTAGCAGCAGCGGGAATACTAAAATTAACAATAATAAATGCGGGAGTAGTGAAAGAAAAAATAATGACGGCGGGAGAAGTGAAAGTAATAGTAGTCACAACACATATCGAAAGTAATAAGTGAGGAACAACGGAAAGAGTATGAAAAATTAACTAGCAATTCTATTTTAAGAAAATATTAATTTATTTAAATATACGAGCTTGACAAAACTAAAACTAACGGGTTAATCCTAAAAATAGCAGGAATAGTAAAACAAACAACAGTAACCGAAGAAGTAGTGAACGTAATAGTATCAACAGGGGATGTTGTGAAAGTAATAATATTAACAGCGGGAGAGGTGAACGTGTCTCATAATTTGTTGATTAATTTTACCTCTCATCATAATTTCAATATATAAATTGTAAATGTATACAACAACAACAACATTACCCCAGTGCCTCAATGGCTCCCGCAAATAGCAGGGTAAGGGGGGGTCGGATGTACGCAGCCTTACCCTTGTGTTAGCAACACAAAGACGCTGTTTCCGAATGGCCCAAGATGAAAATTGCGTCGAGAACTGCATCGAAGGACCGCCACTTTACAAAAGAAAGAAGCGCGGCCACTTTAGTGAGCCATTTTGATTTATTCCATTATAATCCATAACCAAAGAATAACGAGTCTTTGGCTCCATTGGAAATATGGAAATTTAGAGAAATCATATTTCATATAAAATAAAATTTAAATGTTAAATAAAGGTAGCCCGGGCGTAGCCGGGCACCAAACCTAGTTTCTTCAATATATGAGACCAACATGTAATTTTTCACATAAATGTTTTATTTATAATAGGAGTATCTCGAATTGATATATTAAACTAGTTTAGAATCCGTGCAATAAATGCACGGTATATATGATTTAATATTTTTAATAAGGTATTTAAGCAATATTGGTATTTCACTAATTATTCATCTTTCTCGTTATTGTGTTTTGTTTTGAGAAAAATAAAATAAAATTGAAAATTAATCCAAGAGAAATGTGCTCAGTTGTATTTTTTTTTAAAATATTTTTTATTCCATGGATCTAATAATTCCAATTTATAAATTCTCTCAACTTTTTTTTCATAAAAGTAATTAAAAACAATTTATAATTTTGTTTATACATAGTATGAGTCAAATTATTCTCAAATAGTATCATTAATTAATAGATGATTTAGCAGTTTATAGTTTTATATTATTTATATTTTAAGAGTTTAGTGAAATTTATATAATTTGATGAATGAATTAATTTTAATGAAAATATAATAATATAATAAAATACATTATTATTATTATTATTATTATTATTATTATTATTATTATTATTATTATTATTATTATTATTATTATTATTATTATTTTTTTTTATATAGAAGGATGCACGCAGATTTCATTAAAAGGCAAATAAAAGTTTACATGAAATTGGTGGGGAGCCGAGAGACAATATCGGCTCCCACACCCTTAGCAACAACAAAGCTAAGTCTAGTAAAAATGTAAGCGGCTACCCTGGCCCCCGCATCCTGAGATACCGAGCACTTCTGGATCCGCTTGAGCAAGACAACATCATCCGAACCCAGCTCCCCAAGTGAAGAGAAAGAGAAAGGAAGAAAACCATAACCCGCTGCCGCGCACAAATCCCCGTACTTAGCACACTTACGCTGAGCAGCATCAGCGACAACCCGGCCAGGCACAAAATCCGTCATCCCAGTCTGAGTCAAAGGAGAAGACCCCGTCAAGTCAACGCACACATCACGCCCTCTGTCCCAAGAATAAAGCAACAAATCCGCAGGACGAAGAGAGCCCCCATGCCCATCAACCAAACCGATATCAACCTCCTTTCCCACAGTAATACCAGATCGATATTATTATTATTATTATCATTATTAATTTTTTTATTTAGTGAATATACTTAAATTATCAATAACTTTCTTATTTAGAAAGATGTTTTTTGGAGGGAAATTTTTTGAGTTTATCTATTCTTTTAGTAGATATGAAATTTTATTTTGAGTGCTATAATATACAAATACCTCTCAAATTTCATTAGTTGAAATAAAAAATCAGTCAAACCTTTAATAATACTCGGTATTTAAAATAACAGATTACTTATCACTTGAACCAACCAACTTAGGTCACATACAAAGTTTAAGGGGGAAAAGGAGGGGGGATGGGAGGTGAACCTCCATACACACTGTCCTTGCACAAAGTATTAATAGCAAAAGGTGGGGGGTCATTCCACCAAAACAAACCCGAAACCGATCTATGGCTATTAGAAGCAACCCATCTAGCAATTAGATCCGCACTTGCATTGCACTCCCTTCTCTCGAAAGTGAGTTCCCAACCTTGTAAGACTTGCAACCGTTTATTCCATATCCAACAATCCAGGAACCTAAATGATCACGACAAATACAAGCCAGACCCGCCAAACCCAAAGAAACGTGAAAGGAGGCATCACAATTAATCTTAAGCTTACCTAACAGGGGAGGGGTCCAGATAGAAATGGCAGGGGTAGTAGAAGCGATGGGTGAAGGGGCTGAAAAAAAATTGAGGTTGTTGGGAGAACCATTCCCAAGCCAGGAACCTAATGTGATGAAGCCAAAGATTAGGAGAGGGGGGGGGGGGAGGCTTGTCCTTAAAAACCCATTTATTCCGTATCACCCAAATATTCCAAATGAAGAAGGAGAATACAGTAGACCAAGGGAGACCATGAATAAGATTTTTTTGGGTTAAATTACTATGTAACCAGTCCTTTAGGGAGAGGTTGAAGAAATTTGGAGGGAGATTAAATTTGTTCCACACATTACGTGAAAGAACACAATCACGCAAAACATGAAGAGTGTCCTCAAGAAAAGAATTACATATTTGGCAAGTAGGAGAAGGGATAATATTTCTATGGAAAAGAGTTGTTGAAGTGGGTAGCCTATCCCACCAGGCAAACCAGACCATGATTCGAACTTTGGGTAGGGTATGGATTCTCCAAATGCACCTCAAGTCTGCCACAAGATTAATAGGGAGAGCATTATCACGCCATTGACTAATAGTATCATAAGCACGAGCAAGAGAGAAAGAATTATTAGTGGTGAAAGCAGAGAACTTGTAACACTCCACGGTAATTGAAGAGGTCCAGTGATAGGCTTAAATGACTAGTGCTTAAAGGGATTGGAAGTACTACTCATATCAACAAAGTGCACTTTCTTTTATGGTCATCCATGCGAAAGAACTCCAAAGTTAAGCGTGCTTGACTAGGAGTAGTCTTAGGATGGGTGACCTTCTGGGAAGCTTTCCGGGATGCACATAAGTGTGGACAAAATGCGCTGTAAAGGACCCGTGTTGATCTGTGGGCCATGTACATAGCCTGGTGAGCTATCATAAGTAACCGCTCCCGACCCGGTTTGGGCCAGGGTGTTACAGAACTTGATATCAGATCTAGGACTACTAGAGAGAGGGATGGAGTAGATGGCGTCACTGATTAGGCAAGGTAGGGAGAAGGAAAGAAAGGTCAAATCCATGTTTGGTTAGAAATGATGAGGGAAAGGCGAGCATTCTCCTCACCCTCATTCAGCGGACCATGAACAAGAGAACGTAGAGGGCCAAGTGGGTGCCAATTATCGCTCCAAAGAAGTATGGAGGAACCGTCACCAATGGCCCAAGAAATGAAATCTTTGAGATACTTTACCAATGGTTTTCTATACATCATTTTTTTTCTCCTAGGTTTATTGTTGCAAATGCAAGTATGCACCTCAACATTCGACAATCAACACTAGTTAAACCAAATTAATTAAGATTAATCATTATACTAGCTAAATATATACTCCCTCTGTTTTTTTTTAATTGTCATTCTTACTTTTTGAGACACTCACTTCTCTCTTCAATATCTCTCAAAATATATGACTAAATATGTTGAAATGTATACTCATATTAAAGCTCTATTCGTAAGGAATTTTAAAGTGTAATTTTTATAATTTTCCGACCAATATATTTTTGTATAAATTGAATTCAAAGACTCACCTCGTAAATTGAAAACGTCAATTATTTTAGAACGGAGGAAGTATATTGTTAGAGGGACAATGCTTTAGTAATTCTTGTCCATTATATTAATGGATTTGTACCAATAATCTAAGGACCGTCATTATTACCTCCATTTGATTTCATCATCATTCTACAATTAACTCTTTTTTTTTTTTTTTTTTTTTTTTTTTTTTTTTTTTTTGTGACATGGTCCATATAGCATAATCATGTAGTACCAATCTATACTATAAAGATCAATCAAAGTTTAATTAGGCTAATGTGTCAAAATTAAGTATCTCCAAGTTGCATGACTTAACGTATAATAAAGGGATTATTTGGTTATCGGTTGGTCTTGCTTCAGCCGTCATTTTGGTTTGAAATAATAAGACGAGATTTTGTAACCATTTTACAGTCAAATGTGATCACTATTGAAAAACAAGCTACCATAAACTGTAATACTGGTGATACCATTGTGATTACATTTAACCATAATATGACCACATACACATATACCCGTCTGAAGCTTCAAACGAAAAGTGACCGTCTAAAACAAGAATTTGTGTTTAGTTATTAGTTCACGTTAATTCTGTTGTGCGGAAGCGTGAATATCCCGTGTTGGGCCTCTGCTGCATCTGTGTCCACAATCCATAATAGTACGATATTGTCCGCTTTGGGCCAAGCCCTCACGGATTTACTCTTGGGCTCCTTCCCAAAAGGCCTCGTACTATTATATTTTGTAGACACTTATAAAGATGAGCTTTCATCTTTATTCTACCGATGTGGGACAAGGGTTTGCACCCTAACAATCCTCCCCTCAAACCAAGGACCATCATCTTGACTCGGACCTTGACCTCCATGGAAAACTCCCCCACTTTGCAGCCCCAACTTCTAGACACCCGAAACATCACAAGTCTTGATAACCTCCCCTTAGCCGACACACCATGCTACCATGAGCCGTCCATGTGCCCTTCTTGGGGATTCGCTACACATGCATATCGAACATCCTCTGCATCCAATATACCCTGGACCGGGTCCGTCACTTCTGAAGTCCTAGAACACAAACGGTCTCTGGCATCCAACCTGGAAAGGACCCACCAGACCTATGACGCCTTTCATCCATTTAGCCCTGGACCGGGCTTGCTCAAGGACTCACCCCGAGCTAGGAGTTTCATGCCTTATAGTGTACAACTTCAAGTCTTGGGCCTGCTAATGCATCCTCGTGTCTAGCCCAAGTCGAACCTTGGGCTCTGATACCACTTGTTGTGCGGAAGCGTGAATATCCCGTGTTGAGCCTCTGCTGCATCTGTGTCCACAATCCATAATAGTACGATATTGTCCGCTTTGGGCCAAGCCCTCACGGATTTACTCTTGGGCTCCTTCCCAAAAGGCCTCGTACTATTATATTTTGTAGACACTTATAAAGATGAGCTTTCATCTTTATTCTACCGATGTGGGACAAGGGTTTGCACCCTAACAAATTCTAGTTGAGTTTTGTGGAACTCATATACCTCGTATTTTATTTGTCGCACTTTCATTCATGTACTTCCTATTAGTTATTTGTCTACTCTTATCCCGTATTCCTTTATTACTATCTAATTGAAAACCCACAATTCTTGTTCAAAACAGTTATATCCGTCTATTCATCTTTATCTTAAAAGGAATTAAAAAGAATAGATAAGACAAAAGCATAATGTCTAGGAACTATAAAAATACTTTGTCTCATCTCTATCCAAATAATGAAGTTATAGTTAACTCATTTCCATTTAAAACGGATATACTCGTCTTAAGAGATCAGATACAAACTGTTTCAAAATTTCCTTATTCTTTATATTCTCTCAAAAAAATGATAATCCGATCATCGTATGCATGGATACTACGTGATCAACAAGTTCACTTCTGCTTCAAAACACGTAAAATAAAACCTACACGTACAAAAAAGTGTTTCTATATTTAAGCACATAAGAATCTATTCAATCTAAGATTCATCCTCCTAAAACTAACGAACAAAGAAACTGTCACTTTTCAATGGTGTCGTTTTAATTAGGTCAACTAATAACTAATTCAGATGAGCTAAATCAAACAACTTATTATTTTACTTATATTTAATTATTATACAAAAGTTGATTACTTCATCATTCTTCTCTTTTTTATAAGTTTGTGCTAGATAATACTGACCAGAGTAAGAAATTAGGACACGTTACCAAAATACATAAATATAACTTATTCCATCATACTCGTATTATTCTGATTACGATATATGACAATACTAGTTTTCAACCCGTGCAAAATTGCACGGGTATATTTTTATGAACATTGTCGTAAATAATTAATATTTTTAAATCAGTATTAAAACATGGTATAAAGTATATTAAATGCAATGCATATAAAACAATATGCATGTCTTATAGAAAAATTATATCTAACATAGAAAAATTATATTAAAACATGGTATAAAGTATATTAAATTTTTTAAAAAGGAAAATTTAGTATGTTCTTTAATTTCTTACTCCATTTACACTTAATTTAAAAATTAATTTAGTATTTAGTATTTTTGTAACAAAATTGATTGAATCAGTTGATGTATTTTTTTCGTACTTTATTTTAGTGATTATTGTAATTTATTATTGTAGTAAAATTTGGGTTGAATTTTTAACCATTGGTGCAATATATTGTAATTTATTAGTAAAATATTTTGGGCTGAATTATTTAGTTTTAAATTATTTATTATTCGTTATTATTCGCTAATATTTACGTGTAGAAAACATAAACGTAAAAATTTACGTCTAAAACGTAAACATAGAAGTTTTTCAGCAATTAATTCCAGATTTATTTTCGATGGGTCCCACATTTCTTTAAAAAAATAAAAATAAAAATATGTATGTAATGAGGTGGCTTAAGGAGAAAGCTTGAAATGTTTTTGGTTTTATATAGATAAGATTATATAATACCGTTAACGCAATATAACATCAACTCATAATCCCAAACTATAAAATTAATAAAAAGCCACCACATTAGTTGACCCACCCATTCTTCATTTGATTATGTTGTTTCCTAAATTTTAGTCTACTCGGTTTAGAAAAGTGTCCTATTTTCCTAATTCCGAATTAAGTTAGTTACGGAGTATCATTTTTCTATTTCATTTTAGGTAAGCATTTACTATATTTTTAGGAGTCATAATCTACACGAGTAGATCATCTAAGAGACCAGTTAAGGAAGCATGTTTTCATTACATATATACACTACCATGCACAATCTTTCTCCTTTCTCTCCTCACATTCTTTCACCACCCTTTTTTATTTTTATTTTATTTTCTAAACCCTAATTTATTTATTTATATATTATATATACAACACATTTGACACAACTCCCAACATAACTAACTCAGTCGTATAATCCCGAAACCATGCACTTACCGTTATCCATATCCGTCATCTTTTTCTCTTTCTTACTTTATCCGATACTAGTATTTCCCGCCACCTGGCACCATTTCTCGAAACTCGCAAACCTCAAAAAAGGCACACGTGTCACCGGAATTGGCAATCTCAAACACTACTTCCACCGTTTCGGCTACCTACCTCCGTCACCGGCGAACTTCTCCGACGACTTCGACACCGAGTTAGAATCCGCCATTTTAAGCTACCAGCGCAACCTCGGGTTACCGGTCACCGGAAAACTCGATAGGGACACAATCGACGTAATCATGTCGCCGAGGTGCGGCCACGACGACAACACCCACCGCTTCGTAAGCGAAACGCGTCGTTTCGCGTATTTCGCTGGACGACCGCGGTGGGTGGAGGCTAAAAAGCCCATGAAGGCTATGACACTAACATACGCGTTTGATAAAAATCATTTAATTAATTATATAACCGAGAAGGAAATAAAATCGGTATTTAAACGCGCTTTTAAGCGCTGGTCGATTGTAATACCCGTAAATTTTACTGAAGTGGAGAATTATTATACGGCCGAGATTAAAATCGGGTTTTTTAAAGGAGACCATGGTGACGGAGAGCCGTTCGATGGTGTATTAGGTGTTTTAGGACACGCATTTAGTCCGGAAAATGGGAGATTACATTTAGACGGAGATGAAACGTGGGCCGTCGATTTCGACACGGAGAAATCAAAAGTAGCCGTTGATTTAGAATCAGTGGTTACGCACGAGATTGGTCACGTGCTTGGACTTGCTCATTCTAAAGTTAAGGATGCTATTATGTATCCGAGTTTGAGGGCTAGGAGTCGGAAAGTGGACCTTCGTATTGATGACGTGGAAGGTGTACAGGCTTTGTATGGGTCGAACCCGAGTTTTGATTATGGTTCGTTGTTGGAGTCGGAAAAGAGTTCGAGTTGCGGTGCTGGTGGTTGTCGTGGAGTGTTTGGATTGTCGATATGGTGGTTGTGGATTGTTACGAGCTTGTTTATTCATTTGCTATAGCGTAAGTTTAACGTCTCTGATTAGATTGTAGATCCAATACGATATAAAGAGTACAATTGTACAAATACATACAAGTTACAAAATACAATATAAATTTCAAAAAAAAATGAAATTCAACCTATGTAGGATACGTAAATGTTGCGTATATAATGTCATTTATTTACTCATGTTGGTTACCGTATAATTTTATTAGATTAGAAACAATTCAATTTTCCCTTTTTGTAATGCAATTAATTTGCTCTTAGCTTTACATAATTAGGAGAGGTTAATTTCTATTGATGTATTGTATGTATTTTATCCTTCTATGCTCTTTTTTCTTTAGGAAAGAGATATCTATACGAAGTATTAATTTTTTTTTTTTTTTTTTGGCAGCTACAAAGTATTAATTAAGTAAATAAAAGCCGACATAAAATCGATGGATACAATCATACACTGTCAACATTCAGCAATCATCTTTGGGCGGAGTGTAATGAGACAAGCGATGGGCGGCCTTATTACCATCACGCTTTACAAAATTAAAAGAACGCGATTTAAATTCATCACTCATTTTCATATGAATGAGTTAGGAAAAAATTATTTACTTATTTAACACATATTTAAAATATTTGTTTTTTTTAAAAGAGAATGTGCTCCACCTAGTATCATTTTAGATTCACAATATTATGAGTTTCAAAACTATTAGGCGCAATGGATAGTAGTATCTTAATAAAGTGGGTAATGGCACAAATTATGCCTAATAAATAGAGAGTGGCGGCGAAATAAATATTCATCCATGCCTTCCGTAAGTATTATCGTTAAAAATGAATGCAAAAACAACATACTAGTTTAATAACAAACAATTTTATGGGCCACATTGACTATCTGGCACAGGACCTCCCAAAAGTTTGAGACGCCCCTGCCTTACTATGTTCCCAAGATAAATTTTGTAATTAGGTAATTTTCTTTTTAATACGTAGTTTAGCTACTTTTTTTTTTCCCTTCAAGAAAAAAAAAAACAAGTAGCTAAACTATTAAAAACAAGGTTACCTAATTACAAGTTAATCAAATATTTACATAATACTTACTTCCTAAGAGATTTATATAGAAAAATACTTCATATAAATAAATCAAGTAGCTAAACTGTTTATTTACATGTTCACGGGTTTACGGTGACGACTTGATTTAATGAAATTTTTTACGTACATGTTTACAAAGACAAAAAGAAACGGACTTACCATTGTAGCTAAACTAATGAGAAAAATTCTTAGGAAGTTCGAGTGTAGCATGCAATCAATTAGTTATAGTACTTCTGAAGCAGATACGGAGTAAAAAAATTGGACGTAGTTGTGTAGTAAGCTCCATTAATTTTTAATCATTTACTTTGGATAATTATAAGTTTTGGAGAAAATTGTTAATCACTATCAGTATTGTTTTGGTTTTTGCATCTCGTCAATTTATTGCCTGTCCTAATAAGACAATCGTAAATTGATTCGGATTGAGTCGTATTTGTTGAGGTCAAATCGGGATACGGTCATACTCGGATCCATACTATGAGTGTCGGGTCAGGTCATTCAGGGCGGGTCAATTTTGCCCCTTCGAGTAGTGTGTAAAGAAAGTGATAATAAATGAAGAAAGTAACATGGAGATAATAATAGAAATAGAAAAAGGAAATAAGTTTGATTACCGAACCCAATTACAAGGATGGAGCTCAAGTAATAAAGAGCGTTACAGAAGGACAAACATAACTCGAAATTAAAGCATGCATGCATGGCTTAATTATAATAAGACACAGTACGAAGTCGTGTCGTACCGCCATGCATGCTTATTTTTTAGGTTGAAAATAAAAGTACGTAATTAAGGAGTAGCTATAATTAATCCATTCGACCAGGTTTAGTAAGGCAATAACAAAGCACGCTTAATACTTTTGATAAAGTGTATATTCCCTGACAAGAATATTCTCCGACAAGCAAGAGGTGCTTTTAGAAAGTTGTTCTTCTCTCGACGACTTCGGTCGCTGATGGTAGCCTAACGGCGCCGTCACCGAGCTATTTCAGTCGAGGGTGATGCTCAAATGAGAGAAAGGAAGTGAGGTTTGTTCTGCGCCAATGGCGAGGAAATCAAACCTGCAACGGCAGCGGGAGATGTCTCTTCGAGGACGGAGTATCTCTGCTAAGCAAATTGTGACGTCCAGCAAAGATGAAGAAAAGAATGAAGATAAGAATGATACCATAGAAGGAACCCCTATTGAGATTCAAAAAGGCCCTGATGTTGATGCAAATGGAAAAATGAAAAGTGTTAATGAAATTGTTGGTATACCAGAACTAGAAATTGAAACGGAGAGTGATGATGAATCAGCTACAGAAGGAGAAGATGAAGTGAATGGAGAGGAGGACGAAATAGTGTCAGAAACGCAGAAACCAGAGACTGAAGAAGAACAAGAAGACGACCAAGAAGAAGAAGAAGAAGAAGAAGAAGAAGAAGAAGGAAAAGAAGAAGAAGAGGTGGAAGACGAGGATAAACCAGAGTGTGAGGAAATGCTACAGATCCAACCTGAGGATGTTGAGGAAGAGATAGTCTATTGGAATCAAGCGGTGATGTGCTTCATTTTGGGTGCTAACCCACCGTGGGAGGTGGTCGAGGGTTTTATTAGGAGGATATGGACAAAATTCAACATTGATAAAATCTCCTTCCTTCCAAATGGTGTTTTCCTGGTTAGGTTCAAGTCAATGGAGATGAAGGATAAAGTCTTGTTATCAGGGCACTATCTGTTTGATAACAAACCGATGATAGTCAAGGAGTGGACAAAGGACATTGAATTAACAAAGGCAAATGTTAAGTCTGTTCCTGCATGGATTCGTCTACACCACCTACACATTAAGTTCTGGGGTAAGAGTCTGCCTAAGATCACTGGCCTGGTGGGTAAATATGTGAAGAGTGATCAGGCGACGAATGAGAAAACGAGATTAGGCTATGCAAGAGTCATGGTGGAGATGATGGTGGATCAATCTCTCCCATCTGAAGTCTTGTTTAAAGATGAAAAAGGGGATGTGATAAAAGTGGAAGTAGAGTATGAATGGAGGCCTATTACTTGCAGCAAATGTCAAGGAATGGGTCATGATGGAAACCACTGCAAAAGAGTAGAGGAAAAGAAGAAGAGCGCTGTGACAACTAGAAAAAGGTGGAGGCCGATTGATAAGAAAGCTCCTGAACAGGTGATAGTTCCTGAGAAGACACAGGAAGCTGCAACTGAAACAGTCGGGGTGGCGCAAGGAGCTAATAAGTCTCCTATCCAGGAAAATCTTATTATCACTACCCCAATCAAGAAATTGACTCTTTTTAAAAGGAGTAATGAGGAGTCTGGTGGACATAGTAAAGTGGATTTTGGAGCTCTATCCTACAGGGATGTTGCTTCTCCTCCTCCCTCTATGAAATCAGGTGCAAATGGTAATGGTTCCCCTTCTACTCGTGCACATGACGGAATAAATGCAGGAATGGGGGGGTTCTTCTCCTGAAGCTGAGAATCCATGGTAAAGACAGGCGAGAGATTACAATCCTAGAACTAGATTGGCTTAAAGATGTTGGATTCATGTAATTGCCTTAGATGATGTAACTCGCAAACTAGTATGTTCTTGATACATTTTTTATATTTATACAACTCACATTTCACCAAAAAAAAAAAAAAAAAATATAATTAATCCATTCATATGATCAATTAAGTTAGGGCATTTTTAATAATTAAGGGCAGGTGAAGTTGGGGATGTTACAGGCATTGATGAGAACAGCGAGCTCTTTGTTAAGATCGGCGGTGCTAAGTAAACCGCCAAGAAGGCCACCGAGGCCAAGAAGGCCACCAAGGGTGGAACCAAGAAGGGAACCAACGAGACCGGTGCAGATACAGACTTGTGCATTAGCAGCCACAAGCCCACTGATAAGGCTACAACACGGAGTTCCGGCTTGGTAACCCAAAGTAACACCCACCAACGGTATCTGTACACATACGTCGAGTGTTGGGCACGGTGTTGTTGTACCTGGTATATATGTTGCATTTGCTGTCACAAATGCAAACATGGCTAGGTTCACTAGCATCATTGCTGCTACTGCCTTGGTGTTGGACCCCATTTTTTTCGTATCGGAATTAAAATGGATTAATAATATTAATAATTTTTTGTGTTTAGTATTGTTTGTTGCTTGGAATTAGTTTTGATGATGGAACTCTTCCTCTTCTTGTTCCCTTCTTATAGGCTTCATCTAAGGTTAGTCTTGTCATTTCACTCCCTTCCTCTTTAATCACATCCTTAATAATTAATTACCACTTTCATTAACATATGCATATACCATGTACACATACGGAGTAATTCTTAAGCCTAGTTGCTTGGTGCCACCATTAAAATTAATCATAGTTTTGCGCATTATGGATCCTATACTTACGCTTACTGTAAGTGAACTCATCCATGTTACTTTCCATTAACGAATTCCTTCAATTCTAGAATGGTCCTTCTTTTTACGAATAATTAAATAGACAGATAGTCGTACATTGTACTCCGTAGGTGTCCGTAAGGGCGGAGTTTAATGGTTAACAACTTTGATGGAACTCCCAAGGCCGAGCCTAAGGATATCATGTATACTCACTCCCAGTCGTTATAATGTTCCCCTTTGATATGGGCACGATATTTAAGGAAATGTATTAAAATATTAGTAAAAGAGTTGTGTGGGGTTGGTGGTAGGAGAGAGGGATGAATTATTAGTAGTTAAATAAAGAATTGTGGGGCCAAAACATAAAAGAAAGTAATAAAATAAGAGAAAGAGTTGTGTGGGGTTTGGTGATAGGAGAGAGAAATGAATAAAATAAGAGTAAAAGTTTCTAAAAATAGAAAGGGGGACATTACTTGAATAATCCGTTTTGGGAAAGAGGGAACATTATAGTGACAGGGAGTGAGTACTCTAGTTTGCGGCGAAACCAATTTTTTTAGTTTAGCTAAGGGTCGAAATGATTAAGACAAAGAGAGTATTCCTTTTTTGACAATTATAACGTGTCTGGAAACCATACGACTATGATATTATCATAGCTCTTTATAAACCGAAGGGACATCGAAGGGCAAATGAACATGGGCGGACCTAAAATTAAAATTTTTGGGTAGCGAATTTTCTTTTTTTTTGGTTTTACATTTATGTTAAAATCTCACATTTAAGAATTTTTGGGTAATAAAAATCGATAATTTTAACAAATTTTTGGAAGTGTGGGGCTATGAGACGTATGAGTGCTACCCGGCCCCTTACTACTATCTAGTAGGACAAAGTCAGATCGGATATCCGATCTAAAGTATTAGTTTGGATGGGATATCCATATTATAAATTATTCCTGAAGTCAGATACCCTTATCCAAATCAAATGTTTCGGATATCCAATGTTCCGATATCTAAAATTATAGGATTGGATGCGGATATCCATATTTTCGAATTAAATTTAAAATTAAGTTTGAAACACGATCATATTCATCGTCTTACATGATCATTTTCTCTAGTATTCTTACTCTGGTGTTCCCGACATAAAATTTAAGCACCACTTACATATTTCTCTAATATTTTAAATTTTAATTAAATTGTTGTATCAGATTAAATTGTATTTTCTCAAAATTATACTAGAAAACTAGTGTTTCGATCTGACCAGATATCCAAATATTTTTATTTATTTTAATATGCATATCCAAACCAAAACCAAAGATTTCGGATCACATATCCAATCCAAAGTTAATTTTTAAATCGGATATCCATAAATTCAGATCTAATTCGGATCGGTTTGAATAATCAGATTTTTTGAGTAGCTAAGTTCCTCCTTATCATCGAATATGGCATTGTACATTTGTACTATAACACTAGTGATTTCAGAAACCAAATTGCTTGATTAAGCTAGTTGTTTAATTGGGTTGCAACTTCCAAAAATTGTTAGAATGGAATATACCACAGTAGAATTGAATTCGAGCAATCACATACATCACCGACGACTCTTGTGAAACATAAGAGTCTGAGAAGAATTAAGATTATTTCTCATTACCAAACACTGCGTACAATGTACAACATATATACTCCTAGCTACATCCTACTAATTAGGCAAAAGAATATTGACTACTACTAATAAGGTAACCAAATAACAAACTATGCCTAATATATACAAGGAAGATATTATACGTATCAATTGGTTAGCGCATCATATCTCAGCATAATATGGATATCTTGTATCCATATTCTAACACTCCCCCTCAAGTTGGAGCTCTTGGTAAACCGAGGCCCAACTTGAACTGCAAATGATCAAACGATTCTCCGCTAAGCGCCTTTGTAAATAAGTCTGCTATTTGCTCCTTGCTCCGAACATGAAACGTGTTGATCGTGTTAGACACTAAATGTTGCCGTATAAAGTGACAATCAATCTCGATGTGTTTGGTTCGGTCATGAAAAACCGGATTTTTGGCAATGTGCAGGGCCGCTTGATTATCACAATATAGGTGCATGGGTTTGGTGTGAAAATTCCGAAAGATGCTAAGAAGGACCGGAGCCATATAAGTTCACTTGTGGCAGCTCCCATTGCTCTATATTCGGCTTCAGCAGTCGATTTTGCTACCGTCACTTGTTTCTTTGCTCTCCATGATATAGGAGAATTTCCAATGGAAACGAAATATCCACTTAAGGACCTTCTAGTAATCGGGCAACTTGCGTAATCCGAGTCACAATAGCCTCTCAACTGGAAGTCCACATTTTTCTGGAGAACTATTTCTTTGCTCGGACTCCTTTTAATATAACGAACGACTCTTAAGGCAGCTTCCCAATGATCCTTACGAGGTTCGTTGACGAATTGAGACAAGATGTGAACAGCATAGACAAGATCCGGGCGTGTTATTGTCAAGTACACTAACCGTCCAACTAGGCGACGGTATTTCATGACATCTTTCAAAACCTCTCCCTTTGCTAGAGCTAGAGTATGTCGTGGCTGAATTGGGGTATACACGGGTTTAGCTCCCGCCATTCCACTGTCTTCAATAATATTCATTGCGTATTTCCTTTGATTCAAAAATAGGCCATCTTTACCGTGTGCTACCTCAATTCCTAAGAAGTACTTGAGTCGCCCTAAGTCTTTCACTCCAAACTTCTTATCTAAGAAAGTCTTGAAATTACTACAAGCCTCATCGTTGTTGCTAACCACAATCATATCATCAACGTAAACGAGTACTCCAATAAAAATTCCACCTCGATTAAGTGTGAATAAAGAATAATCCGCGAGAGATTGAGTAAAGCCGTACCTTTTCATTGACTCTGTCAATTTTGCAAACCAATTGCGGGAAGCTTGTTTTAGCCCATAAAGCGATTTCATTAATTTGCAAACCTTATTTTTTTCACCTTTCTCAAACCCTTGCGGTATCCTCATATATACTTCCTCATCAAGGTCTCCATGAAGGAACGCATTATTCACGTCTAACTGCTCTATCTTCCAACCTTTCATCACGGCAATGGCTAGCATACAACGGACACTCGTCATTTTTGCTACGGGAGCATAAGTCTCATGAAAATCAACCCCTTCGACTTGGGTAAAGCCTTGTGCTACGAGCCTTGCCTTGTATCTTTCAATGTTTCCGTTTGATAAGTACTTGATCTTATAGACCCATTTGCAACCAATTGGCTTCTTACCTTCTGGTAACGTCACTATCTTCCAAGTTCCATTTCTTTCTAAAGCATCAATTTCCTTTCGCATTGCATCACGCCACTGTCCACTCTGGGCTGCCTCGTGATAAGAATTAGGTTCTCTGTGCTCATCAATTTTGGCTAGAAAAGCTTTGTGAGTCTTAGAAAAACAATTAGTAACAACATAATTCGCTAAAGGATAGCGCGTACCTGACGACGAAGATGATTCTTGTGCGTGATGAGCATGCGACATGGGTGTAATTATGCGTGTTGATTTGCAGTAATAATCTGATTTCCATGATGGTTCGAATTTTTGGCGTGCCCCTCGACCCATCTGAATTTCCGAAATTGTACCAGTACCAGTTGGTTGTGAACCCTTTGTATTTTCGACACTGGCTGTATTTTCGGCACTGGTACCCTGCACTGTAGTCTCCTCTGCATTATTTCTATCAGAATTATTCCCCTGTACATGATCAGGTGTGGCTTCAACATTGTCCCCTCTAATCTGATTAGTTTCAAAACTTTGGCTCCCCCTGTCAACGTGGGGTATGCCACTACTTTCCTCTGGCTCATCATCAAAGAAAGGCTGATCTTGCCTAATTTCATTAATGTGAGTATCTTGTGCATCCATGTTTTGACCAGATTGCAAATACGGATAAACATTTTCATAGAACATTATGTCTCGTGATACAAAAACTCGCTTATCTTTTAAGTCATACACCTTCCACCCTTTTTTACTATGTGGGTATCCAATAAAAATACAACGGGTTCCCCGCTCCCCAAATTTATCTCGAGTTCTGTCCTTGTTATGCACATAACATAAGCATCCCATGACTCTTAAATTATCGAGATTGGGTTTTCTTTTATACAAAATTTCATATGGAGTTTTCCCATCTAACAATGGTGTAGGTGTTCGATTTATTAAATAAGCGGCTGTCAAAATGCACTCTCCCCAAAAAAACAAAGGCAATCCTCCTTCAAAGCGTAATGCTCGTGCTTTTTCTAAGATATGACGGTGTTTCCTTTCAACTCTACCGTTTTGTTGTGGCGTATCCGTATTGCTAGTTTGAAACAAAATACCATTTTCTTTATAATAATTTTGCATATCACCGGACAATAATTCTGTTCCATTATCGCTTTGAATTTTCTTAACACTAGTCTCGAATTGGGTTTTAACCATTTGACAAAAGGTTTTCATATAACTTCCGGCCTCACTTTTGTCTTTCATTAAATATACCCAAACTCCCCTAAATTTGTGGTCATCGACTATGGTCAAGAAATAATGTGCCCGGGTCAAACTAGCTACATGATATTGCCCCCATATATCACAATGAATTAATCCAAACAAAAAATCACACCGTTTGTCATTTATTTTGAAAGAGCTACGAGTCCTGTTTTGCTCTCTGACAAGAGTCACAAACAACATCTGAATTCCAATGCAAATTGCTACCAACTAAAGGAGAAAAACGAGAAAAAATACTCTTTGACGGATGCCCCAATCTTTTGTGCCACAACCGACCTTCCTTCGAAACCTTTGCAGAGTGCACGACTTCTGTCTCTCTTATCTTGTAGTAGTACACCCCTTGTCGATGCTCACCTCGTCCAATCATCATCTTCGTAATCGGGTCCTGCATTTCACAATAGTCCGAATAAAATGTTATTACACAATTGTTTTCGCTAATTAATTGTTGGACGGAGATAAGGTGACAAGTAAGGTTCGGCACATATAAAACATCCTTCAAAATAAATTTATTATTAAGTCTGACTTCTCCATGTATTTTGGCCTCAACTTGTCTCCCATCCGGAAGACTCACCATCGAAACGTCATCTATCCAACTATTTTCTAACAGAGCTCGGTTTCCCGTCATGTGGTGGGAAGCCCCACTGTCAATCATCCATTCAAAATCTATAGTGAGTTTCATGCCTTGCAATTTATTGTTATTACCATCTGGACTTGCACCTAACAGAGTGCGTAGCTTTTCTATTTCGTCGCTGGTGAAGGGGGCGTTGGCTGGGATAGTCTTTGGACTCCCAATCTGGTTTTTCAATTTGTTTCCATCACCTGTCATGGTGAATCGTTAATTTTTTTTTGATGATTTTGTTTTTTCTTTTTTTTTTGGATTTTTTTTTGTGATGAGATCGTAATCTTGCTCACGATACCATGTGAAACATAAGAGTCTGAGAAGAATTAAGATTATTTCTCATTACCAAACACTGCGTACAATGTACAACATATATACTCCTAGCTACATCCTACTAATTAGGCAAAAGAATATTGACTACTACTAATAAGGTAACCAAATAACAAACTATGCCGAATATATACAAGGAAGATATTATACGTATCAATTGGTTAGCGCATCATATCTCAGCATAATATGGATATCTTGTATCCATATTCTAACAACTCTTGATCAATCTCAAATAATAATACATTGTTACGAACAATAATAATTTCTAAAGTCTCGATGAAATGCTATAATGCCACTTTATTAGGATCATGTTCTCAATTTAGGTCAGATTGATAATATAGTACTCGATCATAATTAAAATAGTAAGTCTCCTAATATAGTAATAAAGTCTTATTTCTTTTGCGTTCGAAATAATCTAGGTCATTATTAGTTTGTGTATCAACTAGACAACTAGTAGTTATTTTGAAATTCATAGCACCATATTTATATTAAATTTTTCTTTAGTTTTCCATTTCATTTTTTTTTGTTTCATATCAAAATACAATGGAGTGAACTGATAAAAATATTAATGAGATGCAAATTTTAAAAGTATAAATCCTCCTATATACTAAGAGAATACAACTTTTCTAAAGTTTTTCCTCCAAAGTGCTCAAACTTATATATGAAAATAAATTAAATTTTCATTTATTAAACTAATTTTCCATTTAAAATAATCTATACATAAAAATTGTATCTCCTATTATTAAATTCGTGACGAAAAAAGATTTTGTTTAAAAATCAGTAGTTAAAATATTTTCATAAAAAACACAATTCATGGAATTATTCAATCCTTTTGATTAATTTTAATATTAGTTATTTTTTATAAAAATTCGCGAGATATAAATCTAAAATCTATAACTTATACACTAAAAATTAAAAAGCCTATATTTACCGCGCATTTGCGCGGGATCTACACTAGTTGATTCTAGTAAAGGAGTACATGCTAATATCCTATAGAAAATATCGGACTCTAGGCCTTTTTATTCATCATTGATTCGCGTAGCGTAGCTAACGCCTAACGGTATGTGATTATGTGAGTCATGACTCATGAGTGCAACGAAATTGAGAATGAGAAAAATAACGTAGCGAAAATAGAAATAAGAAAAGGAAATAAGTCTCATTACCGAACCCAATTACAAGGATGGAGCTCAAGTAAATTAAAGAGCATTACAGAAGGACAAACATACATAACGCGAAATTAAAGCATGCATGGCTTAATTATGATAAGACATGTAAAGTACGTACCGCCATGCATGCTTATTTTTTTTAGGTTGAAAACAAAAGTACGTAATGAAGTAGCTAGTAATTAATCCATTCATATGGACATTAATTTGTATGTTAATCAAGGGCAGGTGAAGTTGGGGATGTTACAGGCATTGATGAGAACAGCGAGCTCTTTGTTAAGATCGGCGGTGCTAAGTAAACCGCCAAGAAGGCCACCGAGGCCAAGAAGGCCACCAAGGGTGGAACCAAGAAGGGAACCAACGAGGCCGGTGCAGATACAGACTTGTGCATTAGCAGCCACAAGCCCACTGATAAGGGAACAACAAGGAGTCCCGGCTTGGGAACCCAAAGTAACACCCACCAACGGTATCTGTACACATACGTCGAGTGCTGGGCACGGTGTTGTTGTTCCTGGTATATATGTTGCATTTGCGGTCACAAATGCAAACATGGCTAGGTTTACTAGCATCATTGCTGCTACTGCCTTGGTGTTGGACCCCATTTTTCGTATCGAAATTAAAATGGATTAATAATATTAATAATTTTGTGTGTTTAGTATTGTTTGTTGCTTGGAATTAGTTTTGATGATGAAGTCTTCTTCTTCTACTGCTCCTTTTATAGGCTTCATCCAAGGTTAGTTTTGTCATTTCACTCCCAACCACTTTCATTATCATATGAATACAGTATATAAAATACTTAATCCTACGTACTTGCTTGAAGCCGGCCACCATTAAAATTAATCATAGTTTTGCGCATTGAAGATCCTATACTTACGCTTACTGTAACTAAACTCATCCATGCATGTTACTTTCCATGCATTAACGAATTCCTTTGCTTCTTTTTGTCCACTTACTACTCTTATATCTAAAACGTATGTACGGTTCTTCTAAGTTGTAAGAGAGGTCCTTCATTTGAGAAATAAATAGATAGTCGTACAAATAGCTAGTACTCCGAAGGGGGTGGCGGAATCAAAATTTGTAGTTAGGTGTCGATATTTTCAAGGGTAAACTGTCAATATAATATGTTGTTGGGACTTTGGACTGTCGTTGCCACTATCCCCTCCTATTAGTCGGATATTTTCTGATTTGGCCAAGCCTGCACGGATTTTTTTTCGTGAGATTTGGCCGGTATGCTACCCCTGGCCCGGGGTGGTACCCAAATTGACTACTACCGGTATATTTACAATATATCAACATAGTAATATAATGTACTCGGTATTATTTAATGTTATGAAAAGTATTCATGAAAAGTTATCTAGGGTTTGTAGTTTTAGAATATTCTTTATTATATAGATGTTATATATACGTGATCATCGTATAATTTGTATTATTATTAATATACATCTTACAAAAATAAGAATAAAAATAAACAAACGAATGAGATGGGAAGAGTATTTATTTATTATGATAACGAACGAACCATCGATTAATACTAATACAATTGTGTGTATGATTTCTCCCTAACCTACATTCTAAAGGAGGATCCATACTCTGTGAATAAAATCTAATCGATGGGTACGGTATCTTAAACCATACTTTATCAGGAACTTAGCTGCGATGAATTGAATATGGCAGTGTATATAAACTAGTATAAAGTATAAACAAAGTAATTTCAGAAACCAAGTTGCTTGATTAAGCTAGTTGTTTAATTGGGTTGCAACTTCCAAAAATTGTTGGAATGGAATATACCACAGTAGAATTGAATTAGACCAATCACTTTCATCACCGACGACTCTTGATCAATCTCAAATAATAATACATTGTTACGAACAATAATAATTTCTAATGTCTCGATGAATGCTATAATGCCACTTTATTAGGATCATGTTCTCAATTTAGGTCAGATTGATAATATAGTAGTACTCATAATTAAAATAGTAAGTCTCCTAATATAGTAATAAAGTCTTATTTCTTTTGCGTTCCAAATAATCTAGGTCATTATTAGTTTGTGTATCAACTAGACAACTAGTTATTTTGAAATTCTTAGCCACCATATATATTCATATAATCCATAATTTTATATTGATAGATTGAATGGGTTTTTAAATTTATGTAGTTTCGATATGGAGTATATTAATATCTGCATATATGGCATGGTGGGCGGGATTCCTTTTTTTTGTGCATTTAATTGAAATTTAATAAATTATCGAATTAGTACCTATTACATATTCTCCCGTGTCAATCATTTGTTTACTTTGATTACAGTACCATTCACAAACAATAAAATAAAAGGGAAATGATAAATACAGCCCTTAGGGGCTGTATTTAAGGTGCCAAAAAAGGAATAAAAACCTTAAATCAAACATTAATGACATCAATTTACGTGTAATTGTGTCTTAAATTTCTAATTTAATTCCATTTTGGGAAGTAATTTAGTTCTTAAATACAGCCCTTAGGGCTGTATTTATCATTACCGAAAAAAAATGATTGAAACAGAGGGATACTATTTTCTGTAAATTCGTAAAGTAATGTTAAAGATGCCAACATAACACATTTAGAGTTGAATGGGTGCAATTACCCGGTTGGTAGTCTCCTTTTATACTTGGAGGTACTATATATATCTCTATATATATATATATATATATATATATATATATATATATATATATATATATATATATATATATATATATATATATATATATATATATAAGTTCGAATCCCAAATGTTACTTCGCTTTAGTATATGTCATTTTATTTTATCTTTCAAAATCATCGATCTAGGACTAAAACCGACACTTCATGTACGTAGCGGCTTGTCCTCAAATTTCCAAAAAGAAGAAAAAGAAATTGATGGCGTTAATCCATTGACGAAAAATAATTTGCAATTAGCACTAATTCAATTCGATAAGTAATTTATAAAATAGCTTCAAAAAGAAAAAACTTTCATTGTCGAACTCAAACTCAATAGTCAATATATACCACCCCACAATCATTTTAGTATGGCGGTGCGCCCATTTTTTGGTTAAAATAAAATGTGTGCACCGTCATACTAGAGTATGAAACTGTTCTAGTTAGGTTTGTTTTGGGTCGAAAAGATCGTTATGATCAGTGGCGGATCAAAAAAATTTTTTGGTGGGTTCCCTAATACCTATTATTCCGACATGAAAATATAAATTCTCTATTTTTACCTAAAAAATGGACTAAATTACACAAAATAAATTTCGTTTGCGGTGTCCTGGGACCCCGAAAAGAGTCCCCTGGCTATGACCACAAGTCATTGGGCTTATGATGGTTCAACATTGTCCTTTTGGTCGAATCGGATTGTAATTGAGGGTTAATTATTGATGTGTCTATATTCAAGTTGATTAGGGTTAGAGTTTGCATGTTATATGAGTCATCATTATTTTTAAATGAATTTTTGAAGTTTTGCTTGTAGATTTCAAATTTTGATCACTATATGTACGAATTATATACAAGAGAAGTTTTTATGAGTGAATATCGTTTAAAACTCGACATATATACATAATAAACCTAATAAAATTAAATTGATTATATTTTCGTACTGCCAATTCAAGTTGGCTAAAATTGACGAGATATCAAACACCAACAACAGCAAGATCACTCACCATACCAATAAGGGCAATAGCAATGATTATAATTTCAGACTCGTTTTGATAATTTCACTATAGATTCATGGTTAATGAGTAGTCTCTTAATCTAGGGTTTGATTAAACCAAAATCTACTAACTATAAATTGATCTCAGTTAATTTCCCAAGTTTGGATTCACATGCATGTACGTTTAATTAGGGCTTCTTAATTCTTAGGACTATTCTCTATTGATGACAGCCTGTTCTAAAATACGAATTGATTAGTTAAAATATGATCGTAATTAATTAATACTCGCTCTCGGCCTCAGTCGGGATCATTTGTTATTTATGTTCGATTATATATGCTAGCGGAGATGTCAAACTCTAGGCCGGCTTTGTATCCGTCATGGATTCGCGCGTAGCTCAGCTACCGCATACTGTTATGACTTATGATTGAGTAAATAAAGAGATAAAATAAGAAACAAGTCTCATTACCAAACCCAATTACAAGGACGAACCTTAACGTAAGGTGCATTACAGAAAGACAAGCATACGATAAAAGCTAGGGTTTAAGTAGATAACTAGATATGCATGCATGGCGGATGGCAAGACACAGTAGTACGTACCGCCATGCATGCATGCTTGGAAGATTGCATGACACATTATTATTTAGGTTGAAAACAAAAGTACGTAATTAAGTAGTTTGTAACCGTCCATTCATATGATTAAGAATGGACATTAATTTGTATGTTAATCAAGGGCAGGTGAAGTTGGGGATGTTACAGGCATTGATGAGAACAGCGAGCTCTTTGTTAAGATCGGCGGTGCTAAGTAAACCGCCAAGAAGGCCACCGAGGCCAAGAAGGCCACCAAGGGTGGAACCAAGAAGGGAACCAACGAGGCCGGTGCAGATGCAGACTTGTGCATTAGCAGCCACAAGCCCACTAATAAGGCTACAACAAGGAGTTCCGGCTTGGTAACCCAAAGTAACACCCACCAACGGTATCTGTGCACAGATGTCGAGTGTTGGGCACGGTGTTGTTGTACCTGGTATATATGTTGCATTTGCGGTCACAAATGCAAACATGGCTAGGTTTACTAGCATCATTGCTGCTACTGCCTTAGTGTTGGACCCCATTTTTTTCGTATTGAAATTAAAATGGATTAATATTAATAATTTTGTGTGTTTATTGTTTTTGTTGCTTGGAATTGGGTTTTGATGATGAACTCTTCTTCTTCTACTACTCCTTTTATAGGCTTCATCAAGGTTAATTTCGTCATTTCACTCCTTTCCTCTTTAATCACATCCTCAATATTTAATTACCACTTTCATTATTATATAAATAAATACAAATATACTTAATCCTAGTTGATGCCACCATTAAAATTAAAATTAATTATTGTTTTGCGCGTTGATCCAATACTTACGCTTACTGTAAGTAAACTCAATATCCATGTTACTTTCCATGAACGAATTCATTTGCTTCTTTAATTTTGTCCTTTTGCGATGCTTATATATTAGATGTGTACGATTTTGTAAGAAGCGTCCTTCATTTGAAAAATAAATACTTCGAGAAGTCGTACAAATAGTATGCCCTAAGCTGTGGCGGAAGTAAGATATGTAGTTAAGTGTAAATTTTCGAGGGCAAATTGATAATATTTTTGGGGTTGATCAGAAGTATCCCCTACCAACAGCTAGGACAATCTCCTTCGGGTACTAAAGAGGGTAAATTGATAATATGATATCAAATGATCGCGTCTCGAAAAAAATATAGTGAAGAAAGAAGATTTCATATGAATTGAGAAACTTTCATTTATACCTTTATCATATGCATCATAGATACTTTGGTAGTTTCGTTCGAGGGTCCTTTGCCAAGATGACCGTTTTATCAAAAATATTTTCCGAAATAACTATCTCGTAAAACTATTTTTCAAACTAACCATTGTTATCAATTAGGCATTAAATCCGGAGTACGAAACTGTTAGGGTGCAAACTCATGTCCCACATCGGTAGAATAAAGATGGAAGATCATCTCTATAAGTATCTACTAAATATAATAGTACGAGGCCTTTTGGGAAGGAGCCCAAGAGTAAATCCGTGAGGACTTGGCCCAAAGCAGACAATATCGTACTATTATGGACAGTGGAGACAGATGCAGCAGAGACCCAACACGGGATATTCACGCTTCCGCACAACAACTAACTCAAATTGTCAGATCTTTCACTCAAAGAACTATTATGTCAATATGATTTGTTAACCATCTTACAAGAGAGTTTTTTTTTTTTTTAATTTAATTTATCCATCAAGTTTTTTAGGAATCTTGTATCTACTAATTTAAAGTTCTTTTAGTAGCTAATTACATAAGCTGAAATTAGAAGTTTTTGCTGATAGATGAACCAACTCAACCAAAACCTTAAGGTGATGGTTGAAGCCCAACTATTATAATTATTCCTATTATTTGCAATTGTGTAGTACAAGAAAAGGAAGGCATGAAGCTAAGTGAAATGAAGACAATTTAGAGGAAATATTTTTATTGAATTTTTTGATGATTAATTGAGTAATAATGATTTGAAACAAAAAAAATTTGAGTAATAATGATTAGTTTGAGAAATAATTTTGTACAATTGTTATCTTGAAAATCATTTTTGGCAAAAGACCCCGATTCTAGAATACGATACTTTGATATGTTCTATATAAACTACAATATTAATACTAGTACATACAAAGAACCAACACTTGTACAATGAACTTAACAGTGACAAATGAGAAATGCTTCAATACCAGCGTGCAAGCGGCCTGATGCTGAGTTCGGTACGTACCACCATACTCACATAAAATAATTTAATATGAGTAGCATAATCATATATTATCAAAATAATCAAATGTCATTGTGTTAAATTGGTATCAAAAGTTAATATCACCGGGTGGATGTCATATTTTTAACTCTGTATATTGGATGTTAGAGGACTGTTATGACATGTATGGAAACCATAAGACGCGATCTTAACTCATAAAAATTAAAGCCGAAGAGATCTCTAGGACAATTTCGATCAACTCCATTTCATTTTAATGGTCAGATTTTATTCCGTAACATAAATCTAACGGTCAGTTGCTTGATGAGGCTGAAAAGTAATATTGATATAAATTTGTTCTATTGAAAGAAAATGAAAAAAAAAATGGAGAGGATCCATATTCAATAGTAAGTCGAGTCAGGGGTTCAAATCCTGAAATCCCCCTAAAATCTCACAAGTCGAATTTGAGCACATATAGTTCTTTGAGTCAGGGGTTCAAATTAAGTTCCGTCTTTCCACAAAAAAAAAAAAAAAAAAAAAAAAAAAAAAAAAAAAAAGTACCAACTTGACTATCTATATGGAGTATTCCGTAGTTCTAAGGGAACCTTCTTTAAAAAATCAAAGGCATATAAGAGGGCAAAAAGAAGCAAAGGGGTTCAATTCGTACATCTTAAGTACTCGTAATAAATTATATATATGAGTTCGTTCACTTGCACTGCGCGCGGCCGACGCATGAATACAGCTGCGTAAGTATAGGATCAATAATAATGCACAAAACAATGTCAATGGTGGCATGAATTAGGGTTTATTAAGTACATATGAATATGATAATGAAAGTGGTAATTAAGTATTAAGGTGGTGATTAAATAGGAATCGAGTGAAATGACGAAATTAACCTTGATGAAGCCTATAAAAGGAGTAGTAGAAGAAGAAGAGTTCATCATCAAATCCAAATCCAATTCCAAGCAACAAAAACAATAACCACACAAAATTATTAATATTAATCCATTTTAATTTCGATACGAAAAATGGGGTCCAACACCAAGGCAGTAGCAGCAATGATGCTAGTAAACCTAGCCATGTTTGCATTTGTGACAGCAAATGCAACATATATACCAGGAACAACAACACCGTGCCCAACACTCGACATCTGTGTACAAATACCGTTGGTGGGTGTAACTTTGGGTTACCAAGCCGGAACTCCTTGTTGTTCCCTTATCAGTGGGCTTGTGGCTGCTAATGCACAAGTCTGCATCTGCACCGGTCTCGTTGGTTCCCTTCTTGGTTCCACCCTTGGTGGCCTTCTTGGCCTCGGTGGCCTTCTTGGCGGTTTACTTAGCACCGCTGATCTTAACAAAGAGCTCGCTGTTCTTATCAATGCCTGTAACATCCCCAACTTCACTTGCCCTTGATTAACATACAAATTAATGTCCATTCTTAATCATATGAATGGAGGATTACAAGCTACTTAATTACGTACTTTTGTTTTCAACCTAAATAATAATGCGTGTCATGCAATCTTCTAAAGCATGCATGCATGGCGGTACGTACTACTGTGCCTTGCCATCGGCCTTGCATGCATATCTAGTTATCTACTTAAACCCTAGCTTTTCTGTATGTTTGTCTTTCTGTAATGCACCTTACGTTAAGCTGCGTCCTTGTAATTGGGTTTGGTAATGAGACTTGTTTCTTATTTTATCTCTTTATTTACACTTATGAGTCATGACTCAATCATAATAGTATGCGGTAGCTGAGCTACGCGCGAATTCATGACAGATACAAAGCCGGCCTAGAGTTTAACATACATCTCCGCTAGCATATAATCGAACATAGTGACTGAGGCCGGGAGCGAGTATTAATTAATTACAATCATATATGTCGGAAGTAATCAATTCGTATCTTAGAACAGGCTGTCAGTAGAGAATAGTCCTAATAAGAATTAAGAAGCCCTAATTAAACGTAGATGCATGTGAAATAACAACTTGGGAAATTAACTGAGATCAATTCATAGTTGGTACATTAGGTTTTAATTAAACCCTAGACTAAGAGACTACTCACTAACCATGAATTTATAGTAAAACTATGAAAATGGGTCTGAACCGCTCCCAAACAAAGACATAATACTAATAAAACACACTTCATAAGCCTAAGGACATTGTACTCTAAAATCAGTTGAATCAATTGATGACATAGAATGAGTAACTCCTCAGTTGATGACATAGAATGAGTAACTCCTTAATAACCGGGATAGAGGGAGTAATAATAAAGTGATAAAATCTCTCGCCTTCTATCAACATAGTATGCTCACATGTGATATTTATACGTGTTAAACCAAATTCTGAACATATACGGAGTAGTATATACTAATATCACAAGGATAGTCAGGGGCGAAGCTAGTAGGTAGCAAAGGGTAGCGGCCGCTACCCCAAGTTAAAAAAAATCAATAAATAAGTCGTGTTTTAGCTACCCCAAATGTGATTAAGGAAAGAATAATTATAATGAGGTGTATAAGTTAAACAACAAAGTAGATGTGCTTCAGTAGTAGCTTGGTATAAATAGTAGTTTTTGATGCAACACAACTAAGGTTCGAATCCCACTGTCCTCAATTTTTTTTGTTATTTTTGACTTTTTCAATGACCTCATTAAAGGTTTCTGTGATTGGAACGAGAATCTACAACAAATCAATAAACTTCCTTATTAAATTATTTAATACACCTGATTTAGTTTTGGTTATTTAATTAATTTATTGTTATTTTTTGCTAATTTTCAAATTGTCAACATTCATTATTTTAGGGTATTAAGAATTTATTTTTGCCCTAAAATGATTAAATTTTCTTTCAATGACGGTGTAAAGCCCGAACCAAAAGAATGTCGAAAAATAAGAATAAAGATAAGTTGTTGATTCTATGAAAATGTTTATCCCATTACATTAAAAAAATGTTCAATTTATTGTAAGTTACAATGCAAAAATAAAAATTATTTTTACAAAATAATATAATGATAAGTTGAACTATACAACGAAACCTCCAAGCCTTTATATGTTGCATAGTAGGATGTAACATTTTTACGATTTTTAATTTTCAAATAGTATAACTTTAAGATATTCGCTACCCCAAATAAAAATTCCTGGCTTCGCCCCTGAGGATAGTGATAGGGCGTCGTCGGGTGACGCCCAAATTGAGTGCCACCCTCTCACAACCATTTTTAATTGATGGGGTTCCCACTCACCTCATGTGAGAGAGTGACTCCCATTTTAGATGTCACCCGATGACGCCCTTTCATTTTCCATATCACAACCACCTATCTAATCTACGTACAATAAAGAGCCTTACTTCACACTATGTATGTTGATGGCTGGTATTGCGTCTTTCATATTTAAATAACAAATTAAAAGAGAATATACTCCGCACTCCATAGTATTCGGGGTAAAAATACTTACTATTATTAGACTTATAATTAGGGCAATAGTGTAACACCCCGGTTTATAAAAGAAGTCCTCGTCAAGACATTCTCTAATAAAACGGACTGTTACCATCTCGGTTTCCCGAGGTAGTGAATAACAAATTAAACTCCAAGGCAATTATATAATATTTTAACTTAATTATTACAAACCTCTTTTCAACTCGATTACAAGAACTGACAAAATAAAAGTGAAAGTCTTCTAAATGATGATCTAGCCACTAAGTCGTCTGATCCAATGTCTCACGCCCATCCAGCTCCCGTCCTATCTCTTAAACCTGTCAAGACTGCTCCCCATAAAACGGATCATCACAGGTGTTCACGAATACACAGGGTCAACCACGAGGTTGAGTAGGGAAAACAAAATACGTACGACAACAAAATACATAACTCCATTTCCAATTCGTCACATACTCCGCCCCTCCGTATCACAGGCCCTGAATAACTCCCACATCATAACAATACTTCCACACCATATCAATAACTTCCACACCATATCAATAACTTCCACACCATGTCACAGACCCTGAATATCACAGACCCTGAATATCACAGTCCCTGAATATCACAGTCCCTGAATATCACAGTCCCTGAATATCACAGACCCTGAATAATCTCTGTTCCATATCACAGAACATCCTCCAACTCCAATGCATATGAATGCTCACAAGAAATTGATGCAATACGTTATATAAATCAATTAAATGATGAATCATAAAATCATGCCAGTTATCCGATATTGTAATATCATACTCAATATGATCAATTCGGTCAATGACCTTTCCGAATGTAAATGATAACGTAAATCAACCACGAATCCAACCAACACAATTCAACAACAACGATAATAGGACAAGTGTATTTCCCTACCTCAAGTGCCAAACAAATCCAATTAGCGAGTCGAGTAAATAAAGCAATGAATTGATTATCGATCCTTCACGAATCCGCCACCTAAAACAATTATAATATCTATAATTACTAACTACTAAATATGGAGATCTCTCAATTAGAAGTCTTCCCGAAATATAATCCCGACACCAACTTATGTCCGACTGATAATTAAAATAACTCGATTAGTATTTGACCCCACTTTCCCAAAATAGAAAGTTAGTAAGGTATAATCTCTTAAAGTGGAACATTCCCGATATAGTAACCTTTTTATTTTAACACGCCCGTCTCAAAATCTCGTTTCTAGTAATTAAATTATTATTTTATTTTAATTAACTCGGAACTTAAACCAACCCGATAATTTAAACGGCTTATACGATTTTAAGAAACCCGAATCCAACATCGAACAACTCAAATATTCCCGACTCAAAATATGTCTTTAATGATTTAAATATTCGGGAATTAAATTAAATAACTAATTTAACGAATTAAATGATTTAAGGAACCCGAATTGAACAATCAACTTAAACAACCCGACTTAAACCCGTCTTCACTTATTTTAATGTACTCGGGAAGTAATTAATTAATTTAGAATACTCGGAAAATAAATTAATTAATTAAGTATACGACTCGTTACGAATTGTAACGATTTAAATATGAAAAACCCGCTTCGAAATAATAAAACAACTCGATATTCACACGCCCCCCCTTCACCCACGCACATACACCACCGCAGCCACCTCACCACCGCGACAACCACCAGTCCCCACACCCACTTCGTCCCTATCACTAACCACCAGGCCCCACCTGGTCGACTCCCTCCGGCGAGTCAAACCAGTGCCGCCAAATGGCCTGGTTCACTGCCGTGACTCACCAACCACCCCTGATTCTCCACCTACTACCACCGCAGCTATCCTCTAACTCATGTCCAACAACCACGACCCTGCTCACCGCCAACCCACGAACACTGACACCCCCACACCACCCCGTCGACCTCCCTTTGGTCGATACAAACACCACCCAAACCTGACCAATTAGGAACTCGCCTGAAAACCAAGTTTAAAACCCGTTTCTACTACCCTGTCAATGCAGCCTATTACCGCCACCCTAACCACCTACAACTACCCCAACAACCACCAAAATACTTGCCTCACACCACACATTTCCCCCACCCCGACACCAATCACCATTAACACTTTTATAAGACATGAAACCATGACCAATAACTCGACATATAAACAAAACAGAGGAGAAGGTTTGGATACTTACCTTTCTGCCGCCACTACCGCCACCTAGGGCCACCTACGCAGGTCGACAAACACCCTAAGGTCCTCCTTGCTGCACCACCAATACTCATGCTCTCTTCCTCTCTCTCGTTTTGTGCAGATGGGGTGTATACCATGGTCGAAAATGGGGAGGGTTGTCGGGTTTAATAAGGAAAAAGAGAGGCAAGGGAGTATGGGTTGCATTGTTTATGGTGTAGGCGTGGGATTGGGGTATGGGTAGTCTAGGTTTCATTAAATTAATCAAGCATGCTTTACATTCCCCAAAGACACGGTCCCCTTAATTATTTTGGGTCCGATGTTTAATTATTTAGTTTACCTTTCGAATCATTATAAACCCGTCTTAATTAACTTAGCTCGATAACTTAACATAATTCTCGACTAACAATTAACCCGACATAACTAGTAATATAAATGTATAATAATTAATATAAAATAATATCCGTTTAATTAATTTTATTATATAAAAATACGGGGTATTACAGTCTTCCCCCCTTAAAATGAACTTCGTCCCGAAGTTCGCTCCCATACTCAAACCTCAGAAAGTATTGTATATCGTCCATACAGACGTCACGCATTTCTAACACGGTTAACACACACTTTTGACACATCAAATAAACGTAACAAATACGGAATGTTACATTCTGCCCTCCTAAAAATAAACTTCGTCCCGAAGTTTAACTCATCATTACTTAACCAATTAATTAAAATTAATAACTACTTGAGAACACAATTGTATAACAACTAAATAATCATCTGAGAACACTGTCATCTTCCATCTCAATTCCGATCTCAAATTCAACATAACTCATCAACCATGGTCGCACTGGACCGTAAACATAACTCGGCTCAAAGGCCCCACAACTCCTAACTCAATACCAGTAGTTTAATCACACTCTCCTTTTTCACATCAACCAACTAACCGAAGTAGGAACAAAGCATGTAGAACTCATTTGCATAGGTACCCCACAACTAAACATTAACTTGGTCAACTATAATCTACAAACAAGTGCAAATTAAGCATCAAGATTTTACAATCCTACCCAACTAAAAGCATGGTTACGTCCCCGTAACCTTCATTATTATAACAAAAGTTCTCAAGCTACTGTTATCGACTGCAAGTGAATAAAAGATTCACAACTCACGTTCAAGTTAACTAATCCTTACCCAAGACAACCAATATACCAACTCTTTCGAGGAAGCTACCGTTACCATTAAAATCATTAGTAATTATTTATCTCATCAATCATTGTAATCTCCTACTTTAGAAACCCCGGGGAATCCATCAACATGCGAAAAGAATTATGGTCAACACTTTGATAACTCGATTTATGTAAAAATTATAACCTAATAGGTCCAATCTGACTTTCCTTTGCTTAATTGTACAAGTTCAGGTCAATGCACAGAATCACCGATAACAAATGAAGACAACCAGTTTCGCAGTACTTATCGTCCCAAAATATTTTCAATCCTCATCGCAAAGGTTTGGCACTTATTCATAAATGACGAATGCCATTGATTGGCAAATTTTATAACTTATTGGTCGGGTCACACACAAGTGAGTAAACAACAATATTGGAAGGTTAACATGCCAGACTATCATTCATAAAATTTCGTTCTTGGTTTTAAATATATTTGACTGTACCCAACACCATGACATAACAAATTAGATGTATTTAACTACACAAATTTTACAATATTCATTATATGTTATGCTAATATCAACTTACCATGTTAACACACAACTCCCTTAAATCATCACGTTACCTTTCCCGTTTTGACATTTGTAACTAGCCACAACCCACTAACTCGCTACATGAACAAACCACATGACTAAATTATCCCACTACTTGTGACTCCGTTCTAGTTTCATTCCTCCAGACTAGCAATTATCATGGACACTTACAAACAGACATTGGCTGGAAATCTCATTCCGAATTTATACTCACACGGCAAAATCTAACTTCATTTTTCTAAACTCTTACCTTCATACAGGATGGTGACTAATTTTCTTAACATATTCTTATAACAGGGCCATCATAGAACTCATTTATAGCTTACTACGAAACTCAAAATCAGATAAACTTAATTTAATACAATTCCTTTAAACAAAACAAGTTGAGGTGTCGACTCCTATATTGTAAATTACAGGTTCATCTTATTCATTTCAGTCCTATCTTTATTAATGAACGACTATTACCTCAACATCAGGGTTTTAGTTGTGCTTCTTTACTCAGTTATATTCACGGCTCAATTAGACGTACCTTAACGACTATCCTTTAAACCAACGTATATCAGGTGAATCATCAAAGGGTTATCCCATTATAATATTGCCAACATGGTTATCATAAACAATCTTTATTAAAATATAATTGATGGTAATGACTCGAGAATACAGATATGCCAACTGTCGCATTATATCAATCAGTTTCTTTTATATCATGCTCCTACATTTGCAAGAATCCCATTAGTATTTTATGACGATATAATGATGAACATATCCCCTAAGAATTAACAACACTGTTTATTTATCATGTCCTAGGTTTAGGTCCACTGAAATAGTTTAATGAAATGAAAGTTATAAGTATAACTATAGGCACACCGACTCATATGAACGACATTAGGACTCAGATGCATCCTACGTTTGTGAACATTTTAGACATACTCGTTACTACCATCCATGTGTAAACATTTAAACATAATTATTATCATATTCATGCGAGTATATTAGGACGATCAAATTGACTTTTAACGCCATTGACTTTACTACGATATGACACTGTAGCTTATATTTATATATTCGACCACTATGCAATTTTGTTGAACACACCAGAGATATTACAACATACCCAACATATATAAAACATGTAACAACTGGACTCGTATAAAATATTCCATCCTCGATTACGAATCAAATTAATTTATTCAATTTTACTCGTACCATCACGCTAACAATTTATCAACTACACTTCAATTTTTATCACTGGTTGAGATACGTAACTACTGAACATGACTGCTACTATCATCATACAAGGACATTATAAGTTCACATTATTAAAGCTCGGGAATTATTCACACACTGCATGAAGACTCAACCTAGAACACATGTTTTAAAAGTCTTGATTCACGTTGTAACTTTCAAAGATCACGAATAAATAACCGTTCGATTAAAACTTGATTCGTATTACTTTTACAAAACACGGAGAGTTAAAATCACAGGGAAAAGAATTAGGTTCAAAGCACAAGAATACCATGTGACAGCTATTAGTCCAAATCTTGGATCAGTTTGCAAAACTTATTATTTAATATTGAGACATCAAGATTTTTCATGGCTTATCAATTTGAACACATATATGAATTTTACGATCGATGGAGTTGGAATTAGGCGAGAATTATTAATACCATTTAAATGAGGGTTTTAACAAAATCGTTGGTCAAAATATCACTGCACAGAACTTCCTAACCACAGTTCACTAAAATAATTATTACTCCTAGTCTGTATATCTTATAAGTATGAAACCAACGCTAAATGAACGCTAACTGACGAGGCTACCTTTCATAAAATTTTCATCAATAGGCGATAAACAGAAAAGAAATGGTAGTAAGGTCAATTAAAGAGTAACATCAACCAAAACAAGTTTCATCACTAAGTTTTTCATTTACTATGTTCCAACTCTTTCAACCACACTATTGTTACTAACTCATACCAACTTAGATCTCACACTGTACTTACGTAAACATATACCCCATAGAATCCCTTCGCGTCTCGATCTACTCATTACATCTACATTACGATTGCTATGACTAAAAACAGACAATTCAATAGCGTTTCTTATTACTATCACATTATTATCCTATCATGGTTTGGGATCACACAACCGCATATTACTTAGTCACACTAGTACTATCAGCACGTCATTCAACATCCACCTAGGTAATTATCATTGACTCGTAATTATTTTCATGCTCACGACTAGCACAACACTTTATTGATTATTAACCTGAATTCGAAAATTTATTTCTCATTTCCCAACATTATATGATCACGTCATCATTCATACAAAATACTTACCGTAGCGTTGCCCTGTAGAATGGTTAGAATATATAGGTCTCAAGGTATATATCAACTCGATTATGCAGTAATCAATGCATCAATCAACACTTAGGCAATGATGTAGAAATCTTAGGTTCAACCTCAAGCAACTATTCTACCCTTTTCTCTCGTATACCCTCAGGTGGTCCGAGTCAAACTGAGAGGGCCACTGGTTCGGTGTGAGGGGGCCCCTAACTCAAACCTTACCTCAGTGTGCTCCTAACAGTTCTATCTCGGTGTTCATTTTATTTAGACTCTTCCTATGTTCATTGGGCTCGTTGGTTTAGGCCTGAGGATCGTTCGCTCTGATACCACTTTGTAACACCCCGGTTTATAAAAGAAGTCCTCGTCAAGACATTCTCTAATAAAACGGACTGTTACCATCTCGGTTTCCCGAGGTAGTGAATAACAAATTAAACTCCAAGGCAATTATATAATATTTTAACTTAATTATTACAAACCTCTTTTCAACTCGATTACAAGAACTGACAAAATAAAAGTGAAAGTCTTCTAAATGATGATCTAGCCACTAAGTCGTCTGATCCAATGTCTCACGCCCATCCAGCTCCCGTCCTATCTCTTAAACCTGTCAAGACTGCTCCCCATAAAACGGATCATCACAGGTGTTCACGAATACACAGGGTCAACCACGAGGTTGAGTAGGGAAAACAAAATACGTACGACAACAAAATACATAACTCCATTTCCAATTCGTCACATACTCCGCCCCTCCGTATCACAGGCCCTGAATAACTCCCACATCATAACAATACTTCCACACCATATCAATAACTTCCACACCATATCAATAACTTCCACACCATGTCACAGACCCTGAATATCACAGACCCTGAATATCACAGTCCCTGAATATCACAGTCCCTGAATATCACAGTCCCTGAATATCACAGACCCTGAATAATCTCTGTTCCATATCACAGAACATCCTCCAACTCCAATGCATATGAATGCTCACAAGAAATTGATGCAATACGTTATATAAATCAATTAAATGATGAATCATAAAATCATGCCAGTTATCCGATATTGTAATATCATACTCAATATGATCAATTCGGTCAATGACCTTTCCGAATGTAAATGATAACGTAAATCAACCACGAATCCAACCAACACAATTCAACAACAACGATAATAGGACAAGTGTATTTCCCCTACCTCAAGTGCCAGCAAATCCAATTAGCAGTCCAGAAATAAAGCAATGAATTGATTATCGATCCTTCACGAATCCGCCACCTAAAACAATTATAATATCTATAATTACTAACTACTAAATATGGAGATCTCTCAATTAGAAGTCTTCCCGAAATATAATCCCGACACCAACTTATGTCCGACTGATAATTAAAATAACTCGATTAGTATTTGACCCCACTTTCCCAAAATAGAAAGTTAGTAAGGTATAATCTCTTAAAGTGGAACATTCCCGATATAGTAACCTTTTTATTTTAACACGCCCGTCTCAAAATCTCGTTTCTAGTAATTAAATTATTATTTTATTTTAATTAACTCGGAACTTAAACCAACCCGATAATTTAAACGGCTTATACGATTTTAAGAAACCCGAATCCAACATCGAACAACTCAAATATTCCCGACTCAAAATATGTCTTTAATGATTTAAATATTCGGGAATTAAATTAAATAACTAATTTAACGAATTAAATGATTTAAGGAACCCGAATTGAACAATCAACTTAAACAACCCGACTTAAACCCGTCTTCACTTATTTTAATGTACTCGGGAAGTAATTAATTAATTTAGAATACTCGGAAAATAAATTAATTAATTAAGTATACGACTCGTTACTTAATTGTAACGATTTAAATATGAAAAACCCGCTTCAAATAATAAAACAACTCGATATTCACACGCCCCCCTTCACCCACGCACATACACCACCGCAGCCACCTCACCACCGCGACAACCACCAGTCCCCACACCCACTTCGTCCCTATCACTAACCACCAGGCCCCACCTGGTCGACTCCCTCCGGCGAGTCAAACCAGTGCCGCCAAATGGCCTGGTTCACTGCCGTGACTCACCAACCACCCCTGATTCTCCACCTACTACCACCGCAGCTATCCTCTAACTCATGTCCAACAACCACGACCCTGCTCACCGCCAACCCACGAACACTGACACCCCCACACCACCCCGTCGACCTCCCTTTGGTCGATACAAACACCACCCAAACCTGACCAATTAGGAACTCGCCTGAAAACCAAGTTTAAAACCCGTTTCTACTACCCTGTCAATGCAGCCTATTACCGCCACCCTAACCACCTACAACTACCCCAACAACCACCAAAATACTTGCCTCACACCACACATTTCCCCCACCCCGACACCAATCACCATTAACACTTTTATAAGACATGAAACCATGACCAATAACTCGACATATAAACAAAACAGAGGAGAAGGTTTGGATACTTACCTTTCTGCCGCCACTACCGCCACCTAGGGCCACCTACGCAGGTCGACAAACACCCTAAGGTCCTCCTTGCTGCACCACCAATACTCATGCTCTCTTCCTCTCTCTCGTTTTGTGCAGATGGGGTGTATACCATGGTCGAAAATGGGGAGGGTTGTCGGGTTTAATAAGGAAAAAGAGAGGCAAGGGAGTATGGGTTGCATTGTTTATGGTGTAGGCGTGGGATTGGGGTATGGGTAGTCTAGGTTTCATTAAATTAATCAAGCATGCTTTACATTCCCCAAAGACACGGTCCCCTTAATTATTTTGGGTCCGATGTTTAATTATTTAGTTTACCTTTCGAATCATTATAAACCCGTCTTAATTAACTTAGCTCGATAACTTAACATAATTCTCGACTAACAATTAACCCGACATAACTAGTAATATAAATGTATAATAATTAATATAAAATAATATCCGTTTAATTAATTTTATTATATAAAAATACGGGGTATTACAAATAGTAATGGTGAAAATATAAGTTTCATACATATAAGAATCTCCTTAAACATTCAGCAAGTTTGACTTTAAGAAATGAATTGGTAGTTTGATGCAGATTGGAGGTAGTATTTGCTATGTTGGCATCTTTAGTATTCCCTCCGTTCTAGTCATTTGTGATCCTTCGGTTTTGGCACAAAGACCAAGGAAAGGGTAGGGGGTCAATTACTAAATGACTAATTGGAATAAATTGAGTGAGATCAAATTACTCACCAAATCCATTCTTAAAATAGAAAGGACAACAAATGACTAAGACACCCCAAAATGGAAAAGGTTAACAAATGAACGGGACAGAGGGAGTATTACGAAATACTTTACTAATTTGCGAAAGTTAGTATCTCCTTTGTCTCAATTATTTTCTTATTTTCTTTTTATTGCTTGTGAATGATAGTTTAATCAAAAGTAAATAAATAATTAGCACTGCCGAATACCAAATAACTAAATAAGCACTAATTCAACACATAGTTTATTAAATTAAATTAAAATGAAAAAAAAAAACTCAACCATGCAATATATGCAGAAGATTATTATACTCCATATCGAAACTACATAAAATTTAAAACCCATTCAATCTATCAATATAAAATTTTATATAAATATGGTGCTAAGAATTTCAAAATAACTAGTTGCCTAGTTGATCCACAAACTAATAATGACCTAGATTATTTCGAAGGCAAAAGAAATAAGACGTTATTACTATATTAGGAGACTTACTATTTTAATTATGAGTACTGTATTATCAATCTGACCTAAATTGAGAACATGATCCTAATAAAGTGGAATTATAGCATTCATCGAGACTTTAGAAATTATTATTGTTCGCAACAATGTATTATCTGAGATTGATCAAGAGTCGTCGGTGATGTATGTGATTGGTCTAATTCAATTCTACTGAGGTAGGAGTATATTCCATTCTAACAATTTTTGGAATTTGCAACCCGATTAAACAACTAGCCTAATCAAGCAACTTGGTTTATGAAATTACTTTGTTTATACTAGTTTATATACACTGCCATATTCAATTCATCGCAGCTAAGTTCCTGAATCCTGATAAAGTATGGCTTAAGATACCGTACCCAACGATTAGATTTTATTCAAGAGTATAGATCCTCCTTTAGAATGTAGGTTAGGGAGAAATCATAAACACAATTGTATTAGTATTATCTAGGGTTTGTAGTCTTTGAATATTCTTTATTATTGATGTTATATATACATGATCATCGTATAATCTGTATTAATCGATGGTTCGTTCATTATCATAATAAATACTCTTCCTGTCTCATTCATTTGTTTATTTTTATTCTTATTTTTCTAAGATGTATATTAATAATACATATTATACGATGATCATGTATATATAACAAGGAAACCTGCATTGAGTATACATGATATCCTTAGGCTCGGCCTTGGGAGTTCCATCCAGGTTGTTAACCATTAAACTCCACCCTTATGGACACCTACGGAGTACAATGTACGACTATCTGTCTATTTAATTATTCGTAAAATGAAGGACCATTCTTGAATTGAAGGAATCGTTAATGGAAAGTAACATGGATGAGTTCACTTACAGTAAGCGTCAGTATAGGATCCATAATGCGCAAAACTATGATTTTAATGGTGGCACCAAGCAACTAGGCTTAAGAATTATTCCGTATGTGTACATGTATGGTATATGTATATGTTAATGAAAGTGGTAATTAATTATTAAGGATGTGATTAAAGAGGAAGGGAGTGAAATGACAAGACTAACCTTAGATGAAGCCTATAAGAAGGAAACAAGAAGAGGAAGAGTTCATCATCAAAACTAATTCCAAGAAACAAACAATATATTACTAAACACAAAAAATTATTAATATTAATTAATCCATTTTAATTTCAATACGAAAAAAATGGGGTCCAACACCAAGGCAGTAGCAGCAATGATGCTAGTAAACCTAGCCATGTTTGCATTTGTAACAGCAAATGCAACATATATACCAGGTACAACAACACCGTGCCCAGCACTCGACATCTGTGTACAGATACCGTTGGTGGGTGTTACTTTGGGTTCCCAAGCTGGGACTCCTTGTTGTAGCCTTATCAGTGGGCTTGTGGCTGCTAATGCACAAGTCTGTATCTGCACCGGCCTCGTTGGTTCTCTTCTTGGTTCCACCCTTGGTGGCCTTCTTGGCCTTGGAGGACTTCTTGGCGGTTTACTTAGCACCGCCGATCTTAACAAAGAGCTCGCTGTTCTTATCAATGCCTGTAACATCCCCAACTTCACTTGCCCTTGATTAACATACAAATTAATATCCATTCTTAATCATATATATGAATGGACGATTACAAGCTACTTAATTACGTACTTTTGTTTTCAACCTAAATAATAATGCATACCATGCAATCTTCTAAAGCATGCATGCATGGCGGTACGTACTACTGTGTCTTGCCATCCGCCATGCATGCATATCTAGTTATCTACTTAACCCTAGCTTTTACGTATGTTTGTCTTTCTGTAATGCACCTTACGTTAAGCTCCGTCCTTGTAATTGGGTTTGGTAATGAGACTTGTTTCTTATTTTCTCTCTTTATTTACACTCATGAGTCATGACTCAATCATAACAGTATGCGGTAGCCGGTAGCTGAGCTACGCGTGAATTCACGACGGATACAAAGCCGGCCTAGAGTTTGACATCTCCGCTAGCATATAATCGAACATAAACAAATGATTGTGACTGAGGCCGGGAGCGAGTATTAATTAATTACGATCATATCTGAAGTAATAATCAATTAAGAAGCCCGGATTAAACGTACATGCATGTGAATCAAAACTTGGGAAATTAACTGAGATTAATTATAGTTAGTACATTTAGGTTTAATCAAACCCTAGATTAAGAGACTACTCATTAACCATGAATCTATAATGAAATTATCAAAACGAGTCTAAAATTACAATCATTGTTATTGCCCTTATTGGTACGGTGAGAGATCTTACTGTTGTTGGTGTTTGATATCTCGTCAATTTTAGCCAACTTGAATTCGTACATGTAATGATCAAAATTTGAAATCTACAAGCAAAACATCAAAAATTCATTCAAAAATAAGGATCGCTCATATAACATGCAAATTCTAACCCTAATCAACTCGAATAGACACAACAATAATTAACCCTCAATTACAATCCGATTCAACCAAGAGGACGATGTTGAACACTTGAAGATAAGCCCAATGACTTGTGGTCATAGCCAGGGGCCTCTTCTCGGGGTCCCGGGACACCGCAAACGGAATTTTTTTATTTATGTAATTTAGTCCCATTTATTTTAGGTAAAAACAGAGTAAATTTATATTTTTATGTGGAAATAGGTATTAGGGAACCCACAAAGAATTTTTTTTTTTGGATCCGCCACTAATCATAACGGTCTTTTCGACCCAAAACAAATCTAACTAGAACAGTTTCATACTTTAGTATGGCAGTGCGCACATTTTTTTTAAAACAAAAAAAATGGACGCACCGCCATACTGGAATGATTGTCGGGTGGTATATATTGGCTATTGAGTTTTAGTTCCACAATGAAAGTTTTTTTCTTTTTGAAGCTAATTTATAAATTAATTATCGAATTAGTGTATGCTCATTTCAAATTATCTTTCATCAATGGATTTAACGCCATCAATTTGTTTTTTCTTCTTTTTGGATATCTGAGGGCAAGCCGCTACATGAAGTGTCGGTTTTAGTCCTAGATCGATGATTTTGAAAGATATAATAAAATGACATATACTAAAGCGAAGTAACATTTGGGATTCGAACTGAGACATATAGAGTACCTCCGAGTATAAAAGGAGACTACCAACCGGGTAATTGCACCAATTCAACTCTAATTATGTGTTATATATGTTGGCATCTTTAACATTACTTTACATTTTACGGAAAATAGTATCTTGTTTCAATTATCATTTTTTTTATTGTTTGTGAATGGTATTGTAATCAAATTAAACAAATGATTGACACGGAAGAATATATAATAGGTACTAATTCGATAATTTATTTATTAAATTTCATTAAAATGCACAAAAAAAAAAAAAAGAATCCTGTCCACCATGCACAAAAAATGCACAAAAATAACTAGTTGTCTAGTTGATACACAAACTAATAATGACCTAGATTATTTCGAACCCAAAAGAAATAAGACTTTATTACTATATTAGGAGAGTTACTATTTTAATTATGAGTACTATATTATCAATCTGATCTAAATTGAGAACATGATCCTAATAAAGTGGCATTATAGCATTCATCGAGATTTTAGAAATTATTATTGTTCATAACAATGTATTATTTGAGATTGATCAAGAGTCGTCGGTGATGTATGTGATTGGTCTAACAATTTTTGGAAGTTGCAACCCAATTAAACAACTAGCTTAATCAAGCAATTTGGTTTCTGAAATTACTTTGTTTATACTCCGTACTAGTTTATATACACTGCCATATTCAATTCATGGCAGCTAAGTTCCTGATAAAGTATGGTTTAAGATACCGTACCCAACGACTAGATTTTATTCACAGAGTATGGATCCTCCTTTAGAATGTAGGTTAGGGAGAAATCATAAACACAATTGTATTAGTATTAATCGATGGTTCGTTCGTTATCATAATAAATACTCTTCCCGTCTCATTCGTTTGTTTATATTCTTATTTTTATAAGATGTATATTAATAATACAAATTATACGATGATCACGTATATATAACATCTATATAATAAAGAATATTCTAAAACTACAAACTCTAGATAACTAACAAAGTTGGCTGATGTGAGTGGTAAGGGCTCTCATCTCTTAAACAAGTGATCAGGAATTCCTGACCCTTACGAATAAAAATAAAAGTCAAACTTAAGAGGGATCAACCCATTAAATTGTCTTCAGTACCCCGAATGAGAGTGCCCATCTGTCAATTTGGGTACCACCCAAGGCCCGGGTAGCATACCAAGTCTCACGAAAAAAATCCGCGCAGGCTTGGCCAAATCAGAAAATATCCGACTAATAGGAGGTCACAGTGGCAACGACAGTCCAAAGTCCCAACAACATATTATATTGACAGTTTACCCTTGAAAATATCGACACCTAACTACAAATTTTGATTCCGCCACCCCCTCCCTCTCCGGAGTACTATTTGTACGACTATCTATTTATTTCTCAAATGAAGGACCTCTCTTACAACTTACAAGAACCGTACATACATTTTAGATATAAGAGTTGTAAGTGGACAAAAAGAAGCAAAGGAATTCGTTAATGCATGGAAAGTAACATGGATGAGTTTAGTTACAGTAAGCGTAAGTATAGGATCTTCAATGCGCAAAACTATGATTAATTTTAATGGTGGCCGGCTTCAAGCAAGTACGTAGGATTATTAAGTATTTTATATACTGTATTCATATGATAATGAAAGTGGATGGGAGTGAAATGACAAAACTAACCTTGGATAAAGCCTATAAAAGGAGCAGTACAAGAGAAGACTTCATCATCAAAACTAATTCCAAGCAACAAACAATACTAAACACACAAAATTATTAATATTATTAATCCATTTTAATTTCGATACGAAAAATGGGTTCCAACACCAAAGCAGTAGCAGCAATGATGCTAGTAAACCTAGCCATGTTTGCATTTGTAACAGCAAATGCAACATATATACCAGGAACAACAACACCGTGCCCAGCACTCGACATCTGTGTACAGATACCGTTGGTGGGTGTTACTTTGGGTTCCCAAGCCGGGACTCCTTGTTGTAGCCTTATTAGTGGGCTTGTGGCTGCTAATGCACAAGTCTGCATCTGCACCGGCCTCGTTGGTTCCCTTCTCGGTTCCACCCTTGGTGGCCTTCTTGGCCTCGGAGGCCTTCTTGGCGGTTTACTTAGCACCGCCGATCTTAACAAAGAGCTCGCTGTTCTCATCAATGCCTGTAACATCCCCAACTTCACCTGTCCTTATTAATTAACAATGACGTAACTTAATTAATCATATGAATCGATTAATTATAGCTACTCCTTAATTACCTACTTTTGTTTTCAACCTAAAAAATAAGCATGCATGGCGGTACGACACGACTACGTACGTACTGTGTCTTATCATAATTAAGCCATGCATGTTTTAATTTCTCGTAAGTTTGTCCTTCTGTAATGCTCTTTATTACTTGAGCTCCATCCCTGTAATTGGGTTCGGTAATGAGACTTATTATTTCCTTTTTTATTTCTATTTTCGCTACGTTACTTTTCTCGTTCTCACTTTCGTTGCACTCATGAGTCATGACTCACATAGTCACATACGGTCAGGCGTCAGCTAAGCTACGCGAATCAATGATGTATATAAAAAAAAGGCCTAGAGTCCTATAGCATATTAGCATGTACTCCGTTTTGCTAGAATCAATTTACCACGGATCGTATTCGCAAGTTATTAAGTCGATGTTTAGGACAGGTTGACGATTAAATAGTGAATAGCTCTAGAAATTAAATCCCTCAACGTACATGTGATTATGTGAATCAATAACTTTTGGAAATTAATTGAATTCAGTTTAAAATTATTATTTTTAAGGTTAAATGAATTACCCCCTAGATTAAGTTACTAATAGTAACTCGCTAATTATGATATTTGATTAAAAAAATCCGTTGGGTTCTACAAATTGAAGGTTTTTACTTTTTACTGTAGCCCTGGTAATTAATTACATTATCATAAAATGGTTTAAATTATAGTATCAATTTTATGTACTTAATTTGTATTTAACAATAACCAGAATAAACTGAGATCTAAAATATATGAATCTTGTGTACATGTCCAATTTTGAAAAATGAATATCTCCTTCATACAAAATCGATATATCGTGAATTCGTGATTCAAAATGCATTAAAAAGCTAACACTCGTAATTTTATTTATACTATCTAATGTTGTTAGGATCGGGATTCTATTTTGGATTGATAAAGAAGATAGGATCGAATCAATAAAATCGGATCGTAGAATCGTATGATCCTACAATTTCATTAAATATAGTTGTTTATTCGGTAAAAACATATAATTAAATATCAAAACACTTATTTATTACATTTATCCATAAAATATTGAAAATTAGTGATTTTACTATCATTGTTTCTACAACTTACACGAAATTTGGATTTTATGATGTCATAATATAAAAAAATATATTAATATTTTTATTATGGAATCGGATCGTGGGATCGTAATAAGATCGTAGGATCGTATTATAATCCTATTTCTATAAATTTTCAAACATATAGGATAGTAAGATTCTACCACCATGATAGAATCGTAAGATTCAGGATCGACAAAACACTTTTAGAACGTAAAATCGAATAGAAATTCTGACAACAATGATACTATCTTGGTTTGAAGCAAACTCGATCAATTGCTTGATTGAAATTGGACCAGCTTTCCAATAACAATTGTTATACAAAAAAGCCCACTTAATTGATTTTACTCCCTTCCATTTTTATTCTTTACTTTACTTGTGAAGCAGTTCAATCCAGCCCTCCAATAACAATAACAATTCTAGTAAGGAAGAGATTTGGTGGGAAAAACCTACAAATTATTTCCTAAAGCTAAATTTTGACGGATCGAGAATAAAAGGTAATAATGCTGCTTTAGGATATTCTATAAGAGATCACAATGGTAAAGTCGTTTTGTTGGGAGTAAAAAAGTGCGGATCCAATAGTATCCTTGTTGCGGAAGCACTTATTTTAAAAGAAGGTATTTTAGCAGCTAAATACTTAGGAATCTCAAAGTTAATTGTGGAGGGTGATAACTTATGTGTTATTAACTCGATTCGAGGTACTTGGCAAATTCCGTGGGAAATTTATAGTATTATCAAGGATGTGAAATTAGACCTTCATTTTTTCGATGAAGTGATAATTAAACATTGCTTTCGTAAAGCTAACAAGGTTGCTGACTTCATGGCTTCAGTTGGACATTCATGTCCAACTCTTTCGAGGTGGTTTGATAGCCGGTGGCTTCAACTTACCTCCCTCATTCGAAAGGATGAGATAGGTTGGTCTTACCCTAGATGATCAACCTAGTTTTCTTACCTAATCAAAAAAAAAAAAAAAAAAAAAAAATCCAACCGATCATCGAGCTAAACTAACCAATCATCGAGATTGAGTCTACACTTAATCCATTTTTTTACAATGAATTCTTTTTATGTTTATATACTTTTTTTAGGAACTTGTTAATTGTCCACTTCGAATCCTTACACCCTACAAACAAAACCCTTTTTCAAACGAAAACACCCTAAGGCATAGTTACAAACATATCCATTTTCCTTCCCTAAAGCTTAATTAAAATCTTTCCATTAAAGAAACGATTTAGGGGAAAAATTGTCTCTCTCCTTCATTTGTGTCGAAACACATATTCTCTCCTATTCACTATAATCTTCCTTTTGTTTGTGGGCAGTGGGCACTGACGATGAATAAAATAGGAGTAAAAGGGTGGGGTGAGGTTTGGCAATAAGAGAGAGGGATGAATAATTAGGAGTTAAATAAGGAATTGTGAGACTAAAACACTAAAAAAAATAATAAAATAGAAGTAAAAGAGTTTGGTGGGGTTTGGTGATGGGAGAGATAAATAAAATAAGTATAAAAATTTCCAAAAATAAAAAGGAAAAGAAAAAATGAATAATCCATTTTAAAAAATTAAAGATCATAGTAAATGGAAGGGAGTACATCCAAAATCTTCTAATTAACAAATGTGTCATAGTAAGTTGTACGGAGATCCTTCAGAGCTAATAATACTACTACTAAATTAAATGGTCATGAATGATTACTCAAATAGTTCACCTTTTTAAAGTTCACCGTTAATTGTAAAATACTTTGTAATCATTATCAAAAGTCAAAACAACACTAAATATTACAGTTTATAAACTATACATCTGAGTTAGTACCTTTTATTATTTATTTTTTGAGTTTTATTTTAAAGTTTATGAGTTCTGCTTTAGTATAGAGTTTTTGAGCACATTTAATAAAATATTACACTAAAAAAATATAATATTGCTCAAAAACTATATTTATAAATGGTAATATGCTCAGAAAAAATGTGTATATACTCAAAAACTATAAGATCTAGGTACTACCTCAGATGCGTAATCCGTTTTCTCCTAATATTACAACTATTATCGAAATATATATATAAAAAAAATATATAAAACACATAACCGAAGGCAAATCAGTAAATATACAACCCTCTTAAAATTTACTTTTACGAATTAACAAATTGTATTTTTTCCATCACTTTTCTAAATTTTACAGTATTTAAATTCCTATCTCCTAATATGAAAAAACGAGAAACAGTCTCTTATGAGAATTTGTCGAAATATAATTAGGGTTGTTCACTCAGTGGTCCGGACCAAAGAGCAGACTGGACTGGACCATTTGGTTCGGACCAAGACCAAATTTTGTTTGGTCTGGTCCATGCTCCACCTATTTATTCGACTTTGGTCTTCGGCCCGATTCTGGACCAAACTGGATAGACCGCGGACCGGACCATGGACCGAAGTTATGTAAGAAAAGAAGTTTTAAAATTGTAATATTATTGATTTTATTTTTTACTTTATTTACACGTATTATAAGATGTGTAATTATATAATTAAATCTAGTAAGAAAATAATATTGTTTATTTTGATCGTTACGAACTTCTCGAGTTGCAGTTCTATATGCTAAAACATGTCAATGACAATAATATATGGACAACTTTGGTCCGGTTCGATCCACGCGTTTTCATGGTCCAGACCGGACCGACCAATATTAATATGGTCCGGTCCGCGGTCCACCTCTTAACTCTTCTTTGATCTTCGGTTCAAAGAGTTTGGTCTTGCCCGGTCCGGTCCGGACCAATAAACACCCCTAAATATTAGGGGTGTTCATTCGCGGTTCGGTTCACCGAACCTCTAATTTAATTCAGTTCGCACACGGTTCGGTTCGGCAAAACTCCGAACCTAAACCACACCGTTAGAAACGGTTATAAACGGTTCGGTTAACCACTTTAAACGGTTATTAGCGGTTCGGTTACCGGTTAACCGATAATCGTTCTATATTACTTTTTTTTCAGTTTTCGTTAATTTTTGGGAATTTTTTCTAATAGTTTAATTAAATTTTCATTATATATTATACCCTACAATAAAGTTAAAAGCTAAACTTTAGCATTAATCAATTTAAGAAATTTTAAATTTGGATACACTAAGAAAATTAAACGAACGAACGGTTTTTTATATAATATTTTAATTTTTTGCTTACTTTTTTGTGATACGGTTCGGTTCGCGGTTAACCGGTTATCTAAAATTGCGAACCTTAACCGAACCTTTTCCATAATAAAGTTAACGGTTCGATTCAAAGAACCGCTTTGTGGAAACGGTTTGGTTAATCGAACCTTAAAAATGGACGTTTTTTCGATTTTGCGGTTCGGTTTATTCTGAACACCCCTACTAAATATAATTGTATTTTTCCATCACTTCTACAAATTTTATTTGGATTTGTATTTCCTAATACTACTTGAGCCACAAATAAGAAACCGTCTTTTATAAGAACCTGTTGAATAATTACCGTAGTAAGAGGAGCTGTAAATTTGTACGACGATGTTTTTCTACTTGGAACACAAAATAACTTGTTCATCTCCTTGTATTATTTTCTCTCTCTAAAAAAACTCTCTCTTGATTTAATCAAATTATCGACACCTTTTACGCAAATCTTGATCTGTAAGTTTGATTATAATTCTAATTTTGTGTTTAATTAGCTTAACTTCTGAGTTTAATTGCTTGATCAATTAATTAATTTTTATGGTATAATTGCGAATATGTATTTGTGTAATTATCGAATTATGTTAGTTTATGATGTTATAGAGGTATTTACGGTGTTTAATTGTTGATTTTGGGGATTATTGGATCGTAATTTGTGATGAATGTTAGGGTGGATTGAAGTTGAAAAGAGTAGTTAGGGTTTGAGAATTTTGGGGGATTGGGGAGAATTTAGGGGGTTAGGTTTTCGATGGCGTCAAATTCTCCGTTTTTGTTGGAGGATCAGGCTGATGAAGATTTTTTTGATAAGTTAGTTGACGATGATGATCAAGGAGGTGGTGTTGGTGAGGAAAGTAATTCGGAGGGCGTATCGGGTTTAGGCAAAGAAAACGGTTTGGTGGATGGGTATGCGGATGAGGAAGTGAATAAAATTGCGAATTTGAGTATAAGTGAGGTTGATCATGGGAATGTGGGTCCCGAAACGAATGATTTCGAGGGGCGTGATGGTAATTTTGGTGGGTTTTCGAGTGTGGTGGAAGAACGGGAGGAACAGGTTTGTGATGGGGAGGTAACATCGTCGTTAGTCTCATCTGGTTCGTTTTGTTTTGATAATGGGCAGATGGTGGAAGATGAGGTTGGGGATTGTCGGGGGGAGACGGGGTTGATGAGAGAGAGTAGTGGTGGTGTGAAAGAGGTTCAGTGGAGCGCTTTTGCCGACTCAAGTGATCTTGGTAGTGGTGGTTTTGAGTCGTATGATGATTTCCTTACTGACTTTGGACAAGGGGCGGTAGGGCATGTGCAGAGTGAAGCCAATGCTGTGTTTGGTAACGAAACAATCACCAATGTTGCTACCGAAAATGTTTATGATTATACTCAAGTAACTGAACAAATCGCCAATGGGGTTGACACTAATACTGCAGAATATTATGAAAGCCAATACCCTGGGTGGAAATTCGATCCCAACACCGGGCAATGGTATGAAGTGGATAACACTTTTGGAAATGCTACTGAGCAGCCGAGTTTGGAAACCAGTGGTGTAAATTCGCAGGGAAACGTATCTATGAGTGGAGAAGGTCAATGGGGTGTTTCTGATGTAAATTCATCCCAAGTTTTTTATTCCCAGCAAAATGTTCACAATACTGTTGGAAGTGTAAGTCAGGTCAGTACAAGCGAGAATGTCTCTGATTGGAATCATACTGTAAACCAGACCGGGGAATATCAGTATCCAGCTCATATGATTTTTGACCCTCAGTACCCTGGCTGGTATTATGACACAGTAGCGCAAGAATGGCGTTCTTTGGACACATATCATTCGTCGATTCAGTCAGCAGAGTTAATGCATAATCAGCATGGTCAAAATGGGTTATCGGGAGCATTTCATCCTCACGGTGATAATGGTCAGGGAATTACTAGCAATGGGCTTCAAGTATCCGGCAGTGAAGGCCTAAATGCAAATCAAACTTCTGCCACTTCCTCAGGACTGTATAATCAGCAGGTTTCAAATGATGGGCAGTCTACTTTTGGGATGAATGGTGGGTCTACTGTCGGTTATAGCGAGGGTCAGTCATGGCCTAGCTTCGACTCTAATGTTTATAGTAATGCTCACCTGAACCCACAGAAGTTTCCTGATTCCAGAGATAACACACCTTCATACAAAGAAACAAGTCAGAATTTGAATAGGGGTAATTGGGACGGTTCTGCTGGCAATGTTTTTCAGCCATTTAGTCATACTCCACAGCAAAATGGAGCAGTTCAATACTCAACTGAATTTTACAGTAATCAAAATTCAGCGAAGGTTTCCCAACCCTTTTCTAATGGTCATCAGGTCTCTTATGCACCAACCGAAAGTAGAACACTTACAGGGCGTCCTCCTCATGCTTTAGTCACATTTGGATTTGGGGGAAAGCTTTTAGTAATGAAGGATACCAGCAGTGCTGGGTTTTCATTGCAGGGAAGTAAGGTATAACCGTTTTCTCAATCATTTGAGATCATTTAATCTCCTGTTTCCTTTTCCTTGATTGATGAAAAGACCATACCTTTCTGTATAGTTATTATTTTTTGTTTGTATCATCTTTCTTTGGCAGGATGCTGGAGGACACTCTCTTTCTGTTCTTAACCTGATGGAAGTTGTGGGTGCGAATCGTAGTCCTTTAGGTACTGAAGTATGCGGTTCTAGCTATTTCCAATCTTTGTGTCACCAATCATTTCCCGGTCCTTTAGTTGGTGGCAGTGCGGGAAGTAAAGAGCTTAATAGATGGATTGATGAAAGGATTGCAAATTGTGAAACGATGAGTGGTAATGATGGTAAAGGTGAAGGTCCTAAATTGCTTCTTTCCTTGTTAAAGGTTGCATGCCAACACTATGGAAAGCTTCGATCCTTTGGTGCAGATGCGGGGCAAAAGGTAACTGTGTCTTGTAATTGTAATATTTAATTTTTTGAAGGGTTGTAAGTTTGTGACATCTCTCTCTGATTGTTAGTATGTGACCCTCTCTGTCTTTCTAAAATTAATATCAGGATGGGCAAGTAGTAGTTCATTAACTTCAGAGGATAGGAACTTTTATCTTTCTTTCTTTAATAGCTCGATGAAGTAGTCTCTGCCTCGTATTATTAGGGTACAATAGCAAAGTATTTTCTTGGATATCATGCCTTCGGTGGGGAATGGTTCGAAGTTCGAACAGACAGCTCCTTTTGAAACTGCTAATTTCTCGCTGATGCTTCTAGGATCATGTGCTCATGCAACAAAATTTTTAGGAAGTTAGCTATATTGATAATCATTTATCCGAGCTGTATGGCTGTTTTTTTATGACGTTTCTTTCTGCTTGGTGTAGATATAGGATTTGGTTAACTGGAGAACTTTGGAACGTTTGGATTCTAAAACCCCTCTCGTTCAGTGCTTGATCCACCCTATAAATTGCTTTCTTGTAGAAGTAAATGATATTATTAAGTAATGTTTGTCTTGGCCCGTCTCATTGATGTTGCTGCCTAGTGCCTGTTATCCTTCTACACGGTGACCGTGTTCTAGTTAGGCAGAGTCGTACTTCAGCTCTAGTATGTTCTTCTGGGGGAATGAGGATAGCTGCCCACTTGTTATGTTTATCATTGTGCTTCTTTTGGGATGAGGGCGATGTTTATATCTTGATGATATGAGCAAGGGATGAGAGACACTAAGGCCTTGTTTGGATAGCAAAAAAGGAGGGAAAGGGAGGGGAGGGGGAAGGAGGGAAAGGAAAGGGAGGGAAGGGAAGGGGAGGGAGAATGGAGGAGGTGATTTTCCCTCCAAATCTTTCCAATGTTGGAGGGTAAATAATTTGGCTTATAGGAGGGAAATGGAGGGAATTTTCCTCCCCTCCAAATCCCTCCACCTCCATTTTGCTAACCAAACAAAGGATTTTTCATCCTTCCAAATCCCTCCCCTCCCTTTCCCTCCAAATCCTCCAATCCAAACACACTAAGGGTGTGGTTAGATACAAAAATGGAAGGGAAAGGGAGAGGACGGAAATGGAGGCGAGGAAAAAGGAGGAAAGGGAAGTGGAGGGGGGAATGGAGGAATGGACTTTTACCTCCAACTCTTTCCTATGTTGGTGATATTTTGATTAGCTTGGAAGAGGGAAAAAATATCCCTCCATTTTTCTCCAACCTTATTTGCTAACCGAACAAGAAATTTTGCATCTCTCCCTTTTCTCCCTCCCCTCCCCTTCCCTTCCCTCCAAAATTTCCACAATTCAAACAAGTCCTAAAGGAACAGTATTTGGTGCAAAAAAGGGTATGTAGAATTTATCTGTTGGCTAGCAAACTCATTTGGAGGATACAAGCTATAATTTTCTGTCTACATTGTTCCTCTTATCCCTATCCTATGTCGTCTTCAAACTATCAGAAAGGTCTATATTTAGCCATCACTTGTGGTATAATAAGAGAACTAGTTTAGACCTTGTGCATTATATGCATGGTATTTAAAGTTTTAATATTTTTATAATTACTTATATAATATTGAGACCTTATAATTGCTTACATTTGTCATCATTGTATTTTGCTTGGATAAATAAAGGCTAGAACTGAAAATTAATTAAGAGAATTGAGTAAGGAGTTGAAATATATTCTAATGAAAATATTTTTATAGCATAAAACTAATGAGTTTCAATTTATATTTTTTTTTTTTAATTTTCTTTGTCACGAAAGTAATAACAACAATCGTTTTATACAACATATGGGTCAACTCATCATCTAATAATATCAATAAAAGATTTAGCAATTTATAGTTTTATATCACTTTTTTTTTTTTTTTTTTTAATTAAAATAATATATTTTAGAGTTTAGTGAAAATAATATAATTTGATGAAAAGATTAATTTTAATGAAAATATAATAGATGAATTAAATTGTAATTGTTAGTTTCCTTAGTGAATGAACATAATTATTATTAGTTTCCTTTTTTTGAGAATATGCTTTTTGGCGGGAAAATGATAGAGTTCACCTATTCTTTTAATAGATAGGGGATTTCGGGATTAACAGATGAAGAAATCCCCTATTCCCAAAATATAATAAAATAGAGCGCCTTTTCTTCCAGGTGCAAGTTTTTGAAAATTTAAAGGACTTTTCTGATCATTATGGTCTTGACTCAGAAGCAGAACTTGCAACTTTTTTTGTCATTTTTTTTCTCTTATGACGTTATAATCATTTGTGGCATTTCTCCCCCAATCTGTCTTTTGTATAATCATCGATGGTATCAATTTACCTATAGTAAAGCTTCTAGTATAATATTACACTATTACAGGACAATGACCTTCCAGAGTCGGCGGTTGCCAGTCTCTTTGCCTCTGCCAAGAGAAACAGTGAGAAGTTTAGCCAAAGCAGTGCACTGGCAAAGTGCTTGATGACCTTGCCATCTGAAGCACAGATTCAGGTATTGTAAACCATTATTTCGGAGACATGTTTAACCTGTAGAGCATATGTCAAATATACTGCGGCATTTGCAGGCAACTGCTTCTGCGGTACAAAACCTACTAATTTCTGGTAGAAAGAGAGAAGCTTTACAGTGTGCCCAAGAAGGTCAGTTCTGGGAATTTGCGCTGATTCTTTCTCGAGAACTTGGTGACCAGGTTTGTACTCCTGTCAATTTTTCATTTTTTGTCGGCCTAGGGCTTTATCTTACCCCTCTATTTGATGGTTTGACTTTTGGTTGGGTCTTTTGCAGTTCTATACTGATACTGTGAAGCAGATGGCAGTTAGCCAATTAGTGGCCGGATCACCTTTGAGAACCTTGTGCCTTCTTATAGCAAAGAAACCTGAAGAGGTCTTTTCCAACACTGTCATACCTGCTGGCAATCTCCTCCATGCACCAGCTATGTCATCACAGACTTCGCAGGTAAATTGCTTCTAAACTACTAATGACTTCACAAGGAAGAATTTAAATCTTAAATCATGATCTAAGGAAATGACTTGGAAGCAAAAGTTGGAGGAGCACAAGTGTTTTTTTTTTTTTTTTTTTTTTTTTTTTTGCTGTGTCACTTACATCTCAGTAAATGAGACAGAGTGCAGGCTATAGCATGCTGGCCAATTGGGAGGAGAACTTGGCTGTAATAACCGCAAACAGAACAGAGCATGATCATCTTGTGATCACCCACTTGGGAGATAGCCTTTGGAAGGAAAGAAATGATGTATGTCTTCCAGTTTCCTTTATATCAGCCGATGGCTACAACTTCCCTCTAATATTATGAACTTTCAACATTCCATTTTCTATTCCCTTGTACCCAATTGACCAATCTCAGCGATAGTGTGCATTTTTCTCAGCCATTCTCACGTGGGGTTGGTTGTACAGGTGATTGCTGCGCATATCTGCTACTTGATTGCAGAGGCTGATTTCGAGTTATATTCAGACACTTCTAGATTGTGTCTTATTGGTGCAGACCATTGGAATTTTCCGAGGACATATGCTAGTCCTGAGGCTATTCAGGTGAATTTCAGGTCCTTTACACATTTCCATCCACATGTTTGCCTCTTGGTCTTACAGACACTGTTATTTCCCATTCTATAGCGTTTCTTCATTCTAAATTTCATTTTCCTACGGTCTGTGTGGCATGCAACCTGAGTGTTTTCTCCTCCACATGTTTTCTCCTCCGCATTTTCCTCATCTATGTGACCTTAAGTGTACAAAAGGGATCCATTGTTATATGAGGAAGCATGGGTTGATTGCCTTTTGTTGATAGCAGCTAGGCTCTTGCCACATCTCTAGCCAATTACTTAGGGTTCAAGAGTATGGCCTAGATACATATGTTTTTCCTTTATGAATAACGTTATGTTTCTGCTGTAGCTTGACAACTAATGCTAATTGTTAATAGCCAAAGTTAGTAGAAGGATAAAAGAACGGTCATTTGCTACATTACTACCATAGATTGTCTATGTGTCTCTCCTTAACTTGCTTAAACAGGGTCAATATCTGGGAGTTTTGGAGTCCTTGGCCTCAATCGAGTGATGAACAACACAACAAGATATGTATATATTAGGGAGAATCAAGGGTGGAACCTGTAGTTTCCCTTCTCACGATTCTCCTCTTAGGTTCGATTTCGATTTTTCATCCTGGCAATGTAAAAGGTTCTCCTTGATTTCTGCCTTTGCAGGCCCCACAAACCGTGGAAATGGATTGAACTTCCATCAGGGACAATTTTAATGCCTGTTTTCCTTAATTCCTCCCTTAGCGAGGCCCAGTCCCATTCTGTAAATAAGGGTAGAGAAGTGATGCATCAAGCACCCTTCAGCTGTAAATAATTGTCAGCTAACCTTAACTCACTTCAGAGTTATTTTACCTGTTGTGTAAGCTTGTGGAAGTGCTTTTTGACCGCAATCCCTTCAGCTGTAAATTTTTTTTAGATAACCTTAATCCACTTCAGAGTATGAGAAATGGTTTTATCTTGCCAATCTGATTTTATGTTCTGTTTATTACTCTTATTTTATCTCTGGAGCATGAGAAATGGTTCTTTTTAAAGGTTTAATGAGAGATCGATTCCTCGCAAAGGTTCATTTGACGCCAGAATGTGCTTACCGTTTACGTACCTTTTCACTTCTTTATATTCTTTTTCCCTCGCAAACTGTTCTGCTTGCTACTAGGGTGTCTTGATCATGGTGAATTATATACATGTGGTCGCTGCTGCTTTTTAGCTAATGTTAGCTTCTGTTCATTATACTACATCCAAATTAACTTTTACCTTCTCCCGATTGTGATAATTTTTTGGTATTTATATCCTTAACATGCTATGCCGTGGGCAAAACTAGATGGATTCTCTACTTTGCATAAGAAATGTTTTCTTCCTTATTTTTTTTGCTGATTTAAGCTCTGATTCTTGATGGAAATTTTTTCTAAGTTTCTAAATTATTTTATGATGGGCGGCTCGAATGGTTATCTATACTGCCAGTACAGTAATATTTTTGTTAATTGGTGCACTGGAATGAAGTCTGAAGTTCTAGGAAGTAATGTTGAGACTGATTTCTCGTTCTTTTGTTATATTGTAGAGAACAGAGCTGTTTGAATATGCAAAGGTCACCGGTAATTCGCAGTTTGTTCTGCTTCCTCTGCAGCCATATAAACTCATCTATGCACATATGCTGGCAGAAATCGGAAGGGTGTCCGATTCATTAAAGTATGATCACAGTATCACGCCTCTTCCTATTTGATGATTTTTAAATTACACTTTTATTAGCCTAAGGTGTTGAATTAAATTTCAGATACTGCCAAGCTGTTCACAAAGTTCTAAAAACTGGTCGATCACCGGAGGTAGACATGTCAAAGCAGTTGTTGTCATCTCTTGAAGATAGGATTCGGACGCACCAACAGGTTTTGTTCAATTTTTTTGTTTTTTTGTTTTTAGCTGTTAGTTCATTGCACAAGTGTTCTGAGTGTTAGTTCTTACTTGTTGCCAGAGCGGATATGCAGCTAACTTAGCTCCTGGGAAGATAGTAGGCAAACTTCTTAATCTTTTCGATAGTACAGCTCATCGTGTTGTAGGGGGACTTCCTCCACCTGCTCCATCAACTACGATGAGCAATGGACATCATTATCAATCGTCAGGCTCGAAGGTAAGAAGCAGTCAATCGACCATGGGTATGTCATCATTGATGCCATCAGCATCCACGGAGCCAATGAACGAACGAGTTGGAGATGGAAGTAAAAAGACATTCCATAACAGAAGCGTTTCAGAGCCCAATATCGGTAGAACGCCAAGGGCGGTATGATCACCTGTCTGATCTGATCTGATCTGATCAACTGACGATATGCGTTTCCTCTCCTAATTATTTTAAATTTATGGCTGCGATGCAGGAACAGGTGGATACCTCAAATGAACCAACTTCTTCCAGTTCAGATGGCAAAAGTAGTGGCTCAGCCGGAACATCCCGCTTTAGCCGTTTTAGCTTTGGTGCAAGTCTCTTTCAAAAGACTGTTGGATTGGTCTTGAGGCCTCGTCAAGGCCGTCAGGTAGAACCTTTTACACATTCTGTCACATTGCTGGCTGTATACATAATTTGATTATTATTTGCTCTACATAATTTGATTATTATTTGCTCTATATCCTCAAGGCTAAATTAGGGGACACCAATAAGTTCTATTACGATGAAAAGCTGAAGAGATGGGTGGAGGAGGGTGCAGAACCACCCGCTGAAGAGCCTGCACTTGCACCTCCTCCAACAAGCACAGCCTTCCAAGCCGAGAAATCAGATTCCTACTCAAAGAATGCTTTTAACAATGCACTCAATTCCAGTGGTTGTTCAGAACATGCCAATTCAACCCCTCCTGGAAGTAGTATGGAGATCCCAGCTTTTCCACCAAGTTCAAATCAGTTCTCAGCGCGTGGCCGGATGGGTGTACGGTCAAGGTATGTGGACTTCCTGTGGTTACATTTATGTTTTCAATGTACAGCTACAGCTAAAATCTTTCAGAAGAACCTACTAAGTGATATTTTTGAAGGGATCGTAAAAGTAGTGGTGTCGTAACTCGTAAGACTCGTAACTGTCATTACTAGGCAGTTACTCAGCTGTTGCATTCACAGACTGCAATGACATGCGCCTCTTAATGCGTTGCGATATGAAAATAGTTGCTTCGATGAATCAAGCAATACAAATTACGTTTGGATTGCACATATATCTAGACTAGAGAAATTATTGCTCAATGTTGGTATTATTTGACTTTACCAAAGTTAAATGAGAACAAGAAATAAAATGAGATGAAGCCTGAAGGTTAGTAGTACATATTTGTTGACCTGTGTGCAATGTTGGTATTATCTCCTTCTGGGCGGTTTGCATTTTGCAAGGAGGGTAGAAGAGCCTATCATGTATTTATATTTAGAGTATTTATTTAGATGCGTGATATTCGATTTCTTCCTTGGCAAATATTTACCATTCTTGATCTTTTCTTTCCCCTCTTTTTTTAATTACGCCATATATATTTATAACATGACGCGTACTTCGTTTTTTTGATGTGTGTAACGGTCGGTTTCTTTGAATAGGTATGTCGACACTTTCAACAAAGGCGGTGGGGCGTCCACAAACATGTTCCAGGCACCATCAATCCCCTCATCTCAACCCGCCAGTCTTTCAAGTGCTAAATTTTTCATTCCCACCGCATCATCACAAAACCAATCAACATTTGGCACGGAATCCCCAAAGGGAAATGATGTTTCTGAAAGCGAAGAACAAAAATCACTCATGATCGGGAAAGACCCTTTCCAAAACCTGACACAGTCATCTGGAACATTGCATAGGTTTCCAAGTGTTGATAACATATCAAGATCCGGAATTAGAAGTGGGAATAGTAGTTCAGGCGGGCCCCAATCTCGGCGTACAGCTTCGTGGAGTGCAATTCCTAGTGATGCATACACTTCACCGCCAACAGCTGAGGTAAAACCGTCTCCACTTTCATTTATGCCTAGTAACCAATCGTCGGGTAGTCTGCACAATAGAGGTGGCAGTTTTGGGGATGATCTCCATGAAGTTCAACTTTGACAATTGGTGCTGTAAATATCAAGACAATCAAGTTTTGCGTCTTACATTCAGTATGAAATCACTGCAGTAAGAACCCGACTTATCTTAGCAAGGTGCAGTTTAAATACCAAGATATAATTTTTTTTATTCTATATATATTTATGCAATCCCACATCTTCCCAAAGCAAATGTACGCCGAGAAGCTGGAAGTCGAATATTGTAATGTAAGATAGAGTTAGGTTGTTCGCAGCTAATAGATGTAATGCTGCAGAGCTAAAGATGTGTTTTTGGCATTTTGGCAGTCATTATTCTTTATTCCGTTGATTTATTTCAGATATTAGATAGTTGAAATATTTTACATTTTTTTTCAACATTTCGGAAAGGATCAATAATGGAAATGAATTAGCTGATGACTGATATTATAGGTAGCCGAGTCTCTTTTATTTGTATTTTGTGCCGATGACTGAAACACTTCCCACGGTAGTGAAGCGTGGAAGCGAGAAAGAGAGGAGGTAATGGTTACTTTACAATGGTAATCCTAGTTACCGACCTCTCTTTCCTTGTTTCATCGAGTTTTATTAAGCAAAGAAAGGAAGGCGAGAATGGTGGATGTAATTGTTGAGTGACTCGGATAGGTCCGTTTTGTGCCTCAACTCTTATACAGGGGTTATACCGTTATATAGTACCCCCGATGACTATAATCTCAATTCGTCAAGAAGACTATATAATCAATTTGATCCAATCGTTTAATTTGCAGATTGAGTTAGTCTTTAGGGTCACACTTAAATCATAAAGTAATAATGTGCTCTAATTACCATGTTAGACCCGCGATCCGAAATAACCCGTTATTTTAGGGTTGAAACCTGACCCAACCCGTTTGATCCGATGCGTCAATGATAATTAAAAATATTATTATTTTTATATTATATTTGAAATAATAAATATTATTTTAATATTTTTAATTAAAAAATTCATTTAGAAGTCAATGTTATATACGGAGTAACTTTAATATCATTAAATAATAAAATAACTATTAAAATAATGAATATAATAATATTATTAATATTAAATATGATTTAGTTTTAAAAGTATGTTTTTTTTTTTTCTAAAAATGATAAAATAAAAGATGACATAAACCTTTCTCTGACCCGTATTTAGCCCAACCTGTTTGACAGATCTAGTTATTACTCCTAGTTATTACTACTAGTACACCATACATTATACAAAAAAAATGTCACGTCCATACATGTGATGGTCAAGAAATTTCCTGGAGGCTTCCGATTTTTGTTTTGAGGTTTGTGTCTTAATCAACCAAAATTAAGACGAGATTAATCTACCTTTTCAGGTCATTTTTTTTTCACCGTATTAGTGAACGTTTTATAATTTTGTATATTTGTTAGGAAAAGGTTATAATTAAACTTAAGTAAACTACATTCTAAGTTTATTTCACAATCGTCTTGGCATCAATCTTTCCTTATATACTTGGGACATTTTTACGTCAAGATCTAATGGACTTAACAAATGATATGATTAAGGGTTTAGATTTTGCAATTATCCAACCAAATTGCAAATAATGCATATGAGGTATTGGCATAATGCCATGTACGCAACTAGTTAGGCCCTGTTCTTTTTGGCTCAAAGGAGCTGAATTAAATTTAATGGAGTTGAGCTGAAGTAATCTTAATTGAATGGAATCGCGAGCTAAATTGAATAAAGCTGAAGTAAGAGTTAATTTGTGAAGAGATGAGTTGAATTAAACTGAACTAGATAGCGCTGACTCCGCTGAGCAAAAATGAAAAAAGCTGAATTAAGCCTGATAGAACATATAGCCTTTCTCTATTTTTACGAGAAAAAGGAACATACATCGGATGTACTACCTCCAAATTTTTTGTTTTTTGAGCATATATGTATTTTTTTTGAGCTTATTACCTCAAACTTTATTTGTTTTTGAGCATGCGTATTTTTTTTAGCATAATAAAGTTTATAAGTTAAATTTTAATATTTTTTCCATCAAAACTCAAATTTAACTAAACTTATATGTAATGTTTTTGAGTTTTATTGTAATTTTTTTGAGCTTAATGTTTAAGTGAATAAACTCAGAAACTTTATAGTGAAACTCACAAACTTTAAAACAAAACTCAAAAACTTTATTATAATGCTCAGAAACTATAGAATTGGAGGTAGTACATCAGATGTATAATCCTCTTATTGCTATTTTTACTTATGCTATACTGGCAAAAGGAACCAAAAACAAGCAATTTACGAATTAAGAAATATTCCCTCCATCTCAATCACTTATTGTTTATTTATTATTATTGTCATTATTATTTTTTATATATAAAAACCGCAACTATTATTATTATTATTATTGTTGTAGAAGGATGCGCGCAGCTTTCATTAAAACAAAAATAAAAGTTTACATGTGTGAGAATAAGGAAGCTGAGGGTGTTGGTTGATGACAAATCACAACCAATCACAAGCAAGCATATGGATTGACATGGATCGATGACTTGGCATATGTTAGTTAGTACACTGTACATTTGTATATAAAGAAGAAACACAAACTGTAACTAATTATTCATTCATAATCAATATACAACTCACAGTTTATTTACTCTCTTTCTACAACAACTTTCTCTCTCTAATCAAATCATATCAATCATCAAAGCTTCATACAACAATGGCTTCCTACTTCATGTTAGCAAGACCATAGAAACTTTCTTCAATCAAGTTACCACACAGTTTAACAAAATTATAAAGCTAGTTAGAAGTGATAATGGTACTGAAATCATTCAAAGTGCTTGCTTGGATTTATTTGCTGCTAGAGGAGTCCTACATCAGAAAAGTGTGCCAGGTGTCCCTCAACAAAATGGGAGAGTTGAGAGGAAACATAGACACTTGGTTGAAACAGCTAGGGCCATGATGCTCTATGCCAATCTCCCTAAGAGATTCTGGGGTGATTGCTTGCTAGCAGCCACTCATGTCATTAATAGGCTTCCTGTTAATCTTTTGTCTTGGAAGACTCCCTATGAAATGTTGCTGGGATGTCAACCTGCTTATGAGCATCTCAGGACCATAGGCTGTCAATGTTTTGCACTCATTCCAAGACGTTAGAGGGATAAGTTTCAGTCAAAGGGCAAGAGATGCATATTCATAGGATATCCTCATGGGCAAAAGGGTTATAAACTTTTTGACTTAGAAAATCAAAAAATCATAATTAGTAGGGATGTGGTCTTTCAAGAACACATCTTTCCATATAAATCAAAACCACCAACTCAGTCACAACAAGTTCCTCACCTGGATTTCTTTCCTGACACAGCTGAGGACCTCCCTTATGAAACACATAATATTCCTTCTACCATTTCAAATGAGATACAAAATACTAGTAACAATATCAATCCTAATGATAATAATCACAATGATAATGATAATAATCCTATTTCTCCTACTGTGTCAGCATCACCACTCAATGTTGGTTTTACTGATGGTTCTGCTGTTCATACTCACACTCCCTCTGTTGTGTCTGAGGAAAGTTCTCTCGCCTAATCCCTGCAGGTCACACAGGATGAGATCTACTCCTTCATGGCTTAAGGATTTTGTTTGTCCCACTCTTTCTGTCTCTCATACTGCTGGGAATGCTGCTTCTGATAGCAATTTCTTTCTTCTTGATCCTACTACCTATCCTGCTCATATGGTTCATTCTGTCAACAATGTAATGAGGACCTTGGAGCCTACCACATATAAGCAGGCAAAGCAAGATCCCTTGTGGGTATCTGCCATGTCCAAAGAGCTTGAAGCTTTAGAGAAAAATGGCACTTGGGTAGTTACTAACCTTCCATCAGGACACAAACCCATAGGGTCCAAATGGGTATACAAAATCAAGTATAACCCAGATGGCACGGTTGAAAGGTACAAGGCTAGACTTGTGGCCAAGGGGTATAATCAAGTCAAAGGGAAAGATTACAAGGCTACTTTTTCTCCTGTAGCTAAGTTTACTACTGTGAGAGTTCTTTTAGCTGTTGCCTCCATTAGACAATGGCCCATCTCTCAATTAGACATCAACAATGCTTTTTTGCATGGTTTTTTGGATGAGTTGGTCTATATGACACCACCTGAGGGCTATTCAGGTGCTTCAGCAGGTCAAGTATGCCATTTGAAGAAATCCTTATATGGGTTGAAGCAAGCTTCTCGTCAATGGAATATTGCTTTGACCAAGTTGTTACTCTCTTTGGGGTTCCTACAGTCCAAATATGATTATTCTTTGTTCACTAGAGAACTCCATGGCAAAATATCCATAGTGTTGGTCTATGTGGATGACTTGCTCTTAACTGGGACAGACAAATGTTTTTTGGATTTTCTCAAGACCAAATTACATGCTACTTTTACTATCAAAGATCTTGGAGACATTCGTTATTTTCTGGGTTTAGAAGTTACCAGAAACTCTGAAGGTATACTCTTAAATCAACAAAAATATGTTCAGGATTTACTCACAGGTGCTGGTATGACAAACTGTAAGACAGCACCATTTCCTTTGCCAAAAGGCTTGCAGTTGAGCATTGATCAAGGAGCTTTACTTCCTGATCCTGAGAGTTACAGATGCATTATTGGGAAATTACTCTACCTTAACCTCACAAGGCCAGATCTGTCGTATGCTACTCAGCATCTCGTCAATTTCTTAGCTCTCCTCGAGAGCCTCATCTGCAAGCTGCTGTCCATGTTCTGCGTTATTTGAAGGGGACTGCATCAGCAGCTTTATTTTACCCTAGCACCAGTGATTTAATGCTCACGGGTTATTGTGATGCTGACTGGGGCAGTTGCCAAACTTCTTGCAGATCTGTCACAGGTCAATGCATCTTCTTAGGGAATTCCTTGGTTTCCTGGAAAACCAAGAAAAGTAAAATGTCTCCAAATCATCGGCGAGAATCCGAGTACAGGGCGATGTCATACACTGCTGGAGAGCTAACCTGGTTGTATGGCTTGCTTTCTGATTTTAGGGTGTCTATACCTGTACCTATACCTCTATTTTGCGACAACAAAGCTGCCCTTCATATCGCATCCAATCCAGTCTTCCATGAGAGGACCAAACATATCAACATTGATTGTCATTATGTCCGTGACAAGATACAAGAAGGTTTCATTTCCACAGCTCATCTCAGAACCCATTTACAACTAGCTGACCTCTTGACTAAGCCACTGGGGCACTCTCAGCACATGTGTTTTGCCTCCAAGTTGGGTTTACACTTTTTATCAACAGATCCCAACTTGAGGGGGGGATGTGAGAATAAGGAAGCTGAGGGTGTTGGTTGATGACAAATCACAACCAATCACAAGCAAGCATATGGATTGACATGGATCGATGACTTGGCATATGTTAGTTAGTACACTGTACATTTGTATATAAAGAAGAAACACAAACTGTAACTAATTATTCATTCATAATCAATATACAACTCACAGTTTATTTACTCTCTTTCTACAACAACTTTCTCTCTCTAATCAAATCATATCAATCATCAAAGCTTCATACAACAATGGCTTCCTACTTCATGTTTTCACAACATGAAATTGGTGGGAAGCCGTGAAACAATCTGAGCTCCCAAAACCGCAACTATTGTTGTTGTTATTATTATTATTATTATTATTATTATTATTGTTATTATTGTTATTATTAGGTAATATTTTAGTTAAAGATATACAAATGACTCAGAGTTAAAATAGATATGAGGGCATACCATTTTTAGTGGCTTTAGTACCCATTAGTAGCTTTCAAGGACTGATTTTTTTTTTTTTTTTTTATATTTTTTTTTTTGGAAAGTTCCACTAGCAAGAAAAGTATCTGGTCGGAGCAACTTTACTAGTTACTCCAATTTTAATATATTCTTCTCATTTGATTTTACGTAATTCCGATAACAAAACATGTTGCGTAGCAGTGTTGTACGATGATGAGAAATGCTTGAACTCATTTTTCCTACTAATCATCAATAATACATAACTCATGTTCCGTTAATTAGAATTTACAAAACCGTTTTACACAAGAATTTTAGATCATTTTAATCAAAACCATATGTAAATAGCATACATAGTTAGCCATGATCAATTAGTGCAATTCCGTACCTCTAGATGTCGATCAAAACGTACCATAAAGGGGATGGGATACAAAATGAAACACGAAATAGTACACAGAATCCGCTCTCCTCTTCTAAGAATAATAATTACATTACACTCCTATATAGTACATACATAAGAATAAAGACTCATATTAACTTACTAAAGGGCAATCATGGAGAGTTCATGTAAACTAGCTTCATCACCTTCATCATATCGTAACGAAGCCAAATGCCTTCGTGTACGAGTCAATCTCTCACTAATCAATCGAAGAGCTCGATCCCACCTCGCACCATTATTACCATTATTACGAATAGCAACCCTATAAGTATGAGCATGATCACCATTGTCGTCCAGAACAATCTGAGTTAGCTGAAATATGAAAAGCCTTGATGAGTAGAGCAAGTCTATATAAGCTTGTCGAATGATACTTACACTCGAAGACATTCTTAGAATAAAAGGGAAGATTAAGCCAACCACCATTGGTGTACAACCATGGCTAGCTAGTTTAGTAAGCTTGAGGTTTGCTAGGGCTAGTAGGTGAAAACCCATGAAATATGAAGAAGAGTAATTTTTTTTACCGTTGTAAAAGATACTATTCTACTACAGATTCCTATCTTTGCTAGATAGGTAATGTGCAATAAAATTTAGGGTACGAGGGATAAAACTTAAAAAAAAATATAATGAAAATATAGAGAATGGATGTCATCCAAGACGATCTTGATGTCTTGGCTTCATGAAGAAGAATAGTTGATATATAGTTGTACTACTTATGTAATGGTTAAGTTATGTAGTAAGAAAATAAGGCATTTGAGAGATGCTCTTAAGTTGTTTGTCATTACTTTATATAGCTAGTTGGCTACATATTATATCTACCCACATTATTGGAAGGATGTGGTAGATAACAAAATTAACTTAAAAAGCATTTTTTTTTGTGTAATACTTGTTCCACAGAAACTCCAGAGAGACGGTCTCTCAATAGTGTTATTGAGAGACCTTCATATAATGGGTTGAGGGGCCCGCTGAATTTTATTATATCTACTGTATTTGTTCTGTTCCAATCATGCATTTATTTATCTTTTATTTTATTTGTGAGAGTATTTTAATCAAGGTAAATAAATGGTTGGAGACAAAGACAGGGGCAGACCTACCTAGTAGCAAGGGTGGCGGCCGCTACCGCCAAAAAAATGTATAATAAACATCTCGTGGTTCGATGGTAAAAGCTTTGGTTTTCAAACAATTGGCCCCAGTTCGAATCCCTTTACATGCATATATAGAGTAATTTTTTTTTTGCTACCTCATATATTAAATCCTGCCACCCCTGAACGAAGAGAGTATATTTTATAGTAAATTTCTTACGTATTAAACTAGTTTAATAAGTGACTATATCATTTACTTCATATTAATTTTGATTATGTAAATAGTTACTCCATTTGTTTGTTGGACTGGATCGTCTGGCCTCCATTTCTTTTAAGACGTTAAACAACAAGACTTGAATTAATATGTGAATTTTAACATTACTTAATTATCTACAATACATGATATAAAAAAGTTTGAAAATGGAATGTGGATGCTTTATTTTTGGCTTTAACCAAGTAGTAATTAATTAAGTTTTTTTTTTGAGGGTAATTAATTAAGTTTTTGTTAGTGGTGAGGTTTAAGGAGCTTGAATTGTTGAGATTTATGATGTAGTTTAGTGCATGTCTTGGAATTGGAATGCACACTTGTAAAGTTCCATGTAAAGATCATCAATAGCATAATTTAGCAATTGAAATCACATGAAAAACATCGTGCTTTAAACTTTGTGATAAAATAAATATTGGTTAGATCAAGAAAACAAATGAATAGATCGTTCTTCGAGGGTACGCTACTAGATTATCTATCATGTTATTTATAAAAGACATCAATTAGACATATAATATTCTCTTACTTTGATAAAATAATTCAGATTTCAGTTTTTTAATTTATTTAAATCCAATATTTTTGTTCCCATGCAATTGCTTTTAGTTATTGATATTTTAATGGTTTTTTTTTTCTACTCGTACATGCATACAACTACTAGTAGTGGAGCTAGGGGTTATTACTTATTAGCAGGGGTGCTCACCCTCGCTGGCGGTCGGAAATTTTAAAATTTTTGGTTAAAATTTTTCAACTTTTTCGAATTTTCCTTATATCATTTTACCAATTTATCTCCGTTAGGGTCAATTCCTAGTTCCACGAGCCACTGCATTATTATTTGTGTAAAGGTAGCTAAAATATTTTAATTTCCTAAATTAATAATAATCCATCGGTCTCCTTAACTTGTTTACAAACCATTAGGCTTTGTTTGAATTGACAAGGCAAATACGCTAATTTATTTCATCAAAGTAACTTTTATGTGTAGGTGTTTGATGAGTAGTTTATCAGAAATTTATTTAGTAAATAAGCTAGCTGAAATAAACAGCTACTTGGAATAACATATTACATATGAGAAATAAGCTAGCTCATTGTATTTTATTTTTCTTTTTAATCTTTCAATTTATAATATTAAATACTCCGTATGAAATACTTATCATGTCTTTGTATGTCATTTACCATATTAAATCTATATTTTCAGCTAATATATCAAACAACTTTAATACAATAAATTAGCTTATCAACTCATAAATTTCAGGTAACTTAGTAATTTTAAGCTTTCACCAAATTTTTTAGTTAATTATACTAAACAGAATTTTAAATAAAGTATGCATTATTAATGACATAGAAAGTAAACAAATAGTGTAACTTGGACAGAAGAAGGCTATTTCTCATTTGTGACGGTCACTATCCGTCACAAGGCTTTCTTGATCACAGAAGAAATACTAATTTTCGTAAAAAAAAAAAAACAATAATTGGTGTTGGCTTGTTAGAGGCACGTGTTTTTGGTCATGTAATGTAAGTACTTGTATCTTAAGCATCACACTTTTGTAATTTTGTTTGATACAAGACTTTAGATTATTCATACTCCTCTACAATAATACCACTGTCCTAAGTTTTAAAGCAAAACGAATAATCTTTCTCAAAAATAATTCAAATCTATTATTACTTTTTTTTTTCTTTTAAAAGTAGTAACATTGATATCCTAAAGAAGTAAAAGAATTTTGCCATTATACATTTTGCATCTTCTGTTTATTACATAAACCATACCATCTGATATATTACATCGAATGATATTTTAGTAACATACAATTATCCTCAATCACGATAAACAGACTTATATTAAGACCGCTTTGAATATGATTCTTATAATATTATAAGCTAAATATTATCCATTTTAAGAATAAAATGGGTCAAGTAATATACCATTTTTGTGGATTAGACAAATATTTTGTTAGGCCCTTCGCATTTTACTTTTGTCTTATCTAACATATTTACCCCGTTTTAAGCTTAAGACGGATATTTCCGTCTTTTCAACAAGAATTTGTGAAATATAAATCATGATCTATAGGAGTTACTTTTTCACATACGAACTTTACTCTTTCACATACATTTTTCCATAAACTTTCCATATCATACCCTTTTACCTACACCTAAACAAATTAATTCTTATACTTCGTATGTACTTTTTCCCTAAAATCGAATTTAATTGTTTCAAAAACTTGACTAATGGATTATAATTCTTCAATTAGTAAAGAATTTAACTATTTAGCAATTATTAATTTGTTTTGTTAAAATTATTAGGGTTTATTAATTGCTGAAACTAATTATCAATTGATATGAGTGGTGACTAATGGATTACTCCGTATAATTCTTCACATATGAATGTTGACTTGTTTATTAATTGTTTAACAAACCATCTACTGAGCCACTGGAGTCATCGGAATTGATAGAAATGCATACTGACTTGAATATATCATATGGTAATGGTCAAACATCGTTATTCTGAGTTCAAAAAATCAAGGGACTGTCAGCATATAATTGCTGCTACTCGTATTGATACGGCAATTTTGTGTTACGCGGGAGTTGTCGGGGACGGAGGAGCGTGCGGAAGAAGGGAGTGCAGGAAGGAGTTGCAAGTGTAAGGGGAGGAGAAAGGAGACACCGCGTCCGGCGGAACACGGGTCACCGGAGTATGGTTGGGCGGACTGCGGAGGGAGGTAAAGGGAGTTGCAAAAATTAATTGAGTATTGAAAAAATAACAAGGGTATAATTGTAAAAGGCGTATGTGAAAGAGTAAAATCCGTATGTGAAAAAGCACAACCCTAAATTTTGTGTAAAGCTTTAAGGCCCTATTCTTTCTGGCTTAATTTCAGCTCATTTCAGTTTTGCTCAGTTGTATTCCGTTAAGTTCTGTTCAAGTTCAGTCAATTCTGTTCAGCTCATCTCTTCACAAAATTAAATTTTAATTCAGCTACATTCACCCACCCGAGTTTCATTCAATTTAGTTCAATTCAGCTCTACTCCATTTAATTCAATTCAACTTGTTTTAGCTGAAAAGTACAAAGCTTAAGTCTTTAAAGAAGCATGTTGACAAAAATTTAGGTAGAAGATGATGGAGAAGTGGAAAACTAGAAACGAGCGTAGGGTTTAGTGGGCCTGAAATTGTTAGTTTACGAAATTTCGTCGAAATTGCTTCTTTGTTTAACAAAATCTAGTCGATTGGCCTACTTTTTATGGGCCTAGATCATGCACCACTCATTTTAGATTATTCATCCCATTTTTTTAGTGTAAAGGCCAAAGGGAGTCACGACTTACTATAGTGAATACTAGTATAGATCTCGCGCATACATACGCGGTATTTCTAAATCATTTAATTTATAATGTATTATTTATAGATTTAAAATTAACACATTATCAATTTTTCATATTTTAATAAAAAAAATTGAAATGGAAAACTAATCAAAAGAATTGAGTAAACTTATAAAATGTATATTTTAATGAAATTTTTTATTACAAAAAAAAATAATTTCAATTTATAAATTTTCTCAAATAATTTTTAAAAAAAAATTGTCACGAAATTAATAATACAGTTCATCATTTTTTTTATACGAATTACGTACGTGGTAATATTTTTATACGAAACTAATAATATTAATTTATAGGTTTTTCATATACGAATTTTTATATTTATATCATTTTTTTTATTTTAATTAAAAAAATATAATTTAGTCAAAAAAAGATTATAATTAAAAGATTTTATAGTAATTAAAAGATAATAATTTAATAAAACATAAAGTCTTGTTTTCTTATTTAAGTAGATTCCTTTTGGAGGAAAAATCATTGAGAATTATTCTCTTAGTAGTAGGGGGATATTGTGACGGGATTCAAATTAAGGTCATTATTTTTATCCATTAAGATTTTATATTAACTAAGTTAGCTAATATTTGTATTAATCGTTCTATTTTTACAGTTACTAATTTATTATGGAGTCCTTGAGTTTAATATTAAACGTTATAAATTAGATTAATCTCTTCTACAATATTATAAATTTCCAAGAAAGATAAAAAAGTGTCACATAATCAAGATTGATGTTAGAGAAGATTGATGTTAAAGGTGTTTGATTAATTGCGAACTTGGGCTAGATGTGGGGCAGGTTAACATGATTTCTTGGGTTTATGAATATGCAGGTTTAGGAGTTTTGGGTAGGATTATGGGCTGAACCTTTGTAATTTTGGAATATACATTGTCCAAGCCAACTTTATTAGCAGGCCGAATAAGATGGATATAATGGGTCGTCCTATCCATTAACAATCCTAATTGAGGTACACAATATAACAATAACATGGTGGTTGAATTGACTAATGGTGATCCACGTTATACTCCCTCCTATTCTAAATAACTGTCCCATTTGTCATTCCCGTCTATTCACATAACTGTCTCATTTACCATATTTGGACATGGTTTTTTTACTTTCCTACCCTTAGCTCTTTTCTTTATTACCACGCCAACCACTCATAACCCATCATATTCAATACTTTTCATTATTTAACTCATATATTCTTATCTCTATACAATAATTTTCATTATTTTAACTATATTCCTTAATTTTCGTGCCATTGTCCAAATGGGACACTTATTCGGAATAGGAGGGAGTAGTATATTATCCGAGATCCCATGACATTTGAAATACCTAGTTTTGTTATAATTAGTGTAGATCTCGCGCAAATACGCGATAAATATAGGCATTTTAATTTTTATTGTATTACTTATAGATTTTAGATTTATATCTCATGAATTTTTATAAAAAATAATTAATCTTAAAATTAATCAAGAGAATTAAGTAATTCCATGAATGCTGTTTTTTTTTTTTTTATAAAAATATTTTAACTACCTCAAATTATTTTCTGTTTTTCTTATAAAAATATTTTAACTACCTCAAATTATTTTAATAAATTCTTTTTTCGTCACGAGGTTAATAATAAGTGATACAGTTTATATGTATAGATTATAATTTTATACCAATTTTGTTTTATTCTTGTTAAAATATTACGTATATTTTTAAGTTTAGTGATGAAAAGATTATTTTAAATTTAAAATTAGTTTAATAAGTGAAAATCTAATTTATTTCCATATATAAGCTTTATAGAAATTTTATTCTCTTAGTATATAGGAGGATTGTTCAATTTTTGTGTTAGAGTATTCTAAAGCTAATGATTTTCAAATAATAATATCTTAAAAATATTCATAATGACCGAAAATAAATATTTTGAAGGCGTCTAATCGTTAATTAATGTTCATAGATTCGAAATTATAAATTTTTTTGGCACCGTTGTTGGAGAGCAATAAGTTGTACTCGAAACTATGCAAACAAAAACTACTTTTCTCTGCTATTAAAAACTTCAAAGAATATTTACAAAACATTGTAATAAGAAGTTATTATACGATGCCGAACATTGAAGGCAAAAAAAGTTTTCATGTCAAGTTTTCTACTTTCTGCATGTCATACTCATATCTCAATCTTCTTTCTTTTGTTGCATTAACTTGTATCATTGCTTGTCTCTACAAAAGGTACGTACAAATTCTTGTGTTAAGCGGTTTAATATCAGAATTCTAATAAATCGTATTTATTTGTTTACTAACTTTTCACTTTGATGGATTATTATATTTGTATATGTATATTCATTTTAGACAATGTAATATAAAACGGCTAAAAAATTAATACAATAAGTAAACTAAAAAAAAAATGTAAATTTTAACTATGGCTAAAAAATTTCTTTGTTCGGGGAGCGACTGTTCATGCTAGTCGATCTCCTAGTTCCGTCACTGTCTGACTGCGTCTGTGTATCGTTATTTGTAAATCAAATGTAAAAGATGGTTATGGAAATTTTATAGGAGAAAAAAATGAGGTCTTCATCATTGAAGTACCTTCATACATTAAGCAAACAAGTTTGGAGAGGCAAATGTACAACGGAGGAGGATCCGAAAGACGATCAAGCCGTTCAATTATTGCGCGACTCGCTCCTCCTTGATGGGCAGCTACCGACAAAGCTCTGTGATTACCATACTCTTTTGCGGTATTTCTTTGTCTTAGCTTCCATAGTTCCATCTCTTATCCATCCCTTTTGTCTGTCCGCGATACCTCTTACCTTAATTAATCATATTAATCACTAGGTTAAGACATTTTCGGTTAAAAATGACATTTTCTGGTCGAACCCTCAACTTCATAATCGATCATTAAATGCTCATTTGAATACGGGTTTAGGTCCTTTTTTAATTAACACCTCTGCCTTAACCACTATGCTAAGACATATTCAGTTCCATAATCGATACTACATGCTCATTTGAACACGGGTTTGAGCCTTTTTATTGAATCGTAAGGCTAGGAAATATCTTTGTCTTGACTTCAATCTAGATCATTTGAGCCTTCATGGACGTCCTTTTATTGCTTCAAACACTAAGCAATTTAAGTAAGAGCAAACAATCAAATAACAATTAAACTTAACATCATCAACCAGGTGTGTTCTAACATCATTTGTATACGTGTTTTGGTCCTTTTTATTGAATCGTAAATCTTGTTACAGTTTTGTACGAATGAGAGATTATGACATTTTGAAAGCGAAAGATTCATTTTTGAAGTATCTAAAATGGAGGGCAGAGTTTGGGGTTGATGCCATTTACAAGGTTATGTACCAACTCTACTCACAACTCATGAATTATATATCTGAGTTTTGTGATAAAGTATCCGAGCTTTATGTTAAATAATACTCCGTATGAGCTTTATTAAAAAGTATTGAACTCATCCATTTACACATTAAAAACATGAACTTTGAGTTAGCTCAGAAAAAATACATATAAGCTCGGATTCTTATAACTTGGTTGTATCCTATTTGTGCTCTAGTCAATTAATAGCGCCAAAAGCGTCTATTTAATCGCGCTTATGCTTACTTCGAAAGTAAAACAACCTTCCAGGAGTTCAAGTTCGATGAGTACCAACAAGTTCAAAAACATTACCCACACGGCTTTCATGGCGTTGATCGATTTGGTAGACCGGTGTACATAGAGAGGATAGGAATGCTAGATATCAATGCTCTTTTACGAGTCACTACTGTCGAAAGATTGGTAAAACACCATGTCTATGAACAAGAGAAAACTGCTCGGTTGAGGTTCCCTGCCTGCACCATTTTCGCTCGAAAGCAAATTGTTTCTACCACTGCCATTTTAGATGTTAAGGGCCTGGTATGAAATTAAATTTCCTATTGTGCTTCCTCCAACTCAACTGATTCTTTACGTTTTTCAAAATTCTCCTCACGGAAAAAAGTCAAGTGTAAATATCATTAACATCAATGTATAGCTAGTAAGGTTGTTCTAGTCTCCTAGAACAAGACACCGAAACAACCTAGCCAAAAAACGGGAGAAAAGGGAACATATATCGGATGTACTACTTCAGATTTTATTTGTTTTTGAGCATATGTGTATTTTTTCTGAGCTTATTAAAATTTATAACTTAGATTTTAAATTTTTTTTTTCCGTCCAAACTCAAATTAAATTACTAAGCTTATATGTGTAAGTGAATGAGCTCAGAAACTTTATAGTAAAACTCATAATTTTTAAAACAAAACTCAAAAACTTTATTATAATGCTCAGAAACTATAAAACTGGTGGTAGTACATCGAATGTATAATCTACTTACTGAAAAAACGGGTATAGGCAAATGCATATTGAAAAATTAACATAGGCTCGGCTACTTAGCTCATCCGAAACTTGATTGATCACGGCATACGGCCTGAACCTGCATTTGATCACCTCTTAAGTAGTACTATTGTTGAATGATTCTAGTCGCGTCTAATGTGTTTGAATCGATTCTTGGTTGTGATTTTCCTTCCCTTTCTTTTTCAGGGAGTCTCGAGCTTTACGAATTCTGCAAGAGATCTTTTCACAGAGTTTCAAAAGATTGCTAGCAATTACTACCCTGAGGTATTACACACAGACCTTCATTTTCCTGTTATGGTCGAATCCCCGAGTTTATAATTACATCCTTGGATGAATATTTGCAGACATTAAACAGCCTCTTGATTATTAATGCTGGATCGAGCTTTAAGATCCTCTGGAAAGCGCTCAAGACGTTTCTCGACTCACACACTTCTGCTAAGATACAAGTACAAACATTCATTTACTCATTTACACACATTTCCTGTTATCCTGTATTCAACATTTAAACTGTGTCCAAAATTACTGTTTTTTTTTTTTTTTTCCGCAAGGGTGGAGTTTAGTGAACTTGGTTGAAATTCCTGGGAGAAATATCGTGGAGCTTTCTTGGCCTGAGTCCATGCCTAATAGATTTCGAGTCTGTCTTACGTGATTTGCAGGCTATCATATACACCCGAGGTTTACGTGCACCGAAAGTAGCGGTTGCGGGTTCTCTTGTTACCCAAAAAAAAAAAAAAAAAATACTGTTTTTTACCAGGTCCTGACCCGAGGGTTTATCCAGTGCGCACCGAAAATAGCGGCTGCGGTTCCCTCATTACCCAACAAAAAAAAATTAAAATAAAATAAAATTACTGTTTTTTACCAGGTATTGGGGAGTAACTTCAGAAGTAAACTTGTCGAAGTCATTGATCCAAGGTAGTATTTCTGTACGCCCTCGCTTTAAGCGCGTCCATAGAATCGAGTACAGGTAAGATGAATAGCTGATGGAAAACTCGATTTGTTACAGTAACTTGCCAGCTTTCCTAGGTGGGGAATGCACGTGTTCCAACCAAGGCGGATGTTTGTTAAGCGATAAAGGACCTTGGAAGGATCCAGAAATTTTACAGCAACTCGAGGTAAATGCTCTGAGTTTTGATATACCAGTATGATTAAAATTAGTCGATTAGATGTCGGTATTTGTAATGTATGAATTCTATGTTACAGTCTGCTAAGATGAAGGATGATGGGGATTTTGCTACTATTGAAGAAGCCTGGGTAAGAATTTTCAGGAGCATTAATTTCCGCCTTCCTGGACTAAACTTTTCATAAATCGTTTTGAAATCGACTACACGAAGAGGTTTCCGGGTTCCTAACTGCTGGATAATGACAAGATTCGTAATTGCAGTTGAGCGCTCAAAGCACACCAGATCATAGAATTCTGGAATGGAGTAAGGAAGGAGCAAATAATACGGCATTGTCGAAAATGATCAGCCAGCTTGAACTCATGGCAGAAGAAGCTAAGAATGTAAAAATTAATGATTTTTTTTTCTTAAATGCGGTTTGAATCCGAAATATTTACAAAAATGAGGCTCTGTATTTACAAGAAATTGGTCCACGCCATCACAAGGTACAATTGTTTTTTTGAAATTCGTACATTGTGATGACGTGGACCCATTTCTTGTAAATACTTTGAAAAGAGCCTCATTTTTGTAAATATTTCGGATTTAAACTCCATTTTAAGAAAAAAATTCAAAATTAATTTTGTCTCTCTGAAAGCTAATTACTTACAAAAAAAAACAGACTCAAATTAGTGACTTTTTCTATATTTTGCAGAAAATTCGAGGCGTGGAAGCTGCAGTTGAAGAGACTAAGCAGGTATAAGACACGGATCTATATATGAGACGGTCTGATAATATTATCATGAGATTGACCCATATGAGAGTGAAATTTATGTAGATAAATGGGATCGGTCTCATGTTAATATAACATGAGACGGTCATACTCATCGGCGTTTAAATTGATTATTATCTAGCTAATATTAAGGTCTCGTCGCAGGTGTTGGAAAGTATTGTACAGCAAATTAGTGATCTGAAGATGAACCTGAAAACCTCGGCCAATATCAAGAATAGCTAACGGAACTTTGTTAGGGCGGTCCTGTTTCGCTATTTTAGATTGCTAAACTTTCAAGAAATTGTATTTAGCCATCGAAATTGTAAATTATGGCTCCGACATTAAGTCACATTGTAGGTTCTTATATGGCATTGTAATTGTGCTAAGGGTAGACAACAACTGACTAAGAACTACTCCGATAGAAGGCGATCTAAGCACTGATTCCTCATCTCCTCGACATTCGATTCATGTCCATAAAGTACGACTTGTTTGACGTTTGGCGCAACAAACTTAGCACACAACTTAAGCACCACCCTAAACAAGTGTAAACAATACAAATACTTGCTAGAGTTACATACAAGTATAAAACCCATTTGTGGTCGGACAAGGCCGTCTGATAGCAAGTTCAGGTTCTCAGAACAGCGGCCCAAAATTTTAAGGCCCAATAATGTGATCAAGAGAGCATAAAATTGCTATAAAAAGTTAGTTTTCCTTTTATACGGGGCCTCACACGAACTTTTAGAACTTGGCCTCTCAAATTCATTTGACGACCCTGTCGTCGAATATATCCGATACACGTGTGATTATCGGACCACTGAACAAAGGCCACCTTATAAAAAATAGCGGTTTGGTCGGAAGTCGGAACCAATTATATCGTGAAATCGAGCTAACTAAAGCAAACTGCTTTTAAGTAAAGAGAATGTGAGAATTTGGATAAAGGCTTACTAACAGTTGGTACATTATGCAGTCATTTCTAAGGCAAAAATAACGTGTGCTCATTTCTTTGTCCATGGTGGTCCTAGCTCCACAATTATAGTTTTCTTCGTCGGTAAGTTTTGTATTTTCTTTTAAGAGCGGAAATCATGCTTAGATCGTCCTCTTGGATTGAGTTACGATTTTATAACTCCAACTCGAGAGCTGACGATTTCATCCAAACCACCTAAGTTGATTACAGGAAATGAGTTTTGCCACTTAATATACCGAGTTTCAGTAACACCTGCATGCATGTAACTTATTACCCATCGGTCACGTTCTATCATAATTCACGTTTGTATAATATACTTTTCTTTACACTTTTACCTTGGCACAGAAAAAACAAACAATACCTTAAAGCATAGCAGCATGGCATAATTAAATGGCTTTATTTTGTGCTTGTTCTCTTTACAGATTGTTAGTATAGTTTTCAGATAAAATGTCGTCTTTCAAGTTACTACGATCATTGAGCAAGAAGGTCTGGAGTGGTAGAGGTACACCTGAGGAGCACGGCATTAAAGGAGACGCGCATGAGCCTAAGGATGTTCAGGCTGTCAATCTGATGCGCGAGGCGCTCTTTCAAAAAGGAGAGCTACCAGAAGACCTCAATGATTTCCACACACTTTTACGGTACTACTGCTTCTTTCTTGGTGTCCTTAATTTCGCATATGTCAACTAGTTTATCTCGTAAAGTCATGAGTACTGGTACAGTGGTACTGATAATCTAGGTTTAGTACTTGTTACCATTAAAACGGCCCCAGTGTTTTTCCTGTTTTCAAATGATGTGATTTTCTGAACAATCAAGCTGAAAAACTTCGATGACAGATTTTTGCGTATGAGAGGCTATGACGTCCTGAAAGCCAAGGATTCGTTCTTGAAGTGCTTGAAATGGAGAGAAGAGTTCGGAGTTTACAAACTGGCCAAGGTGGAGTAAGACTCTGTTCAAATTACTTCAGTGTATGATGTCGAGAGTCGACCCAAAACAAACTTCTAGATAAGTATCTCAGTTATAGCTAGTAAATTGCAGGAATTTGAATTCGAGGAGTACGGAGAAGTCCAGAGAAGCTATCCCCATGGATTTCACGGTGTTGATAAATGCGGTAGACCAGTGTACATAGAGCGAATAGGAGCATTAGATCTCGAAACCCTTTTGCAGAAAACTACTCTTGACAGACTAGTGAAGCATCATGTATGTCAACAAGAGAAGACGTCTCATCTTAGGTTCCCGGCTTGTACAATCACTGCTAACAAGAAAATCGCTTCAATCACCGCGATAATAGATGTTACAGGGGTGGTAAGTACTCCGTATCATGTTATTTCCTGCAACATAAGTTCAAATTTTACATAAGCTGAACTCGCCCCTGGAAGCGATTGTGCTAACATGATGTTTACCAGGGGACATCAAGCTTTTCCAAGCCTGCAAGATATCTTTTCACGGAATTTCATAAAATCGACAGCAATTACTACCCTGAGGTATAACTTACCAGTTACCTGTCTTCCTTTGAAGATCTCACAGTCGGGTTTCGCAACGTAAATGTTACATACCTGAAATAATGATATTATTTATGCAGACCTTGAGTTGTTTGTTCATTGTCAATGCTGGTTCTGGCTTTCGAATCCTCTGGAAACTAATCAAGACCTTCATTGATGCGCGCACATCAGCAAAGATACAGGTAAGCTATTTCCTAATGAACTTCTGCAATTGTTTAAAGGCGACTCGATTCCTACTAGTCCTTAGTCTGAACTCTGAAATATCTTCTCGTATCAAGGTACTAGGGAACGACTTCAAAAGTAAACTTGTTGAAGCCATTGATCCAAGGTATTGCCATCGATTTTGAACAAACATACATAACTACTGTGTACAATACACGTGGGATGGACGACTTCTCAGAGTTGAGAGATAGAAAGCGGAATAACCAGATGGTCTGTTTGTGCAGTAATCTGCCAGATTTCCTTGGGGGAGAATGCAAATGTCCGGATCACGGTGGATGTATGTTCAGTGATAAAGGACCTTGGAACGATCCGAGTATCTTAGAGTTGCTTCAGGTGAGAGTTGTATTGATCAGACATCATATTCCATTGTTACTTGATCATTACTGCAACTTACAGTACTGTAATTTATTTCTTACCAGACTGTTGAGGCGAAAGACGAGGACAAACACACAACGGTGGAAGATGTTTGGGTAAGACCCTTGTTAGCTGTTAATTTGCCTAAAGAGAGTTAAAAAGGAGCAATTGACACCGATGATACCCGAAATCATAAATATCATAGTTGACATATGTCTAGAGAGAACCAAACTAGCACATCCAATTGGATCGGTCACGCCAATTTATTTCCGGTGCACTTGTCATTCGGAAAAAAACGTCTCCGTGAACGTAATTCTCATCAAATCCATTTTCCCTTATTACATGGGAAAAAGCCTTTCAGGTAATGCTCAAAAAATCAACAGATCTATCGTCTCAAAACATAAATCACGTCCAAAAACCAATCATCCTCATCTGCAATTCTGCATTTCGCAAACATATGAACTCCAAACGAGATCATAACCTAATAGTTGAAATAGTTGAAAGTAGACACAGGGCCGATAAGCGGAACCGAGTAAGCCGTAAGTTCGAGTTCCTCCTCCCTTTAGAATTGCGCCTCAATTCGCACACTACAAAAATGTGGTATTTCATTCTCCACCATCAAGATCAACAGAACGAGACTCCTCTTGTTGTCTCTAATGTTTACTTAGGGAATTCAAATTTAATGCAGTTCAGCGCACAAAGCACGCCAGATAACAGGAATGAGCAAACCAGCAAGGAAAGAGCAAACATAACATTGTCGCAAAAATTTGATCGACTACAAGTTACAGCAGCAATAACAGAACAGGTTTACTACCCTTTAACCTGCCATTCATATTACTAATAAAAACACATTCAGTGATCCAAACACTATTTCTACAGAAAATTCGCGCTGTGGAAGCTGCAGTAGAAGAGACCAAGCAGGTAGAATGTATGCAAACTCAAATAGATATATCATCAGGTTGAGTAAACTTCTCACGAGTCGGATATTACACTTGCAGGTATTGCAAAAACTTTCACGGCAAATAAATGATATCATCAATCACAACAAAGATTGAGACGTGGTGTTGAATGAAGAAAAATACAGTCAAAGCATTTGCAATATCGTCCTATATTGTTAAACAGCAAAAAAAAAAAAATGGTAATTTCGCCCACGATAGCTTGCTCTCCCTGTGACAAAAGACAGGTCACCTTTCCTCGAGGGCAAATAAAGAAGCGGCCAAAAATTAAGCTGAACGCTTCTAATAGTCTAGGAGAGCTCTCGTATTGTGGGTGTTAAACTGTATACTGTTCTCCAAAACGAAAGCGTAAACGGAGAACAAAACAAGATTTTTACATTAGTCCCCGCTGTGGAGTGTGTATACACTAAAAGACTTCTTTATGGACAATGCAAGCCAAAGCCGTGACTGGAGACAATTGCTAAAGAGAAATATAAGGTCACTACAACAGCAAAGAATCAATTGCCCGCAAAACATTGGTGGTCTCACAGAAAACCCTGATAAGTCCAACAGTATTCGGTATTAGTCTATTTCAATTAACTACAAACACAACAACACGGCCTACTAGACATTTTCCCCTATTTAAATTCATTTGAATAGCCACAGGGTACTACTATTATGTGTTCTCCAATAACAGATGCAAATAAGACAGCCAGCGTAACAATAATAAGACAAAGGATTACTTGAATTTTAACTCGCACATCATGCCTTCTTCAAGACATAGCCCAGAATTATCCCAATCAAGCCGACTAGTATCACGAGCATGAACGAAACACCCCCTTGTCCTTTGCTAGCCTCTCGCCTCAAAAGCTCCTGCGAAACACAGATGTCACAGAAATTGTAAGATGGCAAAGAATCAGAATCACTAGCTCACAAAGTACTAGCAGCAAAGACATTAGTCCGCCTTTAACTAGCTATCAATGTACAATCAGAAAATGAAACTAAAGAAAACGGCATCTTTCACCAAAAGCGGAACAGTAACGTGTGTGTACCCCTTTTAAGTATTATAACCCAGTGAATTCTCCTCTCTTTACATGAATGTTTCTTCTCATCTTTTAGTGGATTTCTATATGAGAGTTTTATGACCAAGCATGTTGAAAATCAACATTCCTACGCTCCTCATATGATATTGAGATTGGTGCCAGATTTTCATCTACAAGCAGTCTAGTCAATAAAATTCCTCCTCTTCAAACCAACCGTGGATCTATATACCCCATCGCAAAAAAATGTTATGAAGAAGCAACAGTGCAACGGAGGACATACGGAACGTCCTACAATAGTATTGGTGATCGTTTGCTTTTTCGCTAAAAACAATACACAGATTATGTAACAAATGCAGATAGAGACAGAACCAGAGATTTGGATAATAAACCAGACGTAAAGTAATGTAGAATCACGACAAGTAAACACATTGTGTAATATCATGGATTCATGGGTTGACAAGCTAGCCAAAACCAACATCAAATGTAATTGAAGGCAAAAAACATAGGTACTCACCAGCTCCTGTCTCAACTTATTGTTTTGCTGGATAGCATTATTTTTCTCCTCTGTCAGCTTCGCAATGAGAGCTTTTGCCTGGAAATGTTGGCAAAGATTTGAACAAACTTAACAAACACAGGTAGCAATATAACCTCTCACAAGTAACGCTAATAAACATAGAAGACATTATCTCCACAAATTATTTCAGCTAACAGTGTATATATACACTGCAAATGCAAGAATGCAAACAAGTGCGTCACGATCTTAAACAGAAGCAAAAATGTTGGAATCCGCCTGGTCAGTGGTCACCCCACTGCTCATAACTTGACCACATGAAAGATCTTTCTGTGAAGCTGGAAAAGGCTTGATATCTAAGACTAATTACAAGTATCACGTGAAAACAGATCTTTCTGAGACTACTAAAGCATGCAAAATCTTGGGCAATGAGTTGCCTTAAATTCCCTCCTACCACACGTCTGCGCATATGTATACCTAATTATTTTCCGTGGGAACAGCTTAAGGAGGTAACAAGTCATGAAATAGGAGATAAATCTTTCCATCCCCATGTACATGAAATTACGAAATCCCCTTCATAAGGAAAAAAAAAAAAACGTAAAACTAAAGATACCAAATGCCTTAAACTCCCAACCGTACAAGATATTTAGACCATATATCATTTTATATGAGGCATTGCATAAACTATCAAGTGATTCTTAATTGACCAAGTTACCAAATGCCCTAAAATAGCAACTTAGTCAATACCATCCAAATATCAATCCACTGTTTATGAAGATAACAGCTCTACATGGAGGGTGAAGTCCCACATATTGTTTAAAACTCATTTCCAAGCAACGGCCCTAAACAGTAACCGGAGTCGTGTCAACACTTTCGAAGAGAAGACTCTTGTAGAACAATAGCTACAATGTATCTTAAAGTCCATATTAGACTAGATCCACTACAATTTATTAGTGAGTCGTCTGATACGCGCAAGTGCTAAATAATGGGATACAAGTAAAATGCACAAATAGGTCGCTTTTTAGGAACTATTAGAAGATGTGCTTGGAAATAGTAGCTATATAAAATGGCATGATTATCGTATCAAATGATCAACATGAACAGATATGTAAAACCATCAAGACTAACCACTATTTAGTTATCTGAAACTATGATACTTATGATACCTGAGGTACATCATCCTAACATTAACAATCATGAAGGTCTTTTTGCACCTTCATTTTTTTTCATTTGCCCTCGAAATGAAAAGACAGGCAAAAAGGGAGGACACAAAATAAACAGTCGTTGGGACATCCCAATCAGGCGATCAGTTACATTTTTGCTACTTGTTAATGTTAAAGTCTTAAAGAGTTTGCTTAACGTGCTACTCAGTCTGATGCTTAGCATAATTCTGGTTCAAGTTTGAAGTAGATTACTGATAAACTAATTTTCATTGCCTATTCATGTAGACGACAAACTTCCACTACCTACTCATCAAAGGGCCAATTCAAACGCCTAATATGAAAAAGAACAACTACATAAAAACTCCTCCAGAGAAAATGCCACTTCCTTCATAACAGACACCCTTTCCATATGGCATTTCTACAAGATAGATGCTTGATCTAATCATCTAGGCTTGACCTAATCAGTAATCACTTAAACACATGCTACTTGATTGTAACCAATTCATGAACAGAAGTAATGTATAGCACATGAACAAAAATGGGCAAGAAAAGGAATGAATTATACCTCAGAAGAGCTATCGTGAGAATCGCCAAATCCTCTTGTTCCCTGCAATTAAAATTAAGCAATCCATCATACCCATCAATGACAATTGAGAAATCCAGAACTACACAAATGAAACATGAAAACACTCACAGTGGCAGATTCGGAACCACTCAAATGTCCATTGTCTGAAACAGAGCCCCTTGGAGAACTAACTTCTTCCTCACCCTCTGGAACAGGTGAGGGCGGTTGAGGTGGAGAAACATAAACAACTTTTAATTTGCACTCCTCAACCACGTGTCCTGCCTCCTTACTGAACTGAACTCACAAAATGAAACCAATGAGCCTCAATTATCCAATAGAACATTCACCACTCTCAAGTTAAACCATAAATATCAAGACTCACAGTTTACAAGACAAACCAAAACGCTGTTGATGCAACGCAAACTTTAAAGGTCAACAAATAACGCACCATTTCCAAAGCTTGGTTTTGATTTGGGATGTCACAATTCAAGTATAACCTTAATAACAGCTACTACATGAACAACAATTACCCTTTTCTAGCGATTACCATTTTAGTATGTCATAATTCAGTATAAAAAGCCTACAACATAATACACAAACATGATTACCATTTCAGGGGTGATATCTTTAGCTGCCACTCCTTGCGGCGCGATAACACTCTGCAGAAGGAATTTATCCTTGCATTGCATATCAGCAGGGACCTCCTTTTGCGCTTGCATTGTTACTGGCATCATAAACACACGAATTTCAAATCTCCAAATCATCAACAAGTAATAAGGGAGTTTTGTCTAAAACCGTCTTAAGCTCACAAGATAGTCACTATAGCTCTCATTTAATAAGCTAAATAATATGAACAGAGGTCGTCCTAAGCTTAACACATTCTTAAATAAGATTTGTAAGAAAAATAATGATCACACTGCAGAATTAAACAAATTAAAAAGACTTAGATGCATGAATCACACATAATGGCACGCACCTGTAATGTCGCATGTTGATCGAGGCAAAACAACACCGGTATTCGGACGAACACAATATTTCTTCGGATTCGTAGTTTTGACCTAATCTCCCAAATCAAACCGAACAAAAATCAAATCAAATGCAAATTCCGCAATCAAACAGCATATATTAGAAGAAAAATAAAAAAAATCAAGCTAAATTAGACGAAATTTGTACCTAGACCTAATTTCCCAATTTAAACCGAACAAAAATCAAATCAAACACAAATTCCGCTATCAAACAGCATACATTTCAACGAAAAATGATAAAATCAAGCTAAATTACATGAAACCTATGTCTAGACCTAATTTCCCAAGTTAAACCGAACAAAAATCAAATCAAACACAAATTCCGCAATCAAACAGCATACATTTCAACAAAAACTAAGAAATCAAGCAAAATTACACAAAATTTGTAAGTTGAATGCGACAACACATCAAAACTGATAAAATTAATAAAATCAAGCTAAATTATACGAAAACTGTACCTTGAATGCGACATAATTGTCAGTTTTGTTCGATAATTGAAGCGAACATGAGATCTGCTTCTTTAACTCCACTAAAATCAATCAAACAAACACAAAAATGATCAAAATTCAGCAAAACATTCAAATCAAACAAAAATTAATGAAAAAATAATAAGAATAAATATGAGAGAGATGAATATACATGCGAATTGGAGTTCAAGAGGTTCGATGCTGAGAAGCTCGCCCGTGCTCATTTCGAAGCAATGATAATGGCGTCGATTTTAATTTTTTAATTTAATTTTTTAGAGAGAGATCTGGAGAAATTAATGAAAATATCAAGAAAAACAAAAAAGAGAGTTTTTATTTAGTTTTTGATTTTGGTAATTTAATGGACGGAGAAATCGAGAGATTAAAGTATGCGTGTTTAATTTTGAATTTTGGTGGTAGTTTGATTTTGATGTGGTATGCGTATGGCCGTATGGAGGGGAAGAGGACTTTTGTGGGGAGTCAATGGGTGATTAGCTTTATCGAACGCAAAAGTCCGGCATCGAATTCCTAACCATTTTAAAGATGAAAGTCATAATTATTTACATCAGCTAACTTTGATTAATTTTGCGTATAGGTAAGATATGAATTTAGGTGAATTTCGTAGAACCACGATTGCTATGAGAGCATATAGAGCATCCTCTTCTGTGGGGCATAATCCAGCGAACGCTTTTAAAGGCGGCCTTCTCGAGGTTTAGGTTGTGTTCCAGGGTAATTTTATTCGTTTCTTTACTTTAATTTTAGGAGGTCATACCCATACTTTCATTCAATGAAGTTCATCGCCGCCCTCCCGAGTGGACGAGAAAGAAATGCTTTCTCAAAGACTTTCTTCGTTCCTCGTTGTTAACGTTTGTGTGTTTCATGTAGGTGTCTACAAAACTATTATTAAAATTATATGTAATGACCCATACGATAACTAATGGTTACACTAGGGAGCATTATTATATACATGAGACGATTAGCTTGGATGTGGATTGCTTGTTCGAGTTTGGGTGTGTGCTAGACGGTCCTCATTTAGTAGCTAGCTAAGTTACTAAGTATATCATAAACAAATTTTATTATAAATTTCACTAGTAATAAAATATATAATTACTCATATTATATTATATATATTTATTCCTCATAATTTTGTACTATTACTTTTATATTGAATATCTTTATTGCGGGATTTACTACGATACTAATCGCATGCAATCTTTCCACCTTACACTAAAAGTCTCCAAGCTATTACACTGTTCATATAAACAGTGCGAAACGACACACAATATGCCGTTTAACCTCTTTGAATTTGCCGGGCCTACTCTTCCCTTGGTTGTCCAATTTGGGCCTTAATGCCCTGCCTTGTTAGGAGTGATACAATTGGGCCTTAATAAAAGCACATTGGCCTTTCTTATATTATTTGTTAAGACCTGCACAACAAACAATTATTCTACACTCTTCTACCCTATCATTACACCACGTGACTTCTCCTACAAACTGACAGCGTAATATGCCTTTTACAAACTGACAAGATTAGCCTAATCAACCGCTTACTTCCATCCCTTTTCTGGAAATTATGGCGTGATACATCTCCTACTGCACTGCAAATTATTTGCCGTAATTCACACACAAGCCTAACAACTTATCAATCAAACAGCTTTCAAAATAGAAAACAATTGTTTGGCTAAAGTTCTTGCTGCTGATAAGGACCCTTGACCTTAATAATGAATCAATTAAGTTTTCTAAAAGACCATCTTCAGCTAGATTAGTGTCTGCGTTGTTGTTTCTGAAAGTTTATGTGGAGAATATATGTGGCCATATTAGAGCAAAATGTTTGGCGTACTTCCAAAACCTGATCATTTACTCTTGCATAATAAGATGGATGATGGTATATAGCTGCAAAACAAAAGCCATGAATTTTCAAAGATGAGCGAGAGTCTTAGCTGCTAATAAGGTCTGTGTTTAGTACTTCAAATTATAGGGTTCGGGTTTAGTACTTTAAATTCCATGTGTACGTTCAGAATTTCGGATTATGTTTTAAAACCAATTCGAAGTGGTTATTATGGCCAGCGTTTTAATCGTATATAGTTCTGGCTAATAGCACAAATTTGTTGTGGACTACGTCGTAATCCTATATCGTTCTGGCTAATAGCACCAGAAAAATGCAAGGAAATCTTGTGAGGTTCATTCGTGGCTCAGTTCGCTTGGAATTTACGGTTGGAATGATGTACGTAATAGGCAGCATTTTTGGAATTACGGTGGTATTACTTAAACAGCTTGTGAAAGGGTAGTGTGCAAAGACATGGTTTTCTTTTAAGGGAAAAAAAAGTAAGGGAGTGAAGTGGGGTGATGTGAGTTGAGGTAAGGTAACGGTTTGGAGAATTTAGATGAACAGTTAACTCAAGATTTGCTGTACTTTGCACAGTAGACAGTCCTATAGTTTGGTGTGGTTAGGATTCTTGCCTTTTGTGTAAAGGTGGAATAGACTACAATTTCACATATATATATATATAGAGACACACTCTTGCCTATTCTACCTAAGCAGCAGTTTGGAGGCTCCAAAAATTGCAAGGGTGAGCTACCTTGCCTCATCTATTTAGTTATTAGCTTTGTTTTGCTGCAATGATCTTCCTAATCGTGTTCAACTCTTATCTGTAGTTTGACATTACCATGTTCTTGAGTTGCTTACAAATCTCTTCAGTTTGAAATTACCATGCTCTTGTCTTTTTGAAAAAAAATGTTACAATGGCGCTGTTGTTTACATTTGCTATAGATGTTTCAATTACTGGTCTTTGCTATGCTCATGTTTTCTTTTGGATGGTCGTTTCTATTTACTAGAGAACTGTTGTTTTGTTGCTGTGGATTTACTTATCATGTTGTTATCTTCTTTTAAGTGTGAAATTGCCATATTGCTGTTTTTATCTTCTTTTAAGTGTGAAATGGCCATATTGCTGTTTTCTTGTAAGCTTTGTTGTATACATTTGAAGATAGATCCTTGCTATGTTCTTTTCTTTTAAGTCTTAACACTATTATGTGGCAATGTATAAGTACTGACAACAGTAGTAGTACACAATAGGATTGTCAGCAGGGTTTTTTGTGTGGGTATGGTTGTACAGCAGGTCAGGTAGTTCAGCACTAAGCAAGCTTAGTGCTCTGCTGTTATTTATCAGCTTAGGATAGGAACATTCGTCTCTTTGGGGTTTAAAGGCAAACCCAAAATTATGTTTGCATGTAGTTTGGGCAAAGAGGTGGCCAGGTTATGAATATTTTTTGGAGGTGAGGTATTTGTGAGGGAACCACTTGTTCAATTTACTTGTGAAAACTTGATTTGGGGAGAGGTCGTGGGTGTCTGTGTCTAGAGGAGGCTTAGGAAATCAGCCTAAAGGAGATATGGCATTGTCATAGTTGCTGAAGAGGTCTTTGTGTGGAGCTATGTTGGGCCTTGAAAATGAAAGGGTCTCTCAGTCGGGGAGCTTATTACTTCTGCTCCGGGTGCACACACTCCTGATTTTGGGTATGTGTTTAGGCAGGTCGGCCTGGTTATCTGGGATTTCACAACACCTTCATTGCTTCGCTTTCAGGTTTAATTTAGGATGGGTAACCGACAACAGTCTTTCAAGATCTCAAGCCGCTCCCTTCTGTCTAATATTGCCAAGGAGGTTGGGTGGGTGGAGCCTATGTACAACCATTCAGAATCGATTAAGAATGTTGCTTTTGTGCTTCTTATGAGGCGCGATGGTCCTGAATCCTATACTTTTCAAGGCACCATAGGAAACTCATTGGCCGCTTCTGAAGAGGAGGCTGCTGAGAAAGCGGTTGAGTATTTGGTCCGGACTAAAAAGGTGATTGTAGATGATGTTAACCTGGAGAGATTTATGTGGAACAAGGCTTGCTCAAAATTCTACCGGAAGAAGAAGGAAGCCCTCGAATTTGTGGAAAGGATCGTGGCTGGTGCGTGCTCAAGCAGAGCTCCAGTAAGCTGCAGGCCTAAGTCAGTAAGCATAGACTTTTGGGGGATCTGGCTTCAGATTGTTGCAGCTTATGAAATAAGCGTTGCTGAGGTGGAGGATATGGTGGTGGATGATGGCACTCATGTTTCTACTTTAGTGCTTAGTTGGCCCAAAAACCGTGCTAGGGTGAGTTATTTTCTTGGTGAAAATTCTTCGGGCCTAAGATCTGCCCGGAACAGCTTGGCTAAGAAAGTCATTAGGTATGTGCAGACCGTGTATGAGTTCCACGTGCGAGATGCAAACTTTTCTAGGATGATTTGTGCAGAGATAAAATGCAGCATGTATCGTGACAGATATTTGGCGGTCAAGGATGAGCTTGCTAAGGAATTATGGCAATAATCTGCTTGGCGAATGAACCAGTTTTAATTGAGCAACACCTTAATTGCCCCCCAGAAAAAACACGGATGTTAAACAATGTTAATTTACAAACTAGCTTAAAATGTGAATGTCGGTGCATATGCACGTACAAAATCTTTTTTTAGTACTACGAACACCACCATTGCTAACTGGAGTACGGCTACCAAAAATATCCACGGCCAACACCTTCAGTTGCCGCTGGACAGCCGGCCAAGTGATGCAACCTTTACACAGCTGGCGGTTTCTATGCCAAATGTTTATGTACCAGGTATGCTTTTTCATTCATTAACAACCACCCATGGAATTCAATGCAAAATCTTTAGTCTTGCCCCTAACACACTGTATGTTGTCAACCATTTCCTATCGACCACAAAATAATACCTCGTTCACACATTATTGTTCTATTTAACAGAGTTTTCTCTTCATACCTTTCTTCCTTCTTCTTTACATTCCTTACTAAATTTACAATCTTTTTGAGAAATTCTTTCTGGAGACTAACTACTTTATGAGAGCATGTGCTGCTTCTTAAATAGTGACACTGTGCACACATGTCAACAAGCCTCAACATAATTACATGTATGCACTCCCTTACTTGTGAGACCCCCCTGTAAGAGGCCAATAACATTTTTTTTAATCTCAGCATATTACTTCAGACTGTAAGCATCTAGCCATTAGCTCAAGCATCCATTAATGAACTTTCAGCAACCACTGGGCTGTTCATCAAATTCTCAGGTGAGTGCACACTTTACATACCATTTCATTATTTAGTATCCGTAATATATTTTTAGCATTATGGAACAATTCTAAGGGTAGTACACACTTAAATTACTTATGCTTATAAATCCAAACATTACAATAACCATCACTAGACTATAGCAAGAAGAGTACGTGCATTCTCTGTGATACTGCCCCTAAGAGGGTATATATGTTAATTAGAAAGAACTTTACTGAAAATTTATAATCAGGAAACCATAACTTAAATTACCTATGCTATAAACGCTTTCTATACTTTGCTGCAGCACATCTTCTCAAGCTATGCACATATCTATTCCTTTTCTCCCTCTATTGAAGAAGATCACGGACTGTTTGCACCTACATCAACCAATATACAAGGTTTCGGATGGGTCCCAGAACAACGCGTATGTGTTAATACAGACCCATTTAGGAACGGTTCTCTGTACATACGAGGGTGGAACTGCCAATAGTTTTCAGGATTCTTGTGAGAACGCTGCCTTCAAGGCTGCACGCGACATGAGTCAGAAATATGGTGTGCTTGTTGAAGATTTCACCTATGAGAAAAACTTGGCCTTAGAACGTTGTACCCGTCTGTACAGGCTTAAGCGCAACAAATTGGAACAAGCCGTAAAAGGAGAGCTACAAGACGTTGTAGGAGCAGTTTCGCCGTCAAGTCCCGGAGGTGTAAAGCGTGTCCTGCTAGACTATATGTCTGTCCTACGCAAGATCATTGAAACCATCCCAATCCAATGCTCGGCCCTATCCACTGCAGAAAATTTTCCGGGTAACTACACATCCTGGATTACCATTACACCCTCAAATGTAAATGCGGCTGCAGAAATACTAATTGGGCCCTGCTGCCCAACACTTGCATTTGCCAAGGACTGCTTAGCTAAGAAGGCTATTACATTTTTAGTCAATGCTTACAATCTTGAAATTATAGATGCAAATTATAAGTCTCCTGACTCAGATTTTACAAAAATCGTGTATGAGCTGGAACAAGGAAGCTACTTATCAGTGAAAGCAATGGTGTTTGGGTTACAGGAGGAGGCAAGTACTTCTGGCCTACTTGTAGAGGACGACATACTATCCTAGAAGCCAACACTTACACATACGACCTCCTCCAATTACAAGGCCTAACCAAAGCTGAGGATAAGGGTGTTTGTTTACGCGGCCAAAAACCCAGTATTTTACGGTGTTGTACACAGAATTGAACTACAAGCATGTTCATCGCCGTCTAATTTTTTTTTTCCTTTTCGCACTGTGATGTAATCTGATGTTTTAATAAGCTTACAGACTCTCAAAATGTTATTGTTAGTCAAAACCTAAGCTCAGAAAATTGAGAATCATTGTTGTTACTAATGCTATTTATGTTGATGAAATACATTTTTGAGAGTGACTCTTCATGGTTACCTGCAAGTGCTATTTATGAAATAAATTGTTGTTACTAATGCTATTTATGTTGATGGAATACATTTTTGAAATAAACGAAGTTTAGCGTGTGCAAGTGCGCTTCAAATTTGTGAGGGTTGCTTGTGGTGAAATGTGAGGGATTTGGTGAGAGGAATGAGTACTTTACTGCAAAAAGGCAAACACACAGGTTACTTCTTTTTCCCTTTGGTTATTCAGACATGAAAATCCAGCAGTTACTTCCTTTTCCCTTTGGTTATTCAGGCATAAAAATCCAGCAGTCCAAGATGTGATTGAACTACTGCCTTACTTCTTTAACATATAACTACAAGACATGACTCCCTATTTAGATACTTACACACATCTTGTAGCTACTGATTCCTCTAACTGATAATAGTTATGGGACAATCACTTTTTCATTTTTTTGGGCAGAAGAAGTATACACCATACATTACATTAACTCTCATATAACAATTACTTCACTGTGTCCTATTCAATAACTTCTCAGATCACCACCCAGATTTCAGCAGGTACACTCTTGCTATTTTCAAGTTAATCGTGCTAATAACATGCTGTACTAATCTCTGTATCTAGCTCCTATACATCACTTTGCTTCAATATTCAGTTTTGGAATTCATTTTGGGAACTTAGCTTGTCTGTTTACAGCTTATACCCAAAAATGACCAACAATGATATTAGTCACCATTTTCCGAGTTGATTACAAAAGACTGCTATGTCATACTCCCTCTATCTACATCAACTTTATAAACCTAATTTATATTATTTAATCTAACTTTAGGTCCTGCCATTGGTGCTTTGTGATTAATTTTGGCTTTGCATGTATTCAGTTAAATTTCATCTTGGCTGGCAGTTAGGATTTTTTGTTCAAACAACATTGTGTAAATGATTAAATGTTGTTGTTTTCATGTTCAACTCTTTTTTTAGTACTTTGAATAGCTGATGTTCCCTTCTTGTGTAACTGATAAAATGTTGTGCTCAAGCCCTCTTTCTCGTGAGTTTGTGGAGTTTACAGACTTTCAACATGTAGCCTTTTTGTTATTCTATTTCTAATTCTAACAAATATTGTTCTACTACTGTATAGGAAATGGCTTCAAGACCCACCCAAGTTAGTATTTCCTTCAAAGCATTGCTAACAACAATTACCCATTGGCTAGAAATACCACATTTAGAATACCGAGTATTAGATGAAAAAACAAACGAAGCTTCAGTTCTTGTGAAAACGAACGGCACCGATGTTGATGTTGAGAGTACATTGGTGGCCTTGACCCACAACACTGGAAGGCTCCTTGGAAATGGCAGCACAAGCAGCTATCCATAACCTTATGCAAGAGTATGACATATACGTCAAAGACGTAACAGCTTTGAGAAGGCAAGCAGCTGAAAGGTGCACAAACCTCTTGCGTCTAAAGCGAACAGAGTTGCAGCGTCTACAAAAGGGCCTATCAAAAATACCCTTGGTAGAAGAATTTGAAATGCTGGAAATCAGTCACCTCCACTCTGTTTCTTTGGACTTCTTACAGACTTTAGAGGTGGTCGTCGCTGCGCTGCCCATTCAGTGTGGTGCTATTACAAGTGTAGAACACACACCATCAGCTTTCACGGCGTGGATGTCCATTCAACATCACAATAGTCTCCAAAGTCGTGCGTATATGGTTGGTGATATAGCTACAAACTGTAATGCGGCAAAGCAAAGCCTGGCTGAGAAGGTCATACAATATTTAATACCCATCTACAACATTGAAGTTATTGATGCAAACTATGACCCTAAGAATACCCAGTTAGATGCAATCTTGTGTGACTGCATTCAGAAAAAGTGCCTGAGCTTGGAACAAAACATGCAAGCTCAAGCCATACATTCTAACCGCGACTGAATTTAGATTAGCTCGGCCTACCTAATGTGTAATCCCTGCAACGGAATTTCGATTAGCTCGGGCTAGCTATTGTATAATCGCTGCTATCTTTTGAGTTAGAGTGCGCCCCTTACGTAAGTTGGAATTTCTGGAATTCACTCCGTTTAGAGTTTAAACCTCTGTACACTATGCTAATGACTATTGATGAATGTTGTTTTAGTTGTTTGTCCTTTCGTAACTTTTAACATTTTTTACACTGCTTGAGTTCGCAAACCATAAATAACCTAAACCGGTTACAATATCTTGGGGTATCGCGCGCACCGCGCGCGATGCAACAACTAGTATGCTCAAATATGAACAAGAGAGGGTTTGGCAAAAGTCCGATGAACTTAAAAGAAAGGAGCCGGATGCAACTTTAATGATCGGTCAATGTCGAGATACAAATAAACTTGTCATCAAGCCCATACCAACGGAGAAGGCTTAGCTATTTAGCAATTTGTTTGGACAATAGTTAAATCAAGCCCGTACCAACGGAGAATAGCTATTTAGCAATTTGTTTGTCGAGATACAAATAAACTTGTCATCAAGCACATACAAATAAACTTGTTTTGAGATTTGTTTTTCAAAATTTTTTATTTAAGATGAGTATATCCGCTTTAAGTTTAACACAAAAATAAATTAATTTATCATAAATGAGATCCTTCTAATAACTACCTTTGCCCCCGTTAAAAGAACAATTAGTCCACTTTAGACGATATATTCGTCTATAGTGTAGATATGTCAAATATGTCAACACTTTACATAATAAGACAAAGTGGTGATATCCCACTTGTTATTTGTCTTATTATAAAAGTGGTATTTAACGCGTCTACAACTTTAAACGAATAATGTCCATTTAAAGTGAGAGAATTTATGTTAAAAAGTCGTGTTTGGATAGATTTTACAATTATAGTATTAACTCTTACACAAAACAATCAATCAATCATAGGACATAAATTGTCCAATGGCCATAAAACACTAAATTATTCAATTTTCTTCTTCAAGATGGATTAAAAGATATTATTGGAAAAATGATGAGATAAATCGCTCATATTCTAGAGGATTAACCGAGCTTTCTTTTTTAAGAAAAAAAAACGACAGCGCAAAATGAATTGGCAAGAAAGTAGAGTAAGAAGGGAGTACATGACTTGTGAATTGTGACACTTCCCACTTTTTTTCTTACTATTTTTATTTTTATGTTTTTTCATTTTCTTTCAAAAATTCTACGAAGCCACCGACATAACGTTCCGACTGCCACTTCTGGTTACCGAAAAATCCTGCAGCCTCTTTAGCTCGGGTTTTGATTTTATGTGCTTCGTCTCCAAGCATGGCTCTTCTCAACGCATGAGCTATATCATTTCTAGTATAAAATCCATTTTCTCGTTTGCCTTCGATACCTAAACCTTTCTCAACCATGATCTTTGCATTTAAGCCTTGATCATGAATAAATGGCAACAATATAGGGGTATGCCCATGTTGCAGTGTCTCTATTATCGACCCCCATCCGGAATGAAACAACGAGCCACCAATGGACGGGTGAGCCAAAATTTCAAGCTGTGGTGCCCATCCAATACACACAATACCTTTATCGGATATCCTGTTTTTTAAATCGTCTATTGCCCAAGTGGGCTTCCTTAGAGCCCAAATGAAAGGTAATTGGGCCAATTCAAGCCCATACACTATCTCGTATACTTGATCTTTTGCGAGTTTGTGCTCACTGCCGAAGCTTACATAGATAACCGATCCCTGGCTTTGTTGATCAAGCCACTTGAAAACCTCGTCCCAGGGGCCGGGGTCATTTTCGTTTCCTTGTTTTACGACTTTTGCAGGCGGTAATACGCCCACTGGCACCACAAGCTTGTTATTTATCGACTGCAAGAGATCGATTTTATCATCTTCAAACTCTCGGCAACTGCGTATACCAATTGCTTGACATCCCCTTAGTATCCTTCCGAACCTTTCCATATCTGTTATAGCGTAATCTCCTGAAATCGACTCCGTTGGACTTAACAAACAAGTTGTGGCAGCTGTGAAAACGGAAAAATACATCAACTGAACTCGACATTCCTCTGCAATTTGCGGCATCCAGTAAGCAGCAAAATCAGAGATAATCCAAGTCGGTAAATTAGTAGAAATAAACGTCTTGACGGGTTCATAGAGAAGATCGTAAGCTCTTTTCAAGAAGGGAATCTCGTCGAATTCAACATGGTGTCATTAGGGAGCATTGGCATTGGAAGGGTTACATATTGTATAAGGGAGGATAAGTTGGGAGGGATTTTAGGTAGTCTCGAAATGTTACGTGGTGTCGATATGTATGAAACTCGAACACCATGGTTAGCCAAAGCTATGGCAAGCTCCAAGAAAGGGAGCATGTGACCAAAGGCCGACCATGGTAGCATCACTATATGAACGTCTTTTTTGTTTGTTGCCATTGAGTTTCGATCTCAGGTTGCGAAACTGGTTACGATTAATTTCTTTGGTTTAGTACTTTAGTGGAAGGGTGTACATATTTCTCAAAGATAATGACATCTATATATACTTATATATAGAGTATCATCCTAACTCTATGCCTACAAATTAGGGACATCTTAAAATAAATGTCGTTCTTATCAGTATGTGTGAGCAATTTTAGGTTTAGATTAGACCAGATTATTTGGTCTGGACCAAATCGGACCGAATTCTTTAGATCCGGTTATCGACCCACATTTTTTTTAGGTTTTGTTTCTTGGTTCGGTCCGGTCCAAGACTGGTTCATTTAGGACCAGATCGAATGAACCGAATTTTACACTTTTAAAGACTAATCATTAAAAGTTCACAAATAACATTATACCTCCAATGGTAGAATGAAAGATGATACGGTTACACTTGGTGTATGAATCTTCCATACACCACCAATAGAATTTGAACATGTGCCAGAATCTAATTATGTAAACATGAAGGTAATTATTTCAATGGGAGAAAAGTTTGGAAAGGATTTGGGGAATTTTTTTGGAAATTTATTTACTATAATTAACAGATATGGTAATATTTAATTACCATTAGAAAAAATAATGAAAAGTTGTTTGTTTTTTTACACGTGATTTTTTTTTTTCTTCATTCAATAATATTTTGCACCTTTTCTTCATGATAAATTTAATCCGCTTTCTATTTCAATTAATACTAAAATCAATTGAACTTCGATTAAAAATAAATTTTGTAATTGAAAAAAAAAATCAAAACTTCTAAATATTACACACTAATTACAGCAAAGTGAAATTTAAAAATTATGAGAGAGAGAGAGAAAAAACGTAATAAGCAATATATAAGAAAATTATTAGGAAATAATTTAATTAGTTCTAAATATATGATGATCATATTATCAAAATATAAAATAGCTGAAATGAAATTAATAAGGAGTAATATTATTTTGGGAAATAAACTAATAACGGTAAATATATAAATTTCAAATGTAGTCTAATACTTAAATATTAAAATGAGATTATTACATGGTCCACCGCTGCCACATGTCGCCAAATTACTCGTAGTGTATAAAAGATTCTATACACTGAGGGTAACTGTAGCCTTTTCGGTGGTGGAATAGCATCCTACAACCAAGTTATATCTTATCGAGCTTATGTGTAATTTTTTTGAGCATTCTAAAAGTTACTTTTTTTTATGTTTAAGTGAGTGAGTTCAGAAATTTTATAGTATAGCTCGACTTCTTTAAAACAAAACTCGAAAACTTTATTATATAACTCGGGTTCTAGAGCATACAACTGGATACAACTGGTTGTAGGATCTATTAACTGTTAAAAGTTATAGAAGGGATGATCATTTTATCTGTAAAAGACATTATAAATTAATATTAACATTTATTCTCATAAAAACAGTCGTCTAATTATTCAATGTAATTGACTTAACGTAATTTAAATGTATTTATCATATACGAATTAGTGAAAAAAAAAATAGTTTCAGGTCCATTTCCGTCTAAGACCCAACCGGACTGAATATTTCGGGTTCGATTCGGTCCAACACCGAAAGTTTTAGGTCGGATCTTCTGTCTAAAAAATTTTTATTTTCGATTATCGATCCGGTCTAGTTTACTCCGGTCCAAGACCGATGCTCATCCCGTGTGCTCTCCTGAAAATGTGGCCCTAGTGTTGTATACTCATGATTTGGATTGAATTCCATCACTAAACTTGGTAATTTTGATGACCAAAATCGAGGACCATATTCCCACGTTCATCGCTGAACATGACCTTAAACACCCCTTAGTGTCTTTTGTGTGACGATTGTTTGGAATATAAAAGAACTATCTCCATCAAAAGTTAATTGTGTGACGATTTGGTTGAATTTCTTTTGTCTTTTTTTTTTTTTTTTTTTTTTTTTTTTTTTTTTTTTTTACTATGTCTTCTTTTCTTTGGATTTTGAGTTTTTGTTTTTACTTTCATTTATATCTTATATATATTGTACAATTGTTTGGAATATGTTTTTTTATCAGCTAATGAACAATTTTTCGTTTCAAATTTGTCCAATTTTAGTTTATTTTTATTGTCGTAATTTTTAACATACATATAGAAAAACATAGGTAAGTTAATGATGCACATGGTGATAATAGACACAAAATTAAAACCGATACAGTCTGATTTTCTTCCAACGATACGGTCTGATTTTCTCTCAAAAATATAGATATTTTAATGTATGAATGCATATGTTACTATGAAGTACGAAGTATTCTTTTCGGTTGATTTCTAGTAAGATAGGCTATCTTTCAAGGATCAAATATTAAACCACTTGAATTTATGATGCAAAATATTTGCTAATTTCTAGATTTTTTTTTTATTTCATCTATCCTTTTTAATCCATTTAAAATTTAAAATGAATATATATATATATTAATTTTAAGCATGTGCGAGTATCTCAAATTAAAAGAATACGAGTATAATGGTAGCAATTGACTTTCAAAGTTCTATTGTCACAGTCGGCCTTGTCCTACGGATCGTATCTCAACAAATTTTTAAGTTTATCCCTACAGAATCCTCACCTAAAACACCCCCCTCTTCCAACACAAAAAAGTTTAAAACGTGCAACATTGAGGTTCATTATAATTGTTTTTTTATTTATCACTTTTAAAAATATACGGAGTAATGGTTAAAAACTTAAAATCATGACATTGTTTTGGACTGTACCTAAAAAATTTCAAAAGCCTAACTACGATGAGTCATAACGAAAGCATTGGATTCTTCGATTTTTAAATGTTATCATCTCTTAAATTGCTAAGATTTTGTGTACTACAAAGCGTCTTGCTTGTGACGGGCTAATTCCGTTATAAGCTTGTGACCCATCATAAAAAGGAAGATGGGACAATGTGGGGCACCTTCATGTGCTTTCCCACTCGCCTCTCATGGATATTTTATGAAAAGAAATACTATTTGTCACAAGCTTGTGACGGATATCGCCGTCTTCAATGAGATTTTATGTAATATAAAATCATGTCATTGTTTAATGAGAGTGTTAGTTGGCCAAAATTCATGTCATGAAGATTTTATAATTTCTATTAACTTAAGAGGGTTTTACTATTGGTTTGTTCCCTCAGTTAACTGGACAAGAACGAGAGAAGTTGGATCGTAATTATGTTGTAGCTGATATAACAATGTGCTCTGAATTAGATGTCTCCATTTAAAGCCCCAGGACCGGACGGCTTCCAAGCTTTATTCTGTCAAACACAATGGAAAACGGTCTCTCCAAGTTTATGCAAGATGATTTTCGAAGTCCTACATGACAATATTTTCCCTGAGGGGTTAGGAGATACTTTCATCTCACTAATTCCGAAAGTGGATCATCCCAATCAGGTTTCGCAGTTTCGACCCATTGGTTTGTGTAATGTGGTGTACAAAATTATCACAAAAATGATTGTGAATCGTTTAAAACCGGTTCTGCGCATCCTTATAAATCCGGTATAGAGCAGCTTTGTGCCTAAGCGCCAGATAAACCGATAATATTATTATCGTTCAGGAAGCTCTACATTCGATGCGAGGAAAGAAAGGAAAAACGGGTTTATGGCACTTAAACTCGATTTGGAAAAGGCCTATGACAAATTGGAATGGTCTTTCATCCATTTCAGTCTTAAAGATATGGGACTTCCGGATCGTATGGTGGGTACCATTATGCGGTGCATCAAAGCTGCTTGGTTGAATGTCTTGTAGAATGGTGAGAAAACAGAGCCGTTTGCACCCACTCGAGGGATTCGGCAAGGGCATCCGCTTTCACAATATATATTCACAAACTGCATGGAAAAACTAAGCCAATTGATTGAGGAGGCCAGACGGGTGAATCAGTGGAAGGGTTTCAATATCTGTAGTGGAGGCCCTACATTAACCCATCTTTTCTTCGCAGACGATATCATTCTTTTTGGTGAAGCGACTATGGATCAAGCCCGGGCCATTAATGCTTGTCTTGAGGCTTTTTGTAGTGCATCGGGGCAGAGGGTGAGCATGGGAATGTCTAAGGTGTTTTTCTTTCCAAATGTTGATGGTGATGACATGGTTAACATCTCGAATGAGCTGCAAATAGCCTGTACAGAAGACTTGGGTCTATATTTGGGCATGCCAACTTTAAATGGTCGAGTGACGAAGGATTATTTCGAGTTCATAACACAAAAGGTAGATAAGCGTTTAACTGGGTGGAAATCGAAAAACCTCTCGTTGGCAGGTCGAGCTATGTTGGTTCAATCTACCGTTTCATCTATCCCAGCTTATGCTATGCAGACGACTAAGCTGCCTAGATCGTTATGCGATGATCTTGATAAGAAGTCGAGAAGGTTTTTATGGGGAGGGAATGAGGAAAATAGAGCCCTTAGTCTTGTTGCCTGGGACACGGTCACAAAGGAAAAGGAAAGTGGTGGTCTTGGTTTACGGTCCATGAGGCAGGTGAATACCGCGTTTATGGCAAAATTAGGATGGCGCATTCTATCGGAACCAAATACTTTGTGGGCAAGGGTGCTTCGTCACAAGTACTTTAGAAGGAGGTGTGATGTTGATATGTTTAAAACCAAACCTTTGAGTTCTAATGTTTGGAGAGGAGTGGTGGATGGTTTTAATAGCCTAAAATCAGGTTTTAGTTCCTCGATAGGGAATGGGAGGAAAACTCTGTTCTGGAAGCATAATTGGGCTATGAATGCACCACTTGAGTCCTTGACACCTCTACCTATTCCACCTGAGTTGGAGAGGGCTATAGTTGGAGATATGTGGGATCCTCTGGTGGTTTGGCAATGGGAACTGTTTGCCGATTTTTTCTCCTCGGAAACCCTTCAGACAATTGCATCTTATGAAGTGTTCCCAGGGGAGGAAAACGAAGATAAGATATTCTGGGCAGCGTCATCTTCGGGGGCTTTCACAATACAATCGTCTATTAATGTGTTGCGAAATGAGTCGAGGGAGGAAGGGAGTGTTTTGAATTGGAAGTTGCCTTGGAAAACTTGGGCTCCACAAAGAATTCCGTTTTTCTTATGGCTGATTATGCACGATAGAATTATGTCAAATTCGAACCGGACTCGACGAGGTTTAACGGAGGATCCATGCTGTGGTATATGTAATGGAGTTGAAGAAACTTCATTACACATCTTGCGAGATTGTCCAAAGGCAAGACGAGTTTGGAGGCTTTTCTCAATCTCTAATTCTCAAGAGTTTTTTGCAACTACTGATATCCAAACCTGGGTGTCGGACAACTTGATGAAAGGCAAATTAGACGGTCTAGGTGGGTGGCCTACTACATTTTCCGTTATTATTTGGTGGCTGTGGAGGTGGCGAAATTGTAGGGTGTTCAGTAGGCCGGGAGATGTTGTTGGTAATGCTTATACCTTTTTGATGCAGCGGGTGTGGGAGGTGCGAAATGCTAAGGAGGTCACAGACATTGGTGTTACTGACCGAGTGCAGGGGAGACATGAAGTTTATGTGCGATGGGTTGCTCCGCCGGCAGGTTGGGTTGTACTCAATATCGATGGAGCTTCTAAGGGAAACCCGGGTTTATAAGGCGCGGGAGGGATTTTTAAAGACTCGGTAGGACATGTTTTGAGTGCTTTTGCGGAAAGAATTGGGTGTGCTACGGTTACTCGAGCGGAGATCATGGCTTTGCGGAGGGGTTTGATGATGGCCTTGGAACTCGGAATAACCCAACTTATCATTCAGACGGATTCAAAAGTGGTTAAAACTTTAATAGAGAAGGAATTTGCATTTACTACAGCTCATTCACATATGATACAAATATGCCAAGCCTTTATATGGGATAATCCATGGAGGGTGGAGATACATCACATTTATCGAGAAGCCAACGGTGTGCCGATTGGTTGGCGAATCAAGGAGTGGGACAAGGGCAACAGTTGGTGTCGTATGACTATAATACGATACCTGATCGTCTATTTGCTCTGATGGAGAATGATGTTGGACGGGTCTCGTGGCCTCGGGTGGTTCCGTTTTACTCGGCTTAGCTTTTTTGGTTTTTGTTCTAAAGTAGTTTCGTTCTTTGTTCTTTGTTTTGTTTTGCTCTTTGTTTTCTTCGTTTTTGTTTTCTCCGTTTCTTTGGCATGGCCAATTCTTTTTCACACCAAAAAAAAAAAAAACAATTTCTATACAAACATTTGACCTGAAATCTGTAGTTGGCCAAATTTAATTAAACCCAAAAATGGGTTAGAAGTTAGCAAATTCTAATGTATGACTGTATGTTCGACGGGAAATAGGGGTAAACTTTTGATAATAGTGATCATTTTTAGGTAAATAGTGACCTATATTTACCATTACTGCAAACGTGCTTTAAATTTAATATTTAGATTAACTTTGGTGTAGTGTTCGACATAATATACCATTTTAACCTTTGGAATTTTTCTTAATTTTTCTCCGTTTCTTTGGCATGCCTCATTAATTTTTTAGTCGATTATGTGCTCTTATTAACAGGCTTTTACTGTCTCCTTACATTTTCTTCTTAGATGACGCCTCCTCCCTGCAATAGTAGCACCTTGACTCTTGATTTAGTAAACTATGGCTTCCATTGATTGCTTGATGTGAACTCCCAAATGTTGGGGCCGTTTTCTTTTCAAACAGAAGTACTCCAACATTCCTAGTTTGTATGCTATGCCTTACCCGTCTATAAATACATTTTTGGATGTTCATTTTGTATTGTTGCATTTGGGTAAGTGATTGTGGTGTATTGGACCGTCTTTTGGAGGATTGGTCACGGCTGGTCTAACCGTGGGGGAGGGCTAATAGTGGTCGTGGGTTGGTGGGTTGGCCACGGCCTGGCTGTTTGTCGGGGGTGGACTCGGGTGGAATAGGGTAGTTACACCCTTGGCTTCCTTCTTTTTTGTTGTTGTTTTGATTGGGTTTTGTGAATTGGGCTTGGATACATATCCTATGTTATTGGGCTACACTTATTATGGGTACTTTTGGTGCCAAGTTCGGGTTATTTGAAACATTAAAATTCCGTCTCGTGTTTTATATAACGTAATTCGTTAAATATCGTTCATTTATATATTTTTCTCACATGATTTATGATTGTGGAATTCATTATTTAATTATGTCATTTATCTATGAAATGACATGTTTTCGTTATAATGTGAGTTCAGTTTATTTATTCATGCTTAGTAAGTAATAAATGATTTGTTTTGCATTTGGGTAATTGTAACATTTACTAAGATAAGAGAAGGTATGTTTTAAGCTTTCGTGTTGGGGCTCGTTCCTTTAGGTGTGACCGAAAGGGATCAGCTGAACACCGCCGTCTCACGACAGTAACGTCAAACCCTAGTTGGCCAACTGTTACCGATATACGTTGATCAGCTAACTAGTATTGCCAATGAATATCTCATGCATATTCCTTAATGAGATTTAATAATATTATCATGCACTATTGTGGAGGACAAAACAGTTAATACTAGGGCAAATATTATACAGTATCTAGTTTGTTGATTATATTCTTATAAAAATAACTATTCGACTCTTGCATAGTTGCAGTCTCATATAGTTTTTTTTTTTGAAAATTACACTCACGTAATCACATCTATAAAATATTATTAAAAGGTTAGCCTAAAAATGTCACGTAGACAATGCCACATGAGATGAAAAAAAGCCACGTATACAATAACAATTTGACTTGACAAACTAATATAACATGGATTACCAATTTATTATTATATTGCATTAATTTAATTCACTTATCTATAAAATATAATTAAAAGGCTACCCTAAAATGACTAATAAACGCCACGTAGACAAAGCCACGTAGGATAAAAAATGCCACGTAAAAGTGAGCATCAAAACTCATTACCACGTAATTGTCTTATTTTATAGATTTAATTCATTTTTCTATAAATTAATTTAATTTATGTAACTCTTACAAATTTACATCAAAATTTCATAATTTATAATCAATATTGACATTTTACATGAACTTTTGTGATAAAAACATGTTAATAAATGTCATAATTTATAATTAAAATTGACATTTTAATTGAAATTTTGGTAATAAAACATGTTAATAAATTAAAACTTTTCATATTACTTACATGCACCCACCATTTTTATTAACATTTTTTCCTATTTAATTCATTTTTTTAATTAAACCTTATAATAAATTAATTAAAACTCTTCATAATACTTAACATCCACCAAATTAATTAAATTTTCTTCCTATCTAATTAATTTTTGTAATATAATATGATAATAAATTGATTAGATTTCTTTATACTACTTAATACCCATAATTTTCATTAACATTTTTTCTTATTTAATTCACCTCCTTAGTTGCTCAGCAATCAATTATCTAATTTAATAATACCACAAAAAAAAAAAAATTAAAATATGGGAGTCTATGGTTATGTGATGGCTATAAAACCTATAATACCTATGATAGTTTTTATTCACAAGATTTATTTAAAATCTGTTGCTCATTTGCCCATGAGCTTCTAAGTTGTGGATTATATTTTATGGTTTAATTTATTTATTTGATTATAGAGAGTATATTGAGTATTATTATTGAGTATTGTTGTTGTTATGTCCAATAAAGTATATTTTAATTTGTTAGGTTATTGGTTTTATAAATCCTTTGATTTATATTTAAATTCATGTTTTCAATTTGGTTTAATTTCAATGAATTACATGTGACAATGTTGATTCGTTTGTGAAGTTTTTGCCATCTTGATGTTTTACCGTTTGGTCAATATATTTTTTATATGAATTTTAAAGCATCATGAAATGTATGTGAATGCAGATAAGACAAATCATCACGTGGGTAATCTGAAGAGAGAAGAAATGCAAAAAAACATTTAATTTTAATTCACAAGACATTTTTATAGAGGTTAATACTAATTCATCTATATTAATTACTTAATTATTTATTTTTATACAATATTATAAAAAGGCAAAACTATGTATTAAAAAGTTAATTATCTCTAAAATTGTCACATGCTTATAAGCACCAAAAAAATAAAAATAGTAGTTGCAATCACTAAAAAACTAATATAAACTCTTTATTTTCCTCTCATAAATTTGGTTATTAATCTACCTATTTATTTAACTTTAATTCCATAAGATAATTAAAAAGCAAGCGATACTATCTACCATTATTATTCTGCATGTCATATTTTAATTTCGGAAGATAATTTTTAAACCATTCTCATGCAAAATAGATTGTGAACAACAACAACAACAACAACAACAACAACAACAACAACAACAACAACAACAACAACAACAACAACAACAACAACAACAACAACAACAACAACAACAACAACAACAACAACAACAACAACAACAACAACAACAACAACAACAACAACAACAACAACAACAACAACAACAACAACAACAACAACAACAACAACAACAACAACAACAACAACAACAACAACAACAACAACAACAACAACAACAACAACAACAACAACAACAACAACAACAACAACAACAACAACAACAACAACAACAACAACAACAACAACAACAACAACAACAACAACAACAACAACAACAACAACAACAACAACAACAACAACAACAACAACAACAACAACAACAACAACAACAACAACAACAACAACAACAACAACAACAACAACAACAACAACAACAACAACAACAACAACAACAACAACAACAACAACAACAACAACAACAACAACAACAACAACAACAACAACAACAACAACAACAACAACAACAACAACAACAACAACAACAACAACAACAACAACAACAACAACAACAACAACGCAAAACTTTCACATTCCATTTCTCCTAACACCATATTTATGTCTATATTAGACTTCATAATACTGAGAAAAATCTATAACTCTATAATCTATAAAAAATCTATTATCTATAAATCTAATTAAAAGGCAAGCCAAACTATCTACCATAATCTATATGTCATATTTAATTACATACGATAATATCTTAAACCACTCTCGTATAAAGTAGATTTTGTAAAAAAAAAATTATAATTATTAGTAATCAAGCAAACTTTATACATTCCATTTCTCTTTACTCCTTATTTATGTTTATATTAAATTTCATAATAATGAAAAAAATGATGCTCAAAACTCAAAAGTCATGAACCTTGATTCATATTTATACTAATATTAAATTTGATAATAATGAAAAAATGATGCTCAAAAGTTATAAACGCATCCTCAATTGTTTATATATTTTTGTTGGAAGGCAAAATTTATAAACCAAAATTTTTCTCATCTCTATTGTTAGTAGAACTAACAATTAAGGTATTTTAGATCATTAACTAATTTATTTCTTTTTTAGTGCAAGTTCCATTGGTATGAAGTTTTGATCACATTTTTCAAATATTGTATAAAACAAATTCCACTGTTTTGTTCATTAATTTGCACTAATTACTGAGTTACTTTTTATAGGGACGGTTCATTGAAGAAAGAAGACTATATGGAGAAGTAAAATATTAGGATTGCTTAAAGAACTATATATAAAAACTAAGTGTAAGATTGACGACATCAACCTGAATGTGTACTAGTTTTTTAGTTTTTTTTTTCAACTGTATTTTTTATTTTGGTATTTGTTGATTTTTTTCATCATTTTACCTTTGAAAAAATAGCACTCTTTAGTTTATCGACTTTGATCTGTTAACATGTCAATGGCCGTATTTTTACTACACGATCTATCATGAATTATTCGTGAGGTAATCTTACTGTGTGATTTGATATTTTATAAAGTCTCAATTACTAGAAACACTAAAAACATCACACTAAAAACAAAATATCCCGTGAAATTCACGGGCCACGAAATTAGTTTCCTTTAAAAATCTATCCATATTTCATTAATTTTAAACTTAATTAACTAAAAAAACTACAATGAAAAATACGGATTAACTATAAGTTAATAATTTCAAGATATTTCATATGGAGTAGTATTATATGTATTCGAAATAAAAAAATTGAATACATAAGAAATTAAGAACGAAGAAGAATAAATGAAGTTAAAAATAAAAAATTGTATTGTCACTAATTCACTATTGTTGTTACTATAAAAAAAATATTATAACTTTGTTGTATATAGAAGATGTTTTAGAAAACTAATTAATCGACAAATAAGTATTAAAGATCATATAAAATATTTTCTTAGAAAATATAAAATATATGGAAAATAAAATATTTATTAATTTAAGTAATTTACAAACAAATTCTGTAAATAGTTAAATGAAATTAAACAATAATAATACAATTTTAAAAGGGTAGTAATATCATGTATTTAGTTCATGAAATTATTTCACGTAAAAGATAACGTTTTGTAAAAAAAATTGCATTGTTTAGCAATATATTTAGTAAGTAAAACTAAAATAATTATATTTATAATTTTGTGTTCTTGGTGAATTTAAATGAGCCTTCTCCATTCCACTTTAATTATTTAATTTATACAATATTATTAAAAGGCTACTTAAAGCCTTTAACTTATATTAATTACTTGATTATTTAACTAGAAATAATCTCTAAATATCATGTGTTACTTATAAATACAAACAAAATAAATAATATTAATTACAAACACAAAAAAACCAAATTAATACAAACTCTTTATTTTCCTCTCATAATTTTGTATCAATTGACCTATTCATTTAACTTTTATTTACTTTTATTTAATAGATTGTCTTTTTGTTTTTCCTCACAATTATTATACTTTGTATTTATTTTACCGTAATTTTTCCTATCTCCCCCTTAGTTCAAAAAAACATTCTTCTTCTCTCAAATAAATTCTTGAAGTTAATTTAAAAAATTTCCTTATATAAATATTACAACAATCCTATTTTTCATTTTTATCTAAAAAGTTGGTAAGTAAAGTATGCATATATATAACCAAATGAATTATTTAACTTTGGCATTAATTTATTATAATATGGCATAAATTTAATTCGTTTATCTATAAATTAATTTAACTCACTTATCTATAATATTAAAAGATATTATCGATATTCTTAAATGATTTTTGTATATTAAATATATTTTTTTCCAAAAATTTATGTAACCCTTAGAAATTTACATCAAAATTTCATAACTTATAATTAGTATTGACATTTTATTTGAAAATTTTCTGATAAAACATGTTAATAAAATTTATAATTTATAATTACATTTGAAATTTTAATTGAAATTTTTGTAATAAAACATACTAATAAATTAATTAAAACTTATTAATTAAAACTCTTCATATTACTTAACACTCACCATTTTTATTAACATTTTTCCTATTTAATTCATTTTTTTTAATTAAAATGGTAATAAATTGATTAAAAATCTTCATAATACTTAACACCCACCAAATTAATTAAAAGGTTTTCCTATTTAATTAATTTGTATACTATAATATGTTAATAAATTGATTAAAACTCTTTATATTACTTAACAGTTAACACCCATAATTTTCATTAACATTTTTTCCTATTTAATTCACCTCTTGAGTTTCTCGGCGATCAATTATCTAATTAAATAATACCACAAAATAAATTAAAATTAAAATTAAAATATTGGAATTTATGGTTGTATAATGGCTATAAAACCTATAATAATTTCTATCTATAAAATCTTATTAAAAGGCTAACCTAAAAAATGTGACATAACAAGTTTAATTGTGACGTGAAACTTTTAATGTGACATAGTAACAAAAAGTGATATGGATTACCAATTTAAGAAAATTAAAAAATATAAGGTAGACAAATTTAAAAAATATAAGGTATAAACACAAAAAAGAAAGAAAAAAAAATTGTAAACCATTGATCTCCTATCATAATTTTTGTTATTTATTTAACCATTATTTCCTTTATTTAATGAAATAACCTTTTAACTTTCCTTTCATCATTACTATAAATACTCCGTATTTATGTACCATATTTTTTTATTTTTCTTTCATTCATAAAATAGCATCTAAAGTATGCATAGAAAAGTAAACTAATTGTTTATTTTTTTATTTTTTTTATGTTTTGTATTAATTTGTTATTATTTTTTGTGTTTGTATTAATATTACAGGAGAATGAATTTTCATCTTTATTCAAAAAATTGGTAGGTAAGGTATAACTAAAGAACTAAATTAATTATTTTGCTTTTTATTTTTATTATGTTTTGAATTAATTGGAATCTTATTAGTTATTTTTTTGTGTTTATATTAATATTGCAGGAGAATGAATTTTCAACTTTATTCAAAAAATTGGTAGGTAAACTATAGATAGAGAACTAAATTAATTGTTTCACTTTTTATTTTTATATATTTTGAATTAATTAGAATTTTATTAGTTAGTTTTTTGTGTATGTTTGTATTAATATTATAAGAGGATGACATACTCACATATCAATAACAATGCACGAGGTTCGAAATAATGGCTATGGATCTTCTTTACAGATTTATTTTTTCTTGGTTTGGATGACTCTTTCATTTTTGTCGGTTTTTCTTTTTTCTACAATGGTGTATTTAATATATCGAATGGTAGCAAAAATCTTTAATAAGTTGTTGACATGTTGTTACATTATTGTCCTTCACTCTTTCCTACACTTTAGTCTCCTTTGTAACACTTATATTCTATTTTTATTTTGTCAAACAGGTTACAAATCAAATTGCTTAGCCAAATTATTTTAGTACGATGCACATATGTCAATTTGATCTTATCATAGTGTTATAATCTGCATAAATAGTAATTAGTTATAAACTGATTCTTATTCTCCAATTCATTGTTCCAATTCCAATGCTTTCAAGCCTTTAAATCATTTTTTTTGTTTTCTATCAAATATACTATTCTGTAAGTCACAATATTTTTTGGATGAATATTTTTTTTGAATGATTTGTTTTTATTTTATTTTCTCATGAATTAGGAAAAGCTAATATTTCGTATGGAGTATACTAGTATTGTTTTGATTATAATTTTTGATGAATGGTCGAATATGAAGAAGCTATGTTTAGAATCATATATGCATAAATCTCTATTTATTGCGTGATTCCGAGAAATGTGTAATTAGTTTTGCTCATCTTATACTACTAGTAATAATTATTAGAGTTCACCTATAAAGTTTTGATCCTTACTTTACAAATCTAATCTTATATGTACTACGGAGTATATTATTATAACACAAAATATGATATTTTAAATATATGTAACCTTTTCTTAGAATTATTCGGAATAGTTGTTAAAGTTGCTCACATAAAAGTTCACGGCCGTTTATTTGCAAGATAAACATAGGACCAAGTACTTTAAAATGCACCAAAACGACAATAAAAACAATATATCCATTCAAGCAATAAAGAGGCAAGTTGCAATAATGTTGTTGGTGAAGAAAACCATTCATATTCTATAATCTTTAAGCCGGTCAAAGCAATGGTCAAATAATAAAGAGACAATTGAAGAATCGCTAATTAAAGAGACAATTGAAGAACCATTAATTAAACAGGCAATTTTAGAATTATTAGCAACTCAAACGAGAAAATTGAGAGTCATTGATTTTCTTTCTATAAAATCTCATCAAAATACCAATTCATATTGTCTTATTTGATACCAGGTTGTCCAAACCAACATTACCCGTCCTTAAAAAAGTCAGTTTTTTTTGTTCACTCTATAATTTAGAGTATTTTAATGGAATTTTGTGTCTCCTTTTTCCTTTTCTTTTTGTTCTTGTATTTATATTTAATAGTCTTAATTGGAGGTGTCAATTCAATTAGTTAACTTGATAATTTAATTAATGATGTTATTGTAGGAGGTATGTATATGTTAATGTGATCCTGACATGGATATGCGTTGAACTTCGCGTAATTATTTTGCATACCCAATAAGAAATATTTTTACGAGACTAGCATAATTATCCATATTGTACGAGTTTTAGGATTTTGACAGGAGTATTTATTTAAATTCTATATTTATATGTGTACTTACTATAAGTGAAGTAATAATAAGGTTATATTTTTGTAGAGAAAGAAAGGATAATGAATGAAAAGTAATCACGCTATATATTTCGAAGTTAGGAGTTTTTAACTGCTTATGGAGTAGAAAATAAATTTCAATGCAATTTGTTCATATATGGAAGGGTGACTTCTTTTAATGTTTTGTTTTATTGGTAGCAACTTGTACTCATATTTTTAAATCCTTTGAAAACAGGGGACGACAATGGAGCACAAATACATGTTCCAATACTTCTAAGGCATCAAGATTGTCCATAAGACCAGAAGTACCCGAAAATTCAATTTGACGGATTGTGTCCTCGCTTCAAAACAACCAAGCTATTCACATTTTGGTTTGAGTATCATCCCGAATCAAAAATTTAGAGTGTATTAAACTTTTGTTTTAAAATACCGCTTCCTCGGTCGTGTTCATTTATTTACCTTTTTTTTAATTATTTATGAGTGTTTTTTTTAATTAAAATTAAACAAATGATTGAGAGAGGGGACTACTCCATATAAGTTATTCACAAATTGAACACTTAAACATTTTCAATTATTAACGATCCCGTGTTTTTCACGGGTTTCAAAACTAGTTTCATCTAAAATTGTAAGAATGAGGATTTCTGTTAACTTTATTTATAAAAGGTCGTTTCTATCACTATTCCAATTTCTAGGTGAGTTTTAAGTTTTTACTTTTAATAACGATACATGTATATTAGTTCATTTTTTTTATTCCTATTACGTCTCCCACTAATTTAGTGAAAGACGATCTCTCATAAGACCTACTGATTTTTTTTATGTCTATTAATTAATATGGAGATAACCTAAACAATCCCCTATTTACTAAATGAATAGGCGAAACTCACATTTTTCCCGCCTAAACCATATTTCCTAAAATAAAGCGCGGTATTTTTAGCATATATTGTAGGTATGGCAGGTGATAAATTATACAATCTTTTAATAAATTTAATATTTAAAACATTTATATTATTTCACAATCTACATAAAATTTATCTCCATTATTATATGATAAAAAAACTGTATATTTTTTTTCTTTTAAATAATTGTACGCTCAAAATTCATTGACTTTTTAATGATAAGAAATGATGAGAAATATAAAAAAGAGTGAATTGTCAATTTAAAATCCATAAATAATACGGAGTACACTAAAAAGTAAAATTTTATAAATACCGTACATATATTGCACGGGATCTAAACTAGTATATTGTCATGGAGATATCGTAAACAATATATTGTAAATTAAATTAAAAAGATTTTGTGTTTTTCATAAGACCTACTAATGTTTTTCCAATGTATGTACTCCACTACTCCATAGTTTATTTATATATGCATAATAATTCGGAAAATTTAACCAAAAAATCGAAAATCTCATCAATCACAAAAACTCCGGAAAGATGATCTCTCAATAACGTTATTAAGAGCCCTCTCATATGATGGGATAAGGGACTCACTCAATTTATTTATTTTCTATTATGTCTACCACTAAATTAGTGGAAGACGGTTTCTCATGAGATCTACTGCTCATCCATAAGGGGCGAGGATCCCTGCAAGTCCCATAGCTCTATCACTTGGTTTTCATGTAGCTTAATAAGGGTGTAATTTTTTTTTCCGATAGTAGTAGATGTTTGTTCATTTAAGATAGCTAGATTATCAATTTTGTGCAGTGAATTCTTCACTCTTAAAAGGTATGAAGTTGCCCAACTTTTGTTTATAAATAGTGTAATCCTTATGAATATCCTTACTAATAGTAACTTCCCTCAATCTCATCCATTTACTAAGGGATTGCCATCAATCTAGGCCACTCACTCATCCTCTCACATGTAAATTGTTTATAATCCTTGCCGACCAGGGCATTTCTTACCCTAATCTCTACCGTACACTTCCATCCTTCACTCTTCTCAATTGAGCAAGTCATTCATGACCCCAAATTCTTCCGATCCTTCACTCTAGATCCGTATAAAAACTTCACTCACCTTGGTAACCATTCTCGCAGTTTCCGGTTACTATTGTCTATGGGTTTTGCGCTTTTCAGTGATTATTTGGCTCCTAGATCTCTTAACAAGTGATTTGTGCAGTTTGTAAACCAGTGCCGTTAGCGGAGGTGTGCCTTTTAGCATTCGGAAAAAAAAATCAAGTACATAGTAATTTAATTTAGTCGATTTGCAATAGGAATCGGAGTTCCACGCGCACCTATATTTGAGAGCCATTAGGCTACAAAAATCTATACATCTGAGACAAACGATAACATAACCCAGTTGAACACCACGCCATCAACGAGTAATAAAAATTATACTATTGCGTTCATAGTACTGAAGATAAACGATAAAATAACGTAGTAAAATGCCGCGACCATTAGGCTGCGGACCACCAACTAATAAGGAGCAAACAAGTAAGAGGCATAGAATTGTGGTTTGCAATTGCTGTAATAACCTGCCTTTTAGCCTTCTTCAAGGTCTACATTTCGCCAAACAATAAAATGTCACGAAAAACTCGCTACCTCGAGGACCTTGGGGTATTCCCATTATAAGAGCATCCACAATGGTAAGCTAGTTGCTACTAGCTTACCTTTGCCACATCAACTTTTTAAGCCACAACAATTTCAAGCTACAATTTGCTCCAATGGTTAAGCTAATTTACTAGTAGCTTAATTGAACCCACTTAACACACCCTCTATTTTTCTATTGGTTAATTCTTCTTGTAGGACCATTTGAGCTACTAGCTCCATGGAGCTACTAGCTCAATTTAAGCTAGTTTATGTAGAGTGCTCCAATGGTTAAACAAGTAGCTTGAAATCTTTTTTATTTGCAAGCAAGTCCTTTTAGGTAACCATTGGAGATGCTCTAAGTAGCATCAAAATGGTTAAAAAAATTTAAAAATCTACAATGGAAGTTGAAGCATCCCTGCCTTAACACGTTAAGGTCTAAGTACGGTTCCATAATAACATTATCGCCTTATCGGCTACTTCTCGTCCTTTCATTTTCAAATCCACTCCTTTTATGGCCTATGAAGCCCTAATTTTGAAGGGTGTTACCTTTGCTAGCCGCCATGGTACGGAGAAAATCCGAACAAATATTCAACTCAATATATTAGTTCTACTAATTATGGGACACGTGGCGTCTTTTTCGTCGTAATATAATCTAATTTCAAATCTTGCCCATCCCTCTCATGCAAATTATTTCTGTCACGCTCGTAAACGGGCACTTAATCTTCTACTCAAGCGTCTTAAGCGTGACGTTATTAATTAATGTTCAATTAACCGAAGTTTTTCTGCGTCCGCTTTGTTGTGTTCATGTGTTTCGGGGACAAATTACTCGAATCGCAAGTTAAAGACATTAACATCATTCAACAAAAATTATTAACGTCCCTTGGTCGTTTCCAAATACTTAGTCTATACACTCAACCGACCAAGATTTTACTTAGAAGTTCCTGGAACGAATTAATTAGCTTAAAAAATAAACGTAAAGAAATCCTAATATGAACCGAAACTCAACTGACCTGTAATAGACCCGACTTGAAATAACACAAACCGATTAATGTTGCTAACCAAAATAAACCCAATCGAAATCGAGTTGAAATCGAAATTAATGTTAACCCAATTTAAATCAAACCGATTTAATCAGATTCAAGAAACTGAAACGAAAGACCCGTTTACAAAGTCTAACTAACAATAAGTGGCGCAGCTTGAATATTCCAGCTGGTATGTCAACAAAACAAAAGACAATGAAATTACTGTTGGATTTGATGCCTTGAGAAAAGGCAAATTCAACTTTTGCTTTGTTTTGTATCCCACATCGGTGGTGAACAACAAAGTTGTGGGATTTATATATCCCTTTGTCCTTTGTATGGATAAGAGAATGGACCTAGGTGGGTTTTGTGTGTGTTTGTTGGGCCAGTGGGTTTAGGTCCAACACACGCGCGTGCGCGCCGGCCCGGCCCGGCTCGGGCTCGGGCTCGGGTAGAGCCCCTGCGGGGCGGGCCAAAGGCCCGGTTTTACCTTTTTGGGCTTTTTTGCGCTTTGAGAGTTTTTGGGCCGAGTTTGTTTGTGTGTTTGAAAGAGTCAGTCAACACTGTTAGTGGGTGAGAAGTTTACTCCCCACTTTCAGTCATTGACTGCTGCGTTTTAGGGGACGGTTTTATGGCTCTCTTCTGCTATAAATACCGAGGTCTTCCTGTCAGTTTAACACACAACACATACTCTCTACTCTCTTCTCCTCTCAAACCTCTTCCTCTCTCTATAATTTCTGGGTTCAGCTTTAAGTCCGTTCCAGGTCTTACAAATTCGAGTGGGCGAGTTTGTGAGGCGCGAGAGTGTAATCCTTGGGGACTACAGGTCGTTCGATCGATCGCCACCACGGTCGCATAGGAGAAATAGTTTTTAAGGCGCGGTTAAAATGTACCGTGTCACTACCTTTCCTCTGTCGGTATTTCTGATCTTTAGCATTTATTTAGTTACTGCATCTTTATTCCTTTCGTAATTCTTTGCTGTTACAGAATTTACGAACAACAATTTAAAAACTATTTAATTAAGTGCAGTAGCCATGTCTGTCATTTCGAAAATTGTACCTGATATTTTGAAAATTGAGCAATTGGATGGTCGAATTATAAGCGTTGGTCCCTAAAGCGTTGATGTTTTTGAGCGGTTGGAAATAGATTATGTTTTATTTAATGACCCGCCAAAACCTGTTGTTCCGTCTCGATCTTTGAGACTACCCCTCCTGCTGCTAAGGCGATTAAGTCAAATGAAGATGATATTGCTAAATTTGTTAAGGACAACAAAAGCGCTAGGTGTCACATACTTAATAACATGGTTAACCCATTGTTCGATTTATTTCTTTGATAATAAATCGGCTAAAGTCATTGGGAGTCCTTCTTGAAAAAATATGGGGTGACGATGCGGGTAAGAAAAAATATGTTGTAGGTAAGTGGCTGCAATTTAAGATAGTGGATGGGAAGTCTATTATGGAATGGGTTCATGTCATGAAAACTTGTGTCTTGATATTGTTAGTGAGGGCATGAAATTAGACGACCTTTTTGTTGCTAATGTCTTTGTTGGAAAAATTCCCTCCCTCCTGGTGCGAGTATAGAAATCGGCTAAAACACAAAAAGAAAGACATGTCCCTTATGGAACTTATCAGTCATATGAGGACCGAAGAGGCAAATCGCCTCAAAGACAACCTATTTGTTTACCGATCGTGAATGCAATCATTCTTTTTGTCAAAGCTAATTTGGTTGAGTCGGTGGTCCGTCAAATCTGCCGACAAGTTCAAGGGTAAGGGTAAGGCCAAGGTTGGTCGGGGTAAGGGTAAAGGAAAGAAGGCTGATCCGGGGAAGTACACAAGCCGGTTGCAAAGATTGAAGCCTAAGGGTCCTTTGGTTTGCTACGTCGTGGGAAACCGGGTCACAAAGCCTACCGGTGCAATGATAAGAAGACTGCTGAAGCTGAAGCCAATCTTTGATTGATGATGTCATTCTTCTTTGTGGTTGTTGAAGCTAATCCGGTGGGTAATCTTCTTGAATGGGTCTTGAATCGGCGCTTCGGACACTCTGTCTTTGATAAGGGATTATTTCTTTGAGTTCGAGGAGATAGGCTGATGGGGAATGCGTCTACATGGGTAATTCTTCATTTGCAAAGATCACGAGGCAAAGGCAAGATCTTTCTCAAACTCACCTCGGGAAAACACTTGCCCTTAATAATGTTTTATTTGTACCTACATTGCGTCGAAACCTCGTGTCGGGTGCCTTGTTAAACAAAGCTGGCATGAAACTTGTTTTTGAGGCTGACAAGGTTGTAATGTCGCGCAATGGGGAATTTGTGGGCAAGGGTTATCTGTCTGGGGTCTTTTTGTCTTGAACACGATTCTTTTTAATAATATTGCATCTACTTACCTTTATATTGAGTCTATTGATGTTTGGCATGGTACATTAGGTCATGTGAATATCGACTACATCAAAAAACTTAGAACCATGAGTTTAATTCCAAGTTTGTCGAGTCAAGAATTCTCTAAATGTGGTAGTTTGTGTTGAGGCTAAATTCACAAAGAAACCTAGTAAACTGTGACAACTAGGAATACGAGTCTTCTTGAGTTAATTCACACCGACCTAGTTGACTTCAAAAATGTTGCAAGTAGAGGTGGCAAGAATTATTATGTGACTTTTATAGCATTGTATTCGAGGTACACCCGAGTTTATTTGCTTAAGACTAAAGATGAAGCGAACAATCGTTTATAAACTTTAAAAATGAGGTCGAAAATCAACTCGACGGGGAAGATTAAAAGGGTAAGGTCGATAGAGGTGGTGAGTATAAATCCAGTTATTTAGCGAGACTTTTGTCCGCAAACGGTTTAATACATGAGACTAGTCCACCTTACTTACCCCAATCCAATGGTATAGCTGAACGTAAAAATAGAACTTTAAAAGAAATGATGAATGCTATGCTTTTAAGTTCTGGCCTATCTGACGATATGTGGGGAAGCAATACTACGCTTGTCACATTCTTAACCGTGTACCTCATAAGAAAATTGACAAGACACCCTACGAGATTTGGAAGGGCTATCCTCCTAACCTTTGAGTTATCTTAGAGTGTGGGGGTGTTTGGCTAAAGTGGGTTTACCTGACTTTAGGAGACCTACCGTTGGACCTAAGACCTATGATTGTGTTTTTATAGGTTATGCTCAAAATAGCTCTGCCTATAGATTTATGTCTTTGAGTGACCGTTCTATATCTGAGGCTAGAGATGCCGAATTTTTTGAGCATGTTTTCCCTTTTCAGAAAAATGTTGTTTCATCTACTTCATTACCTGTTGCATCTATTGATATGTCTTCACATGCTAGTTGTAGTAGCACTCCTATTGATCATCTTTGTTGAACCTAGGAGGAGTAAAAGACCTAGATGTCCAAAGGATTATAGTGATTATGTTACAACACATTTATCTGAATATGGATACTCTGTTTGTGCAAGCGATGAGTTTGTTTTCACCTTTTTAATAGAGGATGACCCAAAAACCTATAGTGAGGCAATGAAATCCATTGATGCTAATTTTTGGAAAGATGCTATTAAAAGTGAACTTGATTCTATTGTTTCTAATCAGACTTGGGAGTTGTGATTTACCTAAAGGTAGTAAACCCATTACGAGTAAATGGATCTTTAAAAGAAAATGAGACTGACGGTACAATAGAAAGGTTCAAAGCTAGACTTGTAGTTAGAGGCTTTACACAAAAGAAGGGCATTGATTACTTTGATACCTATTCTCCTGTGACCAAAATTTCGACTATAAGAACTCTTGTCGCTTTAGCAGCTATTCATAACCTTATTATACATCAGATGGATGTTAAAGCGCTTTCTTGAATGGTGAGCTAAAGGAAGAGATCTATATGTCGCAACCTGAAGGGTTTGTGGTTAAGGGTCAAGAGAATAAAGTGTGTAAACTGAACAAGTCACTTTATGGTGCGAAACAAGCACCTAAACGAGTGGTATGAGAAATTCAACACTACTTTGATGAGTAATGGCTTTATAATTAACAATTCTGATTCATGTGTTTATTCCAAAGTAATAGAATCTGATTGTGTTATTATATGCCTATATGTGGATGACATGCTTATTTTTGGTAACAATTTAGATGTGATAATTAAAACCAAAGAATTTCTGTCATCACACTTTGAGATGAAGGACTTAGGAGAAGCTGATGTTATCCTAGGAGTTAAGGTTATCCGAAACTCCAATGGAATTTCTTTGAGTCAATCTCATTATGTTGAAAAAGTGTTGAAAAAGTTTAACTGCTTTGATGTTGTGCCTGCTAGAACACCCTATGATTCTAGTATACATTTGAGTAAAAACTTGGGTGACAGTGTTTCCCAGGAAGAGTATGCTAAAATCCTAGGGAGTGTGATGTTTCTTATGAACTGTACTCGACCAGATATTGCATATGCGGTTAGTAGACTGAGTCGTTATACACATAACCCTGGTAATGAACATTGGAATGCTCTTCGTCGTTTGCTAAAATACCTAAGAGGAACAGTTGATCTGTGTTTGCATTATGGTAAATTTCCTGCTGTGTTAGAAGGATATTGTGATGCAAATTGGGTTGCAGGTAACGATGAGATTTGTTCTACTAGTGGTTATGTCTTCACCATGGGTGGAGGTGCGATATCGTGGAAGTCTTCTAAACAGACTTGTATTGCACGCTCTACCATGGAGTCGGAGTTCATAGCTCTTGAGTTGGCAGGACAAGAAGCTGATTGGCTGAAAAACCTATTGGCTGATGTACCAGTATGGGGAGGACGGCTGACACCGGTCTCCATGCTGTGTGACTCGAAAGCTGCTATTGGCGTTGCAAAGAATAGTGTCTACAATTCGAAAAAAAGAGACACATGCGAATAAGGCACGCTGCAGTTAAACAACTCCTTGAGAATGGAGTGATTACTGTGGACTATGTGAAGTCCGAGAGTAATCTTGTTGATCCCTTTACTAAGGGGTTGACTAAGAGATTAGTCGTTAATACGTCGAGGGGAATGGGGCTTAGGTCCTTAAGTCAAGGTTGAGATTGACTAGGTCCAAAGTTTCATTCCTATGGCGTAGTATGATTCATAGCCTTTATGGTGGTGCGTTTGAGACGCACTTGATGAATTATACACCAGGTTGGACTTATGTCCTTAATGGCTCGTGTGAGAAGTGCTACTGAGAAGCACTTGAGCCACCTACGTAGGTGTGATGATCCTAAGACTATGAGAAGTCTTGAGGTCACCCTATTAGTACCAAGGTAACGCATGAAACTCTAAGAGAGCGCGTTGCACTCGAAATCGCGGGGACGGTCTTAATTAGAAGGTATGATATGTGTTGTGGGGGTATCGACCAGAAGCTCGCTAGGAATTCAAATCGCAAGATATTCTCTCTTTGTAAGTAAGTTGTTTCCTCACTTCACTAAAGTGTCAATTCAAATCGAAAGATATTGATACCTAAGTATCCAATCCTTCCTTTACTCAGAAATTTCTTTCCTTTTCTCTTAGCCATCTGTGGGGGATTGTTGGATTTGATGCCTTGAGAAAAGGCAAATTCAACTTTTGCTTTGTTTTGTATCCCACATCGGTGGTGAACAACAAAGTTGTGGGATTTATATATCCCTTTGTCCTTTGTATGGATAAGAGAATGGACCTAGGTGGGTTTTGTGTGTGTTTGTTGGGCCAGTGGGTTTGGGTCCAACACACACGCGCGCGCGCGCCGGCCCGGCCCGGCTCGAGCTCGGGCTCGGGCTCGGGTAGAGCCCCTGCGGGGCGGGCCAAAGGCCCGGTTTTACCTTTTTGGGCTTTTTTGCGCTTTGAGAGTTTTTGGGCCGAGTTTGTTTGTGTGTTTGAAAGAGTCAGTCAACACTGTTAGTGGGTGAGAAGTTTACTCCCCACTTTCAGTCATTGACTGCTGCGTTTTAGGGGACGGTTTTATGGCTCTCTTCTGCTATAAATACCGAGGTCTTCCTGTCAGTTTAACACACAACACATACTCTCTACTCTCTTCTCCTCTCAAACCTCTTCCTCTCTCTATAATTTCTGGGTTCAGCTTTAAGTCCGTTCCAGGTCTGAAGAGTTAAGAACGATAAACACCTAAGAGGGGGAGGGGGTGAATTAGGTGTACCTTTTAAAATTTTCTCCCTTACTTGGTTAATTGACTAACACAAGTAGTATCTATTAATACGAGTTTGAGGAACTTAATGGATTGTAAGTTTACAAACGGTACAGCAGGTCTATGCAACAGTATGAGAGACTGTTGCACGGCACTGAGAGTGAGATCAACGTGTAAAAGAGAAGTGATAACAGAACACGAAAGTAAATAAACGAACAAGACAGTGTTAAAAAATTGGTTCAGCTCCTACTCCGGAGCCTACGTCCAACCGTTATTTTATTGCTTGTTTAGAAATTTACTCAAACTTAACTAAACCATTACAATGAAATAACTCGCCAACCTACTCCGGTTGCAATGCTTAAAGCTACTCCGCTTCAAGACTTTCTATTTGCTCGAGGCTACTCCGCTTCAAGACTTAAGGTTCTATCTCAACGGTTTACAGAGTCAGAATCTCAGTGGTTCACTTAAGAACATGGAGATTACAATTAAGACCTAAACACGAGAATCATTGAACATATTCGTTTATGCAACAGTTTAAGCGAACTGGTACCTTGGAGATTATTACGGCTTTGAAAAACAGTTGAAGACTTTTTTAAAAAACAGAAAACAGTTTTGCAAATGATTGAAGAACAAAGCCTTTAATGCTGAAAAGTTTTGCAAAGTGTTTACAGTTAAAAGCTCTTTCCAAGTCTTACCATAAATGAAAACATGAGTTGGCTATTTATAGAAGAAGGTAGTATGTAGGAGTTATTACTTTAATCTAACACCCATAAGCTTGCAGGGTGTGTTTTCATCTTAGGAATATGCAGAGCAAACATTCTTTGAGAGACTCAAGGTGGTTGCATTTCTTTTAAGGTAAAAGGGGTGTTCCCCATAAAGTAAAGAAAACATTAGTCTTGTTTTTAGCATGAAGAAATCAACTTGCACACATGGGATTGGCTATTGTGCAAACATATTCCTTTTGTTCTTCAGTTTAAAATAGTGTTTGTTTTAAACATAGAAAAGCTTTTTAAAGAGTTTCAAACACTTGTTAATTTTCCCGAAAATTCTCCATACGTTGGTACCAGAAACCATGGTGCAACAGTCTCATGAACTGTTGCATGGTTTTGCCATAACTTATGCATAAAGGAAATATGTTGAACTACCTCGTTTACAATATTTCTTCTAGACTATGGGCATGCTTGACTTGTCCTTTATCTTGATCATCTTGAACTTCTTTAAGCAATCATGGGATGCTTCAATTTGCTAAAACTTACTAAGAGATAAACAATTAAATCATAATGAAACTTGGCATCATCAACCAAGTGTGTTCTAACAAATTCCCCCTTTGATGATGGCAAGTTTTAAATATGTGAAGTTCCCCCTAAGCCCATGGTGAGTCGGTCTTTGAGCCAAATAGTGAGAGCATCAATTAAACATGATCAAGGTGAGTGGGGGTCAACATGCTTGGCCTAAGTAGAACGTTTAATCATCATAGCTAAGATAGAATTACGGTGAACGTTAGCCGAAGAGTTGTTAGTTAACACATAAACACATAATTTAACTACTTCCCCCTCTTGACATCATCAAGAGAAGGGACGGAAACATGTTCAAGTAGTACTGAATTAAACCAACAACAAATGTGCAAAATAAGAGAAAAGGAACAACTCATAGTTTGCATAAGAGTTAAGAACAGAGAGTCAAAAGCATAGGAAGGCAGGGGTAGGTAAGGATGCCTCATTCATCCGCGGACACATCACCACCAAGAGCTTGCACACGCTCAATAAGATCTTCATTCAAGGTTTTGAGCTCAGCAACATCTTCCTTAAGACTCTCATTGTCCACCACCAATTTGGACACCATGTTCATAAGTTTATCTAACTTACCGAGAACAACACCCATTTCACCAGTTGAGCTAACTGTTGCACCAATTTTACCTCTGCCCGAGAACTTGCGGGTTAACTTGCCATTGTTGATTGCCAAAGTCATTTGAGAAAGCAAACCCATGGTCATGTCATCACTGAGTTTTTCAATACCGGGGCTACCTTTCATGACTATCTTCATTTTCATGAAGACAATGGACAACCACATACCGTATGGAATCACGGTTTTCTTGTCAAATTTCTCTTTTTGGAGGTCGGGGGCAATCTCATTGATACGGTGAAAGATTAATTGGGGTAGGTTGATGGGACGATGTTTGATAATGTGGTGAATGAGGAGCATCTCAAGGAGAGAGCATCGTCCCCTACTGTTATTACTTGGTAAGATGGCTCGGTGAACAAGGTTAAAGGTGAAACGGTGAGGAGCTAGAAGTTCATAGGCGTATATGTTGGTGGTGCCACTGCCATTGTCAGGTCGAAGGGTTCTCATAACCTCACTAGCCATGGTCTCATCAATATCACCCCAGGTGGTCTTAGGAAAGGTGGTAAGACCCTCGGCTTTAACCTCAAGGTAGGAGGCAAGTTGGTCAATGGTCAAAACAAAAGGTGTTTGGTTGATAAATGCCGAGAGATTACGGAAGCAATATCAACCTTGGATGTTGCATAGAATCGAATCAACTCCGACGGATAAACCGGAGAGTGTTTGTCGAGGAGATTAAACCACCCTTGACCAATAATAGCAGATTTGAAGAATGCAAAAGCCGGGGAAGAATCATACCATGTTTTCTTGTAGCGTCTCCCACTGTGGAAGCAGCATGCAAGTATGCCGTGACAGAGCCTGAGGGTGTCATCAGGAAGGCCAAGAGAGTTGAGATGAGCAAGGACCTCGTTTTTGAATGGCTCATCATGGACGGTGACCATCAACTCCGTGCATGTATTGAGAGGAACTTTATCCTCAATGACATCATCCTCTTCCATTGGAAGGACCACCTCCTTCTTCCGTTGGTACCTCGGCTTTTTAGCCGTTCGTGACTTAGGTTCCTTCTTTCTTTTGGGACCGGTTGTAGATTTTGTTTTTGATGGGGTTGGGGTTTCATTGACAGTATCGTCATCATTACCAAACAGTTCAGTGATTTTGATTTGGGATTTTGTTTTGGAGTTTTTTGAAAAAAGGGGTTCGAAATCATCATTGACAGTGTCTTCATTTGGGGGTTCATTGATGTTTTCAGTGTTGGGAGTGGCCTCCTTCTCATGAAGGACTTCCGTTTCAGAATCTTGATTTGGGGGATCAATTTTTTCAGCATTGTTTTCGCTCATTGTTTCCTTTTCTTTTTCAATTTCTTTCTCTTTTTCCTTATCTTCTTCTTCCTTATCATCATTTTTCTCTTCAACAGCATCAACAACCTCTTTTTCTTTTTCTTCTTCAACAACAGTATCAACCATTACCTCCTCTTCTTCCTCGGAATCAACATCAACATTGGAGTCCAACATTAAGGAGATTGGTGGACTTCTTTTTAATCCACCACGACCTCCTCTACCACGGCCTCTTCCTCCGACATGACCACGGATTTTTTTCGTGCAACACTTGGTTTTGTTGGCGGCTTGGTAGGAGGGGGGTGGGTTTGTCAGATTTTTCAATACTTGCGGCGGATTGCGTGGCCATTTTCTTTGGGCTATGTATTTGGGGTTGAAAGTATTTCGAAGGTTTTGAAGTTCTCTTCTTTTTGAATTTTTGGGAGCCATTATGTGGGTGATGGTTTTGACGGTTTTTGGGAGATGAAAGAGGTTGAGGGAATCTTTGGATATTGATGTGGGTTGTGGGTAAATGGGAAAGTGGGATTTTTGATGGACGGTTGGGGTATTAAAGAGGGAGTGGGTAAGAGTTGAGGTGGAGTAAAAGTGTGGGTAAGCATGGCATAGGTGGAGGCATGGGGTAGGATGTGCTTAGATTAGACATAAAGTAAGCACAAGACTCGATGCACAATAATCCTAATGCAAAATATAGATTTCCAATGCAATTGTTTTTCGGCACACTTGTTATATGGCAATTTAGACATTTTAAACTTGAGAACACATAGGCGTCATTTCATCTCTAGTCAATCATATAGGAGAGATAATTTTAATTTATGTCACATGTCGCCTAACAAACCAATTTCCAACCGAAGTTTTACGAATTGTTCTCTTTCTAACGGTTTTGTAAAAATATCCGCAATTTGATTTTCCGTTCTACAGAAGTTTAGACATATATTTCCTTTTTCCACTTGATCACGTAAAAAATGATGCCTTATATCAATGTGCTTAGTCCTAGAATGTTGTATTGGATTTTTCGAGATGTTAATGGCACTTGTATTATCACAAAATATAGGAGTAGTTTCGAAAATAAGACCGTAATCACGCAATTGTTGTCGTACCCAAAGAATTTGAGCACAACAAAGGGCGGCACTTACGTACTCACTTTCGGCCGTGGATAGAGCAACGGTATTTTGCTTTTTGGATGCCCATGAGATAAGGCACGGTCCTAAGAAGGTGGCAATACCCGATGTGCTTTTTCTATCCAATGAACTCCCGGCATAATCTGCATCTGAGAATCCTACAAGATCAATGTCATAATGAGTTGGGTACCAAAGGTATAAACCTTGTGTTCCAATCAAATACCTAAAAATCCGTTTGACGGCTTTGAAGTGTGATTCTTTAGGATTTGATTGGAAACGAGCACACACACATACACTAAATTGTATGTCGGGTCGACTAGCGGTTAAATAAAGCAATGAACCGATCATACCTCGATATACCCTTTCACTAACACTCTTACCATTTTCGTCTTTGTCCAGATTAAGCTTGGCAATCATAGGTGTAGGCATAGGATTCGAGCTAGTTAACCCAAACTTACTTATCATTTCTTTTAAGTACTTTTGTTGGTGAATCATAGTCCCTTTTTCATTTTGCTTAATTTGAAGACCAAGGAAAAATCCAAGTTCTCCCATCATGCTCATTTCAAATTCAGAAGTCATAAGATCCGAAAAGTACTTGTAAAGAATGTTGTTAGTTGCACCGAAAATAATGTCATCGACATATACTTGCACAAGCAATAGTTCCTCTGACTGTGACTTGATAAACAATGTCTTATCAACCGAACCACGTACAAAGCCATTTTCTAATAGAAATTTGGAAAGCCTATCATACCAGGCTCGGGGAGCCTGTTTTAAACCATAAAGTGCTTTGTCAAGTTTAAATACGTGATTAGGGAACTCATTGTTTAAAAGCCGGGGTTGTTCGACAAAAACTTCTTCTTCAAGATAGCCATTTAAGAAAGCAGTTTTAACATCCATTTGAAAAAGTTTTATGCCAATATGAGATGCAAAAGCTACGAGCATTCGTATGGCTTCAAGCCTAGCTACTGGTGCAAAGGTTTCATCGTAATCAATCCCTTCTTGTTGATTAAACCCTTGTACCACTAGTCTAGCTTTATTTCTTAAGATTTCTCCAACATCATCAAGCTTGTTGTGATAGACCCATCTCGTACCAATTACAGTACGTTGAGATGGTCTAGGGACTAGATGCCATACCTTGTTTCTCTCAAATTGCTCCAATTCCTCTTGCATAGCCGTGACCCAATATTCATCGGTTAGTGCCATTGTGATATTTGTGGGTTCAATTTGTGAAATGAATGCTTCAAAAGCACAGTGATTTTGGAGTGATGATCTGGTCTTTATTCCGAGGTAAGGTCCTTTGGTTAAGTTTGATAGAGGATGGGAGCCTTGATGCTTCCATTTCTTTGGAGCAAGGATGTTAGAAGTCTCATCTGTTTCGGTTGGTTACGATGTGAAGATCGATCTTGTTGCATGGGGAATATTGTGTGAGTGTGTTTGTGGATTGGTTTCAATTTGGTTAGTGATTGGTTCACTACACTCCTCATTCCCCCTGGATGAGCTAGCTTCACTTTGAGATGAGGGAGGGTTAATTCCCCCGATTCGGGGTCACCTCCTCATGTGACAAAGTGGCTCCAATGTTGTTCGACTTCTTCCACTACTTGATCCATGTCATGACGTATCATTCCAATTTCAAAGTCATCGTCTTCCTCATCATCCTCTTCATTATTAACCTGTGTTTTTGAAACAAAGAGACTAGATTCGTCAAATATTATATGAACGCTTTCTTCCATTTTCATGGTTCTCTTGTTATAAACTTTGTAGGCTTTACTATGATCAGAATAACCAACAAAAACACCTTCATCGCTACGAGCATCAAATTTGCCTAGGTTATCTTTTCCATTATTGTGCACAAAGCATTTACTACCAAAGCATTTTAAATGTGAGATGTTAGGTTTTCTTCCTCGTAGTAATTCATAAGGAGTTTTCTCGACGATTTTTCTAATCATGACTCGATTATAGATGTAACAAGATGTGTTCACAGCCTCTGCCCAAAAATTTCTTGGTACTTTAGAGCTAATGAGCATTGTCCTAGCCATATTTTCAAGAGTTCGATTCATTCGTTCCACAACCCCATTTTGTTGAGGAGTTCTTGCGGCCGAGAAATTGTGGCTAATACCGTACTCATTGCAAAAGGACTCAAAAGATAAATTCTCAAATTCGGTTCCATGGTCGGATCTCAAGGAGACAAGTTTATAACCAAATTTGTTTTGAACCTTTTTAACCCAAATTACGAACTCATCGAAAGTTTGATCTTTAGAGCTTAAGAAAAGAAGCCAAACAAATCTTGTAAAATCATCAACAATGACACAAATATAGCGACTTCCACCTTTACTAACAATACGCATTGGTCCACATAAGTCTATGTGAATAAGTTCAAGAGGTAAGGAAGTGCTAACAATCTTTTTGGATTTAAAGGAGCATTTTACTTGTTTGCCTTTAACACAATCGTCACAAAGTGATTTGAATTCAAATTTGATGTTAGGAATGCCATCAACTAAATCAAGCCTCTTAAGGGTGTTAAGTGTTTTAGCATTTACATGACCAAGTCGCTTATGCCAGAGCCAAGGGTCATTCTTTTGGACACTCATGCATGATAGTGTTTGACTTGACAATGAGTATAAGTTAGTCATGTAAACATCTTTGACACGTTTACCTTGAAGAATGAGTTCTTTTGTTTTTCCATCAATTATTCTGCATTCACTAGCAAGAAATTCAACGATGTTACCTCGATCACACAGTTGTGATATGCTTAGAAGATTGTGTTTCAAACCTTTGACAAGCAACACTTTGTCGACACATAGTGACCTTGACTTACCAACTTTTCCAATACCAATGATTTCACCTCGTTTGTTGTCACCGAAGGTCACCATGCCACCATCGTAGGCTTCTAGCGAAAGAAATTGGTTTTCATCTCCCGTCATGTGACGAGAACATCCACTATCTAAGTACCAATTGCTGCTGCCTTTCGCTAATGCCTACAAGAAATTAAACAGTTAGTTTAGGAACCCAAACAAGTTTGGGTTCCTTCTTGACGACACCTTTCTTGATTTCTTTTCCTCTAGTATAATCATTTTTAACTACTTTAGTACTCCTTTCTAGGTCGAGGACTCTCTTTTCACAACCATTGAACTCGTGACCAGTTTTACCACAGTAATTGCAGATAATGTACTCAGGAAGGCCAGCATACTTTCTTCTTCGAAAATCAGTTATGCTTGGGTCTTGATTTCGAGTGCAACAGTGTGTAGAACTGTTGCACTTGAAACCAAGTCCACCATTTTTTGTACGGTTTTCATATTCTTGAGATTGTTTTAGAAGAAACTCCAAGACATTCTGACTTCCTTCCCATTTCAAGTAGAACATCTTAGCTTCATCTAGCTCTTTAGTTAGTTTGTCAATTTTAGCAAGATGATCAAGATTTAGTTTACCTACTTTGTCGAACGCAAGTTTAGCATGCTTTACTTCATCACTAAGCAACAATCCAATTTGCTCAAGTTGCTTGTTATCTCTTTTGGACAAGGTGAGGTCAGCTAACATGGAGTCACGTTCTTTAGTTAGTGAAGACACATGTTTTGTGAGAGTCTCAATTTCCTTCATAGACTCAGATGCAACAGTTTCATCATTTGTTGCATGGATTTGTTCAACACTTTTCAAAGTTTTAATTTGAACTAGAAGATCATCATTTGAATTTTGCACTCGATCTAAGGCACTTTTAGCATGACTTGACTCATCATTTAGCATTTCAGATATTTTGACAAGATCTTCTTTTTCATTTTGACATGTTGCAAGATCAGTCAAGAGTTGGTCACGTTCCTTGATTAGTGAGGACACAGTTCTGTCAAAAGAGTCTTCTCCCTTGTTAGACCCAGATGCAGCTTTGTACTGATTTGTTATATGTATTTCATCAACCTTTTTAGCAAGAAACAGATTCTGTTTTCGGAGTTTTTTAATCTCCTTTTCAAGACTCAATGATGAACTAGGTTGATCTACCTCATTTAGACATTCTTTTAAACCAATATTTTCTTCGGCTATATCCTCAATTTCAGTTTGCATAGCCTCTAATTTATTGTTTTGGATACGACACTTATCAATGAATTGATCTAAGAGATGACAAATCTTGTCTTTAGAGAAAGATCGAACCTTTTTCTTGAGTTTATTTACCTCAAGGTCTGAATCTGAATCTGAGTCCACTGAATGAGCCATAAGACATTTGACATTTTCTTTCTTTGTTGACTTTGGAACATCATTGCTTGACTGAGACGAGATGCTAAGTTTGGCATCCAATTCTTCCTCAAGGACATCATCCTCGTCAGAATCAGACATTCCCCAAATGGCAGTCATTACTTTGCTTTTGTATTCTCTTTTAGCAAACTCACGCTTTTCTTTAGACTTAATGTCATTCCACTTTGGGCATTCTTTGATTTGATGACCTTTGTCACCACATTTAAAGCAACCAACAGTGGAAGTAGACTTTCTCTTGGGAAAGCGTCGTTTGTTAGTATAGTTATTAGGCCTTTGTGAGTTTCGACCATTTATCATGCCAACAATGTTTTTGGTGAACATTGCAAACTCATCATCTTCATCCTCCTCATCACTTGAGAGAGCATAAAGAGCAAGTCCTTTCCCTTTAGAGCTTTCACCGGATCGCTTCATGAGGGTTAACTCATGAGCCATGAGTGAGCCCATAAGTTCATCAAGGGATAGCAATGAGAGGTCTTTAGCTTCCTCAATAGCCGTAACCTTTGGTTGCCATTTCTCAGATAGGCTACGAAGGATTTTACGTACTACATCCTCGGATTCAAAGTTTCTACCTAGACTCTTGAGGTCATTAACAATACTAGAGAAACGAGAAGACAAACTATTAATTGACTCGTCTTTACCCATGTTGAACATCTCATATTGTTGCATGAGAAGATCAACACGGTATTTTTTGACTTGTGACGTTCCCTCATAAGCAAGATTTAGGGTGTCCCAAATTTCCTTTGCCGAGTCACAACCGGATATCCGGTTGATCTCTTGTTCACCGATGCCATATTGAAGGATGGACATGGCTTTAGAGTTTTTCTCGACCTTTCTATAATCGGCCTCAACATATTTGTCCTCGCTTTTGATAGACTTAGTGCCATCGGCATTAGTCACCTCAATTTTGAAGGGACCATTTTGAATGATCAACCAGCACTCGTAGTCCGTACTTTTAACATAGTGCTCCATGCGATGTTTCCACCAGGCATAGTTTTCACCCTTAAAGATGGGATACTTAGTATGTTTTGAATCGTCCATAACTAGGGGATCAACTCTTTGGTTTTAACCAATATCAAGAGCCGAGGCTCTGATACCAATTGAAGAGTTAAGAACGATAAACACCTAAGAGGGGGAGGGGGTGAATTAGGTGTACCTTTTAAAATTTTCTCCCTTACTTGGTTAATTGACTAACACAAGTAGTATCTATTAATACGAGTTTGAGGAACTTAATGGATTGTAAGTTTACAAACGGTACAGCAGGTCTATGCAACAGTATGAGAGACTGTTGCACGGCACTGAGAGTGAGATCAACGTGTAAAAGAGAAGTGATAACAGAACACGAAAGTAAATAAACGAACAAGACAGTGTTAAAAAATTGGTTCAGCTCCTACTCCGGAGCCTACAACCGTTATTTTATTGCTTGTTTAGAAATTTACTCAAACTTAACTAAACCATTACAATGAAATAACTCGCCAACCTACTCCGGTTGCAATGCTTAAAGCTACTCCGCTTCAAGACTTTCTATTTGCTCGAGGCTACTCCGCTTCAAGACTTAAGGTTCTATCTCAACGGTTTTCTGAGTCGAATCTCGGTGGTTCACTTAAGAACATGGAGATTACAATTAAGACCTAAACACGAGAATCATTGAACATATTCGTTTATGCAGTGATTTAAGCTTAACCGGTACCTTGAGATTATTACGGCTTTGAAAAACAGTTGAAGACTTTTTTAAAAAACAGAAAACAGTTTTGCAAATGATTGAAGAACAAAGCCTTTAATCTTTGAAAAGTTTTGCAAAGTGTTTACAGTTAAAAGCTCTTTCCAAGTCTTACCATAAATGAAAACATGAGTTGGCTATTTATAGAAGAAGGTAGTATGTAGGAGTTATTACTTTAATCTAACACCCATAAGCTTGCAGGGTGTGTTTTCATCTTAGGAATATGCAGAGCAAACATTCTTTGAGAGACTCAAGGTGGTTGCATTTCTTTTAAGGTAAAAGGGGTGTTCCCCATAAAGTAAAGAAAACATTAGTCTTGTTTTTAGCATGAAGAAATCAACTTGCACACATGGGATTGGCTATTGTGCAAACATATTCCTTTTGTTCTTCAGTTTAAAATAGTGTTTGTTTTAAACATAGAAAAGCTTTTTAAAGAGTTTCAAACACTTGTTAATTTTCCCGAAAATTCTCCATACGTTGGTACCAGAAACCATGGTGCAACAGTCTCATGAACTGTTGCATGGTTTTGCCATAACTTATGCATAAAGGAAATATGTTGAACTACCTCGTTTACAACATTTCTTCTAGACTATGGGCATGCTTGACTTGTCCTTTATCTTGATCATCTTGAACTTCTTTAAGCAATCATGGGATGCTTCAATTTGCTAAAACTTACTAAGAGATAAACAATTAAATCATAATGAAACTTGGCATCATCAACCAAGTGTGTTCTAACAAGGTCTTACAAATTCGAGTGGGCGAGTTTGTGAGGCAGCAGTAGTGTAATCCTTGGGGACTACCGGTCGTTGCTGATCGCCACCACGGTCGCACCGGAGAAATAGTTTTTAAGGCAGCGGTTCCGTACCGTGTCACTACCTTTCCTCTGTCGGTATTTCTGATCTTTAGCATTTATTTAGTTACTGCATCTTTATTCCTTTCGTAATTCTTTGCTGTTACAGAATTTACGAACAACAATTACTACCAGTCATTTGAATACTGTACTGCTCTGTTGTCTCATCGTACGATGCTATATTTGGCTGGTTATTTTCACGTGAATTTAGTTGTCCTCAATCATCATCACTCATCACTATTCGCCACTTGTAGATGTGGCCTGTCACGGACCGCGTTAGGACGTGACATGCCGGTCAAAATTGGGCAATACTCGTATCACAAATTCTTATTTAAGACATTATTTTGTTATTCCAGTAACGGTAGTTACTATGTGCAACATTTTTAGGGTGCGACAAGACAAAAAGTGACTATTTGTAAAAAGTGGTCAATTTATAATGTACCCTAGTCCGTGTACAACAATAAACATTCGGATCTGGTCATTTTGATCGGTTTAATTCAGATTACGGTCATTTACTAGATAATCTTGGGTACATATGGTCATTCGGTATCACTCTATATATAGTAAAGTACTAAACCAAAGAAAATAATCGTAACCAGTTTCAAAACCAGAGATCGAAACTCAATGGCGACAAACAAAAAAGAAGTTCATATAGTAATGCTACCATGGTCAGCCTTTGGTCATATGCTCCCTTTCTTGGAGCTTGCCATAGCTTTGGCTAACCATGGTGTTCGAGTTTCATACATATCGACACCACGTAACATTTCGAGACTACCTAAAATCCCTCCCAACTTATCCTCCCTTATACAATATGTAACCCTTCCAATGCCAATGCTCCCTAATGACAGCAACCTACCAGAAGGAGCCGAGGCAACAATTGATGTTGAATTCGACGAGGTTCCCTTCTTGAAACGAGCTTACGATCTTCTCTATGAACCGGTTAAGACGTTTATTTCTACTAATTTACCGACTTGGATTATCTCTGATTTTGCTGCGTACTGGATACCGCAAATTGCAGAGGAATGTCGAGTTCAGTTGATGTATTTCTCTATTTTCAACGCGGCCACAATGTGCTTTTTAAGTCAAGTAGCGATAGGAGCTGCGATAAGTCAACCGACAGTGGGAGTACCAGATTACGTGGCAAACCAATCAAAGTCTGTAATGTACAGCGATAAGGCAACTGGGATAACAGATGCTGAGAGGGTGAGTAGGATACTCAAGGGTTGTCACGCAATTGGTATACGCAGTTGCCGAGAGTTTGAACATGATGAAATCGATCTCTTGCAATCGCTGAATAACAAGCTTGTGGTTCCAGTCGGCATGTTACCGCCTGCAAAAGTCGTACACAAAGGAAACCAATGGCTCGATCGACAAAGGAACGGATCGGTTATCTATGTAGCATTCGGAAGTGAGTCTAAACTTACAAAACATCAAGTAGACGAGATAGCGTATGGGCTTGAACTGGCCCAATTACCCTTCATTTGGGCTTTAAGGAAGCCCACTTGGGCAATAGACGATAGTCAAGTTTTACCGCCAGATTTAAAAAACAGGATATCCGATAAAGGTATTGTGTGTATTGGATGGGCACCACAACTTGAAATTTTGGCTCATCCGTCAGTTGGTGGCTCGTTGTTTCATTGCGGTTGGGCTTCGATTATTGAAACAATGCAACATGGGCATACTCCTATACTGTTGCCACTCATTCATGATCAGTTTATAAATGCTAGGGTTATGGTTCAGAAAGGTTTTGGTATTGAAGTCGAGCGACGAGAAGATGGATCATTCACTAGAAATGATATAGCTCATGCATTGAGAAGATCTATGGTTGGAGATGAAGCAGAGAAATTCAAAGCCCGCGCTAAAGAGGCTGCGGGATTTTTTAGTAACCAGAAGGGGGTGGCGGAACGTTATGTCAGCGACTTTGTGGAGTTTCTGAAAGAACACGGAAAAACATGAAAATAAAAAGAAGAAATATAAGGTAGGGGGGTGAAAAGATTTTAAAAAAAGTGTAACAGTCACAGTTCAAAGGTTATGTACTCGCTTCTCCCTCTACTTTTTTGCCAATTCATTTTGCGGTTTTTTTTTTCCCTTATTAGAACCATCTCATTCTCATGTCTTCCTGAACTAACCTTACATTCTCATTTATTAATTTTTTAGGCCACTTCCTAATCATCAGTATGGGCCAACTATTTTTTTAGCCCGGCCCAGTTACGATATTAGGCTTGGGCTTAAATACTTAATTATGCATGAGATGTGGACATGGGCGGCTTTTGCATGTCCGACGCCTCAAGGCTCATTTTATGAGTGTATTTTCTTCTATTAATAACCAACTACTCCTGCGTAGGGATAACAAGTCAAGCCGAGCACGAGCTTGAAAAAATTAAGCTCAATGCTCATTATCAAATTTGTTAGCTTAAACCCGAGCTCAAGCCTATAACTGTTGTAACGGAGGAGATCAAATTAGCGAAGGCGATCAAATTAAGCTCATTATGTTGTACGGAGGTGTCCCGTTATTCAATAGTTAATTGATAAGTGATGATAAGAACAATAAATAATGAATGTAAATAAAATTAACACAAAGATTTACGTGGTTCACCAATAAATAACTGGCTACGCTTATCCTGTGAGGAGATCAAATTAGTGGAGAAAATAGTACAACAGTAGACCGGTACTTACCCGCTACTACTAAGAGCCAATAGTATACCCTATTCTATCAACAAAATAGTAATCTCAAAGGAACAAAAGAGTGGGACAAACAATCTTGAGGTCAACCAAGGTCTGAACAAACTCCTCCGATCTTCAAAGACAGACGAAGAACAATAATAAGCGCCCGAAATAAACTGAGTATTCTTTTTTAAGGAACCTTATAAATCGACCATTTTTTATTGTGCTCTCAAATCTCTCTCTTAATTAACCAACAATAAAATTTGAATTTTTCCATGCAAAATAAAATATCTAGAGTAATAAAGAATAAACTAATAGAAAATTATATAATTGTAATAATTTCCCAACAAACCCACAAATAAACAATGACCGAAATATTAACAAAGACTAATTAATTAATTTGGCAAATCTTTAAGAAAGTCAACTTGCCTAATAAACCAAAAAGCAGCGTAAGCTACTAGCGTTCCTTCGTGCGACCCGCATCATGCCAATTGTCTCAGTTTCTATTTCTTCTGGCCGAGTCCGTTCCCGACACAAATTTAAGGCATAAATTAATAAAAACTAATTAAAAAATGATTAATATAGAAAAAAATAATAATTATCTCTTATGAGAGAACGTCTCTCACTAACATTAATGAGAAACCGTCTCTTTTAAATCGGTAGTCGGTACTCCTTGTCGTTTGTTAAGACAAGAATAATGACAAGATCACGACAATAGTTGATTTAGGGAAAGTCAACGGAACGGCTGGGTTATTCAATATGCACCACGCACCCATACATTCTATTTTTAAATGTTGATTAAAATTATTTAAGCATAGTGGTTTATAATAATAATTCAAAATTATTTAATTTGTTTAAGATGTATATGATGTGCTACCATTCATACAACTTGTTTTGAGTATTTGAGCTTGCTCTGTTATAAATTAAGTATACGACGTATATAAAATTTAATGTCAAGTCTCCGAAATTTATCCCTAAAATCAATAAATCACTTAAAAAGTGGAGCTAAAGGAGAATTCTCCTCTTCATAACATCGCCTCTACAATTGTCCCTTGTTTGCTCCAATTTCTAGGTGAGTTTTAATTAAGTTGTAATGATGTACACTTGTATTACTCCATTCGTCTCTGTCAATAGTTTACACATGTTTTATTTTCCCATTACAAAATAAAGCAAATATAAACTATTCACCGGGACAAAACGAATACTTCGATTTTTTTTATGTCTAATATTTAATATGGAGATATTGTAGTAAACAATATATTAGTCATGGAGATATCGTAAACAATATATTGTAAATTAAATTAAAGAGGTTTTCATCTAATAATTAATATGTATATATTGCAAATAATATGAGTAGTATATTTTACGTCCAAATGTTCCTACTAATGTTTTTCCAATGTATTCCACTACTCCATAGTTTATTACATGAATAATAATTCGGAAAATTTAATCATAAAATTTGAAAATCTCATCCATCAGGAGGCGAGGGTCCCTGCGAGCCCCGTAGCTTCACTACTTGGTTTTCATGTAGCTTTGTGAAGTTTTTTTTTTGTTTTTTTTTTTTTAGTAGATGTTTGTTCATTTAAGATAGCTAGATTATCAATTTTGTGCAGTGAATAAGGAGCAAACAAGTTGGAGGCATGGAAATGTGGTTTGCAATTGTTGTAATAACATGCCTTTTAGCCTTCTTCAAGGTCTACATTTCGCCAAACAATAAAAATGTCACGAAAAACACGCTACCTCCAGGACCTTGGGGTATTCCCATTATAAGTAGCATCAAATGGTTAAGAAAATCTACAATGGAAGTTGAAGCATCCCTTAAAACCTTAAGTTCTAAGTACGGTCCCATAATAACATTATCTGCTGCTTCTCGTCCTTTCATTTTCATCTCCACTCCTTCTATGGCCTATGAAGCCCTAATTTTGAAGGGTGTTACCTTTAGTAGCCGGCCTACTGCACAACACACCGCAAAAATCCGAAAAAATAATCAACTCAACATTAGTTCCACTAATGGGGCCACGTGGCGTCTTTTTCGTCGTAATCTAATTTCAAATCTTGTCCATCCCTCTCATGACAAAGATTTCTGTCACGCTCGTAAACGGGCATTTAATTTTCTACTCAAGCGTCTTAAGAGTAACGTTATTAATGTTCAATTAACCGAACATTTTAGTTTTTCTGTGTCCGCTTTACTTGTGTTCATGTGTTTCGGGGACAAATTACTCGAATCGCAAGTTAAAGACATTAACATCATTCAACAAAAACTATTAACGTCCCTCGGTCGCTTCCAAATACTAAGTCTATACACTCCTATGACCAAGATTTTACTTAGGAGTCGTTGGAACGAGTTAATTAGCTTAAAAAGTAAACGTAAAGAAATCCTAATTCCTTACGTTAGAGCACGTCAACAATTACAAAAACAGAAGGCTTATGATCAAACTACAAGAATGGTCGTCACTTCTTATGTTGACACATTGATCGAACTCGAAATCGCTGATGAAGATCATACAAAACGAAAGCTTAATGAGGAAGAATTGATGAACCTTTGTTCAGAATTTCTTAATGCAGGAACTGATACGTCAACCGCTTTACAATGGATTATGGCCAACCTTGTTAAACACCAAACTATCCAAGATACCCTTTTTCAAGCCATTAAGGAGGTAATAATCTTAAAATGTACTCCCTTCAATTCAATCGAAGTGTAATGTGTAATTTAGTTTTTAATCTCTAAGTTAATACCCAATTTAGAAGGTATTTAATGCTTAAATACAACCCAGTGGGTTGTATTTAGCATTACCCAACTTTTTTTTCTTATAATTAATGGGTAATGATAAATACAACCCACTGGGTTGTATTTAAGAAACCAAAAGAGGAAATAAATTTTTAATATATGCATTAATTGTATTGGTTAATGTGTAATTTAGTACTTAATTCTTAAATTAATACCCAAATTAGAAGGTATTTAATGCTTAAATACAACCCAGAAATACAACCCACTGGGTTGTATTTAGCATTACCCATAATTAATTGGGTTTTTTTTAAAATGCGTCGTAAGGTACATCCGTACATGTTAGGAAAATTTAACAATAAATATCATGGAAAATTGAAATAATAAATCAATTTTACAGATTTCAATGTCATATTTATTGTTAAACTTTCCTTTTAAGGATTTATTTGTAACAAGTCTAATAAATATGCTAGTTTCATATTTTCAAAACTTTATACTCCCTCTGTCCCGGTCATTTGTTGTCCTTTTCCATTTTGGGGTGTCTCAATCATTTGTTGTCCTTTCTATTTTAGGATTGCATTTGATGAACAATTTGATCTTTCATACTCAATTTCATCCACATGTTATTTAGTAATTGGTCATTTCCTCCTTCCTTGGTCTTTGTGCCAAAACGAAAGGACAACAAATGACCGGGACGGAGGGAGTAGTTTTTAATTTATTTACGGTCAAAGTTTTTAAAGTTTAATGAGTATAATATGATTTTGAATTCTCCGGGATGTTTTAATGACAAATGGATAATGACAAATGGATAATATAGGATGTGATTAGATTGTATTGATACGGGAGGGTGATACAGAAACTCAATATCTCCGGTGACAGTTGTATTTTTTCTTAAATTTATAGTAGTATGCTGGTACAAGTATTATGCATGACTTTATGTGGTATTTACTACTCGTATTATTTAACAGGTAATAGGGACAAAAGCAGACGAAGTTAAAGAAGAAGACCTTTCCAAAATTCCTTACTTAAAAGCGGTTATATTAGAGGGATTGCGACGACACCCACCAAGCCACTTTTCGCTACCACATGCGGTAAGTGAAGAAGCAACGCTTGGCGGGTACACAATCCCGAAAAATGCCATTATTTTATTCACACTAACGGACATGGGCAATGATCCGAAGGTATGGGAAAATCCCATGGAATTTAACCCGGAAAGATTCATGGGGAACGATAAAGTCGACATTGATATGACCGGAAGTCGAGAAATAAAGATGATGCCTTTCGGAGCAGGAAGAAGAATATTTCCTGCAATGCGATTAGCAATGCTACATTTAGAGTATTACGTTGCTAATTTAGTGTGGAACTTTGAATGGAGAATCCCAAATGGAGAGGAAGTTGATTTGTCTGAGAAGCAAGATTTTACGGTTGTAATGAAGCATCCACTCCATGCTTACTTAAAGCCTAGGCAAATTAATTAAGCATGCATAGGGTTGTAACTAATCTAAGCTGATTCGTAGAGTTTCAGAATCAGCTCGGTCGAAATCAATCAAAAGTGATTTCGAACTAGGGTGGACAAAGTCCGAGTCGATTTTGAGCTTATAAGAGCTCAGATCGGAAACTTGATTATGGTCACTTTATTTTTTTTTACTATTATTTAATTTTGGCATATTACATTGTTTTTATTCTTAAAATAAAATGTTATTTTAACATTTATGATTATATTTTTATTATATTTGATAATTATTTTATATTTGCATTTTTCTTATAATATATTTATTTTTAATTTGATTTAAAAGATAAAGACACTAGCACCAAAATAACGAGTTAGAGTCAACTCCAAGCCCACCTGAACTCGAGGCCAAATCGACTCAGTTACACACTTGACACTTACACCCCTAATTGAGCATATAGAACAATATAACATACTCCCTCCTATTCATTCATTTTGTCCCTCTTTCCTTATCGAAACTAGTTGAATTTTTGTCCCTCTTTCCTTTTTTGGTAACTTTTATGTGGTCCAAATTTAATTACATGTGGGGTAGAGTGGAATAGAGTGTTTTGTGTGGTCCAAAATCATTTTCTTAATTCTTGTGCAAAATAGAAGGGGGACAAAATGAATGAATAGGAGGGAGTATCATTTAAAGTTCAAATCGGATCCACTCAAAAACCAATTGCAAGAGGAAGAGTAGCCCCCTTGTATTTATAAAGTGGTACATTATCTCTCTCTCCAACAATGTGAGTTTTATATTCTAACAAAGAATGAGTAGACAATAATGGGCATTACAGATTAAGTTGCCCATTAAAAACATTTATAATATAGAATATACACAGATGAATGAACCTAAAAATAAAATAGGTAAATAAATGGCCGAAATGGAGGGAGTAGTTTCTTTGGTGGCATATGAAGTACGAAGGACTAAACAAGGCTCTCGTATATTTTGAGACGGTGAATGTTGAACAACGATGTTTTGGAGTGATTTTTAAATATGGTTTGAAACGCAAAAGCCGACCAACAAGAGACACCGTACCCCATACCTGAAAGCAAACAGCATAATCTTCGGCTAGTTCACAAAATCATGATATGGCACCCTCAGTCCGTCACCAATCACAGTAAGTAGTTCCTCATTCGATTGACCATTGAAAGATTCTCCACAAGTTCTCCACCCAATCAACAAAAAAGTTAACACCGATTCCCCTCAATGTTCGAGGTGGTTTACTTGGGCGAGAACTAATTATTACTGTATTAAATACCAAAAAATTGCGAGAAAGTAAAACGACAACAGCTCAGGCGTTGAAGCTAGGAGCAGTGAAAAAAATTGATGAATAGAAGATGATTTGCACAGTTACAGTGGTAATAGTAAAGGCTAGAAAGGGTTATACATTAGCGTCAGGAAGAAGGTAAAATGATGAGTTAATCATTTCTCTCCATGTCATGGCAGTTGCGGATTTACATCCGTAATCAAAAAAGAAGATTCAACCTGCAAAAAACAGATAGGAAGGATTGATCACGATTCACGACAACCACCATATTTGTTTCCTGATAAATAAGCATAACATGCATTGGTAGCTCATATGTAACACTATCATTTGTTGTATGCACGCTTGATAACAACTCTCTCTGTTCGAACACGTTCACTACATTATTCAAAATCTCCCCCACATTTTTCGAGAAGTGTTGTGCACTAGTCTGGACGAGTGGACGGATGTTTAATACAAAGTACTCCCTCCTAGTCTGATTGTTGGTTCCTCATTCCTTTTCAATGCTAGTCGGGTGTTGGTTTCCCTTTCCTTTTTTAGTAAGTTTTGTGTGACCCAAATTTAATTTCATGTGGGTAGGGTGTTTTGCGTGGTCCAAATTCATTTCCTTAATTTTGGTGCCCAAAAAAAAGGGGACCAACAATCAGACTAGAGGGAGTATAAAATATCTATGTCAAGGTAAAAATTTTGAATGCGTAGGCTACTAGCATGACTAGGGCACAAGAAATGATTATTAGAAATTTACTTGTATAAGGCCTGCCCTACTTTACGGCTCCGAGTGTTGGGCCGTGAAACATTGTCACATTCAAAAGATGAGTGTGGCGGAGATGCGCATGTTGAGGTGGATGTGCGGACATACAAGGAAAGATCGGTTAAGGAATGAGGTGATTAGGGAAAAGGTTAAAGTGGCGCCAATAGAGGACAAGATGATGGAAAACCGACTAAGATGGTTTGGCCATGTGAGAAGGAGACCTATGGACGCACCAGTTAGGAGGCTGGAGACTTGGAGAACAGAAAAGGTCCCTAGAGGCAGAGGAAGACCGAGACAGACATGGTTGAGAGTGATAGAGCATGATATGAGAGTTCTGGGGCTTGAGGAGAGTATGGTGACGGAGAGGGCACAATGGAGGGAAAGGATACATGTGGATTTTTAGTATTTGATGTTTTTTTGACAGATTTAGTGCTTTTATTTATTTATTTAATTTAAAGAAATTAATTTATTTATTTTTCTCCCCTTTATTACACACTTTTTCAACAACCACTTTCTTATAGATTTTACCTGGTTCATTTCGGATCCTTAACTCTATTTCGGTTTTTAAAAATCGTTTTAATCTTTTCTCTCGATTTAAATTTTAAGTTTTTATAAAAGAAAGACGGAATTCGATTTTAAAACCCCTAAGTTCACCTTGACTTTCCATTACATTTTCGTTCTCCCTTTTGTTTTTTATCTTCCTTTTTTATTCGCATTTTGAGGCGTGCGTGCACCCATGGACGGTTCGAAAGGATGATTCATGTCAGCCGACCCCAAATCATTTTGGGATTAAGGCTCTGATGTTGTTGTTGTTGTTGTTGTTGTCGTCTAATGGTGATATTCGTGCAGACTATTTCTGATGGTGATTGAGTGAGGTAGTAGCATTGTGTCGGGAAGATTGGGAGTTCAGGACTTCAGGCATAATGCACTATCCACCGCTGTATAAATTCTCACTCTTCATGCACAGCTAAACGAATAACTAATCCATTACTCTAAGAGCACCATTAACTAATTCGTTACTCAAGGACATTGTAATCTTGTACTCCAACTACATGGGACCAGGGTAGGCGGGTAGCCAAACCACACACGTGCACAAAATGGAAAAGAAAAGGTATATTTAAAAAGCATATATTGGTGCCAAATTACCAGGTACCAATAGCAGAACAAACTTGAGGAAGAATATGGGGAAGATCATGAAACCAAATTACCAAAAAAAGATTACGATAAGATCATGAAACCAAATTACCAAGTACCAATAGCAGAAGAAACTTAAGGAAGAATGTTGTTGAACAATATAAAATCCATCACAATTAATAAGCACACAGATTGGTGGTGCTTACCCGACAGCATGTGCTGGCAATTCCCATGGGGCATAGCTCAGATCTTTTGATGTGAAATATAATGAATGAGTTGCCCCTGGAATCCTGGATCAGACAGAGAGCTGAAACGAGATAAAACAGACAATCATCAGGTATAGGTAAATGCTAATGTATACCCTTGAATTTGTGCACAATAAATGCCTGGACAGTGAGCGATATGACATTCAACCTAATAACTACGGAGTACTAATGTGGTCAAGCAGCAAGCTTCGGAGATCCAATTTAAACATATAAAGAGTATGAAGTGCCGCACAGTCATAACTCACATTTCCCAAGTAGCATCTAACGTTTGCTCGCCCTCTCTTCCTTTGGAGCATCAACAAAATTTGCCCTTACCAAAACGCCATTTCTGCACCACAATATCGCAGGCATGTTAACCCAGAAAAAAAAGATTGGACAAATTGCAGGCATTTTAAAGAGGCTGCCACTACGACAAATCACATTGTTTGATTTCTCACCACTACACACCAAGGAAAAAAAAAAGCAAGACTGGCATCCCCTGTTTTTATACAAATTTCAAAATAAAAATTTCTCCTCCAGAATTCAATAATACTAGTATTGTGAACTGGGATCAAATCCATTTCAGGTATGAAAAGCAATAACCAGGTAAAGCAGCAAAAAGCCATAACATCAAGGCTCAACTGAAAAATACTCACATGGAGATCAGTACTTCATATAACAATGAAGCTGTTTCAGCTGCTTTACAAGCTGGCAACTCCCTTAGCTATGCCTGCAGATCACAGGTACAACAATCAGACCGACTAACATATTATTATATAAACAAAAAACGTTCACCCATGGACAGTTCGAAAGGATGATTCATGTCAGCCGACCCCAAATCATTTTGGGATTAAGGCTCTGATGTTGTTGTTGTTGTTGTTGTTGTTGAAACAAAAAACGTGTTTTGCTATACTTCTTAGTTCTTAGTTCAGAGAGTAGCTTTCCTTAAATGCAAACATCAGCCTCATTAACCGCGGGTCTTGAAACTAATGTACATATCCAAAATTTACGGATTTAGTTTATTACACTTACACTCTCCAACAATTCAGTCTAGTAGATTCAGGATTTCAGATATCAAGGCCACAAAATATAACCAGCATTTGAAGTATGGTTTCCATCCACCACAACAAAATAAATAGGAATACGATCAGATATCATAAAAACTCATCACAAAATATTAAAATTCAACTAAAAGTCTATAATATAGTCACTGTACAAACATTGAATACCCTCAGAAATCACAATCCGAAAACTAAGTCAGTGATTTAGGTCAACCGTTGGAGCTCAATCGTTAAGAAGTTTAACCAGCTATTTCAATTTTTAAATGCAATTGCTAAGAAATATACAGCAAGAGGCAGCACTGAATGGAATAATTAATTCAAAATATGCAAAAGTAGGGGCACAATGATACTCACAGGTAATATACAATGGTAGTCACCACCCTTGACAATCAGCCATTAAGTTTGGAAAGGAATTGATCAAGATTGTACTCTTCAGTGTACTGGGATTGGTCCCACAAATCATCAAGATTAGTCAAGATAGCTTTCAGTCCTTTACCACTGCCTCCTGCTCTCTTGTTTTCATTTGAGTTTCCATCGGAGTTCTTTGATTTTCGGGAGTTGTCAGCTGGGGTGAAAAGATCGAGCAATTGATCTGTGTTCATTGTTTTCAAGCTGGCGTTATCCGCATTGATAACAGAGTTAGCTACCGAAACTTTAAATTTCTGGAGGCTCATAACTTTCTCTTCAAGTGTTCCTCGCATAATGAGACGATACACATTCACTACCTTCTTCTGACCAAGCCTATGCGCTCTGTCCATTGCCTGGAGATCTCGCATCGGATTCCAGTCATGCTCCATAAAGACGAGAGTGTCAGCTGATGTTAAGTTTAAACCAAGACCTCCAACATGTGTTGTGAGCAGCAACACATCAATGGTAGGGTCCGAATTAAAAGCTTTCACGATTTCAAAACGCTTTTCTGTAGCAACAGATCCATCCAGCCGCAGATATGTGACATTCTTCATTTGGGAGCGAAATAAGTCTCTTTCTATTATGTCCAGGAAGGCCTTATGCTGGGCAAATATCAACACCCTGTGTTGACCAACATTAATCATGTCAGAATTTGAGGTATCAACACCTATGCCACACTCCTCCAAAATCTCCTGAAGAGCAACCAGTTTAGGAGAATGGTGAAGGTTACGAAGTTCTGAAATGATGTCAGGACTTCCTGGAAATAAATCCGACAAGATCGATCTCAAAGTTTCAGCAGCTTTATCACTAGCTACCAGAAGAGGATGACTACAAAGTTTAAGTAGATACTGCAATGCCTGAAAAATATGGGAAGACGCCTTTGGAGCAACGTTTACGTCTTTAGTATCCTTCACATTTGTGTCATTAGGATCCTTGGAATCATCCAGACTGACAATACCTGATATCTCCTTTTTCACATGTGAGCTTGAAAATTGTTCATATAGTTTTAATTGAACTGGGCTGAGGTCACAATATCTGTCCTGGATAATTTTTTCTGGGAGATCAGATAACACTTCATCTTTTGTGCGTCGAAGCAAAAATGGCATCACCTGTTTGTGCAAAGCTTCCATAGCCAAGGCACCCGCTTCAGCATCTTTGGCAGAACATTTTGGATCTCTTGCGGCTAATAAAGGCTTTCCATAAGTAGATTGAAATTGTCGCTCAGTTCCAAGGAAGCCCGGCATCAAAAAGTCGAAAAGGGACCACAAATCCAATATGTTATTCTGGATTGGCGTCCCACTGAGTATAAGACGGTTCTGAGCTTTCAATTGCTTAACTGCAGAAGTAATCTTAGATCTGCAATTCTTAATTATATGTCCCTCATCTAATACACAGTAGTTCCAAAAACATTGCCCAAGGAAATCAACATCTTTACGCACAACATCATACGACGTTATAATCACGTTATGATTGGCAAATTGGCTTCTAAGGGATATACGTTCCTCAGAAGAGCCAAGATACTGAAGAGAACTTATCACAGACGGATCAATAAACTTCTCAATCTCATACGCCCAGTGACCAACAAGAGTCGAAGGGCAAACGATTATAGAGGGAGGAAGCTGCTTGCCTTTATTTACCAACTGCTGTTCCACTATATCTGAAGCCACAATTGCAGAAGCCTGAAGTGTTTTCCCTAGCCCCATATCATCACACAAGATGCCATGCAACTTGAACCGTTTTAGGAAAGCTAACCAATTAATACCTTCCTGTTGGTATCTCCTTAAAGTCACCTTTAAGTCAGTATGAAGAGTATAGTCATCAATGCTCGAATTATCAAGCAACTGCTCTAAGAATTTTGCATCCTCTTTGTCTCGTAACAGATCTTCTCTTATTCCAGCAGGTTGAGGAAGGCCTCGTGCTAAAGGAAGCAGAGGCACAATCGCAGCAAAACTACGCGTCACACTTTGCCTTACTGAGGCATCAGAATCACTCATGCATCTAAGAAGAGGCACGACTAATAAGGGAGCATAAGGCACCAACTCAACGCCTAGGCCTTGCACCAACAGGTTGATAAGAATACCTGCTCCATGTCTAGCAGGAACAGAGGTCACGTCACCTAACATAGGCACAACGTTTTCAACCACCGATGCCATAACACTAACTATCATGGCCTTTGCCATTGTAGTAATACACCTAGATGCTGCTAATCTAACAGCAACATGTGAATGGCGAACACATCTGAAAATACATGGTAAGAGAGTCAACAGTTTTGACTTTAACGCCTCATCTAGTAAAGGGGCAATTGAGCGTACCACCTGTATGTTATTAATCAACAGCTGAGGATCCTTAACAGATTCAACAGCCATTACAATTTTTGTCTCTTCACTAGTGATTTCTTCGCAAGGATCGATGGGCTTCAGAATTTCTGTGAGACAATCCCATAACTTGGGGAGTTTATCGAACAAAAAGGCCCCAAATTTCTTGCTCAAGTGTTTTAATGCAAGTTCAGCTCCTCGTCTGCTGATGAAACCCTCACCCCTTGACCTGTCTTCGGCACTAGCTGCAGAGCGGCCCCTGGATCTCTGATTTCCGGTCACACTTCTACTGGAAAGGATATCTTGCTCCTCCATAACTTCTACTGAAGTTATGATACCAGCTTGTGGAGTTTCAAAATGATCCATGCATGTCAAGCTACAGAGATTCTTAATTAACTTTTCATTAGGACCAGGCTTACGTCCGATACAGCCCCCAATAAGCTCAGCAAGAGCCTCGGCAGTCTTCTGTTGCAAAATTTCTTCCTGTTCTCTTCTAAGTGAAGCCATCAGGGGTAAAATAATTGGGTTGAGCTTTGAAGGAAGATCAGAAAACCACACAACTGCAGCAGCCATCAAAGAAGACACAGTTACGTGCAAATTGGCCTGTACGCACTTCAAGTAGCCTGTTGTTGTCAAAAGACGTTGTCTTGAGGATTCCACATCATCAAAGACACTCTTTTCTGCAGGATTTCCCTCGATAGAATCATAACTAGGCAGTGCAACATTTGAAGCAAACTTCACAGCATCATCTAATCCAAGGTTCTCAAGGTCAACGGTAATACTTGACAGAAGCTCGTTAAACATTCCTGAAGCTTGAACAGTATGGAACAGGTGGCTAGCTTCACTGCGCATTTTGGAGTATGTTCTTGAAAGCTCAGCATAAGGCAAAGATGTTTCTTTAGTCGGCAGAGAAGGATCAGTACAGGACAATAAATCAAGTAACCATTTCTTAAAAGGTTCAAGGAGAGAAGGATTAACTCCATTAGCTGGTAAAACATCACATTTCATTTCTTTAAACCATGAAATCAAAACCATCGAAGACACCTGGCGCTGAACACCTGATAAAGAAGTCACATCCCTCCATAGTGGTTCAACTATGAGGTATATTGAATCCTCGGGCCACTTTGACGCAAGAACTCCAAGCGCTGCTGCAGCAACTACTCGTGTATGAGTGACAGACTTCTCTAAATCAGCACCAACAATTATCTTGAAAGGGGTGCCAGAAACATCTCCGCCGTCATCTGGTGCAGTACCTTTTGCAGCACCTAAGCTACCACTTCTTCCGGCGTAATCATCCAACTTTACAGCCCTCATTTTAGCAGATGCGACTCTGCCTTTTTGAGAAGGGGCAACAGGCCAAAACATCTTGGAAGTATCCAATTCAGAGCCATAAGCAGTAGTTGCTAGTTCTAGCCAAGAAGAAATATGACATCCCGCAGCAGCCACCAGATCCACAATAGGGCAATGAAGCAAGAGCTTCCACACTCTCTCAGTGCAGAAAAGAATATCATCATTTGATTCGAGAAGTAAATTCTGAAAGACAATTCGAAGGGTATCCCCCAAGATGGAGGAAGGCCAAAAGGAACCAGTACAAGGCTCAGCGACATGTCTTTTATAACGGGCTTCGAGTAGCCTTTCAAGTGTTCTGATGGCTGAATAGCGGACTGATGTGATACTATGTCTCATAAAAGGCCATAACCGTGGAGCAAGAGCTGATAGAACATATGGATTTACTCTTACTGACACTCCTTCTAAATCATCTTTACAAGATTGAACCTCATTAAGATCAAGTTCTTGCTTCCCTTGCATGGATAATGCATCAAGTGAATTACCAGTCATGCCTGCATAAGTGTAAATTTCGGCCAAAAGATTCATGACACTGCTGGTGGATGGGCTAAGATCATCTAAATCGAGTAAAATGTCCCATAGCAGCATCACAATTGAATGCAGAGTTTGATCAGTACGAGCAACAAGGGATGATGCGGCAGGAATAAGAGCATCAGCCGCAACCGCTCTGACATCATCATCAGGATCCCCAAGCCCAGCCTTACAAGCTGGTAGAACAAACCCAAGCAAATCTGACATCATTTCCTGACGCACAGCAATCATATATTTAATGCCCAATAAGCTCCCATGGCGAATTTCCCATTCTGGCCTCTCCTGCATGAGCAACAAAATATTCATAGTTTCACGCACTAATTCTGGTGACATATACTTGAGTACCGCCCCCAACGCTTGAGCACATGTTTCCCTAACCGGAGCGACAACCTGATCCGAGACATAATCACCAAATCGATCCAACGACAGCACACAAAGGAAGCAAATAGCAGAATCTTGAAGAAACTCACAATTCCTAACCCAAGAATTTCGAGCTGACTCAACCAAGCTAACGACCTCTGGATTTCCAGAAAGAGCTTCAGGAATATTCATCTTTATATCAACATCTGTTATTTCTACAGCATTATCACACCCTGTCACCTGCGGAATACCTTGACATATACCCTTTACCTCCAGACCATTCTGCTTCACCTCGGTGCTCATCGATACATGACCTTGTTCCTCGTCTACTTCAAGCTTCGGCTTCTTAAAACTCTCATCCTCATCAATTCCCATATTCAAGTCAATCTCAATCTCCCTTTCCCTTTTCACCTTCACACCCACTTTCTCACTCACACAACCAAACCCTTTTCGACCACAGCTCGTGTCATTCATCGACACCCCAGCATACGCACCTTGATACGTCAATATCTCCCTCAACGCCATAATACTCCCATGACGAAGCTCCCACACTGGGTCAAACATATCCACCAATAACCGCTCCACAAACCCATGAAACGGCCAATTATCCTCTCCCTCATGCTCCACCCCATCATCATCAGTCATCGACTCGGCCGCCACAACAGCCCCGTCAGAACTCGCTGTAGTTGACGCTACCTTCGCCACTTGCCCCACTACCACACCACCACCACCTCCTCCTCCAACTCTTACATCACTCACTTTTGCCTTCCTCTTCAACAAATTCAATTCCCTCGCACTCGGCCTTTGCGACCTAAAACTCCGAAATCCTTCCCTCCTTTTACTCCCACTACCACTACCACTACCGCTCCCACTCCCACCACCTCCGCCACTAATATGAATTTGATTTTGATTAAAACTAAGATTATGATTATGGTTATTATCAATCGAAAAAGAAACAAGGTCCTCATCTTTAATCATATCACTAACATCCATAAACTGTTCACATAAATCGAGTCCTAACCGTCTCCTTAAATTCTTCTTCTGCCTAGCTAACCGTTCTTTCGAGTTTTTCGCGGTATTATCATCATTAACATCAAATTCCTGACCACCTGACGCTAACAAAACTCCGAATTCTAACACTTTACTAATATCAAAACTACGAAACATCGAAATTCTACCTTCATTATCATTATTAAACAATAACAAATCATCAAACAACACATCCGTTACCTTACGTTTGACAATCTCCAAAAGCTGCGTAACCGACAGCTTCTTCGAATTCTCCGCGATTGAACCAATCGCCTTCGCCGCGGCGACGCGTGTGTCCCACTTTCGACTCCGCAAATACTGCGACACCTTCCGAAGAAGCGCGTGGAGTTCATGCGGATGCGAACGCGCTATATCGCCGATTTGTCTCGCCGCTGCGAACCGGGTTTGTTGCGTTGAACCGGTGTCGAGTAAGGTTAATAATCGGTTCAATCGCGAAGATGATTGCGGTGGCGACGACGGTGATGGTGGCGGTGGCGGTTGTTGCGCCATCGCATTAATGTTCTGAATCAATTTCGAATTGAAATAAACTGAATTGAAGGATGAGGGTGAATTAAATTGAGAAAATTGGGAAATTAGGGTTTGAGAAAAGGGGGATTTAAGGATCTGAAAAAAAGAAAAAAAGAAAAAGGAGGAAAAAAAAAAAGGTAAATTAATTATTTTTAGATTGACGAGGGATTATTTAAAAAAAAAAAAAAAAAAAAAAAAAGGTAAATTAATTACTTTGGATAATTGAAATTTCTTTATTATGGGCTAATATGGAACTAGTACGGGTGCACGGCTCCGCCTGAGCTATTTGTATTTCGTATTAAAATTTATTTTCAATTAAATAAAATTACTTTAAAGTTGCATAACTCATAAATTTATTATTAATATATTTTTTTGTATAACATATCATAAAATTACGATAAAATTAATATATTCTTCTATACATATCATAAAATTACGATAAAATAAATTATGAGACAAATTCATTCAAAGCGGGACAGCAAAGCAAGAGGTCCAAAGGACTATGTTCAAAAGTTGGATTGCCTTCTCCTCGGTACTCTCTCTTTAGTTAGGAGGGATCTTCCAACTCGACAATTCCCCGAGTCATTGGATGGAAAATTTTACTTAATCGATTGGTTAGTTAATTGTTCATGTATACTTTATTTTTTGTTGTTAGTATTGTTACTTTTATTACATTCGTTATTACTGTTGTTACTTTCACTCTTTCCGCCGTAATTATTGTTATTTTCACAACTGTCGTATTAATATTGATAATTTCACTACTCCCGTTGTTACTTCTATTACTTTTACTACTCCCGCTCGATGTTAATATTGTTACTTTGACAATTCAAATGAGTGATTATTATCATATTATTATTTTGACATGCAATTTTAAGAGACTTATATATTTATTATATAAATATATTACATATATGCATTAAATCAAATTGAAATAATTATGGAAATTATATTTTTTTTAGAAATTTAGCTTGATTTATTTACCTTTTAATAGTTTTTAAAATATAACATAATTATATTATATTTGTGTATGTTAAATAATTAACATCTTTATACTAATTAATATCATACGTGAGACATGTTTCTTTCAAGGAAAATCATCATATTCTGGTGTTCTCTAAATTTATACTTCAACCAAAACTATATAATATTTACATTGAATTCTCTCGGTCGGGTCTATCACACAGCGCTAGTGATTTAAAACTATATAGTATAATTATTTTGAATAGATTTATTTAATTACATTGAAATCCCTTAACACTACTACAGATACAGCCTATAACAACGGGTAAAAACCGTTGTAAAATAAAAAAACGGACGTTGTTAAAGCGGCCGTTGTAGAAGGTATTTACAACGGTTTGCTTATTTAGTGAAACCGTTGTCTAAAGTATTCACCACGGTTAAAAGCCGTTGTTGTTGGGTGTTCTCCGTTGTGGAAAGTGTTTCAAAATTTTGGAGGGAATAATATAACAACGGTTGTCGTATGTATAACCGTTGTTGTAACTTTCCCTCCAAAATTATGAAGTCTTTTGACAACGGGTTTATGTTACATACCCGTTGTTGAAATTGTTAGTAACAACGGTTCTTTGTTTAATACCCGTTGTTGTAATTTTACCTCCAAAATTGTGAATACTTTTAACAACGGTTCTTTGATTAAAACCTGTTGTTGAATATTATCTTGCGGGTATTTGTAAATGTCATTCACAACGGTGTTAGTTTTATTAACCGTTGTGAAAGGTATTCACAACGGTTTTTTTTTAGTAACCGTTTTTATTACGTACACCTAATGTTCTGAAAAATTAAATTTGTTTCATGTCATTCAAAAAACGCATATATCAAGAAGACCATATACCAAAGACCAAAGATAAATCATAGCTGGGTTCATCAGAACTCAATAGATTCAATTCAACCACATACAACAGCAGCATCATATATATATATATATATAATTACAAGGAGTTGAATTTACATGAACTAATTAATCATTCCCTAACTTCAACAAAAAAATTTCTATCTATATATATTCTAAGACGTAGTTGCCCCACATGTCTCTTACCTCGTCTATATCTATACTTGAGTATTGCTCAATCTGTTGTGATTTGGTTGATTACATACGGAAAAAACAAAGAGAATACATTATGGTATATATAGCAGCAAGCAAGACAACATTAGCAACATCATGGTATATATAGCAGCAATTGCAAGACAACATTAGCTCTAATTTAAAAAAAAGTAATAAACACATGTTTAAATTATTACTAACCCTTTCTGGAATAACGAGATATCTTCGCCTAATAATCTCCAACATGAACCGACAAGCGTAGTATCCACATTGTATGCTATCCTGGTCAAGCGAGGGGCCTATTATTACATAAAAAAAGACGAGAGAAGGCTCACATCGGAATCTTGAACTTTAGGTATTGTATTAGTATTAAACATGATTTTGCACTTAATGTTATTGTATTTGAGCACGTACCCACTGTTATCGTAAAAAATCGGGGCCAACATCGAATCGTTCGTGGGTTGATCCTCCTCGTTTGCTCTTTTCTTCTTAAAGGCCCTTTTTTTAAAAAATAAAAAAGGAGCGAGAAACTAATTTTTTAGGGGCAAAAATATGAACGAGCTTTTTTCTATAAATAAAAATTGAAAATGTTATTATAAATAAATCAGTATTATAAACTTACATTTTAATCAAGTGCTTAAAAGTCTCGCTTGGTTGATGATGTAAAGAGTCCAACTGAGAAAACTTTTTCTTTGTCGGCATGATAGTGCTAGCACCCAATGAGTCCTACATCAAGAGACATCATCATTATTAACAAGTACATATATTAGTTATGAAAATGTAATTGTAGGGGGAAACGTAATATTAATTTGTTTATTACCCTTTTTCATTATAAACGCCAAAAATCAGCTTCTTGGTTGTCGCCAATTCTTTGAGCAATATAATCTACCCGTTGTTCGAACGAGAAATCCGCAATAAATAAAGATAAAACATAGGGGCACATGAATCCGTATTGATCAGATGGAATATTCTTCTCGGGGATCACTCTGGTTTGCAATATCCTACATTATTACGGTATTAATTCCGGTATTTAAAACACTATCTACCTAGTAGTCAGAATATTAGACTATGAAATTATTTATTAAGAAACTTACTTCATCCAAACAAATATGTGTGCTATATCAATCTGGTCTAGTCCAGCCCATACGGCTAGCAGATCCCATGATATGCATGCTTGGCGCCACCCCTAGAATATCCTCCTCGGCGGAATAATTATCGGTTGCTCGGAGGCTATGCGATGGCCAGCCTCCTCATACAGTCTCATCATCGTCCCCGTTCTTACTTTTTGCATGTAATCCTTCCCTTTATATTTTGTGGAGTTTATACTCCTAACTTTCACGGTTAGGGAAAGAATGAGTCTTTGATGTGGTGCTACTACCACCAGCCTACACATGTAGTATAGATAATTAAAATAATAAAAAATCCAAAGGTAACATATCCTAGTTGGAGTAATAAAAATAAAAGCGTACTTAATTAAATACCTCGTCAACCTGCTCTTTCAATGATGAGGTAGTAGTAGCAGGTAAGACTGGGACTTAGGCTTATCAGTCTTTTTGTCCCCTACACAAAATTACCATGCTTTTTATAAATAGACAAAATATAAATAAAGGGAGCGAGGTTAATTTTTAAAAAAATGGAGAAGTTAATTAAATACATACCTCATCAAGTTGTTGTGAAGTCGAGGTTGTTGGCATGTCTGTGGACTTAGGCTTATCCGCCAAAGCCGCCTTTTTTTGTTCCCTACAAAAAAAAAAAAATAACATATAAATTTAACATATAAAAACATTCAACAATTAAAAATGTAACACATATATATATATAAAGGTATTTCTTCTAACCCCAACTGCTTTCCGCTTCTCAGGCGGAGGCGGCGAAGACATCTTCGCCAAGTAGATGTGAGTATTAAGCCATTGGATGAAACTTCCAAGCGCATCTCCCAGAATGGTAATGTCGTCACGAACTGGGACAAAAAAGTGGAAAGTTTTCATGGCCTGGAAAGACCGTAGTTATCTCTACTATTGTATGATTCGGCAAAAGTTTTTCGCCATGAATAACTACGGTTTCATTGCTGTGATTTGTTTTCTACGAGACCCCGCCAACACGCACATGTGGCTTTTCGATTCTATTAGGGTCAGAAGAATAATCGGCCTATTGTTTACGGCCTGAAGAATATACACATACATATACATTATTATATATATCTTTGCAAAACGCTCAAAGATTCAAAAGATTTTGCAAAAACGCTTTGTCTCAGCCGATTTTGCACAAACTTCAGCATTCATATAAATTTAACTAATTAAACACTTCATGCATACCTTTTGAAAAAAGAGGAACTGACTTGAAGGGGATGTATCTTGTTTTCCATCATCGTCTTCTCATCAAGTTGCATCTCCTTTTCGGACCCATTATTTACCTAATAAAATTAACCAATTCAATGGCACCATGTCGGAAGTTGGCGGTGAACACACCCCCGATCTTACCCAAAAAAAAAACAAAAGAAAAATAAGGAAGTATATTAGGTACCTGATCGGCTTTAGTTGTTACAACTTCAGAAGCATTATTAGGTACATGATCTTTCTGAATCTCGTTGACCGATACTTCCTTCTCATGTATTGCCAAGGTAGTAGCGGCCTCTTCACCAATCTGTTGTACCTTATTATTACCCCCTTTAGAAATGACATCCTCCATCATCTTCACTTCTTCTTCGGAAAGCTTACCTCCAAAGATTCACTTTAGTAGTACGGATGCCATTAATCGAAGCTGCTTGCCAAGAATGTAATGTGTCGCAATTTGTATCCCAACAATAACATGTGAATTGAACTTAAATGAAAATAATAGAATAAATGTTGCCATGTCGGCGTTCTCGGACTTAGTCTTCCTTTTCTTCTTTATCAGGCGCAGTTTTCCCATAATATTTCGTTACTCAACCTGTAACAGGACGCCCCTCAAACGACGGATGTTCGGGTCGACGATCGCGATCGCTCTAGCAAGAACGTCATTTCGACCCGGGAGTGAATTTCCCTTCTTCTACCTCTTTCAATACGTTATCCTATAATATATTAAATAAACTTCAAATTATATTTGTGACTAAAATAATAAAGTTAGTAATGAACTCGTCTTAATAAAATAATGCTTACTATGTTGGCCAAAACTTCCACATCGTATTTGTCATGCGACGACCGGGATCCTTTAGGCGTGTGCCCATGTTTATAAGTTACATGCCGATCCACCTCTTTCACTCCCTTTGCCACCTACACATTAACATGGTAACATTTATACACGTAAATGTGTATCAATGCAAGTCCAAGTGTGATTAAAAAAATAAAGTCTCATAGGGCAATAATGCATGCTACTTACGAGGTCCTCTTCTATCTTTTCAGAACCGCCTCGAGAACCATAGAATTTCCCCTTCTTGCATGAAATGTTAGCACGATTTCTTTTGCTAACGGCCTTCAAATAATTATATAAAAGCGCAAGTAGATGAGATAATAAAAAGATTATATAAAGGACTCATTAATTAAAAAAATGATAGGTAAATCGTTAAAAGGCGAGGATATTTAACCTGAAACTTCTCAGTAGTTCTCATCTTTCTGAAAAGATCCCATTCTTCCTGCTTGATGGTGGGACACTTGTTTTCCGGTGGGCTCTTACGCATCTCCCCCGTTGCCTTGTCCACATACAACCAATCCCTAGCAACGCCACACTTCCACCGCTGTGGACATCATTTGCCTTATGCATTAAATACTCATCATGACTTTCATCGGGTATAATAAAGCCTTCCTTTATACGAGCCAAGTATAACTCCGCCAATTTTGGATTCAAACTTTTAACATCCTCTAAATGGATAGGCACAAACTGTCTTGTGCAAGCACCAATCCAACTGGAGAAAAGACCCGCATTTGGACAAGTAGGGAAACCCTTCTCACTCCATGTTATTTCGAACGGTGCATTTAGCGGCTATAGCCGCAAGGACTTTCTTGCACTTCGTAGCACCCCTCTCACCAGGCTTATTATCACCAGGCTCATTATTCTTTTGACTTCTTTTACGTTTTTCACCCATGATAATCCTAAAAACCAAATATGAATGATATAGTTGGATATGAACAACTTAACAACGTACATGCAGAGTATTATCTAAAACCCTAAACCCTAATAGGAATGAAAACTTAAAACAACAGATTGAGCTTCTAAAATCCTAAACCCCGATAAGAGGAGTAAAGTAGATGATGCGGGATGATAAAGATAACAAAGAAGACGAAAAACAAACAAATGCATGAAAAAAGAAACAAGATGATCGTCTTAAAACCCTAATGACGAAACACAAAATTAAAGTGAACATACCTGTTGATGATGATGATAAAGAGAACGAGCAGGATGATAAGGGAAGGCAACGGAATCGGGTTTGGAAACTGGACGACGAGAATGTAAAAAGCGAGGAAGAGAGAAGGATTAACACAGGATACCAACGGTTGGAGTAATAATGTTGTGTGTGTTAGTTTGTGTATGGCATCTTTGGATGGGTTTCTATATTAGTTTTTTATTAAGACAAACTATTAACAACGGGTGCTCAAAGAAGAACCGTTGTTATATGTTAATAACAACGGGTCAATAAAAGTCAACCGTTGTCAAAAGTTTATTACAACGGGTAACATATACCCGTTGTAATATATTTTCACCAAATTTGCGCCAAAATGAAATACGTCAAAAAAATAATTGACAACGGGTAGAGGTACTACACCCGTTGTTGAAAGTATTAACAACGGGTAATTTAAATATAACCGTTGTTATTGTTGAACCTCTTTTTTTTTAAAAATTACTGTAATTCCATTACGGTCCAAACTGTAACAATACATTATTCAAAGAATTTCAACACCAAAGATCCACATCTAATAATAAGATCAAGAAAATAAGACAACTTACACCAAAGATGCATGCATATATGTATGTGTCCGATGAACTATCTCAGGATCGGGGGGCGTTTCTTGGATGTCATAGTTTCTTCGTTAACCCAAATACCTTCACCATGGTCATCACGCATATAGATGCTTTCGGTGTCCTCATGATCAGTGTCAACATCGTCGAAATAAGATACAGTGGTAGACTGATCCATTCCCTCAAAAACGACATCCTGATCATCATCATCATTATCGGATGGACTACTCCTTCTTTTCCTTATAGACAGTACAACAGACCACTTCTTATCCATAGGATCGGTGACATAGAACACTTGTTTAGCTTGGGATGCCATTATGAAAGGATCATCCTTATTATTGCCAACCTTACCCAGATTGACCAACGTAAATCCCATCTTATCCTTTCGGACACAATGGATGTTGTTATCAACCCGGTTACATCGAAACAAAGGCAGTGTGAAATCAATGTAATCTAGTACCAATATTTCTTGAATAACACCATAATAAAGGCATTTTCCCCAAATAGGCTTTTTATCTTTTGAATTAGCAAAGTGCATTGCCTCAAATTCAGAACTCACACCACTATTTTGCATTGTGCTCACCTCATCTTGCTCGCGGGTGTAAAAAGTATATCCATTAATGGCAAAATTGTTGTAAAAGGTGACCCTGGCATTTGGACCTAAACCAAGACGTAGTAACCTAGGAGAGATGTCATCACCAGTTTGATCGAGTACATCTTTGTAAGACAATATTCCTAAACCACTCCGGAAACGTCTTCGTATGCTCGTTCGCAATCCACTTCTCGGTCTTGTTTTGGTGATCGTATTTGAGCTCATCTTTGTGTTGTTGAATATAAGGTTGCACCTCATCTTCGTTGTTTAGCACATACATGTGTGCTAAATGCAACATTTCACGTGTCACAATTTTTTCAACCCGGCCCCTAATACCTTTTCCGGTCATCCAGTCACTATGACGATTCTTAGGAACGCCAATCAACTCCTCAGGGGAGAGATGAGCGTAACAATATGAAAGAGCTTCGTCTAAAATAGCGCGTTCAGCAATACAACCTTCCGGACGATACCGATTAGATGTATAGTCCTTGTAGACTTTCATCAATCTTTCGAAAGGATACTGGTATCTCAAGTACACGGGCCCAAGGTACAAAATCTCCCTAACCAAGTGAATGGTCGGATGAATCATGATAGTGAAGAAAGAGGGTGGAAAATACATTTCCAACCGACAAAGAGAGGTTACAACGAGGTCCTGCAATGAATCCGCGTCATCGGGATCGATGACTTTCTCATATATGGACTGGAAGAAGAGACAGAATCTAGTTATAGCATATCTTACCTTTTCGGGTAAAATGGAACGAATAGCCACAGGTAGTAATTGTTGCATCAAAGTGTGACAATCATGTGACTTTAACCCGGTGAGTTTTAGGTCTTGCATCGACACTAGGCTTTTGATGTTCGACGAATAACCATGTGGCACTTTAATTCCATTCAAGCATGCACAGAACTCTTTTCTCTCATTCCGTGAAAGGGTAAAAGCTACTGGCGGTAAAAATGTACGATTACCTCTCTCTGTGGTGCCAACTCTAGCCTAATACCCATCATTTTCATATCTTCCCTAGCTGCGGCGTTATCCTTTGTTTTACCAGGAACATTCAGAAGGGTATTGATAATATTATCACGGCCATTTTTCTCAATGTGCATGAAATCGAGGCAATGCCTCGACCTCGGTCGAGGCCAATATGGAAGTTTATCAAAAAATATGGATCTTTTTTTATACCCACGAGTAGACAATTTAGAGCCGCTCTTCTTCCCATAATCTATCTCAATATGCTTTACTTTCGATAAACTTCATGCCTACTCAAAATTCTAGGAGGTTGTGAAGTTCTTGTCTTCCATTGAATGCTTTCGCATCTTGCGATAACAATGGTCATGAGACAAGAACCTCCTATTTCCCATATACACATACTTACGAGAAGACTTCAAGTATTCAGACTCGATATCCTCCCACACAATGGACAAGCCTCTTTCCCATGAACTGTGTGCCCAGAAAGGTCGCCATAAGCCAGGATAGTCGGTTATTGTACACAATAACATCGCTCTCAAATTGAAAGTTTCGTTCTTATATGCATCAAATACTTCTATCCCACTATCCCACAACAATCGCAAATCATCTAGAAGAGGTTCCAAATATACATCTATATCATTTCCAGGTTGTTTAGAGTAGGAAATTAACAACGACAACATCAAATACTTTCTTTTCATGCACACATATGGAGGTAAGTTATAAATAGCCAACACTACTGGCCAAGTACTATGTTGGCTACTCATGTTTCCGTGTGGGTTCATTCCATCGTGGGAGCGCTAGACGTAAGTTTCTAGGTTCATTGCCGAACTCGGGATACTTAGCGTCGAACGATTTCCATTGCTTACCATCTGCCGGGTGTCTTAGCTTTCCATCATTTATTCTTCTGGTTTCATGCCAAGTTAACATTTTTGCATCATCGGGATTCGCATAAATCCTTATGACTCTTGGTATCAATGGAAAATACCACAACACCTTAGCCGGGATCCCTTCCTTATCCTTATAACGCCACTCCAAACATTTAGGGCAATTGGTTAAGTTTTGATATAATTTCCGATACAATATGCAATCATTTGGACATGCATGTATTTTCTCATATTTCATACCCACTCCTCTTATTAGTTTTTTCGCCTCATATGTCTTAACGGGTAGAACATTACCATCTGGAAGCAACTCCTTTATTAAGGCTAAAAAACTAGTGAAACACGTGTCACTCACCCCATTTGCCCCCTTGATATTATACAACTTCACCACAACCGACATTTTTGTGAACTTACAACCAGGATACAGAGGTGCTTCAGACTCACACAACTTCTCATACATGTTGTTAAGGTCATCCCAATTACTAGTGTCATCACCTACATCTTCAAAAGCAATGGACTCATCATCATTCTCTTCATTATCTATAGACCCAACATTCAACTTCTCTACTTCCAACTCTTCCAACTCAAAAACCGGGCAAACTCGGGATCATCGGTTAGCCTTTCGTGTACATCAACATCATCTTCTTGAGTTATTCTCTTCCTCTAATGATTCCCCATGAAAAATCCAAAGTGTATAGGATCGACTAAATCTCCACTTTTCTAGGTGTATTTTAACGTCCAGAAAAGCCATATAGCTAATATTACCACATCTTTCACAAGGACATGCAATACTAGAAGAACCATTCAAATTGTTCGAAACGAATTCATAAAATTCAGCTAAACCATCCTTGTAGGTGCGGTCACTCATATTTGCATCAATCATCCAAGTTCGAGTCATTATTCTACATTCGTAATAATAGGCAACTAATTCAGAAAATACAATAATAGGCAAACAAATAAACGAAATTCAGGGAAGCAATTAAGCTAAATTATCAACAAATTAGATAATAACCCAAAAAATCCTATATCTAGTTATAATAAGCGTTGCTAAGAAACATATATATACCTGATTGATAAACACGCGCGATGAGGGAGAGAAGACGTGACAACAGTGACGGAGATGAAGACAGAGAGACGATCAGGGAGGAATGGAGGATGATATAGTAGCAGTATTAGCTTGTGTTTGTGTTTGTAGCGTATAGCAGAATAAAGCAATATGTTGTTCTTAAGATTTTCATAATATTAATAACAACGGTTATTGAGATTACAACCGTTGTTAAAAAGTATTAAAAACGGGTTCTAATATAACCGTTGTGATTACTTTTCACTAATTTGGCGCCAAACCATTAACAACGGTTAAAATTTAACCGTTGTTATTAGTTTTTTCATTAACAACGGTTGTTTAAGTATGACCCGTTGTTAAAACAAATAACAACGGCTAACAACACATAACCGTTGTAATTAAGTTTGGTAAAATTCGCGGAATAAATTCTACAACGTGTTTTGATGATTTTCGTGAATAAGCGTTGTTAAAGGGCCGTTGTGGTTGCCTGTATTTGTAGTAGTGTAATTACCTTATTAGCTCCTAATTTTTAGCTATTTTTTTAGGTTTCAACTACCTTTCCAGCTATTTTTGCCAAACAGAGCTTATGACATTCTTAACCAAGTCCACTTCCTCCTTTTAGCTCAAATTTTCTACTCCATCCACTTTTTTATATATGACGTTTTGCATTTACGAGGTAAGCCTTTGACTTTAATATTTACAAAAATATATTTGTTCAAAAAATATAAAAACGGTACCATTAAATTCCTTACGAAAAACTCTTTCATATGAGTATACATATCATAATATTTAGTCTTATATTTTAAGAGATATTGAAGAGAGAATGGAGTGTCTCGAAATGTTAGAAAGTCATATATAAAAAAACAGAGGGAGTATTTAATAGCCCATGTGAACTAAAATCCGACAACGAACTTATTTTCGAATAGCCTTCGTCCTCATTTTTGTGGAGAGAATATCAGAATTATCTTCCTTTTTCTCGTTCAGATCATACCTAAAGCTCCGTTCAGGGCATATTTAAATTTCAGTTGAACATTGTAAACTTCTTGTCTTGTTTTTACCCATGTAGTCTTAACTTTTTTAGGAGAGACCTTAGGCCTAAATCTTTAGAGTCTTAGCTGATTTTGGGGGCTTTGTTGAGAACTTTTAGGAGAGTAATTTTATTTGTTTGAGTTGATGATGTTTTTGGTTTGATTTTCTAGGCTGGTCAATCTTAACCTAATTGATCAATCCTCAACTATATGACTCAACAATTGCCCCCATTTTCTTGAAAAAAGATCAGAAATAATTTTAGAGACACTACAATCAGGGTTATGACGGTGGGCGAAGAAATAACTATTGATGGACAAGAAGATGTAAATGTAGGTGAAGATTGTTGTAAGTAAAGGTTGCCGTAGAAGTATATGTAGGCAAAGATTGTCGTAAATGTTAACGTATATATATGTAGATGTAGGGATATGTACCCATTTTTAATACATTTAGTACGTAAGTTCATAGTTTAAAAAGTGTGCCTCAGTTAGGCACTAGCAGTCTAGCACTAGCCAAAATGCATCAGTAAACCATAAGTGCGCCTTATATAAAACAGGCACACTCCTGAGTTGGAAGAGAAGACTGAGATTGAGGTTAGTTTACCCATGTCCAATACCAAAAAGGTTCCTCCTCAAAAGGGTAATAGAACCGTGCATTTTCAGGATTATATTCATTAGATTCCTGTTAAAAATAAAGGGTTAAAGGGCAATATTAATACTAATAATGTGCGTAATATTAGCAGTAATGCTGATAATTTTCATGAGGGTAGCTCTAAACGGAAGCCTTTTGTTGAGCAAGAGCCAGAACTGGAGGCTATCAATGAGGGGATAGAGGTGGACGATAGTAGCTTCAGCCCTGAGAATGAGGCTAGCTAGCGTTGTCAAAGTTTCTACTCGTGAAAAGAACTATGAGCATGATCAATTGCATGACCACGAGTTAGAGTTAGAGGTAGAGGAAGAGAAAGAGCAAGATCGTGTATATGTTAAGAAGAAAGGGGTAAGCTTTGAAATAAAGGGAAGTGTGGGTCCATCTCATGACGTGCAATCCTCTATGTCTAGTTGCTTGACCACATTGTCGGCTGATAGAACACGGGATCTCGGAGAGGTTATTAGGGAGGTCAATGATGAATTTGAGGCTGCTACATATTATGCCAAAGAATTCTCCAGTTTGCTTGAAATAGGCAGGAAGTCCTATAGGTGACGCACCACATTTCTTTTAGTAGATAAGGGATTATGTGAGTCGTTGAGCCGTTAATATTTTTGTAAAATGTAGTGATAAAATATCCTCATTAGCCATTTTACTAAAGTATGTTATGTTAAAAGGTTGAAATTATGTAAATGATTTTTTTCGTCAGTTATGACCGATTTTATACACGTCTTACTGACTTGAAATTTGTAAGTGCATCAACTGTTTGATTATGTTCAGTTATATACTTAATCTAACGTCAATGCGGACAAAAGAGATTGTTTCATGACATCGGGCCAGATCTGAGAATTTAGAGGATCGGTTCATAAAAAAAACTAGGGTTTTTCTCATAAGGACACAAAAAACATTTACTTATTTATATAGACAAAAAAACTATAGAAAAAAACCCAATTTCATCGAAATTGTTTTATCCTTACATTTTTATAGAAAAAATAATCATTTATTCACATTTATAATTCTCACCATATATTTGCAAAACAATGATAACTATTAAATTTACCTTGAATCATAATTGTTCGCAAATAAAAATATAGATATTTTGAAAAACTTCTTTTAGGTTTGAATTAATTACGTAGCTCAATTGTTTTTAATGAAAAAATAATAAAAGGTAAACAAATGACCAGGATAAAGGAGTATAATAAAAAAATCGAAAACAAAAACAACAATAATAATAACAATAATTTTTGCAAAGACTAATAAACGTAATAATATTCGTGGCAAAATACTAATAATCTATAACAAAATTTAGTAAATTGTGGTCATATACATAAGATAAATATACTTTGACGTTATATCATGTCAATATACGTATTGATCATAGGCGTATCTATGGAGGATGCAGTGGGTGCGTCTGCATTCCCCATTATTTCAGGAATATATAGATATTAGCTGCATGTTATATTATAGATTCTGATTAGGGTTGGTGGTTAGCAACTTGGTATCTTCCTAAAAGGTACGGGTTTGACTCTTTTGAGAATCATTTTAGTAAATTATTCATTTATTTTATTTTAAATCATATATACATTAATTTGGTCAGATTTTTATTCCATTTTTTTTAATCTTTGATGCTAATCTTCTACAGTCATTAATCTTTGACTGGTAATCTTCTACAGTCATAAATGTGTGAAGTTACGTATAAATTACAATATAATTAAATATAGGCAAATTTAATGAAAATAACCCAACGTTTGGTTAATCTTCCAAAAATAATCCAACCTTACGACTTGAATAAAAATAATCCGACCTTTTAACATATCTTCTGAAAATGACCCGTACGCTACCGGAGTAAAATTTTCGGACGACAGGAAGTCCAACATGACATTTAGACCTTCCTGATTAGATCAATTGAAAAAATGATAAAATCTAGTTACTTAAATCATCAGTATTAAATCATCATCATCCATGAAGTTAATGTCCACTCCCACGTTGCTGCCAAAACAAATGAACTGGCATCCCCATTCGTCCCCTGCATCTCGGTCCAGATTGCCAAGTAGTCTCCGTCTTTCTTCTTCTTCTTCTACTCCGTCTTCTTCTGATTTCACCCCTTGTCTTAAACGCTCCCTAAGCTGCGTAGATTCTTCTGACGAATTTGTACGTAATCCGAAACGCGGCTGATACGTTAAGAGCCCTACTTTCACTTTGAAATGCAGCCAAAGTGATTATGTATCATCTTCTAATATATCAGCCAAAGTAGATCGCTCTAATTTTGATCAAGTGATTAATAAGAATATGATAATGTGCTTAAGTTTAGGAGGTTGAATTGGATGGATGATGATCAAGTTATCGTTGATATTGTGATTTTTTTTTTGTACTATCATAATATCATTGATATTGTGATTGATGAGGATGATGCTCAAGTTATCATTGATATTGTCTTAGAGTAACGGGATTTGATTGGAAATTTTTTCAAGTTCAATTTTGCTATTAAAATTCTACATCGCTGGAAAATTTTACTCCGGTAGATTACGGATCATTTTTTGAAAATATGTTAAAAGGTTGGGTTATTTTTATTCAAGTCGTAAGGTTGGATTATTTTTGGAAGATTAAACAAACGTTGGGTTATTTTCATTAAATTTGCCTTAAATATAGTGGTTACAAAATTAAAATTTGTGTGAATTACAACTTACCACCATACATTTATCGTATTTTACAAGTTATCACCATGTATTTCGTTTATTATAACTTACCACCTACATTTTATAGTATATTCCCAACTCTCACCATATATATGTGTCGATGTTAATTAACTTTATTCCCGACTCTTTTAAGTGAATTAACTAACAAATGACCAAACTACCCTTGTTATATTTCCTCAACATTTCCCACCATAATCCCGCAAAATAACAGTCATCCCCTCATCTGTCACCACCTCTCAATTAATTATCAACCACTACCCTCAATGCCTTCTACCACTATGACCACCATAAAACCGTGGACGACCACCTCCAAACGCCGCACTACTCTCAATGCCAATGTCAATCCATTTCATTCCAATAATTCCAATCCCACCAAAAGACACTCGAAAATTATTTCACCGCTCAACCCCTCGTCATCGGAGACCCACGTACACTCGAAATCACCTCGATCTGGGCATCAAAAGACAGCCTTCTACTACCGAAAACCCCTTTTAACACCCATAATCGCCATCACCACCCGCATCATACACAAAGTATCTTCTTATTGGAAATATGTTGAAATCGAAGTGTGAAAAGCCACGATATTATTGATGTGTATAATATTGTGTGTATAAGGGTAGTTGGGCCATTTTATTGTTTACTCACATAAAGAGTCCGGAATTAAGTTAAATGATATCGGTATAGAAATATGGCGGAAGTTGGGAAATATACACTAAAATGTAGGTGGTAAATTGTAATAAATGAAATACATGGTGGTAAATTGTAAAATACTGTAAATACATGGCGGTAAGTTGTAATTTTCACTTATAATTTATATATGTTGTATTTAGTATTTTTTATTAACGGTTTTCAAATAGTCAATCATCTATAACGGAGAGAAAAAAAATAATTCCCCCCCCAAAAAAATGTTTGTTTGGATCGTTTTACACCCTCGTAAATTATTAAGCAGCAGAATCTAAAAGTCGTTACTAAAACGATGTTTTATGTTTGTTGAATTTTTGCATCCCCTGTCTACTGTTTCTAGATGCGTCATTGGCATCGATTAATAAACACAACCAACATAACAATATAGCTAGTCCCGTGAATTTCACGGGTAATAGAACTAGTTTTCTTAATAAGGCATACAATATTTTGTTACAGAATACTAGGAAGTTCATAGGAGTAGTGGAAAAGTGGCTAATATTCAGCTCTCTTGTCACAAATATTTACGAACACATAAGATAATTTTTTACGTTTTCTTTTTTAAAATTCTTAATACTATTATTTTTTTAAAAAAATTCATTTTACAAAAATGTATAAATGCAAAAGTATATGAGTTTTTCTCCATCCTAGATCAATACTTATCCGTTGTTTTTGGAACAAAGACAAAAAAATTAAAATAAAGATGATTGAATTTTGACTACATAAAAAGTCAAGCATTTTTATTTTATTTTGATAATGTAAGGAAACTAGATTGATCCTCTGGAATGAGACCAGCATCCCCTATTTACTAAAAGAATAGGCGAAACTCCAAATTTTCCCGCCTAAACATATTTCCTAAATTAAAGTTTAGTTATTTTTAGCATATGCTATAAGTATGGTGGGCTATAATACACATAATCTTTCAGATTTATATATTTATGTCATTTAGTATTTTACATTCTACACAAAATTATCTCCAATCTTTTTATGATATAAAAATGAATTCTTTTTTTTTTTTGTCTAAAGAATCATACGAAAAAAAATTCATTGATTTTCTATGATAAAAAATTGCGGCTAAAAATATATTATCTGTAAAATTTTATAAAATAACACCATTAATCTCTCGGTAATAGGAAAAACTTTCATTGAAATACTCATTTCATGATTAATACGATTTTTACTTTGATTTTTCAAATCAAAACATAACGATGAAAAACGTAATAAAAAAAAAGATTAGTTAATTTAAATTTCATAAATATAATACACTAAAAAAAATAAAACTCTATATATACCATGCATACATTGCACGGGAGCTAAACTAGTATCTCATCATTTCGAATGGGTGAGGTAAGTTGAAGTCACCGGCTTTAAACCACCTCAAAAGTCAGCAACCTTGTTGGCTTCACGAAAGCAATGTTTAATTATCACTTCATCAAAAAAATAAAAGTTTAATTTCACATCCTTGATAATACTAGAAATTTTCCAAGAAAATTGTCAAGTACTGCGAATTGAGTTAATAACACATAAATAATCACCTTCCAACAATTAAATTTGAATTTCATAAGTATTTTGTTGCTAAAATGCATTCTTTTAAAACGAGAGCTTCCGTGACAAGAATATTATTAGGTACAAGTGATCATTGTAAACAAATGATTGAGATGGAGAAAGTACTAGTGATCATACTTACTTCTCTAACTACTCATGTTTCAATTAATCAAACTTGTATCCATAATAAACTCCTAAAATATTTGCAAATCACATAAACACTAATAAATACATAAATAAATTCATAATAAAGTAGGTAATTTTATCCCAATGTCTCAAGAGCTCCCGCAGATAGCGAGCAAAGAGATCGATTTAAAGCTGTCTTGCTCTCTTATGTTAGCACTTAGCAGCACAAAAAGGCCGTTTTCGAATGCGCCAACAAAAAAAATACCAAATAAACAACAAATTCAACATACCGCTTACGAATTATCCAACATATAAATAAATGCGAGAGTTTTCCTATTTTGAGCCAAAATTACCTGAATATGCGAGAGTTTTCATTTTTTTTATAAAAAAATAAATAAAAAGAAAAATTAGGATTGAGATTACAATAATTTATTATTATTTTTTTTTCAGAATGAGATCGTAATATTTAAGTACCCCTTCAATGATTTCTTTTTCTTTTTGAAAATAAACATTTCTTTTTAAAGCCCTCCTCATTGATTACTAATTGGCCTCACCATGGGATAAAAGAGTAGGTAGTTTTCAGTTATCGGTTTGACCTTTCATTCGGTCGGGAAGGTTTCGGTTCACCTAATTTTTGGGTTGTGTCAGTTTCGGTTCACCTAAGTTACATGGGACTATCGGAGGCTATTCGGAGCCATAGGATATGACCGTGTCAAACTGGATTTTAATATAAATTTAGTTTCTCTTAAGACAAATATCTGTTTTTAAATTAAAATTGGTTAAGTATTATCCACCTAGAGTTGTGCACTAGAGTGAACCGATGTTGGCTGGGTTGGGCCAAGGGCGGGTTGGGCTATGAGCCAGCAACCCATGCACGACACTAAATGAGGACAGGGCTAGGCTGGGACGGGCCAATGCTTGGTTGGTTTGGTCAGGCTCGGGCCTGGCCAAATTCCAAATTATTTGGTATTCGTCTTAAGAGTGACAAATTCATGGGTACTTAATTGGATTAGTTTCCTTAGTACGAATGCTTTCTCTGACACTTGTATTCTCTTCATTAGCTGCTACACGTCATCTTTCCTCTTCTACTACTTTTAATTTGGCAGCTTCTACTGAGATTACCTCAATTAAGAATCATTCTCATTTCTTTCTCATTGGGGATTGTTTGTGCTCCAACAATATTCGTCTTAAGTGTGATGCCTCTTGGCATACGGATTTTAGGGCTTCTGCTGGTTGGCTCTTACAGGATTCGCATGGAGCCATCATTCACACCGGCCAGTCTCGTTTTTGGGCAGGTTTTGCCCTTCAAACTAAAGCTACGGCCATTTTTCATGCTCTGAGGGACGCAACCAATCAGGGTTTCTGGCACATTAATGCTCAAACTGATTGTTTAAGTCTTGCTCTTCAATTAGTTGACTGCGCGGAGGTGCAACATTAGCTCAAACCAGTCATATGCTCTATTACTCATTTACTTGCTTCTTGTCATTGTTGCTCGATTAGTCACTGTCCAAGAAGCTTAAATAGGATTGCTCATCGCCTAGCGGCTTTTGCTATGTCATGATTAATCCTAGCCCTTCTGTCAAAAAAAATAAAATAAAGGGTTTTCAGTGTCAACTCATTACTTCGCAGACTATGTGCTATTGATTATTACAAGCGCTATGTTAATCCGACTCTCAGTTCATGATAATCAACATTAGATTCACATCCAAACAAGTCGTCATTATATGTGGTTCTCTAGCTAAACATTTTTTTCCAGAATTTCATCCGAAAAGAATGAAGAAACAAAAGTGTGAGCTCATCAAGTTTAATCGAAACAAATTGTCTTCATAAGCTCTAATCCCCCACAGCTCATTAGTATGGTACCACATGAACAATTTTGATGCTAATGGGTTGAGAACCCGGGTTCCGGGTCATAAATATCTTCGTCTCAATGATTTTACCAGCTAAACAAGTTGGTGTATGGGGGTATCAGTTAATATACAATACAACGTATATAAATTAACCAGAATCGAACATAAAACATGAATATCAAGAAGAAGAGACAAACCGACCAACTGAGAAGCTCATTCTCCACAAAAAACTCGCACCCCATAATTGGAAATATCCAATCCATTCGAAACACTAGTTGGAATTGGGGTCGTAAAGACCAATTTTGTAGATGTTTTCATGTCTCGCAGTAGGGTGGTAGCGATTTCTTCTCTTATTGAGGAACAATAGCTAGAAACACTCCCATCTATCTTCGAGGAACAATCACATAGACATACAATGACCGTTCGCTCAAGAGCCACTGCATTTTTCAACAAATATCGAGCAAGCTCCATCTCGTTCCACCATCCTCTAAATCCATCAATTTTGACTTCTTTCAAGTTCAAATGCGAACAGTCTGAATATTCTATATGGGGACTCTGTTTGGTGTAGTTACGCATCCGCAACTGTTTGTGCACAAAGGGAGATTTAACATCTCGAGAACACAAAGACAAACACAAACAATCGACAAACACAAACCATCTCGTTCCACCATCTTATAAATCCATCAATTTTGACTTCTTTCAAGTTCAAATGCGGACAGTCTGAATATTCTATATGGGGACTCTGTTTGGTGTAGTTACGCATCCGCAACTGTTTGTCACTACAAGAAAAACTAAAACAGGCGACCGAAATTTGGCGACTGATAGCGGTAGTCGCCAAATTGGCAACTAATTTTCAGATTAGCGACTGAAATCAGTCGCTAATCTGGCGACTGACTTTTTTAAAAAGGGAATCAAAAGTGGCGACTGATTTTTTACATTTGGCGACGGATTTAGAGGTAGTCGCCAATTTGGCGACTGAAATTCATTCGCCAAAATGAATTTCTGTCGCCAAAATTTTTAATAGAAACAGGCGCTCCTCTCTCCTACTTTACTCTTTACGAAAAAAAAAAGGAAGAGCGACGATAGCGGCGACGACACAAGCAACGAACAACACCACACAACCACCCTTCCACCGCCACTTCCACTCTTGTAATTAGGTTAGTTTTTTTTGTTTAATTTCAGTTTAATTAGTTTAATTTGTTAGATTAATTTGTAGTTAGTTTGATTAATTTGTGGTTAGTTTGTTAGATTTATTTGTAGTTAGTATATTAGATTAATTTGTAGTTAGATTTAGTTTAATTTGTGTTTGAATTAAAAGGTAATGATTAAAGGGGTTTGTGTTTAGGTTTAGGGTTATGGGTGGGGGTTGGTCGGCCTTGGGTGGCGGTTGTCGGCCGTGGTGGACCGTGGGTGGGGTGGGTCCTAGGGTGGCCTTGGGTGGGTCGTGGGTGGTGTTTGGTGTTGGGTAACGACTAAGTGAAACCGTCTCATTATCATTAGTATTAAGCTAAGTGGAACCGTCTTTATTATTATTATTATTATTATTATTATTATTATTATTATTATTATTATTATTATTATTATTATTATTATTATTAATACTAAGTTAAGTGAAACCGTCTTATTATTATTAATATTAAGCTAAGTGAAACCGTCTTTTGCATTAATGGAATTAGCTAAGTGGAACCGTCTTTTGGATTAAGTGAAATTAGCTATTAGCTAAGTGGAACCTTCTTTAGGACTTGATTTTGATATTTTAGTTTGATAATTCATGTTATTGATGAATTGAGGTTGAATAACCCTGTTTTTTTTGTTTTTCTTTTCTCCTTTCAGGGTTGTCTGTTCTTGCCGAGCACCACCGTCCGCGGTAGCTGTTGCTTCTTGTTTTCTTTTCATTTTTGCTTTTACTTGATTAGGTAACCTCCTCTTACCAGTTACCTTTTAAATTTAGTAATTTTAGTTCAAATTATGCTACGGACTTTAGGATAGAAACATTTATTATGTGGTTGAATTGTGCTATTGATTGACTTAATTAATTTAGTACCAAGTGTGTTGTTGTTTATCTTAAACTTTAAATTAGTGCTAGTTTGATTTGATGTTGACTTAGTACCCGTTCAAGAATTACTCATTAGGAGTAATTCTTGAATAGTCTCCATTTTGAGACTGTCTTTGTACGTTTCAAGTTATTTAGGTAGTAAACACGTACTTGATTATGTAACTCATTACGGGGGATCACGATCGTTTTGGGATCGTGTATTGGGTGTAAGTTTGTCTATTATTTCACACTTTTTTTTGGTTTTCAATGCAACATGTTTATTTCATGTTAGATTTTTTGTTGATTTTCTAACATGTATGTTTTTTTTTTTTCATTCAGAAAGGAAAGAAAAAGTCAAAGCCGATTGCGATGGTACCGGAACTGTTTCTGGACACGCATTCCAGGGTTGACCACAAAAGGGTTAGAAGTTGGACTAAGTCAAAAGACAAGGAATTATATGTAAGTTTTCCCTAACACTTAATTTTTGTTAATTTATTCTCTTTTAAAATGTCTTATATAAGCTGGTTACCATATTAACTTACTACCATTTGTTTAATATTGTAGGATGCATTTGAACATGAAAAAGCCGCCAATCCAAAAAAACGGATAATGACATATGGTTTGAGTTGGTGAATTGCTTCAAGAAAGGGCACATGTATGGTACCGGAAGTTCAACACCGGCTTTCTATGAGAACACGCGTAGGAGATCGACTTCAACAATTCCCAGCACCACGTATCAACCGGGAATTATTAGTCAACTTCAAGCTCAAGTAAGAGAGCGTGATGAACGTGATGAAGAATTCCGCCAAATGAAGAAAAAAATGGCAATGTTTGAGACTTGGTGGCAAGGTTGTAACCCCGGACCTAGACCCTACTACGATCCTTTTGATCCGCATGGTCCACAAGGGGGAGTGGAGCCGGTGTTGGCTTCCAAGTAAGATGATTTTAGCATGTAAGCTTGTAAAACTTGAACTTTAGACTTGAACTTTAGAATATCTTAGCTTGTAAAACTTTCATTTTCAATATATGAAATGAAGTTTGGGAAAGTGTGTGGTGTTGGGTTGAAATTTGAAATGTATGGTGTTGTGTGTAATGAAGTTTGGGATGTATGGCGTTGTGGAACATCGGTTTGTATGCAGGTTGTAAATATTTGACTAGTAATGAAAACGAAAAAACCCACCAAAACATACAGTGGCTTTGGCGACTGAAATACAGTCGCCAAATTGGCGACTGATTTAGGGTAGTCGCCAAAATGGCGACTGAATTTCAGTCGCCAAATTCCCTTTCAGTCGCCAAATTTGACTCAGTGATATTGGCCTAGTCACCCAAATTTGGCGACTAAAAGGGATTTTGGCAACTAAAATTCAGTCGCCAATTTGGCGACTACCTTAAATCAGTCGCCAATTTGGCGACTACCATTTCAGTCGCTATTATAGTCATTTGGCGACCGACATTAGTCGCCAAAATTAGAAAAGGCGACTAAAGTCTGCGACTGGCGTTTGGTGACTGAAATCAGTCGCCAAATTGATTTTAGCGACTGATTTCAGTCGCCAAAATCGGTCGCCTGTTTTATTTCTTTTTGTAGTGTGTGCACAAAGGGAGATTTAACATCTCGAGAACACAAAGACAAACACAAACAATCGAGAACAATTCACTTCAAAACCAGCGTTTAGAAACCAAATACTAACCTATAAATGTAATATCTCGAGGAACGGAGAAGCATTTAACAAACAAGTGATGGTAAAAAGGTCGAAGCCAGTTGGTACATCAGTTAGAAGCTCCAAGCGCTTTAGACACAAAGAGTTATTTACAGGACGCGGCTCTACCTGAAGATAAACAAGAAATAATTTAAAGCAGAATCCGTTTTTAAAATAATGCTCAAAAATAAAGTATTTGTCGTTTTGGGTTGATTTTGAAAATATTTGTCAAAATGGTGTCCACGTAGGCTCGGGTTTTCAAAACCTGAAACACGGAACAAACACGACATTACTAATCAGGAATGTTCAAAAAGGTTCGGTTTATCGAACCACTAATCTAACTAGGTTCGGACACGGTTCGGTGCAGCGAAACTCCGAACCTAAACGGCACCGTTTCTAACGGTTATAAGTGATTTGGTTAACCGCGCTAAACAATGGTCCGGATTTTGTATGTGTTTAGAGGGTCTAGTGTCGGAATATCATTCCCGTGGTTCATTAAACAGCGGTTTAAGTTACCCGAAACCCAAAAAACTTTATTATGCATCTCTTTCAATAAGGTAGTCACTCAGAGGAGACCTACTCAGGTAAGTATGGTACAAACAAAGTTTCGAATGACCCAACCCAACAACCAACCCGGTCATGAATAACATTTTGAAGCGGATTAGAAAATTATCTGACTCGAAATGACATGGCTCGAACACACCCGAATAACCTACATACCAAGCTAATTATGCCTCACCTATTTTGCTATGACCCATCAACTAGCCCAATGGACCACACTGCCTAAATATTCCCAACTACGGAGTATGTCACAATCAAGTCAACCCAAACTACTTCCATGTCCGTACGACTAAGCCCAAGGCCAATTAATGCACAGCCGCACGGCCCGCACAACCCTTTGCTTCCAAGTTCCGGCCTAGTCGTTTCGCCTATTACTGCCCACTCGTACCGTGACAACCAGAGTCATGCACGATATTTTCAAATCCGAACACATTCAATGGTTTTCGACATTAGTAGTATTCATTGAAGAATGTATTTCATTTTGACTAAAACTGGTTTTCTAAGAAGTATCGCTTTATGAATCGGTTTTTCTAACGTGTACCCTAAAGGCACAAAGCAAGATTCACAAGATATTCTCACTAATTATGGTAAAAATGAGTTTATAATTGAATATCTAATCAGAATATCTTGTACATATTTCCACATTTAGATTGTTAATGTATACCTTTAGAATTTAGGACACGCGGTAGAAAAAGCGATTATGGAGTTTTTCTTTGAAACACAACACGGCTTGCCATTTTGAAAAAAGGCTTATATTGTTGGGCTACCCTTGTTGTACTAGATCTTTCACAAACTTAGACAAAATCATGGGCCTATTTCCTCTCTATGTTAACCTTATATATGCTCCCAGCAACTCTCCTATAGGACCGTCTTATAGCATAGGACTGACCCAAAAGGAAAGAAGCCCAAATATAAATTTTAATTTAATTTATATTTTAATTTTATTTTAACACCACGATATTTTATGATAAAAACTAACATATTTAAATATACAAGTTATTAATATAAAATTTTAGGTTATCAAAATAAAATATTTTTTTACAAGTCTATTAACTAATTTTTTTGGGGATTTTGGCTATTTGATTAAAAAATAGAGTTATAAGTTATTTGTTTGGGCTTTTAGGTTATGGGTTGGTCTTATACAATAAGACAGTCCTATATAACAATTTGTGATATGCTCCTTACAAGTCGTTTCAAAGGTCCCCTTGACAGATTTCGGGCCTCACATAAATGGGTACTAACCAATTCATTAGCTTATTAATACGAGTAATGTCCCATCTCATTCATTTGTTTATTTTTTATGTTTTTTTGTTAAAGATGTTTTAATCCGAAGTAAATAAATATTTGGAACACAGAGTGTATTTCTTAGTGATACACGGTAATTAGTTATTATTAGTGTTACATATAGAAGCTTTACATACAAACTTCCGAAGCAGAGGGTAATTTGAAATCACGCATTTGCTCCCACGTCTCCTTTATAAGCTAGAACTTCGATATGAATTTCGCAAATTTTGATTAACAAAATGCCAATACGTTTACCCGTCAATACCCAGTTGGATAGATGAAGCAAATTTTTACTAATCTTTATATATATCCTCGAGTGGTGTTAAATCTAAGATTGATATATCCGTCATAAATAAATCAACAAAAATTGGAAGACACGTGAGTTCAAGGATTAACCCATACCCATCACGTGAACAGTACTACCTCGAGTAAATTAATCGACCAGAAATGACAAGTAGGCCCCACAAAGTCACTGAATCATCTAAAGGTGTAAGAGTACACAGCTTTTGCTTTTGGTTTTAATTAAACACGTCGTTTTGTGAGTGAAGCAACAACAAACAACTCAATAATAACAGTATTAACAGCCAGCAAACAAAAGGTTAAAAAGAAGACAGTAAAAAAGATTTGATGGGCCTAAGCCCAATTAACCCTCACCACAATTCTTGTTACTGGGTCCCAGGTCCTTCATTTGTACTCCAAACTTATCAATAATTAGACCTAGTAAACGGGTCAATCGGGTCAAGTTTGGGTCAGGTTAGTTTGGGGTGGGTCAATTTCGGGTTTGCTAGCTTCGGGTCGAGCTGGGTTATTTTGGGTTTGGGTCGGCTATTATTGATTTATTCATAGATAATAATCAGTTTGCGGGCCGAGTTAGTCAATTCGAGTTTCGAGTCATGAGTTCGGGTATGGGGTCGGGTACGAGTCGCGTCATTCAGGTCGAGTCAATTTTACCAGATTTATCAATAAGTACACAAATTATGCTATTAAGACCTTTTACAACTCATTTTCATTTTAACATAAGTGAAATCTATTGCGGTTATCGTCTTAACTTAAGACAATTTCAAGCAAAAATTTGTGAAAATTCGTAAGAGGAATTTTGTATTCCTAAAGACATTTTATATTTAGCTAGTTACTCAGTTCATCCTTGGTTATTTAACTTTTAGAATTGTTTCTCTTGAATAAGATAACACCCATATTATCACATTGATCGAGTAATATGCATTGAGTAATATATATCAACTACTCTTGTTTAAGACAATACTATCTGTTTTAATTATAAAACTCTTAAATACGACTTTGTGGTTTGATGTAACTAATCCCCCTTTTTTCCCCTAGGGGCCTCATCTCCTATAGAACAATAGAAATTGATGAGGGTACAATTTTCTGTTATATGGGTATGCAATAAGACATGAAGAAGATGATATAGTACATCTAGAACGTATGGAGGAAAACGTTGGAGGAAAACGTTGGTTGATAAATAAAGAACAAGCAAAGCTGGCATGTTCACATATATATTCTTTGTTTGCATGTCATGCATGCGATCCTCCTTTTATCATTATTGCATTTCCAACTTTACTTTCTTGTTTAACTTGTGTATAACACAAGGGTGTGTTAAGGTGATCATCAATGCATATTTTAGACGCACAAAATCTCATTGAAGACGGCACATATCCGTCACTCTAAAGAAGAGAGGAAAGCACATGGGGGTGTCCCCCCCTATCCGTTTTGTGAGTGACATTACCCGTCATTTGCTCCGACCCGTCTTTAGCAAGACTAACTGTTTTAGATGTGACATAAGGAGGTAATGATAATGGATAAATCGAATCAAGTGGTGTTAGTTTGGTGGTAGCCGGGTTAAACCTTGGAACTTGCAGAAATGCAGAAGTTGAGAGGTTCCGGGTTCGACTAACAGCTGGGGCGATGATTACTTGGCCACTGCAACCCCCAAAGGGGATGGCTTACATGATCCATGTGATGGTGCGGGAATGCATTGGCCCGGGTGGATTCAACTCCCTCGTCATCAAAAAATAATGAATAAATCGGTTTTGTTATACGTGTTCTAAGGGCACACAATAGAAAACTTAATAAAAAAATATTATAAAATTATTTCATTAATTATGATAAATACTAATTTGTAGATTAATTTCCAATGTTATATTCTTAAAAAGCTTTCTAATTAGTTTCTTATCACGTGCCAATACCTTATGAGTTATGACACACATTTAAAAAATCATTCTTTCATTATATTTTATTGTCAAGAAAAAACAATTACTTCGTAAAAGAAAGGCGCAGTTATTCTTATTTGGATCTTTATTAAACATATTTGTTATTTGGGCATCAATCAGACTGAGTCAACATCAAATCAAAAGTACTCATTTTACAATATGAATTGGGTCGGGACTCTTGGAACAAACATAGTGACCGAATATCAATTCGGTCTTAGGTCAGGTTAGATTAGTTCAACCAGCCAATTCACCAAGTTTTCGGATTTTGTTGGACTACTAAGTTTGAGGGAATTTAAGTTGACTTTTACCGGAAGGTCGATTTTAAGGGGTACTCGATACTATTAACAATTTAACATTACTCCTTTTCTCTTAGATTTTTTTATTTATCTTTTGTTAAATTAATTGAATGTACAAAGATTTTATAGAACACTTCTTGTGGATCCTATGAACAAAGACCTTTGTGTAGATAGAAAGTAAAGAAGGAACGCGGAAGGTGCGGAAGCTGAGTACTTCTCCAGTTTTCGCCCAACCATTTGACAAAGTTTGGCAAAATTATTAAACAAATAAACAAATTAATTTCAGTTTTAATTTAATAAAACAGTAATGTTTTTGGTCTTTTCTTGTCTTCATAGTACTACCTTTTCATCAACCTTAAGGACAATAAAATATAATATATTAATTTACTTTGTCTTTTTAATCAATAATATCAAAACTAAACTAAATACTCGTATATATGATTACTCGTTTTAGAAAGAAAAAAAAAAGATAGCTGGTTAACACAATAAGACCACAAGAGGGAAATACTTGAGTCTTGCCTTGTGAAGGTCAACACGGTTGTATTCTCATTTCTCGGGTTCAAAACTGAGACATTTGATTAAGTTAGAATAACTATTTATCAGTTAGTCTAGATGTTAAAAGTCGGTAACTACTAGATGACCTATATTTTAAGTTTAAGGGGTTCAGATATATATTAAAAATATAGAATAACATCTTGATACTACTATAGAATAACCTAGAGAAAGGAATGAAAATCTATGGAAATTTTCATGTTTTTTTTACTGAATAAATTTTTATATTTCGTATTACTAATGCGACATGCACTAGTACTACCTCCATTCAACTCCATTTTGCAAGTATTTCCTTTTCGTCCATTCAACTCCACTTTACATGTTTCCTTATTTGGCTAAGAAAATGACTATTTTATCCTTATTAAAAATCTATATTTACAAAAAATGTCATCCATACCCCACACTAATCCACCATAAAACCCCACCTTTATATTTTTTTAATATTTTTAACCTCTCCATTCTCTTTCCCTATGTACTTTTAATAGTTTTTTTAACCCGCTCTTTAATACCCGTGCAAAAAGCAAACTTACAAAGTGGAGTTGAAGGGAGGGAGTAAGTAGTAACCACTAGGGATGGCAATGGGTAGGGTCTGGGTAGGGTCCGCCTAGACCCGGACCCGACCCGAGATTTTCCCTTTGGACCCGTACCCGACCCAGACCCGCAAGGGTCTAAAATTTGAGGACCCATACCCGGACCCTATGGGTAAGGGTAGGGTATGGGTCTACCCATGGTCCGAGTTTACCACTTTAATAACAAGATTAACGGTATGGGGTCTATAATATTAAAAAACAATTCATATTACTTTAACATTATGAGTTTATTAATCTATAGTTAATGGTGGTTGTCGGTCACGGCTATTAGAGAGGTGGTTACCAGTCGCGTATCAGTCTTTGTGGTGGTGGTTTTTGTGTCGGTGGTGGAGTGGTGGTATTGTCGAAAGAGTTTGGTTGGGTTTTATCACTTTATGGGATGAGGGAAGAGAAAGAGACTTTAGTTGGGTTTCTACAATCTGCCAGTATGAATTCAGAAAAGTTGTAATTTTGATTTTTTTTTTCTTTAATAAACTAAGGGTCGGGTATGGGTCTCATAACTTAGACCCGGACCCAGACCCGAAATATTTTCTTAAGACCCATACCCGACCCATACCCATTAGGTCTGAAAAAATGAGACCCATACCCGACCCATAAAGGTCCGACTCTCAGGGTTTGGGTCGGGTCCCCGACCCACTGCCATCCCTAGTAACCACTATGAATCTATCGCGCTCCCAATTCTCACAAGTCATAAGTCACAACTGTATTATACAATGTATTGTCTTACTTTTGGATGGACAAATATAAAGTCAAATGTAATTTATTGAATAAACAATGGTGAAAAATAATGTATTTGTTGATTAGTTATCTAAATAAGTTGAGCTAGTTCGATGAATAATACTCTTAATCGGTTTGGTGAAAACTCATTTTAAGTTTAGTTAAATTGTTTTTTAGCTAGGCAAAATGTTGGTTAGTTCACCATTTCCTTTTTGTACGGTCTCTAAATAAAATTCACCCTTTTCTTTATGAATTTTTATCTGCTATCAGAGTTTTCAATTTTCATTTTCCTCCACACATTTTTATGATCCTTCATTTTTTTTTTGAAATGAGAAGAGTGAACCTTAGTAAGGGACGATTGAGGTACTTTTTTTTGTATAATTTAAAACATATATATAATTTTGCATTTTAAATTATACCCAGTAGTACAATTACACTAGTTTATAGAAATATTTATTTTAATTAGCTTGTATAAAGTGAAAATTGAAAAAAAAGTATACGAGCATAAGGTGTTTTGAGTTCAAGTTGAGCTCAACCGTTTTCGAGCCAAGAAAAATGTCAATTTTGCAGGCTCCGAGCAAAACCCGATTTTTAACTCTAGCTCGTGCTCAAATCAAATTAGCTACCCCATAGTTTGGATTAGAGCGGGAGAACGGGTCGTCCCTGGTCATTCAGGGAATCGACGCACACGAGGAGATATGGGCGGGGTCGAACTTGCTTAGGTTGGCCTTGGAGTCTAGGACAGACTCGTGATGAAGCGAGCTAGATTTGTTTTCTTTCTTCACTAGCAATCGAGCCGGGCCTTCAATATTGAAGCTCCAACCCAACATTAGTTGTGACTTGTGACTTGTGAGAACGATCTGATTGGCTTAGGACCGAGTTAGTTGACTGACCAAAATTCAACCCTGGGTGCAGGCCAAGTCGGGTCGGGCTATGCCAGCCCGCTCTTAGCTTGGACCAAAAGTGGAAGGATAAAACAACTATTTCAATTTGTAAAACACAAAATTAAAAAATCACAATAATAACCTACAGTATACTACTTGTGTTTCATTGAATTGTTTACATCTTTACTATTTCTGCTGTATTAAATTATTTACATTTTTAAATTTCTCTTCACATAATTTGAAAAACGAATAATTTAATGGAATAGAGAACACTAAATCTCATTGAAGACGGACGATATCCGTCACAAAATACCCGTTGAGATGAGTGGAAAACACATTGGGTATGCCCCACCTTGTTCTCTCTCCCTTTTTGTGAGAGGTCACAAACTTGTGACGAAATTAGTCTGTCACAAACAAGACTAGCTGAATAAAGAAAGTACTCCCTCCGTACCACACCAAAGGTAACGTAGGGAAAAGTGGAGTATTTAAGAAAATGTGGAAAAAGTAAGGGTAAAGAGGGAAAAAATAGGTGGGGTATGTAATTGTTGGTTTAATTGTGGGTTAGTAGGTGGGGTGTGTAATGACATTTTGTGTAAATATCAAATGGGTATAAGGATAATTTGGTAATATTGTGGGCCAAATAAAGAATGTTACCTTTGGTGTGGTAGGTCCGTTTATAGTAAGTGTTACCTTTGGTCTGGTACAGAGGGAGTACTAGATAACCTAGATATTAAAATCACACATTAAAGGGAAAAACATAAGAGAGAGAAAGTTAAGAGATAGAGAGAGGACTATAGTAGAAAGAGAGGAGAAGAAGGCAACTTTATTTACTTTTTTATAATGCACGCATCCATTGCAAAACAAACAAGGCTACATAGAACTCCTTCTTTCATCCAAATTTTCTAGTGTAAATACAAATACAATTTGCTACAACAAGAAAAACATCTTTTTCCTCCCAACAAAAAATCAACCACTTGAAGAAGAAACTATTCTTCTTCTTGTTAAACACAAGACAAAAATCCCCCCCCCCCAAAAAATTTTTTTTTTTTTTTTTGTAATGTTGGTGGAAAAATGGAAGCAAGTTTAATTGAAGAAATTAATTTGCTTTAATTTTTTTCTTCCCTAATTTCACACTCTTTTGTGAAATGGGTGTTTAGATCAAGGAAAACTATGGTAAATCCCTCAACTTTTATTTCCAAATTTCCAAATCTAGTTTTATTTATTTATTTTTTAATTATGATAATTATACTAATTAAATGTTGTTTATTATGTGGTTGAATTTAATTTTGTAGATGCAAACTATGCCCTACAAATTTCAACAAAACGGTGTGTTAGAGGTTACTCAATTTCCTCCCAACTGGAATTCATTAAACAAATTTCCGCCCCAACAACAACAACAACAACAACAACAACAATTGCAAGTTTATTCGAATAATTGTGAGAAAAACAGCAGCAACAACAACAACAACAGTTGTTCAAGAACAACAAGTTGTGTGGAGAGTGAACCAACATCTGCTCTGGATACTATAAGAGGTCGGAGTCCAAGTCCGCCAACGTCCGCCTCCACCCTCTCTTCCTCTTTCACAGGCGGCGCCGGCGGCGTGGCGGACCCAGTTTGCCTAAACGGTGGTTCTGATAATGTTGCTGGAGGCGGAGCCGGAGACGGAGACGGAGGAAATGGGATTGGGTTAGAGGAATGGGATAGTTTATTCCCAAATGGTGATGGTGCTTTATTGCCTTGGATCATGGGTGACCCGGATGACCCGGGTTTGGGTAATGCTGGTCTTGGTGTTGTTGACCAAGTTTGTTTTAATAATGCCTTCAATTCTAACCCGACCCAATTACATTCTGCAAATTCTGGGATTGGGTCATTTACGACACCGTTTAATGTGGGTGGTGCTGAAAAACCGGTAATATTGAATCCCCAATTGTTGCTGAACCAGCAACAGGTTCAGACCGTCTCAAACCCTAGTTTTGTAATGTCACCAACAATGTTGGGTAATAATAATAATAATAATTACTGTCAACAGTTTGAGCAGTTTCAACCTCAGTTGAAAAGGCATAACCCGGGATTAATGATGATGGGTGGGTTGACCCAAATACCAATGGGGTTACCACCTGAATTATTCGCGGGGCAAAAGCCCGTGATGAGGGCTAAGGGACAAGAGGAGGGAGTTAAAGATCAGTTGTTTAAGGCAGCTGATTTAATCCAAACTGGGAATTTCTCACTCGCGCAAGAGATATTGGCGCGGCTCAATCAACAGCTTTCCATTCAGGGAAAACCGCCTATTATTAGGGCGGCATTGTACCTTAAGGAAGCTTTACAAATGCTCCTTCAGTTGAGCAACCCAGTTACTGTTCCCCCGCCTAAGACGCTTACTCCTTACGATATTGTTCATAAGATGAATGCTTATAAGGTGTTTTCTGAGGTTTCTCCTATTACTCAGTTTGTGAATTTTACTTGTACTCAAGCGATTCTTGAGGCTCTTGATGATGTTGATGTTATTCATGTTGTTGATTTTGATATTGGTTGTGGGGCGCAATGGGCGTCTTTGATTCAGGAGCTCCCCTTGAGGAAAAAGGGAGCTCCGTCTTTGCGTATTACTACTGTTGTTCCTTCAACAACTCACCCTTTTGAACTTGCCCTTGTTCGTGAAAACCTTGTCCAATTTGCCATTGATATAGGCATTGCTTTCGACTTTCAAATTGTGAATTTGGACTCGTTTGACCCGTCCTTGTCCTCCTTTCCCAATTTTAGTAGTACCTCTGAGAACGAGTGTTTTGCTGTTCATATCCCCATTTGGGCATCTTCAACTCGGCCTTCAGTACTCCCATCAATACTTCGGTTTATTAAGCAACAATCCCCGAAGATTGTGGTGTCTTTTGATAGAGGGTTTGACCGGTGTGACCTTCCTTTCCCGCAACACCTAATCCACTCCCTAGAATCCTGCATTAATCTACTAGAGTCTCTTGATGGTCTCAATGTAGCTTCCGATGTTGTGAGTAAGGTAGAGAAGTTTTTTGTCCAGCCTGGGATTGAAAACTCGGTCTTGGGCCGTCTGCATGCTCCGGACAAGATGCCCCACTGGAAAAACCTCTTTGCTTCCGTTGGTTTCGTGCCTTTGCAGTTCAGTAATTTCACTGAAACCCAAGCGGATTATGTGGTGAAGAGGACTCCGGGAAGGGGATTTCATGTAGAGAAGCGACAGGCGTCTCTAGTGCTGAGCTGGCAGAGGCGAGAGCTTGTTGCAGCTTCAGCATGGAGGTGTTGAGAAGAGAAGTCGCTTACTTTATCAGGCAAGGAGGTGTAATTCGGCCTTTACAACATATCAGTCACATATCGAGCTATTTCTATGATGATTGATGCTGACAACGCTCGAGTCTTTGTTTTAGTCTCCTTGCTTGTAAGCTTCCTATCCTTCAGTGCATTTCGTGTCTTGACGTATTATTTTGCTCTGTACAAGAACATATTTAACTGCAAATTTAGTAGCTGCTTTTAGCCTTCTATGTCCGTCAACATTCTAATGGTTTAGTTTGGAGAATTTGATCTCCGCTTTGATGTTATTATGGTACATGAAGATAAGAAATGAACTAATCAGGTTCAACTGTCCATTTTATTGATTATTTCCGAGTCCATGCATTTGCCTTAGTCCGATGCTTAGACTGTTTCTGTTAATGGACCGCAACATATGTTGTTAGCTGAGTGTTACGTTGCGTAATCTGTTTTGAGGTATGAATTGTTAAATGATTGGTTCTTTCTAACTCATTATCTGATGATGAAAGCTATAACTTCATGTCATGGTCAAGTTAATTTTGTATTAGTATAGGTACAATCAACTTGAACATTGTTTTTTATATTTTCCGCCGCTAAAATCTTTTGTTCAGTGGGATTAAGATCTTCTGTTATTAAACAATTCCTCCTTTTCTTGAAGAAATACTCTTGTTTGCTTTGCTTCCATGGCTTTGTAGTTCCTCTGTACTCGTATTTGTTACCGTCTTTCCTTATAATGTGTACATTCTGAGCATGATATCAAATTTTGGTTACGACTTATGAGACTGCGACCATTGTTGACGTCTTGAGTCACGAGTCACGACTCATAACTGTAACCAAAACCGAGTTATATGTTCACGTGTGCTCGAGACCATACATTGAGGCATCGTAGCATCATTTGGGATTAGACCGCGACAACAGATATCAAGATAAAGGCTACCCGGATACATATGTGTTGAAGAGATTCCGGCTTCATGGATTCGTGTGAATATAACACATGCTCCTCTGTTTGTCCCAAATTTCAAAACAGTCTGCATTATTATCATATTTTCATTAGTAAGACGGTTTTTTTATTCGTAAAACTTTCATCTATTACGATAATACGATCAATAATGGATGTTTTAATACGGTTTCATACTGTAAGACGGTTTAGACGATAATAATTGTAAAGGGAAGGGGCAATGTGGGGATGATTATGTATGGGTGTCAGTGTGTAGAGCTTTTGTCTTACTGTGCAATGAATTGGGTCCGCAGGGTTTGCATTGTTTTTGAAGGACAACTGCTAATCAAACCACATGCCTCATCTTTGATTGTTACATTTCCTTCACTACTTTACTCATTTTCTTTTTTCTTTTTAATTTTTTTAATATAGTCCTTTTGTCATTATTTATTGTTTTTCATACACTTTATCTCGATTTGCTATGCATCAAAATTAATACTCGAAGATTGGAGCTATATCGGCTTAGTTGGTAAAATCACGAAATTTGTTATTCATGGATTATGACCAGGGTTCAATCCCTGTCAGCAACAAAATTGTCCTTTGTGGCTCCCTATACATTAAAAAAAAATTAATACTCGAAGATTGAAAATGGATGATAGATCGTAGATTTGAAAGTTACCCAGTACATAGTACTATTCAAGCAAAAGCGGATTACAAATTACATGTAAATATATTTGTTTTTAATTTTACAACGGTAGATTGAATTCAGATACACTATACTATGACTGTAAGATAATAACCCGTAAAATCTACACAAAATACCCTAATTTATTGCTCAAAATTCATTTATCTACTATTCAACAATCGAACTCAGAAATTGGTTGTCTTTAACTTCTTATTAGATTTTTTTGAGGGAAAATGAATAGAATTACTCCTTTCATTTAAGCAAATTTCATATGTTTTTTTAATCGAGAACATCTCACATATATTGAACAAACGTTTAAAATTGACTTCAACGACGGATTATAATGTAAACTTTATCAATATGAAAATCTTGCATTTGAGAGAAATTAAAGCTTTGTTAACAAGTGGGTACTCCATAATATTTTTATATAAATCAGGATTTGAGAGTGATGATAGAGCTAATTAAGGGACAAATGAGAAGTATATATAAATATATTAGCAAGAACATGCTACTTTGCTAGGTATGGACAACGACAGTTTAAGGTCTAGCTTTTGTTTTGCTTAATTATTAATTTAAATTAATTTAATAGGAGAGGTAGTTGCTATCGTTATTAATTTAATTTTTTTGTGGCTTGTCACTTTTTTGTACGAGTATTTAATTAAGAGAATTGGTAAGAAAAATGAGGTCTTAATAGGGGTCGGTTCAATTGAAAATCGTTACTTGTATATATGAGACGGATACCCGTCTTAAGCAAGACATGTCAAATTGAAGGCGAGATAAGAACCAGAATGGATGAGAAGTGGTAAAAAATTTCTCTTATTTATCTATATTGGGTTTTTATATTACTCCGTATCTGTTATTGAGACCGTTGTATGGCATACAACGATTCTACAATATCTTTTACATCTCATACGATAACGACGACATTTTATGCACAAGTATTATGAAAGGGGAATGATATTGGCAAAGGGTAAGTTACTTAGCTTGCCACTCACTTTGTGAAAGTACTAATTAATCGGTTATCTAACACAGGCATAAAATCTATCGAGTGGACGATATATTTCCGAGTGACGTTATGACCAACTTTACAAAACCATACGTCGCACAACGATGTTAAAAGGACATAATTTACTCCTAGAGGAGTGTCAACATCATGCATGCTATACCTCTCTGGCATGCACAAGAGGCTACATACTTTGGATTATAATGGACTAAAGAATGTAACATAACATTGCATGAAAACAACATTTGGGTCTATGACCTTAAAATCTACCCTAATATTTGTTTTAAAACAATAGTATCCGTTTTAACTTAAAACGTATTAAGTATAGTTAATAAAACAAATGAGGATGCCTAGAGAGTAACAAAGAGCTTGTCCTATATATTTAAGCAGAAGTATACTAACCCGTTTTCATCTGAAGACGGATATCACCGTCCTAAAAAGACTTAGACCCTATTCTTTCTGACTTAATTTCAGCTTATGTTAGATTGCACATGGGTTTGGGCCGCACCCATCGAGGAAGAGAGTGTCCACTTTATAAGTCTAAAGAGGTTCCATCCCAAAACCAATTGGCAATGGGTGGAGCTGTAGCCCCTTGACTTATAAAGTAAATTACACTTCGTTCTCCGATGTGGGAGACCTAATATGTGATTCTTCACAGCAGCTCATTTCAGTTCAGTTTTGTTCATCCCGGCTCCACTCACTTCAGTTCAACTAGCTCATCTTTTTAAAAATTAAATTTACTTCAGATCATCAGTCCAATTTTCATTAAATTCAGTTCAATTCAACTCCTATCGGCCGAATAGAACCGAGTCTTCCTCAAAATCTAAGGTAGAAGTTTGAACTACATAACATACTATTCAAAGATAGGGAGGACCAGTAGATGTCTGGTTGTAAAAGTTGTAAACTTTAGTGTATTTTAATGGATACTCCATTTGGTTGGGTTTGTGGTCCATCGACATATACACTACCTAACCTAACCTTTCACGCTATTACCTTCTTTGTTTTCGGATGTCTTTTCGTTGTTTATTTTGTCATAATGCATCAGTTCCTTCATCCAACGACAAATTCCACATTTTCAATTTTATCAACCAAATGTTACTACTAGTTGTTAAGTGTTCCACTAGTCAAAAAACACAAATTATAGAATACGAACGGTTAATAATTGTTTTCCCATAATAAATAATGTATTTAACATATAAAAGAATCGTTGTACAATGTATAATAATGGTGTTACACGGTAATTAACTACCGATGAGAAATAAGATTACTTATTCTGATTGATATGGTGTTACACGGAAATTAACATTGTGTCGAAGTTTGCCATATAAAAGGTGATTATTACGTCATGTAATGATGTTATTTGAATTTTCGTGTTTGATTTAATTTGATGATGATGATAAAAAGCTAGCACAAACTCGATTCTTTATATTCAAGAACTTAATCTAATTATAAGTCTTAAACTCCATAATAAATTACTTTTGGTATAGAAAATGCTCAATTAAATCTCTTTTCGGAGTAGGTTTACATTGATAGGATGCAACAAGGCTCATGCATGTTACAAAGTGTGATACTAGACAACATTGCCAATAATTGTGCCATAACGCGTCTGTTATGCATTTGAAAATGTCATGCCAGTAAAGATAAACAAATGATTAAGACGGAGAGAGTATTATATTTAAGTTCTTAGTGCATAAGTTGACTAGTGACCATTTAGTCATTTTCTTTAATTAATAACTAGAATTAAGCATGTACAATGCATGGTCTTTTACATTTTGTTTATTTTGATTTATTGCAAAATTTGTAGTTTATGTTTACCTAACCCTGTGCTAAATTAACGATTAGTTATTCATCTATTACTTTATTTTTAACGCTTCACATTTCTTTTAATTATTTATAATAATAAAAGTTCTAAATTTATATTTAGCTCGTGTTAATTGTATAGTTGACGTTAGTAATTGTCAAATAGTAATGCCGTGTACGTACATAACGAAGAAACGAATATTGTTAGTATAATCATTGAAGGCAACTGGATATGTAACGCAAAAAAAGCAAGGTATCTTAAGGGGACATTATGGAGAGTCCACTTCCTATTTCATCGGGTTCTTTACGTTTGTTTTTGACAAATATTAACCCAATCTAAATGACTCGAATCCTAGCTAACATAATTCAAATTTTTGGTAAAGTAAAACCGAGTTAACCTATGGGCTATGGTCGAACCTATAACTAAGGAATCGATTACATCTATCGAGACATGACTCAAACCAAAACACATAAGGGATTACTTGTGACTCGACACAGATTTAACTCGATAATAAAACGGTCCGACCATAAGTTGGCCTAATAATGGTACGACCATTTGAGACTGATTTGACATTTACCTTGCTTAATTATTTTCTTAAAAACAATTGTTTCATTTAAAATAAATTTAAGTACTTCGTATGAAATAATAAAGAATTGACCGATGGGACAAAATGGACGACGATGACTTGAACTTAACCGAGTCTGATAAATCACATAACGACATTTCAACCTAACAAGTAAAAACAACAAGATACAAACCCGACTTGATCTGACTTGAAAGAGATATTAACCCAACTTATTAGGTTAACTATATAATACCCTGATCGACTTTATTTTAACCTATGACGATTCAAGCTAAGGGACTCAATTACCACGTACGGTTATATATGCATGTCTCGACCTTATATAGTTGTATGTGTCAAATAACTAAGGAAACATACTAGCATGCATATTGTGAATTTATTATGACTTATTACTTTGGCCTTTTTTTTGAACTGAAACTGTTTGAACTCAACTGAACTTAACTTAATGGACCTGAACTGAACTGAACTTAATATCGCTGAACTGAAGTGAAGTGAAGTAAGAGTTAATTTGTGAAGAGAAGAGTTGAAAAGAAGTACGAGTAAGAGTTAATTTGGGAAAAGCAGAGTTGAACTGAATTAAACTGAACTAAATAGAGCTGAATTAAACTGAAATAAGTTGAAAGACCTTTATGTCGAACATAAGATCAGAGAAATTGGAAAAGTAGAAAAGCCAACCTAAAAAAGTCACAAGCTTTTTACAAACATGCGTAAAATTGCACGTCCATAATAAAAAGTGTTAATGATAGATAACGTAATTTCAATCATTTTACGTTGATAGGTTTAATTTTGGAAACTAAAAGAAGATAAAAAACAACTTTTGTGAAGTTGAAGCTTCTTCTTAAGATTTTATTTGAGGTTATTGGTACAACAATGTAGATGCTTCATCCCACTAATTAATTCCACTATATATCATTATATACGACGTTATTTCCCTTTTGCAATTTCTTAATCTCTTCCAATTTCCACCGTCTTTCGTTATGTGTTTCAGTTAGTCTTTCATAAGACGGTTTTAGATCAGTATTGCTTCCCGGTCCATATTAGTGACCAAATAATTACAAAAATAATTTTTAAAGTATAATACAAAGCACGGAGTAATACTTATGTAAGGTCGCTCAGCTCTACAAAAGGGCGCATTGTTTAATTAATTTTCCTCATCAATCCACTTATAAACAAAACAATTAGGTTAGAATTAAGTCCCTCCATTATGGAGTTGGATGTTTCCTCATATTTTATGTTAAAAAAAATAAGATATGAAAAGCAAAAATTATACGGTAATATCGTCGTATAATGCGATCACTTTAAAATTTAAAAGTGACCATTTTATGTTAAAAGACTATTATAATAAAAAGTGCTTACAATAATCAGTTGATCACTTTTTATCATAAAATAGTTATTTTTTGCCCATCGCAACAGATGACGATCGCAAATAATAAACGCTACAATATAATATGAAAAGTTTATTGTATGGATGGAAGAGAAAGACGACCATAAACTTGCATTGTAAAGACAACATGATTATGGAGATAAGTGAAATAGACAGCGAAAAAAAACAAAAAAGATAAATAAAGTGAAGAATTTGAACGTGATTATGGGGCGACGTACTACGTACTTTATACATGCAATGCAAAAAAAGAAATAAAGTTGTTGTTGGAGTTTACACATAGTCGATCTGATTGCCACCACAATACAACATCCATTTCATCAAAGTTGGGTGGGATGAGTGGTAACGGCTCTCATCTCTTAAATAAGCGGTCAGAGGTTCGGTTTATGACTTTTGCGAATAAAAAAGCTAAATTCGAGAGGGTCAACCCATTAAATTGACTTCAGTAACTTATAGGAGATTGTTTCAACTATCGGTAGGACATACTCCTATTCAACAACCAAAAAAAATAAAAAAAATACAGCATTCATTTCGAATCAAAACTTGTTTGGTGTCTCTTCTTTTACTTGTCTTTGTAAGCTTATGATTAACGCTGCTAACATGTTAGTTACATCCTCCAACTCCAAGGGCGTGTCTTTGCTTTTACACCCCTTCCAACAATCCAACCCATGCTCCTCCATCAATTCTTGTTAATAAGACCGTCCTAAGTTAAGACAGTACTTAAAATTGATTTAAATGAATAAAAATAAAAGAAAGGTTGTGAGACGTCTTAACTTAAAGACGGTTTTATGCAAGACTTATTGATGCTCCTCGCAATGGGAAAAAGTTATTAGTTTAAATTAGATGGTCATTTTATGGATTAGAACACTTTTTAGAAACTATTATAATAAATGTGTTTTTTTGTTCATAGTTAAAAGGATCATCTTAAATCTTAAATTATAAGATAATTTTTTTTTTATCTTTATGTGTAATATAGGAGTAACAAATACGGAGTATTAAAGAGTATTAAGATATGTATATACTCCGTATATTTTTCCTCAAAAAAAGATATGTATATATATTTATATGTTAGATAATAATTTTTTTTTTTTTTTCGTATTTAGAGGGTATCGAATAGGTAAGTAGTTATACTTTGGAATTAGTTTAAACTTTCGACGCTCAAGTGAAATAACTTGAATCATGGATTTGCAGAGTTGAACTATGTTTGAACCCGACAAATCGAAATGAAATTAGCCAAATCTTAATCACCCAAAATAGAATTGTGTTTAACCTCCGACATTAAAAATAAAATAAAAAAAAAAAAAAAAAAAAAAAAAAAAAAAAAAAAAGGTAAAATGTAAAACTAGTAACGGAATATCATCCTCCTAAATTATTTTCAGGACAATAGAAACCACAGATTTGCAGTAGAAGGCAAGACGAAACATGTCAAAGACAAAGGTCCAGAAGTAAAGTGTTGTACTTTTCGACATACTTCAGAAATCATATTAGCTATCTGGACATCATGGGACATCAAAGATCCAGAAGCAAAGCTAAATGGGACACTCGGGTTCCATCAGTTCGATTTTCAAGAACATTCGAAAAATTCAGAAGTAAAACACATTCTCAAATGAGATCGTCACATACAAATTCCTGACACGCGACTTTCAACTAATAAATAAATGGCCATTTCACTTAACATGTGAAATCGTCTTTTAAAAGACTATTTTGTTAACAAAATCGGAGTGTTTTAATGAATGAGTCAATAATTAATGATACATTTAGTTTCTTGTAGCTCAATACTAGCTCTATGATGAATTGCTGGACTTAAAAGGGAAAAAACAGCTTTGTTGCTTCCAGTAGATGTTCCGGCGAAATCAGCAGGGTATAAGTTGAAAGAATCACGACGAGCTACAACTGAAAATGAAGGGATTTGTGAACTGAATGAATTCTGATGTTCTGATTCCCATCTTCAAGTACACCTCTCCGCCTCCCAACCAGAAGTAATCAGGTGAAAGCTTCACAATTGCCTCGTCCAATATTACCTGGTACTCAATGCAAAAACAACATTTTACACATTTGTTGATGACAAAAATAGGAATTCAGAAACATTAAAAGCTGTTAATATTCAAAACAATTTATGATTCATATTGTTAACAAAAACTCAACATTAAATTGGCCCTAGACGAGTTGATAAGACAAGCTGAAGGCTCTTTTGGGCTCTAGAAAAGCAAACCGTACTGTGATGTGGTGATCCTTCATCAGTCGGCGGCACATGTTTGTCCGCTTTAGTACCAATAGAATTGGTTTGGATATTATAGGAGGTAATGGAGTGAAGTCATTTTCCTTCCAAATGAATCCCATGTTGAGAGGATATCAATTTGGTCTGTGGTAGGGTATTTATTTCGCTCCCATTACCATACAGTCTGATTTGCTAACCGAACATGTAAAACTGTCGCTCTCCCTTTCCCCCATTATGAAAGAACTTGAGATAAGTGATCATGTGGAACGTGTTTAGTAAAAATCCATCAATGCATCAAACATATGAGTTTCCAAACCAGCAGAAATCTAAAACATGAGACTTTTTCACAGAAAACAATGCAAGGAAGCGTCATCCATTATGATGGCCGGGAAACACACTTCTAAACTCCTAAACCTCACTTAGCATCCAATGCCGAGGTGGATGAAAGGCCCTAGCAGTGGGGCGTAACAGGAATGAAGAGCCGGGTACAATTCGTACAAAATACTCATGACTCATGAGATAAAATGCAGCGGACAGAATTAGCAGGAAAAAGGCTAACTAAACCACATGCAAATATAGCCAATAGACATTCAAATTACTTACTAATCGGTATAGGCTAATTATAACTTTATAAGTGTAACACCAACAGATTTAGAGGCGCTAATATATCTTCCTCATAATAATCATAATACAACAATGATTGGTTCATCACAAAGAAAGTTCTATAGGACTTCTATTACATGATTAAATAATACTCTCTCCCTTTAAAAGAAAAAAGGCCCCATAAATTCAAGACCCTGCTCACAAAGGAGGTGGGACTGAGACACTGAGGAACTTGGATTTTGAAGAGAGGGGGTACGAGATTAGCATTCCAAAGTTCCAGATAGAAGAGAAGAATATATACTTACTGGAATGTCAGTCTTCATACCAATACATGTCACAGCATTGTGCCTAAAGCCGGTCAAGTTGTTGGATACCTCCTCAGGGGCAAGCCTCACTACCCAAACAAAAAAATAATCAGACACCAAGGAGCTTCACAAACTGACAAACATGCTTTTTCTCTTTTGATTATCTCTATTTTTTCCGTCGGGAAGGAGTGAGGAGGGTAGGGAAGGAACACAACTACTACAGCGGCAACATCAGTGCTTTTTGAAGTGAGAGCACCAAAAATAAGAGTCATATAACGTAAACAATTTATCTCTAGAGAGAGGGTTTTGTGCATCAGTGTATGCAGCTATGCGTACAATCATGTCATTAACTCTACTACAGTAAATGATGAATGTGACAATAAATGACTTGCTCATTACCAGCATTGTCGTATGCATACAACCGTCTCAGTTTGTATTTCAAGAATTAAAAATAGAAATTGACCTAGAATTCTACATGACTAACACTGGAAAACAAATTACAACATTCAAATAAGAAAATATCGAATTTGACATGAGAATCAACATTTTCAAATTCATATGTAAAATGACGAATTGACAACTTACGGCCTAACTCAACCAGTAAACCTTGAGAGAGCAAAAAATGAATGATACAATACAAAACGGTTTAATGCAGCAAACCATCAATAAAGCATGGATAAACAACAGTTTAAGCGCAAGATATGGGAGAGACATTAGTCTCCAAAGCTTTTGTCAACATGCTGATTAAGTAAGTAGAGAAATGTGCACTCTTACACTAACTCATAAATCATAATCCATAAAACCAAGCAATTTCACCTCCTTTCTACTTCATACTTTTCTGAGTGGGGGATTAAAGATACAAAATTGACGAAACTGCAAGAAGCATAGCACAAAAGAAAAAGAAGTTTGCTGAACCATTTCGGCAAACTAGCTCCTGACACCGAAAGTAAACAGCCACTTAAAAGTGAAAGCTTATTGTCAAATATTGAAATTTTACTGGACCTATGAGTCCCAAATGTTTGACCTTCCATAAGAGAGAGTCTAAACATAACGATTAAACCTACAGAGAATCACTTACAATTGAATTTCTTTTTAGGTATTTTGCCATCGTTAATTGAATACAGGTAGTTCTTCACCATATCTGCATTAAATCTTGCTGTGTACTGAACAAAACACCAGCCATAATCAGTAACAAGCCGGTTATAGAGAGAGCACCAGAAGAGAAGAGACAAGTAAGCACCTGGACAACAACAATATAATACTTAGAATTATTGCGGTTACTACAATCAACAATGTGGGACGGCGCTTGCGTATTAACCTACAGAAGTTAAAACACAGGGTTACATAAGTCGCAAATTGTAGCTGAGACAATTATCTACATCTACCATTCTACCTCAGCCTAAACAATGAAAATAACTCAACCAATCACACCTGACTTCTAATTTCCACATGGCTTAGTTATGAGTGGCACACTGGCACCATGACAAAAAAAGTTAATTAATGACAGTTATCCTCGCCTCCTAGGCTTTTAAAAAGCTGTAGAAGTACTTTGTAAAAAGAAATTGAGCATTTAAGCCAAAACAGTGTTTTTCATAGGAATATATATCGAACATGGAATTAAATTTCGATTTGACACTTTGAAATTGATCATTTAATCATATATGCGTCTTTAATCATATATGCGTCTGTACTTCATGGAGATTTGTCCTGGTAACCTTGAAAACCAAGTTGTGACGCGGTGTCATGGCTCAAATATGCAACTTTCAAAAGTATAACTTTTAAACAAGACGTATAACTTGGGATTTCTCTGTACTAATGAGATTAATGTACAAAATTTACATCTTTAACCAAGATTACCAAAAGGAAGTTCAAATTAGACTTCATCCTTCAAGCATTTCATTACCATTGGTGCTCAAGTCCTCACCTTCAGCATTCTAGAGACAGTCTCTGTCAATGGCCAAGCATAAGTGCATGACTCAGTTGCGACAACATAATTTTATATAATTAGTTCAAGACAATTGACAAAGTAATATTGTTTCTCTTTTCCCTGATATTGAAGTGAATAATTTACTTAGAGAACGGATTACTAGTTTTATATGTAGCTATCACGACTTACATGGATGGTCAAGAAAAAATCGTATTGATAGGGCCACAAGGATAGTTTTTCATAAGCCCTTCTCATTCAAAAACTACATTAGTATACAGGTATTACACAATCAAAGGCAGTACAAGCAATCTGATTCTTTTCTAGATATTAATCAAAAGGAAGACCGTTGGAGATTGTCACAACTCACAAGTAATAGTAACAAACACTATTCTTTCAGCAGTACTATAGCTGACCAACATAGAGGCTAGAAGAATAGGCCAGCAACGACAATTAGGTTAATGCATTGTCTGGATATATAAGTAGAGAGGAAAGGGATGGTCTAATGGAGCCTTATTTTTCTTCTAGTTTCAATTATTCTTATGTTAGAGGAGTCTCAACTCTTAACTTGGTTTATAGAACGGAAAATGAATCTCTTCATTTCGCTCTAATCCAATTTGTTTTACAAAACGCAAATCACCATTCTCCCTTTACCATCAAATCCCTCTATTCTGGTTTAAGTGTCCAATATAATGCAACAACGATGCAATGATTCCCCTACAAACCCAATTCATGCAGTTTTTACCACCTGAGCATATTCAATCTTCTCTCAAAATGTTACTTTGTAAAATATATTACTTTGTTTTTTTTTTGGGGGTTGACCAGGAGTATCCCTATCGACAGCTGGGGCAATCTCCTTCGGGGTACTGAAGACAATTTAATGGGTTGAACCCTCCCAATTTTGGCCTTTTCATTCGCAAGAGTCAGAACTCGAACCCCTGACCACTTGTTTAAAAGATGAGAGCCCTTACCACTCACACGAGCCAACTTTGTGACATATACAGTTAATCATTGTTTGCGTACATAATTCGAAGCCAACTAGTGTCTAGAACCGAAATTATATAGCTAAAGTCCACTACCCCTCTACAAGTCCATCCACCCCATTTACTTAGTCAATTTGATGAAAGGCTTACACATTACAATCCGAAACATAAGTACATCCCGAACAAAATTTATTAGACAAAGCTGCTCCATATCGGCATTTCAGATAAGCAAATTCATAATAAAGTTTCCTTGACATTAAAGCTAAGCTCGAGTAACATCAAATCACCAGACACCGATAAACAACACTAACAAACAACCTCAACACAGAAAAACTACAAACTCGAACACTAAAACAAGCCAAAAACCACAACATTATCACCAATTTGAGCACAACCAAAACAACCACCCCATTCAGAGCTCCTCTATACACAATCGTATATCTTTTCGAACACGAAAACTCGAAATTAAGTTTCTTTGACATCATAGCAAAACTCAATTGCAAATTCATCAAATATATAAGGCAATTAAACAGGCATATTCATCAACTACCATAACAATTACGCCGCAAATTCATCATCTACTAACAATGCCTCATCCTAAACTAAACTAAATCCAAAAATTAACAATCAAAAACTCACCAAAACAATAGATTTACAGAGATGATGAATTGAAGCGGCGTCGAGAAGGTCACGGCGAACCTCAAGCGGACGATCGTAGTAGTCGGAAGGGACTACCTTGAAGTTGAAGTCAACGACGCCGTTTGATCGGAGCACGGCGGAGAGGCGTTCCGCGGTGGCGTCATTGGCGGCATTGACGGCGGCGCCGGCGGTGGTGACGACGGATGGCAAATTAGGGTTTTTGGCAATTGAGGGAAAATGATTGAGCTCAAGGAGTGATATTCTTTGCAATATTTTGGTTTGCAATTTGTCTAATTCACGGATTTCCTCCATTTTTACTTGGAAATCGTAGTTTCGATCTTTAAGCCTCTTTGTTGTGGTGTTAATATGTGCGCCAAGCCGCCAAATATCGGAAAATGTACGATACGGTTTTACAAGACGGATACGGTAAATACTAAACATATTACGTATCACAAAAGAGTATAAAAGTTGATAATCTTGAGTTGTTGGGATGTAAGCGCCTAAGGGGTGTCTATAATAGACAGGTTTTATTAAGAGAAAATTAAGGTGAACAAATTTGTATTTATTCATGTTCTTTTGTTAAATAGAGAGCTATTTATTCGGTAGAATTTTCAATGAACATGAATTACTTGTTGAATTTGAGAGAAACACAAAAATAAAGCGAATACAATTGTATTTTTGATACAAGCTACACAATTTTTTTAACAAAACAAATAAAAAAATTGAAGTACAGAGCTCTACTCATTTTTTGAAGATTATGTATCACATTTTAATTATAGATTTGTCAGAATGCGATCTATACCATTAATAAAAAAAATGGAAAATGGAGATAATCTTGACTCAAATTGAAGTAATACAAGCTGTTATTAATACAATTCATTACATAATACTACAATTTTCAACTTCTCTCTTACTTCTCCTTATAACAAACTCTCTAATATTCATACACAATTATCGAACTTTACTATAATCAACAATGGAAAATCTTCATCTTCACATGGGACTAGAGCTCACGGTTATTATCCTGAGTATGATGAATTAATTTGAGTCTTTATTCGCAATCGTTATGTATTAATTTGAGTCTGAATTTGAGTCTTTATTTACTCCATTTGGGAATTAGGCGTGAGCAGTGTGGGACGCAGACCCGTTTGCATGATTTAACAATAGCATACGCTTTTGATCCAATGTTTCTTCTTTGTGCCTCCAGTTAGCACGACGGAAAGAACGGCTCAATGTTTTTATTTAAAACGTTCTTGTAACTTTTTTTCGCGTATTGATGAGTCTGTAATCAGTCTCTTTGCTTTTAGTCTTAGGGTAAGGCGTTGAATATCGAACCCCTTATATTTCTCCAAAAGTGTGACCCCTTCAGTAGATGGGGTAGAATACTACTGTAATACTGTAATAATAAACCTCGGGTATCATAGACATATTCTTAAAAAGAGAGGTACCATAGATAAATTGACAAACTATAAGGGTACCATGGGGAAAACCCGATAAAATTACGTTAGACTTGTTTAACTCATACATTTACCATTTATAATGAAATGTAGAATTTATCAAAAAATTTGATAAAAAATTATGACACGCATCCACTACTCCCGCTGATAATATTATTATTTTCACGAAATATCATGTTAATACTATTACATTCCCAACTCCTCCGGTTATTGTTCTTTCTTCGACTATTCACGCTATTTTTACGGTTGTATCCATACTCGTTAATTTTATCAAACTCATTTTTAAATAAATAATTTTTTTTCTTAAATCGAATTGTTAGCTAATTTTTCATACTTTATCTGTTGTTCCTACCTATACTTTCATTACATCTGTTGTGACTTAATAATGTTAATTTCATTACACCCGTTGTTACTCTTACTTTCACTACAACAACAACAACAACATTACCCCAGTGCCTCAATGGCTCCCGCAAATTGCGGGGGGTAAGGGGAGTCGGATGTCTGTGACCTTACCCTTGTGTTAGAGCAACACAAAAGGTCACATTCGAATGACCCAAGATGAAAATTGCGCCGAAAACTACATCGAAGGACCGCTACTTCACAAAGGAAAGAAGCGCAACCACTTTAGTGAGCCATTTTGATTTATTCCATTATAATCCATAACCAAAGAGTTATGAATCTTTGGCTCCATTGGAAATAAGGAAAATTAAAGAAAATGGTAATCAGAAAATAAAAAGTATCTTAGTGCAAGTAAGAACCAAGGGTCTGACATGTAATCTCTAAATGGTGCAATGAAATGAATGCTTCTCTGCACCATATTCTTTTGCTGGCATGTGATGTTGATAAGAGCCTCATGTCCACACCGACATCCAGAACTAAAAGAAAGAGTCGATGTAACAACAACAACATCAGAGCCTTAATCCCAAAAGAGTCGATGTAACATTTAAAGGAAAAAAAACATCATACCAAAATTGAGGTCTTGAGTGTACAATATCTGGAGTCAAATGCTTCATGGTTAATAGAGGCCAGAGATTGTCTTTCCTTGACTTCTAAAATCAGAATGTTTCTATGTTTACAATAGAAGGGCAGAAGTGTGATAAACTAGTTACTAAGTCCACAAACGTCCATTTTTTGGATGGCCAATAGTCCTTGTTAACCTTCCAATTATTTATCTTTCATTACCTCAAACAATTTCAGGTTGGAGACTCACACTTAGAATTTATTGATTCCCTTGCTAGTTTTTTTAAATGTAAGATTATAACATTAGTTACGGGACACCAAGGGTGTGACACCTATGTACAAAATGATACATAGAGGTGACGCCCATCTAAAAACAAAACCATTGGGATGATGCCCACAAGGAAAATTATGGTCATTTACAAAACTCTTTTCAACTACCTCATCAGAACCAACGGTCCTCGATTCATGGATTAACCTATATCTTAGCATCTTGAAACCATGAGGACAGTAAAATCTTCATGTCCCATGCAAAATTTGTATCCATAGTCGATGTACAGAAAAGTGCAACAGATTCACTAATGGCCTTTGATAAGAGAATGCAAGTGAAACATCATTTCGAAAACTAACAATTACAAGAAGCATAATCAATTTTCCTTATGCAGAGGAACGACTAGGAAAACAAGCTTCCGAACTTGCCTGGTAATGTAAAAGTAATGAATTCAGGATACCTGGGTCACTTAAAGATTGACTAAAAATCTTGCCACGACGTTGAAGATCCCAAACTCGTAGGTTTCCATCGGAATGAAGTACAAACACAAACTCTCTACCAGAAACTCTTACTTTCACTACTCCGCTATTATTATTGTTACTTTTATTAGTGATATATGAGTTTACGAACTTTGACCGTAAATAAATTGGAGAATAAAAATTATTTATTTATAAATCTAAAACTTTACGATTAATATAAAGACGTCTTTTAAGAAAAAAAATTCGACAAAAAAAGTAACATAAAGTTATCGAAAAATACGGTCAAAGGTACGCTTTGGGACCGCAATAAAGCAAATGGGAAGCAAATAGGAAAATAGAGAGAGTATTTATTTAATCAAAATAAAAGTCTCACTAAACTTATCTATAACATTTTACACCAAAACAATTTATTTAACATTAATCTAATTTACTCTAAACCTGTTCATCCGTGATTATATTTCTTCATCAACAAGCGTACGAAAGAGAAAATTCAATATGATCCTTCGACGAAGAAGACACTAGAATTATCAATGTTACGGCTTCTCTAACTCTAGCCGATAATATCCATCAACTTTTCTATGAATCAAATACAGTACTACTACTCGACCAATTCTTTATAGATTGCTGGAAAAACTGCAAAATGCATTCTTTCTCTACCATACAAGCTAGTTATTGTGCTGTTTAATTTAACTATTCATTGTTACAACTATAACTAATTATTGTGCTGTTTGGCATTGCTTATGGAAAATGACTTTTCTTTTTTAAAAGGAGTTTATTCACAAGTTACTTTTCGGAAAAGTTTTAGTTGTTTGACCATACTTTTGTAAAAGCGGTTTCTCACAAAATTTACATGTTTGGCCTAACTACTTTAATACAACTTTTGTTTGCTTATTTGGTTCTTTATGTAAAAAGTAGAAGTAGAAGTAGTAAATATCTACTTCCAGTGCTAGCTGGCATTGGAGGAAGATTTGTCAGGTTCGTGATTTAATTCAGGATGGATTTATTAATCATAGTTGGAGTATCAGTCAGGGTGATTATAAGGTTAGTTCGTGTTATAAGTGGTTGAGAATTAAAAGGAATCAAGTTTCTTGGAGCAATGCTGTATGGAATTCAATGGCCATACCAAAACATTCCTTTATAGCATGGATAATTGCAAATGAAGCATTGATGCTGAAACAAAAATTATTCAAGCTTCATATCGATTCGATGATTTATGTCAGATCTGTTTGAATCACTGAAACTCATGTGCATCTCTTCACCGAGTGTGTGTATACAAATCAACAGATTTTCTGGTGATTGGCGGTTTGGTTGATTCGATTTCAAAGAAATTCCTTCTATACTTAAAGATAGCCAAACAAGAGGTGGAGTAAGTTGAGAAAGCAAGTATGCACCATTACTATCTTGGCAGCGTGGTATCAAATATGGTTTCAAAGGAATGAAGCCCGGATTAATGGAAAAGTTCAGAGAGCTGTTTATGTTTTCAATTTCATTAAGGCTAGAATCTCTCAACGTTTTCATAGTTGTAAACCTCAAGTCATCTCCGATAAGGATACTTGTTGGTTGTCTAGAGTGCAATTAGTATAAGTATATGCACTGAAATATGTATGGTACTAAAAATGTCTTGTATTGTTGTTCTTCATTGATCAATATAATTTCTTACCTTTTAGCAAAAAAAGAAAAATATCTACTTCTCCTTTTGGGGGTGAATAATGAGTTTTTGACTTTTCAAAAGCACTTTTAAAACTCTCTAATTTATCATGTTTGACCAAGCTACTACTTTTTCAATTACAAAAGCATTTTTTAAGCTTGGCCAAACAGCACCTATGCAATTTACAATTTCTAAAAGGGGTTTTTCTAAAATGTGCCTAAGGGCACATGTTAATAACTTTAATATGGTAAGATTGACAACATATTCTCATTAGATATTTAAGTATAAACTCATTGTTACCATAATTAGTGAGAATATAATGTTAATTCTACCATATTAAGGTTATTAATATGTGCCCTTAGGGCACATTTTAGAAAAACTCTTTCTAATATTCCCTCTGTCCCGGTCATTTGTCGTCCTTTTTCATATTTGGGTGTCTCAGTGAATTGTTGTCCTTTCTATTTTAAGAATAAATTTGATGAGTAATTTGATCATTCACAATCAATTTGTTCCACTTGTCATTTTGTAATTGGTTCATTCATCTTTCCTTAGTCTTTGTACCACAACCGAAGGACAACAATTGACCGGGACAAAGGGAGTACCTTTTTTTCTATTCGTTAATTTAAAATTCAAATTTTAGGAAGGGAATTGAAAAAACCCAGTAAGAGGATTATACATCTGATGTACTACCTCCAATTCTATAGTTTTTGAGCATTATAATAAAGTTTTTGAGTTTTATTTTAAAGTTTCTGAGTTTCACTATAAAGTTTTTGAATTTATTCACTTAAAAACTAAGCTCTAAAAAATTACAATAAAACTCAAAAATATTACATATAAGTTTAGTTAACTTTTAGTTTTGACGGAAAAAATATTAAAATCTAACTTATAAACTTTAATATGCTCAAAAAAATACACATATGCTTAAAAACAAATAAAGTTTGAGGTAATAAGCTAAAAAAAATACATATATATGCTCAAAAAACAAAAAGTTGGAGGTAGTACATCCGATGTATGTTCTTTTTTCTCGAAAAAACCTATGTAATTTAGTATAACACCTCCGATAACCCCCAATTTGAGTATCACCTAGTGGTGCAATCTCATTTTCCTTTGCGAATATCCAAAGTAAGCTCTTAAGGGAATAACTTGAAAAATACTCCTATAATAATTGATGAGTAAAAACAAAAAAACAAAAACAAATGTAGCTTCCTAATGTCCCCTATTTCTGCTAATTTGAGAGTGAAAGGGTGATTTTGATGGTCATCGCAAGTATAATATACGCGGAAAAGAAAGTAAATGACATTTTTCCTTCACTCATTTTAGTTGTTAAAAGAGCATTAAGGACTCTATTAAGGGCACATAATCAACATCATCCAAGTCAACTTTACTAATTGGATCTTATTGATTATGACAAAAGTTTCCCAATTTGTGAACTATAATCTCATATTCAAGAATTCTTATCTCCTAATTTGTAGGCTAATTGGTTATTCGAATCTGGTCTGTATCGGGTGATATTCTAATCTTTGGATCGTTTTAGTTCATATACATATTGTATGAAATGTCAAATACTAGACGCGTAAGTATAAATCAAAATCTCAGATAAATTGTAAAATGTGTAAGTATCTAGGTCATCGATCTCAATTCAAATGAATTGAGATTTTCTAAAAATTGCGATCGATTCCTCCATGATTGAATATAATTCTTGTTCACGTATACGATATACCTATAATAAAATGTAAAATAGAAATTGAGACTAGATCGAATAAATGAAATAACTTAGACAGCCGATTTTCAAAAGGGATTATGTTATCTTTTCTTTATGCATGAACTACATACATGTATAACACATTATTGTATAAACTCGAGTGTAAACCAATAATCAACACATCTACAAATTCGTCTAGCAAAAATCAAATAACAAACAATTAAAGAAATTTTCTTAGAATAAAGTTAATGTGAATACAACAACTCTTCTATAGGACCGTCTTATAGAATATGACTAACACAATAGAAAAAAGCCCAGGCACAAGTCTTTAATATATCAAGCTTTTTATTTTATTTTGATAACTTAATAACTTATTTTCAAAACTAACATATTTAAATATGTATATTATCAACTTATAATATTAAGTTATTAAAATAAAGATATTATTTTATATTTTTACTAAGTAATTTTGATGGGCCTAATATTATGGATCAGTCTTACCTAAATTTAAGTCTTAGACAATAATTTATGATGTGAATATGATTTACATTGAGGTTTTCACATTTATTTATGCATGGTTTATGCATTTGATGAATTGTGAAATAATGCCGACCTTGTGATCCAAGATTCCTATGAGTCTAACACTCTAACGTAAACCAAGTTGCAATTCTGGAAAGACATTGTTGCCTGTGTGACTGTGTGGAAAATTAGCTAAACGACATTATTTTGAAGACTTGTTGACAATAATACATCAATTAATTTTAGCTATTATAAATTCATAATGTAGAAATAAATACATTAGAGTAAGTGGAGTATCACATTTGGGTACATCAATTGTTGTAGCTGATGTTTCAGTGACATAGTTTCTAGAAAGAGAACCGTCTCACAATATCAGACAAAGTTTTTCTTAGTTAAAAATATATGTAAAAAAAAATGTTATACAACGGTCGTAGACAATAACTATTGTTTATTTTTTGCTTGTCGGTTTTGTTTAAAAACTACTTTATAATGTAGTTTAATAACAGGATTTTTAGTAGTTTGGGTAATAGTAAGTGTCTATGGATTAGTGTAGAATTATGATACAATGAATTTAAATGAATTTAACCTGGTTCTGATACATGTTAGATTTTATGGAGATGATATTGTTATTGATATTGTAATGCTTAGAATTGCTTGGTTATCTTATTCATCCAACTTGAGGTATTTATACAATTCAAGTGAGCAACTAAAAGGTCGCCATTAATAATCAGACTCTTACTATTCTTAATAGGGAATTTTAAAAACATTTTACTAAGATTAGGAGTACTACTGATATTTTCAAAAACCAAAGAGTACCACGTAAAGTTAAAAAAAAAACTTACAATTATCACGTAGAAAACCAATTTTTTTTTTTTTTTTTTTTTTTTTTTTTTTTTAATATAGAGCATAATTAAGTTACTTATCATTCTTTCGTTCCAAGATTTTAATTTTAGGTATAACTTGTTCAACCCGTTCAATTAGGAATCTACTGTCTGCACCCAATTATACGCAAAGTGGGCCACTAATATTTGTAAGAAAGTCCAAGTCCATCATTTGGGCCTGGATTTTACTTAAAACTCTCTTCACATGGACCACTAGTTTATAGTTAAGGATAGTGATCTATTTTCAAATATATTTTTTCTTATAACGGAATAAATTATGTTGAAAAGTCTTCCTGTTTTTCACTATAAATATAAACCAAAAATTAAACTTAATTAATCAAATCCATCCAATTGTAAGCTTTTATAAAACATCCTTCATAGTATCTTAGCCTCAAAAGCAAATTATTAGCTTAAGTTTAGTTCTTTTCAATATGGCTTCACAAACTATGACACTAACTTACCTCATATGCCTTAACCTTATGTTCTTCACTTTGGTTAGTGCTAATTACTATGTTCCTTGCCCACCACCCCCATCCTCGACTGGCGGCCCAACACCCAAAACACCCCCATCACCAACAACGACACCGACACCACCATCACCATCAATTGTAGGACCAACACCACCATCAACTCTGACACCCCCATCACCGTCATCATCTGGCAGTTACCCCATTGGCGGTCCAACAACACCCATAACACCACCATCACCATCAATTGTACCACCAACACCACCATCAACTCTAACACCCCCATCACCGTCATCATCTGGCAGTTACCCCATTGGCGGTCCAACAACACCCATAACACCACCATCACCATCAATTGTACCACCAACACCACCATCAACTCTGACACCCCCATCACCCTCATCATCTGGCGGTCACCCCATTGGTGTTCCAACAACTCCCATAACACCACCATCACCATCAATTGTACCACCAACACCACCATCAACTCTGACACCCCCATCACCCTCATCATCTGGCGGTCACCCTATTGGCGGCCCAACAACACCCATAACACCACCATCACCATCAACAACTGGAGGTGACAAATGCCCCATTGACATCCTTAAGTTAGCAGCATGTGCTAATGTCCTCCCCGGAGTACTCGGCGTAGTGCTTGGGGACCCACCAAAAAGTCAATGCTGTAGTCTTCTTAGTGGGTTGACTGACCTTGACGCAGCAATATGCCTTTGTACTGCCATCAAAGCTAATGTCTTAGGCATTAACCTTAATGTTCCTATATCTTTAAGCTTGGTGCTAAACTATTGCAACAAGGCCGGCGACTCCTCCGGCTTCCAGTGCTCTTAAGCACCTAAGACACTTTATTCTCCCATACTTTGTCACATATACAAGCTCGTCAAAAATACGAAATAATATAAACTAGTGATATTATCTCATTTTTCGCTTCATATATTTACTTCTTGCATTCATTTCTATGAATTAAGTTTGTTGTAATGGTGATCAATTAAGTTACTCTTAATTGAGTTTAAATCATCTCTTATGATCTCTATAGTTGATCTTTTTGCTTCAAGTGTAATATGTACTGTAACATACAGTTATACTTTCTTAAATGAAATACATAATTTTGTCTATTTTAATTGTTGAGTGTATTATTCTTACTACTTTGTACTCCCTCTATCTCAATTATTTGTTTACCTTTCTTTAAAATACCCCTCACAATGTATCTCACAATGTATTTAAAAAGTAAATAAATAACTGAGACGGAAATAGTAAATTAAAGTATTACACTTTGGCACAACACTACAACCTTGTAGGAGTAGATTATAAGTTTCTGAAGTGTCTGTTATTATGCCTATATATACTCGGTTTATTAATAGTCAATCCTTAATAATTGGTTAATTTCTCTTTCCTTAATCTTTTTGTCAAAATAAAAGGTAAACAATTGGCCGGGACAGAGTGAGTACGGTTTGTTTTACACTTTTACGCAAACATGTCTTAAGTCTTAACTTGTCTCTACGTACTCATTTTGCATGGGATTGCATGCTTAAAATCATGGACGTTTCACAAGACCTTACGTACCCTAACTATAAATTCCCATGCATGTACAATTTATATAGAACCATAAACTAAGACAAACCCTAACTATAAATTCCCATGCATGTTCTTTACCTTTTAATACCTACATACGAGTACGTAGTTTGCATGACAAGCAATCTCATTGCCACCAATATATGCTTGTGGTTCTTGTGGCAAACCTAGGCCGCCTCACGGCCACCTTAGCCCTTACTTACGCACACCACTGTATCATGGTGGCAAGCCGCCACACCGGGGAGGAGGTACTAAAATTTTGGATTGAGGGCCCACATCGCAACCAATCAAAAATGAAATGCCTGACACAATATTTGTACTATTGCAATATATTCCTTGGGAGTTGAATTGGCCAGTTGGGACCATCAAATTTTGGATTGAGGGCCCACATTGCAACCAAAAAATTGATCGTTGGAACGCAGCCATTAGACCTGTTAAAACTCGACCCGACCCGAAAATCTGGCCCGTCCGACCCATTTTTAGGGTTACAGACCCGGTTTTTTCGACCCGTGACCCGTTTGACCCGAACCCGAAATGACCCATTATTTTAGGTCGAGACCTGACCCGAACGGGTCGACCCGTTGGGTCAATGGTAAATCAAGAATTTTATTAAAATATTAATATTTATATATTATATTTGAAAAAATAGTTAAAAAAATATTTTTTTATCACTTAAAATTACAAAAACAACTAAAAAGTTAATTTTTTATAACTTTTATAATATTTAATAATAAAATAGTTATTAAAAAAACTTTATTTTAATAATTATGTCAATATAATTAATGTAAACGTTGAATATGATTAAAATATTAATTTTAAATATGATTTAATTTTTAAAAAATATTTTTTTAATTAAAAAATTCGTTTAAAAAAGACGTTAGAAATTATTTCTTGACCCGTATTCTGACCCTAACCCGACCCGTGACCCGTATAACCCGACTTGTATTCGACCCGACCCGTATTCTGACCCGACCCGTATGACCCGACCCGGGGGTCAGGACCCGACCCGCCCGACCCGTTTGACAGGTCTAGCAGCCATCCATGTCATTCACTATCGTATTAAGAACAGTCCAGGGCAAGTTATTTTGTCATAATCCGACAACCTCCACTAGTAGAAAAAGTCTCATTGACATCGGTTATTTTACCCTATTTACATAACTTTTGTGGCGATGTTTCTGGGGGCGACGTATTTAGTATTTTTAGCTAAACATCGGTTTCAGAACCGATGTAAATAGTATAAAATTAACATCGATTATGGGTAAAAGCGATGTTACTAGTGTTTCAATTACATCGGTTTCGGTCTAAAACCGATGTAAATAGTATATTATTAACATCGGTTATAGGTGAAAAGCGATGTTAATAGTGTCTCAATTACATCGGTTTTGGTCTAAAACCGATGTAAATAGTATATTATTAACATCGGTTATAGGCGAAAAGCGATGTTAATAGTGTCTCAATTACATTGGTTTTTGTTTGAAACTGATGTAATGTAAATGGCATTTTACATCGTTTTGTCTGAAACTGATGTATGAAACTGATGTTGTATGATTCAGAATGACGATTTACTCTTAAGCTATTTGTGAATTTTTACACTGTTAGGGGCCTGCAAAATGAATCAATATAAAAATAACAACCCTGCATCTCATTCCTTCCAACAATTTTAAACACAACTACATATTTATTATACCAAAAAAATATCATAGCGTATACAATTCTGTCCATTCAAAATAATTTAAAATGTACACTACAAGCTTCTACGACGCAAAATCTGTATTTTCAATTACAATTTCTAGAAATCTAAATCATGCATACTCTAGACGTTCTTTCCACAATAAAGCGACCAAAGCTCTCGAACCTCGTTCATTTGTTCAATTGTCATTTGCGAACTTGAAACACACTACATACAAGAACAAGGATTATTAGGCCACACTTAGAAAATACGAACAATATCTACACATAGACATTCTATACGAACAATATCTATACATAAAAATTCAAACAGTTCGAGACAATAGATCAAGCTACCTTTACTATGTCGTCCTCTGATGATGCGTAACGTACAGTAATATCATACATCCACTACATTTATACAAAATCAAGAGTAAGTAGACAGCCAACAAGGACAATCAGGTTGCTTTTGCTCGAGCACTACATTTATACAAAATCAACAGCAAGTAGACAGCTGACAAGGACATACAAATATATGTCCTTAATATTCACTTGTCAATACAAAAAATACGCACGACATCCACGAATTCAAACACAACCATATATTATACCAAAATTAAAAAATATCGTACTTAATTATTACAATTCCATCCATTCATAAAAGTAGTTTAGAACACTATTAGCTCCTACGATAAAAGAATGTTAACATGTTTTCAATTCCAATTTCTGCGAAACTAAGCCATACATTAGACGTTCTTTACACAATGAAGCGACCAAAACTCTTGGAACCTTATTCATTTGGTGAGTTGCCATTTCTGAACCTGAAAGACGCTACAAAAAAATGGATTCATTTGTTGAGTAGCCATTTCTTAACCTGAAACACGCAGCAAAAAAAAAAAATGGACTAGAGGTAGAAGAAACTAAAAACATTAAGAGAATAAATCGAGATACCTTTTCTAAGTCTATCTCAACACAAGTGGGTTTCCTAGAGGCTTTCCAGTTTGAGGATCCCAGCACAGAAGATCTCCAGACATGCTTCCACTGACGAGATACGTCCAAACGGAAATAAGGTTCAAAATACTATAATCTGCATTAACAAGCCAGGAAATGAAACTCAAATGACGGGAATGTGATGTTGCTACAGAGCCTGCACACTCACAACAAATACTAAATTCATACAGCCGAATGCAGTGATTTTGTACAAAGCCTGATCTGCAAACTAGTAAAAGAAAGAATCCAGGAGAGGGCTTATATTCTTGTCCAGGACTCAGCAGTGAAGACAGCGCCTTTACAACTAGCCAAAAGTAAGAACAAGCAAGCAAAGAAAACACGACATGTGTGAAATCATGGAATTCAAGTTTCTGAGTTTTTTTTGGAGATTTCATAATGCAGAATGCTATGAAGAGTTATCGCAAGGATACAGTGAGATTCGGATTTACGACCTAATAATGAATCTCAATTTGACCTAAATCCTTCTCAATGTCATATTGCTATATCACTATATCAGTAATTCATCAGGTGAAGTACTTAAAGCATAAATGGAAAAATTAAATCAAATTCTAACCATGCGCCAAATCGAGAAAGATTAAATCCAATTAAGAAAGTGGATTAATCATGCCCTAATCAAAAGATTAAATTCAATTCTAACAGAGATTTTTAATCTAACAAATAACCACACAAATAGTTAAATTACTCACATAGCTACTTCATATACCATATAAATTTCTCTGGCAACTGCATAAAGAGTAGAAAATTATTGGATAATTTCATTTCAGTAAATACGAAACGCGCTTAATAAAAAAGATGAGAAATGTAGTCGAAAATAGAAAAGTAGAGTTAAACAAGCAGCCAAGTAGTAACCCCATACCTGAATACCATCAAATTTATCGCCAAGAATTCCAGGGCCAAGCTTAACAGGTAGCGGCTGAAAATAAAAAGAAACAATGAATAAGAAAGCTGATTAATAACCGCATACCTCCATCCCAATCATTTGTATACCTTTTATTAAAATACCCCTCACAACGAAAATAAAAAGTAAACATATAATTGGAACGAGGGAGTATTGCTTTACTAATCCAGTGCCATACAATTTTGTCATCCCACTAAAAAATCATGGTTCCTCTACTGCACACATATTATTAAATACAAACTTTTTGTCATAACTTGTAAACTCATAATTATGGAATAATATTAAAAAACAAACTACATAATCAAATATTCTAAAGAAAAATGACACCCTATCAGCAAACTATTCTAGGCCGTTTGGTTCAAACACTACAAGAAATCCTGTTTCGGGCGACTACGTTTGGCGACTGAAATCAGTCGCTAAAAGGAAAATGGCGACTGAAATTGGTCGCCAGCGCACTGTAGCAACCCTTAGTCGCCAATTGGAAATCGGGCGACTGAAGTCAGTCGCTAAAATTGGCGACTGACAAAGTAGTCGCCAAATAGCCAAATTGGCGACTGATAGGCAAAGTAGTCGCCAAATTGGCGACTGAAATCAGTCGCCACTTTTGATTTTCAGTCGCCAATTTGGCGACTACTTTTCCTTCAGTCGCCAAATTGGCGACTACTTTGCCTATCAGTTACTATCCTAGAGGCGGCTTGTAACAATGACATTTTGCTCCCTTCATATAATGGTTGTTCAGAAGCTTTTAACATGTCAAAAAAGACTTTTGCTTGTGGATTTGGTGGTTCTTCTTCATTCATTGCAAGATGATCGTCATTATTGAAAATATTAGACTCAAAGGCATCAACAACCATATCTCTATATGGGTTCTCATTTTGTTGGATTTGAGGTTGTTCGGGAGAATATGCTTCTCCATGAGAAATCCAATTGTAATAGTTTGGACAAAATCCATTTGTATAAAGATGTTCTTCTACCTCTATGTCATGTAGATATTTCACGTTTTTGCATTTAGTACAAGGACATCTAAGTTTATTTTCTACCAAATCATATTCATCATTTTGTTTAGCAAATTCAATAAATCCACGAACCCCCTTTATAAATCTAGCGGTAGGACGTCTCTTCTTATCTACTCTTTCTTCGTACATCCATCCACGTTCCAATCTCTTCATTTTAATCTAAATAATATATAAACCATAATTTTAACAATAAAACATAGAACCACCTTTAACAATAATAATCCATACAAACTAATTAACTATACTACAACAACAACAACATCAGAGCCTTAATCCCAAAATGATTTGGGGTCGGCTGACATGAATCATCCTTTCGAACCGTCCATGGGTGAACGCACGCCTCAAAATGCGAATAAAAAGGGGAAGATAAAAAACAAAAGGGAGAACGAAAATGTAACGGAAAGTCAAGGTGAACTTAGGGGTTTTAAAATCGAATTCCGTCTTTCTTTTATAAAAACTTAAAATTTAAATCGAGAGAAAAGATTAAAACGATTTTTAAAAACCGAAATAGAGTTAAGGATCCGGAATGAACCAGGTAAAATCTATAAGAAAGTGGTTGTTGAAAAAGTGTGTAATAAAGGAGAGAAAAATAAATAAATAAATTTCTTTAAATTAAATAAATAAATAAAAACACTAAATCTGTCAAAAAACATCAAATACTAAAAATCCACATGTATCCTTTCCCTCCATTGTGCCCTCTCCGTCACCATACTCTCCTCAAGCCCCAGAACTCTCATATCGTGCTCTATCACTCTCAACCATGTCTGTCTCGGTCTTCCTCTGCCTCTAGGGACCTTTTCTGTTCTCCAAGTCTCCGGCCTCCTAATCCGGTGCGCCCATAGGTCTCCTTCTCACATGGCCAAACCATCTTAGTCGGTTTTCCATCATCTTGTCCTCTATTGGCGCCACTTTAACCTTTTCCCTAATCACCTCATTCCTTAACCGATCTTTCCTTGTATGTCCGCACATCCACCTCAACATGCGCATCTCCGCCACACTCATCTTTTGAATGTGACAATGTTTCACGCCCAACACTCGGAGCGTAAAGTAGTAAGGGTGCCTAATTGCCGTGCGATAAAATTTTCCCTTTAATCTTTGGGGCATATCTTTATCGCATAGAAACCCTGAAGCACTCTTCCATTTCAACCATCCCGCTTTAATTCTGTGAGCCACATCTCCGTCTAACTCCCCATCCTTTTGAATAATAGATCCTAGATATCTGAAGAAATCCGAACCCTCAACAACATTCCCATCGAAAATAATACTCCCCGCCTCTGTCGATCTCAACCCCGCCCCTTAGTGAATCGACACCTCAAATACTCGGTCTTACTCCTGCTCACCTGAACCCACGAGTCTCTAAAGTCCGCCTCCACAATTCCAACTTTCTCTCCACCCCCTCTTTTGTCTCATCAATCAACACAATATCATCAGCAAACATCATACACCAAGGGATGTCGTCCTGAATATCCCTTGTCAACTCATCCATAACTATAGCAAAGAGAAAAGGACTAAGTGTGGAACCTTGATGCACCCCGATGGTAATAGGAAATTCTTCCGTTCTCCCAACATTAGTGCGAACACTTGCACTAGCCCCCTCATACATGTCCTTTATGAGGTCAATATATTTTCGCGACACACCCTTTCTCGCCAAAGCCCACCAAAGTACTTCTCTTGGTACCCTATCATATGCCTTTTCCAAGTCAATAAAAACCATATGCAAATCCTTCTTCTTGTCCCGATGGTATTCCATCAACTGTCTCATGATAAAAATCGCATCCATAGTCGATCTCGCGGGCATAAATCCAAATTGGTTTTCCGAGATGTCTACATATCTCCTAAGCCTTTGCTCGATTACCCGCTCCCATAACTTCATTGTATGACTCATAAGTTTAATTCCCCGATAATTGGAACACTCTTGGACATCACCTTTGTTCTTGTACAAAGGGACAAGAGTGCTTTTCCTCCAAGCCGATGGCATCTTGTTGCTCCTCCAAATCTTGTTGAAGAGCATGGTTACCCATTCAATCCCTTTCTCCCCGAAGCACCTCCAAACTTCTATGGGTATACCATCCGGTCCCTCTGCTTTCTTTGACCCCATCTTCCTTAACGCCTTTCTAACTTCACTCTTTTGTATTCTACGCACAAATTCCCGGTTAACCATGCTTGGTGTTACCTCTACATCCCCAAAACTTTGTTCCTGATGTCCATTGAATAAATTATCAAAGTAAGAACTCCATCTAGCCTTTATCTCGTTATCCTGAACCAGAACCTTGTCGTCCATATCTTTCACACACCTAACTCTCCCAATATCTCTCGTCTTTCGGTCTCTTATGCGAGCCAGTTTATAGATATCCTTCTCTCCTTCTCTCGTGTCCAACCTGGCATACACTTCTTGGTTAACTTTTGCCCTCGCATCCCGTACGGCCTTTTTAGCGGCTCGTCTAGCCTCCTTGTACTTTTCAAAGTTCTCATCACTCATGCATTTCCCCAAAACCTTATAGCATTCACGTTTAGTCTTTATCGCTTGTCTCACCACATCGTTCCACCAAGATGTGTCCTTACTTGATGATCTATTCCCTTTAGATTCCCCTAATACCTCCCTCGCCAACTCCTTTACAACATGCTCCAATTTATCCCACGTTGCATCAGTATCTTTCTCCTCACAATCCGACCAAATATCGCTACTTCCAACCTTATCCAAAAACGCTTGTTGGTTTCCCCCTTGTAGCTTCCACCACTTGATCCGTGCCTCACCGATTATCTTTCTCTTCCTCAAGTCTCTCTTACCCCGAAAATCAAGAACCACTAGTCTATGTTGTGTTGCGGCACTTTCCCCGGGTATGACCTTGCAATCGGTGTACTCTTTCCTCCACACATTCCTTACCAAAAGGAAGTCAATTTGACTAGCATTACCTCCACTTCTATAAGTCACCAAATGAGAATGTCTTTTCTCGAACCAAGTGTTCATTATATCCAAGTCATATGCCAAAGCAAAATCCAATATGTCACTTCCTGCTTCATTTCTCTCCCCGAACCCAAAACCCCCATGAATGTTCTCAAAGCCAACTCGACTAGTACCCACATGCCCATTGAGGTCACCACCAATGATCAATTTCTCTCCAATAGGGACACGTTCTACAACCTCTTCCAAATCTTCCCAGAAGGCTCGTCGAAAAGAAGCATCTAAACCTACTTGGGGTGCGTAAGCACTTATAACCGTCACCACCTCATCCCCGACTACAAGCTTAATACTCATAATCCTATCACTCTTTCTCGATACTTCTACCACATCATCAATGTAATCTTTATCAATGACAATACCCACTCCATTACGACTTTTGTCTTTACCCGTGTACCAAAGCTTATAACCCCAAGGCGCTATCACCCTTGCTTTATCTCCGACCCACTTTGTCTCTTGTAGACACATTATATGCACTCTCCTCCTTTTCATAACCTCCCCTACCTCGCCTAATCTCCTGTCAAAGAGCCAACATTCCAAGTACCAAACCGTAACCTACTACCCTTCCTAAAGTCATGTCCTGATTTCTTTACCCGCTCTTGACCATGCTTCCTAGATCCAAACCTATTTGACACCACACCCATACTTCGAGGTGGCGCGCCGCTTTTGGGCGACGACCTAACAACCCTTGCATATTTTTCACTACACCCGGGTCTAGAAGATGTAGCGCACCCTTGCCTATTTGACACCACCCCCAGATGTAAAGATGGCGCGTCGCTTCCGGGCGACGACCTAGCAACCCTCACATACTTATCACTACACCCGGTCTAAGAAGTGCGGCAAGCGTCGCTTCTGAGGAGACGCCCCAACGATGTTCAAATTCCGATTCATGTCCATAAAATGTGACTAAGTTTTTATGCTGGCTGCCACAGACCTACCGCAACCCTCCTCCTTTATCCGGGCTTGGGACCGGCAACTAATTAACTATACTAATTAACTAAAATTATATTAATTAACTAATATTATACTAATTTATACTTAACTAAAATTATACTAATTTATACTAATTAACTAAAATTATACTAATTTATACTAATTAACTAAAATTATACTAACTATACTAATACCTTTAAAAAACAATAATCCACATCAAACTAATTAAAATAATTTACTACCTTTAAAAAACAAAACTTTATACTAACTTACTATATTCAACATTACTAACATATAATAACTTTCACCTTACTAACATTATACTAATTCACTAAACAATAAACAAAATCAACAAAACTAACAAAACTAATATTAATCAAAATCAACAACACAATCATCACTATCAAAACCCCCAATTTACACAACCCTTAATCTCAATTTCACCAAAACCTAATTAAATTATAACTAAAAACCTAATAATCAACACAAATACTTATATAAACATATCATCCTAATACTAGTTACAATAACAAAATAATCTAAAATTAAACAAAGTAATTGAAATTTAAGACAAAGAAATTATACCTTGGATGAACCGAAATAAGGGAGAGGATGAACCTTGTCGTCACAGTAATGGTGGTCGGAGCAGTGGTCGGAGCGGTGGTCGGAGTGGTGGTCGGAGTGGTGGTCGGGTACAAGTCGGATTTCGCCTTTGCGGTTGAGTTATTTTGTGTGTTTTAGATTTTTGGTAAAGTATGAGAGAGGGGAGAAAGGATCTGCGTGTGTTTCATATTCGTTGAGCGGCATGAAATAGGCGGATCGAAAAGGGGTAGTCGCCAATTTGGCGATCGATTTGATCGCCCTTTTTAAAAATCGGTCGCCAGGTCCAATAATTTGAAGGATTTTGGTAGTCGCCAACTTAGCGACTAATTTCAGTCGCCCGAAATTTTTTTCAGTCGCCAAATTGGCTACTATTTTTTTCAGTCGCCATTTGTAGTCGCCCGAAATAGGATTTCTTGTAGTGAAACAATTGGAAATTGAATGGATTCTAATACCAATAAGGTATGGAGCTCCATACTTGTTAATGCTTGTTTGGGTTGATCTTGAAATGGATTGTAAATACCATTCATGTTGAACTACTAGTGTAATACTATGTACGAATAAATACCATTACTAAGTACGAAATTTTTAATTAAACAAAAACTCGTCATAATTGAAGTGCACTGCCAGTGCTACGTACACCATAATCAAACAAAAAAATTAGAAAATTGAAGGCTAATTGACATGAGCGTATGCCATAATCCAACAAAAAAAAATAGAAAATTGAAGGCTAATCAAGAGGATATCAATGGAGAATTGTTTGGTGCTGGAATTATTTGGGGTTAACACATAATTTCCCCCCTATTTTCTATTGCTATAGGGTTTGGATGTGGGGAAATGGAGTTAGAATCATGGAGTAGAATGAATTTAGAACCCCGTGGGAATCAAACTCCATTCCAAAAGGGGTCAACCAAACACTTGATTGGATGGAATCCATTTCATTCCATTCCAAATACCCAAGCAAACACCACCTCCTAAAACTTTAATGGTCTAGTATACTGCCAGATTGGTAAGCATTGCTAATCTTAGACTGACTGACTTTAAGAGAGACGACAAATTCGACTAAACAGTTAAGGTGCATCAACTTAGGAACAACGTTGTGTCCGATTTTATATTAGCGGTCATGACCAATTTGTTACACAAGAAAAGTGTATTTACCATAAAAACTAGAACAATTATTGTATGGAATTGATTTTTCCTTTAATAAACAGTAAGTAGATTATGTACTACCAACAGTTTTATAGTTTTTAAGCATTATAATAAAGTTCTTGAGTTTTGTTTTCAAAATTACGAGTTTTACTATAAAGTGTCTGAATTTATTCACTTAAACATTACGCTAAAAAAATTACACTATAAATCAAATAAAAACAGTACATATAAGCTCAATTTAATTTAATTTTTGATGCAAGAAAATTAAAATCTAACTTATAAACTTTAATAATCTCAGAAAAAATACACATAAACTCAAAAACAAATAAAATCAGTAGTACATCCGATGTATGTCATTTTTCTCTTTAACATATCATATAATAATAATAATTATTATTATTTTCTCTGTATTTCATAAATCTATTATTTTTCGGGATCAATTTATCACCGCTCGATTCAACCAGAATACATCTAAAAGTCTCGATAAAAATAAATATTTTCAATGAAGAGGAACCAGAATAGATGACGGTTTCTTTTTTATATTTTTCTTTGTATTTTTTCCAATCGTAAAGTTCGTACTATGTACTGCCTTTACGATTGCGGGAGGGTATTAGGATATTAGGCCCATTAAGGCCGCCTATTGTATACGGTTAGGGTTTACCATAATAAGGTTTATTATATATATGCCCATGTATTGAGTCAGAATCGTCAATCAATAAACAATAATACACTTCTCTTATGCTATTCTCTCATCTCTATAATCTTATCATGGTATCAGAGCCTCTTTCTTGAGGTCTCTAGATACGCTTCCGCTTTCTTGCCGGTGGGCGACAATATGTAATGTCCACCGGCGGGATTCCGTTACCTATACTTACAAATTATTTCTTAAAAAAAATAAAAAAAAAATACAAAGCTTTTCATTTGTTCTTGCGTTCTTTAGAAGCCTAATTAATAATGGTAGATTGGCTGCGTTCTTGTTGTGTAGCAATTCTATTTTGCTATTGCAGCCTCCCTTTACGGCAAAATTTAGAGAGATTCAATGTTTTCCCCTAAATTAAAAAAAAAAAAATTACGTTGGTTTGTCTTTGAAACTTGGTTAAACTCTTTTCAATTCCGTTCAAGGTGGTGTCTAAATCAATTTGGAGTCCGAAAAACTTAGCGTTCTCCAAATATTGAAATTAACGGATAATTTTCTGTTTTATTGATATTTGTCAGGTTCGATTAGGGTTCCTGCAAATTAACTCATACTTTCGACAAGTCCGGAAAAATTAACGTTTTTGTTCGAAGAAATTTTCTAGCGAGATCTTATACTCGTTCACAAACCCTGCGGAGATGGAGATCTTTAATGAAGATGAAGAATAGATGATGATTTCTTTTTATATTTTTTCTTTGTATTTATCCAATCGTAAAGTTCGTATTATGTACTGCCTTTACGATTGCGGGAGGGTGTTAGGATGATATTAGGATGATATTAGGCCCATTAAGGTTTAGTAGTGACGGCTACGTCACGATGGCTGTCTCTAGGGTTTTAGTAATTCTTAGGGTTTCTTGTAAGGTATTATAAATACCGATCATTCTACTTATATCATTAACCTACAATCAATAATACAATTCTCCCTTATTATCGTCTCCCTCTCTATAATCTTAACAGACTTGTGTACATGTAACTCTTAACATATAAGAATTAAGATGTATCCTTTTGCAAATATCCAAAGTAAACTCTTAGAGGAATAACTTGACAAATACTCCTATAAGTCTATAATTGATGAGCAAAAACAAAAAAAAATAAAGTGTAGTTTCCTAATGCATGTCCCCTATTTCTGTTAATTTGAGAGTGATAGGGTGATTTTGATGGTCATCGCAATTTTTTATACGCGGAAAAGAAAGTAAATTCCTTCACTCATTTTAGTGGTTAAAAGAGTACTAAGAAGTAAGAACTCTACTAAGGGCACAATGGCACATAATAATCAACATCACCAAAGTCAACTTTACTAATTGGATTTTATTGATCATGTCAAAAGTTTCCCAATTTGTGAACTATAGTCTTATATTCAAGAATCATTTACATTACCAGGTTCAAAAACTAGTTCGTATCTCATTTGTAGGCCGATAAACGGATTTTTCGATTTTGGTATGAATCAGATGATATTCTAATCTTTGAAACGTCTTAGCTCATATACATAATGTACAAATTAAAACGTCAAATACTAGACACGTAAGTAGTAAGTATAAAATGTCATATGAATTGTAAAATGTGTAAGTTATCTGGTTCTTTCAATTCAAATGAATTAAGATTTCTAGAAAAAAATGAATTGAAATAAATAACTCAGACAATCGATTTTGAAAAGGGATAGTTTTATCTTCTCGTTATGCAAGGATTATATACATGTATAACACATTATTGTATATACCAAGCTCGAGTGTGAACCAAATATCGACACATCTAACAAATTCCTCGATCTATTATAAATCAATAATTAAAGAAATTGACTAGGGATAAAGTTTAATGATTTACATTGAGGTATTCACATTTATGATAGTGTACGTACGTGATATTATTTATGCATGGTTTATGCATTTTATGAATTATATTATGAAGCAAATGCCGACGTGATGATCGAAGGTCCTTATTTGTCTAAACATACCAAGTTGCAATTTAGGAAAGACATTGTTGCCTGTCTCAAACGACGTATCAATGTCTTTAATGGAAAATTAGCTACACGACATTATTTTGAAGACTTGTTGACAATAATACATCCATTAATTTTGGCTCATAAATTCATAATGTAGAAAGATTAGAGTAAGTATCACATTTGAGTTTGTTTGGTCGATCTTTGATATTTGTAGCTCATGTCTCGGTGACGTAGTTTCTAGAAATAGAACCGTCTCACAATATAAGACAAATCATTTTTCTAGTTAAACATTCTAGTATAAGTAAAAGAACTGTAGTACGACGGTTGTAGACAATAACTATACAGTGTCCAAAAAACGGATTATGTGTTGAATTTCACTTGTAAGATTTTAGGGATTTCAGTTAAACTTGAGATCGTCCTAGGGTAATTGACTTCTAAATCCCGATATTATGTGAGAGAACATACCATAGAAGAGTCGAAGATGAACTAATATGAGATATATGATATGACCTATGATATTATTTTCCTAAACTATACTATCGATAAGATTTATAGTACTTTACTTGTGTTGTGTAACTATTTGTGCAAATCTTACTAATAAATAATATTGGTTTAACCGAATTTTTTTGATTGATTATGTTTTCTTTTTTTATATATATTATGTATTGCTACGTTATCTTTGTGTGAATTTGATTTTAGAGTTGAAAATCGATCTATTTTCATTAGCGACACCGATCTTTCGCCAAATATTTTTTTATGTGCGTGCACTCCTTCTTTCAAAATGTTTTTTATCTACATATTAATCATTTAGATATTTAGTAAAATAACTTAATTTTTATTATTAGGTCAATATATGCATGGTGACTAATGAATATTGTTGAAACATTAAATACGGAGTATAATTTAATTTTTTAAAATTATTTGATATTAAGAAATAATCTTCTAATTCTAATAGAAAAGTTGGAAAAAGTAAATTTAAAATAATAAGTGCACAAATATTAAAAAATAAATTTCTAATTGTAATAGGAAAATTGTAAATGATTAATTATTTCCTAATTCTAATAGAAAAATTGTACGGAGTAAGTAATTAATTTTAAAATTTAATTAAGTGTTTTAAAAAAGTTGGAGACTACCACGTTGCTCGAAAAAAGCCTCAAATATATATTTACTAGATTTAATGCTCGGGCGATGCCCGGGCCAACTTGTAATAATCTATGATTATAATGTAATAATATTCTAAGGCTCTGTTCTTTTGCACTTAATTTTGCTGAGCTGAACATATAGAAGCTGGGCTAAACTTATAAGAGCTTACTTTTTCTAAATCGAACTTATAGGGGCTGAATCGAACTTATATAAAGGTATAAATTGAGCCGTTCGGTAGAGTCTTTTGGATTATTTTTAATTATGTTAAAAATATTATTCCCTCCATTCAACTCCACTTTACATGTATTCCTTTTTCGACCATTCAACTCCACTTTACATATTTTCTTTTTAGGCCAAGAAAATGACCATTCTATCCTTATTCACACTCCATATTTACAAAAAATGACATTCATACCCCCACACTAATCCACCATAAAACCCCACCTTTATAATTTTTTAACATTTTTAAACCCACCTTTCCCTATGTACTTTTTATAGTTTTTTTAATCCGCTCCTTAATACCCGTGCAAAAAGCAAACATGCGAAGTAGAGTTGAACGGAGGGAGTATTGTTTAGCTCAACTTCATGAACAACATTTTTTTCAATAATTAAAAAGTACTCTCTCCATCGTGTTTATTTATTGTCGTGTCTATTTCATTTTGGGTGTCTCAGTCAATTGCTGTCCTTTCTATTTTAGGATTGCATTTGATGAACAATTTGATCTTTCACACTCAATTTGGTCAACTTGTCATCAATAACATTATGCCAAAAGCAAATGATAACAATTGATTGAAACGGAGGGAGTATATGGCTTAAATTGAAGTGCGTTAAGATAAGAATTGTTGTTAACAGTAGGTCTCCCTTGTGACGGGGTCGGATCTTGCGACGGTTATTTTCTGAGTGGAAATGGATAGAGGGGACAAGGTGGACACCCACCCCATGTGCTCCTTCTCTCACCCCTATGGGTTTTTTGTGAGACAATATGGTACCCGTCACAAGTTTGTGACGGATACCCTCCATCACAAGCAAGATTTTGTGTGTTGTTAAATACTACTCCTTGACCAATATATGTGTCTCAAATAAACTTGATCAATAACTAAAAAAGTAGGGGTAGAATTTAGAAATATAGGGTTTGAACTTTGAAATCATTGAACCAATAGGTCTTGGTATAGACGGGTGGAGCGAACAGACGGGTAAAGACCTCTAATAAAATGGGTAGGGGGACAAGGTGGGGCACCCCCATGTGCTTCCCACTTTATGGCAAATGGTTATTTTGTGAGGGGAAATAGTATCCGTCTATACGTATAGACGGATAGTGTCCGTCTATAATGAGAATTTGTGTTGAACAAATTGACTCTAGCTGTGAATCTGCTATTCTCAAGTACTTTACTTCGTATACAAATCGCCATATCCTTATATATTAAGGATTAGATGAGCATTCTTTAATAATTTTTGTATTTATCTTTTTTTTGTTTTTGTTTTAAGACACTCCTACAAATAACAAAATTACATGTAAAATATGAATGTTCTATGGAGTTTCGGTTTCACTTATTCTCTTGTATGTACATGCCCTAAGATTTTAGTTTGTACTATTCCGAATCATCCCGAAAAAAATGGATCTATATAAAAATAGGAAGTTTGCTTATATATAAGGCAGTTTTATAATAACAAATTTATTTATAAAGCTAAAAAACCACGTAAAAATAATTTTTAAACCCCCTTAACATGTAGTTATTTAAATAACAATCAGTTTTACAATTGTATAATATTGATTTTTACACGTATAGTGTGTGTAAAAACTTGCTATAAGCTACGAAATAATCTGTAAGTAAAATAGTACATGAGTACATCGTAGACAATAGTTCTCGTAATGGTTGTTTTGATTGGGATTATGCCCCATGTTTTGTAATTCGTGCGTGTACTTTGAACTTTATGTCGGCTATCACGCCTCTTTCTCCGGACCGTCGCCCTTGATGTATTCGGAAACTCTATTTTTTTAATATAATGTGTATTCTTTCCGTCCAAAAAAATAGTACATCGTACGTAATATATTAATACTTCCTAAATCCATATTTCATCTCTTTCTATCCCATTGCCCGGAAGTATACGATCAGAATTGAACCCATATTTCTATAGGGACGGAATCTTTACCCCTCGGTTGTCCCAATCGTCCCTGTACAGCTTTGAAAACAAACTGGTACTTGCTACAAACTCATCCAAGAACCACGAAATAAAACTTGTAAAATTGGATGCATCAAATTGTTTGTTTGCGCCCAAATATTCAACTTTAATCCTGAGATGTAGCTGCTAACTTCAACGACGACTTGCAAATATGAATACTGCCATTCATATGGCCTCTGACCTTGAGCATTGTGTACCGATCCTGCATTAGTAGAATATTACTAATTGGGTGTAAGAGCTAATTTTGATGAATCCAATGGTCAATCTCTTTGACAGTAAGACAGCTACAGATAACAAATAAGTCGTCATAGCTTATCTATTTGAGCTTATTCTCAAACAATCCAAACTCCCATGGCCTTATTTGCACATGCTAAATGAACACACATAGCTTTTCTTTTTGAGCTACTTGCCCAGCTATCCAAACGACTGCCTATAGACGTGTGTATGTTAACCTTTGAATGTATGTATCCATACTTCTTATCATCCGTAATTCATGTATATATACAAATATTTGGAGCTAGTTTTTGATTCAAAATCAAATTCATAAAATACATAAATTTTATTTTTGTAGAGTTTTAAGAAGTCGTATCAAACTCATAAACAAATAAAAAATCAAAGGCATTTTTTCACTTATATACAAAGTAGAGTATTTTGTTTCCAATACAAATTCCATGATTGAGATAAATATATGAGCTTTTGTTATTATCTTATTGAATATTTTATAGTAGTTTAAACCAACTCTTATGAAAACACCAACTCATACGTGTATTTCTCATTGATAATTCTTTTTTATTTCAATAAGGATTGTTGACAAACATGACTGAGTTAGAAGACAACTCTTAATATAACTGCTTGATTATTTAATTATTTTTTTCTTTGTAATTAATATAGGTAGTTCGTAAAAGTTGGACTTTCTATAAACGCTCGAAAAAAGTTTCCTTTAATAATATAGATAGATATTGATTGATATTGATTGATTGATTATGCAATTTACAATTTCTAAAATACCCTTTTTCTATTCGTTAGTTTAAAATTCAAATTTTAGGGAGGGAAATAAAAAAAACCTACGTAATTTACTATAACACTCCCGGTAACGCCCAATTTAAGTATCATCTGATGGCGCAATCTCATTTTCCTTTGCGAATATCCAAAGTAAGCTCTTAAGGGAATAACTTGAAAAATACTCCTATAATAATTGATGAGTAAAAAAAAAAAAAGTGTAGTTTCCTAATGTCCCCTATTTCTGCTAATTTGAGAGTGAAAGGGTGATTTTGATGGTCATCGCAAATTTTATATACGCGGAAAAGAAAGTAAATGACATTTTTCCTTCACTCATTTTAGTGGTTAAACGAGCATTAAGGACTCTATTAAGGGCACATAATCAACATCATCAAAGTCAACTTTACTAATTGGATCTTATTGATTATGACAAAAGTTTCCCAATTTGTGAACTATAGTCTCATATTCAAGAATTCTTATCTCCTAATTTGTAGGCTAATTTACAGGTTATTCGAATGGTCCAGATCGGGTGATATTCTAATCTTTGGATCATTTTAGGGCGTTTGTTTCGCGCATGGACATGAGTTTGGAATCAGAAATCATACATGAGTGGTATCGGGTTGGAACACCAATCCTCATACCTCGCGTTTGTTTCAATTGTAAGCGGTATGAGTTTGAAACTAAGTAAAAGTTGAAATATGTTAAATCCAATACTTTAATTAATAATTTAAACATATTAAATTGTGAAAATAAAGATTTAATCAAATAATTATATAAAATATTTCATTTTCAATATTTATAATATTTATTTTCACATTTTTGTTAATCATAATTTGATACCTATGGATATCAATCTCATACCCGCCCCCTTCATTGGGTATGGTGGGTATGAAAAACCCATACCCTCATGGGTTTGAGATATGAGTACGAAACCTCGAATTCGCCAAACAAACACTTGGTATGGGTTTGGCTTACTCCAAACTCATACCTCATACCTTTAATGAATGAACCAAACACCCCGTTAGTTCATATACATAATGTATAAAATGTCAAATACTAGACGCGTAAGTATAAATCAAAATCTCAGATGAATTGTAAAATGTGTAAGTTATCTAGGTCATCTAAATTCAAATGAATTGAGATTTTCTAAAAATTGCGATCGATTCCTCTATGATTGAATAGAATTCTTGTTCACGTATACGATATACCTAGAATAAAATGTAAAATAAAAATTGAGACTAGATCGAATAATTGAAATAACTCAGACAATCGATTTTCAAAAGGGATTGTGTTATCTTTTCTTTATGCATGGATTTACATACATGTATAACACATTATTGTATATACCAAACTCGAGTGTGAACCAAAAATCAACACATCTACAAATTTGTCTATTAAAAATTCAATAACAAACAATTAAAGAAATTTTCTTGGGATAAAGTTAATGTGAATATGATTTACATTGAGGTTTTCACATTTATGATATGGTACGTACGTGAAATTTGTCTAACGTAAACCAAGTCGCAATTTTGGAAAGACATTGTTGCCTGTCTCACACGACCTATCAATGTCTTTAATGGAAAATTAGCTAAACGACATTATTTTGAAGACTTGTTGACAATAATACATCAATTAATTTTAGCTATCATAAATTCATAATGTAGAAATTAAATATATTAGAGTAAGTATCACATTTGAATACATCAATTGTTTTGTAGCTGATGTTTCAGTGACGTAGTTTCTAGAAAGAGAACCGACTCACAATATGAGACAAAGTTTTTCTTAATTTAAAATATATGTAAAAAAAATGTTATACAACGGTCGTAGACAATAACTATTGTTTATTTTTTGCTTGCCGGTCTTGTTTGAAAAGTGGATAACAACATACTCGATTACTCATTGTATTTTGCGTTGAATTTCACTTTTGAGATTTTAGGGATTTCAATTAAACTTGAGGCCCTAGGGTCATGAACGTGTGAATTTCGATATTATGTGAGAAGATCATCTAAACTAAAAGAGTAAACTGATCAATTTATGGACTATACAACCAGTTGTATATGTTGTACGGTGTAGAATCTGAGCTTTGTGATAAAGTATCTGAGCTTTATGTTAAAGAATATGAGTTTTATTAGAAAGTATTGAGTTCATCCATTTACACATTAAAAACATGAACTTTGAATTAGCTCAAAAAGAATACATATAAGCTCGGATTCTTATACCTTGGTTGTACAATGCTTATGGTACAACTGGATGTATAATCCTATTTGTATAAACTGATATCTATAGTCCAAAAAACGGATTCATTGATAATTTTCCATATTACGTTGGGGGTATATACAATTTTTTTGAGTTAAGGGGTATACAATCGTCTTATCTCAGAAAATACTAGTTTTATACCCATGAAATTCACGGCATTATAATTTAATTTGTTTATAAAGAACATGTTCATATAAATTTCAAAAATTAGTAGTTATGCTTTATACAAACAATTATTAGAAAGTAAGAACAACGAACTATGGTTGGATATGCATAATACAATATTTGTTATTTAAATTTAATGAATAATTATAAGTTTAAGAAAACACTCCGTATTAAATATATTAAAATCCCTATAATTTATTTAAAATATAATACTTCTCAGAATCGTATGTTGGAGTGCTTATTGCATTATGTCCATTAAGCCTATTAGAGCTTGGTCTGAACCATAAACCCGACCCCACCCGGTTTTTAAGGGTCAATGACCCGTAAATCTTTACCAGCAATCCAAATTAACCCGATCCCGAAATGACCTGTTATTTTACGGTGAAAACTCGACTCGACCCAATGGGTCAAAGATACAAAATCAAGAATATTATTAAATTATTAATATTTTTATATTTTATTTTAAATAATAAATAGAAAAATAATGTTTTTAATATTTCAAATAAAAATTAATTTTAAAATCAATTTTATATCATTTAATAATAAAATAATTTATTTAAGTAATTTTATTTTTATAATCTTTTAATATAAGTACGAAATTTAATTAATATAACTATATCATAATATTTTCGGACTTAAAAATGGTAAAATAAAAGACGTCATAAACTATTATTTGACCCGTATTCTGACCCCGACCTAAAGCGAGACCTAACCCGTATCCGATTCGACCCGTATTTTGACCTGGCCCGTTTGATAGGTTTATCAATCCATTTCTTATTCACTTTGTCCATTTTTTTTGTAATCTTTTTTTTCAAAGCTACTACATATTTGACTATTATACTTTGATAGATCAAACTATTCTACAAATATAAAAATTCTTATGGAAAAAATTAGAAGTTCAAACGTTCTTTTATTTTTTTAACTTCATACAAAACTATATTACTTTTAAGTTAATTTTTCTAGTAACTAAATTATTTTTCAAGTATAACATAATTAGTTTATGATGTCATTTGTAAAGACGATTCTACAGTTGAATTGCGCATGAAATGTCATTAATTTTACGCAAATACTTTCCAATAAATTAAGCAAATGATCATACGGAGTATTAGTTTTGGTAATTACTGTCCCAATTGAATTTAATGATAAATGGTGTAGTAAATGATTAATTATGGAAAGAAATAATTCCCCAATATGATATTATATTGCCTAATTAAAAGCATCCTAGTCTACTGCATTGTTGATTGACACATCATCCCTGCTTGTAATATGAGCTGCCATGTCACTTAAGACTTAGAAGATTAATATATTATATGATATAATATATGATATGATATGATTACTCTCTCGATCCACATCTTATTGTTCTACCCATTTGTCTTTTTAAAGGTCAACTTTTAGAAATTTTGACCATTAATAAAGTATAAAATATATTATCTGATAACATGATATTTACATGGTGAACTTTGTTATAAAAAACTCTTTCAAAAATTTTTATTTTCATCCCCAAAAAAGTACATATAAATGGATAAAACGATGGTCAAAATACCGTCTAGAAGACCGTGTATAAACCAAATGGGTAAAACAATAAGATGTGGAGAAAGTATAAGGTTTATGAATTATGAGTTTCCGTACCACACAGTGTCGCACGGCAAATTATATCCTACTCCCAGGAGTAGGGAGTAGTATACACCCATAAAAAAAAAGACAAAATTAACTACCCACTACTGTATATAACTGTATGTTTATTCTTTTTCTTTTTTTTTTCTTTTTTCCAAATTGCCCAATTTATCAAATTTAAAATTTTTCAAATTCAACAATTTTTCTTCTATTTGTACTCGAATTTATCAAGTTTATAGTTCGTAATCATTAGATTACACTATCATATTCACTAAATTCAAAGTGAATATAATAGTATCATAATGTGAATATCACACTACATGGTACATATTCATCAAATTACATTATCATTTTCACTAATTAAAAGTGAATATAATAGTATCATTTAATGAATATCATACCACATAACTCATATTCATTAGAATACATTGTCATATTCACTAAACGTAAAATGAATATCATAGTGACATATGATGAATATCACAATAGATAATACATATTCATCAAATTGACGGCGAATATGATAGTCATATGATGAATATCACACCCGATCTCAATTTAACTGTGAATAATGAGACATCTAACATTAAAGGGTAATCCGAAATCACCTAATATAACAATTTAACAATGAATATTGACATAAAACATAAATTTAATTCAATTAACTTTAGGGTATTGATGTATTATTAGAACATACCCGATCAAACGATTGAAAACGACTACAAATGCATACATTCTTTTTGGACGAACAAATGCATACATTCTTTGAATATGTGAATATAGGAGGGAAGGTTAAGTGAGCAAGTAAACAAGGGGTTTTTGTTTTGTGGTAAGTGTTTTTGATGAGGTAAGAGTAAAATGAGGGAGTGGGGACGTGGGGTGGGTAGTTTTTATATTTTACTATATTTGTTATTTTTTTTTTTTTTTTAAAAAAAGGAGTATGGAGGAGTATACTCCTGAGAGTATAGTCTAAGAATTGGTGTCGCACCATCTTATTTAACTATTTATAATGTAGTTACTCTACTACGTACGTATGAGTAGTATTTAACATTCCATCATATCCATTTTTCTTTTATTATATTGTTGTTGTTGTATGAAGATCTAACTAAATTAAAGATTTACTCGTATTTACATAGACATGCATGAACATGAATGTGCTTACCCTAAGCATCTCTGTACGTTGCATATTCTTCCTAGATCATTCAAAAACAATTCCTTTTGTATTTATCACCGCATAAGAATTCGATAATTCACTCTTATCCAACAACGAAGGACATAAGCACAATTTACTCCCTCTGCCCCAAATCCCCAATCATTTGGTTACAGGGGCGAACCCAGGAATTCTTATATGGTGTAGCGAATTTATTATGGGCATTTCATTAGGCTCGCCAATATGTTTCGAATTTCATCTTGAGTAACTACCTAGTTTATACTTTCAATATTCACGTTGTTTCAATGAAATTATGACGGTTCTAATACGAAAGCACCTAAAAAAAATCATCAATCGTCTAAAATAATGTAAACATATATTATATTAACAGTTTAACACCATTTGAATTACGGATCGATCATGATTTTTAGTTGACTCAATTTTTACAGTTTCATACTCCCTCCGATTTAATAGGAATAATTATAATAGTTGGGCTTCAACCATCACCTTAAGGTTTTGGTTGAGATGGTTCATCTATCATGGTATCAGAGCCAGTGTGACCATAGGTCACGGGTTCGAATCCTGGCAACCTCAAAACCCCTCAAAAACTCGAAGTGGAACCCTAGCACACGGTACGAGGGAGTCGGTGCACAACTAACCACTCTTCAAGCCCAAAGGGCATTTGAGTGAGGGAGCGTAATAGGAATAATTATAATAGTTGAGCCTCAACCATCACCTTAAGGTTTTGGTTGAGATGGTTCATCTATCACGATTCACTATGATCTTCCACATTACCTTTTGGGGAGTTTTTAAGGGGAAGGAGATTTGTGGTGGAAAACAGAGGAAAATGAAAATAAGAGAGAGAATGTAGGGTCACAAGTCATAAAACCACAAATAATAGACTAATAAGGAAAGTGGAAGAACTTAGTGAATTTGCCATTTTCGGAATTGTGGAACATCTTAGTGAATAGGTGGGAGTACTAATTTACTTAAAATAATAATCATAATCTTTAAAAGAGCAAGTCTTCTAAGACACCGTCTCTCTAAAATCTTTTTATCATTACGGTATTGTATTGTTTAATACTAATTTGATGAAATTTATCAGAATATAAAAGAGACGAAAAAAAGGTTTAATCTTCACCAAAAGATAGCATATGAACCCATCGTCTTAAAAATAATATCAATCTAATTAATTATTACAATTGACCCACATGCAAAAAAGTATCTTAAATTAGAGTCTCGCTAAACTGAATTTGGGGAAAAAAATACGGGAAATTCATTTGATCCATTCACAATTTACATACTTTCCCTTTCTTCGCTCTTATACTCTTGCCTTATATTGTTCCAAGTATTAATTAACCTCTTAACTTCCCTGTATTATTATTGGGACTAGATGAAAATAATGAGGAAATAGATTAGTAGAGTGTGTTAAATAAAGTGGAGATTAGATAATGAAGAAGAGAGTATTGGTCAACTCTTAATAATAAGGCCTCAATAATTAATTTTAGGTGTAGCAAATTCTCCTTTTCTCACAAATTTTCGCCAGATTGGTGTAGCAAGTGCTACATGATTCACAACAGTAGGTCCGCCCCTGTTTGGTTACCTGCTTTATTCTTTGTGACGGGTATTTTAATTAAAGGTATATGATTGAGACGAATGAAGAGAATAATTATGCAAATAATTAGCGATGGCAATGGGTCGGATTGGATCGGGTTTTGCTAGATCCAAACCCGATCCACTTACCTATTAGATCACAGATCCATATCCATACCCGATCCATATCCAAAATTTTTAAATCCATATCCAATCCATTATACTTTTTTTAAACCCATACCCGCTCCAAATCCATACCCGATCCATCATATAATCCAAAACCCAATCCGAAACTTGTTTTGACTACATAAAAAAATTAATCTTATATAAGAATGTTCCGGGTGTAATTCCAGAGCAGATATTTGTTACCACTCGTAGCTCGTAGAATGACGTCTTTGCTTGAATCCTCCTTTCGGTCTCCTGAAACGATGAACAAACTGAGGGCTCGGCTTGGGGCCGAGCGAACTCACTCCGACGCTTAAGTCAGTAAACTTATGGGATAAGTTGTTGTTACTTGACTAAATGTATATTGTAGAGAGATAAGGAAGATAATACCAGATGAATAGTGATTCTTAGGTTTAATTGTGTATCCTTTCCTCAATGAAGGTTGAGGAGTATTTATAGACTTTCACCTTTTGTCACGTAGTGGCCAAGTGGCCAAGTGGCTAGCAGGTGGAAAGACCGTTCTACCCTCGGCCGAGGGACCTATGGCAGGCCGGCCGAGGGTTCTTGGATATGAGTACGCGGATATGTGCCCCGGCTGGCAGGTTGCCATGCCGAGACCAGCCGACAGCCGACGGCCGCATCGGCTAGGCTGTCCAAGTCGTTGACTTGCTGTGGACATCCTTGACCTTGCTCAATATGTTGACTTGGTCAGCGGTGCAGAATATGCCCCATCAATTTGCCCCCAGCGTAGTCTATGCCGTGGTATGGGCTCCGATGTATGTTTGAGCGTATATTCTGCGTAAGTAATTTGTAAGAAATTTTCTGCATCGGCTTCTTCTACTGCATCGGCTTCTTCTACCTCGGCCTGGTCTTTCTTAGGCCGTACCATATCCCCCCTCCACATGGATGTGTAAAGGGCATCCGATGTGGAAAAGAAAGGGACGCTGGCCAAGACCAGGGTTGAGAGTGCGGTTGTTTTTTGATTGCCCCGGCCGGCGCTATCTAGCTTGGTTGATCATGTGGCCGGCAGAGAACGGATGCTTGGGAATTTGTTGAGGAAGGTGAATAGGCGGAGAGATGTGAATGGGCGTGTTGAAGACGCTTGGTCACTGTTGCATTGATTGACGTTCAACTGTTGCAACGATTGACATCCCGTGGTTGCATGTCCGACACGTGTACCGCACGATTGATTGGTTGACGCTTCATGGGTCAGTTCTCGATTGGTCCCTCTTCATGGGCTTTTCCCTATAAATAGGGCAGTTATTCCGTGAAATTGGCCACCAATTTCATTTTCTCCAAAATTTCTTCTCTCTAAACTTTCAAGGGCTTCTTTGTCTTCTAATTTTCAGAGTTGTAACCCGGCGGGTGTTTTTCTTCAAGGTAAACGAACAAACTTTCCAATTTTTTAACTTTGTAAGTTTTTACCGTAAACATGTCTTCTGCTGATGCCGGGACTAGCAAACCGGCGCCGGGGGGTTCCCCGTCGCGTCTTGATGAGGAGGAGAAGCTGGACGCCCTCCTGATAAGGCCTGGGGGCCCTAGGTCTCCTTCTCCTGAAGTTGATCCTCGAATTTTGGAGGAGTGAGAGGATGACGATGATGTCGATGATGACGCAGACGATTTTGGTGATGATGCTGAAAGGGCTCGTCCCAAAGAGGGGAGGCAGTACGTTATGGATCACGGTGACGCCTGTAAGGTACGCGTTGACCGTGCTTGGACCCATAAGTTAGCCAGTTGTTCCGGCGAGACATTTTTCGAGGGCCATTTCTTCTTTGGCAGGGGATATAAAATTGTTATCCCTGAGGAAGGTCAGGCCGTCTGTTGCCCTCCACCGGGCCACATCGGCGTATACATGCGACACTTGGAGTACGGGCTCCGGTTTCTGCTGAATGAGTACGTTATGGCCATCATTAGGGCCATGAACGTTGTCGTTGCCCAACTGCACCCGTTGGCTATGAGGACCATAGTCGGCTTTGTCTGGCTTTGTCTCTTCAAGGGGGAGGCCCCAACGGTGAATTTATTCCGACGGCTTCATCATCTCCAGCCGTCAATCTCTGGCCGCGTCGGATGGTACAGTGTGCACATGGAGAAGGGTTATGTCTCTGTTGACAAACTTACTTCTTGCAAGGACTGGAGAGATCGGTGGGTGTACGTTAAGGTGCTTGGGATGACTATCCGCCCGCTCATTGCAAAGCACCAAGTTAACTTGCGGTGTGAGACTAAGGCGGAACATGACAGATGGGTCACCCGAAAAAAACTCAAGATGGATGCCAGCAAGGTCTCTCTTAAGAAGGATGAGAGGCTGGCGATGAGGCTCTTTGAGGCGGACAAGAGTGGGGTGCCGAAAAGATGGATTCCCCCAACGCAGATCATCCTCCAGGATGAGCCGCTCTGCCATGTCGGCCTCATACCGGCCCTAGCACAGGGTGAGTGGGGTCGGTGTGAGGCCCATCATCGCTCTCAATGTTCCTATTTCTCGAACTTTGATTTATTTCTTCTACTTAACTCTTGCTTTGTTTCCTTCGCAGACCACTTTGGACCGGACCTGTCTGAGGATATCCTCTGGAGAATGGGGCTGCACAAGGATAAAACCGTTGCTAACTTGCATCCCAAGGCTCTAACCCATGACCGCAGGACGTCGCCGAATGATCTTATGGATCGCGGTGAAGAGCTTGAATGTGGTGGAGGCCCAGGCGAAGGTTGTTAGTAACATGCCGCGCCACACGCGAAAAACAAAATCTTCGGCGGCGATGGCGTCGACATCAGTTCCTCCTCCCATTCCCCCCGTTCAGAAGGCAACGGTGGAGATCGTTGATATCACCAATGGGGAGGACTCTGATGAGGAGGGGTCTCCCCTTGTCCGTAAGAGAAAGCGGACAGCCTCTACCGCTGTCGTTGCTTCTGCCGCTGGCGAGGAAACGCGTCCTCCGGTCAAGAAGGCCAAGCATGGTACTGATCTATTCTGTTGCCCAGATTTAGCCGGTTCATTGGGCGCTGCTGATGACGGGCTCTCTGGTTTGTCTATGCATGTTAATACTGATGCTTTCGTTAAATTTTGTAGATCAGCCGCTGTCGGCCGTCGCTCTTAATGAGCAGCAAGTGGAGGAGAAACCCGCGCAGGCTGGTGATCAAAACGTCACCGTTGACTCTTCATCCCAGAAGGCTTCCCCCTCCCGACTGCAGGTTGGTGATCAAAACATCACCACCGACTCTTCATCCCAGAAGGTTTTCCCCTCCCAGCTCGTAGCGGAAGGCGCGAGGTTGATCGAGGAGCTGGCGAGGTGGAACGAGCTGGCCGGTGCTCGCATTATGGAGCAGGAGAAGTCCGCTCTTGAGCTTAATGCCACTAACAAGGTGGCCGTGAAGGCGAGGCTGGATCTCCTCAATGAGCAGAGGCTTAGGGGAGATGCTGAGAAAGCGCTCTTGGCTGAGAGAAAACTTAGGGAGGACGCTGAAAAGGAGGTCCTTGCTGAGAGAGCCAAGGCCGAGGCTGCTGCGGCTGAAGTTGCAAAGCTGCTGGAGAAGTGTGACCTTGTTCAGAGGCACGCCGACCTTTATTTCCAGCAGAGGAATGAATTTAGGGGCAAATTTCAGATCCAGGGGAAGGTGATTCGGAGCAAGGAGGCCATTATTAGACAAAAGGAGGAGGACATTGAGATGTTCCAAACCGTCATGCTCCCTAACATGTGCACCGAATTCCGGGATCTGGCCGAAGAAGCTGCCAGGGAAGTGATTGAGGAGCTCTTCCCTCTTGCTGGTTCCTTCCCGTGGGGCAAGTTTAACGAGCTGTTTGACGACAAGCTCGAAGCTAAGGAGAATGCCGTGGAGGAGAAAGCCAAGGAGGCGGTGAGGGTGAAGATAGAGAAAGAGGCGGCCGAGGAGGCAGCAGCCCTTGCTGAGAAGGCTAAGACGGCCAATGAGGAAGCCAAGAGAATGAGGGAAGCTGAGGCGCCGAGGCTAAGGCCGAGGTCGCCAAGCCGAGGCCGCTAGGAAAACCGGGTTGCCTATCGAAGAAGATTTGCTACCGCTGCGATGGCAAGCAAGCAACAATGACATAGGGAGACATACTTGTAACTTTTTGTTTTTCTTTCCCTTGTTTTGTTGTAAAACTCTTGGTAGGTTGTGTTTAGGCTCATCCCTATGGGGACGGCCGTCGTCTGCATTCTCCTTGCTTGTAACCTGTTTATTACTTTTAATAAGAGTTCGTTTCCTCTTCCTCCGGCTTAGCCGAGGTTTTTACCTCACTTCTTTTTCTTGCGCTAGTATTTGAGCGTCTCAATCTGTACTTAGCGTTTTCACTCTGCCTCTGGCTTGGCCGAGGTCTTTTCTCGTCTTCGTCTGAGTTATTCTCTTATGTTATTATTTGAGCGTCTCCTTTGTTTCCGCCTTGGCTTGGCCGAGGCAGTCTAGAGTGCGTTCCTCAACTGTGTTTAACGCTTCTAAGGCGTTTTGATCGCTTTGCGAGTATCAAATGCGCTGGTCGTGACCGTCGAGGTGTTTGTTTCCTGAGGGTGGTTGTCATTCTTGCCGGTGTGACAGTGTGCGCCGGCGTCTGCTCCTTGTTATTGACTGCCGTGGCGTCTACCACTTGGAGTGACTGCGACGGCGTCAAACCTCTTGGGGTGACTGTCGTGGCGTCTACTACTTGGGGTGACTGCGACGACGCCTACTTCTTGATGGAGACTGCCGTGGCGTCTACCACTTGGAGTGACTGCGACGGCGTCAAACCTCTTGGGGTGACTGCCGTGGCGTCTACTACTTGGGGTGACTGCGACGGCGCTTACTTCTTGATGGAGACTCGCCGTGGCGTCTACCACTTGGAGTGATGCGCGACGGCGTCAAACCTCTTGGGGTGACTGCCGTGGCGTCTACTACTTGGGGTGACTGCGACGGCGCCTACTTCTTGATGGAGACTGCCGCTCTTGTCGGTATGACAGTGTGAGCCGGCGTCTGCTGCTTCCTAGTGACTATGGGGAAAATGAACGTTTTGATGGAAGACTTGGACGATTTTTCATTAGATAAAAACATGCGTCGGGGTGCCCACAACTGTTTTGGACACCTCCGCCGCTACATAGAGTTTCCCGAGATTACCAGCGTCCTAATGGCTTATCAAAGGCACACCTTCCCAGTCAGCCGCTAGTTACATCCATGAGGTCGCCCTCCTGTTGTAAGGATAGACTTTTCCCTTTTCTCGATTTCTTTGCCACTTTGAGGGATTGCATGTTGCATCCTCGGCGGCTATACGGACGTTGACCACTTCGTCCTTCTCGTCCTTGGAGACGAGCTTATGCGCTTCCCCCCCGGTCCGAGACATACATCAGTGTTAGGGCCCGGATGGACATCACCGCGTCGGCCTCGCTCAGAGTGACTCGGCCTATGAGAACATTGTAGGCGGACGAGCCGTCAATGACCACGAACTCGGCTAGGACATTCTTAGCCGCCTTCCCTTCGCCGAACATCACCGGGAGTCTGATTGACCCCAGTGGTACCAGGCCGCCCCAGAGAAGTCGTATAGTGGGTTGGTGCGGGGCTTAAGTCCTTGACTTTCGGGCCGAGGTCGAGGAAGCACTCCCGAACATGATGTTCGTGTACGCGCCTGTGTCAATTAGGCACCTCTTGACCAGGTGGTTGGATATGTCCAAATTGACTACAAGGGGGTCGCTGTGAGGAGCGATGACCCCTTCGTAGTCCTTCCTTCCAACGGTCATATCGGGGATGTTGGAAGCGGGGATCGCTGTGTTGGGCACAAAGTTGACGGCCTGATATAGCTCGTTCAGGTGTCGTTTTTGCCCATGAGTGGACCCTCCGTTCTCGTTGCCCCCGATGACAACATGGATCACTCCTATCCGTTCGAAGACGGATTTCTTACCTGAACTGCCGGCGTCAGTCTTTTGGCCTTTGGCAACGTAGTTGCCGAGGCTCCCCTTCCGGATCAGCTCTTCAATGGCATTCTTCAGATGTCGGCAGTCGTTGGTTAAATGGCCGGTGTGGCCGTGGTACTCACAGTACTGGCTCGTGTCACCGTCACTTTTTGGCTTGGGGGGTCTCTCCCACTTCTGGCCCTCGTTTTTGCTCAGGGCGAAAACCTCGGCGGCTGATACGACGAGAGGGGTCTTATCATTATACCGCCTCTGGTGGTACGTTCCTGAACTCCACCCGGCGCCCGTCGAGTCCTGTTTTCTGGCAGACTTGTCCGACCGTGACCTATTATTCTCACGGCATCTTTCATCGGACCGTGTCCCGTTGTTGTCACGGCGTCTTTCATCCGGGTTGTCCTCCCGGCAGCTCTTCTTTTCTGAGTGCTCGGCCTCGCTGGGCCTACCAGTCTTGTGATAGTCCTCTACCTTGATGGCCTGGTCGGCCATCTTCCTGGCGGCATCCAAGCCTGTGCCTCCGCACTTGATGAGCTCATTTTTTAAGTCTCCCCTTGGGAGGCCCTTCATCGCCGCAAGGCCGCGATTCGGGATTAATTTCTCGAATCTGCTGGACCTTTCCGTCGAACCTCTTCACATAGCTTCGTAGAGACTCGCCCCCCTCTTGTTTGATAGTTAGGAGGTCCGACGTCTCCACGGCCCTCCTCTTATTGCAAGAGTCTTTGGGCTAGAAAGGCGTCCCTTAGGTCGGCGTAATAGTATACCGAGCCGTCGGGAAGCCCCTTGTACCAACTTTGAGCCATCCCATGCAGAGTTGTTGGGAAAACTCGGCACCAGACCTCATCGGGCTGCTCCCATACCGACATGTAAGACTCGAAAGCCTCGGCGTGGTCGGCTGGATCACTTTCCCCTTTGTATGATATGGGTGGCAACTTGAGCTTAGTTGGCACCTGGACTTCTAGGACGTAGGCGTTGAGGGGCTGTCTGACCACGTGTCGAACGACACGCGGCGATCGGCTCCTCGCATTCCAAATCCGGCTCCTCTCCTCGTAGCGGGAAGGACTCCTTCTTCGACTCGGACTTCTTCTCCAACTCTGCTGAGTCGGACTCCTCCGGTTCCTTTGGGGTAAGCCTCGTTCGTGCTTTGCGGGGACTGTCCTCCCGTGTGTGCGGGAAGGACTCAGTCTACCACGCCCGCTTTGGGCTCCCCGGCGTCTTGACTGGGTCACTTCCCCTAGTGCTCCGTTCAAATTTCTCGGAGTCACATTTCGGCCCCGGTCTCTCGGACGGTTTCCGCCGCTCTTGTCGGCGTGGCGGTGTGAGCAGCGATTACCAATTAGGTCCAAGAGCATTTTCGGTTTTGCTACGTCAACCACATGTCCCATGATGGTGACTGGTTTGTGCACAACGTGTGTCTGGTATTATTGGCATCCCGAACTCCGGTTGGATTATTCCGCGGTGGAGGGCCGCACGACCGCATTGTTGAAGGTATCATCTTGGTAGAGTGCGGTTCGTCGGTCATCATTGCGTCTTGTTGTTTCGACATCCTCTTAGCTTTTTGGGTGGGTTTTTGTTGTTTTTTTTGTTTGGGAATGAATGTGACTAGCTTCTAGTAGCGATCCCCACAGACGGCGCCAATTGTTCCGGGTGTAATTCCAGAGCAGATATTTGTTACCACTCGTAGCTCGTAGAATGACGTCTTTGCTTGAATCCTCCTTTCGGTCTCCTGAAACGATGAACAAACTGAGGGCTCGGCTTGGGGCCAAGCGAACTCACTCCGACGCTCAAGTCAGTAAACTTATGGGATAAGTTGTTGTTACTTGATTAAATGTATATTGTAGAGAGATAAGGAAGATAATACCAGATGAATAGTGATTCTTAGGTTTAATTGTGTATCCTTTCCTCAATGAAGGTTGAGGAGTATTTATAGACTTTCACCTTTTGTCACGTAGTGGCCAAGTAGCTAGCAGGTGGAAAGACCGTTCTACCCTCGGCCGAGGGACCTATGGCAGGCCGACCGAGGGTTCTTGGATATGAGTACGCGGATATGTGCCCCGGCTGGCAGGTTGCCATGCCGAGACCCAGGCTGACAGGCCGACGGGCTGCATCGGCTAAGCTGTCCAAGTCGTTGACTTGTTGTGGACATCCTTGACCTTGCTCAATATGTTGACTTGGTCAGCGGTGCAGAATATGCCCCATCAAAGAAAATTGAAATTTCTACTTTAATAAAACCTAAAATTACAAAAATATCTAATTGGATCGGGTTCGGGTATGAATGGATCGGGTTTGGATTTGGTTCCGGTTTTTCAATAGTGGATATGGATATGGATATGGGTTTTTAAATACTGGATCGGGGATGGGTTTTTAAAGGGTGGGTTTGTATCGAATTTTTTCCTTCGGTTCGATTTGAGCCGTAATTGCCATCCCTACAAATAATTTTTGGGTTTTTCTAAATGATACCCTTGTATTTTTTTCGAATTCTACGTGGTACCCCTTGCTTTTCAAAAATATCAGTGGTACTCCGCCTAAACTTAATGAAAACATCTTAAAATACCCAAAATGCTCTAATTCGCCTCATTTAAATGTTTAGTTTATACATTTTGGATTGATTTTTTGGCAATAATTTGTCATCCCATTAACATAAATATCATTTACTCAATCGTAAACATATTTTCCTCACAAAAATTTAACAATTTAAAAACATGATTTTTAGTAGTTTGGGTATATTAAGAATATTAAGAGTCTATGAATTAGTGTAGAATTATGATACAATGAATTTAACCTGGCTCTGATACCGATGAATCGATGATATTGTTATTGATATTGTAATGCTTAGAATTGCTTGGTTATCTTATTCATCCAACTTGAGGTATTTATGCAATTCAAGTGAGCAACTCAAAGGTCGCCATTAATAATCCATAGATTCTTACTATTCCTAATAGGGAATTGTAAGAACATTTTTCTAAAATTAAGGGTAACACTGATATTTTCAAAAATTAAAAAATACCACGTAAAATTCGAAAAAACTCAGAATTATCACGTAGAAAAACCCGTAAATTTTTAATATAGAGCATAATTAAGTTTCTTATCATTCTTTCGTTCCAAGATTTTAAGGGCTTGCTTGTAATGAGAGTAATTATTAAGGGAGTAATAATTACTTGGTGGTTAGTGGTGGTTGTGGAGGGTGGAAAGAGGTGGTGAGGGAGGAATTATTACGTCCATATGGAGGTAATGCATTACTTGAAGGGAGAAGTGTGTAATTATTACCCCCTTAATGGATAAACTATTACACTATCTTCCTCCATTTCTATCTCCAACCTCCATCACTTTCCTCCATTTTCTAGTTCATTTAAGCTCTATTACTCCATTAATAATTACTCTCATTCCAAGCGAGCCTAAGTATAACTTGTTTAACCCGTTCAATTTGTAATCTACAGTCTACACCCAATTATACGATAAGTGGGTCCTTAATATTTGTAAGAAAGTCCAAGTCCATCATTTGGGCCTGGATTTTACTTCAAACTCTCTTCACATGGACCACTAGTTATAGTTAAGGATAATAATCTATTTTCAAATATATTTTTTTCTTATAATGGAATAAATTATGTTGAAAAGTCTTCATGTTTTTTCACTATAAATAGAAAGCAAAAATTGAACTTAAATAATCAAATCTTTCCAATTGTAAGCAATACAAAACATCCTACTCCAAAGTATCTTAGCCTAAAAAGCTCATTATTAGCTTAAGTTTAGTTCTTTTCAATATGGCTTCACAAACTATGACACTAAGTTACCTCTTATGCTTTAACCTTATGTTCTTCACTTTGGTTAGTGCCAACTACAATGTCCCTTCCCCACCACCACCATCATGCAAGTGGTGTGGAGGTTCGACACCACCCAAAACACCACCATCCCCAGTGACAACACCGACTACACCACCATCATCATCTGGAGGCCACGGTCCAACAACACCCATAACACCACCATCACCAGTGACAACACCGAGTACACCACCATCAACAACTGGAGGTGACAAATGCCCCATTGACATCCTTAAGTTGGCGGCATGTGCTAATGTCCTTCCCGGAGTACTCGGTGTAGTGCTCGGGGCCCCACCAAAAAGTCAATCTTCGCAGTCTTCTTAGTGGGTTGACCGACCTTGATGCAAGAATATGCCTATGCACCGCCATCAAAGCTAATGTCTTAGGTATTAACCTTGATGTTCCTATAGCTTTGAGCTTGGTGCTAAACTTTTGCAACAAGGCCGGGGATACCTCCGCCAAAGGCTCTTAAGCACCTAAGACACGTTATTCTCCCATACTTTGTCACATATACAAGCTCGTCAAAAATACTAAATAATAATATAAACTGGTGGTATCATCTCATTTTCCGCTTCATATATTTACTTCTTGCATTCATTTCTATGAATTAAGTTTGTTGTAATGGTGATCAATTAAGTTACTCTTAATTGAGTTTAAATCATCTCTTATGATCTCTATAGTTTTTTTTTTTTTGGACAAAGGGAGCATTATATAAATAAATAAGCAAACAGCATTATATGATCTCTATAGTTGATCTTGCTTCAAGTGTAATATGTACTGTAACATACAGTTATACTTTCTTAAATGAAATACATAATTTTGTCTACTTTAATTGTTGAGTGTATTATTCTTAATTTCTTACTACTTTGTACTCCCTCTATCTCAATTATTTGTTTACCTTTCTTTAAAATACCCCTCACAATGTATTTAAAAAGTAAATAAATAACTGAGACGAAAATAGTAAATTAAAGTATATTACAGTTTGGCACAACACTACAACCTTGTAGGAGTAGATTATAAGTTTCTTAAGTGTCTGTTATTATGCCTATATATACTCGGTTTATTAATAGTACTCAATCCTTAATAATTGGTTAATTTCTCTTTTCTTAGTTTTTTTGTCAAAATAAAAGGTAAACAATTGGCCGGAACAGAGTGAGTACGGTTTGTTTTACACTTTTACGCAAACATGTCTTAAGTCTTAACTTGTCTCTACGTACTCATTTTGCATGGGATTGCATACTTAAAATCATGGGCGTTTCACAAGACCTTACGTACCCTAACTATAAACTCCCAAGTCCCATGCATGTACAATTTATATAGAACCATAAACTGCTGTAAGACAAACCCTAACTATAAATTCCCATGCATGTTCTTTACTTACATACGAGTACGTAGTTTGCATGACAAGCAATCTCATTGCCACCTTAGCCCTTACTTACGCAGTTACGCTCACCACTGTATCATGGTGGCAAGCCGCCACACCGGGGAGGAGGTGCTAAAATTTTGGATTGAGGGCCCACATCGCAACCAATCAAAAATGAAATGCCTGACACAATATTTGTACTGTTGCAATATATTCCTTGGGAGTTGGGACTAGACCTGGCAAACAGATCAGGTCAGGTCGTGTTCGTGTTCGTGTTCGTGTCAATATTAAACGGTTCACCACTTCCCCAACCCTAACCCGACCCAATTAAATAAACGGGTCATTTGACTCAACTCTAACCCGACCCATTTAATATTTCTATAACCCAACCCGACCTGTTTAACCCATTTATCTTTAAGCAGGTCATTTTTAACCCACTTAACTCGTTTAACCCAATAAACTAATTCAACAAACTACAATTTATAATCCTAATATTCCAAACATGATGAATGAAAATGTTAATTCTTAAGTTGTTTTGTTGAATTATTGACTCAAGCCAAATATATTATGACAATTTTAAATAAATGGGTTATTCGTGTCGGTTTCGTGTCAAAAGACATCAACCCTAACCCGACCCATTTAAGTTTCGTGTCGTGTCGTGTCAACCCAATTACTTAAATGAGTGAAAACGTCTTGACCCTAACCCGCTAACTTCGTATCGGGTTCGTGTCGGGTTTTCGGGTCGTGTCAATGATCGCCGCCTCTGGTTGGGACCATCAAATTTTGGATTGAGGGCCCACATTGCAAGTCAAAAATTGATCGTTGGAACGCAGCCATCCATGTCATTCACTATCTTAATAAGAACAATCCGGGGCAAGTTATTTTGTCACAATCTGACAACCTCCCTAGTCTCCGTGCCTACTGTGATGCTGACTGGGTTAGCCGCAGGATATTGAGGTAATTCTCCCATTTCATGGAAAACGAAGAAACAAAACTACGTCTCGATCTTCTGCTGAGGCCGAGTACCCAGCAAGCAATGACCTATACTATTTGCAAGCTAAAATGATTACAAGGTCTTTTATCCTTTCTCGGCATTCAACATGATCAACCGGTATAATTCTTATTCGATAGTCAAATTTGATGGACTAAAAATATGAGAGTAGAGAGTAAAATATAGGGAGAAAGTTATCGTAAACTGACTCAATCTAACTGATTACACCTACATCCCTTAAATAGGTTTAAACTCAACTAATAATACTAAAAACTAGGAAATGGTCCTTGATAAATGGCCAACTAACTACAAACATGAACAGTACTAGGGGTGGTCAACAGTGCGGGTCGGCCTTGCTAACCCGGACCCGGCCCGCCCGTGACCCGTAGATGAAACCGGTCCGCCTGACCCGGACCCACACCACCCCTATATCCGGGCCGGTTCCGGGTCCCCAAATGTCAAACCCGACCCGTCCAAACCCAGACCCGCCTTAGACCCACCCATAAACCCGCCTCAACCCGCCCTCGACCCGCCTAATAGGTCACTTTTGGCCCGGCCCGCCCCGGCCCACCCCGACCCCTTACCCGGGCCGGTTCCGGGTCTCCCAAATCCTGACCTGGCCCGTCCCCGACCTAGCCCGGACCCGACCGACGCACTGTTGACCACCCTAATGAACACTATCATTTGATCAACTACTATAGTGGCACATTGTCAGGAATTATATTAGCCACTAATTAACTAACTAATTAAATCAAACTTAGACTAATTTCGATCATAATAATCCAACAAAATTGTCAATCAAAAACATTCTTCAAATAAAAAGGTAAACAATTGACTGAGTGCTTGTTTGGTTACCCTTTAAAATTCATGGGAGTTGAAAAATCCCATGAATTAGAAAAGAGGGACTTGTTTGGTTGCCCACTTTTTGGCAAAATATGGGAATTTAATTTTCCAAGGAGTTGAAAACTCCTCCACAATGGAGGAGTTCAATTACCTAGCTCGCCCTAGGAAATTGCAAACTCCCGTGGAATTAAATTTCTGTATAGGCAATCAAACGGGTTTGCTAAAATCACATGAATTTCATGTGGAAACTTAATTCCCATGATTTCGATATTCCTATGGAGTTAGATTCCAACGGGCAACCAAACGAGCACTGAGACACAATAAAATGGAATAAGTTAAGCAAACAAATGACTGGGACAAGGACTACTATAAATAAGGATTGTATAAAGATCCACAACTTAATTTAACAGGATTTGGTTCTGGTCCGTTTTCCCATTTAGACCTTTTAAATTTGTACCAGGTTCGGATCTATGGGTCCTGCGGCTGCAATGCCAGCCGGTGACTCTTTCTAGGTTTGTGCCTGACCAGGGTTGTGTCCGATTTTATACTTGCGGTCATGACCAGTTTGTTACACAAGAAAAGTGTATTTACCATAAAAACTAGAACAATTATTGTATGGAATTGATTTATCCTTAAATAAATCTAAGTAGATTATGTACTATCAACAGTTTTATAGTTTTTGAGCATTATAATAAAGTTTTTGAGTTTTGTTTTCAAAATTACGAGTTTTACTATAAAGTTTCTGAGTTTATTCACTTAAATATTACGCTCAAAAAATTACACTATAAATCAAAAACAGTACATATAAGCTCAATTTAATTTAATTTTTGATGCAAGAAAATTAAAATCTAACTTATAAACTTTAATAATCTCAGAAAAAAAAACACATAAATTCAAAAATAAATAAAATCGGTAGTACATCCGATGTATGTCATTTTTCTCTTTAACATATCATATAATAATAATAATAATAATAATAATAATAATAATAATAATAATAATAATAATAATAATAATAATAATAATAATAATAATAATAATAATAATAATAATTATTATTATTATTATAAAATGCGCGCAGCTTTCATTATAATAAAATTAAAAGGTTTACATGAAATTGGTGGGGAGCCGAGAGACAAGCTGGGCTCCCACACCTTTAGCAATAGTAAAGCTAATACGAGTAAAAATGTAAGCGGCTACCCGAGCCCCAGCATCTAAAATTATTATTATTATTATTATTATTATTATTATTATTATTATTATTATTATTATTATTATTATTATTATTATTATTTTCTCTGTATTTCATAAATCTATTATTTTTCGGGATCAATTTATCACTGCGCGATTCAACCAGAATACATCTAAAATTATCGATAAAAATAAATATTTTCAATGAAGAGGATCCAGACTTGTGTACATGTAACTCTTAACATATCCAAAGTAAACTCTTAGAGGAATAACTTGACAAATACTCCTATAAGTCTATATAATTGATGAGCAAAAAAAAATAAAAAAATAAAAAATAAAGTGTAGTTTCCTAATGCATGTCCCCTATTTCTGTTAATTTGAGAGTGAAAGGGTGATTTTGATGGTCATCGCAATTTTTTATACGCGAAAAAGAAAGTAAATGACATTTTTCCTTCACTCATTTTAGTGGTTAAAAGAGTACTAAGAAGTAAGAACTCTACTATGGGCACATAGTCAACATCATCAAATTCAACTTTACTAATTGAATTTTATTGATCATGCCAAAAGTTTCCCAATTTGTGAACTAGTCTTATATTCAAGAATCATTTACATTGCCACCCGTGCAGTGCACGGGTTCAAAAACTAGTTCGTATCTCATTTGTAGGCTGGTAAACAGATTTTTTGAATTTGGTCTGAATCAGATGATATTCCAATCTTTGAAATGTCTTAGATCATATACAAAATCTATAAAATATTATTAAAAGGCTAGCCTAAAAATGTCACGTAGATAATGCCACATGGGTTGAAAAAAAGCCACATACACAATAACAATGTGACTTGGCAAACTAATTTGACATGGATTACCAATTTATTATTATATTGCATTAATTTAATTCACTTATTTCCTTTTAAAATCCATCCATATTCCATTAGTTTTAAACTTAATTAACTCAAAAAAAACTACAATAAAAAAAATATGCATTAACTATAAGTTAATAATTTCAAAATATTTCATATAGAGTAGTATTATATGTATTCGAAATATAAAAAAACTGAATATATAAGAAATTAAGAACGAAGAAGAATAAATGAAGTTGAAATTTTTTTTTGTATTGTCACTAATTCACTACATTTTTTGAAAGGCAATAATTCACTATTGTTGTTACTATAACTTTGTTGTAATATAGAAGATGTTTTACAGAACTAATTAATCGAAAAATAAGTATTAAAGATCATATAAAATATTTTCTTAGGAAAATATAAAATATATGGAAAAGAAAATATTTATTTAATTTAAGTAATTTACAAACAAATTCTGTAAATACTTAAATGAAATTAAACACTAATAATAGAATTTTAAAAGGGTAGTAATACCGTGTATTTAGTTCATGAAATTATTTCACGTAAAGGATAAGGTTTTGGAAAATATAAAATATATGGAAAAGAAAATATTTATTTAATTTAAGTAATTTACAAAAAAATTCTGTAAATACTTAAGTAACTTAAACACTAATAATAGAATTTTAAAAGGGTAGTAATACCTATTTAGTTCATGAAATTATTTCACGTAAGGGATAAGGTTTTTTAAAAAAAAAATACCAAATTGCATTGTTAGCAATATATTTAATAAGTAAAACTAAAATAATTATATTTAGAATTTTGTGTTCATGGTGAATTTAAATCATGAGACCTTCTCCATTCTAATTTTATTGTTTAATTATCCTTTAAAATTTATTCCAAATTAATTATTTTTTCGAAATTTAGTATGATAAATGACTTAACTATTAGTATCTATACAATATAATAAAAAGGCAAGATGAGTAGTTTATTATTTGACGTGTGTCATGTTAAGTAATTTTAAGTGCCACATTTTATGTTATTTTTCATTACATTTTATTAGGAATAATAAGAGACTATGAGTTGGTATGTATAAATTATGACACAATGAATGATCATAATTAAGTTTATTAGTGAAATTATGATACAATGAATTTGCATAATTAAGTGTATTAGCGGCGACTTTTAAGTTGCTCACTAAGTTTGTATAAATACCTCCTCATAGAGAAATAAGAGAACCAGGCAAATACAAAATTAATATTGTAACTCTCTAAAGTCAAACACATTTTATATCACTCATCCTTAATTTTTCACGGGTCATGTGAAATGTACATTGAAGACAAACACTCCATCCGCCTCCATTTTATTGTGCTTTGAAAATCAATGGTTCAATTTCATATAAATTTTGGATCTCAAAGGCACTACATTATTACTAAAGTTTAAACTTTTTAGTTTGTTTGCATGTTGATTTCTCCTGATTGTTCATAGTTTTCATAGTATAAAGCTACAAATTTAAAAAACTAATATTTAAGTTATGCGTAAAATAAAAAAGTTCAACTTCATAGTTATGAAGTCAAATAACCAACTCTTGTTTCTTCCTTGCTAATCTGTAAATCACGTGATTACTATTTGTAATCTGCTTATAAGGTGATTAATTTGCTTACATGTATTTTTTGTTGACATTCAGGTAGTACATATAGATTATTTAATTGAACAAGCCAATATGGAAGATGTTGTGCATTCATTAAGTAATTTGATTTACATTGCTAAGACAAATTCGTCTTATTTCAAGATTCCGACAGATTTGCAGTATGTGATTAGTCACAACAATTGTTTGAATTGAAACGTGATGTAGAATATTCGGTTGTTACCCTACAAAATAATTAAATACAATGAAAAATGATTATGCATATGACTTGAGACAACAAGTTACATCATTATGTTTAGAATGTTATGTAGATTATAACTGTAATACAGCTCAAATTTATAAGATAGTCCACCAAAATGAATTTAAGTTTGCATACTTTGTCATTAACATAAGAATTTCCACGTAAATAAAACTATGTATTCCTTCTTTGTTTATAATGTCATCACATTTAGTACACGTCGACTTACTAACAAAAAAGTACATTTCGACTTCGCAACCCACTTTGAACAAACATATGCATGAATAAGTTTTAAGAACGATTATACTTTGTATTAACTACCCACCTATCAAACTAAATTCTTCCCTATTTTAAATCTTACCATAACATGGATTATTTCACAACATCTGTCAATTATTTTACATTTTATCTTAAAATATTTTATTTATAGTTGAAAAAAAAGTTGTTCTCCATTTTCCTTCCCTTTCATTAAATTTTCGTATCAGAACAAAATTTTAAGGAAGCGTCTTGATAAAACCCGTGCATTTCACGGGTCACAAAACTAGTGTACAAATTAAAACGTCAAATACTAGACACGTAAGTAGTACGTATAAAATGTCATATGAATTGTAAAATGTGTAAGTTATCTGGTTCTTTCAATTCAAATGAATTAAGATTTCTAGACGAAAATAAATTGAAATAACTCAGACAGTCGATTTTGACACATTATTGTATATACCAAGCTCGAGTGTGAACCAAATATCGACACATCTAACAAATTCCTCGATCTATTATAAATCAATAATTAAAGAAATTGACTAGGGATAAAGTTTAATGATTTACATTGAGGTATTCACATTTATGATAGTGTACGTACGTGATATTTATGCATGGTTTATGCAAATATTCACAATAATATTTTCCTAATTAGATTATTATCATGTGCCCTTAGGGCACATGTTAGAAAATCCATGAACTATTATGAAGCAAATGCCGACGTGATGATCGAAGGTCCTTATTTTTTCTAAACATACCGAGTTGCAATTTGGGAAAGACATTTTTTCTAAACATACCGAGTTGCAATACAAAACATCCTACTCCAAACTATCTTAGCCTAAAAAGCTCATTATTAGCTTAAGTTGAGTTCTTTTCAATATGGCTTCACAAATTATGACACTAAGTTACCTCTTATGCTTTAACCTTATGTTCTTCACTTTGGTTAGTGCCAACTACAATGTCCCTTGCCCACCACCACCAAGTCCACCATCATGCAAGTGGTGTGGCGGTTCAACACCACCCAAAACACCACCATCACCAGTGACAACACCGACTACACCACCGTCATCATCTGGAGGCCACGGTCCAACAACACCCATAACACCCCCATCACCAGTGACAACACCGAGTACACCACCATCATCATCTGGAGGTGACAAATGTCCCATTGACATCCTTAAGTTGGCGGCATGTGCTAATGTCCTTCCCGGAGTACTCGGCGTAGTGCTTGGGGACCCACCAAAAAGTCAATGCTGCAGTCTTCTTAGTGGGTTGACTGACCTTGACGCAGCAATATGCCTTTGCACTGCCATCAAAGCTAATGTCTTAGGCATTAACCTTAATGTTCCTATATCTTTAAGCTTGGTGCTAAACTATTGCAACAAGGCCGGCGACTCCTCCGGCTTCCAGTGCTCTTAAGCACCTAAGACACTTTATTCTCCCATACTTTGTCACATGCAAGCTCAAATCATCAAAATATACGAAACAATATATACTACCTAGTGGTACTATCTCATTTCCTGCTTCATATATTTACTTCTCGCATTTATGTTTATGTTTTAGATTTATTGTATTGGTGATTAATTAAGTTTCCCTTAATTGACTTGAAATCATCTCTAATGATCTCTATAGTTGATCCTTTTGTTTCAAGTGTAATATGTACTGTAACAAATTTACTTTCTTGAATGAAATACATAGTTTTGTCCACTTTTACTTGTTGAGTGTATTTTTCTTACTATTCCCTACTTTCTACTTTTACTGTCTCAATTATTTATTTACTTTTATTTAAAATACTCCATACAATATATTTAAAAAGTAAACAAATAATTGAGACTAAAAGAATATAATTATTACACTTCGCACAACACTAGAACCTTGTAGATTATAACTTATAAGTTTCTTAAGTGTTTGTTATGCCTAATATATACTTGGTCTATTAATAGTGGACCCTCGAAAGTCAAAACATATACGGAATAAATTTATTCTTGTAATCGGATTAACTCATACCTGCCTTCAATTTTTGATTTTAAGACATTTAGAAAAGTCGATCCCATACTAAAATCGTGTGAGACATATTGCTTCAAATTAAAATTCCAAGCTAAGGCGTTACTCAAAAAGTCAAAATGCATGGAATAAGAATGGCATGCAAGTATGCAACACGTACAATAATTTCATACTCATGTACTGCCTGGTCTGCCTCTGTCGCAACCTCAAACTCCGACTTTGTTGTTCTTTACATTATTACATACCAAGTTACCTTGTTCGATTATAACGTGTGAGATGTTTACGGAGTACAAATAAAGGAATTAACTGGTTTCACCAAAACGTACGTAGTTCGTGTTATATTTCACACTTCAAAATAACTTCGATGGCTTAATCAGTTGTATGTGTTGGAATAATGGCTCAAAAAAGTTTTTTGTCTCACTTTGGAAAAAAAACTAGCTAAGATTTTTCTCTTGTCCCACATGGGAAAAATAAACAAGTTTGATGGATTTATAATGTTCCTCTCTACGACTCTACCTTTTGTTTAAACTTGTGATTAGACCTTTTGTGGAGGTTAATAAGTTTGATTTGGGTCTCACATAGTTAAATTTGGGATTAACCTTACCTTTTGTATCGTGTGTGTCACGCAAATCAAGTCATTCGCCTAGCAATTGTATTTAGGCCGAGGTGTCCTCCACAATATGCGCTTACTTACTAAATATCAGTTCGACTAGGGTTAGACGTGTAAGTAAATTATTTTAGTGAATATGTCAAAGAGATAAGATATTTGCGGTTACAAGTTATGGGTCAGGTTAAGTAAAAAAATGAGTTAGATACTTTTTTACAAAATGTTTTTTTATTTTTAATTTCGGAAGGGATTTCACCCATATTTGGAATTTGGTAATAAAAGCCACGTGTTGAATTGAATGGATGTAAGGGAAGCTTTTTTTTTTAGACAAACGTGTACTATTTTATATATAAACTAGCAAAGAAGAGATTACATATTATACGATTACAACAAAGAGAAACAAAACTAATTACCATACAAACACAAGGGAATTAGATACCCCTAAATTAGTAGAAACGGAAGTAACGGGGCTAAAATTACAAGTGGAACTAACTGGAAAAGAAAAACAACATTTCTTAAACGGTGGATGATAATAGTCCTCGAACGGGAGCAAGTCAACTTCCTTTCTTTTAGCATATTCAACAGCCGCGACTTTTTCTGTGTACCTGCAAAAAAACAAAGGTAATTTGTTGACAGAACCCGACGATCTCTTCCTTGAATTGGAAGCATACTTAACCATTCGACCCCGGTGAATGGAATGCTCCACCTTGCGACAACACTTCCTCCTCGATTTCTCCTTGACTGCAACAAATTGAAACTGAACTGTGGATACCATACTAACCACAGATGAATCAGATGAAAATCTTTTCTTTTTGGCAATATGCAAAACAGACTCTTCATGACCCAACTCCTCACTCTCACTTTCAGACCCCAAATGTGAATGCTGATGGTGCATTTCATGTAACTCTTCATGACCCAACGCATAACTCTCATTCTCAGACCCCAAAAGTGTATGATGATGGTGCACTTCATGTAAAGGATAAGGAATGAGAACTGCTGTTTCCCTTGAATTTATTTCATGGGGAGTTCCCGTCGAAATGGAATTTGTAGAGATGAGGGGACGAACCCTCAAGGATGACAAAGATCTTGGATGGTAAAAAAGGAGATTGCTGCCGAGTAACAGGTTCTCATAATCTTGGGACGACAACCGTAAATTATTTTTAGGATGATTTTTGTTGGAAAAGGAGTATTTTGCAGGTCTTGAGTTATAAGAGTTGGGGGGATTACAATCACCTTTAGCGGACAAAGCTGGAGCGGCCTCACTCAGGCTATCGCTATTAGAGTTCAGACTAAAGACAGGATTAGTAGCCGCAAACAGGATTTCAGAGTCCATAACAATGTCGGAATCAGTCGCACTAGGATTTTCGGAATCAATAATAATAGTGGAACTAGAAGTAACATCAGCATGAGGAGGAGAAACATGATCTGTTACCAAAGGAGCTGTACTACAAGACGCTTCATTCAAATCAACACGGATTACAGACGTTTCAAACCCATCATTAGCGATCAAAGGTTTCTTACCTTTCTTATTTGAACCCAAAGGGTTAAAAGGATAAGCAGTTCGTTTCCCATTAACATTTAAAATTAAAAGATCAGCCACAGAATTGAGTTCTCGATTAACATCTTTGTTTTGCGGGTCAAATTTCTCAGCATGTTCAAAGTCATCAAGAGCCTTGTTAAGAAGATTCAGATGCTTAAAGGCCAGGCCTCTGCGATAAAGGGCCTTAACATTACTCGGATCGAAGGATAAGACGAAAGTGCAGAAACAACAAGCCCGATTAAACTGGAAAAGCTTCAACTCGCAACCCGCTAAATTAAGAACAAGGGAGAGGCAGAGGGAAGTGGCTACGGGCTGGTCATACACGGGTGGAAGGCCTAGGAAACATACGAGTTTAAGAGCTCGAGTGTAGTGACGAGCAGCTAAGAGCATCCACAATGGTAAGCTAGTTGCTACTAGCTTACCTTTGCCACATAAGATTTTCAAGCTACAACATTTTTAGGCTAGAAACTACTACAATGGTAAGCTACTAGTATTGTGGCTTAGATGGACCCATATGTCAACTACCTTAATGAAGTTGTTGCATACTCAACTAATTCAAGTAGTTCCCCTCATTAAATGCATTTCTGAAAATGCAATTCTATTTCCACATGTATTATTTTAGTAGGTAGATTTTTTTTGTAGGACCATTTAAGCTACTAGCTTCATGGAGCTAGTAGCTCAATTTAAGCTAGTTCAATAGAAGTGCTCCAATGGTTAAGCAAGTAGCTTGAAATTTTTTTTATTTGCAAGCAAGTCCTTTTGGGAAACCATTGGAGATGCTCTAAGAGCATCCACAATGGTAAGCTAGTTGGTACTAGCTTACCTTTGCCACATCATTTTTTTGAGCAACAACAATTTCAAGCTACAAGTTACTCCAATGGTGAATCCTATTTAGTATTAGCTTGATGAGACCTAACTAACACACTTTTTTATTAATTTATTTAATTCTTAATTATTAAATAAAAAATAAATGAGACAACTATTTTTCTATTGGTTATATTTTCTTGTGGGACCATTTAAGCTACTAGCTCCATGGAGCTATTAGCTTAATTTAAGCTAGTTGATGTGGAGTGCTCCAATGGTTAAGCAAGTAGCTTGAAATCTTTTTTATTTGCAAGCAAGTCCTTTTAGGTAACCATTGGAGATGCTCTTCCCTTCCCTGAAAAGTGAGTTCCCCCTATCTTTCACCAAATGGATATTGGAGATGGAAGGTACCCCCAATTCCATAACCAATTTAGCAAGGTCATCATCATCATCGACACCATTATCGTTCACAACAAACAAATCACAAAGATTAAACAGAAGAACTTGATACTCCATCTAAGAAAGAAACAAATATAACCCGGGATAACAACCAGCAGTAATCATCCAGGAGAAGCCCGATTAAGACACAACCAAAGAGGAAAACAGAAGATTCACTATATTAGTTGATAAAACGAAGATCAAATAAGGAAAAAATCAGATCAAACCTGTGATATAAATAAAAGCAAGGGAAAATTAATCAGGGATCAGCCTCAAGACGGTCATCACCACTCAGGCGGAGCGCAGGTGAAGTGAACAAACATGACTGTGAGGCTGTGAGGCGGTGAGGCGGTGAAGCGATTGATTGATTTTTTACGAAATTAGGAGAGGTAGAGAGAAGGGGGAGGATTTTATCTCTCTACCTTTCCTAAATCCTTTCGTGGATGTAAGGGAAGCTACTCCGCACTTTTTCCCATTTGTGTTTATTATTATGATTTATCGCTTACCTATTTGGGCAATCTTATCTCTAAAATATGTTTGATGCGTAAGGTTCTTTCTTATTCTTACATTTGTGTCATTTGTCATTCAAAAACAATGGCTTGAAGTGGCGTCATCCGCCATTTTTAGGCTTTTCGTCAAAATCCTCCTTCTACTAAAAGAATAATCCTCCTTCTACTAAAAGAATAGGAGATTATTAAAAATTTTCCGCCTAAATGATTTATTCTATAAATAGACTTCACAATATTATATCTACACTGGGTCATACTTTCTAACAATAAATAGCTTTATTCTGTAATATATAATATATAATATATAATATATAATATAAATATATTAATAAGATATTTCGATTTTGTCATAAATGAAATTGTACTAATTATACGTATGATGTGATAAAATATTTTACTGTTATTATTTTTAAAACTAATCATGATAGCTACGTACAGTTATTTAACAAACATTTTCATCCCTCTTATACTAAAAGAATAAGAGATTAATAAAAATTTTCCGCCTAAATGAAGTATTCTATAATTAGATTATATCATATTTACATATGCTATTACAAACAATAGATACTGCAATTAAAAAGGGTATACTATTTTTTTTCAATTTGTATACACATATTAATTAGATATTTTGATTTTGTTACATAAATGAAATTGTACTGCACTAATTATAGTATTATACGTATGCTGTGATAGAAATATTTTACTTTACTATTATTATTTTTGTATGATGGTCACGAGCACTTTTTTAGCAAACACTTTCTAAATAATTCTATTATTATATATTTTGATAATAACTAACGAATGATGTAATTGTTAAATTTTCTAATATAGCTATCTAAAAAACCGCGCATTCGCGCGGGATCTATACTAGTATAAAGTAAACAATAAACAATGTATAAATTTATTTATGATTGTCTAATCGCCTTGGCTATTTTGGATACGTCGTGGAAAATACCTAGTCAGAAATTATCTCAAGATTAATACCACCAACCAAATACTACCCGATTCAGACCAAAGTCAAAGTTGTCGATCTTTGTTGAACTAATGTTGATTCAACTGAATACTAACATCATCAACACGGAGTACTTTGTAATTCTTGTATTCCTAAACTCTTTGACATGATTCAACTATTGTTTAAGTCAATCAGGTGAATTATAGGTCGTAGCAATAGGTCGTAGCAACAAGCAGCTTAATTACATTATTTGGGAACATCACATAATAAGATTGGAAATTAACATTATCCACAACACAGGCTTTCTCGTATTCAAGTGACAGACCTCACAGGTTACAGGGACAAAGGAAGACCAAATACAAAAGTTGTCGTTAACACACGGCCTTGACGAACGAATGAATTGAGAAGGACCCTGAACCCAAAATACATTTTATCTCCGTGAGAAAAAATGTGGTACAATAGAAGTTGGGTTCCTATTGTTAACGAGATGCCTTGTAATAAACTCGCAAAACGGGACGCCATCTATGTAACGACTTTCCCTTGGAATGTTGGGCGCTTGTGTCACTTACATCCCATAAACTAATGTATAAGACAAACCCTAACTATAAATTCCCATGCATGTTCTTTACCTACATACGAGTACGTAGTTTGCATAACAAGCAATCTCATTGCCACCAATATATGCTTGGGGTTCTTGTGGCAAACCTAGGCCGCCTCACGGCCGTCTTAGCCCTTACTTACGCTCAGTCGCTCACTACTACCATAACATGGCGGCAAGCCGCCACACCGTGGAGGAGGTGGTGCGTGGTGGATTGAGGGCCCACATCACAACCAATCAAAAATTAAACAATAGGTTTTGGTATAGACGGGTAGGGCGAACAGACGGGTAAAGACCTCTAATAAAATGGGTAGAGGGGACAAGGTGGGGCACTCCCCATGTGCTTCCTACTTTATGGCAAATGGGTATTTTGTGAAGGAAAATGGTATCCGTCTATACGTATAGACGGATAGTGTCCGTCTATAATGAGAATTTGTGAAAATTAAATGCTTGATACTATATTTGTACTCTTGCAAATCTTGCAATATATTCCTTGGGAGTTGGGACCATCAAAAGACAAAAACCTAATACTCGAAAACTTGATCGTTGAAACTGAAAATGTATCCTCTCCATTTCCTCTATTAAGGACATTTAATAATATTTTTCCCACCAAACCTCATTATCCCTTTACTTTTACACATAAATTTTGAGCCGTTCGATGATACCAGAATACGATCTAGACGACCAAAAAGAAATGACCTCTCCATTTCTTTTTAGGAAATGGAGAGAAACTCTCCTCGTTGAAACGGGGTCGTCCATGTCATTCGCTATCTTAAGAGCAGTCCGGGCTGGGGCAAGTTAATTTATTTTGTCGATATTCGACAACAACCCTAGTCTCCTTCTCTCCGAGCCTACTGTGATGTTGAATGGGTTAGCTTCGGATACTGAGATTTGAGGTAATTCTCCCATTTCATTAATAGGCTAAAAATATGAGAAGAGAGTGAAAAGTGAAAACATATGAAGACATTTACTGAATTTTTTTTGATAATGAGTGTTTATTAGCAAATTAATTAGGTAGTTAGTGTTTGTTTGAAACTATTTTAGTTCATAGTGTCCACGTCATCATTTATATTTTTTTTCGTGTTTTTATATGAAGTCAATAGGATAGTTAGCGGTTTTAATCGTTCTGGGACCCTGAAATACTGAAAACCATGTCTTATACGGAGTATATACTTAAATTTGAGCCGTTTGCGAGCTCGTATCGGTTAATGTGTCTTTTCCTCCCAATTTTTCCACCACGTGTCTTGGGTTGCTTAATGAGTTACCGTAATCGTTTTCAGGCCTAAATAATACATTATCATTTATTTGTCAGGAGTACACGATTTTCGTCCGAGACTAGTTTATCGCATACCGACACACTTAAATGCCATCTGTTTCCTCTCAAAACTTGTGTGGCTATTTTAGCTCACCTGAGGAACTGTCTGTCTAATTACAGACGCTTTTTGTCCCGCCCGAAAACCGTATATTATACGAACTCTATGCTTCTCAAATTCTACAACCTTTTAATTATTCGACGATGAGGATTATCCAAACTTGTGTAAATGCAACTCTAGCATATGTCCTTTTTCAAATATCCAAAGTAAACTCTTAGAGGAATAACTTGACAAATACTCCTATAAGTCTATAATTGATGAACGAAAACAAAAAAAATAAAGTGTAATTTCCTTATATGTCCCCCATTTTTGTTAATTTGAGAGTGAAAGGGTGATTTTGATGGTCATCACAATTTATTTTATACGCGGAAAGGAAGTAAATGACATTTTTCCTTCACTCATTTTATTTAGTGGCTAAAAGAGCATTAAGACCTGTACTAACTACTAAGGGCACATAATCAACATCATCAAAGTCAGCTTTACTAATTGGATCTTATTGATCATGACAAAAGTTTCCCAATTTGTGTACTAGAGTCTTATCTAGCCATATGCATGAAATTCGAATCTGGTCTGAATCGGATTATTCGAATCTTGTATGTCTGAATCGGATGATATGTGGTTCTTTGGATCGGATTCGGACGTCTTAGTTTATATACATACGGGGAAGGATGTAAAATACTAGCTAGATGTGTATTTACAGAGGATCACATATACTCTTACATTATTGTATTTAACAAACTCGAGGGTGAACGGAATATCAACACATCTATCAAATTCGTCAATTATAAATCAAATAATCAATTATTTATGTTAAGGTATTCAACATTTATGATAGTAGTTAGGAGTGATTCTAGGATTTGATCACAGGGGTGCAAGTTTAACAATGATTTCGGTGACGGTAAGTCGAAAACTAAAATTTAAACACAAAAATCCGCGAGGATAAAGTAAAAACTAAATTAAAATAAAATTGGATCCAAATAATGAGTAGTCTAATAATATGATATTTTTCTTTATGTTAAATCCAATAGATAGTTGAGTACATAATATTTTATCGTAACTAAATAAATACGAGTATTTTATTTAATTGAAAATAAATTTTAATGCTAAATTTATAAGTTATGCAATTATATAAAAATTGATGAACTACCAAAAAACAATAGAATGAATTTATAACTAACACAATTTTGAAAATAAAAGACTAAAACTAGGCATTAAATAGCATTAAAAACACAATTTATAACTAAATGAGATAAAAGTGAAAAAATGACTACCTTAGAAATCAAACTCAAGACCATTAGATTGGAAATTAAGTATCCAAATTTCAACCACTGGACCACTAAACATATAATGTTCCTTATTGAAACAAACTTTTACATATTTCTGAACAAAGGGGTGCAGGTGCATCTCCTACACCCCATCAAAACCGCCACTGATAGTAGTGTACGTACGTGAAATTTATGCATGGTTTATGCATTTTATGAATTATGAAATAATGCCGACGTGATGATCAAATAAAGGTCCCAATTTGTCTAATATAAACCAAGTTGCAAAATTAGAAAGACATTATTATTGCCTGTGTCACACGACGTATTAATGTCTTTAATCAAGCATTTGCTAGACGACATTTTAAAGACTTGACTAATAATAATTCATCAATTAATTTTGGCTCATATAATAAATTCATAATGTAGAAAGATTTAGAGTAAGTATCACATTTGAGTTTGTTTGGTCTTGATATTTGTAGCTGATGTCTCCGTGACGTAGTTTCTAGAAAGAGAACCGTCTCACAATGTGAGACAAACCTTTTTTTCAATTAATTAAGCATTTCAGTTATTCAGTATATGTTGAAGAACTGTTATACGACAGTCGTAGAAAATAACTATTTCTTTTTTAAATTTTTGCTTACCCATCAGGCCGTCATGTTTCAGAAGTGGATCACAAACATATTTGTTAGGGTACAAACCCTTGTCTCACATCAATAAAATAAAGGTGAAAGATCATCTTTATAGGTGTCTATAAAATATACTCTCTCTGTCCCGGTCATTTGTTGTCCTTTTCCATTTTAGGGTGTCTCAGTCATTTGTTGTCCTTTCTATTTTAAGAATGAACTTGATGAGTAATTTGATCATTTTCATTCAATTTGTTCCACTTGTCATTTAGTTATTGGCCTTTTCCCTCATTCCTTGGTCTTTGTGCCAAAACGAAAGGACAACAATTGACCAGGACGGAGGGAGTAATAGTTAGGCCTTTTGGGAAGGAGCCCAAGAGTAAATCCGTGAAGGCTCGGCCCAAAATGGACAATATCGTAATATTATGTATTGTGTATACAAATGCAGCAGAGGCCTAACAAGAGGTATTCACGCTTCCGCACAACAATACTTGATTACTGGTTAAATTTCACTTGTGAGATTTTAGGGATTTTAGTTAAACTTAAGGTTTAGAGTCATGAACTTGTGAATCTCTATATTATGTGAGAGAACCATCCAAATTAAAAGATTAAACTGATAATTATAATCCAAAAATTTTCCATATTATGTTGAGAGGGGTATACATGCAATAACTTTTTGACTTATTAAGGGTGTCATTGAACGTACGTTCTTCTACAATGCTATACTATCTGCAATTGTGTGTACTCTGTGTAAACTATTAGCAGTCTACTCCCTATTATACGCCAAGTGGGCTATTAATATTTGTAAAAAAGTCCGGGTCCATCATTTGGGCCTGGATTATACTACAACTCTCTTCACATGGACCACCACTACACTAGTTCCTTAGTTTTTCTTATAAATGGAAAAAATTATGTTGAAAAGTCAACATGTTTTCACTATAAATAGAAAGCACAAATTGAACTTAAATAATCAAATCCTTCCCAATTGTAAGCAATACAAAACATCTTAGCTACTCAAAACTACTCTTATTAGCCTAAAAAGCTCATTGTTAGCTTAAGTTTAGTTCTTTTCAATATGGCTTCACTAACTTACCTCTTATGCTTTAACCTTATGTTTTTCACTTTGGTTATTGCCAACCACAATGTTCCTTGCCCACCACCACCAAGTCCACCATCATGCAAGTGGTGTGGCGGTTCAACACCACCCAAAACACCACCATCACCAGTGACAACACCGACTACACCACCATCATCATCTGGAGGCCATGGTCCAACAACACCTATAACACCACCATCACCAGTGACAACACCGAGTACACCACCATCATCATCTGGAGGCCACGGTCCAACAACACCCATAACACCACCATCACCAGTGACAACACCTAGTACACCACCATCATCATCTGGAGGTGACAAATGCCCCATTGACATCCTTAAGTTGGCGGCATGTGCTAATGTCCTCCCCGGAGTACTCGGTGTAGTGCTCGGGTCCCCACCAAAAAGTCAATGTTGTACTCTTCTTAGTGGCTTGACTGACCTTGACACAGCAATATGTCTTTGTACTGCCATCAAAGCTAATGTCTTAGGCATTAACCTTAATGTTCCTATATCTTTGAACCTGTTGCTAAACTATTGCAACAAGGCCGGCGACTCCTCCGGCTTCCAGTGCTCTTAAGCACCTAAGACACTTTATTCTCCCATACTTTGTCACATACAAGCTCAGATCATCAAAATATACGAAACAATATATACTACCTCCTAGTGGTACTATCTCATTTTCTGCTTCATATATTTACTTCTCGCATTTATGTTTATGTTTTAAATTTATTGTATTGGTGTTGTATTGGTGATTAATTAAGTTACCCTTAATTGACTTGAAATCATCTCTAATGATCTCTATAGTTGATCCTTTTGTTTCAAGTGTAATATGTACTGTAACAAATTTACTTTCTTGAATGAAATACATAGTTTTGTCCACTTTTACTTGTTGAGTGTATTTTTCTTACTACTCCCTACTTTTTACTTTCACTGTCTCAATTATTTATTTACCTTTATTTAAAATACCCCATACAATATATTTAAAAAGTAAATAAATAATTGAGACTAAAAGAATATAATTATTACACTTCGCACAACACTAGAACCTTGTAGATTATAACTTATATGTTTCTTAAGTGTTTGTTATGCCTAATATATACTTGGTCTATTAATAGTGGACCCTCGAAAGTCAAAACATATACGGAATAAATTTATTCTTGTAATCGGATTAACTAATAACAGCCTTCAATTTTTGATTTCAAGAGATTTAGAAAAGACGATCCCATACTAAAATCGTGTGAGACATATTGCTTCAAATTAAAATTCCGAGCTAAGCTAGGCGTTACTCAAAATGCATGGAATAAGAACGGCATGCAACACGTACAATAATTTCATACTCATGTACTGCCCTTATCGCAACCTCAAACTCCAACAGTCCGACTTTGTTGTTCTTTACATACCAAGTTACCTTGTTCGATTATAACGTGTGAGATGTTGTTTACGGAGTACAAAGGAATTAACTGGTTTCACCAAAACTTAGTTCTCGTTATATTTCACACTTCAAAATATGTTCGATTTACATTTAAGAACTGACGTATATATGGACCATGTAAAAAAGGGAAATATCAAAATCAAATACCGCCAATTATCAACTAATCATTCATTTTCCAAGCTCAATATCGTCGTTATAGATTTTGTAGGCCTGAGAAGATTTGAAGCATATTGGAGGATATTTTATATTTTAGGTATCCTAGTTGTATATTATCTTGGTCTTTAAGTTATGTATCTTTTAGTTACCTAAAGTATATGGAATTGTATTAGGTAACAACTAGGGTAAGCTGTGTATATAAGCGAGGAGCTGTATTACGTTTTATGCATCCAATACAATACAAAATATTTACCCCAAATTCCAGTTTATCATGGCATCAGAGACATCTCGATCCTGAGCAATTATACACCACAATTTCCGTATTTTTTTTCAATCACAATTTTTTTAACAAAACCTTACAACGATGACTGGAGGCACAATTATTTCCGCGAAAGAAGGCGGAGGCAGTGGAACGAAATATGAACAAATTGCCCCGACCTCGCCATTGTACCTTCACCCTTCTGACAGTCCGAGTTTATCATTAACTCAAATCAAATTTGATGGTGAAAATTATGAACTTTGGGCTGACGCGGTCCGGAATGGTCTCGACGCTAAAAACAAACTAGCTTTCGTCGAGGGTACCATTGAGAAACCGGTTACTGCCTCAGGCGAAGACGAAAGCAATGAGAGCGTAGCATGGCGTCAATGCAACGCCATGGTTAAAGCATGGCTGAGAAACGTCATTGAAATTCGACTTCACCCGAGTATTACGTTTTCAGGGACCGTTCCTGAAATTTGGAAAGAGCTTAAAGAGCAGTTTTCTACGGGCAATGCGCCGCGAGTACATCAATTAAAGAGCGAGCTCAACGACTGTAAGCAGGGCAAAGATCAATCCATTGTGGACTATTATACGAAATTGAAATCAATATGGGACGAGCTGTCCACTTACAGTCGGGTTCCGCAATGTACTTGTGGATCGGCAGCTGCATTACTCAAGGAACGCGAGGAAGAGAAGGTGCACCAATTCCTTATGGGTCTCGACACCTCCCTTTATGGGAACATCCGGTCTAATTTGCTTATGGAAGATGACATTACCTCATTGAGCAGAGCATATTCACTCATGTTACGGGAACAAAGACACAGAGCCGTGACAAAGGTGAAGGAGGAAATCAATGAGGCGGCCATGGCTGTTAAGACAACTGGAGGTGGCGTTCGAGGTACTGTACCCGACGCTAGTCATGAGCAAGGAGAACAACCACCCCTGCATTGCACGTTCTGCAATAAAGACTACCACACCGAGGAAAGTTGTTGGGAAAAACATGGATATCCAAGTCGTGGCAGAGGACGCGGCCGTCGCGGTGGCAGAGGTCGTGGAGGACGAGGCAGGGGCAATACCTTTCAAGTGGCAAATGCAGCATCAACAACTAACAATGATGCGCAAAAACAGGGACAATCAGCTCTCACCTCGGATGAAGTTGTAGCTCTCCGTGGCTTATTGGGTAACAAAACCGAAGCTAGCCACAAATTGACAGGTACGCGAAACCAATATGATAACGGTGAATGGCTACTTGACAGTGGCGCGTCTCATCATATGACGGGGCGACGAGAGGCACTCAATAAAATTTGGACTAGCAAAGCCTCCACGGTTGGATTGCCAAATGGGTCTCATATTATTGCGCAAGACCATGGGACAGTGGCTTTAAATGAGAGCTTTGTTTTAAAAGACGTGTTATATGTTCCATCGCTTACTTGTGATTTAATTTCAATTAAGCAATTAGTAGAAGAAAATAATTGTTTTGTGACCTTTTACCCTGACTATTGTGTTATACAGGACCGGTCTACGAGGATGCAGATTGGACGGGGTGAGCACAAGGATGGGGTTTACATAATGAGGAATGACCGAGAAACCGTGTCAAGGATCAACACAACTGAGAACGTCCGACTTTGGCATAGACGACTTGGTCATCCTTCTAGTAGTACTTTACCTTTCTTCTCTAAATTAGTTGGTTGTGATTTAATTTGGAATTCTCGTACTGTTTGTGACCCTTGTTGCCGTGCTAAGCAAACACGGTCCATTTTTAAGAATAATAATAAACGAAGTAGTGAATTGTTTGCATTAATTCATTGCGATATTTGGGGTCTTTACCACACGAGTAGTTTATCTGGTGCCCGTTACTTTCTAACTATAGTAGATGACCGTAGCAGGGGAGTATGGGTACATCTTATGAAGGATAAAGGAGAAGTTAGTCAATTAATGAAAAAGTTTTTCCAAATGACCATTACCCAATTTGGGAAGCAGGTTAAAGTTGTTCAAAGTGACAATGGGACCGAATTTCTTTCGGGGGACGATGAAAGAATATTATGATGAACATGGAATGATTTTTCAAACAAGTAATGTTGATACACCACAACAGAACGGTAGGGTAGAACGTAGGCATAGATACATCCTTGAAAAGGCTCGAGCTATACGCTTTCAAGCCGAGTTGCCTATTGAGTTTTGGGGAGAATGTATTTTAACAGCTGCGTATTTAATTAATAGGACCCCCACTCGTATTTTAAATGGTGTGACTCCCTATGAAGTTTTATATGGTGAAAAGCCTTCCCTCGACAATATACGTGTTTTTGGTTGTCTAGCTTATGCTCATAACAAAGATAGACCAAAGGATAAATTCAATGAGCGAGGAAAGCGTTGTATTTTTATTGGTTATCCATACAGTAAAAAAGGATGGAAATTATATGATTTACAGCGGAAAACTATATTGGAATCTCGCGATGTTATATTTTATGAACATACTTTTCCGTTTCTTGAAGTTGGTGCCAATAAACAACATGACACGCCTATAATCAGTGATGACCACAATAACGTGGATATTCCACCTGAGACACATTCTTTTCATGACGAGACTACACCAAGTATGGAGGATAGTCCAAGTAGTATGGGTGTCGAGGCAAGGGGGAGTAATAAGGATATTGACATTGCCATTGAAAATAAAGGAGGTAGTGTAGGAGAGGATGTTACTATGCAGGAACCGACTATTGAAGAAGGGGCAGCCGATGATGACAAACCTACAGGTCGTGGTGCGCGAGAAAAGTTTGAACCCTACTGGAAGAAAGATTATTTTTGCAAGTCAACACGGATTGTAAACCCCGGAGAACGTGCTCACTCAGACCACTCGTCATCCCCAAAGAAAGGTACCCGTTATCCAATAGCTGATTACGTCACAAACGATTGTTTTTCTTCCTCTTACAGGTGCTTTCTAGCCAAAATCGATGCGATACAAGAGCCTCTAAATTACATGGAAGCATCCAGGAAGCATGAATGGAGGCAAGCAATGGGTAAGGAAATCGAAGCCCTCGAAGCAAATAGGACCTGGACAATTGTTGATTTGCCGAAAGGAAAGCGGCCCATTGGTTGCAAATGGGTCTACAAAGTAAAGTATAAAGCTGACGGGACCATTGAGCGTTATAAGGCGAGATTGGTTGCGCAAGGATTCACTCAAATAGAAGGAGTTGATTACCATGAGACATTTGCGCCGGTTGCCAAAATGACGAGTGTTCGATGTTTATTAGCCGTGGCTGTCATCAAAGGATGGTCGATTGCCCAGTTAGATGTCAATAACGCTTTTCTACACGGGGAGCTAAGTGAAGAAGTCTACATGAAATTACCTCCAGGTTTCGAGGTTGGAGGAACGAATAAGGTATGTAAATTGCTCAAATCGCTATATGGCTTAAAGCGGGCTTCACTGGAAACTGGTTTGCAAAGCTTGCGGACTCATTACAACGCTATGGTTTCGAGCAATCATTGAGTGATTATTCTTTGTTCACCTACAACAAAGGAGGTATTTTTCTTGGGGTATTAGTATATGTAGACGATATGGTAATCGTAAGCAATGATGACGCATCTAGCACACGGCTGAAACGTTTCCTTGACAAAAGTTTTGGAATAAAGGATCTTGGTCGGCTTAAGTATTTCTTAGGCATCGAAGTTGCTACGGGTCCAAAGGGTTTGTTTCTTTGTCAGCGTAAATATGCACTAGAGATAGTCAAAGATGCAGGATTAGAAGGAGCAAAGCCCGCAAGTACACCCATTCAACCGAATCACAAGCTCGCATTATCAGACGGGTATGTTTTAAAGGATCCCATGCGTTATAGACGTTTGGTAGGACGATTGATATATTTGACGATAACGCGGCCGGATTTGGTATATGCGGTTCATATATTGTCTCAGTTTGTACACAAGCCGCGGAAAGAGCACATGGAGGCTGCATTACGAGTGGTGCGGTATATTAAAGGCAGTCCAAGTAAAGGTCTTATAATGAACAAGAATTCTGAGCTCAAATTACATGGGTACTCAGACTCGGATTGGGCACGTTGTCCTCTATCTCGGCGATCATTGACAGGGTATTTCGTGGCATTGGGTGATACACCGATCTCATGGAAGGTCAAGAAGCAAGCTACGGTGGCGTTATCATCAGCCGAGGCCGAGTATCGTGCCTTAGCTGGAGTAACGAAGGAGTTGATTTGGGTAAAGGCCTTCCTTCATTCGTTGGATATTGATCACACGAGGCCAATGCAGATTTATTGCGACAATCAAGCAGCTTTACACATAGCTAAAAACCCGGTGTTTCATGATCGAACCAAGCATATCGAAATTGACTGCCATTTTGTCCGTCATCACTTGGTAAGTAAGACCATTTCTACTTCCCATGTTAGGAGCAAGGAGCAAATTGCCGACCTATTTACTAAAGCATTGGGAGGAGAAGCATTTGATTATTTGCAGTTCAAGTTGGGTCTCGGTTTACCACGAGTTCCAACTTGAGGGGGAGTATTGGAGGATATTTTATATTTTAGGTATCCTAGTTGTATATTATCTTGGTCTTTAAGTTATGTATCTTTTAGTTACCTAAAGTATATGGAATTGTATTAGGTAACAACTAGGGTAAGCTGTGTATATAAGCGAGGAGCTGTATTACGTTTTATGCATCCAATACAATACAAAATATTTACCCCAAATTCCAGTTTATCAAAGCAAGTAATTAAGGGAAAAATGATTAATTAAATAAGACAATTTACTTGATTTGGTTAGTGAGTAGGATGTCGAGTTCACGTCCTGACTCGTAAAATTAATAAGAAATTAATTAATCAAAGTTTCGTCCCTATATATAATAATCATGGTACAAGTAGCTCGCTAACCTATAAAATAGCTAGTTAATCTCGTACTTTACTTCTCGAACTATCCCATTAGGATTAACGGAGTTGAGCTATCTGTAACTCATTTAAGGCTTTATCCATGCATACGGAGTACTCCCTCTGTTCCGGTTATTTGTTGTCCTTTTTCATATTGGGTGTCTCAATTATTTGTTGTCCTTTCTTTTTTAAGAATAAACTTGATGGGCAATTTGATCATTTACACTCAATTTGTTCCACTTATCATTTAGTAATTGGCTGATTTCTCTTTCCTTGGTGTTTGTGCCAAAACCAAAGTACAACAATTGATGGGGACAAAGGGAGTACAATTTATTTACCTTTTCCATTTTGGGTGTCTCAGACTCTCAGTCAATTGCTTACCTTTTTATTTTGGTAGTGTTTTTAATTGGCAATTTGATATTCCACGCTAAATTTAGTCCACTTATGATTCAATAATTGACCATCTCCTCTTTTATTAGTCTGTGTCAAAATTAAAGATAAATAAATGACTGAAACAGAGAGAGTACGTTTTGTTTTACACAAACATGTTTTAATTATTGCATTTAAGTACACATTTTGTATGCGATTGCATGCTTTAAAGTCACGGTCGTTTCACAAGTGACAAGACCCTACCCTAACTATAAATTCTCATGCATGTACTCCTCCATTTTAATTATTTATTTATTATCATGATTCCTCCATTTTAATTATTTATTTATTATTAAAACATCTGTTACAAAAAATAAAAAAATATAGGGACAGAATTTGATGGAAGTACAATTTATATAGAACCATAAACTACTGTAAGACAAATAATTGGGACAGAGTTTAATGGAAGTACAATTTATATAGAACCATAAACTACTGTAAGACAAACCCTAACTATAAATTCCCATGCATGATCTTTACCTACATAGGAGTACGTAGTTTGCATGACAAGCAATCTCATTGCCACCAATATATGCCTTGGGGGTTCTTTTGGCAAACCTAGGCTGCCTCACGGCTGTCTTAACTCTTAACCCTTACTTACGCTCAGTCTCTCACCACCATATCATGGTGGCAAGCCGCCACATCGTGGAGGAGGTGGTGCGTGGTGGACCACCTATAGTTTTGCCACCTACACTTATCCAATAATAAGTTTGTAATATTAAAACTTTTGGATTGAGGGCCCACATCACAACTAATCAAAAACTAAATGGTTGTGCTTTTTCACCTACGGATTTTACTCTTTTACATACGTTTTTTTTACAATTTTACCCTTATTTTTTTTTCCTCTCTCGATCAATTAATTTTTTTCATCTTCGCCTCCCTACGGGAACCCACCCCGTCCGACTTACTCCAGTTGACCCGTGCTCCGGCCGACCACACTTTGGCCATATGATGACCCTGATGTCGCATTCCACACTGACGATGATAAAGATAACGAAATAAATCTCTTTGTCGGCCGGATAACTGTTGGAGACTTGGTGATAAGTTACCTGCTGTTTCTACTGTCGCATTCCAAGTAGCATGGCTTCCCTGCAACATCAACAATTTGATTTTCATTTGCATCATCTTCCCCTAGTAAATCATGCCACTATTTATAAAATCAAGCATATCCAGTATTTGCTCGACTTATTTATTTACGAACTAAAGAAATCAAATGGATCCAACCATTATAATTGATAAACAATTAAACATAATTTCACTAATTGATAAACTAACCTTAATAATTTTAAGAAAACATATTATTAATTGATAAACAAACAAATTACTTCACTAATTGGAAAATTGTGATTCATTGTTCAAGTTTTGAGAGTAAGTAGATCGATTTTAGGGGAAGAAGTACGTACAAGAGTCAATTTGTTTAGATGTAAACGTTTAGGAAAAAGGGTATGATTTGGAAAATTAATGAAAAAGTGTATGTGAAAGAGTAAAGTCCGTATGTGAAAAAAGTAAATCCGAAATTAGATGCCTGATACTATATTTGTACTCTTGCAATATACTCTCTGTCCCGGTCATTTGTTGTCCTTTTTCATTCACTACAAGAAATTCTGTTTCGGGCGACTACGATTGGCGACTGAAATCAGTCGTTAAAACGAAAAAGGCGACTGAAATTGGTCGCCAGAGCATAGTAGCAAACCTTGGTCGCCAATTGGTAATCGGGCGACTGAATTCAGTCGCCAAAATTGGCGACTGAAAAAGTAGTCGCCAAATAACCAAATTGGCGACTGAAAGTAGTCGCCAAATTGGCGACTGAAAGGCCTGGTAGTCGCCAAATTGGCGACTGAAATCAGTCGCCATTATTGATTTTCAGTCGCCAAATTGGCGACTACTTGGCCCATCAGTCGCCAAATTGGCGACTGAAATCAGTCGCCATTATTGATTTTCAGTCGCCAATGGCACTGGCATATCAGGAGGTTTAGTTTTGGATGCTCTGTTTTGGCGACTGAAAGTAGTCGCCAAAATTACATTTCAGTCGCCAATTCCCCTGTAATTTTGGCATGAAAATTCGGTTTTTCATACTACCCTATCCTTTTCATTGCTCGTACCTGCATTTCTATTACTACAGCACCAATTTCAGCAAACCAAACTCACAACACAACACAAATGGAACACCAATAACCAAATCTCATATATAAAATGAGAATAAACCAAGTTACCAACAAATCCTCAACAAACCAAATCCGTCACAAGTCTAACTAACACTACCCACTACCATGTTCTTAAGTTTTGGGAAAGGGGCACATAAGTCAAGTAACAGGAAAAGAAGCACCCGCGCCAAATCCACCTCCTCCGGATGGATCATTAGGATCTTTCCAATGGGGACGAGGACCGGAGTTGCACGAGCCGAAGAAGGCTTCCATTTGATCGAACTTTGCTTTCATTTCCCGCATTTGTTGATCCCTTTCGGCGTTTAGGCGCCTTTCCTCGGCATTTTGGCGCCTTTCTTCATCAAGTTGTGATTGTAAGACACTTACAATTCCCGGCCCATAAGTTTGTTTGGACTTTGAAGAAGTCCTTGCTTTTGGCGCCTTGAAGAAAACTCCATGAGCTTCTAGGTTCCATATCGAGCCCTTTTTGTACCCCTCAACCAAGTCAAACCAAATATCATTATCGGGCCTATCGGGGGTGTTCTCTTTTTCACGCAAATAAGCATCCTACAAGTGAAACCAAATATCATTAAAGGTTAATTTTTCATGAAAAATTTACCTATAATATATAATGTTATTAAAGGAAATTAAATGAAACATACATATAGTTCCTTATCTTTCGCCTTAGTCCAATGCCTAATACCCTTATCATCAACTTTGCTATGCGTGTCAAAATCGGTGTTCTCTTTTTCACGCAAATAAGCATCCTACTGATCGAATGGAGAAAACCCATCTGTACACAAGCCAAGTCGTACATTGCGGGGTTCATCGGCAAAATCGGGGTAGATCATATCAAAACGCTTCCATTCCTCCCCATCACTCGGATGACACATCTTTCCCAGAGTACGAGGATTTTCCTTGTGCCATCTCATTTGTTCGGCAATATTTTTGGTTGCATACATTCTTTGAAGTCTTGGAGCGATTGGAAAGTAAAATAATGGCGGGTTTATTGATATTGGTTTCTTACTCTTTCCACCTCTCTTACAACCCTTGTTGCCTTTTTTTCCCCTCAAAACAATATCTCCCTCCCTTGTCTCATATCTATCTCTTTGACATTTCTTGCACTTGTCAAGGAAAGCATCATCTTTCCAAAAGAGCATACATCCTTCGGGACATGCATCAATCTTTTGATGCGGAAGTTGAAGACCTTTAACTATTTTTTTGGTATTGTAGAAACTTCGAGTCATGACATTATTTTCGGGGAGAGCATCCTCAAGCAAAGAAGCAATGGCATCAACGGCATTAAATGGCATATTAAACTCACATTTCACCGTTACTATCCTAGAGGCGGCTTGTAACAATGACATTTTGCTCCCTTCATATAATGGTTGTTCAGAAGCTTTTAACATGTCAAAAAAAACCTTTGCTTGTGGATTTGGTGGTTCTTCTTCATTCATTGTAAGATGATCGTCATTATTGAAAACATTAGACTCAAAGGCATCAAAAACCATATCTCTATATGGGTTTTCATTTTGTTGGATTTGAGATTGTTCGGGAGAATATGCTTCCCCATGAGAAATCCAATTGTAATAGTTTGGACAAAACCCATTTGTATAAAGATGTTCTTCTACCTCTATGTCATGTAGATATTTCACGTTTTTGCATTTGGTACAAGGACATCTAAGTTTATTTTCTACCAAATCATATTCATCATTTTGTTTAGCAAATTCAATAAATCCACGAACCCCCTTTATAAATCTAGCGGTAGGACGTCTCTTCTTATCTACCCTTTCTTCGTACATCCATCCACGTTCCAATCTCTTCATTTTAATCTAAATAATATATAAACCATAATTTTAACAATAAAACATAGAACCATCTTTAACTATACTAATTAACTAAAATTATATTAATTAACTCATATTATACTAATTTATACTAATCAACTAAAATTATACTAATTTATAGTAATTATACTAAAATTATACTAATTAAATAAAATTATACTAATTAAATAAAATTATACTAATTAAATAAATTTATACTAACTATACTAATTTATTACTACTTTTAAGAATACTCCTTATCAAACTAATTAAAATAATTTACTACCTTTAAAAAACCAAACTTTATACTAACTTACTAACATTACTAACATTATACTAATTCACTAACATTACTAACATATAATAATTTCCACCTTACTAACATTATACTAATTCACTAAACAATATAACCAATAAACAAAATCAACAACACTAACAACACTAACAAAACTAATGTTAAACAAAATCAACAACACTACTATAACTACAATCATTACTAATTAATCCCAATTTCACCAAAACCTAATTAAATTACATTTAAAAACCTAATAATCAACACAAATGTTTATATAAACATATCAAATCATCCTAATACTAATTACAATAACAAAAATAATCTAAAATTAAACAAATTAATTGAAATTTAAAACAAATAAAGAAATTATACCTTCAAATAGCTTAGGATGAACCGAAATAAGGCACCAACTCTTCTTCCCGGCGTCGAGGTGGTGGGTGTGACGGTGGTCGGAGTAGTGGTCGGAGTGGTGGTCGGAATAGGAGTTGCGGTTGGGACGATTTTTGTGTGTTTATGTTTTAGTAAAGTAAGAGAGAGGGGAGAATGAGTCCCGTGCTGTTTGGTATATTAAGAGACTGGGCGACTGAAATGGCGACTGAAATAGGGGTAGTCGCCAAAATGGCGACTGATTGAAGGGTAGTCGCCAAATTGGCGACTGATTTCAGTCGCCCGCCCTTTATTTCAGTCGCCAATTTCAAAAAACTGGTGAAATTTGGTAGTCGCCAACTTAGCTACAGCTAGTAGTCGCCCGAATTTTTTTTCAGTCGCCAATTTGGCGACTATTTTTTTCTGTCGCCATTTGCAGTCGTCCGAAACGGGATTTCTTGTAGTGATTTTAGAGTGTCTCAGTCAATTGTCGTCCTTTCTATTTTAGGATTACATTTGATAAGCAATTTGTTTTTTCATACTTAATTTGGTTTACTTGTCATCTTATAATTGGCCCTCTCCCTTTTCCTTGGTCTTTGTACTAAAATTATAGGACAACAATTTGATTGGAGGGTCCTTGGGAGGTGGGACCATCAAAAGACAAAAACCTAATCCCCGAAAACTTGATCGTTGGAACGGGGTCGTCCATGTCATTCGCTATCTTAAGAGTAGTCCGGGGCAATTTAATTATTTTGTCTGTAATACCCCGTATTTTATATAATATAATTAATTAAACGGATATTATTTTATATCAATTATTATACATTTTATATCACAATTATGTCGGAAAATAATTGAGTCGGTAATTACATTAAACTATCGCAAGTAATTGAGACGGTTTTATATGGAATACGATTAAGAGCTGACACATGTGAGCTGGCCCAATAACACAACTCGGCCCAATTAAACCCTAAGCCCGTTAACCTAATTAACCCTAATCATACTTAACCCTAACACTAACCCTAAACCTAAACCTAACACACTCTAATCTCTCTCATCCGCCTCCCTCAACCCGCCTCCTTTCTTCAGCTCAAATCCAAGCCTCACGCAGAAAGAGAGAGAGATAATGTGAGCTGGTGGTTGACAGTGCTGCAAGGAGGAGCTATGGGTGGTTGTCGACATTCCTAGGTGGCTGCAGGGGCGGTGGTGATGACGGAAAGGTAAGGACTCCACCTCCCTCCTCTGTTTTCGTTTTTATGTCGGGTTTTTATTGTTGTTTCGTGTAATATAGAGGTACTGTTAGTGGTGGTTGGCAGGGTAGGGGAGTAGTGTGGTGAATGGCGAGAACATTGGTGGTGGTTAGGGTGGTATTGGGTGGTAAGGGTGGCCGTGAAAGGCGTCATTGACAAGGGTAGACAAACGGGTCTATATACGGGCTTTCAGGTAAGTTTAGATGGCTAGCTGTGAGGTGGTGCCACCGTCGACCAGGGGGAGGTCGACAGGGTGGTGGTGATGGGTTACTGTGTTCGCGGGTTGGTGGCGAGCGGGTTCATGGTTGTTGGGCGGGGATGGTTATTTGTTGCGGTGGTGGTGAAAGGGAAAACGGGGAGGTTTAGGGGATGCGTGGTGGTGAACCAGGCCAAATGACGGCCGTGGTTCACCTCGCCGGCGGCAGTCGACCCCAGTGGGGGTGGCCGTTGGTGGCTGGGGCAGAGTGGGGACCACGACTGGTGGTGGTCGCGGTGGTTTAGGCGGCAGGTGAATAGTGTGAGCGAGAGCGAAGTTGTGGGTCGTGTTTAATCGGGTTATTCGAGTTGTTTTTAGTTTGAATCGGGTTTCGTGATAGTTAATCGTATATTTTGATAATGGGACACATGTTTAATTAATTAATTAAATTCCGAGTTATTTAATTAAAGTAATTAAAGACGGGTTAAGACGGGTTGCGAGATGTTCATTAATTAATTCGGGATTCTCTTAACCGAATAATCCGTTTAACCTTTTAATTATCATATCGGTTACTTAATTTAATTCCCGAGCCATTTAAATAATTAAGTTAATGTAATTCCCGAGATATTAAATTAATTAAAGATGGGTTTTGAGACGGGATTGTTTAAGTTGTTCAATGATTGATTCGGGTTTTATTAAATCGCACAATTCGTTTAAATCCTCTAATTATCATTTGGTTTAGTCCCGAGTTATTTGAAATAAAATAATAATTAATAATAATTAATTAATTAAAGACGGATTAATGGAAAAGTTACTATTTTGGGAAGTTTCCATTTTAAGAAATTATACTTTAATAATTGTCTATTTTGGGAAGTTGAGTCGAATACTAATTGGGTTACTTTAATTATCAGCCGGGCATAGGTTGGTGTCGGGATTGTATTTCGGGAAGACTTCTAATTGAGAGATCTCTATATTTAGTAGTCGGTAATTATAAATATTATAACTGTTTTTAGGTGGCGGGTTCGTGATGGATCGATAATCCAATTCATTGCTTTATTTCTGGACGGCTTAACTGCTTAATCGGAATTGCTGGCACTTGAGGTAGGGGAACTACACTTGTCTTATTATCGTTATTGTTGAATGGTGTTGGCTGAATTCGTGGTGGTTGATTTGTATTATCATTTATATTGGGAAAGGTGATTGACGGATTTGATCGTATTGAGTAAGATATCACAACATCGAGTAACTGGCATGACTTTATGATTTATCAGTTCAGTGACTTATTTACATATTGCATTGCATTAAATCTCTTGGGCGTTCATATGCATTGGAGACGGGGAATAAGGAGACTTGGTTTATATTTCATTTAAAACGGCATGTGACATTATTCATAATGTTGATTAATTTTGTTATGTTATGCATATCCTATCATGTGGTGATATGAGACGGTGTGGAGGTTATTCAGTGGGTTTGTGATATTCAAATTTGTGATATTGGTGTGATATTCGTGGTCTGTGATATTGTGGTCTGTGATATTCAGGGTCTGTGACATGGTGTGGAAGTTATTGATATGGTGTGGAAGTTATTGATACGGTGTGGAAGTTATTGATATGGTGTGGAAGTTATTCAGGGTCTGTGATATGGAGAGGTGGAGTATGTGACGAATTGGAAATGGAGTTATGTAGTTTGTTGTCGTACTTATTATGTTTTCCCTACTCAACCTCGTGGTTGACCCTGTGTATTCGTGAACACCTGTGATGATCCGTTTTATGGGGAGCAGACTTGACAGGTTTAAGAGATAGGACGGGAGCTTGATGGGCGTGAGACATTGGATCAGACGACTTAGTGGCTAGATCATCACCTAGAAGACTTTCACTTTTATTTATGTCAGTTCTTGTAATCGAGTTGAAGAAAGGTTTGTAATAATTAAGTTAAAATACTATATAATTGCCTTGGAGTTTAATTTGTTATTCACTACCTCGGGAAACCGAGATGGTAACAGTCCGTTTTATTAGAGAATGTCTTGACGAGGACTTCTTTTATAAACCGGGGTGTTACAAAGTGGTATCAGAGCGAACGATCCTCAGGCCTAAACCAATGAGCCCAATGAACCTAGGATGTGTCTAAATAAAATGAACAGGGATAGAAGCGTTAGGAGCACACCGAGGTAAGGTTTGAGTTAGGGGCCCCCTCACACCGAACCAGTGGCCCTCTCAGTTTGACTCGGAAAGCCCTGAGGGTATATGAGAGAAAGGGTAGAAAAGTTGCCTAAGGTTGAACCTGAAATGCCTATACCGTTGCCTAAGTGTTAATTGATTGATGCGTTGATTATTGCATAATCGAGTTGATATAAACTTTGAAACCCATATATATTCTAACTATTCCGCAGGACAACGCTACGGTAAGTATTTTGTATGAATGATGACGTGATCATATAATGTTGGGAAATGAGAAATAAATTTTCGAGTTCAGGATAATAATCAATGAAGTGTTCTGCTAGTCGTGAGCATGAAAATAATTGCAAGTCGATGATAATTACCTAGGTGGATGTTGAATGATGTGCTGATAGTACCAATATGTCTAGTAATATGCGGTTATGTGATCCCAAGCCATGCTAGTATAATAATGTGATAGTAATAAGAAACGCTGTTGAATTGCCTGTTTTTAGTCATAGCAACCGTAATGTAGATGTAATGAGTAGATCGAGAGGCGAAGGGGTTCTATGGGGTATATGTTTACGTAAGTACAGTGTGAGACCTAATTTGGTATGGGTTAGTAACAATAGTGTGGTTGTAAGAGTTGGAACATAGTAAATGAAAAACTTAGTGATAAAACTTGTTTTGGTTGATGTTATTCTCTAATTGACCTTCCTACCATTTCTTTTATGTTGTAGCCTATCGATGAAAATTTTATGGGAAACAGCCTCGTGAGTTAGTGATCGTTTGACGTTGGTTTCATGCTTATATGATATACGGATTAGGAGAAATAAAGATTTTAGTAAGATGGGGTTAGGAAGTTCCCGTGCGGTGATGTTTGACCAACGATTTATAAAATCCTCATTTAAATTGTATTAATAATTTGCATAATTTCAACTCCACCGATCAAAAGAGTCGCATGTGTTTTCAAATTGATAAACCACGAAAAATCTTGATGTCTTAATATTAAACAATAAGTTTTGCAAACTGACCCAAGTTTTGGACCAATAGCTGTCACATGTTTGGTTGGACCAACTGAGTTGTAAAATTCTTTAAAAATGGTATTCTTGTGCTTTGAACCTAACCCTCTTCCCTGTGATTTTAACTCTCCGCGTTTTGTAAAAGTAATATGAATCAAGTTTAATCGAACGGTTATTTATTCACGATCTTGAAGTTACGACGTGAAACATGACTTGTAAAATGTGTGTTCTAGGTTGGGTCTTCATACAGTGTTTGATGAACCCACGAGCTTTAATAATATGAATTTATAATGTCCTTATATGATGATAGTAGCAGACAGGTTCAGTAGTTATGTATCTCAACCAGTGATAAAATTAAAACCAAATTGATAATATTATTGGCAAGATAGTATGAGTGAAATTGAATAGTTCAAATTGATTCTTAATCGAGGGTGAAATGTTTATACGAGTCCAGTTGTTTACACATATTAATATACATTTGACACGTGGTGATACCTCTGAGTGCTCACCATAATTGCAGGGTGGTCGGATACATATAAATATAAAACTATGTTGTCATATCTTGGTAAAGTTGATGATATTAAAATAATTTGGTAAAATTGATGGTATTAAAAGTAATTTAATGATGCTAATATACTCACATGAATAATTACAATAATTATGTGTAAAAGTTTACACAGGGATGGTAGTAATGATTGTGTCTAAATGATCACACGTGTAGAGTGTCATCTGAGTTCTAAAGTCTTTCATATGAGTTGTGCGCCCATAGTTATAATTATTATCTTCATCGCAATAAATGATTTCAATTGAACCTAAACTTGTGACGCGATAATAAACAGTGTGTTATTTCGTATTGAAAAAGATCGTCATAAAATGCTAAAGAGATTCTTGCAATTGTAGGAGTATGATATAAAGGAAATTGTTGATATAATACGACAATTGGTATATCTAGATTCTTGAGTCATCACTATTAATTATATTCTAATAAAGATTGTTCATGATAACTATGTTGGCAATACTATAATGGGATAACCCTTTTATGATTCACATGACACACATTGGTTTAAATGATAGTTGTTATAGTTACGCTTAATTGAGTCGTGAATATAACTGAGTAAAGAAGTGCAACTAAAATCCTGATGATTGAGGTAATAGTCGTTCATTAGTAAAGATAGGATTTGAAATGAATAAGTTTGAATCTGTAAGATTGTAATATATGAGTCGACGCCCAAGCTTGTTTTGTTGGAAGGAATTGAATTAAGCTACCTGAGTTTGAGTCTCGTAGTAAGTTGTAAAGGAATTCTATAGACGGCTATGTTATACGAAGTATATTAAGAATTTGATCACCGTCCAATATGAAGGTAAGGGTTTTGAAAATGAAGTTAAACTTTGTCATGTAAGTATAAATTCGGAAAGAGACTTCCAGCAAGTGTCTGGTCGAATGGTTTCATGATCGTTGCTAAGTCTGGAGTAATGGAATTAGAACGGAGTCACAAGTGGTGGGTCAAGTTAGTCATGTTGTTCGTCCATGTAGCGAATTGGTGGATTGTGGTTGGTTACGAATGTCGAAACGGGAGATGTGATTTGGTGATTTAAATGAGTTACGTGTTAACATGGTAAGTTGATATTAGCATGACAGATAACGAATAATGGTAAAAAAATTGGTGTCGATAAATACATTAACCTTGTATGTCATTGTGTTGGGTGCAGTTAAACATATTTAATACCAATAACGAAATTTTATGCATGATAGTCTTGTATGTTAACTTCCCAATATCGAGGTTTACTCGCTTGTTTGACTCGACCAATATGTTTGTAGAATTTGTCAATCAAGGTGCATTCGTCATTCGTGAATAATTCCTAAACCCTTTTGTTATAAGAATTGGAAATATTTCTGGCACGATAAGTACTGCGAAACTGGTTGTCTTCATTTCTATTGGTGATTCTGTGTCTTGACCTAAATCCGTACAATTAAGCAAAGGAAAGTCAGATTGGACCTATTAGGATATAATCTTTAATAAATCGAGTTATCAAAGTGTTGACCATAATTCTTTTCGCATGTTGATGGATTCCCCGGGGTTTCTAAAGTAGGAGATTACAAGAATTGGTGAGATGAATGATTACTAATGATTTGTACGGGTAACGGTAGATTCCTTGAGAGAGCTTGCATATAGATTGTCCTTGGTAAGGACTAGTTAACTTAAGCGAAAGTAGAGAACCTTTTATCATTTTTAAGTTGGTAACAGTAATGTGAGGACGTTGTTATAATAATGAAGGTTACGGGGACGTAACCATGCTTTTAGTTGGGTAGGATTGTAAAATCTTGATGCTTAATTTGCACTTGTTCGTAGATTATAGTTGATCAAGTTGATGTTTAGTTGTGGGGTACCTATGCAAATGAGTTCTATATGCTTTGTTCCTACTTCGGTTAGTTGGTTGATGTGAAAAAGGAGAGTGAATAAACTGCTGGTAATGAGTTATGAGTGGCCTATGAGCCGAGTGATGATTACGGGAGTTATGTTTTCGGTCCAGTGCGACCATGGTTAATGAGTTTATGTTGAGTTCGAGATCGGAATTGAGATGAAAAGATGACGGTGTTCTCAGGTGATTATTTAGTTGTTATACAATTGTGTTCTCAGGTAGTTATTAATTTTAATTAGTTGGTTAAGTAGTGATGAGTTAAACTTCGGGACGAAGTTTATTTTTAGGAGGGCAGAATGTAACATTTCGTAATTATTATGGTTAATTGATGTGTCAAAAGTGTGTGTTAACCGTGTTAGAAATGCGTGACATCCGTAAGTACGATATACAATACTTTCCGTGGTTTGAGTATGGGAGCGAACTTCGGGACGAAGTTCATTTTAAGGGGGGAAGACTGTAATACCCCGTATTTTATATAATATAATTAATTAAACGGATATTATTTTATATCAATTATTATACATTTTATATCACAATTATGTCGGAAAATAATTGAGTCGGTAATTACATTAAACTATCGCAAGTAATTGAGACGGTTTTATATGGAATACGATTAAGAGCTGACACATGTGAGCTGGCCCAATAACACAACTCGGCCCAATTAAACCCTAAGCCCGTTAACCTAATTAACCCTAATCATACTTAACCCTAACACTAACCCTAAACCTAAACCTAACACACTCTAATCTCTCTCATCCGCCTCCCTCAACCCGCCTCCTTTCTTCAGCTCAAATCCAAGCCTCACGCAGAAAGAGAGAGAGATAATGTGAGCTGGTGGTTGACAGTGCTGCAAGGAGGAGCTATGGGTGGTTGTCGACATTCCTAGGTGGCTGCAGGGGCGGTGGTGATGACGGAAAGGTAAGGACTCCACCTCCCTCCTCTGTTTTCGTTTTTATGTCGGGTTTTTATTGTTGTTTCGTGTAATATAGAGGTACTGTTAGTGGTGGTTGGCAGGGTAGGGGAGTAGTGTGGTGAATGGCGAGAACATTGGTGGTGGTTAGGGTGGTATTGGGTGGTAAGGGTGGCCGTGAAAGGCGTCATTGACAAGGGTAGACAAACGGGTCTATATACGGGCTTTCAGGTAAGTTTAGATGGCTAGCTGTGAGGTGGTGCCACCGTCGACCAGGGGGAGGTCGACAGGGTGGTGATGGGTTGCCTGTGTTCGCGGGTTGGTGGCGAGCAGGTTCATGGTTGTTGGGCAGGGGGATGGTTATTTGTTGCGGTGGTGGTGAAAGGGAAAACAGGAGGTTTAGGGGATGCGTGGTGGTGAACCAGGCCAAATGACGGCCGTGGTTCACCTCGCCGGCGGCAGTCGACCCCAGTGGGGGTGGCCGTTGGTGGCTGGGGCAGAGTGGGGACCACGACTGGTGGTGGTCGCGGTGGTTTAGGCGGCAGGTGAATAGTGTGAGCGAGAGCGAAGTTGTGGGTCGTGTTTAATCGGGTTATTCGAGTTGTTTTTAGTTTGAATCGGGTTTCGTGATAGTTAATCGTATATTTTGATAATGGGACACATGTTTAATTAATTAATTAAATTCCGAGTTATTTAATTAAAGTAATTAAAGACGGGTTAAGACGGGTTGCGAGATGTTCATTAATTAATTCGGGATTCTCTTAACCGAATAATCCGTTTAACCTTTTAATTATCATATCGGTTACTTAATTTAATTCCCGAGCCATTTAAATAATTAAGTTAATGTAATTCCCGAGATATTAAATTAATTAAAGATGGGTTTTGAGACGGGATTGTTTAAGTTGTTCAATGATTGATTCGGGTTTTATTAAATCGCACAATTCGTTTAAATCCTCTAATTATCATTTGGTTTAGTCCCGAGTTATTTGAAATAAAATAATAATTAATAATAATTAATTAATTAAAGACGGATTAATGGAAAAGTTACTATTTTGGGAAGTTTCCATTTTAAGAAATTATACTTTAATAATTGTCTATTTTGGGAAGTTGAGTCGAATACTAATTGGGTTACTTTAATTATCAGCCGGGCATAGGTTGGTGTCGGGATTGTATTTCGGGAAGACTTCTAATTGAGAGATCTCTATATTTAGTAGTCGGTAATTATAAATATTATAACTGTTTTTAGGTGGCGGGTTCGTGATGGATCGATAATCCAATTCATTGCTTTATTTCTGGACGGCTTAACTGCTTAATCGGAATTGCTGGCACTTGAGGTAGGGGAACTACACTTGTCTTATTATCGTTATTGTTGAATGGTGTTGGCTGAATTCGTGGTGGTTGATTTGTATTATCATTTATATTGGGAAAGGTGATTGACGGATTTGATCGTATTGAGTAAGATATCACAACATCGAGTAACTGGCATGACTTTATGATTTATCAGTTCAGTGACTTATTTACATATTGCATTGCATTAAATCTCTTGGGCGTTCATATGCATTGGAGACGGGGAATAAGGAGACTTGGTTTATATTTCATTTCGTAACGGCATGTGACATTATTCATAATGTTGATTAATTTTGTTATGTTATGCATATCCTATCATGTGGTGATATGAGACGGTGTGGAGGTTATTAGTGGGAAATTTGTGATATTGTTTGTGATATTTGGTCTGTGATATTGTGGTCTGTGATATTCAGTGCTGTGATATTCGTGGTCCTGTGACATGGTGTGGAAGTTATTGATATGGTGTGGAAGTTATTGATACGGTGTGGAAGTTATTGATATGGTGTGGAAGTTATTGGGTCCGTGATATGGAGAGGTGGAGTATGTGGAATTGGAAATGGAGTTATGTAGTTTGTTGTCGTACTTATTATGTTTTCCCTACTCAACCTCGTGGTTGACCCTGTGTATTCGTGAACTTTTTTGTGATGATCCGTTTATGGGGAGCGGACTTGACGGAGTTTAAGAGATAGGGACGGGAGCTTGATGGGCGTGAGACATTGGATCGACGACTTAGTGGCTAGATCATCACCTAGAAGACTTTCACTTTTATTTATGTCAGTTCTTGTAATCGAGTTGAAGAAAGGTTTGTAATAATTAAGTTAAAATACTATATAATTGCCTTGGAGTTTAATTTGTTATTCACTACCTCGGGAAACCGAGATGGTAACAGTCCGTTTTATTAGAGAATGTCTTGACGAGGACTTCTTTTATAAACCGGGGTGTTACATTGTCACAATTCGACAACAACCCTAGTCTCCTTCTCTCCGAGCCTACTGTGATGTTGAATGGGTTAGCCGCAGGATATTGAGATTTGAGATAATTCTCCCATTTCATTAATCTTTCACCTTATACTAAATGTCTATGCCTCATGTTACTATTCACTGATGAATAGTAACTCCAATGATGAATAGTTCCACTTTTCTGGGCTGGACTCCGTGCTTTGGTTTGATTGGGCCTTGTTTTTCGGAATGCTGCATTGGTTAGACAAATGAATAGTAAATTTCTAATGCATACTAGATGCCACAATGAATAGTTGAACTCTTGGCGGGCGGGTCTGGGCCTATCTGCGCGGGTTTGGGTCTTGGGTAGGCGGGTCTGTATACTGGGCTCAATTCTTTCATAAAAAATCTCGGTTTCAGTCCAATACTCACATTACTTCCTTTTGGGCCTATTTTATTTTCCACTTCCTCCAACGTTCCCTTCTTACCACCACTCATTCTCCGTCTTTTCCTCCCCATCACTCCTTTCCCCTTTTACTCATTTCTTATCTCCGCCTAACCATTCTCCTTCAGGTATACTCATTTCTCATATTTTTTAATAAATTTGTGATGTGAATGATCTTTGTTTTCATACGGTTGTTGGTGATTGATGATTATCTGCGGTTTTGTGATGTGGGTATACTTTGCCTTTTCCCAAAACTGTTTACTTGATCATTATCTGCGGTTTCTTGATATGGGTATACTTTGCTTTTTCCCAAAAAATATGATCTTATTTCGCCACTCTTTTGATTCCAAATATGCAATTACAATCACCGATTTACATTGATTTCGCTGCTTGTATGGTAGGTTTCTGTTTTTGTTTCTTCTTTTTAGTGTGTTAATTTAATTTGGTCTGCCATTTGGTGGTACTGACTAACTGACGGTAGGTAGATAGGAAAGAAAGCTACGAGAAGCATCAGACGGTAGGTATTATACTCTATAAAATAAGGTGCTGATTGTTTGATTTTAGTTGCCCTCTATTAAGTTATTTTGATTTAATATTAGGGGTTTTAACTTGGATTTGTGATTGCTGTTAGGGTTGAGGGCTATGAAATTCAGACAGGAAAAGTTTGGAGATTCCTCTTGGCTCTTACAACAGCTCTGTCTTGTTCAAGAACTCAATTCCCACCCATTATCTTCTTTGTTCATGGTATATTAAGCAACTTTTTTTAGACGGAGGGATTATCAGCTTTTGGGTATTGAGATAACTAGACTATAACTCCCTCCTTCCCAATCATTTGTTTACGTTTTTATTAGTCTGTGTAAACAAGCAATTGAGATGGAGGGAGTATAAGCTTCTGGTTATTGAGATAACTAGACTATTATTCTCTCCTTCCCAATCATTTGTTTACGTTTGAAGTCCGTCTAAATAAATGATTGAGGCGGAGGGTGTATAAGCTTTAGGCTATTGAGATAAGTTAACTATTATTAATTTTGAGAAAGTTTGAGGTTTATTTGAGATTTATTTGTTCATAATATGGTTGAAAGTTTCACCTCAATGTATATGCTGTAGTCAATATGTGACGATTTGCCATTGCTAGATATGTGATTTAAGTTATAGTTGACTGTTATCCATCCAATTTCTTATCCATCAAGTGATTCCAATTCATCATGATATAATGTCTCAAATTCAGTTTGCGTGGAATATCAGCAGAAGATCTCAAAAATTTGAAAGAACGACTGGAACAGGAGGTGAGTTACTCCATAGTTACCTCGTGTATTGCATTGGGTGCTTTCTTTTCTTGATAAGAAGTTAATTGGCAGTCTAATATTTTTTCTGTCTTCATCTTATTTTAATAGTCTAAGCTCATCAGAAAAGTGCGAGTAATTGAATACTCTGAGCACCAACAACTGTGGTAGCCTTGTTGGAGATCCCGGATTTGGTCATGATATAAAATCCACTACATATTTGTAGAGGTTTTAAAGTTTATTGCAGTGGTATTAGTCACACTTATGGCTCAAATAATGAAACCATGCCATGAATCATGATGGCATATTCAGATGCTAAGATCAGGCTTTGATGGCATATTTATGGACCACCTCTAACACCATTTATTGGGTACTGGAACAAGACCAAAATATCCGCATTCTCCTCTCTCTACGTGTATTTGCATGTCTATTTTGCGAATACTCTTAATTATTATGCTAATCTTTGTGTTGTTTGTTAAGTAACAGAGAAGTTTAGCCACTCCAATTTTTTTTTTCCTTCTCTGTTTAAGAATTATGAAGATTGTTTAGGTTCCTTCACTTAATGTGCTAGATCAATCTATTTTATCTTTTCGAACTATGATGTTTTTGACTGATACAACATTGTTTATAACTGAGTTTAAGTGTTCCGTTTTCATCTATAATATTTGCCTTGCAGAATGATAAGAGGGAGAGAGTGGTCAAAACAAGTCGTGATATCACAATGAATAGCAAAAAAGTCATTTTTCAGGTGCACCGGTAAGTGCAATATAGACAACTGTAATGGTAAAGACTAAAAAGAATCTCGTTTTACATTTGATTTATTGCCTTTGAGTTATTCCATCTTTTCTGAGTAGTTTGTGTGAAAACTTATTTCTGACAATTATATGAATGCCTGGGTACTTGGGTGTGTGGGTTTTGATACTATTCGAAGTGTTGCTTGTCAAATATGTAATTAATACTGGTTGCCTGGTTGGTGGGACTCAAGGGAGATTTGGTTATATGAACGGATGAACATTATTCAAGAACCAAAGTCTAGATACTCCATTTGTTGTTGCATATGTATCTTGCTCTATTCTGGTATTTGTTTGTTCTATGTAGTTAAGAGACTTGCATTGGTTGGTAATATATGTTTTCTTAATAATGACAGAATTGGGAAGCAAAATAAAGACGCCGTACTAGAAAAGGCTGAGAAAGATTTACAAGCTATGAGGGATCAACATGTATCTCGACTTCTGAAAGAACTGAATGGGTCTGACTTCTGGAAACTGAGACGTGCATACTCTCTTGGGGTAGGTACTAAGTCATTGTTCTTCTCATAATTTAGAAAAGTCATGTCAGTTAACCATATCATTTAAGAGGTAAGATGCGGGTGGGTATCCACAGTGAGTCTTTTGGCTATGTGGGGTTTCATGATAGAAGCGGGGTTTCAACGACATTATTTTTTCAACTTCAACCTCATGTCATATTTCTTCCCTTGCTTGACTCGTGTTGGAAGACTTAGTCTGACCATGATTATATGGTAAAACTTTAGCGTCCCATATAATTTTGTTGGTCTTGTGGAAAGGGGTTGTAAGCATAACTAATTGCTGTTCTTTGCAGGTGCAAGAATATGTCGAAGCCGCAACATTTTGCAAATTCTGTAGAACTGGATCACTTCTGAATCTGGATGAGATTAATGCTACTTTCTTACCATTAAGTGACCCCTCCATTGAGCCCCTGCAAATCAATACGCTGGACTATCTTCTTGGGGTAATTGACCAATAAACTTTCTTCCTGCGTTCTACATTTGAATATTGTACGAGTAGTCTATTTTCTACTTCATAGTTTTTACAACACTGAGTAAAGACTAAGAGTATCGGATTCTTCTTGGGTGGGTTGACCTTTAATGAATTCCCATACTCCTTGAAAGACACAATTAAAGGATCCTTCCTTAAGTGTGATACCAAGATCTAGAAAGTTCTTAGTTCCGGATGTGTGGAACTCAAAAGAAAGGAGACCGGAAGATACTAAGATATAAAATTATTAGGATGGAAGAAATGGGTCATTGGTAAGGCCATGTTCAGTTTGTCTGGTAGTTTAGTTTTTATATAAGTTGCGTTGGGTTGAATCTGGGTTGCGGAATGTTAGATGACATAGTTCGACCTAAAGTTTCTCCCCAACTCAGGAAAAACATGTAATTCATTTACTGAAGAAACCAAGCTCTTGAAAGTTCCTAGATCCATTTTTTTGGAATAAAAAGGGAGTAGGAGATAGTGCGAGTGACTCCGTATTAGTTAGAGACAAAATGTTGTGGGTCATGCTAGAACCATGCTCAGGTTGTTAGGTCGTTTTAGTGTCCCTAAAATTCGATTCAAGCCTTTATTATGGGATTAGAAGGATGTCAAACGTTCAGAGAGAGCTAGACGTAAATTTTCGCCTGAAGTTGGTAAACCATGTTACTGTACTCCATTTGCCTTAGATAGTCTCGAGGTCTTCTGTTCAACTTGACCTGCGAGGAGAAATGAAGTACGCATGACTGTTTGATAGCTGAAACTGTATATGAGTTCCAGCATATTGAAAGTAGATCAGTTTGCGGACCCACTCAATTATGATTTATATGATTGGTACTACCAGCTCCAAAATTGTGTGGACTCTGCAAGTCTGCAGTGTATTATTCTATACAGTTTAGCATTAATGCGAGTTCTTTAAATCTTTTACAGATCAAGCTAGCATCAGTTTAACTAGGCATGAAGTACATGAAAAGAGTATTAGCAGTAGTCGGTGGTGGTCCGGAGGAAGAAGAAATAATCGTTCAAGGAGTTCGCTTCGCATTTAGTGTTCATCAGGTACATTTAGTAAACTCGCTATGAAAACGGAACTACCAACTAGGGTACATTCTTTTCACTGTAAATGGAACAAGAGCAATTATCGCTGCTGATAGGCTTGAATTATGATTAATGACTTTACCATGTGCCAATGTTGCTAAATTTTGCAAGTTAACTAATTCTTCAAATACTTTTTGTTATGCCAAGGGTTTCAGATTTTATTCAATGACTTTACCAGTTAAGCTAATAAACCTCTGCTAATAACTATGATCTATGTTTGCTCTCCAGTTTGCAGGAGGTTTTGATGTCGAAACTAAGACAACGTTTGAGGAGTTGAGAGACAAGGCCAAATCTTACCATTTACAATGCCAGAAGAAACAGCAACGAAGGCTTGCTTGCAGTCAATGCCCCTGATAATATTTCTTTTAGAGCGAACTCACCTGGCCATCTTTTGTTTTTGTAAAGATAAATCATGTAATCTCTTTTTTTGTGAGAACAAACAGGGAAGTGATCATTTTGCGATGTCTAATCTTATTATTTGTGGGAGCATTTATTGACACTCCAAAACAGCTTCAAACTCTTGGACTGTTGTATAATCATATGTTAGTAACTCCATATTTGTATTAGCTTTCTTCTCAGAAAACCAAAAAGAGCGTTTGTATTGATTAGTGAATATATTTTGCGGTGTTTCAGGCTAAGATGTATCAACATTGATAAATAAACAAGACCTAAAAAATACAATATTCTAAACTTATTGTCCATTTTCATTGAGAAGCAACGTTTTGTACTAAACTATGTATCTAAAACAAGTTTATTTGGGCGGTGTATGTAAATTAACCTATGTTTTGAAGGAAATTGTTTAGAATTTTCTGAAAAATCGTGTTAAAGAAAATCCGTGTGTCTTAAAAACCGTGTTAAAGAATATTTATTTGGGCGCATATTCATGCTCTTAGCAAAGTTAAATACGAAATATCCACGAAGGATTGTCATTTTGGTTGCAATCAATTCAACCATAAAAACAATATAACAACAAGAGTTTCATTATGAGCGACACTCAACATGTATAGACAACCGAACCAAATAAAAATACGTTAGCATACATGAAACGTCAAAGGTTAAACACAAATTATCATTGAAAACAGACACTATCCGTCAGAAGGTGAGGACGGATAGTACCCCTCTCACAAAATGCAAATGGATATTGCAAATGGGGGGAAATGGATACCCCCATTTGCCCACCCACTTGCATTTTGAGAGAGGTCCACTATCCGTCTTTAGCTTGTAACGGATAGTGATCGTCTTCAATGAGACAAACTGAAGGTTAAAATATCTTAGGGGACCGCGCGCTTTTGTGCACGGTATAACCAACTATGGTACGAGGAAGGGAGGAGGAACAAGAATATAGTATGCAGCTTACAGACCAAGATAGTTCACTAAATTATCAGTTAGTCGAGACAATCTTAATCAAAATGTCATTTTCTTGGAAGAAGTATAGGAAAAATTACGGAGGAGACACAAGAGAAGGCAGGGAGCCCCAGTAATAAAAGGGGGAGGACGAACAGGAAAAGGGATAAAGAGGCTGGTAAAAAGGCGGAGGAGGATGAGGCGTCAATGTTATAGAGAAATGAGAGAGGGTAAGAGGCGGACGTGGGGGAGATGGAGAGGAATAAGGTAGAAAAGGAGGAATGGGGGTAAGGGTAAGGGTAGCGGGACAAATAACAGGAGGAGAAGAGGAAGGAGGATATAATGCGAATGAGGGGAAAGGGAAATAGATGGATGTCTATAAAGAGAGTAAGGGGGAAAGAATAGGGGGTAGAGAGAAGGAAATCGAAGGATGTGAATGATAAGAGGAAAGGAAATGAGGCGGGAAGGGGGAGGAGAAAGGGGAAGATGTGCGTGGAGGAATAAAAAGGATAGGAGTAATATGAGAGAAACAGGAAGAGGTGGGGAAATGGAGGATATACAAGAGGAGGGTAAAGGAACATAGTAAGTATAAGAGAGGAGAAAGGGGAAAAGAAAGGAGGACATAGAGAAGGAGAAAGGGGAAAGGGAAGGAGGACTACGAGGTTGAAGAAGAGAAGGTGGTTTAGGATGCGACGGTGTTGAAGAGAAAAGAAAGAGATAAAGAGGATGACGAAGTAGTGGGTGGGGAAGGTTGGGGAAAAGGAGAAGGAAGAGGAGGATTAAGGAGGGCTAAGGGGAAAAGAGCGATTAGTATGAGAAGGAAGGGGATGAGGAAATGTGATGTTTACGTTATTTCGCAAAGTACAATATAATACTAATGACTTATGTATTCCGTGTAATTGTGTTCTTTAGCAATTAACCATCTAAGCAAAAAGTGTTGTTATATTCGGATATTCATGCTCCCAGCAAAGTTAAATACAAATTATTTATGAATGGGTTATAATTTTGTTTGCAATTGATTCAACCATCAAAATAATATAACAACAAGAGTTTCATTATGATTGACACTCAACGTGTACAGACAACCGAACCAGATCGTATATTCAGGCTCCCAACAAATTTAGAAACGAAATATTTACGAATGTGATCTTGTTTGCATTCGATTCGAACAACGAAAAAATTATAACAAGAAGAATTTCAACGCCATTCAAAATGTATAGAAACCAAATCAAATCAAGATTCGCTACTATGCATTTGAAACGTAAACGATTAGAATACCTTGGGGGGCGGCGCGCATCGCGCGCCGTGCAACCAACTAGTATAGTAAAAATATGAAAAAAGAGTGAAAATATATGAAGACGTTTTACTTATAAACGAACTCAAATAATACCCTGTAACAAGGTAACTTAGCCTATAAATAGGCATACAACCAAAATAACTAAAAGAGTAAAAACTAGGAATTGTGGGATCATGCCCACGACATATACTCGCATTTTTAGATCTTTTTAATTTAATAGGATTTGGTTCTGGTTCATTTCCCCATTTTTAGATCTTTTTATTTGAACCTGGTCCGGGTTTATGGGTCATGTGGCTGGCCAGGCAGGTGATTCTTTTCAGGTTTGTGCTTAACTAAACCAAGTTTGTGTCCAATTTTATATTAGCGGTCATGACCAATTTTTACCATAAAAATAGAACGGTCTTTGTATGAAATTGATTTGAGCCCTGTTTGGTAAACAACATATTAGCCAATTTTTAGCATATTCAAGAGTTCTAGCATGTTTGACCAATCAATATGCTAATTTTAGTGTTTGGTAAACAACATATTGAAACAGCATATTTGGGGTCAATATACTGTTTTACAATATGCTGCTTACCCCAGTATATTGTAAAATAGGAAATTTTTCTCCATTTTACAAAGAAAATTAACAATCTACTAATCGCCAATTACCAAACACTCAAATTAATTCTGCTAATTATAATATGTTAGTCAAACCTTCTGATAAAATCTGTCATTTATAATCTGCTTTTACAATCTGCTTCTGCTGAAATTAATCTGATGTTTACCAAACAGGGCACATTTCTAGCGTTTGGAAACCCTTAGAATTTGGAACTAGAATTGGACACAATTCCTTATCAATTCCAACCAAGTTAAAATTTGAGTCTCTCAAATTCCTACCATATAGTACGTAGTCATTTCAATTCCATCACTATTTACGTCTTTCTTATATGCAAATTTAATAGCAATATTTTTATTTTCTACTCCGTATTTTTTTTTTCCGATCGCAAATATTTTTCGTGAAAATTTTTATTTTTTTCAAATAAAAAAATTTCCTGATGACTTTGACCAATATCGATCTCCGCACAATTCCAATTCCATGAGTTTCCCAAACGAACTTTTGGATTTGGTATTGAATTCAAACATTTTAATTTGTACAATTAAAATCATGAAAATGAAATCAATTCCTCCCTTCCAAACACTACCTTAATAGAATCATTTTATAATAATTATTTTCTCTCTATTACACCAATCCATTATTTTCAAGATCAATTAAACCACTTGAATTACACCAAAGCGCATCTAAAGTATCAATAAAAATAAACCTCCTTGATGAAGAGGATCCGAACTTGTGTAAATGCAACTCTAGCATATATCCTTTTGCAAATATCCAAAGTAAACTCTTAGCAGAGTAACTTGACAAATACTCCTATAAGTCTATAATTGACAAGTAAAAACAAAAAAAATAAAGTGTGATTTCCTTATATGTCCCCTATTTTTGTTAATTTGAGAGTGAAAGGATGATTTGATGGTATTAAGTGCACATAATCAACATCATCAAAGTCAACTTTACTAATTGGATCTTATTGATTATGACAAAAGTTTCCCATTTTGTGAACTATAGTCTCATATTCAAAAAATCTTATCTCCTAATTTTGTAGACCGATAAACGAGTTATTTGAATCTGGTCTGAATCGAATGATATATATCTTTTGAACGTCTTAGTTTATATAAATATTGCATAAAATGTTAAATAGTAGACGCGCAAATAGTAAGTTTAAAATGTCTAATGAATTGTAAAATGTGTAAGTTATCTGGACGTCTCAAATCAGATGAATTGAGATTTCCTAAAATTGCAACTCCTTTATGATAGAATGAAATTCTTGTTCATATACATGATATAGCTATAATAAAATGTAAAATATAAATGAGACTAAAACGAACTTAAATAACTCAAACATTCAATTTTGAAAAGTGATTGCATATTTGCATGTGTTATCTTTTCATTATCTTTTCCTATAGACTATATAGTATATACCAAACTTGAGTGTGAACCAAATATCAACACATCTAACAAATTCGCCTCTATTATAAATCAATAATTAAAGAAATTGACTAGGAATAAAGTTAATGTGGATATGATTTACATACATTGAGGAGGTATTCACATTTCTTTACAGTGTAAGTACGTGATATTTATGCATGGTTTATGCAAATGCCGACCTAGTGATCGAAGGTCCCTATTTGTCTAACGTAAACCAAGTTGCAAATTTGGAAAGACATTGTTGCCTTTGTCACACGACGTATCAATGTCTTTAATGAAGCAATTGCTAGACGACATTATTTCATAATGTATAAAGATTATTAGAGTAAGTATCACATTTGAGTTTGTTTGGTTTTTGAGACTTGCATGCAGCTGATGTCACGGTGACATAGTTTCTAGAAAGAGAACCGTCTTATGTCTTATATAATATGAGACGACGTTTTTATTAGTTAAACATTCATGTATATAGTGGATAACGTACATACTCGATTGTTCGTTGTATTTTGTATTGTATTCTACTTGTGAGATTTTAGGGATTTTACTTAAACATGAATCCCTACTCTCTAGGGTTATGAACTTCCGAATCTCGATATCATGTGAGATAATCATCTAAATCAACATATTAAACCGATAATAACTATAGTCCAAGAAATTGTTTCAGATCGTAATAATTTTCATATTAAAAACGTTCTTATATAATGTATTCGATATGTACTGTCATCTGTACTTGGGCTTAGGTTGATTTAGTTTCCTGACGGATTTAGTAACTTAACAATTTTAATTGTTCTCAATTGATATTTTATTAAGAGGTTAGACATATAATATTATTCCAACGATATTGCACAAACACCAAGCTACTAAAGAGCAATTTATACACACCCATAAACATGAACGTGTATATGAAGCCCTTAATTAATAAAACCGCCATCCTTCACATTCCACTATTTCGATCCAATAATTAATCAGATATATATGTACTCTTTTCATTCCAATCATTTATTTACATTATCATTCTTTCATTCCAAGGTTTGAAGTAGAACTTGTTCACTCTTACACAATGCTATACGTACTACGTAGTGAACGATATTATTATCAATCAACTCCCAATTATACGATAAGTGGGCCACTAATATTTGGGAGATAGTCCAAGTCCATCATTTGGGCCTGTATTTTACTTAAAAACTTTCTTCACATGGTCCATGGACCACTATTTACCCTTAATTAAGGATAATATAATCCATTTCTTCAAATATCATTTTTCTTATAATGGAAAAAATTATGTTGAAAAGTCTTCATGTTTTTTCACTATAAATACCAAGCAAAAATTGAACTTAAATTATCAAATCTTTCCAATTATAAGCTATACAAAACATCCTTCTTCATACTATCTTAGCCTAAAAAGCTCAATTAGCTTAAGTTTAGTTTTTTTTCAATATGGCTTCACAAATTATGACACTAAGTTACCTTATATGCCTTAACCTTATGTTCTTCACTTTGGTTAGTGCTAACCACAATGTCCCTTGCCCACCACCACCAAGTCCACCACCATGGTGTCATTCGTGTGGCGGCCACCATGGTGGCGGTTCAACAACACCCAAAACATGTTGGAATAGTGTGGTCCCTCCAAGTGGGGCCCACATGATTAATAAGTTGAAGAAAAGTTGGGAGTGCTGGAGTTATTGAAAAGTAGTGCGCAAGTAGTGTACATGTTTGTCAAACTCAGCGTGCAGTTGCAAAATGTGCAGTGTGCTCAGTTGCAAAATGTGCAGTGTCCGTGAGTACTATAAAAGGCAAGCTTCAGCAAACAACAATCACACATCAATCCCCAGCAAACACATAAACTAGTAAGTGAGAAATAAGAGCCACTTACTAAGAGTGTGAGAGAAAAATACAGAGAGTTTGAGAGTTAGTGTGAGATCGCTCAAATAATCCTGTCGAGACGGTATCCAGGTTGGAAAGGCATAAAATCTCCAACGAGTCCCACACATTTAGAATATTATTTCGAGGGTCCGAGTGTTTATTCGGGTAGCAGGAATAATATTTTGTAATCTCCTAGTGGGTACTAGGAAAGACATTGTGTTCCCATTATTTTGCTTATAGTGGAGATATTAAGCGGCCTAAGGGTCCCGTGGTTTTTACCCTTATTCAAAGGGGTTTTCCACGTAGAAAATCGGTGTCCATATTCTCTATTTTATTGACGTATTTATTATCGTCTTGTCCATTTTATAATTACACTCCCGCAAGAGGGTAATAGGTCCACGCTTCCGCTCAATATTAACTTTGTTACCCAACAGAGTGGTATCGAGCTACGGTAGCTCTCGGTATACTTTGTGTAATTTATAAAAATGGAGGATACCGTCACAATCAGTGGCATGATAAAATTAACGGCGACCAATTATCCAATATGTAAGCCAAGAATGGAGGATATTCTTTATTGTAAGGACATGTACCATGTCGTCGCATCTTCGACGAAACCCGTTGATAAAACGGAAGATGCGTGGAATACATTAAATCGAAAGGTTGTCGGATTGATCCGTCAATTTATCGATCGAGTGTTTTTCAAAGCATGTAGCCGTGTGACACAGTGGCTAATACACTGGAATAGATTGGAGTCCATGTACGAACGCAAGACGGCGCTCAACAAAGCCTCTCTAGTTAGACGACTAGTGAGACAGAGGGAGTACAAAAGACGGTCGTAGCATGGTGGAGCACCTCAATGACTACCAGGGCTTGTTAAACCAGATAACAAGCATGAAGATAAGTCTCGCAGATGAGGTTCGAGCACTCTTACTTCTCGGCTCCCTCCCTGGACGGTGGAAACGCTCGTAGTGTCTTTAAGCAACTCCGTTCCGAGGAAGGAAACCTCACAATGACAATTGTGAAAGATAGCTTGCTTAATGAAGAAGCTAGAAGAAAAGAATTTGGTACTTCCAACTCTGTGGAAGTCCATGTTGCAGAAACCTCTCGTGGAAGAGGTAAAAGCAAAGGGTCGCAAAAACGCGATCAATCCAGGGGGAGATCGAAGGTCGAAAAGAAGTTTTCGCTACTATTGCGAGAGAGCCGCCACAAGCAAAATGAATGTCGGTTAAGGAAACGTGATCTAGCGAAAGGAAAATCTCGCAACAATGATCACGAAAGCCAAGGTGAAACCGGTCGTAGTTGCTAGTCTTGATGTATTTTTCATAGGTGACGATGGTTACCTAAATGTGGCATGTGAGGATAGTATGTGGGTTGTTGACTCTGGCGCGTCATACCACATCACCTCAAATGTCGACTTCTTCTCTTATATATCTTTCGGAAACTACGGTAGTGTAAGAATGGGAAATGATGGTTCCTCCAAAATCATTGGTATTGGAGATGTCGTTGCTTGCAAACCAACACTAGGCATAAGTTGGTACTAAAGAATGTCCGACATGTTCCTGACATCCGGTTAAACCTAATGTCTGCTTAGGGATGTTAGATGATGAAGGTTATTGCGATCAACTCAATGATGGCAAATGGAAGTTGACTAGAGGTTCTATGATCGTGGCGCGAGGAAAGAAGCAGAGAACACTTTATATGACTCAAGCGAAAGTGAGTCATGGAGAGGCAAACATTGTTGCACCAGATGCCTCTACCGAGCTTTGGCACAAAAGGCTCGGGCATATGAGCGAGAAGGGCCTACAAATCCTCGCTCGTAAGCAAATCCTCCCTGAAGTAAAAGGTGTGCCCCTAAAACCCTGTGTTGATTGTTTGGCTGGGAAACAACATAGGGTGGCATTTCAAAGAACGCCTCGGAAAAGGCGTAGCAACGTTTTGGATTTAGTCCATACGGATGTACATTCCATAATGAAAAGTCACATGACGGTGCATTGTATTTCGTGACTTTCATTGATGATCATTCTAGAAAAATATGGGCTTCTGCTTTGGCGAACAAGTCCCAAGTACTAGAATCATTCAAGGTGTTTCATGCTAAAGTTGAGAGAGAAACTGGCATGAAGTTGAAGAGCGTTAGAGCAGACAACGGCGGTGAGTATCGGGGTCCGTTTGAAGAATATTGTCGAGGCCATGGAATTAGGCTCGAGAAAACGGTTCCCAAGACACCACAACAGAATGGTGTAGCAGAGAGAATGAACAGGACAATCGGAGAAAGGATTCGGTCCATGCTCTCTCACGCAAAGCTTCCAAAAACGTTTTGGAAAGAAGCACTAAGGATAGTTTGTCTCACCGATTAACCGATCCCCCCGTTCCTCGGATGGTGATATCCGGAGAGAGTCCGGACAGAAAAGAAGTTTCCTACAAGAACTTGAGAGTCTTCGGATGCAGAGCGTTTGCTCATATCCCGAGAGACGAAAGAGCCAAGCTTGATGACAAAGCAAGACGAAGCAATGCATCTTCGTTGGGTATGGGGAAGAAGATTTCGGTTATCGTCTATGGGACCCGGTAGATAAGAAGATCTTCAGAAGTAGAGATGTGGTATTCTTTGAAGATCAGACGATAGAAGACTTTGAGAAGCCAAGAAAACCAAAGTCTGACCCCATGAGTCCAGCTAATGTGGACCCAAAAGCTCCTGAAGGGAATGATGATCATGGGGGAGAAGATCACAATGATGATTTTGACGGTGATGGTCCAGAGCCACCACAGGATCAAGTGATTCAACAGCCTCAACAACAACCTCAAGAAGTGAGGAGATCTGATAGGCATCGAAAGCCAAACTCCCTCCTTTCACCTGATATATGGGCATTGCTTAGTGACGGGGGAGAGCCAGAGTCTTATAATGAGGCTATTGCGGATGTTCACCAGAAAGAGTGGAAAATAGCCATGCAAGACGAGATCAAATCCTTGCATGAGAACCACACATATGATCTGGTAGAGTTGCCAAAGGCGTAAAAGCACTCAAGAATAAGTGGGTGTTCAAGTTGAAGATCGAAGAAAATAGCTCACAACCAAGGTACAAGGCGAGGTTGGTTGTGAAAGGGTTCGATCAAAAGAAGGGAATAGATTTCGATGAAATCTTTTCTCCGGTCGTGAAAATGTCTTCGATCCGAGTTGTGCTTGGCATGGCCGCAAGCATGGATATGGAGATCGAACAACTCGACGTGAAGAGATGAGCCTTCCTACATGGTGATTTGGAAGAAGAAATTTTCATGGAGCAACAAGGGTTTGAGGAGAAGGGAAATGAACACTTAGTGTGTCGGTTGAACAAGAGCTTGTACGGTCTAAAACAAGCTCCACGACAGTGGTATAAGAAATTTGAATCCTTCATGATAGATCATGGTTATCGAAGACGATCTTGCGGACCACTTTGTGTATTCGTGAAGAAGTTTCCGACGGGGATAATATTATCCTCGTTATATGTTGACGATATGCGATCGTTGGTCGTGATACTATGAAGATCGCTAATTTGAAGAAGGCGATGACCAAGTACTTTGCTATGAAAGACTTGGGTCCTGCAAAACAAATCCTTGGAATGAAAATCTCCCGTGACAGGGAAAATAAGAAAATATGGTTGTCACAGGAGAGGTATATTGAGAAGCTGTTAGAGAGGTTCAACATGCATAAGGCGAAGCCGATAAGTTCTCCACTATTTGGTCATTTCAAGTTGAGCTCTCGACAATGTCCGAAAGTGAGGCCGATGAACAAGAGATGCAGAAAGTTCCTTATGCATCTGCAGTTGGAAGTCTTATGTATGCGATGGTGTGCACAAGACCAGACATAGCTTATGCAGTTGGTGTCGTTAGTCGGTTCCTCTCAAATCCAGGAAAAGCGCCGGGAAGTCAAATGGATCCTCGGTATTTGCGCGGTACCTCCAAGATGTGCTTATGTTTTGGTCAAGGCGACCACATGCTAGATGGATATACAGATGCCGATCTAGCCGGAGATTGAGACTCAGAAAATCAACTTCGGGATACCCGATGACTTATGCGGGGGAGCAGATCATGGCAATCCAGGTTACGAAGTGTGTAGCTTTGTCCACTACAGAGGCGGAGTACATTGCAGTAACTGAAGCTTGTAAGGAACTTTTATGGATGAAGAAGTTCTTACAAGAGTTAGGTCAGGAACAGGAGAAGTATCGACTGTATTGTGATAGTCAGAGTGCGATTCATCTCGCAAAGAATCCCACCTTTCATTCCAGGTCCAAGCATATAGATGTCAGATATCATTGGATCCGAGATGTGTTAGATTCCAATCTCCTAGAGCTCGAGAAAATCCATACCGACGATAATGGGTCGGATATGATGACGAAGACGTTACCCATGGAGAAGCTCGACGTTTGTCGAAAGAAGGCGGGTATGACAGTGTCCCCACCTAGTCGGGAGGGGGAGAATTGTTGGAATAGTGTGGTCCCTCCAAGTGGGGCCCACATGATTAATAAGTTGAAGAAAAGTTGGGAGTGCTGGAGTTATTGAAAAGTAGTGCGCAAGTAGTGTACATGTTTGTCAAACTCAGCGTGCAGTTGCAAAATGTGCGGTGTGCTCGATTGCAAAATGTGCAGTGTCCGTGAGTACTATAAAAGGCAAGCTTCAGCAAACAACAATCACACATCAATCCCCAGCAAACACATAAACTAGTAAGTGAGAAATAAGAGCCACTTACTAAGAGTGTGAGAGAAAAATACAGAGAGTTTGAGAGTTAGTGTGGTACTGCTCAAATAATCCTGTCAGTACGGTATCCAGTTGGAAAGGCATAAAATCTCCAACTGAGTCCCACACATTTAGAATATTATTTCTGAGGGTCCGAGTGTTTATTCGGGTAGCCAGAATAATATTTGTAATCTCCTAGTGGGTACTAGGAAAGACATTGTGTTCCCATTATTTTGCTTATAGTGGAGATATTAAGCGGCCTAAGGGTCCCGTGGTTTTTACCCTTATTCAAAGGGGTTTTCCACGTAGAAAATCGGTGTCCATATTCTCTATTTTATTGACGTATTTATTATCGTCTTGTCCATTTTATAATTACACTCCCGCAAGAGGGTAATAGGTCCACGCTTCCGCTCAATATTAACGCCTGTTACCCAACAAAACACCACCATCACCAACACCCCCATCATCGTCTGGAGGCCACCCTATTGGCGGTCCAACAACACCCACAACACCTCCAGCACCAACACCACCATCACCAACACCCAAAACACCGCCAGCACCAACACCCCCATCATCGTCTGGAGGTGACAAATGCCCCATTGACATCCTTAAGTTGGCAGCATGTGCTAATGTCCTTCCCGGAGTACTCGGTGTAGTGCTCGGGGCCCCACCAAAAAGTCAATGTTGCAGTCTTATTAGTGGCTTGACTGACCTTGATGCAGCAATATGCCTTTGTACTGCCATCAAAGCTAATGTCTTAGGTATTAGCCTTGATGTTCCGATATCTTTGAACCTGTTGCTAAACTATTGCAACAAGGCCGGCGACTCCTCCGGCTTCCAGTGCTCTTAAGCACCTAAGACACTTAATTCTCCACCTGTACGTTGTTACATGCGAGCTCATCAAAAATACTAAAGAATACCACTTGGTGATACTATTTCATTTTCCGTTTCATATATTTACTTCTTCCATCTATGTTTATGTTTTAAATTTGTTGTGTTTGTGATCAATTAAGTTACCCTTAATTGACTTGAAATCATCTCTTACATCTCTATAGTTATCTTTTTGCTTCAAGTGTAATATGTACTGTAATAGTTTTACTTTCTTGAATGAAATACATAATTTTATCCAATTAATTATTGAGTGTATTTTTCTTCCTACTTTGTATTCCCTCTATTTCAATTATTTGTTTTTTTTTTTTTAAAATACCCCTTATAAAATATTTAAAAAGTAAATAAATGATTGAATCGGAAAGAGTATAGTTAGATTTGAAGGAAGCAATTAAAGGAACAAATGGGAGAGAAAAGCGAGAGAAAAGCGAAACAGAGGCGTGCGAAAAAGCGAAAAGCGAAAAGCAACAATAAATACATAAATAAGAAGTGTGCGATTCCACGTCTTTGTTTTGCTCTGTTTTGCTCAGTTCGCCATCTCCGGCCGCCTGAATACAGGTGGTGTGCCACCATGAGAGACGCCTAATCAGAGATACGTGACTCTGAGTTTGATTTCCAAGCTAATGGCAAGGAAGTCAAATCTCCAACGTCAACGGATGTTTAGAGGAAGAAGCATCCCTGCAGCTCCGTCGTCCTCGTCGCAAGAGCAGGAGAATGATTGTGAGATTCAAGGACCAACAAATGATGTAGGTGAGGGAGGAAAGTCCAAATCTATGACTGAAATAATGGGTATTCCAGAACTGGAGATTGAATCGGAGGATGAGGGAGACATTGATGAAGAAGCTGAAGACTCTGAAGAAGACGAAGCAGAAACGGAAGATTCCGAGGAAGTTAGAGCAGATGTAGAGGATGAAGACTCTGAAGACTCTGAAGAAGAAGCAGAAACAGAAGCCTCCGCTGACGTTATTGCAGATGGAGAGGACTCTATGGTCCCTGAGACGCAGGACAAGCCTGAACTTGGACCGAGTGCTGAAACAGAGGAAAACGACCAGAGACAGGGACGAAAGGAGACTGAAATGCTGCAGTTACAAGTTGAGGATGTAGAGGAAGAGATAGATTACTGGAGTCAAGCTGTAGTATGTTTCATACTTGGAGCTAACCCTCCCTGGGAGATCATAGAGGGTTTTGTCAGACGCATTTGGACGAAGTTCAATATAGACAAGATTTCTTTCATGCCAAATGGGATCTTTTTGGTTAGATTTAAAACCATGGAAATGAAGGAAAAGGTTCTACAGTCAGGTTTCTATATGTTTGATAATAAGCCACTGATAGTAAAGGAATGGGTAAAAGATATGGAAATGAAGAAGGATGATGTGAGGTCTGTACCGGCTTGGGTAAGGCTACACAGTCTTCCCCTGAAATTCTGGGGGAAGGGGCTGCCTAAGATTGCCAGTCTAGTCGGGAAATATGTCAAGAGTGATATGGCTACAGAGGAGAGAACAAGGTTGGGATACGCTAGAGTTATGGTGGAAATGGAGGTGGATCAAAAACTGCCAGAAAATATAGAATTTAAAGATGAGAAGGGGGTAGTGAATAGAGTTGCAGTGGAGTATGAGTGGAAACCAATTAGGTGCACTAAATGCAAGGGCATGGGACATGACAAGGAACAATGTAAAAAAGGAGTAGTTAAGAAGCAGGTGAATCAAGGTGTCAAAGGGTGGCGGCCTGTGGTGAATAAGCCTGCAGCGCCTGTAACCAGGACTGTGGGTATAGAGCAAGTGAAGTCAACTGAAATCCCTGATATCAGGGAGGAAGAGCGTATCCTTACTCCTACCAAAAGACTGGTCAAGATGCAAAGGCAGGAAAGGAATGTTGATGGAATTAGTACTGAAAATTTTGGATCTTTTTCTTATAAAGAGATAGTTACATCGCCGTCAAAGAAGATTGATTTAGATCAAAGGCACTCTACTCCTCCCATTCGTTCCACTTCTGGGACAAGAAGAGGAGGATAAAAGCACGGGACAAGAGGAGGTTGAATTCACAGGAGTTAGATTGGATAGGCCTTTGAAAGTTTATGTAATCCTTGAAAGAGCTTAGGCCGGTTTTCTTGCTTGTAACTGAAACTCATTTTTTATTTATATTACACTCACATTTTACCAAAAAAAAAAAAAATTAAAGGAACAAATGATTAATTAAATAAAACAATTTACATGATTTGGTTAGTGAGTAGGGTGTCATTTGTTTATTTTTTAAAATAATTCTTAAAAATGATACAAAAGTTAAACAAATGAATGAGAAAAAATAAACAAACAAATGAATAAGAAAATTGTGTACGTTGTTTTTACGTACGTACACAATTTGCATGCAATTGCATGCATAAGACCCTAACTATAAATTCCCATGCATGTATAAATGTACAGTGTATATAGAATAATAAACAAAGATAAACCCTAAATATAATTTTCCACACAAATGATCAACTTGCAGATATTCTTACGTACTAAGGCCTTAAGCTGTACATCCTTCGACGTACCTCTTTCCAAGTTAGGCGTTGCTCCTAATGATCGCTATTATTAGGCTCAATCTCGCCTCATTAGGCAACCAACTGTTTTCCAATAAAATCAATAATACTCCCTCCGTCACGATCAGTTGTTGTCCTTTAGTTTTTGCACAAAGACCAAGGAAAGTGAGAGGGGGGCAATTACTAAATCACAAGTGGAATAAATTGCGTGTAAATGATTAAATTACTCATCAAATTCATTTTTAAAATAGAAAGGACAACAAATGACTTGTTTGATTATAACGTGTGAGATGTTTACGGAGTACAAGGAATTAACTGGTTTCACCAAAACGTAGTTCGTGTTATATTTCACACTTCAAATATGTTGGATGGCTTAATCAGTTGTATGTACAACCACATTAGCTCATACGCACATGTGAAATTACCCACAAAAAATTAACAAAACTAGAAATAGATAACTATTTACCGGGATAGAGGGAATATCTCTCATAAACAAAAATAAATAAATGATTGAGATAGAGCCCAAAGGGAGTACAATTTATATAGAACCATAAACTAATGTAAGACAAACCTTAATTACAAATTTCCATGCGTGTTCTTTACCTACATACGAGCTAGGTTGCACGGAGACTCCTTCTAATTGGCGTTCCCGTGTCGGACACGACACTCGTCGGACACACGTCAAAAGGTGTCGCACACTTATAAAGTCGTGTCTAACTTTCATCTTTTATTTGGGCACGTGTCCGACACGTGTCCATGGTATTTTGAGCCGTGTCCATGGTATTTGGACACACCTTCAAACGGAATCAAGTTGAATTTAAGGTAAATGGCGTGAATTGTTATATGGTTGAATTTGGTTAGGAAATAAGTTGAATTAGCGGTAATGATGTTCTTTAGACTAGTAATGAGATGTCGAAATATATATATATATATATATATATATATATATATATATATATATATATATATATATATATATATATAAGAGAGTTTTTTCGAGCGATCTGAGAGCGTCCACATCATCAAAAATAAATTTAGGAAAGTATAATTTTTGATGTAAAAAATAAAGTAGAAAATCTTTTAATTATTATAATATGTATATTTCCTAAATTATATTCAAGTGATATTTCCAATTTTATATCAAAGTTTTACATTTCATTTGTCAAAAAAAAAAACATCGTTAAAAAAATTATAAAAATAATATAATTAGCTTTGTGGTAAAAAAATGCTATCATTAGACTATAAATTTTATATTATTTTCACATATTAAAGATGATGTACTTCTTAGTATGTAAAATTGTGTACTTTTTAGTATGTTTTCTCCCACATTGGAAAATAAGTAGGTGTGGTGAACATACTACATATAAATAGTAGAATAGTCCCACATTGAAAGATTAGTATAAGGTGGGTGATTCTATAATTATAAATAGGAGGCATATTTGGAACTTATGCATCAACCCAAAATTTTTTGAGTCTCTTAAGTATTGTCTTGGAGAGTTCTTAAAATTTTATATCATTATATTTTCTACCTATAGATTTTATATGTCTCACATAGAAAAATAATGTAGGTATGGTAAATATACTACGTTTAAATAATATAATTAGAATTGTGTTAAAAAATATAATGTAGGTGTGATAAATATACTACGTTTAAATAATATAATTAAAATTGTGTTAAAAAAATTCTATCATTAGAGTATAGGTTCATATCATTTGCACATATTTTAATTATGATAAAAAAACGTATGAATATTAATAGATGTATTTGCTTATTATTAAATCGGGTTGGATGTCGAATTAGGTTCAAAAAATATGGTGTACTTTTAAATATGTTATTCATCTCACATTGAAAAATAATGTAGGTGTGATAAATATATATTATGTATAAATAGTTGAATTGTCCTACACCATAAGATTATCATAGGTGCGGTGATCACATGATTATAAATAGGATTTATCCTTGGAACTTAGATATCACCCCAAATATATTAAATCTCTTAAAGTATACTTATTATATAAGAGACTTTAAACATAATCTTGAATTAAATGTTTAATTTTTAAAGTTGCAATATTTTTTTAGGTGGGAGAAAGATCGATAAAATGGTTAATATTATAGCGGAAATTTTTCATGTTACCCTCGAATTTTGTTAGATTACACATAATACCCCTAATTTTAAGTTTGTACATATTATACCCTTGTGTTTACTTTTTTTTCATAACGCTGTTACTCCTATGAGTAACTAGATGAGTAATTGAGCATGCCATGCTATTTGTGTTTTGTTATTTAGGTATTAAATGTTAGTTTATTAAATAAAATATGGATTTAAGAATTAGATGATGAAGTGTTTGTGTAATAGACGATAACAAAAGAAAAAGGCGTCAAAAGTCATAGGAGTAGTGACATTATGACGGAAGTTGTCAAATGGTATTCTAGGAAAGAAAAAGGTGAACACATGGAGTACCATTTGTAGAAACTTAAAATTAGGGGTACCATGTGTAATCTATCAAAATTCAAGGTTACCATGAGAAATTTCCAATATTATAATGATATAGTTAACTAAATTTTCATTTAAAAGAGAGGGATATCCGTACCAATAAAACAATAAAGGAGGTATTATTTTTTAATTGTTATTTTATTGTCACGCCATCAAACTTAACGTTCATTTAGCAGCCTTTATATGGGAGTACTATGGGCAAAAAAATGGAACCTCAAGGATACTATAGGCAGATTCTTAAAAGTAGGGGCAAGGTGGAAAATCTGACAAAATTAAGGGGTACCACAGGAAATTTCCTTATCTCAATTATGATAAAAAAAAAAAGGAAGAAAAACAACGACAAATATTAATGGAGAATACTTGATCATATTATTAAATTTAAATACAACTATTAGATATAATGAGTAACAATTAACCGTATTCGATATTCGGGATCTGGTGAATGTCGAACTAAATGCAAAGAAGATGGTGTAATTTTGAGTATGTTATTTGTCCCACATTGAAACACAATGCAAGTTTGATGATATACATACTACGTATAAATGGTAGAATTGTCCCACATCAGAAAAATAATCCAAGTTTAGTGAATATATTACTTATAAATAGTAGAATTGTCCCACATCGAAAGATTAGTATAAGGTGGGGGTGATTATATGATTATAAATAAGAGTTAACCCACGTATATATTAATCTTTTATTTTTTTTAAATAGATATTTTAATAATATGTAAACAAATCATTAGACATAGAATGTAAACATTAAACCCTTATGTTTTTTTTTGCATTATAAATAAGTTAATTACCCCGTTGCAACGCACGGGCATTCAAACTAGTAGTTGATTATAAGTTAGTTTTTGGTTTTGGAATTGAGAATTGAGAATGAGTTATAATTAACGTCAAGTTTTACCTTCACTTATTTAAATTTAATATTCAAATGCTTTTTCAAAAATAAAATCGCACATAAATAAATATAAAATATATTATTTACACCCCTTAGTAAAATATGAGCAAGAAAATTTACTGTTCAAAATGAGCAGTACCTGTGTGCATCACTTTGCCTGATTTTCAACAAAAACGCACCGTTTTGCTTGCCCTCATAATATTATGCCTTTATTCTTTTTGTCTCTCAAGACTCGCCTCAATCATCTCCTGGACCTTTCTCCACCACAACTCTAAAAACTCAATCACTCTCTCTACAATCTCAAATGAGTTACTAAACATTAAAAACTCGAATTCCAACGTAAAAAAATCCACTAATATCGAGTTTTAGCCTATTTTAAAGTAACCATTTTGTACATAATATTGACAGATTTATTGAGGTTTCAAAAAAGATTTATGCATATGACATTAGATTTTACGGAATCTCATAATTCGTTTTATGCATGAATGCGACGAATAAAGTATTCTCTAACATTGAATTCTGGTAATTGCAGGAATTCTTCAAAGCACATCCTGAATATGCGAAGAACTATGTCTTCATAACCGATGAATCGTATGCAGGACTTTAGAGTACACCAAGGAAACAAGGCTAAATAAGGAGCTCCTATTAACCTAAAGGTATACTGACTATACTCTTCTACTCTTCTCTATCACTTACTTTCTCCCTGTCTCTCCTTCTCCGTGAATTTACGAGCGGAGTTTCCTCCTTGTGATCAGGGGTTGGCCATTGGTAACGGTTTAACAGACCCTGAAATTCAATATCAAGCATACACAAGCTCCGCTTTCGATAACTGGATAATTGGTCGGACTGAATATTACAGCATTAACAAGATGGTTTCAGCTTGCGAACAGACGATCAAACAGTATGGTATGACAAACCTATTTGTGTTTCTTTATTCGATTTAGCATTCAAACCTAGAGTTCTCAACACTTTCAGCTGTTGTTTTGTTTTTGTTGGGAGTTTAGGTACTGATGTAAAGACTCTTGCCTAACAGCGTATTTTGCCTGTACCAACAACTTCAACAAACTCATGGAATACGCAGGCGACAAAAATGTAAGTCAGTGACCATCCGACACAAGCGTTTGTGAAAGTGTTGGGACTTCAAGAACGTCATATGACTAATACAGTCATTTCTGTTTGACCACCAGTACTAGGATATCAGGAAGAAATGTGAGGGTGACTTCTACTACGAATTTTCGAACTTGGAGAAGTTTTTAAATCAGGATTCAGTAAGGCAAGCTTTGGGTATTGGAAAAGTCGATTTTGTATTGTGCAGCGCAGAGGTATACGAGGATATGCAAATTGACTAGATGATAAATCTTGAAGTGGGGATTTCTGCACTACTCGAGGATGGGATCCAGTGTATGATTTATGCAGAGGCTGCAACTGGCTAGGTATGACATGCAAACTCGAACTCTAGCTCCTCAAACTAACTTTTGTCGTATGATCTATGATCATCAGTTTGAAGTTCTTTGTTTTTGTGTATCGCAGGGAATTCAAGGTGGGTCCAAGCATCGGAATGGTCGGGAAAGAAGGATATCACATCAGCTGAACTGTGTCCTTCAAAGTAGATGGGGCAGAAGCAGGGCAACTAAAAACCCATGGATCCCTTGGTTTTCTCAAGGTATGCCCTCTTTGCCGTTTTACATCCAAACCTAGCAAGGCTAATCTTACCTAATCCAACCTTGTTAACCGAAATGTATAACTTGAATATGCCGTCCCAAACATACCCTTGTCAACAAACATACCCAAAAAGTATGAAATGAAATTTAGAACGTTTCGTTTTATAGTTAAGGGAAAGGCCAGAAGCTAATGAGACTTGATTCATTCTTTATCTTGACTTTCGAACAAGCAGAAGAGCAATTGATCGGTTAATTTATTAGAAAACAGAATACACTTAATAATTACTTAAACGTCAATAGGGATCAAGATGGGGAAGGTTCCATCCAAATATATTACAAGATATCTATGTTGTCATTAGTCTGAAGGCGAAGGCGGAGGGCCTGAATGTAACCAAATAAATTTCATGTTTTTTCCCTTTCAATATTTCGACTTTTTAAAAAAAAATTATCGTCTTTTCATTATTCAATAATTTGGCTTAATTTTTGACGAGTTTATATGTTCTACTTTATTTTGATGGATGTCTGACTACTCGACAAGAGAGTTGATTGAACTTGTTAATATTAGGCCTAATTTGTCTTATGGCTGAATTACTCCACTCTCGGGTGAGATGGAGATGGAGGCGAGATGAAGATGGAGCCTCTGCCCGGAGCAAATTTCATGTGAGGTGAGTTTATGATCATATTGACAGGAAACTAGAATTTGATAAATAATCCGGTTCAATATCTGTTTATGAGTTTCAACGGTGATAATACAATTAGTTTGACATTTGCTTGTATGTCTAGAGTCTCTTTGTTTTTAAACGTAGAAGTAATTTGTTAGGGACCGAGTATATTTCTGTAAAATGAATAACAATAACAGTACAGAATAGCGCTTAGCTCTACATAATAATTTTATCTTAGACGCACTACTACAAAAATCAACATAGACATCGGACATTTTCATCAATAGACATCAGATTTTCTACCGATGCACAGTTGACACATGTATATTCTTTATGCTTATACATCAGTCTTAAGTCTGATGTCTATTTGAAAATAGACATCAGATTTTTAGGAAATCTGATGTCTATATGTTATATAGACATCTGATGTTTTAAAAAATCCGATGTTTATTCAAGACCATGGACATCAGATATCCAAAAAAACTGATGTCTATAATTATATTTTTCATTAAAAAAAATTACGCTATTGTTGCCCGGTACATTAATCCCACACACGCTCACAAATGCAAGATGGTTTGATAATTAACAACAAAAATCTTTATACAACTAACTGATTACTGCAAGTCAATTACCAAAAGATCTCTAACCAACTAACCTATCGACAAAATAATGATTCATCAACGACTCCACTTTCAAATTCATACTTGGCTGTAAGAGTATCTTTGCCATCTTGATAAATGAATCCAAAGCAACCAGTGTCACTCGTTCTCCTTGACCTTCACTTTAGCCGTGCCACCTCTTACAATCTAATGATTCCTATAAAATTAAAACCCAACACTGAACTGAGTTAAATCTATAAACTATGACTGCTTATTAACTGTGGTTCGATAGAAAAATGACAATCTGCACTTTGACCAACCAATGTAGAAATGTGCGGACAAACAAAACCATATCTATCATTGTCCATTTGAGTATTTGAACAATCAACTAGCAGAATGATAATAATAATAATTGAAACCAATACACAAATACATTTCATCAATAAAATAATATCGCACAATAAAGCCCTTGAAGACAGTAAAACTGTGAGATATATGATGGAGAACTTACGTAGTGATGATTGTGACATTAGGTAACCATCATAACTACAAGAGGTAACATTAGGGCCATCACTACTCTCCTGTACAACTACATTCCCCAGCATAAGGTTAATTCCCCTGCATTGCATGCTCGAACAAGATACTGTCAGTGTCGCTGGTGTGCAATATATACAAACTGCAAAACACAGTGTTCCACCTCCCTTCCTACTCTCCACTGAGGATTCAGGAAAGTGCAAAGTACGAGGGATCAAAAACACTAACCTGCGACGAGCTGCAGCACAACTGCATTGGACACAATAACACAATGATAAGTAAACCAAACAAGCTATAATCAGAAGCGTATCGTGAAAAATTTAAGCTAAGGCACCTGAATCAGACGTAACATTAATGAGAAAATATGTTACCAGTGACATTATAGTATATGAACCCAAAGATATATGTAAACTGAACAAGCGGAGAAAGAGAAGCACCTTTAGAAGGTACTGAAGTACGAGCACCTTCTGTGATGATTCTTATTTAGTTATTTCTATACAAAATTCGGTCCAGTATTCCATTTTCAACTTGCAGCTGAGACAACAAGGACTTAAGCCTTCTCTCAAGCAACTCCATCTCTGAAGCCATTTAAAGCGCTCTTGTAACACGAAAAACCTGAAATATGACAACAAAAACAATTATATATTCGTATCATCGTGATAACCATGCCAATAAAGCTCATAATTACTCAGCCTCAAATAATTAAATTTGTTGATGTATGTATTTTCATCGAGAAACTGATACTCCGTCCCCAATCATTTGTCTACCTTTGATAAAAATACATCGTCACAGAGAATAAAAAAAGGTAAACAATTGATCGGGACAACACTCATCCACCCTCCCCACTGTATAACTCCGTTTACACCACTCATCTGATGCACCTTCTCAACATCCAGCTCCCTGTGCTCATTAATCTATGGTACGACTTTCACACCCTCCTCCCTGATTCATGAAATAGACATGCTCCCAAATGCCGCCAAGTGGATAAACAAAGATTATAATTTTCTTCAAATAAATTATATCATAAATTTCATTCATCCCTTTTGGTTTTGGAATTGATGAATTGCTGAACAGTTAAATCATTGTTCGGAATGTAAACACATGAGCTAAATCCGACCACACATTTCATAAATCACCTAAATCCACCCTCTTTTTTTTCTAGTTCATGTCAATTACGACTAAATCATTGTTTGGAAGTAATGTTTTAGTCCTATATTTGATTATTGAAAGGTAAAATTGGGGATAATGATAAGTAAATTAAACGAAACAAAGTATAGTTCGACTAAAACAAGCATAATAAAAAGAACCCTGATTTAAAATAAACACGAGTTAGGTGAGAAAGCAAATACCCGATGGAGAAGCAGACGAGTTAGAGTGGATATAACGGAGCAGTGATGATGGCGGTGGTGATGGAGGAGCATCGAAGGGAGGAGCAGTGATGAGAGGAGCAGATTAATCGAAAAATTGGAGTGGTGGATAATATGGATGAATGGGTGGGTGAGAGTGGTTGAAAAGTTGTGAAAATTTTGATTTAATGAAAAGTTGCTATTAGTGGTAGAAGCGGCAAGTTACTTACAAATTTGATATACATCGATTTTCAAGAACTCTGATGTATATAATATAAATTAAATTAATATCTAAATCCATTTTAAATAGGCATGAGCTTTTGTAAAAGTCTGATGTCTATATAAAAGGATAGACATCAGTTTTTTGAAAATATCTGAGGTATAAACTTATACATCAGATTTTTAAAAAAATCTGATGTCTATTAAGTATTTTGTAGTAGTGACGCGTGTAAACTACTCCGTATCTATCTTTTGTAATGATAGTGTGGGCAAGATTTATTTAACTTGGTCTGTGTGATGTGACGATGATGTGATACTATAATCTAGAAAGAGAGGAGAGGAGGGAGGGGTTGGTCATTATGTTGTTATTTTTAAAAAATATAACACGAGAGAGGGGGTGGGAGAGAGGGTAGTGTGTTGATTTTTTTTTTACCGAATATTCATGAGAGAGGGATGGGGGGCATAAAGAGATGTCACAACGTTGTTAGTTTTAGCAAATGGACATAAGACCGAGTGAGAGCGAAGTAATTTAACAACTAATAGGAGGTTCGTAGGGCAAAGACAACCTATTCAAAACTTGGAAAATGCACGTGGTGCCCTTGAAGTTTGTCATTTTGTAAGAAATACCCAAAATTTTGATTCGTTATACTTTAAGAGGTCATAACTCGTGTTTACGAGATTGGAATGTGACGATTTTTTTTTTCAAATAAATCGTCTTTTCGAGAACTATGATTTGAAAAAAAAAAATCGAATTTGGAATTCGTGACCAATAGATATAGTCACTCAAAGTTTGTTTAGTCAAAAAAACTTTTACAAAAACTCCTAGCCACGGGATCCAAATACGACAATTTTTTTCCAAGTCGTAGTTCTCGAAAAGACGATCGTTTTGAAAAAAAAAAAGAGAAACCGTCGCATTCCGATTTCGTAAATACGAGTTATGGCCTCTTAAATTTTCGGATCAAAATTCTCGGTATTTCGTGCAAAATACTGAACCTCAAGGGCACCGTGTGCATTTTCCATTCAAACTTTAGGTATGATTGCAACTGTTAGACTTATTCTCTTAAATGAATTTGCCTATGGTTAAGTAATTAAACTTCACTTAAGAACGGAGATTTTGACTATGTCGCTTTATTTTGATTGTGTTGCTTTATTTGAGGTTTTGTCCCTTTTCTTTTCTACGCCATGGTGGGTTGAATTAGTAGTTGCTTGAAATGATATTTTGCCATGATGTCAATGAAAAGTGAAAAGTCTTAATTCGTTACTCTAAACTGAAGTAAAAGGATAGACTTGAAATGATCGAAAACCTTGTTGCCATGTTTGTTTAAGTGCTTTTGAGAGTTTCACATCAATTTTGTTGACTTGGAGTAATTGATATAATGATATGTAACTAAAATGCCGAAGTATGTTTCAGGTTGTGCCCATAGTACGTAAAAGAGACGACGATGTTGAAGTTAATGTCGAAGCCATGAAGAAAATGAGAGAGAGATTCAGAGATGGAGGCAGTTCTTAACAAATTTCACGTCTTTTAGTTGGATGTTTAACAACAATTTCAGGTCTTATAGTTGGATATTTAATTGGTTTGTACAGTAACTACGGAGTATAACTTATGAACTACAACTTTAATTCAAACTTATTTTTTGATCTCGGACTGGAATTAGGGCAAGCATCACGTTTACCCGAGGTTATTGATACTAAATGCCGAAATATACGTTTTGTCAAACAATGATAAAAAAACATGGACTTTTCTTTGCTTTTGCTCCAATTACATCACTCAAAAATGGAGCCTCTGATATGTAATGAATTGATTTCAAGCTTTTACTGAGAAAACATCTTTACTCTTGTGACAAATTTGTGTTTTGAGTCTTTTTAGTGGTCGTAAAAAAAGAAGTCTCAATTGCACCACTTTCCTAGCCTCGCCGTGCTTAAGGTATAAAACTACATTAGTAAGACTATCTTGGGGTACGGCGCTTCGCGCGCCGTACAACAACTAGTAAACAATAAAAGACATGTACAAATAAGAAATAACTCAAGTAAACAAACGACTCCGAATAACGTCATAATAACGGGGGTATGGGAAAAACCTAATGGACTACATAGTGGACCGGTCCCACTGTACTAATGCTAATCAACCATAAATAAATAACCAACGATCTCCCGGTAAGGCCACGATTATATACGTCCTTAGCTTAAGCCGATATCGAACCTCCGGAGGTTCACGACCGACTCTCAAGACCAGAACAGATACTTGATTCAACGATTGCGATACAACCCGCAAACCCGAGACCCGAAACCTGGCACATAACCGTACCGGTGCCGAGTAACCTCGTACCCAACACTTAGCACATAACCGTACCAAGGTTCAAATACGAGACGATCGTGACAAAGGGGGGTTAATTAGCATTAGAACAATACACACCTTGTTTACTTACCAAACATAGAATAACTACACAACCCAATGACGAAAATCCACCGTGAAATATAGAAATCAAAACAAACAAGTATAGGATATGAACAATCCCGAAATCCGCCCCAAAAGAGCAAAATCAGCCAAGAACAACACAAAAACAGCACTTAAAAAAACAACAACACTAATATTACAGCAACAATTGAAACAACAGCAAATAAAAACAGCAGCTATAGGACAGCAACAGCAAAACAGCATAACAACAACAATACAGCAACAACAAAACAACATGTAATGAAATCGAATGACATACATGCCCATATATATATTCTATTTCCATCAAACTACAAGAAAAAAAAACATCCAATATATACCACCTTATTTAAATTATAACCATTCATATTTATTGCTAATTAAATTCATCTATTATAAGTAATATCGAGTAAATTGATACTGTCGTTTGCGTACCAAAAATAAATACTTAGATACTACTAACAGAAGTCATCGGTAAGTAGGGTCGATCTCCACAGGGAGGCGGTTACTATCTACTTGTCTATTTGGTCTGTCTACGGTCACAAGATGGGGGTTTGATTGTTTTGACTAAACTAACGAGATTAAGGCAAGAGAAATAGAGATAAGAGAAATTAAGCAGAGGGAAAGGAAATTAGGATGCCGGTTCATCAATGAATGCCAATTAATTGCAGTTAAGGTCACATATTAGTCGATGTGTCGGTCTAAGGGGCAATGAATATCTCCTTCCGGTCTCAATTCGCCCTAAAACACTAATAGCTTAGCTTCCGCCCTCACTAAAGTATTCTATTGTTCACTACAAGTCTCACCCCTTCCAACCTTCCGGTCTAGGTCAAGGCTTACCAAGGTTAAAAAGGCTAATTGCATCGATTCAATCAGCTAGATACAATTAAGGGCAGCGATTAACAACAAAGACAAAACCACAACGACCAATCTACAAACTAATTAGCAATTAACGTTCATTCATCGAATCCCCTAATCCTAGCAGAGAGAAATTAGCTAGACATAATAAAGGGAGAGAACGGAAATAAAGAGAGAAATAAACATAAACATAAATAAAGGAGAAAAGGGAAAGAGAGAAAGTTACAGTGAAAAGATCCGGAAAAGAGAGGAAAGCAATAAGTAACAGTAACAGGGAAAAAGTATTGTAAAAGTGATGTATTGTATGATAAGAGAGATACTAAAGTGTTCTGTCGTCTTCCTATTTATAGGAAAGACGATTTTATTTGACCTAGAAACAACATAAAGCTAAAAAACCCGAGCCCAATGAGAAACCACTCGATCGAACAAAATTAAGCTCAAACCACTCGATCGAGTAGAAAATCTACTCGATCGAGTAAACCCTAAAATGCAACTACTCGATCGAGTAGAAAAAGGAGTCGATCTAACACAATTGCACTCGATCGAGTACTTTCCAGCGCACAATTCCTGCTTTGCGCACTGAACTTCAAACGGCTTCCATTTCTTCGTTACTTGGGTAAACAGGACGATTCTGGTGGCGTTGGAAAGCTAATAGGACAAGCTTTCATATACAATTAGAATCACCTGAAAATCAGTTGTAGAACTCGAGATATGACTCTTCAAAGTAGGCACTAGCAATTTGAAGTTCTTCCTTTGCTCGCCTAGCTATCTTACTTCTTTGCGCATCTTAAGACAGCTACATTCCCGCTCCAAATTCACTCTTCCTCCAAATGCATGCTAAACGGACGGTAAAAGGCTCGATTTCACTATTTTCTTATCCATTCTTGCAAATAGAACAAAACAAACCAAAGTAGCATATTCGGAGCATTTCGTAGCATAAAACTACGATAATAGCATAGAAATACGTGCATAAAAAGGCCTAAAAGGACTATATAAAATACACCTGTCAAATCTCCCCAAACCAAACCTTTACTCGTCCTCGAGTAAACTAAATGCAAAATAACTAAAAGAGTAAAAACTACTTATGACATATACTTTTGCAAATAAAGTATCGATAAAAATAAACCATCTTGATGAAGAGGATCCGAACTTGTGTAAATGCAACTCTAGCATATATCTTTTTGCAAATATCCAAAGTAAACTCTTAGTGGAATAACTTGACAAATACTCCTATAAGTCTATAATTGACGAGCAAAAACAAAAAAGTCAAAGTGTAATTTCCTTATATGTCCACTATTTTTGTTAATTTGAGAATGAAAGGGTGATTTTGATGGTCATCAGGGGCGAACTCAGAAATAAAATTTTGGGGTAGCGAATTTTTTTGATATTGTTTTACACCTATGTTAAGGTGCATATTTAAAAAAAAAAAATAGAGTAGCAAAAGTCGATAATCTTAATCATGTTGTTGAAATTTGGGGTAGCGAGTGCTACCCTTTGCTACTATGTAGGTTCCCCCGGTCATTGCAAGTATAATATACGCGGAAAAGAAAGTAAATGACGTTTTTCCTTCACTCATTTTAATGGTTAAAAGTAGAGGTAGCAATTATTGACACGATCCGAAAATACGTAACGAACCCGATACGAAGTTAGCGGGTTAGGGTCAAGATGTTGTGACCCATTTAAGTAATTGGGTTGACACGGACACGACACGAAACTTAAATGGGGCGGGTTAGGGTTGAACTCTTTTGACACGAATCCGACACGAATGACCCGCTTATTTAAAAGTGTCCTGATATATTTGGGTTGAATCAATAATCCACCCAAACAACTTAAAAATAAGTATTTTCATTCCTCATTTGTGGGTTAATAGGCTCATAAAGTTTAGTTTATTTTTTTAGTTGATTGGGTTAGACAGGTTAAGTGGGTTAAAAATGATTCGCTAAAAGATAAATGGGTTAAACATGACCTGCTAAAAGATAAATGGGTTAAACAGGTCGGGTTAGATCATAGAAAAATTAAATGGGTTGGGTTAGGGTTGAGACAAATGACCCGTTTATATAATTGGGTCGGGTTAGGATTGGGGTAGTGGTGACCCATTTAAAGTTGAAACGAACACGACACGACTTGATCTGTTTACCAGGTCTAGTTAAAAGAGTACTAAGAAGTAAGAACTCCACTAAGGGCACATAATCAACATCATCAAAGTTAACGTAACTTTACTAATTGGATTTTATTGATCATGCCAAAAGTTTCCCAATTTGTGAACTATAGTCTCATATTGATGAATTCTTATCTCCTAATTTTGTAGACCGATAAACAGATTATTTGAATCTGATCTAAATTGGATGATATTCTAATTTTTGACCGTCTTAGTTCATATAAATACTGCATAAAATGTCAAATACTGGACGAGCAAATAATAAGTTTAAAATGTCTGATGAATTGTAAAATGTGTAAGTTATCTGGACATCTCAACTCAAATAAATTGAGATTTCCTAAAAGTTGCAACTCCTTTATGATAGAATGGAATTCTTGTTCATATACATGATCATATATATAGCTATAATAAAATGTAAAAAATAAATGAGACTAAAACAAACTGAAATAACTCAGTCATTTGATTTTGAAAAGTTATTACATGTGTTATCTTTTCGTTATCTTTTCCTATAAACTATATACCAAACTCGAGTGTGAACCAAATATCAACACATCTAACAAATTCGCCTCTATTATAATCAATAATTAAAGAAATTGACTAGGAATAAAGTTAATGTGTATATGATTTACATACATTGAGGTATTCACATTTATGATAGTGTGAATTACTATTTTATGAAGCAAATGCCGACCTAGTGATCGAAGGTCCTTATTTGTCTTAACGTAAACCAAGTTGCAATCCCCCCTACTAGAGCTTGCTTGGATTGAGGGTAATAGGAGGGGAATGAATCGAGGAGCAATATATAAGGTGTATTTCTCATGTTTGGTATGCGGGTAATTATTCACCTCCTGAAATTATTACCCTTGTGAAGGGGTAATACATTACCCACCCTCCCCCTCGGTAATGATTAAGGGAGTAAAAGATCTACTCAGTAATCATTACTCTTATGCCAAACATATCATCAAGGAACTCATTACCCCACTAATTAATTTCCCCAGTAATTATCGCCCAATAAAACTTACCCCCTTAATAATTCCATGGATTCCAGGCAAGCCCTAAGAGAATAAAAATTCTCTTAGTTTTCCCTTCAAAATGCATTTAGCTAAATAAGGTAACAAGTAAAAAAAAAATTCATCACATTATTATCTTTTCAATTAATATATTCTTATAATTAAACTCTAATCTTTTTAATTAAAATTCATATTTATGACTTTTTCATTAAAATCCATAATTTATTATGCAATCATTTCCATTTCCATAGATATTATTCTTCATCTGTTTCACTCTAAAATTACGCAAACTTGCTTCTTAAGCAATCTTTAACATAATTATTGACATCGTTTACAACCTAAAATTACATAAATTTGTTTCTTATATTATCCTCATAAGTTACACTCTAAATATAGTGTATATTTTAAATGACGTAACCATTTTTATGTATTTTTTAATTAAAAATAAAAAAAATATTAGTCTAATTATTCGTAAATCGTGTTTTTAAGTGCGTGCTATACTGTATTTACCTGTTTTTGTTATAAGGTTTATACGCATTTTAATTAGATTTTACATTTTTACATCACTTAATTGTAATTTAACGTCATAAATTAGTTTCATGCAATGATATAGCAATATAGAGTTAATTTTTATAGTAAAGTAAAAATGGTTTAAGACAAAAATAACTTAACTTAAAGTCTCTTTTGATGGTAATAAACTTCCCTTTTCTACCTCTTACTAAGATTATATTAGTACATTATAACATTAAATGTACAGTTAACTTATGCAATTAATTTAAAGAGAATGTCTCTTTGTAAAACAAAACTAAAAAATACTGTGCTGTAGCACGGGGATCTACACTAGTAATACATCATTTAATTTTAGCTATCATAAATTCATAATGTATAATGATTATTAGAGTACACAAATTCTCATTTGTGACATGCACTATCCGTCACTTTGGAGTGACGGATACCATTTTACCTCACAAAGTACCCACTTTTTCTCTCTCTGCAACACTGTTCATGTGGTCCCCTTTCTCCACTAACCCATTTTGTTACCATTTTTACTCACAAATTATTCGTCACAAATGATAACCCGTACAAGGGAGACCAATTGATTAGAGTAAGTATCACATTTGAGTTTGTTTGTTTGTTTTTTGAGACTTGCATGCAGCTGATGTCACGGTGACATAGTTTCGAGAAAGAGAATCGTCTTATATAATATGAGACGACGTTTTTATTAGTTAAACATTCATGTATATAGTGGATAACGTACATACTCGATTGTTCGTTGTATTTTGTATGGTATTCTACTTATGAGATTTTAGGAATTAATTTTACTTAAACATAAATCTCTAGGGTCATGAACTTCTGAATCTCGATATTATGTGAGATAATAATCTAAATCAACAGATTAACTGATAATAACTATAGTCCAAGAAATTGTTTCAGATAGTAATAACTGTCATATTATATACGTTCTTATATAATGTATTCGATCTGTACTGTCATCTGTACTTGGGCTGAGGTTGATTTAGTTTCATGACGGATTTAGTAACTTAACAATTTTAATTGTTCTCAATTGATATTTTATTAAGAGTTTAGACATACTTTTTCCATTCCAATGAATTGTATAAGTTTATTTTATACACGTGCATCAATTCACGTTTTATTTTGCTCATATTTCGATCCTTCACATTCCACTATTTCGACCCAATAATTAATCAGATATGTATGTACTCTTTTCGTTCCATCATTTATTTACATTGTCGTTCTTTCATTCCAAGGTTTAAAGTAGAACTTGTTCACTCTTACACAATGCTATACGTACTACATAGTGAACGATATTATTATCAATCAACTCCCAATTATATCCTCCTTCCAGCTGTACTCGTGAACCTCTCTCTCTAAAAAAAACCTCTCTAAAAACCTAGCCTCCATTATTATTCGGGGGCTTCCATCGATCATCCATCGATGGTAAGCCCCACAAAAGCTTTCTTAAACAACTAATATTATGCAGATCTATCTTATTTTCAATAATAGTCTCCCTTTTGGTGAGATCTGTTGTTCCGTCCCTTCTTTCGGGGTTTTTCCATTTTTTCGTGGGATTGTTATCAATATAATAAGTTTTAATCGACGGGGAGATTATCAGATTTGTTTCGTGGATGAATACATCAAGACGGCTACACTGTTTCCCTCCATCAAGAAGGATGCAAAGACATCGATTATTCATAGATTCAAGAAATTTATGATTTTGGAGCATTAAATACCATTCGATATTTAGATAGTTATTTTGAATGTATTTTTTACGTTAGCAATCTTGATTTTCTTTTGTCTATTTGTTATCTTCATTGTAACCTACGCCTAGTTGATTATTAATGAGATGACAATTTCAAAAAAAAAAAAAATCCCAATTATACGATAAGTGGGCCACTAATATTTGGGAGAAAGTCCAAGTCCATCATTTGGGCCAGGATTTTACTTAAAAACTTTCTTCACATGGCCCATGTACCACTATTTACGCTTAATTAAGAATAATATAATTTATTTCTTCAAATAGAATTTTTCTTATAATGGAAAAAATTATGTTGAAAAGTCTTCATGTTTTTTCACTATAAATACCAAGCAAATATTGAACTTAAATTATCAAATCTTTCCAATTATAAGCTATACAAAACATCCTTCTCCACTACTATCTTAGCCTCAAAAGCTCATTATTAGCTTAAGGTTAGTTTTTTTTTTTCAATATGGCTTCACAAATTACCACACTAAGTTACCTTCTATGCCTTAACCTTATGTTCTTCACTTTGGTTAGTGCTAATTACTATGTCCCTTGCCCACCACCACCAAGTCCACCACCATCGTGTCATTCGTGTGGCGGCCACCATGGTGGCGGTTCAACAACACCCAAAACACCACCATCACCGACACCCCCATCATCGTCTGGAGGCCACGGTCCAACAACACCCACAACTGGAGGTGACAAATATTGGAAATATTAATTCAATTAGTGGTCTTAGTGGGTTTACCACTTCTTAGTGGGTTTACCACAATGGTCTTAGTGGGTTTACCACTTCTTAGTGGGTTTACCACAATGGTCTTAGTGGGTTTACCACTTGTTAGTGGGTTTACCACAATGGTCTTAGTGGGTTTACCACTTGTTAGTGGCCTTAGGAAATGGTCTTAGTGGGCATTTTCTTAGACTACAATATGATGTTTGTTGCACTAGTTTGTTGCTATATAAGCCTTGTAATTTCATTAGAATCAAAGCAAGTAATTTCTTCCTTCCTCATATTTGTTTTGTCACATAAAACTCACAAAATTCACAACAAATTGGTATCAAGAGCTCTAGGTTTCATATCCTAGGACTTGTCATGGCTTCCAATGGAGCAAGCTCAAATGGTTACTCTCAATTGCCAATATTTAAGGGTGTCAACTATCAATTGCGGGAATTGAAGATGAAGACTCTGTTCAGATCACAAGAGCTTTGGGAACTGGTTGAAAATGGGTTTGAAGATACCAAACCAACAGAACCAGATGCAGCTCTTAAGGAGAAGAGAAAGAAAGATGCCAAGGCTTTGTTTATCATTCAGCAAGCCTTGGAGGAGGAGTTCTTTTCTCGGATTGCTTCTGCTACTACATCAAAGGAGGCCTGGGATATTCTGAAATCAGAATATCTAGGTGACAAGAAAGTAATCAAGGTGAGATTACAAACTTTAAGGAGAGAGTTTGAGACTTCTCTCATGAGTGACAAAGAGTCTGCACAAGACTATTTGTCCAGGGTATCAAGAGTAGTGCGGCGAGATGAGGGCATATGGAGAGAAAATATCAGATGAGCGGAGTTGTTGGGAAGGTGTTAAGGAGCGACAAAGAAGTATGACTACATTGTGACTGCCATTGAGGAATCAAATGATTTAGAGAAATATTCATTTGATGACTTGATGGGCTCACTGTTAGCTCATGAAGAAAGAGTCAACAGATCTTCAGAGAAGAAGGAGGAGCAGGCATTTGTCTCCAAGGGTGAGTCTTCCCAGGACAGATCAAACAGGTCTGGAAGAGGTAGAGGAAGAGGAGGTTTCAGAGGAAGAGGACGTGGCAGGACATCTGGCCAGTCATCTGAAACTCAAGCTAAGGACACTCCAAAGGGTCCTATGAAGTGTTACTACTGTAACAAGCCGGGTCATAAGGAGGTGAACTGCTGGCAGAAGGAGAAGGATCGAACACGATCAAAAAGTGAATATTCTTGAAACAGAAGAAAAGCTTTTTTCGACAAGCAATGGGGCACAAGAGACTCAGGAATGTCCGGTATATTGACAAAGTGGTTGCTCTAATCACATGTCAAGTACCAAGTCTTTGTTCAAAGACTTGGATGAATCCAGGATAAGCAAAGTAAGACTTGGGGATGATAAGCAATTAAGTGTGGAAGGTGTTGGGACTGTTGCAGTCAAAAAATCGAGCAAGGTAATATTAAATTACTTCATCATGTGCAGTATGTACCTCAATTGGCCTATAATTTGTTAAGTGTTGGTCAATTGCTTGAGTCTGGTTTTTCACTATCATTTGATAATAATTCTTGTGAAATTAAGGATAAAAAATCAAATGAGATAGTGGCCATGACATCAATGGGAAGGAATAAAATGTTTTCCCTTGATTTAGTCAAGTCAGTGGGTAGAGCATTGACAGTAAAAGAGGATGATAAGGCCAGACTGTGGCATCTTAGGTATGGCCACCTTAATGTTCAAAGTTTGAAACTTTTGAGTAGGAAAGGATTAGTGGATGGTTTGCCTGGGATTGGTGAACTTGGAATTTGTGAGGGATGCATTTATGGAAAACAGTCTAGAGACTCATTTCCAACTGGTAAGGCATGGAGGGCTAGTGAATGTTTAGAATTGGTGCATGCTGATCTTTGTGGCCCTATGCAGACAGAGTCATTAGGAGGAAGTAAATATTTTTTTTATTATTTACCGATGACTGCAGATAGGATGAGTTGGGTATACTTTCTGCAGTCAAGTCGAGTCATTTGAATATTTCAAAAATTCAAGGTTATGGTAGAAACTCGAGTGGTAAAAATTGAAGTGTCTGAGGACTGACAGGGGAGGTGAGTTTACTTCCAAAGATTTCACAATTTTTTGTGAAAATCAGGGTGTAAATAGAGAATTGACTGCTCCATATACTCCTGAGCAAAATGGTGTTGCAGAGAGGAAGAATAGAACTGTGGTTGAGATGGCAAGAAGTATGCTAAGGGGAAGAAGTTTACCAAATGATTTATGGGGTGAAGCAGTGTCAACTGCAGTATATATCTTGAACATCTCACCATCTAGGGCTATTCAAGATAGAATACCTTATGAGATTTGGAAGGGAAGGAGGCCAAATGTGGAACATCTCAGAGTGTTTGGGTGCATAGCATATTCCCTAGTGAATTTAAGGTCAAAGCTTGATGAAAAGTCAGTAAAATGCATATTTATTGGCTATGCTACTCGATCAAAGGCATACGAGGTTATATAATCCTGTAAATGGAAATGTAATAATCAGCAGAAATGTTATTTTTCTTTGAAGATGAAGTCTGGGATTGGTCACAAAGCAGGTGATAATCAAAGAGTATTTACATTTGAGTCCGAGTCTAAACCACAAAGGAAGAAAATCAAAATGTGAATCGGGAGTTGGATGCAATACCGGCTACACCACCAGAAACAAATGAAACATCAGAAGACTCATCTTCTTTCGATGAGTCACCTCCAAGGAAGATGAGATCCATGGAAGAAATTTATGAAACATGTGGGTTTGCTCTAGTCACTGCAGAGCCAATCCACTTTGTTGATCTTTGCAAAACAAGTTGAGTGGCAGCTTGCTATGGAAGAAGAAATAAAGTCTATTCAAAAGAATAAGACTTGGGAACTGGTTGACCTACCAGTTGGCAAAAATGTTATTGGGTTGAAATGGGTTTTCAGGACCAAATTCAACACAGATGGGAGTATCTGAAGCATAAAGCCGGACTAGTGGCCAAAGGGTATGCTCAATTGGAGGGGATTGATTTTGAGGAGACTTTCTCACCAGTGGCAAGATTTGAGACAGTTAGAGTCATTTTAGCTCTGGCTGCTCAACTCAAACTGACGATCTATCAGTTTGATGTTAAATCAGCCTTTCGAATGGAGAATTGCAGGAAGAGGTCTATGTGGAACAGCCACTGGGTTTTGTCAAAAGGAAAGAAGAGGGAAAGGTTTACAGGCTGCAGAAGGCTCTATATGGACTGAAGCAAGCTCCTAGAGCCTGGTATGCAGATTAGATGCATTCTTTACAAAGAGTGGCTTTGACAGGAGTGAAAATGAGCCAACTTTGTATACCAAAAGAACATCTAATTTGGGTTTTGGTGGTATGTGTGTATGTAGATGACATAATTTATATCAGTTCATCTCAAGAAATGCTGAATGAATTCAGAAAGGCTATGATGAAAGAGTTTGAGATGACAGATCTAGGAAAGCTGCAATATTTTCTTGGATTAGAGGTGAATCAGACTGAAAAAGGTATCTCTGTGTCTCAGAGGAAGTATGCAAAAGATTTACTGAAGAAATTCAGAATGGAGGATTCTGAAATTGCAATCACACCAATGAATGCAAATGAGAAGCTGCAGAGGGAAGTGCACTGGTAGTGCAGATGAGAAACAGTTCAGGAGCATTGTGGGTGGTCTGAACTACCTCACTCACACCAGGCCCCCATACAGTGTTAGTGTGGTTTCTAGGTTTCTACACAGTCCAACAAAGCAGCATCTAGGAGCTGCAAAGAGGATTTTAAGGTACATTGCAGGAACAGTAGAGAAGGGAATTAGGTATGAAACCTCTGAAGATTTCAGTCTGGTTGGATTCGAGATAGTGACTGGGGGAAGTCTTGATGACAGAAAGAGTACATCAGGGTCTGTGTTCATGTTAGGGTCTGGTGTTATTACATGGAGTTCAAAGAAGGGGACACAGTAGCATTGTCATCTAGTGAGGCGAGTATGTGGCAAAGCAGTGCACTGGGAGGCAAGCAATCTGGCTGAGAAAGTTACTGTCAGATTTGGGGAATGAACAAAGTAAGGCTACTGTGATATGGTGTGATAACAAGTCTGCTATTGCTATGACTAAGAATCCTGCATATCATGCCAGGACCAAACACATTGAGGTTCAGCATCATTTTATCAGAGGCTTAGTCAGTGAAGGAAAAATTGAGTTAAAGTTCGTGGCACCAATGAGCGAGAATGCAGATTTGTTTACCAAAAGTTTATTCCAAGCCAAGCATCAGAATTTCATGGAGAAAATTGGAGTTTGCAGTATTTGAATTAAGGGGAGGTATTGGAAATATTAATTCAATTAGTGGTCTTAGTGGGTTTACCACTTCTTAGTGGGTTTACCACAATGGTCTTAGTGGGTTTACCACTTCTTAGTGGGTTTACCACAATGGTCTTAGTGGGTTTACCACTTGTTAGTGGGTTTACCACAATGGTCTTAGTGGGTTTACCACTTGTTAGTGGCCTTAGGAAATGGTCTTAGTGGGCATTTTCTTAGACTACAATATGATGTTTGTTGCACTAGTTTGTTGCTATATAAGCCTTGTAATTTCATTAGAATCAAAGCAAGTAATTTCTTCCTTCCTCATATTTGTTTTGTCACATAAAACTCACAAAATTCACAACAACAAATGCCCCATTGACATTCTTAAGTTGGCAGCATGTGCTAATGTCCTTCCCGGACTACTCGGAGTAGTGCTCGGGGCCCCACCAAAAAGTCAATGTTGCAGTCTTATTAGTGGCTTGACTGACCTTGATGCAGCAATATGCCTTTGTACTGCCATTAAAGCTAATGTCTTAGGTATTAGCCTTAATGTTCCTATATCTTTAAGCTTGTTGCTAAACTTTTGCAACAAGGCCGGTGACGCCTCCGGCTTCCAGTGCTCTTAAGCACCTAAGACACATGCAAGCTCATCAAAAAAATACAAAATACTGTAATATATACCACCTTAGTGGTACTATATATCTCATTTTCTTCTTCATATATTTCTTGTATTTATGTTTATGTTTTAAATTTGTTATATTGGTGATTAATTAATTAAGTTACCCTTAATTGACTTGAAATCATCTATTATAATGAACTCTATACTTGATCTCTTTGCTTCAAGTGTAATATGTACTATAACAATTTTACTTTCTTGAATGTAACATAATTATGTCTACTTTACTTGTTGAGTGTATTTTTCTTACTACTTTGTACTTTCTAATCTCTCTGTCTCAATTATTTGGTTACCTTTATTTAAAAGTCCCATATAATATATTTAAAAAGTAAATAAATAACTGAGACAGAAAGAGTATAATTATTACACTTTGGCACAACACTAAGCTAGAACCTTGTAGATTATGAGTTTCTTAAGTATTTGTTTATCTAGCTCTATTTCATTTTTGCGTCTCGCTCATTTATTTACCTTTCTAATTTAGGAATAATTTTCAGAAGTTATTTGATGATCCACCTCAATTTAATGCAGTTGTTATCCAACAAATATATCTACAATTAAATGATTATCTCCTCTACTCTCAGTTTTAGTGTTGAAATTAAACACGAACTAAGTTTCTGGTGACACCGGTGAATTTGTTTCTACTTCCTCCGTCCTGGTTATTTGTTTAATTTTAACATAAGCAGAAATTAAAACAGGGTGATATTAAAATATCAAATCTCAACACCATCCGATAGCATCCTAATTTACATGATTTGGTTAGTGAGTAGGGTGTCATTTGTTTATTTTTTAAAATAAGTCTTAAAAATGATACAAAAGTTAAACAAATGAATGAGAAAAAATAAACAAAAAAATGAATAAGAAAATTGTGTAGGTTGTTTTTACGTACGTACAAAATTTGCATGCAATTGCATGCATAAGACCCTAACTATAAATTCCCATGCATGTATAAATGTACAATGTATATAGAACAATAAACAAAGATAAACCCTAAATATAATTTTCCACACAAATGATCAACTTGCAGATATTCTTACTAAGGCCTTAAGCTGTACATCCTTCGACGTACCTCTTTCCAAGTTAGGCGTCTCGACTCTCGCACCTCCACCCTCCAACTTGAGAGGCGATATTAGACCGTTGATCGCTATTATTAGGCTCAATCTCACCTCATTACGCAACCAACTGTTTTCCAATAAAATCAATAATACTCTCTCCGTCACGATCAGTTGTTGTCCTTTAGTTTTGGCACAAAGACCAAGGAAAGTGAGAGGGGGCCAATTACTAAATGACAAGTGGAATAAATTGCGTGTAAATGATTAAATTACTCATCAAATTCATTTTTAAAATAGAAAGGACAACAAATGACTGAGGTACCCCAAAATGAAAAAGGACAACAAATGACCTTTATCATACTTCATGATTCTCATAAATATTGCTTGTTCATTTTTTGTTTTAACAAATTGTGTATCCTGTGTATGCAGGTGGGTGTATATATGCCCGGTTCAATCTTAAGACGGATACAGCCGTCTTAGAGAGGATTTACTGACTACTATACATGTACCTATATACTCTTTCTGTCTCGGTTATTTGTTTATGTTTTATATTCACTGTGAGACCACTACAAGAAACAGGGCATTTACCGACCGCAAACATACGAATTAGGACGGAGGAGTATCCTTAGACAAAGAAAAATTGTATAAGGATCCACAACTTAATTTAACCGGATTTGGTTCCAGTCAGTTTCCCCATTCGGATCTTGGTGATTTAGACTTTTTAATTTATAAACTGGGTTCGGGTTGATGAGTCATGCGGATCTGAGTCTTATAACCCTGCATGCATCCTTTGATGAGTCATGCGGATCTGGGTTCGGGTTGATGAGTCATGCGGATCCGATTTTGTTGTTCTTTACATACCAAGCTACCTTGTTTGATTATAACGTGTGAGATGTTTACGGAGTACAAGGAATTAACTGGTTTCACCAAAACGTAGTTCGTGTTATATTTCACACTTCAAAATATGTTGGATGGCTTAATCAGTTGTATGTACAACCACATTAAATTAGCTTATACGCACATGTGAAATTACCCACAAAAAATTAACAAAAATAGAAATAGATAACTATTTACCGGGATAGTGGGAATATCTCTCATAAACAAAAATAAACAAATGATTGAGATAGAGCCCAAAGGGAGTACAATTTATATAGAACCATAAACTAATGTAAGACAAACCCTAAGTACAAATTCCCATGCATGTTCTTTACCTACATACGAGCTAGGTTGCACGGACACTCCTTCTAATCGGCGTTCCCGTGCCGGACACCCGTGTCGGACACACGTCAAAAGGTGTCGGACACTTATAAAGCCGTGTCTAACTTTCATCTTTTATTTGGGCACGTGTCCGACACGTGTCCATGGTATTTTGAGCCGTGTCCATGGTATTTGGACACACCTTCAAACGGAATCAAGTTGAATTTAAGGTAAATGGCGTGAATTGTTATATGGTTGAATTTGATTAGGAAATAAGTTGAATTAGCGGTAAATGATGTTCTTTAGACTAGTAATGAGATGTCGAAATAGTTGATTATAAGTAAGTTTTTGGTTTTGGAATTGAGAATTGAGAATGAGTTATAATTAACGTGAAGTTTTACCTTCACTTATTTAAATTTAATATTCAAATACTTTTTCAAAAATAAAATCGCACATAAATAAATATAAAATATATATCTACACCCCTTAGTAAAATATGAGCAAGGAAATTTACTGTTCAAAATGAACAGTACGTGTGTGCATCACTTTGCCTGATTTTTAACTAAAACGCACTGTTTTGCTTGCCCTCATAATATTCTGCCTTTATTCTTTTTGTCTCTCAAGACTCGCCTCAATCATCTCCTGGACCTTTCTTCACCACAACTCTAAAAACTCAATCACTCTCTCTACAATCTCAAATGAGTTACTCTCTAATCTTCATCTTCAGACCATATTATCACCCCCAAAAAACCCCAAAGCCATCAAACCTAAATCCTAACCCTAATTTCAACAATGTCTGATAAAAATGGGAACGGAAAGAAGGCGCCAGATTAATTGATTGTATTTTGTACATAACTCACCTTTTACTCTAAACGCAGAAACGAATCGAATTGAAAAGATTACTTTTTTTCATCCAGGTTTGTTGATTTTATTTATGAGTTTTTGTTTGATTTTGTTTGTTTGATCTTGCTTAATGATCTTATTAAGTTTGATATTTTAAATTATGTTAGATTGTGTTAGAGATTGAATTTTTATCAGTTTTGAGTGAATTTAGTGGATTATTATTCTTATTTGATGAGTTATTTTGGTGGATTGAGATTAGCATCTCGATCTTTGGCAAAAATAGGAATAGAAAGAAGGCATCGGATCAACTGGGAGAACTTCAGGGTCGATTAACGGCATCATACGCGAATTAGGAAGACGGGAAATCCAAGTTATGCCGTGGCGCTAACGCATTCGCCGTGTCCGGTATGTTTTTCCAATCATTGTCATCTGGGTTATAATTTTCTCTTTGTTTCATGAGGCATGGGTTGTAGTTTGTCATCGTCGAAAACATTAATTTTCCGCGAATTACTTTGATCTATTTCAGATTGGGTGCCCATCTGATTTTGCAATTTGTGAAATAGCAATGTTGAATTTTTCATTAAAATACTACTCCCTTTCCACCCAACTATGAAGGATATAAAGGTAAACAAATGAATGCGAGGAATGAAGTATTCTCTAATATGCTTCTATGTTGTTTCTTGTGTTTTCTACCTAGGTTGTTTGTTGTACCAAAGTTTGTTTCCGACATTTTAGCATTGACTTTTGGCGGTTGCTATGATATTTTACCGGATGTTTTTACGTTGGAATTTGAGTTTTTAATGTTTAGTTTAGTTTAGCTTATTCTACTCCACTAATATCGAGTTTTAGCCTATTTTAAAGTAACCATTTTGTACATAATTTTGACAGATTTATTGAGGTTTCAAATAAGATTTATGCATATGACATTAGATTTTACGGAATCTCATAATTCGTTTTATGCATGAATGCGACGAATAAAGTATTCTCTAACATTGAATTCTGGTAATTGCAGGAATTCTTCAAAGCACATTCTGAATATGCGAAGAACTATGTCTTCATAACCGATGAATCGTATGCAGGACTTTAGAGTACACCAAGGAAACAAGGCTAAATAAGGAGCTCCTATTAACCTAAAGGTATACTGAATTACTGACTATACTCTTCTACTCTTCTCTATCACTTACTTTCTCCCTGTCTCTCCTTCTCCGTGAATTTACGAGAGGAGTTTCCTCCTTGTGATCAGGGGTTGGCCATTGGTAACGGTTTAACAGACCCTGAAATTCAATATCAAGCATACACAAGCTCCGCTTTCGATAACTGGATAATTGGTCGGACTGAATATTACTGCATTAACAAGATGGTTCCATCTTGCGAACAGACGATCAAACAGTATGGTATGACAAACCTATTTGTGTTTCTTTATTCGATTTAGCATTCAAACCTAGAGTTCTCAACACTTTCAGCTGTTGTTTTGTTTTTGTTGGGAGTTTAGGTACTGGTGGTAAAGACTCTTGCTTAACAGCGTATTTTGCCTGTACCAACAACTTCAACAAACTCATGGAATACACAGGCGAAAAAAATGTAAGTCAGTGACTATCCGACACAAGCGTTTGTGAAAGTGTTGGGACTCCAAGAGCGTCATATGACTAATACAGTCATTTCTGTTTGACCACCAGTACTAGGATATCAGGAAGAAGTGTGAGGGTGACCTCTGCTACGAATTTTCGAACTTGGAGAAGTTTTTAAATCAGGATTCAATAGGGCAAGCTTTGGGTATTGGAAAAGTCGATTTTTTATTGTGCAGCGCATAGGTATACGAGGATATGCAAATTGACTAGATGATAATGTTGGGAAATGTGTCCTCAACAATAATGCGATCACATGATTTAAATATCATAATTAAATCTCATACTAAGAATACGTGAGGGATGATTCTTTATATAGTCGAGTGACCGTCATTAATCGGTAATGATTGGCTAACTAGAGTTTGACATTACTGTCGTGTGACGGTGGTGGTCAGTTGATCTCTTTAGGTCACACCTATAGGATGAGGCCCAAATAGATATTTAATTAATTGTATGCGATACAGATTAATTAATTCCTTAATTATGGGAGTGCAATTTTGCGTCTTATTGTAATTTGGTTAAATAAGATTAAATTTAGTAATTAAGTGTTAAATTACTAAATTAGTTGAGGTAATAATATAAGTTTTGAGGTAGAGGTAATTAGTTATTTAAAGTTACAAGAAGTTGTAATTTTAACTAACTAGTAATTATGGGACCCATTATATGTTGATATAATGGTAGTATACTACTCAAAAAGTGAAGTGTATATTATATTATTAATTGTAATATTTAAGTGTTAAATGATTATATTAATTATTAAATATATAAGATAGTTAAACATATGACTTATAAGCATTTGTGGGACAAATGACAAAAGGCAAAAATAGACCAAAATAAGTCCAATATTTCGGTCATATTAAGAGCACAAGAGATGCTCTTTTGTCTTTTGCTTGTGTTGGTTATTGTGTGATTGTGACATATCACACAACCCTTTTCATGCTACATCTTACACACTTGCTCCCTACACTCTACATATACTAAACAAAAGAGTAAAAACAAAAAGCAAAAGATGCCTCCATGACCATAAGGCCACCGGTTTTTGGCCTTTTAAATGGGCAATTTTGGTTGCTCATTTTTGTTGGTTGAAGTCTTTGCTTGTTTACTCTCTTACTTTTCCTCACATGCAAAATCATAAAACCTCTCTAAAATACTAATACTCATCATATATTACTAGAGGTAGTAATACAAGAACATTAGTATTATTAAGGTAATATTTCTACTATATATCTAGTTAATATTAGTAGGAATTTTTGGGATTAATCTTGGGTGCAATTTATTGGAGTGGCTTCTATACTTGGAGTCTTAGGAGGATCATCCATCAAATTTAGCTCCAGAACAAGTGAAGGAAGGTGACCTTACTTGTGCCCATAATTTCGAACCCACTATCAATGTGAGGAACATTGTTTTTCTTATAAATCTTTCATTTTGTTATGCATGCACTAGATCTAAAGAACAAATAATTAACAAGTTAATTAGCTCACTATTAGAGGAGTCTTATAATAGGTATATGAACCTAACAGATAAATCTTGAAGTGGGGATTCCTGCACTACTCGAGGACGGGATCCAGTGTATGATTTATAGAGGCTGCAACTGGCTAGGTATGACATGCAAACTCGAACTCTAGCTCCTCAAACTAACTTTTGTCGTATGATCTATGATCATCAGTTTGAAGTTCTTTGTTTTTGTGTATCGCAGGGAATTCAAGGTGGGTCCAAGCATCGGAATGGTCGGGAAAGAAGGATATCACATCAGCTGAAATGTGTCCTTCAAAGTAGATGGGGCAGAAGCAGGGCAACTAAAAACCCATGGATCCCTTAGTTTTCTCAAGGTATGCCCTCTTTGCCGTTTTACATCCAAACCTAGCAAGGCTAACCTTACCTAATTCAACCTTGTTAACCGAAATGTATAACTTGAATATGCCATCCAAAACATACCCTTGTCAACAAACATACCCAAAAAGTATGAACTGAAATTTAGAACGTTTCGTTTTATAGTTAAGGGAAAGGCCAAAAGCTAATGAGACTTGATTCATTCTTTATCTTGACTTTCGAACAAGCAGAAGAGAAATTGATCGGTTAATTTATTAGAAAACAGAATACACTTAATAATTACTTAAACGTCAATAGGGATCAAGATGGGGAAGGTTCCATCCAAATATATTACAAGATATCTATGTTGTCATTAGTCTGAAGGCGAAGGCGGAGGGCCTGAATGTAACCAAATAAATTTCATGTTTTTTCCCTTTCAATATTTCGACTTTTTAAAAAAAAAATTATCGTCTTTAAATTATTCAAGAATTTGGCTTAATTTTTGACGAGTTTATATGTTCTACTTTATTTTGATGGATGTCTAACTACTCGACAAGAGAGTTGATTGAACTTGCTAATATTACGCCTAATTTGTCTTATGGCTGAATTACTCCACTCTCAGGTGAGATGGAGATGGAGGCGAGATGAAGATGAAGCCTCTGCCCGGAGCCAATTTCATGTGAGGTGAGTTTATGATCATATTGACAGGAAACTAGAATTTGATAAATAATCCGGTTTAATATTTGTTTATGAGTTTCAACGGTGATAATACAATTAGTTTGACGCTGCTTGTATGTCTAGAGTCTCTTTGTTTTTAAACGTAGAAGTAATTTGTTAGGGACCGAGTATATTTCTGTAAAATGAATAACAATAACATTACAGAATAGCGCTTAGCTCTACATAATAATTTTATCTTAGACGTGTGTAAACTACTCCGTATCTATCTTTTGTAATGATAGTATGGGCAAGATTTATTTAACTTGGTCTATGTGATGTGACGATGATGTGATACTATAATCTAGAAAGAGAGGAGAGGAGGGAGGGGTTGGTCATTATGTTGTTATTTTTAAAAAATATAACACGAGAGAGGGAGTGGGAGAGAGGGTAGTGTGTTGATTTTTTTTACCGAATATTCATGAGAGAGGGATGGGGGGCACAAAGAGATGTCACAACGTTGTTAGTTTTAGCAAATGTACATGAGACCGAGTGAGAGCGAAGTACTTTAACAACTAATAGGAGGTTCGTAGGGCAAAGACAACATATTCAAAACTTGGAAAATGCACGTGGTGCCCTTGAAGTTTGTCATTTTGTACGAAATACTCAAAATTTTGATTCGGAATACTTTAAGAGGTCATAACTCGTGTTTACGAGATTGGAATGTGACGATTTTTTTTCAAATAAATCGTCTTTTCGAGAACTACGATTTGAAAAAAAAAATTCGAATTTGGAATTCGTGACCAACAGATATAGTCACTTAAAGTTTGTTTAGTCAAAAAAACTTTTACAAAAATTCCTAGCCACGGGATCCAAATACGACAATTTTTTTTCCAAGTCGTAGTTCTCGAAAATACGATCGTTTTGAAAAAAAAAATGAGAAACCGTCGCATTCTGATTTCGTAAATACGAGTTATGGCCTCTTAAGTTTTCGGATCAAAATTCTGGGTATTTCGTGCAAAATACTGAACCTCAAAGGCACCGTGTGCATTTTCCATTCAAACTTTAGGTATGATTGCAACAGTTTAGACTTATTCTCTTAAATGAATTTGCCTATGGTTAAGTAATTAAACTTCACTTAAGAACGGAGATTTTGACTATGTCGCTTTATTTTGATTATGTTGCTTTATTTGAGGTTTTGTCCCTTTTCTTTTCTACGCCATGGTGGGTTGAATTAGTAGTTGCTTGAAATGATATTTTGCCATGATGTCAATGAAAAGTGAAAAGTCTTAATTCGTTACTCTAAACTGAAGTAAAAGGATAGACTTGAAATTATCGAAAACCTTGTTGGCATGTTTGTTTAAGTGCTTTTGAGAGTTTCACACAATTTTATTGACTTGGAGTAATTGATATAATGATATGTAACTAAAATGCCGAAGTGGCCGAAGTATGTTTCAGGTTGTGCCCATAATACGTAAAAGAGACGACGATGCTGAAGTTAATGTCGAAGCCATGAAGAAAATGAGAGAGAGATTCAGAGATGGAGGCAGTTCTTAACAAATTTCACGTCTTTTAGTTGGATGTTTAACAACAATTTCACGTCTTATAGTTGGATATTTAATTGGTTTGTACAGTAACTACGGAGTATAACTTATGAACTACAACTTTAATTCAAACTTATTTTTTGATCTCGGACTGAAATTAGGGCAAACATCACGTTTACCTGAGGTTATTGATATTAAATGCCGAAATATACGTTTTGTCAAACAATGATAAAAAACATGGACTTTTCTTTGTTTTTGCTCCAATTACATCACTAAAAAATGGAGCCTCTGATATGTAATGAATTGATTTCAAGCTTTCACTGAGAAAACATCTTTACTCTTGTGACAAAATTGTGTTTTGACTCTTTTTTAGATGGTCGTAAAAAAACAAGTCTCAATTGCACCACTTTCCTAGCCTCATTTGTGCTTAAGGTATAAAACTACATTAGTAAGACTATTTTGGGTACGGTGCTTAGCGCGCGCCGTGACAAAGAACTTGTAAACAATAAAAGACATGTACAAATAAGAAACTCAAGTAAACAAACGACTCCGAATAACATCATAATAACGGGGGTACGGGAAGAACCTAATGGACTACATAGTGGATCGGTCCCACTGTACTAATGCTAATCAACCATAAATAAATAACCAACGATCTCCCGGTAAGGCCACGATTATATACGTCCTTAGCTTAAGCCGATATCGAACCTCCGGAGGTTCACGACCGACTCTCAAGACCAGAACAGATACTTGATTCAACGATTGCGATACAACCCGCAAACCCGAGACCCGAAGCCTGGCACATAACAGTAACGGGGCCGAGTAACCTCGTACCTAACACTTAGCACATAACCGTACAAAGGTTCAAATACGAGAGGATCGTGACAAAGGGGGGTTAATTAGCATTAGAACTGATGGGGCATATTCTGCACCGCTGACCAAGTCAACATATTGAGCAAGGTCAGGGATATCCACAGCAAAGTCAACGACTTAGACAGTCTAGCCGATGCAACCCATCGGCCTGTCACCTGGGGTCTCGGCTTTGTCAACCACCAGTAGGCCGGGACACATATCCGCGTACTCATATCCAAGACCCTCGGCCGGCCTGCCATGGGTTCATCGGCCGAGGGTAGAACGGTTTTTCCACCTGCTAGCCACTTGGCCACTTGGCCACTACGTGACAAAAGGTGAAAGCCTATAAATACTCCTCAACCTTCATTGAGGAAAGGATCCATAAATTAACCTAAGAATCACTATTCATCTGGTAATATCTTCATTATCTCTCTACAATACATCCTTAGCCAAGTAATAACAACTTATCCCTCTAAGTTTACTGACTTGAGCGTCGGAGTGAGTACGCTTGGCACAAAGCCAAGCCCTCAGTTCGTTCATTGTTGCAGGAGAGGCCGAGAGGAACGATAGAGACGAGGAATCCAACTCAAGACATCATTCTACAAGCCACGGGTGGTAACAATACTTGCTCTGGAATTACACCCGGAACAATTGGCGCCGTCTGTGGGGAATAGACACTAGAAGCTAGTCACATTCATTCCCAAACAAAAAATACACACAAAAAACCCACCCCAAAAGCCAAGAAGATGTCGAAACAACAAGAGGCATTCGTGGATCGATTTAAACCGAATTCTACCAAGATGATACCGTCCACAAATCTGGAGTTGTGCAACCCTCCGCCGGTCAAGTGATTCAACCGAAGTACGGGATGCCAATAATACCGGACACTCACGTCTGCCGACCAGGTCACCATCATGGGGCATGTGGTTGACGCAGCAAAACTGAAGATGCTCCTGGACCTAATTGGGAGTACGCCGGCTCACACTGTCACGCCGACAAGAGCGGTGGAAACCGTCCAGGAAGCCAGGGCCCGAAACGTGACCCCAAGAAACTTGAACGGAGCGTTAGGAGAAGCTGACCCTGTAACACCCCGGTTTATAAAAGAAGTCCTCGTCAAGACATTCCCTCATAAAACGGACTGTTACCATCTCGGTTTCCCGAGGTAGTGAATAACAAATTAAACTCCAAGGCAATTTATGTAAAATTTTAACTTAATTATTACAATTACTCATTTCAACTCAAATTACAAAAACTGACATAATTAAAAGTGAAGGTCCTCTAGATGATGATCTAGCTACTAAGTCATCTGATCCAGTGTCTCACGCCCATCAAGCTCCCGTCCTATCTCTTAAACCTGTCAAGTCTGCTCCCCATAAAACGGTTCATCACAGGTGTTCACGAATACACAGGGTCAACCGCGAGGTTGAGTAGGGAAAACAATAAAACAATAAATATGATATGCATGATACTCCGTCACCTCCATCTCCATCTCAACTCAATCTCATATCACATATCCCCTTACGCCCGACCATACCGATCCCCGGCAGACACAACAATCGACCGTCGTCGATATACCAGCTCAATGGCTGAGGACACCAGGGCAGGTCCTGCAGAACCCGCCTGGGCCTTATCACAACATCACATCGTATCACGATCTCAACACCACCACACCATCCTCCAACTCCAATGCATATGAAATGCTCAAAAGAAAGTGATGCAATATATATGTATAAATCAATGAACTGATAAATCATGAAATCCTGCCAGTTACCCGATGTTGTGATATCATGCTCAATACGATCAAATCAGTCAATCACCTTCCCGAATATAATGATAACGTAATTCAACCACCATGAAACAAGTCAACACAATTCGATCAATAACGATAATAGGACAAGTGTATTTCCCTACCTCAAAGTGCCAGCAATCCAATTAAGCAGTTAAGCAGTCCAGAACTAAAGCAGTGAATTTGATTATCAATCCTTCACGAATTCGTCACCTAAAACAATTATAATAATAATAATTACTAACTACTAAATATGGACATTTCCCAAAATGGAAACTTTCCCGATATAGTAATTTTCCTCTTTTAACAAACCCGACTCAAAACCCGACTTGAATTATTAAATGTCTCGGGAATAATTTATTTAGATGACTCGGGATTTAAACTAAATACTAATATGATGAATGAATTATACGATTTAGAAGTACCCGAACAACTCAAACCCGTCTCTAGTTATATTAAATAATTCGGGAATTAAATTAACTAATCATTTAAAGGACTCGCGAATTAAATTAATTAATTAAGAATACGACCCCTTTATGAATTATAACGATTAACTCGTGAAAACCCGTATCTAATTATTTAATTATCATTAATTATTATTTTATTTAAATAACTCGGAATTAAAACCAAAACGATAAACTAATTAAAACCGTTTCAAAACAAACACAACACACTACCCTTCGCTGTCTTTGAACAACACGCACAGCCGCCACCTAACACCGGCAGCCACCAGGCCGTGACACCAGGTCTGGCCTGGACACCACCGGCCACCACCATTGTGGTCGACCCACCCCGGCGGTCCGAACCACCACCACCAACATCCCCTGTCTGCTACTATGCCGCCACAACAGGCCATTTCTGGCTCGTCTGCCACCACGACACACCCCCTGTCACCTCGCCTAACCACCACCCTTGACACCACCGTCGAATAGAGAATAAGACACATGTGGCACCACCGTTTCGACCTCCCCCAAGTCCACGGTGGTGCCACCCCAAAACCACCCATCTAAAACTGCATCTAACCCGTTTATAATCCCCATTTGATAACCCATATCGCCGCCACCTCTCTCTGTCACTACCACCACCTAGGACCACCCTAACAACCACCACCCTACTCGACTCTTACCATCCTACCCATATACCCCATCCAGAACCACCATCAACACCTCCCTTAGACACGACACAACAAACAACTCACGACATACATACCAAAAACAGAGGAAAACGGGGTTGCTCTTACCCTTTTCTGCCGCCACTACCGCCACTATAGCCGCCTAATAACACTGACAACCACCCCTAACTCTTTCTTGCAGCACTGACGACCACCACTCTCTCTCTCTCTCTCTCGAATTGCGTGATAGGCTGTGATTGAATCTGAAGAAGGAGGTAGGAGGGAGGCGTGTAAGTTGATAATTATGGGTAGTGTTATTAATTAGGTAAAGTGTTAATATGGGTAGTTTTTGGAGGGTTATGGCATGCTAATTGTTTATTAGGGGTAGTGGGTAGGTTTTTACGGGTAATGGTAGATAAATGTAGGATTAGTTGTACCATTATTAGTTATAATATTATTATTAATTATAGTGCTATTATTAATTAAGGTCATGGTCTTATTATTTATTAATTTGGGCTGGTCATTTTATTTGAAACAGTTCGAATGGGTCGATGCTAATAATTTCGTATAAACCCGTCACAATTAACTTATATCGACACAAAGCGGTTAAATAAAATAACTTAATGAAATTATCGACTCAAAAATTTACCCAACTTAATTGGTAATATAAAATGTATAATAATTAATATATAATAATATCCGTTTAATAATATCCGTTTAATTTATTATATAAAAATACGGGGTATTACAGACCCTGTCAAGACACCGGAGGAGCCCAAAGTGGTCGTGGTAGACCTAAGTCCTTCTTTCACTCGTGAGAAGACTGCGTCGCCGCGGCACGAACGAGGCACACCCCGGAGGAGCGAAAGAAGCCCAACTCGTCAGAGTTGGAGAAGAAGCCCGACTCACCAGAGTCGGAGGAGAAGTCCTTCTCGTTACGAGGAGGGAAGCCGGACTAGGAATGCGAGGAGCCGATCGCCGTGTGTCGTCCGACATGTGGTCAGACAGCCCCTCAGCGCCTACGTCCTAGATACCCCGGTGCCGACTAAGCTGAAGTTACCACCTATAGCATACAAAGGGGAAGGTGACCCGACCGACCACGTCGAGGCTTACGAGTCCCACATGTCAGTATGGGAGCAACCTGATGAGGTTTGGTGCCGAATCTTCCCAACAACACTGCATGGGATGGCACAGAGTTGGTACAAGGGGCTACCCGACGGGTCGGTATACTGTTACGCCGACCTAAAGGACGCGTTCTGGCCCGTATTCTGCAACAAGAGGAGGGCCGTGGAGACATCGGACCTCCGACTATCGACAGGAGGGAGGCGAGTCTCTCCGAAGTTATATGAAGAGGTTCGACGCGAGGTTCAAGCAAATTCGTGAGTGAGCAATGAAGCGGCGACCTTCGCGGCGATGAAAGGCCTCCCAAGGGGAGACCTAAAAAACGAGCTCATCAAAAGCGGCGGCCTGACCTTGGATGCCGCCAGGAAATTGGCTGATCAAGCCATTAAAGTGGAGGACTATCACAAAACCTGGGTAGGCCCTAGCGAGGCCAAACCCTCAGAAAAGAAGAGTCGCCGGGAGGACAACCCGGATGAAGGGCGCCGTGACAATAATCGGTCACGGTCTGGCGAAAGACGCCGTGACAATAATAGGTCACGGTCTGATAAATCTGCCAGGAAACAGGACTCGACGGGCGCCGGATGGAGTTCGGGATCGTACCACCAGAGGCGGTATAATGATAAAACCCCCCTCGTCGTATCGGCCGCCGAGGTCTTCGCCCTGAGCAAAAACGAGGGCCAGAAGTGGGAAAGGCCCCCCAAGCCGAAGGGAGACGGTGACACGAGCCGATCGTGAGTACCACGGCCACACCGGTCACCTTCGACAACCGCCGGCATCGAAGAATTCCATTGAAGAACCGATCAGGAAGGGGAGCCTCGGCAAGTACGTTGCCAAAGGCCAAAAGTCGGACGCCGGCGGATTCGGATAAGAAATCCGTCTTGAACGGATAGGAGTGATCCATGTTGTCATCGGGGCAACGAGAACGGAGGGTCCGCCCATGGGCACAAACGGCACTGGAACGAGCTATATCAGGCCATCAACTTTGTGCCCAACACAGCGATCCCCGCTTCCAACATCCCCGATATGACTATTGGAAGGAAGGACTACGAAGGAGTCATCGCTCCTCACAGCGACCCACTTGTAGTCAATTTGGACATATCCAACCCCCTGGTCAAGAGGTGCACGATTGACACAGCGCCTACACGAACATCATGTTCGGGAGTGCTTCCTCACCTCGTCGAGAGTCAAGGACTTAAGCCCCCGCACCAATCCACTATACGACTTCTCTGGGGGCCGGCCTGGTACCATGGGGTCAATCGATCGCCTATGATGTTCGGCGAAGGGAAGGCGGCTAAGAATGTCCTAGCCGAGTTCGTGGTCATTGACGGCTCGTCCGCCTACAACGTTCTCATAGGCCGAGTCACTCTAAGCGAGGCCGACGCAGTGATGTCCATCCGGGCCCTAACACTGATTTACGTCTCGGACCGGGGGGAAGCGCATAAGCTCGTCTCCAAGGACGAGAAGGACCAGGTGGTCAACGTCCAGATAGCTGCCAGAGGATGCAACATGCAATCCCTCAAAGTGGCAAAGAAGTCAGAAAAAGGAAAAAGTCCATCCTTACAACAGGAGGGCGACCTCATGGATGCAACTAGCGGCTGACTGGGAAGGTGTGCCTTTGATGAGCCATTAGGACGCTGGTAATCTCGGGAAAACTTTGTATAGCGACGGAGGTGTCCAAGATAGCTGTGGGCACCCCAACGCATGTTTATACCTAATGAAAAATCGTCCAAGCCTTCCATCAAAGTGTCCATTTTTTCCCCATCAGTCATTAACAGGAAGAAGATGCCGGCTCACACTGTCACACCGACAAGAGCGGTAGTCTCCATAAAGAGGCAGGCACCGTCGCAGTCACCCCAAGTAGTAGACGCCACGGCAGTCACCCCAAGAGGTTTGACGCCGTCGCAGTCACTCCAAGTGGTAGACGCCACGGCCGTCATCAAGGAATAGATGCCGGCTCACACTGTCACACCGACAAGAGCGGTAGTCTCCATAAAGAGGCAGGCACCGTCGCAGTCACCCCAAGTAGTAGACGCCACGGCAGTCACCCCAAGAGGTTTGACGCCGTCGCAGTCACTCCAAGTGGTAGACGCCACGGCCGTCATCAAGGGATAGACACCAGCTCACACTGTAACACCGACAAGAGCGGTAGTCTCCATAAAGAGGCAGGCACCGTCGCAGTCACCCCAAGTAGTAGACGCCACGGCAGTCACCCCAAGAGGTTTGACGCCGTCGCAGTCACTCCAAGTGGTAGACGCCACGGCCGTCATCAAGAAATAAGACGCCAGCTCACACTGTCACATCGACAAGAGCGGCCGTCATTACCAATAAGCAGACGCTGGCTCACACTGTCACACCGACAAGAGCGGCAATCACCCTCGGAAGCGACGCCGCTGGCGATTCTGGCCGGCGCAGATCGATACTCGCAGAACGATCAAAACGCCTTAAAAGCGTTTAAACACGATTGGGATCGCGACTCTAGATCGCCTCGGCCAGCCGAGGCGGAAACAAAAAGGCAACTCAGGACGAAGACGAAAAAAGACCTCCGCAAGCCGGAGGCAAAGTGAAGACGCTAAATACGGTTGATACGCTCAACTATTAGCGCAAGGAAACTCAAAGTGAGGTAAAGACCTCGGCCAAGCCGAAGACAAAAGAAACGAACTCTTATTAAAAATGATAAGTTACAAGTGAGGAGAATATAGACGACGGCCGTCCCATAAGGACTTTAACACAACCTACCAAAGTTGTACAAAATACAAGGAAAAGAAAAACAAAAGATTACAGGTATCACTTGAAGCGCCAAAAATGGCAGGGAGGGAAGGCTTAATAATTGGCTCCCGAACAGCTGAAGCTATCCGAGACGCCGGATGAGCCTGGTGACGACCGCCCGTCTCCCTATGCCTGTTGCTACTTGCCATCAGCAGCGGTAGCAGCATCTTCTTCGATGGGCGACCCAGCGGCGTTCTTAGCAGCCTCAGCCTTAGCCTCGGCAGCCTCAGCTGCCCTTGCCCTCTCGGCTTCCTCCTTGGCCGCCTTAGCCTTCTCAGCAAGGGCTGCACTCTCCGCGGCCGCCTCTTTCTCTATCTTCACCCTCACCGCCTCCTTGGCCTTCTCCTCCACGGCTTTCTCCTTAGCTTCGAGCTTATCGTCAAACAGCTCGTCAAATTTGCCCCACGGGAAGGAACCAGCAAGAGGGAAGAGTTCCTCAATCACTTCTCTGGCAGCTTCTTCGGCCAGATCCCGGAATTCGGTGCACATGTTAGGGAGCATGACGGTTTGGAGCATCTCAATGTCCTCCTCCTTTTGTCTAATAATGGCCTCCTTGCTCCGAATCACCTTCCCCTGGATCTGAAAATTTGCCCCTAAATTCATTCCTCTCTTTGGAAATAAAGGTCGGCGTGCCTCGAACAAGGTCACACTTCTCCAAAGACTTTGCAACTTCGGCCGCAGCAGCCTCGGCCTTGGCTCTCTCAAAGAAGGACCTCCTTTTCAAAGATCCTCCTAAGTTTTCTCTCGGCCCAAGAGCGCTTTCTCGGCATCTCCCTAAGCCTCTCGCTCATTGAGGAGATCCAGCCTCGCCTTCGCGGCCACCTTCTTAGTGGCATTAAGCTCAAGAGCGGACTGAGCCACGGCCTTCTCCTGCTCTATAATCCGAGCACCGGTCAGCTCGTTCCACCTCGCCAGCTCCTCGATCAACCTCGCGCCTTCCGCTACGAGCTGGGAGGGGGAAGCCTTCTGGGATGAAGGGTCAGTGGTGACGTTTCGATCACCAGCCTGCAGCCGGGAGGAGGAAGCCTTCTGGGATGAAGAGTCGGTGGTGACGTTTCGATCACCACTGCGATCGGGGGAAGCCTTCTGGGATGAAGAGTCAATGGTGACGTTATGATCACCAGCCTGCGCGGGTTTCTCCTCCACTTGCTGCTCATTAAGAGCGACGGCCGACAGCGGCTGATCTGCAAAATTTAACGAAAGCATCAGTATCAACATGCATAGACATGCCAGAGAGCCCGTCATCGCAGGCGCTAATGAACCGGCTAAATCGAGCCACGAGAATAGATCGAGTACCATGCTTGGCCTTCTTGGCGGAGGACGCGTTTCTCGCAAAGAAGAAAAAACGCAACGGCGGTAGAGGCGTCCCCTTTCTCTTACGGACAAGGGGAGACCCCTCCTCATCAGAGTCCTCCCCATTGGTGATATCAACGATCTCCACCGTTGCCTTCTGAACAGGGGGAATGGGAGGTGGAACTGATGTCGACGCCATCGCCGCCGAAGACCTTGTTTTTCGCGTGTGGCGCGGCATGTTACTAACAACCTTCGCCTGGGCCTCCACCACATTCAAGCTCTTCAGCTGCTGATCCATGAGATCATTCGGCGACGTCCTGCGGTCATGGGTTAGAGCCTTGGGATGCAAGTTAGCAACGGTTTTATCTTTGTGCAGCCCCATTCTCCGGAGGATATCCTCAGACAAGTCCGGTCCAAAGTGGTCTGCGAAGGAAACAAAGCAAGAGTTAAGTAGAAGAAATAAATCGAAGTTCGAAAAACAGGAACATTGAGAGCAGTGATGGGCCTCACACCGACCCCACTCACCCTGTGCTAGGGCCGGTATGAGGCCGACATGGCAGAGCGGCTCATCCTGAAGAATGATCTGCGTTAGGGGAATCCATCTTTTCGGCACCCCACTCTTGTCCGCCTCAAAAGCCTCATCGCGTTTCTCATCCTCTTTAAGAAGGACCTTGCGGCATCCATCTTGAGCTTTTTCCGGGTGACCCATCTATCATGCTCCGCCTTAGTCTCGCACCGCAAATTAACTTGGTCTTTGAAAGGAGCGGGGGCGGCGGATAGTCATCCAAGACCTTAACGTATACCCACCGATCTCTCCAGTCCTTGCAAGAAGTAATTTTGTCAACAGAGACATAACCCTGCTCCATGTGCACACTGTACCATCCGACGCGGCCAGAGATTGATGGCCGAAGGTGATGAAGCCGGCGGAATAAATTCACCGTTGGGGCCTCTCCCTTGAAGAGACAAAGCCAGACAAAGCCGACTATGGTCCTCATAGCCAACGGGTGCAGTTGGGCAACGGCAACGTTCATGGCCCTAATGATGGCCATAACGTACTCATTCAGCGGAAACCGGAGCCCGTACTCCAAATGCCGCATGTATACGCCGATGTGACCCGGGGGGGCAACAGACGGCCTGACCCTCCTCAGGGATAACAATTTTGTACCCCCTGCCAAAGAAGAAATGGCCCTCGAAAAATTTCTCGCCGGAACAACTGGCGAACTTATGGGTCCAAGCACGGTCAAGGCGGACCTTACAGGCGTCACCGTGATCCATAACGTACTGCCTCCCCTCTTTAGGACGAGCCTTTTCAGCGTTATCACCAAAATCGTCTGCGTCATCATCGACATCATCGTCATCCTCCCATTCCTCCAAAATTTGAGGATCAACTTCAGGAGAAGGAGACCTAGGGCCCCCAGGTCTCATCAGGAGGGCATCTAGCTTCTCCTCCTCACCAAGACGCGACGGGGAACCCCCCGGCGCAGAAGTACTAGCCCCGGCGTCAGCAGAAGACATGATAGCAATGACTACTTAACAAAATAAGAAGTGAGGAAATTTGTTTGTTTACCTTGAAGAAAAATACTCGCCGGAGTAACAACTCTGGAAATTAGAAGACAAAGAAGCCTTTGAAAGTTTAGAGAGAAGAAAATTTTGGTGAATGAAATTGGTGGCCAATTTCACGGAATAACTGCCCTATTTATAGGGAAAAGCCCATGAAGAAGGACCAATCCAGAAACTGACCCATGAAGCGCCACCCAATCGCCTAACAGACACGTGTCGGACATGCAACCATGGAAAGTCAATCGTCGCAACAGTCAAACGTCAATCAATGCAACGATAGTCAGCGTCTTCAACACGCCCCTTCACCTCTCTTCGCCCATTCATCTTCCTCAACAAATTCCTAGGTATCTGCACTCCGCCGGCCACATGATCAACCAAGCTAGGCAGCACCGGCCTGGGGGCAATCAAAAATAACCGGCACTACCAACCCTGGTCTCGCGCGTCATTTCCTTTTCCACATCGGATGCCCTTTACACATCCATGTGGAGAGGGGATATGGTACGGCCTAAGAAGAACCAGGCCGAGATAGAAGAAGCCGATCTGAGAAAAAGTTTTGAAATTACTTTCGCAGAATATACGTTCAAAGATACATCGGAGCCCATACCACGGCATAGACTACGGCTGGGGCAAATTGATGGGGCATATTCCCGCACCGTGACCAAGTCAACATATTGAGCAAGGTCAAGGATATCCACAAAGAAAGTCAACGACTTAGCAGTCTAGCCGATGCAACCCATCGGCTGTCACCTGGGGTCTCGGCTTTGTCAACCACCACCGGTAGGGACACATATCCGCGTACTCATATCCAAGACCCTCGGCCGGCCTGCCATGGGTTCATCGGCCGAGGGTAGAACGGTCTTTCCACCTGCTAGCCACTTGGCCACTTGGCCACTACGTGACAAAAGGTGAAATCCTATAAATACTCCTCAACCTTCATTGAGGAAAGGATCCATAAATTAACCTAAGAATCAATATTCATCTGGTAATATCTTCCTTATCTCTCTACAATACATCCTTAGCCAAGTAATAACAACTTATCCCTCTAAGTTTACTGACTTGAGCGTCGGAGTGAGTACGCTTGGCACAAAGCCAAGCCCTCAGTTCGTTCATTGTTGCAGGAGAGGCCGAGAGGAACGATAGAGACGAGGAATCCAACTCAAGACATCATTCTACAAGCCACGGGTGGTAACAATACTTGCTCTGGAATTACACCCGGAACAAGAACGATACACACCTTGTTTACTTACCAAACATAGAATAATTACACAACCCAATGACGAAAATCCACCGTGAAATATAGAAATCAAAACAAACAAGTATGGGATATGAACAATCCCGAAATCAGCCCCAAAAGAGCAAAATCAGCCAAGAACAGCACAAAAACAGCACTTAAAAATAGCAACACTAATATTACAACAACAATTGAAACAACAGCAAATAAAAACAACAGCTATAGGACAGCAGCAGCAAAACAGCATAACAACAACAATACAGCAACAACAAAACAACATGTAATGAAATCGAATGACATACATTCCCATATATACTATTTCCATCAAACTACAAGAAAAAAACATCCAATATATACCACCTTATTTAAATTATAACCATTCATATTTATTGCTAATTAAATTCATCTATTATAAGTAATATCGAGTAAATTGATACTGTCGTTTGCGTACCAAAAATAAATACCTAGATACTACTAACAGAAGTCAGCGGTAAGTAGGGTCGATCTCCACAGGGAGGCGGTCACTATCTACTTGTCTATTCGGTCTGTCTACGGTCACAAGATGGGGGTTTGATTGTTTTGACTAAACTAACGAGATTAAGGCAAGAGAAATAGAGATAAAAGAAATTAAGCAGAGGGAAAAGAAATTAGGATGTCGGTTCATCAATGAATGCCAATTAATTGCAGTTAAGGTCACATATTAGTCGATGTGTCGGTCTAAGGGGCAATGAATATCTCCTTCCGGTCTCAATTCGCCCTAAAACACTAATAGCTTAGCTTCCGCCCTCACTAAAGTATTCTATTATTCACTGCGGGTCTCACCCCTTCCAACCTTCCGGTCTAGGTCAAGGCTTACCAAGGTTAAAAAGGCTAATTGCATCGATTCAATCAGCTAGATACAATTAAGAGCAGCGATTAACAACAAAGACAAAACCACAACGACCAATCTACAAACTAATTAGCGATTAACGTTCATTCATCGAATCCCCTAATCCTAGCAGAGAGAAATTAGCTAGACATAATAAAGGGAAGAACGGAAATAAAGAGAGAAATAAACATAAACATAAATAAAGGAGAAAAAGGAAAGAGAGAAAGTTACAGTGAAAACATCCGGAAAAGAGAGGAAAGCAATAAGTAACAGTAACAGGGAAAAAGTATTGTAAAAGTGATGTATTGTATGATAAGAGAGATACTAAAGTGTTCTGTCGTCTTCCTATTTATAGGAAAGACGATTTTATTTGAGCTAGAAACAAAATAAAGCTAAAAAACCTGAGCCCAATGAGAAACCACTCAATCGAGTGGTTTGAAACCACTCGATCGAACAAAATTAAGCTCAAACCACTCGATCGAGTAGAAAATCTACTCGATCGAGTAAACCCTAAAATGCAACTACTTGATCGAGTAGAAAAAGGAGTCGATTGAATAAAATTGCACTCGATCGAGTACTTTCCAGCGCACAATTCCTGCTTCGCGCACTGAACTTCAAACGGCTGTCATTTCTTCGTTACTTGGGTAACAAGACGATTCTGGTGGCGTTGGAAAGCTAAGAGGACAAGCTTTCATCTCCAATTGAAATCACCTGAAAATCAGTTGTAGAACTCGAGATATGGCTCTTCAAAGTAGGCACTAGCAATTTGAAGTTCTTCCTTTGCTCGCCTAGCTATCTTACTTCTTTGCGCATCTCAAGACAGCTACATTCCCGCTCCAAATTCACTCTTCCTCCAAATGCATGCTAAACGGACGGTAAAAGGCTCGATTACACTATTTTCTGGTCCATTTTTGCAAATAGAACAAAACAAACCAAAGTAGCATATTCGGGGCATTTCGTAGCATAAAACTACGATAATAGCATAGAAATACGTGCATAAAAATGCCAAAAAGGACTATATAAAATACACGTATCAAATCTCCCCAAACCAAACCTTTACTCGTCCTCGAGTAAACTAAATGCAAAATAACTAAACGAGTAAAAACTACTTGAGACATATACTTTTGCAAATAAAGTATCGATAAAAATAAACCATCTTGATGAAGAGGATCCGAACTTGTGTAACACAAATTCTTGTTTGTGACGGCATATATCCGTCACTCTTGAGTGATGGATATCATTTTACCTCACAAAGTACTCACTTTTTCTCTCTCTGCAACACTATTCATGTGGTCCCATTTCTCCACTAACCCATTTTGTTACCATTTTAACTCACAAAATATCCGCCACAAATGGTAACCCGTCAAAAGGGAGACCAATTGCTTGTGTAAATGCAACTCTAGCATATATCCTTTTGCAAATATCCAAAGTAAACTCTTAGTGGAATAACTTGACAAATACTCCTATAAGTCTATAATTGACACGCAAAAACAAAAAAAGTTAAAGTGTAATTTCCTTATATGTCCCCTATTTTTGTTAATTTGAGAATGAAAGGGTGATTTTGATGGTCATCGCCAGGGGCGAACCTAGAAAAAAAAAATAGGGTAACAAAAGTCGATAATCTTAATCATATTCTAGAAATTTGGGGTAGCGAGTGCTACCCTTTGCTACTATGTAGGTTCTCCCCTGGTCATTGCAAGTATAATATACGCGGAAAAGAAAGTAAATGACGTTTTTCCTTCACTCATTTTAATGGTTAAAAGTAGAGGTGGCAATTAGTGACACGATCCGAAAATACGACACGAACCCGACACGAAGTTAGCGGGTTAGGGTCAAGATGTAGTGACCCATTTAAGTAATTGGGTTGACACGGACACGACACGAAACTTAAATGGGGCGGGTTAGGGTTGAACTCTTTTGACACGAACCCGACACGAATAACCCGCTTATTTAAAAGTGTCCTGATATATTTGGGTTGAATCAATAATCCACCCAAACAGCTTAAAAATAAGTATTTTCATTCCTCATTTTTGGGATAATAGGCTTATAAAGTTTAGTGTATTTTTTTAGTTGATTGTGTTAGACAGGTATATAGTGGATAACGTACCCAATCAAATTAGTTTATTTTCTTTCCAAAATTGCAACTTGGTTTACGTTAAGACAAATAAGGACCTTCGATTACTAGGTCGGCATTTGCTTCATAAAATAGTAATTCATAAAATGCATAAACCATGCATAGATATCACGTACGTACACTATCATAAATGTGAATACCTCAATGTATGTAAATCATATACACATTAACTTTATTCCTAGTCAATTTCTTTAATTATTGATTATAATAGAGGCGAATTTGTTAGATGTGTTGATATTTGGTTCACACTCGAGTTTGGTATATAGTTTATAGGAAAAGATAACGAAAAGATAACACATGTAATAACTTTAGTAAAGTTCTTAGTACTCTTTTAACTATAGACCTGGTAAACAGATCAAGTTGTGTCGTGTTCGTATCAACTTTAAATGGGTCACTACTACCCCAATCCTAACCCGACTCAATTATATAAACGGGTCATTTGTCTCAACCCTAACCCAACCCCTTTAATTTTTCTATAATCTAACCCGACCTGTTTAACCCATTTATTTTTAGCAGGTCATGTTTAACCCATTTATCTTTTAGCGAATCATTTTTAAACCACTTAAAGTTTTTTTTTTCATTCCTATAAACCACGTACATACTCGATTGTTCGTTGTATTTTGTATTGTATTCTACTTGTGAGATTTTAGGGATTAATTTTACTTAAACATGAATCTCTAGGGTCATGAACTTCTGAATCTCGATATTATGTGAGATAATCATCTAAATCAACAGATTAACTGATAATAACTATAGTCCAAGAAATTGTTTCAGATAGTAATAACTGTCATATTACATACGTTCTTATATAATGTATTCGATCTGTACTGTCATCTGTACTTGGGTTGAGGTTGATTTAGTTTCATGATTGTTAGGGTGCAAACTCATGTCCCACATCGGTAGAATAAAGATGGAAGCTCATCTTTATAAGTGTCTATAAAATATAATAGTATGAGGCTTTTTGGGAAGGAGCCCAAGAGGAAACCCGTGAGGGCTTGGCCCAAAGCGGACAATATCGTACTATTATAGGTTGTGGACACAGATGCAGCAGAGGCCCAACACGGGATATTCACGCTTCCGCACAACAATAACGGATTTAGTAACTTAACAATTTTAATTGTTCTCAATTGGTATTTTATTAAGAGGTTAGACATACTTTTTTCGTGGAGTTGTATACGTTTGCTTTATACACGTGCATCAATTCACGTTTTCTTTTGCTCATATTTCGATCCTTCACATTCCACTATTTCGATCCAATAATTAATCAGATATGTATGTACTCTTTTCGTTCCATCATTTATTTACATTGTCGTTCTTTCATTCCAAGGTTTAAAGTAGAACTTGTTCACTCTTACACAATGCTATACGTACTACATAGTGAACGATATTATTATCAATCAACTCCCAATTATACGATAAGTGGGCCACTAATATTTGGGAGAAAGTCCAAGTCCATCATTTGGGCCAGGATTTTACTTAAAAACTTTCTTCACATGGCCCATGTACCACTATTTACCCTTAATTAAGAATAATATAATTTATTTCTTCAAATAGAATTTTTCTTATAATGGAAAAAATTACGTTGAAAAGTCTTCATGTTTTTTCACTATAAATACCAAGCAAATATTGAACTTAAATTATCAAATCTTTCCAATTATATGCTATACAAAACATCCTTCTCCACTACTATCTTAGCCTAAAAAGCTCATTATTAGCTTTAAGGTTAGTTTTTTTTTTCAATATGGCTTCACAAATTATGACACTAAGTTACCTTCTATGCCTTAACCTTATGTTCTTCACTTTGGTTAGTGCTAATTACTATGTCCCTTGCCCACCACCGCCAAGTCCACCACCATCGTGTCATTCGTGTGGCGGCCACCATGGTGGCGGTTCAACACCACCCAAAACACCACCATCACTGACACCCCCATCTGGAGGCCACGGTCCAACAACACCCACAACTGGAGGTGACAAATGCCCCATTGACATCCTTAAGTTGGCAGCATGTGCTAATGTCCTTCCCGGATTACTCGGTGTAGTGCTCGGGGCCCCACCAAAAAGTCAATGTTGCAGTCTTATTAGTGGCTTGACTGACCTTGATGCAGCAATATGCCTTTGTACTGCCATTAAAGCTAATGTCTTAGGTATTAGCCTTAATGTTCCTATATCTTTAAGCTTGTTGCTAAACTTTTGCAACAAGGCCGGTGACGCCTCCGGCTTCCAGTGCTCTTAAGTCTTAAGCACCTAAGACCATGCAAGCTCATCAAAAAAATACAAAATAATATATACCACCTTTACCTTAGTGGTACTATATATCTCATTTTCTTCTTCATATATTTCTTGTATTTATGTTTATGTTTTAAATTTGTTGTATTGGTGATTAATTAAGTTACCCTTAATTGACTTGAAATCATCTATTACAATGAACTCTATACTTGATCTCTTTGCTTCAAGTGTAATATGTACTATAACAATTTTACTTTCTTGAATGTATAATACATAATTTTGTCTACTTTACTTGTTGAGTGTATTTTTCTTACTACTTCGTACTTTCTAATCTCTCTGTCTCAATTATTTGGTTATCTTTATTTAAAATATCTCATATAATATATTTAAAAAATAAACATATAACTGAGACAGAAAGAGTATAATTATTACACTTCGGCACAACACTAAGCTGGAACCTTGTAGATTATGAGTTTCTTAAGTATTTGTTTATCTAGCTCTATTTCATTTTTGCGTGTCTCGCTCATTTATTTACCTTTCTAATTTAGGAATAATTTTCAGACGTTATTTGATGATCCACCTCATTTTAATGCAGTTGTTATCCAACAAATATATCTACAATTAAATGATTATCTCCTCTACTCTCAGCTTTAGTGTTGAAATTAAACACGAACTAAGTTTCTGTTGACACTGGTGAATTTGTTTCTACTTCCTCCGTCCTGGTTATTTGTTTAATTTCAACATAAGCAGAAATTAAAACAAGGTGATATTAAAATATCAAATCTCAACACCATCCAATAGCATCCTAATTACATACAACGTCTTTATTAAATACTCCTTTTTTTTTTTTTTTAATTTACAATTCGACACTATCACACTAACAGTCTAACATACAAGGGCAAAGCGAAGGTGTACTCCATTAATAAGTTCCGTATCGTACATATTTTCAGAAGTTTTGTAATACGTGTTGTTTTACGGTTTTACCCAAACACGTCTTAACTTGCCGATCTTTTACGTACGTACATATTTTGCATGCATGCATAAATAAAGTCACGGATGTTTTACAAGACCGTAACTATAAATTCCCACACGGCCACACAAACGATCAACTTGCAGATAGGCCTTAAGCTGTACATCCTCCGACGTACTTCTTTCCAAGTTGGGCGTCTCGACTCAATAATGAGCTGATAGGCTCAATCTCACCTCATTAGACAAACAACTGTTCCCAGTAACTCAAAAATACTAAAGAATACCTCATTAGACACTTAATTCTCCGCCTGTACGTTGTTACATGCGAGCTCATCAAAAATACTAAAGAATACCACTTGGTGGTACTATTTCATTTTCCGTTTCATATATTTACTTCTTCCTTCTATGTTTATGTTTCAAATTTGTTGTGTTTGTGATCAATTAAGTTACCCTTAATTGACTTGAAATCATCTCTTACATCTCTATAGTTATCTTTTTGCTTCAAGTGTAATATGTACTGTAATAGTTTTACTTTCTTGAATGAAATACATAATTTTATCCAATTAATTATTGAGTGTATTTTTCTTACTAGTTTGTATTCCCTCTATTTCAATTATTTGTTTATTTTTGTTTAAAATACCCCTTATAATATATTTAAAAAGTAAATAAATGATTGAATCGGAAAAAGTATAGTTAGATTTGAAGGAAGCAATTAAAGGAACAAATGATTAATAAAATAAGACAATTTACATGATTTGGTTAGTGAGTAGGGTGTCATTTGTTTATTTTTTAAAATAAGTCTTAAAAATGATACAAAAGTTAAACAAATGAATGAGAAAAAATAAACAAACAAATGAATAAGAAAATTGTGTACGTTGTTTTTATGTACGTACACAATTTGCATGCGATTGCATGCATAAGACCCTAACTATAAATTCCCATGCATGTATAAATGTACAATGTATATAGAACAATAAACAAAGATAAACCCTAAATATAATTTTCCACACAAATGATCAACTTGCAGATATTCTTACTAAGGCCTTGTCGTACATCCTTCGACGTACCTCTTTCCAAGTTAGGCGTCTCGACTCTCGCACCTCCACCCTCCAACTTGAAGGGCGATATTAGACCGTTGATCGCTATTATTAGGCTCAATCTCACCTCATTACGCAACCAACTGTTTTCCAATAAAATCAATAATACTCTCTCCGTCACGATCAGTTGTTGTCCTTTAGTTTTGGCACAAAGACCAAGGAAAGTGAGAGGGGGCCAATTACTAAATGACAAGTGGAATAAATTGCGTGTAAATGATTAAATTACTCATCAAATTCATTTTTAAAATAGAAAGGACAACAAATGACTGAGGTACCCCAAAATGAAAAATGACAACAAATGACCGGAATAAAGGGAGTACAATCTTTTCCGATATATATTTGTTTCGACCTTTATCATACTTCATGATTCTCATAAATATTGCTTGTTCATTTTTTGTTTTAACAAATTGTGTATCCTGTGTATGCAGGTGGGTGTATATATGCCCGGTTCAATCTTAAGACGGATACAGCCGTCTTAGAAAGGATTTACTGACTACTATACATGTACCTATATACTCTTTCTGTCTCGGTTATTTGTTTATGTTTTATATTCACTGTGAGACAAAGAATTAGGACGGAGGAGTATCCTTAGACAAAGAAAAATTGTATAAGGATCCACAACTTAATTTAACCGGATTTGGTTCCAGTCAGTTTCCCCATTCGGATCTTGGTGATTTAGACTTTTTAATTTATAAACTGGGTTCGGGTTGATGAGTCATGCGGATCTGAGTCTTATAACCCTGCATGCATCCTTTGATGAGTCATGCGGATCTAGGTTCGGGTTGATGAGTCATGCGGATCCGATTTTGTTGTTCTTTACATACCAAGCTACCTTGTTTGATTATAACGTGTGAGATGTTTACGGAGTACAAGGAATTAACTGGTTTCACCAAAACGTAGTTCGTGTTATATTTCACACTTCAAAATATGTTGGATGGCTTAATTAGTTGTATGTACAACCACATTAAATTAGCTCATACGCACATGTGAAATTACCCACAAAAAATTAACAAAAATAGAAATAGATAACTATTTACCGGGATAGTGGGAATATCTCTCATAAACAAAAATAAACAAATGATTGAGATAGAGCCCAAAGGGAGTACAATTTATATAAAACCATAAACTAATGTAAGACAAACCCTAAGTACAAATTCCCATGCATGTTCTTTACCTACATACGAGTTAGGTTGCACGGACACTCCTTCTAATCGGCGTTCCCGTGCCGGACACCCGTGTCGGACACACGTCAAAAGGTGTCGGACACTTATAAAGCTGTGTCTAACTTTCATCTTTTATTTGGGCACGTGTCCGACACGTGTCCATGGTATTTTGAGCCGCGTCCATGGTATTTGGACACACCTTCAAACGGAATCAAGTTGAATTTAAGGTAAATGGCGTGAATTGTTATATGGTTGAATTTGATTAGGAAATAAGTTGAATTAGCGGTAAATGATGTTCTTTAGACTAGTAATGAGATGTCGGAATAGTTGATTATAAGTTAGTTTTTGGTTTTGGAATTGAGAATTAAGAATGAGTTATAATTAACGTCAAGTTTTACCTTCACTTATTTAAATTTAATATTCAAATACTTTTTCAAAAATAAAATCGCACATAAATAAATATAAAATACTCCCTCTCATCCATCCTTTTTTTCCCCTTTGAAGTGGGCACGGAGATTAAGGGTGGGGAGTATAATATTGATAAATATATGAGTGGGGTTTGGTAATTGGAGAGAGGTATGAATAATTATGATTAAATATTAATAAAGGAGATGGTTGGGGTTTGGTTATTGCAAAGAGGTAGGAATAATTAGAATTAAATATTAATAAAGTATATAGTGGGGTTTGATGAGTGGAAAGAAGTAAGAGTATAATATTAATAAAAACTTTCTCAAAAAGGAAAGGGGAAGAAAACCTGAATAATCTGTTTTAGGAAATAGGGAAGAAAAGAGTGGATAAGAGGGAGTATATATCTACACCCCTTAGTAAAATATGAGCAAGGAAATTTACTGTTCAAAATGAACAGTACCTGTGTGCATCACTTTGCCTGATTTTCAACTAAAACGCACTGTTTTGCTTGCCCTCATAATATTCTGCCTTTATTCTTCTTGTCTCTCAAGACTCGCCTCAATCATCTCCTGGACCTTTCTTCACCACAACTCTAAAAACTCAATCACTCTCTCTACAATCTCAAATGAGTTACTCTCTAATCTTCATCTTCAGACCATATTATCACCCCCAAAAAACCCCAAAGCCATCAAACCTAAATCCTAACCCTAATTTCAACAATATCTGATAAAAATGGGAACGGAAAGAAGGCGCCAGATCAATTGATTGTATTTTGTACATAACTCACCTTTTACTCTAAACCCAGAAACGAATCGAATTGAAAAGGTTACTTTTTTTCATCCAGGGTTGTTGATTTTATTTATGAGTTTTTGTTTGATTTTGTTTGTTTGATCTTGCTTAATGATCTTATTAAGTTTGATATTTTAAATTATGTTAGATTGTGTTAGAGATTGAATTTTTATCAGTTTTGAGTGAATTTAGTGGATTATTATTCTTATTTGATGAGTTATTTTGGTGAATTGAGATTAGCATCTCGATCTTTGGCAAAAATAGGAATAGAAAGAAGGCATCAGATCAACTGGGAGAACTTCAGGGTCGATTAACGGCATCATACGCGAATTAGGAAGACGGGAAATCCAAGTTATGCCGTGGCGCTAACGCATTCGCCGTGTCCGGTATGTTTTTCCAATCATTGTCATCTGGGTTGTAATTTTCTCTTTGTTTCATGAGGCATGGGTTGTAGTTTGTCATTGTCGAAAACATTAATTTTCCGCGAATTACTTTGATCTATTTCAGATTGGGTGCCCATCTGATTTTGCAATTTGTGAAATAGCAATGTTGAATTTTTCATTAAAATACTACTCCCTTTCGACCCAACTATGAAGGATATAAAGGTAAACAAATGAATGCGAGGAATGAAGTATTCTCTAATATGTTTCTATGTTGTTTCTTGTGTTTTCTACCTAGGTTGTTTGTTGTAACAAAGTTTGTTTCCGACATTTTAGCGTTGACTTTTGGCGGTTGCTATGATATTTTACCGGATGTTTTTACGTTGGAATTCGAGTTTTTAATGTTTAGTTTAGTTTAGCTTATTCTACTCCACTAATATCGAGTTTTAGCCTATTTTAAAGTAACCATTTTGTACATAATTTTGACAGATTTATTGAGGTTTCAAATAAGATTTATGCATATGACATTAGATTTTACGAAATCTCATAATTCGTTTTATGCATGAATGCGACGAATAAAGTATTCTCTAACATTGAATTCTGGTAATTGCAGGAATTATTCAAAGCACATCCTGAATATGCGAAGAACTATGTCTTCATAACCGATGAATCGTATGCAGGA